>NC_064303.1:68010127-69358409 GCF_023373825.1 Bactrocera dorsalis | reverse complement strand
CGAAAGCGTCAAGTAATGTCAAAATGCTAGCCAGAGAGCATTCTGCCAACATTAACGCGCATATAGCAACAGGGGAAAGCACACTGTTTCGAATACTACCAGTAGTCATACACTCTGGTCAGGAAAGTGTATCAACGTACGCCTTCATAGATGATGGCTCATCTCTTACACTCATCGACGAACAGCTTTTAAAACAGCTGAATGTAAGAGGAACACCACAACCACTCTGCCTACGTTGGACTGGCGACACACATCGGTACGAGAACGAGTCTGTCGTAGCCGACCTGACTATATCGGCTCTAAATGGGCATAGGCAATTTTCTCTTAAAGGTGTTCGCTCTGTGAAGAAACTCCAGTTGCCTACTCAATCGCTTGACGCTAACAAATTACGATTACAATTCAAACATTTGAAAGGATTGTCATTGCACTCTTATTCAAACGCCACTCCACAACTGCTGATAGGCTTAAATAACGCGGCTCTTGGATCTCCAATAAAATCCATATATGGGGGAGAGAATGGGCCAATTGCAGAAAAATCTAAATTAGGATGGACCTTGAAAGGGTCGATGCAAAAAGCTGTGATTGCTCTGCTCAAGCTGAACTGCTTGAAATCACCAAAGCGTACAGTTTCCTCGACAACTTAGGTGTGTCAACCAAACCTGTTGCCTTGATGTCTAAGGAGGATGAGGTTGCTTTGGAGCAACTACAAAAATTCACCGTTCGCACTGGAAGTCGTTTCGAGACCAGCTTATTGTGGAAGCACCCAGACATTGAAATTCCCGATAGCTTATCAATGGCCCTATTTCGGGCGAACTGTCTACGGAAAAGGATGCAACGAGACCACGATCTCGCTGAAACTCTTCACACAAAGATACGCGATTATATTCAAAAGGGGTATATCAGACGTTTAGGACTCCTCGACTCCGCCGTCAAAAAATATTGGTATTTGCCGATTTTTGCAGTTACCAATCCCAATAAACCAGGAAAGGTTAGACTAGTCTGGGACGCAGCTGCTAAGGTAAATGGAGTGTCCCTAAACAGCATGCTGCTGAAAGGCCCAGACCTAACAACTCCTCTACACTCGGTGCTCTTTAAGTTTCGACAAAAGAGATTTGCTGTGACAGCCGATATAGCTGAAATGTTTCACCAAGTTCGTGTACGACAAGAAGACCAAAACTTCCTACGTTTTCTTTGGTATGAACCAAACGCTAATGAGCCGACTACATTTGCAATGACAGTGATGACGTTTGGGGCCACATGTTCACCAAGCTGCGCGCAATATGTAAAAAATAGGAATGCAGAAGATTTTCAAGAAAAATTTCCTCTTGCTTCAAAGTGCATCACCGAAAATCACTACGTAGACGATATGTTGGTAAGTGTGGACACCGAAGAAGAAGCTATTAAATTAGCTCAAGACGTTCGTCATGTCCATGCACTTGGAGGCTTTCAATTAAGAAATTTTTTGTCCAATTCGAGTCGGGTATTATCTGCCCTAAATGAGAATCCGCTCGATGAGCTATCTCTCGATCTTGATCGTGAACTGCCTACTGAAAAGGTTTTAGGCATGTGGTGGATTACGTCTAGCGACCATTTCGCATTTCGCGTGTCCGCTAAGTATAGAGATTCTGACATATTTCTTCATCAAAGGCGGCCTACTAAGCGCGAGGTTTTGAGTTTGGTCATGACTATTTACGATCCTCTTGGACTCATCAGTTTCTACGTAATATATGCAAAGGTTATCCTACAAGAAATATGGAGAGCTGGATGCGACTGGGATGTTCCAATCCCTGATGACCAATTTGCCAAGTGGCTAAGATGGCTCAAACTAATTCCGAAAGTAGAAAGTCTAAGAATTCCAAGATGCTATGGGGGGATTGGCGGAGCTCCACAAATCGAATTACACACGTTCGTTGATGCAAGTGAAACTAGCTACGCAGCAGTTTGTTACCTTCGATACTCGTATGACGATACGGTTAGCTGTACAATGATCGCAAGCAAGACAAGGGTGGCGCCATTGAAGCTAATATCCATACCACGTTTAGAACTGAAAGCAGCACTTTTAGGTGCTCGTCTCGCCAAACATGTTATCGAATCGCACTCAATCCACATTGATAAATGCGTTTACTGGTCAGATTCCCGAACGGTATTAGCGTGGCTACGATCCGATCACCGGCGCTATAAACAATTTGTAGCCTTCCGGGTTAGTGAAATTTTAGAGCTGACCGACGTTAACCAATGGCATTGGGTTCCAACTGAGGACAACGTTTCCGACGAAGCAACCAAATGGAATGGTGATCCAGACTTTTCTAATGACAGTCGATGGTTTAGAGGGCCATCATTCTTGTACCTCTCGCCTGACAAGTGGCTTATGTCTGGCGAATTGCAATGCATTGCAACGGAAGAACTGCGTCCACAATTTACTGGCTTTCATCACCCAACCTCAAAACAACACCAGGTAGTACCAGAGCCACTGAGATTTTCAACTTGGAACCGTCTACTTCGTGCAACAGCTATGACAATGTATTGTGTTCGGGTCTGGCTAAGCATTATTCGAGATAATCAACCTGTTGGTAATGGACCAACTACTGAAGATTTTCGTAAAGCGGAACGTTATCTTTGGAGAAAGGCGCAACACGACAACTTCGGAGACTCTATCGCAACTCTGGAAGCCGGAAAGCCAGTTGACAAATCCAGCAATATTCTGAAGCTATCACCTTATCTGGATGATCACGGCGTTTTGAGAATAAATGGTCGAGTTAAGATAACAGGGCGACCAGATCAAGTATTATTGCCCTCAAATCATCACGTTACGTACCTTATCATTAACCACTTCCATGTAAAGTACCATCATGGAAATTTGGAAACAGTGGTGAATGAGATAAGGCACTTCTATTGGATTATAAAACTACGAACAGTGGCCAATAAGATTCGACGTATTTGTCAGCATTGTAAAAACAGAGCATCTCAACCTCGGCCACCTATGATGGCCTCTCTGCCCGCCTTCCGGACCTCAGCATTTAGTCGACCGTTCTCCTAAGTAGGCGTTGACTACTTTGGTCCACTGCTGGTTACGGTCAAAAGAAGTACCGAAAAGAGATACGGAGTGTTATTTACCTGCTTAACAACCAGAGCAGTGCATCTTGAAATCGCATACTCGCTCTCGACAGACTCCTGCATTCTAGCTGTACGTAATTTTATGGCGCGCCGAGGTAGTCCGGTAGAAATGTGGAGTGATAATGGTACGAACTTCAAAGGTGCTGAGAAGGAGTTGACGTTAGCATTTGATCTGATAGATAAAAATCACATCACAAGAACCTTTACTGCTGCTGCAACCAACTGGCGTTTTATACCACCCGCTTCACCACATATGGGCGGAGCGTGGGAACGATTAGTTCGGTCAGTAAAGCAGGTGCTTAAACATATCTTGACAACTAGCCGTCCCAGTGATGAACTCCTTCGTGCAGTCTTAATGGAAGCGGAAATGACGGTTAACTCTCGGCCATTAACTTATGTCCCCATCGACCACGAAGAGGAAGAAGCACTTACTCCTAACCACTTCTTGTTAGGTAGTTCCAGTGGAGTTAAGCCAATCGCGGAACTAGTTACTGAGAACATTTTATTGCGTCATAACTGGCAAACATCGCAGCAACTAGCAAGCGCCTTCTGGAGACGTTGGATAGTGGAGTACTTGCCCACCATAACCAAGCGAAGCAAGTGGTTTACAGATGTAAAGCCAATCGAAGTCGGTGATATAGCGTACATAGTTGATCCTAGTAACCCCCGGAACTGCTGGCCTAAAGGCAAAGTGATCCAAGTACGAAAGAGTGAAGATGGAAAGGTTAGAAGCGCCACTTTGGAGACAGCCTGTGGCATCTTTGAGAGACCTGCCGCCAAAATAGCCGTTCTAGATGTGATTAATTCGGTACACCCTGATCAGCAGGATATACCGGGGGGGAGTGTTACGAACGATCTGGCAGCATGACACACGTAATCCTCGTAAGTCCTACTTGCTTACGTATGAACTGACGTGGCGCGCTGTGATTGGTCTAATAAGCAAAGCGGGAGCAATTATTTTAAGTCCTACTTCCTTACGCATAAGCTAACGTGGCGCATTCTGATTGGTCCAATTGGGAAACCGGGAGCAATTAGTATATTTAGTAAAGTAGGCTATGGGAAGAACGATCATACCGTCGATAACGTTCAGAGGGTGCAGTTGAGACTAAATTTTTTAATTAACCATTGATTTTTTTGTTAACATTGAATAACCTTTAAATTCGGTATTAAATGTTATATCAGTTAATTGCAAAAAATTTCTCGCATTTTTATTAACAAGCATTATAAGTGATTTCTTGAAATTGCGTATTTTCGATTGGTTTGGGAATTTCGCGAGATTTTTTTAATTTTGGTATCAAGTAAGTTATGAAAATTATTCCCAAGATTAAAATTATGTACCAAAAATATGAATTGACTGTTATGTTCTTGTTCCGTTCTGCTAAAATATTTATATTATCTAATTTTAACAGTTTATTGGTTGTTTCAAAATATTTTAAAATTACAAAATTTTTTATGTGGTTATTTTTAAAATAACTCCAAATTTTTACTTCAATGTTTTCATAAGATTGATTATTTATTACAGTATAATTTTCAAATGTTATTAAATATGTTCCATTTAATTTTTGATTATCTACAATATTTTTTCCTGAAACTAATAACGCTCCTGATTTAATTTCTTCAATTTGTATGTTTTTTTCTTTTAATTTATTACATTTACTCTTGTTTTTTGTTTAAAATTTCTGACAAACATGTTCTTTTTTTATTTAGTTTACAAGTTCTGGTCAATAATAAGCTTACCATCTAATTGAGCTATGGCTCTATGATGTAAGAGTACCTACATGTTAGTTCTATTTTAGGGTATTTTATATAAATTATATTTACGTTTCCTTTTTGGGCTATTTTAAATTTAGAAATGTCCATTAAATCTGTTATTGTCATTATACCGTGTTGGTAGTATGTTATGTTTTTTAGTTCATCAAAGTGTAAAATTGTTGTCATTAATTTTTACAAAATTGTCATGGTCTGGTGTACCAGCTATCCATTCCCAAAGTTTTCCTAATTCATTTATACCCCTTTTTTGCTTAAAATGGGTTTGTTTTAATTGTTCCAATAAAGTTTTAATTATCAAAGTTTCTGATTCTGTTTCCTGTGTAATAATTCCTAGGCTGTCGTGATTTTGTTCGTTGTTACTGTACAAATTTCTATTTTCGTCTGCTATAATATTTTCAAAATAAGATAAATTAGTAATGTGTAACACTGTAACACTGTAACAGGTCTCCGTATTCCTCATAAATGGAAACATCTCCATTTTCGATAAGTGCGAAGTCTTGTCAGGTGTAGTCTATAACATCAGCGATTGCTGAGCTGATTAGTGCAGTCAAAATTAAAATCATAATTTGGAAACCTATAATAATTATGATTTTATATTATTTTTATGAATA
Organism: Bactrocera dorsalis; assembly: GCF_023373825.1. Classification (NCBI taxonomy): domain Eukaryota; kingdom Metazoa; phylum Arthropoda; class Insecta; order Diptera; family Tephritidae; genus Bactrocera; species Bactrocera dorsalis. Next base: position 69,352,914 of record NC_064303.1, on the reverse strand, counting down.
ATTCTATTTCTATTATTAATTATTATTTTATTCTCTAAAACTTCTTTAACTTGTTGTTTTTTATATCTAGGTTTCAGCTTATTTCTTTATCCTATTATTTTTCCTTAAATTATTTTCCCATGGTGAAATGGGAAGCTTGTATCATTGCCTGAATACATTCGAGAATTTTTTTCTTTTACATGTGCTTGAAGCTCAGTTAATTCGTCGGAATTATTTTCATCGGTAATATTGAAATTATTTATTTTTAAATTATTAGTACCTGCTTTTTTTGGAGTCAATTTTTTGATTTTATTGTCGGCATTATCTTCGACTGGCTAGGATTTTCTTGTCCCAAGCAGTTTAAATTTTGTATTTTTATATTTTTATTTGGTTTTTCACCATTATTTTTTTATTTTAGTTTGCCGGTAAGAACTTCGGCTGGCTTTGTAGAACATTTCCGTTCCACAATATTTTCCTTATAATTATTGTTTTCAGTATGCTGGTATAAATCGTCGGCTGGCGTTTTAGGATCTTTTTGTCCCAAAATACATTTTTTTAAATATAATATAGCCGGTAAAATCTTTGGCTGGCGGTGTAGAACTTGTTTATTCCACAATTTTAATATTTTTTTCATTTTTAATATTACCGATACTTTTCTTGGCTAGTTTTTTGGAAGCTTCTTGTTCCTTAGTTTTGTTTTCAAAATAAATGTTCATGCTTCTGTTTTCATTTTTCATGTTATTCCTTACCCTATAATTAATTTTACCATTGCGGGCGAAAGCTATTATTACTTTCTCTATGCCGCTTTACCCCATGTGCTTCCTGATTTTGCCCCCTATTGGCCTGAAAGTTTGCATTCGTTTGCATAGGTTTTACATTTTGATTAAAATTGCTATTTCTTTGTTGTTGATAAAAATTTCTATGTGCTTTGTTGCCCCATTATATTAAAATCTCTATTGTAAGGTCTGCATACAGATGGGTCTATATCCATAGGAGTTGGTTTCGGAAAATTATACTCGTAATGTGTATTGTTATTGGGAGGGTTGTTCCTTTGAGGAAATCTTAAGTTGTTGTTTGTGTACGTTGGCTTCACCCTGTTTCTGTCATACATGAAGTTTTGAGCAAACCGGGCTCTTTGATTATTTGATTCGAGTTCCTGAGCTTTTGCTAAAGCGTCAGGTAAATCTTGTGGGCTTAGAGAGAATATTATGTCTCGTAATAGGGTATAGTCCTGCTATAAAGATTCTTAAGGCGTGTTCCCTGTTCTTTTTGTTTATTTCTTTTGTTAGGTCTGCGTTGTTTCCGTGTGTCATAATTGTTTTGTTTATTAATAGCGGTAACTTTTTGTTGACGAGGTTGTAGTATTCTACAACCGACATTGCACCCTGCCTTAAAATGCTGAATTCTTGTTCGATTATATGTATTGGACGTTTGTCTGCATATGCAAAGTCTAGACGAGATAGAATTGCATCGAAATTAAGGACTGTTCCATGGTTAGTTAATGCATCGTTTGCATCTTGCGTTATTTTGTTTCTAATTATTGTGAGTGCAGCAAAGTATTTTCTACTGCTCCTCACGTATAGGCTCATAGCGCTAAGCGCTGCCTCTCTCCAACTAACATATGAATTCATCCTACCAGTAAATTAAGGTACGAATTTAACTACATCTAACGATTCTTGACAGGCTATATTATCGTCGATCGTCTGTGTTAGAAAATCGGTTGCACTAGTGGTATTGACTACTATTTGTGTTATTAGGTCTAAGCGTCACAGTTAGCCATTTTGTCTAATTTTCAGTTTCTGATTTTTTTGTTAATTATTTTTATGTTATCCCTTCTAGGAAGAGGTGCTTTTTTATTTTGGAGGGTCTGGAGTCCAGAATCGCAGAATTAAGCTTTTATTATAAACCGGAGGATCCCCCTTGCGGTAGTGAATCGCGGTTTCAATATATTTTTATTATATGGCTGGTCGAGCCTTTAATTATTGTTTTATTAATTTATCGGTATAGGCTTTTTGATACCTGGATCATAGCCACACTTTATGCTTCTAAAGAGTCCTTGTTATAATAGTCCTTTAATGTGGCTGTTTTATTTTTTCCTATGTAATTAAATACTGCGTTCATGCAGTTTACTTTCTTATCTTCGTCGTGGAAGAAATTTGGTACATATTTTTTTAAATGTTTTTTTTTTTTTATTAGAATTGCAAACCCTTTTAACCATTTTGTCTATTTTGTCCATATTATATATAGTCCAAATTATTCGTCTGGCATTTTGTTTTGATTTAAAAAATATTTTGGTTAAATTAATTTTTTATAATTCTCTGGAGGGTCCCTTGGGCGGTGAATCGCCGAGAATTTTAAATTGTTATAAGCTGGAGGATCCCCCGAGGGTAGTGAATCGCAGCTTTTAATTATGTAATTTATTGGTCGTACAAACCATTAGTTATAGTCTTTATTTTTTAGTTTAGGACATTTCCTAGTATCGTGATCGCCCTTACAAAATTCGCAGTATGACAGTTTTTTATAATTAATACTTGGGCTATTCCCCATTTCTAATATATATTCTAAATATAGTTAATTTTAATTTAAACTTACAAATGTATTCTCTCGCTGCTTTTGTTATAATTCCTGCTAATGATGCCGTTGTTGCTACTGCTGTTGTTACCGCTGTTTCCTTTATGATTGTTGCTGTCGCTGTTGACACGTCCGCTGATGTTGTTACCACTGCTGCTTGGCTATTTTTGCAAATTAAGTCACCCTTTACTTTTTAAAGTTTCGTATTTTGTTGATTAGTTATGTTTTAATTAATTATTTTAATTATTAGTTTTTGAATCAATATAAAAAATTTTAAAATTTCTTGTTTTTGTTATCCTGTGATTGTCACATCGTTGTTTGTTCTTAATCAAACAATTATTTTTTAGTGGAAGTTTTTCAATTACACTTTTTTGGTCACTGTTACTTTTAGTTATTTTTTTTGTGAAAGTTTTTCCCTTATACTTTCTTTGGTCACTGCTATTTTTCAAATAAATTACTTTAAAAGATTTTCTTGTTTTTATTATCCTGCGATTGTCACTTCGTTGTTTGTTCTTACTCACTTCATTTCAGGTTTTGAACAGTTATTTTTTTAGTGAAACTTTTCACTTAGGTATGGTTACGATATCCTTGATTTGGTGTAAATTATATTATTTTTACTTAACTTTTTAGTAGGCACTTTAACTTCAATTTTTTTAACCCGTGCCAAACTATTTTTAATGACAACTTTTTATAATTTTAATTTCACAATTTTTGATAACACAACTTTTTATAAATTTTACTATACTAGGCTCTTTTTGACTCGTGCCAAACTATTTTTAATGAAAACTTTTTATAATTTTAATTTCTCAATTTTTGATAACACAACTTTTTGCCAAATACAAATCAAATCTTTATTTCTAAAATACTAATATTTATACATTTTGGTTTTATTTACTTAAAGTTAAAGCTGAAATGTAAGCATCAGCTTGATTGAATCCAGAACAAAGAGCTAATTACAATTTTAGCTGTGATAGCAAATTCCAGCAGAACGTTAAGCGTTCTGATTTCTTTCCGATTGTTATTGTTATGCCTTCTTGTGAGGGCGAGCGATATTGTTTTGATAATAATTGATTATTGGATTCAGAAAGGAAAAAGCATATCGAATTCTTATTTAATCAAAAACGTTAATTATATTTCTAATTTATGAAAGAGTGTAATTGGAAAGTGCAAAGATTCAATTTTATTTACAGTTATGGTAAGGCTTCTATGCGGAGGGTACCGTTAACTGACATATTAAATAAACTCAATAAAGGAAAAATAACTTACATTTTACCTCCGATTATTTTTAACTGATATATTCAAAACCTTTTTTTAATTTGTACTATAACGTTTCTCAAATAGCTAACGAGTGAGATATCGATTCTTTCGTACAAACGAGAACACGTTATTGAATGAAGAAATTTCAAATTTCGAAAGAGCGTATTCGATAGCGAGTACAACGATCCGAAAACAACAAAATATTTGAATTTCGCTCGTTAACGTGTGCCGCGATTCGGGCCCAGGTTTATATACATAAACCATAAATGTATATTATTTACATGTATATGAACATATATTCAAAGTCCAAATAGGCGAACAATTTTTAATCAAATCCCTCTCTCTTTGTGAAAAAGAATAAGAGAAGAGCACTTAACACTAAAGCATAAGTCTCCTTCTTCTTAATTGGCTTAGATACCGCTTACGCGATTATAGCCGAGTTAACAACAGCGCACCAGTCGTTTCTTCTTTTCGCTACGTGGCGCCAATTGGTTAATCCACGCGAAGCCAGGTCCTTCTCCACTTGATCCTTCCAACTGATTGGAGGTCTTCACCTTCCTCTGTTTTCCCGGTGGGTACTGCGTCGAATACTTTCAGAGCTGGAGTGTTTTCGTCCAACCGGAGAACATGACCTAGCCAGCGTAGCCGCTGTCTTTTAATTCGCTGAACTATGTCAATGTCGTCGTATATCTCGTACTGCTCATCGTTCCATCGAATGCGATATTCGCCGTGGCCAAGGCGCAAAGGACCATAAATCTTCCGGAGAACTTTTCTCTCGAAAACTCGCAAGGTCGACTCATCCGTTGTTGACGTCGTCCAAGCCTCGGCACCATATAGCAGGACGGGAATTGTGAGTGACTTATAGAGTTTGGTTTTTGTTTGTCGAGAGAGGACTTTGCTTCTCAAATGCCTACTCAGTCCGAAGTAGCACCTGTTGGCAAGAGTTATCCTGTGTTGGATTTCTAGGCTGACATTGTTGGTGGTGTTGACGCTGGTTCCAAGATAGACGAAATTATCTAAAACTTCAAAGTTATGACTGTCAAAAGTAACGTGTGTGCCAAGTCGCGAATGCGACTGGTGACTTGATGACAGGAGATATTTCGTCTTGCCCTCGTTCACTGCCAGACCCACTTGTTTTGCTTCCTTGTTCAGTCTGGAGAAAGCAGAACTAACGGCGCGGGTGTTGAGGCCGATGATATCAATATCATCGGCATACGCCAGCAGTTGTACACTCTTATAGAAGATTGTACCTTCTCTATTTAATTCTGCAGCTCGAACTATTTTCTTTAGAAGCAGGTTGAAAAAGTCGCACGAGAAATTTGGCAAAAAAATGGACAGACAAAAAGTACCATCAGCTCTATTTGAGCAACAATTTGTCAAGCGTGTGCGTGAAACTGGCTCATTGGTGGATAAACCAAACGTCAACGTTCATTTCCCGCGCGTTCAACCGAAAATATTGCGACTGTGGCTAAAAATGTTAGTGAGAATCCATCCACCTCAACTCGCCGTCGATCGCAAAAATTAAACATTCCGCGAACAACTTTGCGACGAATTTTGAAAAAAGACCTCGCTATGAAGCCATATAAAGTTCAATTGGTGCAACAACTGAGCCACTTGACCACCCGAGCCGTCTACAGTTCCCAGATTGGGCAGAAGATCGTTTGACCGAGGATGTTCAATTTTACTGAAAAATCATCTTTTCGATGAGGCTGATTTCCACCTCGATGGTTACGTTAACAAGCAAAATTGTCGCATTTGGGGCACAGAAAGCCCGCACGTAATCATCGAGAACCCAATGCACCCAGCACGATTCACTGTATGGTGCGGATTTTGGTCTGGTGGAATCATCTTCGAAAATGAAAAAGGAACCGTAACCATCAATGGTGAGCGATATTGCGCAATGTTAACCGAATTTTTCTTCTAGCAAATTGAAGAGGAAGACTTGGACAACATTTGGTTCCAGCAGGACGGCGCTACGAGCCATACAGCAAACGCTACACTCAATCTTTTACGCCCTATCTTCGAAATTTAAAATTTTATATGGGCCACCCTATAGATACTGACGATTCAGATCTACCAGAAAACTTTAAATCTTCTGTTTACGCCAAATTTTGCTTAGACCAGTATAAAGACAAAAAACTATAATCGCAGATCAACTAGACTTATTAAATCAATCGCACCTACTCCCCATTCGAGAGTAGAGCTGCCATAAATACAAGCCCAAGAAGAAAGTTCTGGCATTCACCTCAAAGTGCCAGCATGCGATACAGAAATATTTCATAGAGGTCATGAACAATGGCCGTCCTTCCGGGACATGTTTACTGCCGTGTGCATAAACCATCCAAAATTATCACAAGCGCAAGAATTGTATCATCTCCGATTCAAAACAAAAGGTAAAGCAGGCGTAATAGTAAAACAATTCGCATTAAATGACGACAATTTCAATTTGGCTTGGAAGCTCTGAAAGCAAGATATGAAAACAAAAGAATATTGGTCGACAAGCAAGTAACGATACTCATGAACTTGCCGAAAATTCAAAAAGAAACAAGTGAAGAACCTATTCTGGAAAAACACGCACCGCAGCATTACCAGAAAAATCATCACTTTTACGGAGCAATCGCTCTCATCAAGAAGTGACTGCCCAACGTGGCAGCAAATGAAAGATGTCTTAACTACCCAATATGAAATTGCGGAAAGGGTAGATAAAAAAACAGTCAGAACTAAAAACGTTCAACACGACCTAAACAGAAACTTCAATAGCCCCAAGTCAATAACAACAACAATTTTAATAGCAGCTTTTTCAAAGCACAATCGTTCACATCTGAACAGAACAAACATACGTCATGCGAATTATGTACAGGAGGACATAAACTTAAAACTTGCGAGAAGTTTAAAAAATTAAATATAAACGAAAGGAACAACTTTGTCAGGTCAAAAAGACTCTGTACAAACTGCTTGTCCCACGCACACAACCTTACTAATTGCGAAAGCAAATTCAACTGCGTATATTGTCATAAAAGAAATCATTCCATGTTACATTACAACATTTTACCCAAAACACGTCAAAGTAGCGCTTTTTCAAAAAAAGCCACGGGTTTAGTTGCAAGAGCAACTCCCAAAACACAAAATCTCGACATTTGCCAAGAGACATCATGCTGCTCAAAGGCGTTAAAAACTCAAACGCTACACAGCGAGAATCAAAGTAAGGTGTTACTACCATCAGCAGTTATCTCCATCGAACACTGAGGAGAACTGTTTAAACTTAGAGCCTTAATAGACTAAGGATAACAGCGATCATTAATAGCGTCTAAAGCACAAAACAAACTATAATTGCCAACAAAGCAAGCAAAATTTGAAATTACAGGTATAGGCGAAAGAGTAGTACAAAACTCTAACAAAGTATGCCCCATTACCCTAATTTCCCCCCAAGCGGATAAGCGCAATCAAGCAGATTCTATTGTCTTAGCGCTTCCAAGCGATCAAATAAATAGCAAGCATTGGGATCAGGTTTCACACCTGACTCTAGTAGATCCCAACTGCAACACCCCAGCTCAAATAGACATCCTAATAGGCAGCGACCTTATACCGCAAATTGCACTGAAACCTCAAACACTCTTCTAGCTCAAAATACTATCTTCTGTTGGGTAGTTACTGAAGCTGTTTCTACTATGACAACTGAAGTTGAAGAAATATCCAACGAATACCTTAATTCACAATTAAAGAAGTTTTAGGAGTTAGAAGAGCTCCTCCCCATTTCGATTACAACACCAGAAAATCAGTATTGTGAAGACTTTTATAAAGCCAAAACTACTCGATCAGATAATGGTCGGTATGTCGTACTACTACCACTAAAACAACAAATTTCAGACACACTCGCCTTAGGTCACTCTCGTACCTCTGCATTACAGCAGTTTCTAAATATGGAAAAAAAACCTACTTAGAAAAGGTGAGCTGAAACAAGACTATGATGGTGTCTTAGAAGAATACCTTCATTTAGATCACTTGGAGGAAGTGAGCCCATGTGAAAAACATAAAAGGCAAATATTACTCATTCTACTTGCCACATCATGCAGTAGTAAAACCTGACAAAAAAAAAACAACAACAGTTAAAGTTGTCTTCAATGCCTACAGAACCACTAGCTCGCGAAATTCCCTAAATGATATTCTATTTACCCGCACTCCAACCAGATTTAATGTTCCCCATATTAAATTGGCGTATATACATACAAATACGTATTCAATGGGGATGTCGAAAAAATGTATCGACAAATACTCGTACATAAAGACGATCAAGATTTTCAGCGAATTATTTTCCGAAAATCTGCCGATAGTCCGCTACGCGACTTTAAATTAAAAACAGTAACCTTTGGCGTAAACTGTGCTCCAAATTTTTATCCATTCGTACTCCACGAACTGGAGAAGACACAAAGTCAGAATTTCCTCTGGCAACACAAGTTTTAAAAACACAGAAGTATGTAGACGATATGCTGTCGTTACCTTATCACAGGTAATAAAAGCCCTCAATACCGCAGGGTTTCCTTTAAAAAAGATTACAGCCAATCACCCAAATATTTTAAAAAATATTTCTAAATACCATTTGTTGGATACTAATTTCCTTATATTCGAAAAGAAAAGTACAACAAAAACACTAGGCATCCAATGGAATGCTATATCTGACCAGTTTTCATATACTACAGAGTCAATATCCGCATTATCCGCCATAACAAAGAGACAAATTTTATCCTCTGTGGAAAAACTTTTCGACCCCGCAGGATGGCTTTCGCCAACTATGATACAAGCGAAAATTCTGATACAAGAATTATGACTAAACGGAACCGACTGGGACGAACAAGTGAAACCTCTTCGCTTAGAAAAATGGTCCCAGTTCGCTTATAATTTGAACGACTTTTCGCAAATACAAATTCCACGGTGGGTAAACTATTCCCCCGAATACAAAATGGAACTGCACCGCTTCTGCGACGCCTCTGAAAAGGCATATTGTGCAACTATCTATGTGCGCCGCAAAGCGATATTGCAACCGCAAGCCACCTCCTGGCGGCAAAAGCAAAAGTTGCTCCTCTGAAAACGATAGCTCTATCACGACTTGAACTCTGTGGCGCTCTGCTACTAGCAAAGCTAGTTTCAATGGTGCAGTCTCACTTGAACATGGCAAAATACAAGTTATATCTATGGTCCGATTCCGAAATAGTTCTCACCTGGTTGGAAAAACCTCGCATGAAACACATATATTTCTAACAGAACGTCTCACATACTTGACATAGAAGGATCAGCCACTTGGCGACACGTAGCCAGTGCTGACAATCCTGCTGATCTAGGTACAAGAGGATTCAAACCTTTGCATCTCGGCACCTCCACCCTCTGGTGGAATGGGCCCCAATGGTTAACAGAATCTCCTGATTCTTGGCCACAATCGCCCATGCGCCACATAATTGTCGTAAAATCGACACTTATCATACATCCTTGGATGATACTGATATCCTTAAACGATTCTAATCGTTCTCCCGAGCGCTCAAAGTAGCCGCCTATATGCTCAGATTCATAGAGCGACTCAGGCATAAAGTTAAAGGGGGCAACCTATCCGCAATGCGATACTTTGACGCACCAAGACTTGCAAAAGGCAAAATTCGCCCTTATCGCATCAACCCAAACGCGCTACTTCAGCCGCGACATATCATTATTAAGATAACTGAAACCGATTGATAAAAAGAGCTCACTGTTAGTATTAAATCCATTTCTAAACAGGAAAGGTCTGCTTACATATAATGAACGCCACCCTATAATCATACCAGAGAAGTGTCCATTTGCCACCTTATTCATCGCATATATCCACATACTACTGCTCCACGCCGAACATCGCCTCATGCAACATATGTTTCGCCAAGAGTTGTATATGCCCCGACTAAATAAATAATATAATAAAGAATAAAGAAGTGAATGTGCAAGATCTGCATTATGCATAAGCAGAAAATGCGAACCCAGATTGTGGCAGCACTTCCACCTGAACGCTGCAATTTTGCTCTGCCTTACACCACTACAGGTATAGATTTTGCTGGACCTTTTATGATAAAGGCGTCCATACTAAGATCTCCCACCCTAATGAAGTACTAATCTGATGACGGAGGCTTTTCTCGCAGCATTTGCTCGCTTCGGCGGACGACGTGGCTTTCTATCAAAAATAATGAGCGATAATGGCAAAACATTTATCGGAGCACAACGAGCTACAGAAAAACAGTTTGTAGATTTCACGAAACAAGTCTCACCTGACATTGTCCAAAAATATGCTCCGCAAGGTATCAATTGGCAGTTCATCCTTCCAAGCGCTCCTCATATGGGCGGTTTATGGGAATCAGCTGTAAAAAGCTTCTAAACTCATTTCAAGAAGCTAGCTGGCATCTATAAGTTTACTCATGAAGAATTCACGACATTGTTAGCTAGAATTGAAGCCGTTCTCAATTCACGGCCACTCACAGTACTATCGCAAGATCCCTTAGACTTCACTGCCCTCACTCCCGGCCATTTGCTTAAAGGGGCGCCCATTCTGGCCACACCTGAGCCAGGTGTGGAGACACTCTCCTTATTAAAGAGATGGGAAAGAATTAAAATTCTCCATCATGAATTCTGTCGCCGATGGAAAGAAGATTATCTAAAGAACCTCTACAGAAGGTACCGGTGGAAAACATCAGAAAAAGCACCTCAGCTTGGAGATTGTCTCTTGATCAATGACGTAATCGCCCCTACCGAATGGCGGCTTGGCCGCATAGAGAAGCTTTACTACAGCTCCAACGGTCATATTCGCATAGCCGATCTCCGCACGCAAACTGCAACACTAACCAAGCCGGTCGTTAAAGTATGCTTTTTGCCAACAGCCGAAAAAACCGATATATAAACCATAAACAATAAACCAAGAAAAACCCGCAAAATATATTACAAATAGTAATTTACTAAAACCAACAAAAAAACATAAAGTGTCGATCCACATGACGACCCACTCATATCACACCACGTAGCAACATTAGTTCACCAATATATTTCGCAAATATATAATCACAATAATAACCTCATCTATAGATAAATATGGGTATCGATGCAGCAAAAGCACCCATGCCAACCATAAGTTCGGCTGTCCATGTTCCACGCCCTGGGGCTGTCCCAGCACCAGCGCCGCGAACCATCACGGCAACAACGTCTTCAACCGCTACACGCAGTGCAACCCGAGCAACTCCTACGTCGCTACCGAATGAGCCAACTCGCATTCGATTTCCTCTGTGTTGTCGCTCTTATAGGTTGCCACACTGCGGCATATTTAAAGGGATGCCACCTCAGCAACGCCAACAGGTTGCCCGAGCCCATGGCCACTGCCTGAGTTGCCTGTTGCCTACCCACACAACAAAGGAGTGTACGTCCGGCTATGTGTGCCAAATGTGTATGCTGCGGCACCGTACTAGGCCACAAGCCCGCCGTCCAACCGGTCTCAGCAACGTGGTAGCTACACTTCAACAACTCCAGCGGTTACTAGGCTAAATACTTGCCTAGGGCGGCCAGGATGGCTAAATGAGTATCAACCTTCCCACCTGCGAACCACTTGTTAAATTCAAATACTTATATTTTATACTTTTGTGGAAGAATAAATTCCAAATTGATAACAACTTGAGTTGAACTATAGACGACTTTTTTAATCGCAATTCGGGTGAAGTTATATGGTGAGTGCGGAAAAGGTGGTACATAAATCAATACAAAGACCCAGGAGAATTAAGAAACTATTATCCAAAAGCCCCGCCTCGCCCGGTCTAATTCACAGGAGCAGTCAAGAGTGGACAGACAAAAATCCCAGAATTCATTGGATTACCTTGTCAGTGTGCACTTTCATCTATGGAGGACACATATAAATAGGACACAACTCCCCTCAAGAACCGCACCAAGTACCTTGGACAACAAACTGTTGTGGAAGCACAACGTGGAAGAAAGGGTGGCTAAAGCCAGCAATGCTTTATATGCGTGTAGACAGATGCTCGGTACAACCTGGGGGCTCTTTCCCTCTCTCTCATGCCCTGGTCCTACACAGCTATAGTTAGACCAATCCATAAATATTTTTTCATGACCAATACAATCGCAACGCACGTCAGTACACCTGTCCGGGGTCTTTTAGAAGGTACTGTAGTGTCTTGTTGACTGCTGGTACTGGGCCTTCCCCTTTTATTTTTCGAGTGATTTTGATATCTGCATAAAGCAGAAAAATAATGAATCGGAAATTCAAAAAGTTTTTATAGCTAAAGAATTAGTAGGTAGGTTTTATGTAGGGCGGAATGCCTGAAGTATCAAAATTGATACTCACAAAAATAGCACTAGCTTCTCCAAGTAAAACATGAACTCGCAAAAAATAATTATATCATAGCGAAAATAATATATTCACTTAGCTCAAAAGTATTTATATTCTTCAGAAAAAGAAAATATATCAAATTTGTATTCAACAAAACTTTTAGTAAAATGTGTTTACTTGTTCACTCACACATTGACCAATGTTTTCGGCAAAAAGTTAAGCACTGGGTTCACATATTCCGTACTTAGGGGCTCAAAAAGTTTTGATTTGATTTACGCAATTTTTAGTCATAAGGTGGCACAACTTACATATGTTTAATATTGGTACGAGTAAACAGTTTTATTCTGAAATACTGGGAAGTTTGAAATGGGATTTGAAATTGTGTTATATGGGAAGTGACCGATTTTGTCTATTTCACGCTGTTATATAAAAAATAAGAGGAATTTCACTTACAAAATTTGATTGACATCGATCGGATGGGTCTCAAGATATGTGATTTCACTTAAAAGTGGGCGTGGCCCCTCCAACCATCAAAATTTGTCACCGACTCAATAAAAGCCCTATCATTTAGGAGACTGTCTCACTTTTTCAAAAATATATACTTGATTTAGAGCTATAGTTCTTTATTTTAGTTTTAGTTTTCGGTTACTGTAGTCGTAAAACTGGCCTCTCGTCTGCTTTGGATTTGGAAAGGAATGCGCACACTAAGCTTCTTCAAGATATCTCAATTTTTATTCAAGTTGCAGCTTGCGTGGTCGGACGGATAAACAAACAGTCTTCCGATTTTAAACTTTTCTCCTCATCCTGATCATTTATTTATATATAACCCTATACCTGACTAATAAGTAATTTTTAGTGGAATGCTGTACTGAACTTCACGTTCGTAGCATAGCTCTCTGTCGAAAAGTCTTCGTGACCAATATTTACGTAAAATTGTAACGTTGGAGTCAGCTGCTTTAAATAGAAAATGTGTTGAAGAATAAATTCAAATTTGGGTTTAACAGCAAAACAAACTATCAGAATAAATAGTCACCGCTTTTATGGAAGCTGCGCTCCGGAGCAGTAGATCTACTTATTCTTCTGACTGGAAGACTCAGCAATGGTTATGAAGCCTTAACTAAAAGTTGATAAATATCTTTCAAGGGTATACCACTCTACCAACCTTCCCGTCCATGGGAAATAAAGCTCCTGGCTCCTCTAATCCAGCGAATCCTACTCTCCCATATCTCCCTCGTAGCAGTACGATGTTTGTTTAAAGAGTATTTCGAATTTTGTATTTCTTAAAAAAGTTATTTTTATACTCTTTCAACCACTTGCTACAGTTTATTATATGTAGTTTTGTTCACCTAACTGTTGTACGTATCACCTTAAGCTTATCGATGTATTATATACTATGTATATACAAGTAAAGTATATGTACTCGTATATATAGTACAAATGATCAGGATGACAAGAAAACTTGAAATCCGGGTGACTGTAAGTCTGCCCGCCCGTCCGGCCGTGCAAGTCATAACTAATGTAAGCAAAAATTGAGATATTTTAATGAAACTTAGTGTACAAGGTTCCTTGGTATAAAAAAAATTTCGAGTTCGTAGATGGGCGTAATCGGACCACTGTAACGACCACAAATCACTATTAACCGAAAACATATAAAGTATAACTAAGCGTTAAGTTAAGATATAAAATGTTAATTTGGCGCAGAGAAGCGCAAATCGTGAAAAAGTGTGCGTGACCACGCCCACTAATATGTTTAATGTACATATCTCCTAAAACACGAAAGCTAAAACAAAAAAGTGGCCCGTCAAGAGCACCATCACTAATGAGAGGCTAGCTTTTGAGGGCAAAAGGCTTTTCCGACCGCGCAGGTACCAATGCTGGTCCATCGCTGACCGGGCATCCGCGAGGCCCAGCTATCCAGTAGTGGAACACAAGAGGATGCAGGAGCAACCTACCCGGGTAGGTTTCTTCTTATCTCAATTGTTGGTTCATTGCAGTTTGGTGGTGCGGTGATGGCTGCTACTTTTATTTCTATGACCGTTGTAATTTCTATCGGCAATATTATACACTTCAGCCGTTAACTGTATTTTTGTAATCCGAAGGCGAGAGTCAGAGCAATGCCAAAGAGCGTTACCAGAGCAATACTCTAGAACCTGTAGGAATAATATCCTCAATCGTTCAGTTTCGCTAGGTGTAAACTGTACGAGAAGAATTCCTGGTTTCATTATGATGGATTCTAAGTTGCTGAACCGTTTGTTGTTGATTACCAGCGAATCATCTGATGGTTGTATTATATGTATAGGTGCCCTCTAACTGCAAATCTGTGCAATTCCAGGTTATGTTACCATTGTAGTTGTTTAAGGGGTTAGGGGTAGTCAGAGGCAGGAAAAAATGAGTACTTTCTGATTTTTTTTTTTTGCTGTTAATGCGTTTGCGTGTTATTTTATAAAAGTAGTAATATGGCATTATTATAGAATATGTTGACTTGAAATCACGAAAATTTCCAAAAAAAAACAATTAATTTCCAAAGTTATAGTTGTTTGTGTTGACCCTGCTCCTAAAAACGGTTCTTGCGGTGACAACCATAAGTCCTCGGAGATTCATCTAAAATCAATCGGACAAAAAAAATTTGTTTTATAAATAGATAATCCTGGGCCTGATCGAAGGATTATCATGTGTTCTAAAAGCTGTATAAATTTCATTTAAATTTACTGAGCGGCTTTCGAGTTACAGTTGTCACCGGTTCAAAAAACATTGTTTTGAGAAAAACAAGTTTAATGTTGTTCACATGAGTTATGAACTGCAACATCTCACATCGCATCACTTCACGTCACGTCACGTTCACAGCATACACCAATACACACATACGCATCAAACACGGTACTTAACACCGATCATTACTACAACACTGCAAGCCTTCAAAAGGGATTGATCCGACCGGGATCGGGCGCTTACCGTTTTCATCCGTGAAGCAAAGCAGTCGTCCGTGATATTTATGGCCTTGTTACACGTAACGAGTACAGTGGCGAGAGAGTATTCTGGCCGAGTATGATACTCGGTCGAGAGAGTTGCGTTGGCGAGTAGAGGTTTACACGTATTTTGTTCATCTAGTTAGACAGTGAAATTTTGCAAAGTTTTATTTACAATGTTTGGTAGAAAAAGACATTTTAAAAGAGTTTTTAATGAAGTTCTACCGCATCTCATAAAAGAGTTGTGGGATTTATTGGAAGCAGAAAATAATAGAGTGTGGACAAGACCGTGGATAATGATCCGCTATTGGTGCAACAAATATCCTCTTCAGAGAATTGGAATCAGAAGATCCTGAAGAATTTAGGGCGCTTTTGCGCATGAATATAGAAACCTTCGAAACCCTGTTGGAAAACATCACTCCAAATATACAAAAAACAGATACTGTCATGCGAGAGGCTATTCCTGCACGAGTTAAACCAAAATGTGATTCTAGTGACACTCTCGTGTTTTTCAAACGTTTGTCTTTTTAGTTCGTTTGCGAACACCTCTTCCATTTCGTGTAGCCACTTTATGTTTGATTTGTAGACGTTGGTGAGTCCAGCTCCTGATTTTTTAGAATCTTAAATTTTTTTTTCTCCTGGCTGTAGGTTGATCTTAAATTTTTTATTTTGTTCTTCGCCTCTGTCACTCCAAAGTCTGTTATATTCATTTCTTGGACTATGGCAAAAAGTGCAGCCTCACGTTTGTGTTTGTTTTTATAATCCGCAGATGAAAAATTCCACAAGCATTGGTGCAATTTATAATTTTGAATAAATTTAACACTTGTATCAAAATTCCACTTATTTGCCATTTCCATTCTTTCACAATGCAAAATGCAATAAAATACACAACATAAAAATCGACCTAGTGGCGAATGAAGACCGGACGCGTGTTCACATGCAACGAGCGAGTCAGTGATTAGCTCAGAAGGGGCAAAAGAGTGAAGAAAAAAGAAGCACTCGGCCTAGTAAACAAAATGTGATTCTAGTGACACTCTCGCCACTATACTCGCCCACTGACTCGGTTCATTACTCGCCTTACTGTTTAAACGAAACGAGCACTCGGCCGAGTCACTGCCTCGCCGTTCTACTCGTTACGTGTGATCAGGCCATTAGTTTTCTTCATCCTTTTTATCAACCGCAACAATCACCGCAATTCCCTTTTTTATTAAAACCGCCAAGTGACGGGAGTGAAGTGAATCACCGAGTTCACCAACCGTGTGCGGCAGTGGGTTCCGCACAAAACCGAAATAAAAATTCATATACACATAGAATATATATATTGTGTAATTAAACATAATACATTTTAAAACAAGTGTGAAAATCAGCGGTTTTTATTTTCGATCTCATACGTATACTATACCAAGTAAGTATACTAGTGGCATACGTCAACAAATGGTCCTTCGAG
Organism: Bactrocera dorsalis; assembly: GCF_023373825.1. Classification (NCBI taxonomy): domain Eukaryota; kingdom Metazoa; phylum Arthropoda; class Insecta; order Diptera; family Tephritidae; genus Bactrocera; species Bactrocera dorsalis. The sequence goes on along the minus strand of NC_064303.1, from coordinate 69,336,356 downwards.
CCTTTCAGAAAGGCACCTAAGAAAAAAAAAAATAAATGAAATAAAAATTTTACTCACTTCCTGGCAAGTGCGCAAGTGGTTGAAACACAAAATTCATCAAAAAAAAAATTTAAGTGAACAAAGTGAACGTGAACAAATTAAAGAACAAAGTTACAGTGAAAAACGAAACAAACCACAGAATCGCACGGAAAATAGAAAGTGATGTGAAAAAGATACATAAAAGAAATTGAAATATAAAGAAACAGTGAAAACAAAAGACCCACTAAAATCAAAACCGGGCGCGAAATAAACTAACAAAAAACCAAACCTACTAAAATCAAAAACGGGCGCGGTATAATTATGTATAAAGTGTAAGAAATTTACAAGCATTAAAGTTAAAATAGCAAACGGGCGCGGTGTAATAACATACTCGTATACACAAAACACAACTACTATACATAGTCACGGGAGACTACACCAACAGACAACAAAGAGGAAGACAGCAAATCAGCAGGGACAGCGCTGGACGTACATAAGAGGAAAAGGGACTAAAAGAAACACAAAAAAGAGTAAAGGTTTAATGACCCAAAATCCTTGGCGGAAATAAAAGTGAGTCCGTTCCAAACTTACTTTGATATATAAGAATATATAAATTCAATTTTTATGCACATATGTATGTGAAGGTACTGTTTTGACGGTATTTCGGGACACCGTTAACTGTTCTTAACAGTTCGATATATGTATATCTACAAAAAAAAATAATAACTGCAAAAAAGTACAGTACCCGCTTTTTGCTTAGCTTGTGTTTTCCTAAGTCAAGTATAACTTGCGATAATTCTTGCGATACCGCTTGGGCTATAAATAAAAACAACAAGCAGGATCGCTCAAACCCTAAGCAAAAGCAGAAGATACGAAAAGAAAACGAAATATATAGTACACACATATATAGGGTGATTTTTTAAGAGCTTGATAACTTTTAAAAAAAAAAAAACGCATAAAATTTGCAAAATCTCATCGGTTCTTTATTTGAAACGTTAGATTGGTTCATGACATTTACTTTTTGAAGATAATTTCATTTAAATGTTGACCGCGGCTGCGTCTTAGGTGGTCCATTCGGAAAGTCCAATTTTGGGCAACTTTTTCGAGCATTTCGGCCGGAATAGCCCGAATTTCTTCGGAAATGTTGTCTTCCAAAGCTGGAATAGTTGCTGGCTTATTTCTGTAGACTTTAGACTTGACGTAGCCCCACAAAAAATAGTCTAAAGGCGTTAAATCGCATGATCTTGGTGGCCAACTTACGGGTCCATTTCTTGAGATGAATTGTTGTCCGAAGTTTTCCCTCAAAATGGCCATAGAATCGCGAGCTGTGTGGCATGTAGCGCCATCTTGTTGAAACCACATGTCAACCAAGTTCAGTTCTTCCATTTTTGGCAACAAAAAGTTTGTTAGCATCGAACGATAGCGATCGCCATTCACCGTAACGTTGCGTCCAACAGCATCTTTGAAAAAATACGGTCCAATGATTCCACCAGCGTACAAACCACACCAAACAGTGCATTTTTCGGGATGCATGGGCAGTTCTTGAACGGCTTCTGGTTGCTCTTCACCCCAAATGCGGCAATTTTGCTTATTTACGTAGCCATTCAACCAGAAATGAGCCTCATCGCTGAACAAAATTTGTCCGAAAAAAAAAAAACCGAACACTGATTTTGGTAATAAAATTCAATGATTTGCAAGCGTTGCTCGTTAGTAAGTCTATTCATGATGAAATGTCAAAGCATACTGAGCATCTTTCTCTTTGACACCATGTCTGAAATCCCACGTGATCTGTCAAATACTAATGCATGAAAATCCTAACCTCAAAAAAATCACCCGTTATAAAAAAGAAAACATACATGTGGTGTCGAGTGTAGGTTACTGAACACGACTATGTTACTGAACACGACCATATTACTGAACACGACTAGGGTACTGAACACGACTATGTTACTGAACACGACAAGGGTACTGAACACGACTAGGGTACTGAACACGACTAGGCTACTGAACACGTCTAGGGTACTGAACATGACTAGGTTACTGAACAGGACTAGGTTACTGAACACGACTATGTTACTGAACACGACGAAGACAAAATACTGAAATAAAAATTATATATTTTGGTTCCTGTTAGTATGTATATCATTAGAAAAATAATAAAAAAATCCTTAGGTCCAATTACGATAATATTATTGAAGTTATACCTCTTATACGAGTTCCGAAAAGGTTGCGATAGATTCAGGTGCATTGAGTACATATCAAAGAAACCTATGAAAATATCAAAAATCTACTACAAAAAATACAGTATGCTAAACATTCTTGGAAAACTTGTTCTGATTTAAAAGTAGTTGGAATGTTACTAGGTATGCAAGCTGGTTACACAAAATTTTGCTGTTTTATGTGCGAATGGGATAGTAGAAGCAAACACTATATCCAAAAAGAGTGGCCAAAAAGAACAGACTATGTACCTAATCAGAAAAGTGTGTCCAATCTTCGTCTTGTTGAACCCGAGAATATTGTATTGCCACCCCTTCATATAAAATTAGGCTCAATGAAAAATTTTGTAAAAGCAATAGATAAAACGGGAGAAGGTTTTCAATACCTTAAAAGTATATTTCCGAGACTTAGTGATGCGAAATTAAAAGAAGGGATTTTTGTGGGGCCAGACATACGACGAGTTATGAAGGATCAAAACTTTGTCTCTAAACTAAATACGCTAGAAAAAAAAGCATGGCTTTCATTTGTTGGGGTTGTAAAAATTTTTTTGGGTAACACCAAATCACCCGATTATGAAGAACTCATATCAAGCCTATTGACGGATTTTCAGGCTTTAGGGTGTAACATGTCCCTGAAAATACATTTCCTACATTCGCACTTGGATTTCTTTCCTCCCAATTTAGGTGTAGTCAGTGATGAACATGGGGAGAGATTTCACCAAGATATATTGAGTATGGAGAAAAGGTATCAAGGCAAATGGACTCCTAGCATGCTGGCAGACTATTGCTGGATATGCTTACATGATAATCCTGACTACCAATACAGCAGAAGTTCAAAAAAGTACAAGAAAATATGAATTGAGGGATAAAAATTTGTAATATTCAATATATTTTTTGCAAAAACTTTACTTTTATTTTTCTCTTAACCTGGACCTAGCAATTTTTTTTTATATTCAAATTATATATGTACCTTATCAAAGCAATATAAAAAAACAAGTTTGGTTTCAGAGCAGAAAAAAAATGTCAAAATTGTCGGCTAGTGTAATTTATAGAAGAGAAGTGTTTCGAAAGAAGATGTAAATTTTTTTTTAAATTATCAGAAGAATAATTTCAAAGAAAAGAAGTAATATAAAGAAGGATGGAAAAATCTTTGAATCATAAGAAGATGTAAAAATTTTTAAATTATCAGAAGAAAAATTTGAAAGAAAAGAAGTAATATAAAGAAGGATGGGAAAATGTTGAATCATAAGAAGAAGATGTAAAAATTTTTAAATTATCAGAAGAAAACTATCAAAGAAAAGAAGTAATATAAAGAAGGATGGAAAAATGTTTGAATCATAAGAAGAATAATTTAAACAAAAGAAGTTTTAAAAATAAAAGTGTTTGAAATTATATTCAAACTGTTTGATTTGTAAGATCAAACTTGTTAAACTCAACAAAGATTTTTGTCTACCTTACCGCTGGTGGGGGGATTTCAAAAAAGTCTTTAGTCGAGCTGAGAATATTTCATTCTAATTTTATTTAGTAATTTGGAAACCTTATATACTATTTTAGAAGTCTAACTTATCTAATTAAATATATACATATATATTTACAGCACACCACATGGGGTTGTTTTCAACTATACAATACAATACATGTGTGTACGTTGTGCTCGATATAACCAAGAAGTGATGACACAACTAATGGGAAATTTACCACCATATCGAGTTATACCCAACCATCCATTTAATAATGTCGGAGTGGATTATGCAGGACCGCTTCAAATACCCTGCTCAAAAGGTAGAGGCCAAAAATCATATAAAGGATATATTGCTGTCTTTGTATGCATGACGACAAAAGGAATTCATTTTGAAGCCGTAAGCGATTTATCCACGGAAGCTTTTTTAGCTGCGTTGCGGCGTTTCTTTGCAAGAAGAGGAAAAAGTACCGATATATATTCAGATAATGGTACAAACTTTGTTGGAGCAGCAAAATCTTTGGACAAAGATTTAAAACTAGCTGTTACCAATAACAGAGTTATTGCACCAATAATGGAAAAAGAAGGCATTAAGTGGCACTTTATTCCGCCGGCAAGTCCTCATTTCGGAGAAATCTGGGAAGCAGGTGTTAAATCTATGAAACATCATCTTAAGCGTATCATAGGAGATAACACTCTCACATATGAAGAATTAACTACACTGTTAACACAAATTGAAGCCGTTTTAAATTCACGCCCACTTTATACAACTGGAGAAGATTATGAAAACGACGGTATACTTACTCCAGGGCATTTCTGAATTGGAAGACCTTTATTGAGTGCACCAGAACCATCCCAAGAAAGAAATCTTTCGACATTAGATAGATGGAATCTTCTTCAAAAAATGAAATGCCAATTTTGGAAGATCTGGAAAGAGGAATATCTACATGCATTACAACAAAGGTATAATTAAAGCTGATGGATTACTAGGACAAGCCACAATGCTGGGTTGGATTGTGTCTGGTAATATTGAAAGATCCAGAAGCAATAAAATAGTAGCAGCCATGACAACCTTTAAACTGGATGATTTAGAAAGATTCTGGGAAATAGAAAAGGATACTCCAGAAGATACCATATGTGAACAAAATTACATTCAAACGGCAACACGTGATTCAACAGATGGCAGATTTATAGTAGCCATTCCGTTTAAAAAGGAGAAAGAGCTTGGAGAATCTAGGAAGACAGCAGTCGCACGGTTGATGAGTATGGAAAGGAAATTTGAAGCAAGAAAAGATCTAAAAGACGACTACACAAAGCTCATGCGGGAATATCAAAAGATGGGACATATGAAGGAAGTTGAAAATATGGGTCAAGGTAAATATTACTTTCCCCATCAAGCTGTAATTAAAATAACTATTCCACGCTGGATCGGTACAAATAATAGCACTATATTGGAATTGCATGCGTTTGGAGACGCATCTGACAAAGCATATGCAGCAGTAATTTATGCAAAAGTGGGGCAACAAGTAACACTGTTACTTGCCAAAAGCAAGGTAAACCCTATTAAAAATAGGAAAACAATACCCAAATTGGAACTTTGCGGTGCACATCTACTGGCTAATATATTAAAAAGAGTCAAGAATATATTGAATTTACAGTGCAAAATTTACGCATGGAGTGATTCGATGGTTACATTGGCATGGATTCAAAACAAAAACAACAAAGAGAAGTTTGTACGCACCAGAGTAAACGATATCAATGAGATGATTCCGGAAGCTGAATGGAGGTACGTGAAATCAAGTGAAAATCCAGCAGATATTGCATCAAGAGGGACATCACCTGAAAAATTACTACAACACAGTTTATGGTGGCAAGGACCATCATGGCTTCAATTAAATACAGATCATTGGCCGAAAAGAGTAAAAGAAAAAATAGTTACTACAACCACAATAACGGAAGAGAAAGGGTTTTCTCAATACTACAAAAATTTTCAGACCTTGGAAAACTAATTAGAGTGATGGCATACGTGATGCGATTCACAAATAAACTTCGAAGAAGAACGATAACAACAGATTATTTAACAGTAGACGAGCTGGCAAAGAAGAAAGTAATTAAAATACAACAAAATTTTGATTTTTATGATGAAATACGACAATTAAGAAACGGCAAGGTGTTGGATAGAAAAAACAAATTATCAACATTATATCCTTTCGTTGATGAAGATGGCATTTTAAGAGTAGGAGGAAGACTGCAAAATTCTGAAATCGCTTATAACACTAAACATCCAATCATACTGTAAGGTAGACAAAAATCTTTGTTGAGTTTAACAAGTTTGATCTTACAAATCAAACAGTTTGAATATAATTTCAAACAAAAAGAAAATGTAAAAACTTTTTCCAGAAGAATAATTTCAAAGAAACAATTTGCTAAAAAGAATTTGAGTCAAATTAAAATTAATCTAAAAGAACAAACAAAACGAATTCGTAAAGAAAAAGAGAAGTACAGCATTGTAAAAGTAAAAATAATTTGCTAAGAAGAACTAGAATCAAATCTATAATTAAAATTAATATAAATACTACTTCTAAGTTAATTTTATATTGCTAACGTTATAAGTAAATCCTTACATATTGTTAATACTAAGATGGACTTAAACGAAATAACGACTTTAACTGTCACCGGACTGAAAGAAAAGTTGAGGGAATTGGGTATTTCGACTACAGGTCAAAAACGTGATCTTCAGGAAAGACTTATCCATCACTACGACTTATCGGGAAATAGGGCTAGTGACGAAGAGTTCAACCAGTCAGTTTACGAAGATGTAGGTGGAACCACCAACTTACGGTCCTCACCATATATCGTGCAACAACAACAGTTTACTCTAAAAGATTTAGGGGATTGTGTTAACGTGTTTTCAGGAGAAGGGTCTGTAGATATTCGTGGGTAAGCGAATTTGAAAATAATGCAGAAATAGTAAAATGGAATGATCTTCAGAGATTTGTTTATGGCAAACAGCTTCTTCGTGGGGCCGCTAAACTCTTTGTTAGGAGTCAGAATAATTTAAATAGTTGGGAAGCTCTGAAGCTATCATTAATTAATGAGTTTGGTTGCAAACTATCTTCTGCAGATGTGCATAGGTTGTTGAAAAATCGCCGCAAACAAGCAAACGAAACTTTTCGGGAATACTTGTATCATCTCAAGGAGGTAGACGAAGAAAGCATTATAGATTATTTCATAGAAGGGGTTCCAGATACCAAGTTCAACAAGGCAATTTTGTATCAAGCTAAGAATATAGAAGAACTAAAAGAGCAAATCAAAATTTACGAAAAGATACAGAAATACAACTCAGGGATAGAAAAAATAGTAACTGATACATCCTCTAATAAGACAAAAGAAGAACTAGGTAAAAGATGTTTCAAGTGCGGAGACAAATTCCACGTATCAGCTCAATGTCCACAAAAACAATATAAATGCTTTAAATGTAATGAGATGGGGCATCGTTCATTTGAGTGCAAAAATAACAAAGTCAAGGGATCTAGAGAAGTTAAAATCGAATCAAGTAGCATAAACACTTTAGGAAATACAAGTTTCCAACCAGTCGTTAATGAAGAATTACATTTCAAAACAGTCAATTTAAATGGGCTTAGATTCGAAGCTCTAATTGATTCAGGGTATTCACTTAATTTAATACGTTACGAAACGTTGATACTAAGTGGGCTTAAACCAATTCTAAGCAATGAGAAAAGAAAACTATATAGCGCTTGCTCAAATGTGATTGAGACAATCGGAAGTTTTGATACTTTTATACATATAGATGAGTTATCGTTAAAAGTCAGATTTCATGCAGTCAGAGAACAAGATATTAAATTTGCAAGTATGATAGGAAAGGCTATTTTAAAAGACGTAGATATTGTTTTAACAGAAGATAAAGTAATGTTTAAGAAAAAGGATAACTCAAGAGATTATAAACCAGGTAGTGAAAAATTGAGGCGGGATTCTAAACAGGTTATGAAGCAAGAACGAAATGCACCAATAGAAGCAGAAAATTAGTGGATTAAGGAATTTGATGCGATGAGTTTAAATGAAAGAAAGGATGAGACTACATTGAATTTAGGACATTTGAGTATGGGATTAGCAAGAGAAGTTATAATCTTAGTTGATAAATACAAAGCATCTGGCAAAAGCATATCACCCATTAAGAAGGAAATTGTTTTGACAGATGAAATTCCTGTCTATCAGCGACCAAGACGTTTACCAATCGATGACCGTAGTTTTGTCGACAAACAAATAGAAGATTGGTTAAAAGAGGGAATAATACAACCAAGCTCTTCCAATTATGCTTCTCCGGTGGTAGTAGTTCCTAAAAAAGATGGAAACAGATGCTTATGTTGCGATTATAGACAATTAAATAAAAAAATTGTAAGGGACAATTTTCCAATGGTTGTAATGGACGATGTCTTAGATAGCCTTCAAGAGGGTCGAGTTTTTACAACGTTAGATTTATCGAACGGATTTTTCCATATGCCAGTAGATTCACAATCTAGGAAATTTACCGCTTTCGTTACCCACAATAGTCAATATGAGTTTTGTGTTGTTCCATTCGGTATTTCAAACTCACCAGCTGTCTTTTGTCGTTATGTTAATGCTGTTTTGCGGCCACTAATCCAGAAGGGAACCGTAATTACATATATGGACGACTTGATTATCACCGCAATAGACGAGGTGGAGGGTATTGAAAAACTACGAGAAGTTTTAGAAGTTAGCGAGTCGTACGGGTTAAAGATTAAATGGAAAAAATGCCAATTTCTTCAACGAAGCGTTGAATTTCTGGGATACATAGTGGGAAATGGTACCATAAAAATACCGCAAGAAAAGACGACTGCTGTACAAAAGTTTCCGCTTCCGTCCGACAGAAAAATGTTACAAAGCTTTTTGGGGTTGACGTCATATTTCCGACGATTCGTACTGGACTACGCAACTTTGTCAGACCTTTTAAGAAAAGATTCGGTTTTCAAGTTAGGCGAAGAGCAAGTCGCGGCATTTCAGCTTTTACATCCGGTACAATACATGAGCCGGAAAACAAAGCTGGTGGAAGAGAATTATCCGGCGTATGAGTTAGAGGTACCAGAAATCATAGAGGCCTTAAAGAAATGGAGAATATACCTATTAGGTATACACTTCAAAATTGTGACAGATTGTAACGCGTTCACGATGACTCTTAATAAGAAAGACGTACCGCGAAAAATAGCGAGATGGGCATTGTTTCTTCAGGACTTTAACTATGAAATAGAACATAGAGCAGGATCCAGAATGGTCCACGTTGACGCTTTAAGTAGGATTACTGCTTAATGCTAGAAGACTCTTTAAAGTTTCGGCTAAAGCAAGCACAACTGAATGACGAATGGACAAAGGCAGTACGTAAAGTTCTATAAAAAGACGAATACGAAGACTTTTAAATAAAATTTGACATTCTTTTTAAAAATCCTGCAAAGGAACTAATTGTGGAAGTTAAGTCAGGAAAGAAAGAGGGATTCCTGAACAGCATAGATAAAGAAGACATACCATTAGGGCCACTAGAAACAACCAGTAAGTTGTACAATTATATATTGGTGGTGGTAGATGCGTTCAGTAAATTTGTGTGGTTGTACCCTACTAAAAATACAGGAGTAGATGCAGTGTTAGATAGACTCACAAAGCAGGCAGCTGTATTCGGTAACCCAAGACGTATTATTTCTGACAGGGGGCCGCTTTTACATCAAATTTGTTTAGAGAATATTGTCAAAAGGAGAATATTCAACATTTACTAATAACAACGGGGGTTCCAAGAGGAAACGGACAAGTAGAGAGAATTCATAAAATCGTTATACCTATGTTGTCAAAGTTGCGTACAGAAACCCCAACTAATTGGTATAAACATGTAGAAAAGGTGCAACAGTTCATGAACAACACACCTCCTCGGAGTACGAAACAGTCTCCCTTCAAGTTATTAACAGGACTTGACATGCGAATGGCCAACATGCCAGAGCTAAAGGCCCTACTAAACGACTTAAATGAAAATCGGGAAACAGTACGAAAACTAGCGAAAGAAAATATTTTAAAAATTCAGGAAGAAAACCATATAATTCACGTCGTCAGAGAGAGAAAAAATACAAAATAAACGATTTGGTAGCAATAAAGAGAACACAGTTTGGTAGCGGGTTGAAACTGAAGGGAAAGTTTTTAGGACCGTATAAAGTAGCGAAGAAGCTTAACCATGGTAAACATGAAGTAGAAAAAGTGGGTGAGACCGAGGGGCCGAGAAAGACTTCGACCGTCTCAGAATACATATATGAAGACATGGACTCAACCATTCGAGGACGAATGAAAACAGGATGGCCGAATGTGGTGTCGAGTGTAGGTTACTGAACACGACTATATTACTGAACACGACTATGTTACAAAACACGACTAGGGTACTGAACACGACTAGAGTACTGAACACGACTAGGTTACTGAACACGACTATGTTACTGAACACGACGAAGACAAAATACAACTATGGACTGGAACAAGAACTCAGCGAAGCGTTAGGACGCTTGCGTTGAGTTCTTGGAAGCGTTATAACGCTAGATGACAAGAAAACGAGTCATTCAAGAACGGACAGCCAAACCAACAACATGTTTATGTTGCGACGTAAAATTTAAATATTGTAGTAATTTGTAATAGAAAAAAGTTATATCGCAAATAAATAAGTCTCATCCTACATACATACATATATCTAAATATATAAGCATATTCTCATAAAATTGCAAATTTTCCAATTTTAATATAGTTACTTTAGTGCTTTTATTGCGGCAATAGTGGGATGGAACAGCAGGCAACATCTTAATAAACAATTTTAACTGTGCCCCTTTTACTTCATCAGATTTATTATGAGGACGAAGATTTTTCCTGCCTGCGCGAGTGGTATTCAGAGTATTATTGTCGCATGCACGACATGAAATTGTGCGCAAGGCACTTAAGATAAAAACGCTAGGTGTCGCTTACGTTAAGGTTTTAAAAATGTATGTATTTACGATAATTTTAGCACTTGCTTTAACTTTATAACGGTTTCTTTTTGGAGATGAACATCAACAGGGATAGGTCCGTTACGTCTTAAATTACTAGTTTCTATAAAAAACTCATTTTCGAAAAAATGTCGCTTACGATAATATGGCGGTATTGGCTCGATATATATACATACATATATTATTTATTTCAATTTTCTATTTCTATTTTCTAGTTCACATTTGAACTACTATTCAACACATATACATAGATCATTACATAAATATAAGTATTTTTATCCAGAAATCTAATAACTTCCAATTTATATTGGTTAACACCGTTAGCATTCCATAAACAAATGTTAACTAATTTTTTACTTTAAAAAGTTTGCATTATTTTGGAGAAATTGCATTTGTGCAATTTAAGATTTACAGAGATCTTGGACAGGCAGTTAACTTTTTTAGTTATAAAGGATGTACTACAAATCAAGTTATAGGTTTAGTCGCGGGAATATTCGAGGGGAGTCCGGGGTTGAGTTTCTATTGGCAAGATGACAGACTTTTAATCGGAAAATGGTTGCATTGCATTATTTTCTTAAAATTTATGAAAAATAAGTCCCAAAAATATTGCCTAAATATAAAACTTTAATATATTTTTAAAAAAAAATCGTATTATTTTAATATATATTCTTAAAGAAGGGGACATTATGAGCAAATAAATGAATAATTAAGTTTTTTATTTATGCCTCATTTTGACTGTGGTAAGTTAATAAATGTTCACCACCCAAAAATATTAAGTGAAAATAAGCAAGCATGCCTCCATTTCCTATATTAAACGAAACGAAGCTACGGAGCCACCCCTATTAGTCACAGAAGACGAACTATTGGCAATTGCAAAAAGGATCAAAAATTCCAAAGCGCCATGAATAGATGGTTTACCAAATAGAGCCCTTAAAGAAGCCATAACTCTAAGGCCCAGATTATTTGTTAACATGTACAATGCGTGTATATTAGAAGAGATATTCCCCGATCCGTGGAAGATACAGCGTCTGGATCTACTGCCAAAACCAAATAAGCCACCAGAGGAACCTTCATCTTATCGACCTCTTTGCATGCTCGACACAATTGGGAAAGTGTACAAAAGCATTGTAAGAAACCTCTTGGAGTTAGCAATCCAAAAAGCAAGCGGATTATCAGAGAGGCAATACGGCTTTATTAAAAGGAACTAAACAAACTATGTTTCATTACCAGATGGCGACAGATGATTATAAGGTTGTGATAAGAGCAGACAAAACACCACCCGGGGAGCATAAGCGGCGATTCAATGCACCGGCAAAAGACAACGTTGCAGTGGTTATGGTCGCAACAGAATTCGAGCGACGCGATATCGTCATACATCTCCGAAATGAAAACCTTCGACGCGTTGCGGAAACAGTTATTTTTCTACGTGGCGAAGAGGGTTACCATTTTAATGTAATGCAAGTAAATTTAAATAATTAGTCAACAAAAAAAGGTTCTTGCATGAACTTTTATGCCTAACGCCTTATGATCCGACGAAATGAATTACATCTATGTATAACATTTTGAATTCACAATAAAATAAATAGAGAGTTTATTGGCACGGCTATTAAATGTTCCAAGAGTAAGTTAAAAGCATTTGGAGAAATGAAACAGGTAAAAAATTAATCTATTTTACAATTTGAATGCTCTTAAATTTTTCGCTAAGAAAATAAAAAAAAAATCAAAAGTTGGAGCGATTTACCCTTTTTTTTAAATTTCATAAACATCAGGTCGGCTATGCTTGCCGTCAAAATTTGAGTTTGTCAGTCAGAGCAGGCCACAGTTTTTTCTAGCATGACTTCAATGTGTGTGGCTTCAGTTCTTCCATTGATTCTTTTATGTTTACAATACATTTTGCTATGTCAAATTTCTTCCAGCATTCCATAACATTCATATCAGGATTACATTCTATATTATCCAATATGGTTTTGAAGGTTCGTCTAATGTAATAGAGCTTAAAGGCCTGGATTATTCCTTGGTCCATAGGTTGAAGCACAGCCGTCGTGTTGGCAGGTAAAAATGTCACTTTTATATTTGGATGCATGGTTTCAGCTCGCGAGGATGACCTGGTACTTTGTCCAAAACTAGGACCGCTTTAAAGTCTAAATTCTTTTTTTTTTTAAATAAGTTTCAACTTCAGAAACAAAACAATTCCGGAACCAGTCACAAAAATAGCGCTTGTAACCCACGCTTTCTTATTAGCACGCCAAAATACTGTCAGGTTGTCTTGATTTTTTAAAGCCCGAGGATTAAACGACCTGTAAAGCATCAGTGGCTTAATGACACAATCTCTAGATGCATTAGAACATAGCAGCAGTGTAACTTTATCCTTTGCTGCCTTAAATCCAGGAGTAGACTTTTCGCTTTTAGAAATAAATGTTTTGTTTGGCATCTCTTCCAAAACAGTTCAGTTTCGTCTGCATTCAATACTTGCTCAGGTTTGTATCCTCCATCAGCTACTAGGTTTGCGAATTCTTCTGCATATCGTCTGGCTGCAGCAGTGGCTGCAGATGCTGCTTCTCCAACGATTTTGACCACTCAGGGGCACCCTTTTTTGGTTGCGGTTTTCGATCCATAATGACAACGCCACTTCCATTTTTTTATTGCTGGATCACAAACAATTTTAGCTGACAGTGAAGTTGAAGCTACAGACGACCTTATTTTATCTTCGGATTTTTTTATCGATCGTACAGTTGATTCGTTGACATTGAATGAGCGTGAAATGGATGCAAATGACTCTCCAAGGCGTAAACGAGCAAGCATTTCTATTTTCACTTTAAGCGGTAACACAGTTTTTTTTTTGTGTCGAAACTCGTTTCTCATTTTTTTAGTTGACATTATGAATGGAAGAGTACAGTAGAGACGTGTTACTCGATCACAATTTTTGTAACTAATGTGAAAGACAAAACAATAAAACACGCAAAGCAGCTTTTACTATAAACGGAACAACAACATTTAAAAATATACATAATATGTACTTTATTTATTGAGGTATAAGGTTGCTTTCATTCAACCGATCGCGGCGAAGGCGGGTTGTGTCAAAGTCCTCGGCGTATCATTTAAAAACATTACTTTAGGCTAACTTGTAATAAGATCTATTTTACTTTTTTATTAGTCCATTTGACAAGAATATTGGGTTGGATACCTATTTGGAATAATTTTATTATATGTACTTATTAGATCCGCGAATAAAAAAATATTTAGTTGCGAATATGGAAATTGGGTCACATTTTTTTAATCCGCGAATAAAGGAAGCGCGAATAAGGAACTTTTACTGTAATATAATTAAGAGATAAATTCAATGTTGTAATTTTATTGTAAAATAAAGCAAAACCTAGCCTGGCGAAGTGGGCTGGGTACGCTAGTACATTATAAATACAGACATTTATAAATACTTTATGTATTCGATTTTGGTCATAGAAAGAAGTTTAATGCTGTTATCTAAAAAGTTAATTATACCTTATTGATAGTATAGATACGAGTAAATATACTGTATACTTTTAAGCGTTTTAGTTGACTTATTCATGGACAAATCGGAAATTATATTTGATAATGAGTGGACCAGTAAAATTCGGTTTGACGTGTTATAATAATTCTTTTCAACAGTAAAACAAAATTTTTCATTGTAAGGTAAATAAAGAGATAATTATAGAACCCATGTTTCCATTACTTTAAGTATAAAAACAAGGAGCATTCCGAAGTAAACAGGACTTTTTAAATCTAGCGCCCCCTGGTTGCGCCATCTCTTTGTCGACTGGTGCGTTATAATCTCCTACCCTTATCCATTGTCCGGTGAGGATTTCATGACATTTCATTGATTGGAAGTGCAGTTATTGCGTTTTAAGTGTCAGTATGCTTGTGTTATCGGTGCGAAAATGAGCTTCGAACAAAGAGCCAACATTAAATTTTGTTAAATTGTTAAAACTTTTATCGAAACGTTTCAATTGATGAAACATGTTTATGGCGATGATTGCCTATCCCGTGCAGAGTGCACGAATGGTTTCAACGTTTTCAAAGTAGTCGTGAGAACATAAATGAAGATCAACATGTGGGCCAATCAATATCCGTGATTACCAGAAATTCCATCGAAACTGTGCGTGAATTTCATCATTAAAATTCATGAAAATAGAACTGAACATCTCCAAAACATTGACTTATCGCATTTGGACCGAACATTTGAGCTTACGAAAGGTGTTTGCACGGGTTGTTCCACACAAATTGACTGACGACAAAAAATTGCTTAGAATCCAACATTCGAAGGACGATTATTTAATCAAAAATCACATTTTAACCATTAACCACTCCTCGTATTCACTTAATATGGCACCTTACGACTTCTGCCTTTTCGGAAAAATGTATTTGCCCATGAAAGGTAAGCGTTATGCAGACGTAGAGGCCATTCAAATGGTTTGCACCGGCATACGGGCGGCCATACCGGCCAACGAGCTAAAGCACTCGTCCGACATTCTTTTGGACCGTTCAAAAAGCTGTATTGAAGCATTTGAATTATGACGGTATTTTGATGGGTCTTGAACTTCGGTATTTTAAGTGTATCCCCATACGTTTAGGTAATTTATGCAGCTTGCAGATTGAAATAAGCGAATAATAAGCGAAGCCAGGTCCTTCTCCACTTGGTCCTTCCAACGGAGTGGAGGTCTTCCTCTTCCTCTGCTTCCCCGGCGGGTACAGCGGCGAATACTTTCAGAGCTGTAGTGTTTTCGTCTATTCGGACAACATGACCTAGCCAGCGTAGCCGCTGTCTTTTAAGTCGCTGATCCTGACGGAGCTTTTGGTGCTGCTCAACGTCAGTTTACACAGCCGTGTTAGTTTTGCGGGGATACCAAATTCAGACATCGCGGCATAAAGGCAGCTCCTTTTCGTACTGTCGAAAGCAGCTTTGAAATCGACGAAGAGGAGATGTGTGTCGATTCTCCTTTCACGGGTCTTTTCCAAGATTTGGCGCATGGTGAATATCTGGTCAGTTGTTGATTTACCAGGTCTAAAGCCACACTGATGAGGTCCAATCAGTTTGTTGACGGTGGGCTTTAATCTTTCACACAATACGCTCGATAGAACCTTATACGCGATATTAAGGAGGCTAATCCCACGGTAGTTGGCGCAGATTGTGGGGGCTCCTTTTTTATGGATTGGGCATAGCACACTTAAATTCTAATCGTTGGGCATGCTTTCGTCCGATCATATTTTACAAAGAAGCTGATGCATGCTCCTTATCAGTTCTTCGCCGCCGTGTTTGAATAGGCTGGCAATCCATCCGCCCCCGCCGCTTTGTTGTTCTTCAGGCGGGTAATTGCTATTTTAACTTCTTCTTGGTCGGGCAATGGAACGTCTTCTCCATCGTCATCCATTGGGGAATCGGGTTCGTCTTCTCCTGGCGTTGTGTGTTCACTGCCATTCAGCAGGCTGGAGAAGTGTTCCCTCCATAAATTAAGTATGCTCTGGGCATCGGTGACTAGATCACCTTGGGGGGTTATACATGAGTATGCTCCGGTCTTGAAACCTTCTGTAAGCCGCCGCATCTTTTCGTAGAATTTTGGAGCATTACCCCTGTCGGCCAGCTTATCAAGGTCTTCGTACTCACGCATTTCGGCCTCTTTCTTTTTCTGTCTACAAATGCGTCTCGCTTCCCTCTTCAACTCTCGGTATCTATCCCATCCCGCACGTGTGGTCGATTGTAACGTTGGTACATATATGAGGTACTTTAATATTGGAGCATCGTTTTCTGGGAGCAATATGTGGTACTGTCAAAAATACATAAATTCATGTCAATATCCCATATTCGTAATATACGATTCTCAAAATTCTTTATACTGTATGGTATATGTATGTCAATATGTACCTGAACTTATAATATTAGATATACTATAGTTTATTACCGAAAATATATGCATTTGGTCTACGAATTACGCTAACTTTTATATGGTAAATTTAAAGATATAAGTTATATTCTTAGAGTTGTGATATATTTTCTCAAAGTGCAATAAAACAACCTGCTTAGCGTGAAATACGAAACGGAAGAGGGACATATTTATTCATTAATTCAGTATATATAGCATAACAGAGTTGTATTTATTAGCACAACTCAAAGGGTCGCTCTTTCCTTACTTCAATACTTTTCCCGAACGACACTTTTTATAATCAATATTTATAAAATAACATTTTGCTCTTTACATTTCATGCATACATTTTGATATATAGTTTCCTGTTTTAAATAATAGCAAAGAAAACAATTTTATTTTAATTCTTAAAAAGTCCAAGTAACTTACAAATATTAAATGATTTTCTTTAGCAATACCTTTTGTCAAAATGTCTGCTAACATCTCGTTCGTTGGAATATAAATCAATTTAATCTTGCCGCTTTCTAATTGCTGCCGAATAAATTTACCTTTTATATCCACGTGTTTTGTACGGGTTGAATATGAGTTATTCAAGACCACTTGTATAGCACTTTTATTGTCACAGTAAAGTACCATACCTTTTACCATAACGTATGTCAATTTAAACTATAGACGTATTAACCAAGTTGCTTCCCAAATAGCTGATGTTATGGTCACGAATTAGGCCTCTGTCGATGAGAAAGTAACAGTACGCTGCCTTCTTTTTCACCAGGATATCGGACGGAAGACATAGCTCGTCGTTGATCGTCTTTGGTCAAGATCACTTGTCCAATCTGCGTCACAGTATCCATTGAGATCATTTACTTCCCTGCTATACACAATTCCACTATAAATGGTACCTTTTAGATAACGCATTACACGTTATACTGCAACCCAGTGTGCTTTTCCTGGATTTGTACAAAAACAACTCAGTAGATTAACTGCAAAACTGACGTCAGGTCGCGTTGTGAGGCGAATAAGAAGCAACAAACAGCCTGAATATACGGTAATGAGCATTTCATTACTCAGACGTTGATTTAAGTCGATTGGTGTCGCAACCAGATTGCTGTTAGTCATTCCGAAACGGTTCCGCATATCTGAGATATATTGCGATTGATCTATTTCTATAGTACCCTTTGTAGTATCTCTAGTAAGACGCCTACCAAGTACTGAGGATACTTCACCAAGATCTTTCTTATGAAATTCTGATAAAAGGTGTTCCTTTAAAGCTTTCATACTTTTCTCAACGCTTGACAACAACAGAACATCGTCAACATACACAGCTACAAATAGCATCGAATAACTTTTTACTTTGCCTAACTTCAGCAGAACGTTGTTAAATTTCTCGTTCCATAATAGACTGTGTTGTCATCAAAACCGTCAGTTTGCACCATATATATTTCATCATTTAACTCCATTTGATGTACTAACAAGTCTTTCTGTGCAGCTTACGTCAACAAATAAGGTGTATCGAACTACAGGAGCAAACGTTTTTTCATAATCAACACCTTTTTTCTGATTATATCCTTTGATCACCAATCTAGCCTTACGTCGTATCACCTCACCATTACCTTTTATTTTGGTTTTGAATATCCACCTAGATTTAATGGCTTTCTTACCAACAGGTAATTGTACTAAACACCATGTTTTGTTCGTCAATTTCAGCTTGAACTGTCACTCTTCACTCATCTGCATTTTCACTAGCCATAGCATCAGTTAAATTTTGAGGTCCTCAAATTGAGGATCATTTGAAACAAAGTCAGCTACACAAAATTTATAGCCATATTTCTTGGCCGCGATTCTTTTCGAACGCCTTATGATATGATTGCCCGAAACTTTAAATTCATCAGAGTCATTTGCATTTTCATTTTCAGATGAATCAGCGTCTACTTTATTATTCACTATCTGACTCTCGCGTTTGTTAATACAATATATTCCGTTGGCATGTTTTCAACCATTGGTGACTCTTTACTCTCTACCTATTCTGAATCGTTAATGTTGAAAGATTCACACCCGTCAGGAATTTCACAACAATAGTCCGTTTCAATTACATTTTCGCCGCCTCTGCCCAAAACTTTTTATGCAAACTCGAATTAATTAACGTGTAATAACTCCGCACTCACCTTTTATACCACAAAATACTTTTCCAAAAAAATAAACGTTAATGTATATGCACACGCGTGAAGTTGATCAAAAAGATGGGGAATGTCCCAATAGGGTTTATTAAATTTTAATTTGACAATAGTGAATAATGATTGTCTAATGTAACTGAGGTAGAACTCCGGTCGCACGTGGAGTGAATAACTCGCGAAAAAGATGCGCACTAATCGAGTTGGCCGAAAGTCGAAAAAAATCGCACGGGCGTACCAGTCGCTGTGAAGGTCAAAAGCGAAGTGAATTTGCGATCTCCTTGTTTATTCCTTTTCTCCCTGTGGTGTGTGCGATCAGATGGTGTGATGTGGTTGGTTGGTGTACGTGTATTTGGGTGTCGATGTGTGGTGCTCTCGCGAGTAGTGTGAAATGTGGGTTGTAAGCGTTGATGGTGGGTATGGTGAAGCTGCGTGTCGGTGTTGGGAGGTTGAGGTGATGTGGTGTAATAGTGTGGTGTATGTGTGGATGCCGGGGGAGGATGCTCATTTATACATCCTGGCCCCCCAAGGCGAGTGTTTAGCCTAGTAACCTCTGTAGTTGTTGTAGAGTCGCTACAACGTTGCTGAGGCCCGTCTTACAGCGGGCTTGCGGCCTAGGATGGCGCCTCCTATACGGGGTGGTATGACGTTGACGCCAGAAGCGGGACTCCTCCGAAGGGAAGGCTTGCCTTCGCGGTTGCGGTCGCGGGAGTCGTCGGCTGGCAGTACGGCCCCGGGGGGCATGATGACGTTCGACGTCGGGTCCGGTATTGCGGTGGAGCATCGTGTGATGGTGACCCATACACACCTGGCACTGATACCCGGTGGCGCATTCGCGCGTTAGATGGGTAGGCGCCAGACAATTCAAGCAATGACCGTGGGCCTGGGCGACCTGCTGGCGTTGCTGAGGTGTCATTCCCTTGAAGATGCCACAATGTGGCAATCGATGTCGGCGGCGACATAGCGCGCACTGAAGTTGTGGCGGTTCCGGAGCCCGTACTTGCGTGTCACTGCGCGGAGCCAATGGAGTTTCTCGGGGAGGTGCGGCAGCGATGGTTGTGCGCGGCGCTGCTACTGGGGTAGCTCTAGGGCGCGGAACCGTGACGGCGGAACGCACAGTGGGCGTAGGCACAATTGGCATCTCGGCATCCATATGGATCTGTTAAGAAAATAGTAATTTTAATTATCATATATACTTGTGCATATAGTCATATGGCCGTTCGTGCCACGTAAGGTGGCGTGAGTGCGTCGTCATATGGATCGACCTTGTTTTGTTTTTGTCTTGTGTTAGTGTTTATTACTAGTTGATAATGTTGCTATCATTTATTCTGTCTCTTTGTTTATTGATTACGATTACGTTATTTTCGGCTTACTTTTCGGTTTTATCCGCGGTTGGCAAAAAGCATAGCTTAACGAGCGGCCTGGTTAGCGTTCCCGTTTGTGTACGGAGATCGACTACGCGAATATGACCGTCGGAGCCGTAGTAGAGCTTCTATATGCGGCCAAGCCGCCATTCGGTAGGGGGGAGACAATCGTCATTGATTAAGACACAATCTCCAAGCTTAGGCGCGTTTTCTGTGATTTTCCATCGGTACCTTCTGTGGAGGTCCTTTAAATAATCATTTTTCCATCGACGACTGAAGTCATGATGGAGAATTTTAATTCTTTTCCAACGATTTAATAAGGAAAGCGACTCCACGCCTGGCTCAGGTGTGGCCAGAATGGGCGCTCCTTTAAGAAAATGCCCTGGCGTAAGGGCAGTAAAGTCTGAGGGATCTTGCGAGAGTGCAGCGAGAGGCCGTGAATTAAGAACGGCTTCAATCCTAATTAAGAGGGTCGTGAATTCTTCGAAATTAAATTTGTGGTTGCCAGCTATCTTTTTAAAATGAGATTTGAAGCTTTTTACGGCAGATTCCCATAAGCCACCCATATGTGGAGCGCTTGGGGGGATAAACTGCCAATTGATACCTTGGGGAGCGTATTTTTGGACAATGTCCGGTGAGACTTGTTTTGTGAAGTCCACAAACTGTTTTTCGGTAGCTCTTTGAGCTCCGATAAATGTTTTACCATTGTCGCTCATGATTTTTGATGGAAAGCCTCGTCGTCCGACGAAACGAGCAAAAGCCGCAAGAAAAGCCTCCGTCGTCAGATTCGTACATAGCTCAAGGTGTACTGCTTTTGTCGTGAAACAGACAAAAACAGCCACATAGCCTTTCATGAGGGTAGGAGACCTTAGTATGGATGCCTTTATCATAAAAGGCCCAGCAAAATCTACACTTGTAGTGGTGAAAGGCGGAGCAAAATTGCAGCGTTCAGGTGGAAGTGCTGCCATAATCTGCGATCGCATTTTCTGCTTATGCATAGTGCAGATTTTGCACATGAAAATGCACTTCTTTATTTGGGGCTTCAGTCGGGGTATGTACAGCTCTTGGCGGACCATATGTTGCATGAGGCGATGTTCGGCATGGAGCATTAGTGTGTGGATATAACTAATAAATAAAGTGGCAAACGGACACCTCTCTGGTATGATTATAGGGTGGCGTTCATTGTACGTTAAGCTTGAATTAGCAAGCCGACCATTCGCACGAAGTAAACCCTTCGTATCTAGAAATGGGTTTAGAACTAAGAGTGAGCTCTTTTTATCAATAGGCTTCGATTCTCTTAGTAATTCTATATCGCGGCTGAAGTAGCGCGTTTGGGTTGATGCGATAAGAGCGACCTTTGCTTTTTGTAAGTCTTGGTGCGTCAATTTATCGCAATGATAAGTTGCTCCTTTAACTTTAAGTTTAAGCCGCTCAAGAAACTTGAGCATATAGGCAACTACCCGGAGGGCTCGGGCGAACGATGAGAATCGTTCAAGAATGTCAGTGTCATCCAGTGTTGCATGATAAGTGTCGATTTTACGACTTTCTGGGGCAAGTATGTTGCGCATAGGCGATTGCGGCCAAGAATCGGGAGATTCTGTTAACCATCGGGGGCCATTCCACCATAGGGTGGAGGTGGCAAGATGCAGAGGTTTGCATCCTCTTGTACCTAAATCAGCAGGATTGTCAGCACTGGCTACGTGACGCCAAGTGGCTGATCCTACTAGGTCAAGTATCTCAGATGTTCGGTTAGAAATGTAAGTTTTCCACGCATGTGGTGGTTTTTCTAACCAGGCTAGAACTATCTCGGAATCGGACCATAAATATAATCTGTATTTCGCCATATTTAAGTGGGTCTGCACCATTGAAGCTAGCTTTGCTAGTAGCAGAGCGCCACAGAGTTCAAGTCGTGGGAGACTTAGCGTTTTTAGAGGCGCAACTTTTGCTTTTGCCACTAGTAGGTGGCTTGTAGTTGCAATATCGCTTTGGGTGCGCACATATATAGTGGCACAATATGCCTTTTCAGAGGCGTCGCAGAAGCCGTGTAGTTCCACCTTGTATTCGGGGGAATAGTTTACCCACCGAGGAATTTGTATCTTCGAGATGTCGTTCAAGTTATTAGCGAACTGGGACCATTTTTCTAAGCGAAGAGGTTTCACTTGTTCGTCCCAGTCGGTTCCGTCTAGCCATAATTCTTGGATCAAGATTTTCGCTTGTATCATAATTGGCGAAAGCCATCCTGCGGGGTCAAAAAGTTTTGCCACCGAGGAGAGAATTTGGCGTTTTGTAATGGCGGATAATGCGGATATGGACTCAGTCGTGTATGAAAACTGGTCCGATATCGCATTCCATTGGATGCCTAGTGTTTTTGTTGTACTATCCTTTTCAAATATAAGGAAATTAGTGTCCAACAAATGGTCTTTAGGAATATTTTTTAAAATATTTGGGTGGTTGGCTGTTATCTTTTTTAATGGAAACCCTGCGGTATTGAGGGCGTTTATTACCTGTGATAAGGTATCGTATGCTAGTGAAAGACTGTGGCTTCCAGACAGGATATCGTCCACATACGTCTGTGTTTTTAACACTTGTGTTGCCAGAGGAAATTCTGGCTTTGTGTCTTCTGCCAGACTAGATATGGGGCACTGTTTACGCCAAAGGTAACTGTTTTCAATTTAAAGTCGCGTAATGGACTATTGGCAGATTTTCGGAAAATAATCCGCTGAAAATCTTGATCATCTTTATGAACCAGTATCTGTCGATACATCTTTTCGACATCCCCATTGAATACGTATTTGTATAAGTTAACTCGAAACGCAAACCACCAAAATACCAAGTCAGCATTGTCTGCCTAACATCCGTTTCAGGCAATGCTGAACATTAACACTACACCAATCCATGACCAACGGCCCGAGTTATGATCCAACAACAAGCGATACTCACAAACTACCGTAGCCGTGGGATCCGCTGGCGCAGCACAAATATAGCGCAAACAAACAACGACTCACACTACACGCAAGTCGGCGTAATCGTGGGATTCGCTGACACTGCATTTGACAAAACATAGCAACGACAGCGACGACGGCAGCGACGACGGCAGCGGCAGTGAGGACGGCTTAGGCTTAGAATTAAGAATAAGAATGTTTTAAAAGTTAGTTCTGATCGAGCCTGAATAAAGCACACAAGTGCCTAAAAATAATTGGCGCCCAACCGGGTAAAGAAGATACGAAGGATTCTCCAGAAAGTAAAAATCACCAAGGTATTTTGCGGTGGAGTGCCTTTAATGACTTCAAAGGACCCAAGGACTCACAAAGAATCGCTACAATCTTTAAAAACGTATCCTACAAGGACTCACAGAGAATCGCTACAATCCTACAAGGACTCCAAGGATCCGAGGATTCATCAGAAAGCAGTTTATAATAAAATCATGTTTCGAATATTGTAAGTAGAGTGCTCATTAAAATAAAAACATTATAATTTCCTTTGAATTAAAACTAAGTTTTCAAAATAGACGGAAAGGAATTTATTTTAGAAATATAAGAAGCTAATCATAAAATTTTGTGAAACAAATTTTCCAGAGTTTAATAAAAAGGAAACAGAATTTGTGAAGAAAATTGTAATAAATAACTGAAATTATCTAGCCATATCAACAAAAGAGTGTGATTGATTGAAGAAACAGTGTAATCTTTTCTCAAAAAGCATTGTGTTTAGAAACAGAATTTGTGAAGAAAATTGTAATAAATAACTGAAATTATCTAGCCATATCAACAAAAGAGTGTGATTGATTGATTCGACTATAAGAACGGTTACAAGTTCTATTCAATTTTAATTTCCAAGTTTATGAGTGACTCAGAATTAAAAAACCTCTTAGAAAGAATTATAAAACTACAGGTGACCAGTAAAATGGATTCAAATCAGGTAACCGCAGTGGTTCAAGCAGCCGTCTCAAGCGCTCTTGAACAACAAAGACAGACTTTCGAGGTTAAGCTCCAACGATTAACGGAGCAATTGACTACATTGACCACTGGTCAAACGCCAAAAGTATACCAACCGGTAAAAATATTACCGAACGTAAGGTGTGACGAACCACTTGCTCTGGTAAAATCATTACCAGAATTTGACGGACAAATCAGTACATATGTGTCTTGGCGACAAGCTGCCCATTCATCTTATGAAGTTTTCAGAAGTTACCAGGGAAGCTCTAGACACTACCAAGCAGTTGGTATAATTAGGAATAAAATAAAAGCTTCTGCTGATGCCATTTTGGCATCCTTCAACACTGTTTTGAATTTCGACGCAATAATCGCGAGACTAGACTTTACGTACGCAGACAAGCGGCCGATATATTTAATTGAACAGCAATTATCCACCTTACGTCAGGGTAACCTATCTGTGCTTCGATATTTCGACGAGGTTGAGAAAATATTAACTCTCCTCACGAATAAAACCATAATGACCCATGAGGGTCAAGTATCAGAATCAATTTGCGAAAAATATAGAGCGGACGCTTTAAGAGTTTTTATATCAGGCCTTAAAAGACCTTTATGTGACATACTATTTGCCTCTCGCCCTAAAGACCTACCTAGCGCTCTGGCATTAGCCCAGGAGGTGGAGTCAAATAGGGAAAGGTACTTATTTGCTTCAAACTTCGCAACGTCTATTGAAGACCAATATAAACTAGGAATAAACAATAATTCGGAGAAAAAGATGCAACAGCAACAAAAAAATCCGCATTTTACAAATAAACAGCACAGAACAAATGATACTAGGACTAACAAGCAAGAACAAGTGACCCCCATGGACGTTGACCCATCGGTTTCAAGACTAAGACAAAATGTAAATTGGCGTAGGGAACCATCACAGAGAGCCAACCAATACCAACAACAGAATCAAAGTAATAGTAGACAGGGTTATAGTTCAAATCAACAGCAGGGAAAACGAAAGGCAGATTCAGATAGGGTTACTGGACCAAAGATGCAACGCATCAATACCTTAAATCAAGAAAAGGTTAGTGAGGTAACTTATAATCAGGAAGCCGAAGATGAAACTGAAGATCTCGAGGAGGAGCAATTGAATTTTTTAGGGGGAAGTCCCTACTCCCGTGGATTGAGCGAGGAGTAGGTTATCGAGGAAAAAAAATTAAATTATTAGTGGACACAGGAGCTTCGAAAAATTATATCAAGCCAATACCTGAGCTAAAAAATATAATTCCAGCGTCCACACCATTTATAGTAAAGTCTTTGCACAGCAATAGTCCTGTAACACAAAAGTGTAGAATTAAGATGTTTGGCGGAACTGCAGATTTCTTTATACTACCAAATATAACAACATTCGACGGCATAATTGGGCTCGATTTGCTCAATCAGGTAAACGCCCAAATAGACCTCAGTACGAGTACAATAAAGCACGATTCTGGAACTGAGAAG
Source organism: Bactrocera dorsalis (assembly GCF_023373825.1). NCBI lineage: Eukaryota > Metazoa > Arthropoda > Insecta > Diptera > Tephritidae > Bactrocera > Bactrocera dorsalis. Next base: position 69,310,771 of record NC_064303.1, on the reverse strand, counting down.
CTCTTGTTCCATGAATGTAAAAATGTAAACTTTATCGACATAAAAAGTGAAGAAATTCCATCTTCAGTTCGAGAGCAATTTTGTGAAATTATCAAAAGTAGAAATAAGGCGTTTGCTGACCCTAACGAGTCACTACCCTTCAACACTAATATAATTGGTACAATCAGAACAAAAACCGATGAATCGGTTTACTCGAGACTTTATCCATATCCTATGGGTGTAGCCGACTTTGTAAACAAAGAAGTGGCTGAACTTCTCGTCAATGGTATCATTCGACCCTCAAGGTCCCCCTACAATAACCCAATTTGGGTCGTTGATAAGAAGGGAGTAGATCAAACGGGAAATAAGAAGAAACGTCTTGTGATTGATTTCAGGAAACTGAATGAGGTCACAGTCGAAGATAAATACCCTATGCCAAACGCAATGGTAATCTTGTCAAACTTAAGAGGTGCACAATATTTTACCACCCTCGATCTTAAATCTGGGTTTCACCAGATCGAGTTAGCGGAAAGAGACAGGGAGAAAACCGCTTTCTCCGTTAACAACGGTAAATTCGAATTCTGTCGTTTGCCTTTTGGGCTAAGAAACGCCCCAAGCATCTTCCAGAGAGCAATCGACGACGTCCTCAGGGAGCAAATTGGCAAAACCTGCCACGTTTACGTTGACGACGTAATTATCTATTCAAAAACGGCAGAAGACCATTTGAAAGATATCGAATGGGTGCTGCGGAGTCTCTATGAAGCAAATATGAGAATATCCGCCGAAAAATCGAAATTCTTCAAGACCGAGGTAGAATACCTAGGATTTGTTGTCTCAAGGGGAGGTGTGAAAACAAGCCCCGATAAAGTCAATGGAATTAAATGTTATGAGCAGCCAACCACTCTTCGAGGACTACGTTCCTTTCTTGGATTGGCTAGCTACTATCGATGTTTCATTAAAGATTTTGCCAGCCTTGCAAAACCTCTGACTGATATGCTAAAGGGAGAAAATGGCAAAGTAAGTGCCACACAGTCCAAAAAAATTAAAATTCAACTAGCACCAGAAGGTATAGATGCATTTAATAAACTTAGAGAAATTCTGGCATCAGAAGATGTCACGTTAGCATATCCCGACTTCACTAAACCTTTTGACTTAACAACCGATGCATCCTCAAGGGGCTTGGGGGCCGTCCTTTCACAAGAGAAAAAACCCATTACCATGATCTCAAGAACACTTAGAGATAGAGAAGAGCATTTGGCAACAAATTAAAGAGAACTCTTGGCGATCGTATGGGCTCTTAACACTTTGAGGAACTACCTGTACGGTGTAAACCAGTTGAATATTTACACTGACCACTAGCCTTTGACGTTCACAGTTTCTGATAAAAACCCGAACGCAAAAATCAAACGATGGAAGTCTCTAATAGAAAGCTTCAACGCAAAAATTTTCTATAAACCAGGAAAGGAAAACCATGTCGCTGACGCGTTGTCCAGACAGCACATGAATATGGTAGGAATTGAAATGGAGGCAAGCTCCGACTGCGCCACCATGCACAGTGAGGAGTCACTGACCTACACTATAGAGACGGTGGATAAACCCGTAAATTGCTATAGAAACCAGATAATTCTTCAAGAAAGCGAAAGCCAGACAAAACAGACCTTTATAATATTTGGTTCAAAAAGCAGACATGTAATTTCATTTTGCGACGTAGAGTCATTACTAAAAACGCTGCAGGAAGTCATTAATGATGGCGTAGTTAACGCAATACATTGCAGCCTACCAGTGTTGGCAAAAATTCAACACCGACTGGTAGAACTTCACCCCAACGTAACATTCCGTCATACCGAAAAGATCTTCAGCGAAAGTGATCAACAATAAATTATATTTGCTGAACACAACAGAGCTCATAGGGCAGCGCAAGAAAATGTTAAGCAGATCTTGGCTGACTATTTTTTCCCGAAGATGAATAAAAAGGCAAGGGAAGTAGTAGCAAATTGCCGAATATGTTCAAAGTCTAAATACATTAGACATCCAAAGAAGCATGTTATTGCGGCAACGCCGGTTCCATGTAGTCCTGGTGAAATATTACACGTCGATATTTTCTCCACGGACCAGAAATATTTTCTAACTTGCGTCGATAAGTTTTCTAAATTTGCTATAGTGCAGAAAATCACGTCTAGAACCATCATAGACGTAAAACCACCTATACTACAGCTAATAAACATTTTTCCAAACGTTAAAACTATATACTGTGACAACGAAAAGTCACTTAACTCAAATGCTATAAAATCAACTTTGCTAAATTACAACAATGTTGAAATCGCCAACGCCCCTCCACTGCATAGCACCTCAAACGGGCAAGTGGAGCGTTTCCACAGTACCTTAACTGAAATAGCTAGGTGTCTAAAACTAGAAAGAAATCTCGATGACACTGTTAACTTGATTTTGCTTGCCACCATAGAATATAATAAGACAATTCATTCAACAACCCACGAAAAACCAATAGACATCCTTCATCCCAGCTCAGCTAACATTACGGAACTAGTTCGAAATCGTATCGAAAAAGCACAGGCTAGTGATCGCGAATATCATAATAAGGCTCGTCAGAATGTGACGTATAACGTTGGCGACAAGGTCCTAGTGAAAGTTAATCGAAGGCTAGGCAATAAACTCTCAACACTATTTACAGAAGAAGTAGTCGAACAGGACCTAGGCACCACCGTTCTTATAAAGGGGAGGAGGGTTCACAAAGACAACCTTCGTCCACCTTAATTAATCACTTTATTACTTCAAGTCTTGTATTTTAAATTACAGGATAATATCGGCATTCCTATTGACGACCACTTTAACACAAAAGCTAACTGACTACACCAACTCCAACTACATCCCAATTTTGGACGGAAACGCAATAGTATGGGAACATTACGGTTATTTGACGCACTTTACCAACTTGACACTATATGCAACATTGAACGACGAGACGGCAGGATTTATGGACCTTTTCCCATTGACACACATGAAGAAAATAGTAGAAGCAGACATAAAATACATCGAGACTTTACTTCGAACCGTTGACATTCACCATCGACAGGCACGAAGCTTAAACTTTTTAGGTACGGCACTAAAAGTCGTCGCCGGCACCCCTGACTTTGACGATTTCCAAAGACTACAACTAAGACAGGATATGCCCATTGACTCTAATAACAGACAGTACAAAATTAATACGCATATTCAGCAAAAAATCTTGGAAATTACGCAAACAATAAACACAATTATAAACTCAACAAGAAAGGAAGCAATAGACACAGGTCATCTTTACGAAACAATACTTGCAAGAAATAGAGTAATAATCCTCGAACTGCAATCAATCACAATCTCAATAACCCTAGCTAAGTTGAACCTAGTGAACCCAATAATATTAGATAATAGTGATATCAATAATATTATCAATGAGCACTCGACTAACATAACCATAATAGAAATAATAGGAATGTCTAGCATTAAGGCTTTACAAAATAAGAATAATTTGTACTTTGTAGTTAAGTATCCAATTCCTCAAATTGTTTGTAAAAAATATAGTTTATTCGCCGTGCCTCACGAAGGACGAGTCCTACACTTTGGGGATACTAATACCGTCGCTGAGTGCGGAAACGAAGCATATGCTGTTAAATGTGAAAAATCAACTTTTGCAACTTTTTGCAAGAAGCAAACAACCCCTACTTGTTGTCAGCAGCTATTCACAGGTGCTGTAGCAAATTGTTCAACTACTACCAATCATGATAAGGGCATCAAAGAAATCGATGACGGCATTGTCATTATCAACAATCCCACAGCAACGATAGAGGTTGAAAAAGGAGATAGCAGAAGGTACTTACCTTCAGATAGTCAGCGGTACTTACCTTTTGACTTTCGATCAGTCGGTAAAGGTAAATGGGACCGAGTATCACAATCGAAATCATACTCCTACTCGTACTCCTGGCACTCCAACGGCTCAAAGAGTCAATCTTTTAGGACATATAGAAACACTGAGTTTGAACTATCTTCATGAAATGAATGCGGAAAATATTAACCATATTGGCGCTCTTCGAGGAGAAGTCAACTCAACAACATTGCTTTTTATAGTAACGATAGCATCAATCTTTATCCTAGTAATCTTGCGACTTGCTCTAAGCAAATATAAAAAACACACCGCAAAAAAGGCAATGAATGTCTTAGTAAGAGAGGTCACCGAGAGAATCGTGGGCGATTCCCACTTAGGAAGGGAGGTGTTAACTCGAAACGCAAACCACCAAAATACCAAGTCAGCATTGTCTGCCTAACATCCGTTTCAGGCAATGCTGAACATTAACACTACACTAATCCATGACCAACGGCCCGAGTTATGATCCAACAACAAGCGATACTCACAAACTACCGTAGCCGTGGGATCCGCTGGCGCAGCACAAATATAGCGCAAACAAACAACGACTCACACTACACGCAAGTCGGCGTAATCGTGGGATTCGCTGACACTGCATTTGACAAAACATAGCAACGACAGCGACGACGGCAGCGGCAGTGAGGACGGCTTAGGCTTAGAATTAAGAATAAGAATGTTTTAAAAGTTAGTTCTGATCGAGCCTGAATAAAGCACACAAGTGCCTAAAAATAATTTATATACGCCAGTTCAATATGAGAAGCATTAAATCTGGTTGGATTGTGGGTCCCGTAAATAGAATATCATTTAGGGAATTACCTGAGCTCGTGGATCGTGATGCATTGAAGACCACTCGAACTTTTGTTGTTTTCTTCTCAGGCTTTACTACTGCATGATGTGGCAAGTAGAAAGAGTAATATTTGCCTCTTATGATTTTTTCACATGGGCTTATTTCCTCCATGTGATCTAAATGAAGGTATTCTTCCACGACACCATCATAAACTTGTTTAAGCTCACCTTTTTTAAGTAGGTTTTTCTCCATACTTAGAAACTGCTGTATTGCAGAGGTGCGAGAGTGACCTAAGGCGAGTGTGTCTGGAAATTGTTGTTTTATTGGTAGTCGTACGACATACCGACCATTATCTGATCGAGTAGTTGTGGCTTTGTAAAAGTCTTCACAATACTGATCTTCAGGTGTTGTAATTGGAATGGGGGGGGGAGTTCTTCTACCTCCCAAAATCTTCTCAATTGTGAATTGAGGTACTCGTTTGAGATTTCCTCAACTGGAGTTGTCATGGCTGTGACTGGTTCCGCAACTAGTCCACTTAAGACCCATCCGAAAATGGTATTTTGCGCCAGTAGTGTTTTCGAAATTTTTTCAACACCTTCTAATATGATTTGCGGTATAAGGTCGCTACCTATCAGGATGTCTATCTGAGCTGGCGTGTTGCAGTTGGGATCTGCCAGAGTCAGGTGTGAAATTTTATCCCAATGCTTGCTATTTATTTGATAGCTTGGTAGCATGTTAGTTAGTTGCGGTAAGACAATAGCATTTGCTTCAATGCGCTTATCCGCTTTGGGGGAAATTAGGGTAATGGGGCAGATTTTACTTGAGTTTTGTACTACTCGACCGCCCATTCCCGTAATTTCATAGTTGGCATGTTTTGTTGGCAGTTTTAGACTATTTTGTGCCCTAGACGCTATGAATGATCGTTGCGATCCTTGGTCTATTAGGGCTCTTAGTTTGAACAGTTCTCCTCGATGTTCGATGGAGACAACTGCTGTAGGTAGTAGTACTCTACTATGATTTTCGCTGTGTAGCGTTTGAGTTTTTAATGCCTTTGAACAACATGGTGTCTCTTGGCAATTTTCTTGAGTTTTTGTTTCGAGAGTTGCTGTTGCAACTAAACCCGTGGTTTTTTTTGAAAAAGGGCTGCTATGAGATGTGTTGGGAAAGTTATTGAGATGTAACATAGAGTGATGCCTTTTGTGGCAATATACGCAATTAAATTTGCTTTCGCAAGTATTAAGATTGTGTGTATGGGACAAGCAGTTTGTACAGAGTCTTTTTGACCTGACAAAGTTGTTCCTTTCAGTGACGTTCATTTTTTTAAATTTCTCGCAAGCTTTTAACTTATGCCCTCCAGAACATAGTTCGCATGACGTGAATTTATTTTGTTCAGATGCGAACGATTGTGCTTTGAAAAAGCTTCTGTTTAAATGATTGTTGCTTCCGGCTTGGGGTTTATTGAAGCTTCGATTTAGTTCTTGTTGAACGTTTTTAGTTCTGACTACTTTTTTGTCTACCCTTTCCGCAATTTCGTACTGGGTAGTTAAGAAATCTTTCATTTGCTGCCACGTTGGGCATTTTCTTCTTGATGAGAGCGATTGCTCCCACAAAAGCAATGATTTTTCTGGTAATGCGGCGGTACATATGTTTACCAGAATAGGATCCCAATTGTGAGTGGGAATATTTTGTGTCGATAGAACCGACAAACAATTTGAAACAGTGGATTCTAGTTTCATGAATTCTTCACTGGTTTCTCTTTGAATTTTAGGCAAGTTCATAAGTATCGTTACTTGCTTGTCAACTAATATTCTTTCATTTTCGTATCTTTGTCTTAAAGCTTCCCAAGCTAAATTAAAATTATCGTCATTCAATGCGAACTGCTTGACTATTACGCCTGCTTGACCTTTAGTTTTGTATCGGAGGTGATACAATTTCTGCGCTTGTGATAATTTTGGATGGTTTATGTACACGGCTGTAAACATGTCCCGGAAGGACGGCCATTGTTCATAACCTCCATGAAATATTTCCGTATCATACGCTGGCACTTTGAGATGAATGCCTGAACTTGCCTCTTGGGCTTGCAATTGTGGTAACTCTACTCTACTGTGGGGAGTAGGTGCAATTGGCTTCATAAGTTTTAATTGATCTGAGATCATTGCTTTTGTGTCTTCATAGCGGTCTAAGCAATTTTCGTATTTGGCGTAAGCCGAAGATTTAAAATTTTCAGGTAGATCTGAATCATCAGTTTCTACTATTGCAGCTTGGAGGCGCGTCCAAAAATTGTCAATAGATTTATTTTTTATTTCTAGTACCGATTCAGAGTTGTCCTGAATCGGTGAAGATGCAAATCGAGTGCAGTATTTAATTAAGCTGTCACTCTCGGAAATGAATTTAATATACGAAATGTCTTTCCCCCTTTTTTGCTTTGTAGCACCTTGCTTTGAGCGTGTAGCTTCAGCAGGTGTACATGGACTTTTGTCATCATTAATCATTTTGGGAATTCTTAAGAATTCTGCTTTTGATTCTTTTGAATCTGTGTTCATTCAGAAAATTTGATTTAATAAAATATATATGTATATTTTATTATAATAGAAAAATGTGTCACCGAAAACTCTTTTTAATCAATAAGAGTTGTTAAGTTCCGCAAAATTGGATTATTACAATATGTATGTAACCGGGAGCTCTTTTCAATAAATAAGAGCTGTTACTTTCGACAAAGTATTTAATAACGCGTTATCGTTTATATTTATCTCGTTTGTCGAGCTTCTTTTTTTTTTGTTTATTTATTTATTTTCGAAAAATTATTTTTATTTTATTTTATTTTATTTTTTTTTCGGATTTATTCGGATGCCCTTGTATCTCGTATCAGTGCGCACTGATATTAGGTCAATGTCCTTTGTACATACGTGTGGATGCTGTGTACATATAGTATTGTTTGACAAGGAACAAGATAAATGCCAAGAAATCGCCAAATTGGACTTTCAATATATGTATGTATGTACAAAGGTAATTAGTATGAAATATTTAATTTTTTTCCACCCAATGTTATTCGAATTTTCGCACCGTTTATTTATTATTTATTCTTTTTCTTATTTAATTGTATCCTATGTTTATAGGTATACAATCGCTTGAAGATATACGGCAATATGTATAAAAAATAATTCGCATTTACTTGTATGTATTCGCGGTTAAAGATATGCGCTAAAGCGCTAATGTATGTATATTTATATTCTTGTATGTGGGTATATTATACGGATATACATATATATATATATATATAGGGTGATTTTTTAAGAGCTTGATAACTTTTTAAAAAAAAAAAACGCATAAAATTTGCAAAATCTCATCGGTTCTTTATTTGAAACGTTAGATTGGTTCATGACATTTACTTTTTGAAGATAATTTCATTTAAATGTTGACCGCGGCTGCGTCTTAGGTGGTCCATTCGGAAAGTCCAATTTTGGGCAACTTTTTCGAGCATTTCGGCCGGAATAGCCCGAATTTCTTCGGAAATGTTGTCTTCCAAAGCTGGAATAGTTGCTGGCTTATTTCTGTAGACTTTAGACTTGACGTAGCCCCACAAAAAATAGTCTAAAGGCGTTAAATCGCATGATCTTGGTGGCCAACTTACGGGTCCATTTCTTGAGATGAATTGTTGTCCGAAGTTTTCCCTCAAAATGGCCATAGAATCGCGAGCTGTGTGGCATGTAGCGCCATCTTGTTGAAACCACATGTCAACCAAGTTCAGTTCTTCCATTTTTGGCAACAAAAAGTTTGTTAGCATCGAACGATAGCGATCGCCATTCACCGTAACGTTGCGTCCAACAGCATCTTTGAAAAAATACGGTCCAATGATTCCACCAGCGTACAAACCACACCAAACAGTGCATTTTTCGGGATGCATGGGCAGTTCTTGAACGGCTTCTGGTTGCTCTTCACCCCAAATGCGGCAATTTTGCTTATTTACGTAGCCATTCAACCAGAAATGAGCCTCATCGCTGAACAAAACACGCGCGCGAAACACATTTCGAACCGAACACTGATTTTGGTAATAAAATTGAATGATTTGCAAGCGTTGCTCGTTAGTAAGTCTATTCATGATGAAATGTCAAAGCATACTGAGCATCTTTCTCTTTGACACCATGTCTGAAATCCCACGTGATCTGTCAAATACTAATGCATGAAAATCCTAACCTCAAAAAAATCACCCGTTATATGGATCTCTATGTATAAAAAAAATGTTGATTTCCTTCGTTATGTTTAATCCGCTTGAAGATATGTATATATGTATGTTTATATTTTCTTTTATGCTATATTCTTCTTGCTCTTTTTTTTCTTACTTTTGATTTGCAACGATCCCTCTCACAGTTAATAATCTGAAGCGGTATTGCCAGAATATTTTGAAAATAAATACTTGAATTTTTTCTGTGAATTGTGTTTGAAAGGCAAGGAATAACAATTATTTTAGTTTAATATATAAATATATATATATATATATATATACATATGTATACTGTGGATACATACATATATACATATATTATTTACCGTATTGGTTTCTATCGGTACTTAAATTTGCCGCCGATTTAGAGCCTCTACTAACCGTTTTCATTAAACGGGTTTAGTTAATATCGGTTCTTTGATTTTGATCGTTGGTGCAAGTTACATACATATATACATATTATAATAAAAATCAAAAGTGGAAAATATACACTCACTCAGATTTTCCTCAGGGATTTTTGGGGGTTAAATAATGAAAATGTGTGCGCTTCCTTGGGTGATGTTTCGCTTCTCCGCCGCCGTTCCAACTTGTTGACTTATTGCTTTTTTTTTCCGTAGCTCTTAACTTTTGTTTAATTTTGTATTAAGTTTAAGTTGTTTTATATTTATTTTCGCGCCCGTTTTATTTAGTTAGTGGTAATTAAATCGAATAGAATTGATTTGCTGTATACACGTTAATTTTTCAGTCTTTTGTGTTTGTATTGTTATGCACTTCACTGCACAGTAGGTATTCCTTTATTTCACTTTACGTTTTTTTTTTGAAATTTATTTTTCAATTTTCATACACCTTGTTACTTTTTGTTTATATATATGTATGTACATGTATTTATTTTTTGCATATATTATACAATAGTAATTAATTTTAATAATTTTTTCTTTATATACATATGTACTTTCTTTCACTCACTTAACTGGCTTTTTGTACCCACTTAGTTTTTTTTTTTTTATTCGTTTTCCACTGCACTCAGCCTGGGGTATTTTGTTTTCACTTAATTTTCTGTTAATTTTTTGTTTCCAAGGTGCCGTTCCTTATGTCTCGAAGGACCATGTAATAACTCCGCACTCACCTTTTATACCACAAAATACTTTTCCAAAAAAATAAACGTTAATGTATATGCACACGCGTGAAGTTGATCAAAAAGATGGGGAATGTCCCAATAGGGTTTATTAAATTTTAATTTGACAATAGTGAATAATGATTGTCTAATGTAACTGAGGTAGAACTCCGGTCGCACGTGGAGTGAATAACTCGCGAAAAAGATGCGCACTAATCGAGTTGGCCGAAAGTCGAAAAAAATCGCACGGGCGTACCAGTCGCTGTGAAGGTCAAAAGCAAAGTGAATTTGCGATCTCCTTGTTTATTCCTTTTCTCCCTGTGGTGTGTGCGATCAGATGGTGTGATGTGGTTGGTTGGTGTACGTGTATGTGGGTGTCGATGTGTGGTGCTCTCGCGAGTAGTGTGAAATGTGGGTTGTAAGCGTTGATGGTGGGTATGGTGAAGCTGCGTGTCGGTGTTGGGAGGTTGAGGTGATGTGGTGTAATAGTGTGGTGTATGTGTGGATGCCGGGGGAGGATGCTCATTTATACAAACGTGCATCGCACTTTTTCAATAATTGTTCTATTTAGTCTTTCAGCAACACCATTTTGCTCAGGTGTATAAGGTGATGTTTTTTGGTGTATGATTCCTTCCGAATCACAACTTTTTTTAAACTTTCATTCACATACTCGGTACCATTGTCCGATCTAGACACCTTTATTTTTCGCGAACACTGATTTTCGATTATTATTTTTTTTTTCTGAATTTACAAATTCAACAAACACTTCTGATTTGTGCTTGTTTGGCACCACAAACAACTTATGCGAAAAATCATCTACGAATGTCAACAGAAAACGACCACCAGAAAACGATATTACTGAAAATGGACCCACTACATCAAATTATATTAAATCAAAAAAGTTTTCTGCCCGAGTAAACTTTTTTATGCCATAAATTATAATCGTCACAAGTATAAAATGCATTTTTACTTGGCGAATCACGATTGTACTCAATATCACAATTTAAACGATACAGATCAATTACAACATTTGCGGTGGCTATCAAATTATTATGATGATTGTAAATATTGCATTTATCGCCTTTGTACACTACTTTGTTTCCATTTTTCGTCATTTGTCGTACCGAACATATTCACGTCACCTTTTGAGTTAACTTTAATTACTTCATTATTTGCTGTTTGAATGTTTTTATTTTCTATCTTCACTTCATTTACAATCATTTCACGATTTTTTGTCATACATATGTGAAGTAGCACCCGAACCAACAAACTATTCATCTTTATTACGAATGTCGTGAGAAAGCAAAGATGCAAAAAGAATATTTGTTTTTGCATTGTAATAATTTAGCTTAGTCTTATTAGGACAATCACGAGCAAAATTACCAATTTTCTTACAAGAATGACATCGAAACTTATTAGAATTCACTTTCGAATTTGTTTTTTTTTTTTTAATATAGCACATTTTCACCACTCTTATTGAAACTATCAAATTTTATATCTTGCAGCAAAAGGTTTTTTACACCATCGATGGTGAGTTTCTCTTTTGTATTTTCAACGGCAAGTATGAGTGGGCGAAATTCGTCCGATAGACCTGCTAATATTAACGAAGCTGTCAGTTCATCGTCTATATTGAGACCAACGTTTTGGACTTTAAGTGACGTCATCACAACAGCATTCACATATTCTTGCACTGATTCATTGTCCCTAAGCTTGCAGGCACTAATTGCTTTAAAAGTTCTACTTCTCGCGTAAGACCCGTGTCTTCGTACACACAGAACAATACATTCCACGCTGATATACCGTTTCAGCTGTGGCAATATGAGAAAAGTTATTAAGTTCAATTATAAAGTTTATTTCAGCCAATTCACGCTCATTACATTATTTATCATTGTCCGAAATGTCTGCAGGTAGCTCTTTTTCAACTATCCTCCAACAGTTTTTTATCACAAAATATGATTTCGCGTGGCGCTTCCAAATATCAAAGTTTTGACGCCCCTTCAATTTTTCGGACGGGAAAGCTACCGCGTTTGTCGCCATTTTCTTCAAGTAACAAAATCCGAAATTATTTGGTTAAAAATAATCAATCCGCGTTTAACAGATACAAAAATGTTAGGCCCATAACCTTCATAGGTGTGATATATTTTTACACAGTGGAATAAAAAATCTTGCTTAGCCTGAAATACAAACCGGAAGAGGGAGGGCATATTTATTCATTAATTCAGCATAAACATATAATATTACAGAGTTGTGTTTATTAGTACAAAGGGTCGCTCTTTCTTTACTTCAAAAAATATTAACAAACTTTTTTCATTATTTCTTTATTTATTGGATCTGCTTGGTAAATCCTATCAATAAGTATTCAAATTTTAAATCTATTTAAAACTAAAGAAGCTCAAGACTGCGGTTGAGCTTTGTTTGGTAGAACGTTTCTCTTTAGTAGGCTGGTAGATCACTTCTTTTTAAACGTGTTTGATTGCAGGAATATACCAAGGCATCAGCCAATGGGTTTAGATGTTCAGGAAGTTTAGAAATGTATCTCTTTCTGCTGTCCTCTATCTCATTACGCATGTACAATGGTGCACCTTTGATTGTTGAATGCCATACATCCAAATCGGTTTTATGATTGCGTTGTATAACAGGTCTTTGTTGTCTAGGCTCAATTTTGAATTTTTGTTTAAAACCCAATTTAAATTTGCTGTTCTTAACTGCATGCAAGTTATTTTACCCGCTATGTGTTTTCGCCACTTAAGCCTTCGATCCAGGTGAATCCCAAGATAAGTTACTTCATTCGCTTGGGTACTAGAACATTGTTTACTTTAACTGTCGAACACCTTTCTGGTCTTAGAGCATTTTTGCTCATTAATGTTTATACGCCAGTTGGCTAGCCATTCTTCGACAAAATTTACCCTAAAGTACACCAGCCCTTATTATTCATTCTTCTAATATGAAGTCTGCTACTTTAACTGTAAATTTCCTGTTTCTTAAATATGACTCCAAAGTTTTATGCAATTCGTAAGGCAAAACGTTTTTGATTTTTGATAAAAGTTATTCATGCCAGGCCTTATCGAACGCCGAATTGGTGCGTTGGTATTATATTATTTTCATGGAGGAAAGGAGTCATCTTTGATAAAAACATTTTTTTTTTAATTTTAGAAATACAGAGACTTATGGGTCTGTAGAAAGACGACTGTGTTAAGTCTGTCCCAGGGTTATCTATCATGATGATTTGCGACTTTTTGCAGGAAGTTGGATAGTATCCGAAACCAAGAATTGCATTTAAGAGCAAGGAGAGCACAGTTATAGCAATATTTGGTAACCCAATTAGCATTTTTGGAGTAATATTATTGTGTCCTGATGCCTTTTTCGGATTTAGCTCTTTTATGATTCTAGTAACTTCACAAGTAGAAGTCTTAAAAGACTCGAGTGACTCGTTAACTGTGTTGGGTAAACTGGAAAGCTCAAAGTTGTTCTTTGGGTAATTAAGTTGAAATACCTTTTCTAGTTGATTTGCAAAGCAATTTTTCCTCACCACTGCGTGCGCAATTACCATTCCACTGAATTAGAGGTATGTTGGAACCTACTAGTGGCTTAAAAGACTTTTGGGCTTTCCAAAGAAATTTTTGCTTGCACAGTTTCTTTTTCAGTTTTTTAGTGCTGTGTTCTTCTTCACGTTTAAGCGCTTTTTCAGATTTCAGATGAAGAAGAGCGACTTAACTGTCTAGCTCGCCTTTTCTCATTTACAAGTTTTTCTATTTCATTATTATTGGAATTTCTAAAGCCAACTGGTTTATTGTTTCTTTTTGGTGTTGCCAATACAGTTGCATTAGTTATTACATCATTAAATTCTCTTAATCTTTCATCAATGTCTCTTCCTGTATTTATTTTTCAATCAATATTGCTGTAGCTGCTGATATAATTCCTATACTTCAACCATTTAGTTTTATGAGATGTTAGAGAAACTTTTGGCTCAAATATCATGGGCTGTTCGTACAGGTGAATGCTCCTTTGATGTTGGTCGCCTTGTCGTGGCGATGACTATTCATACTGGGAAAGATAGCCAAAGACCAGGCAGCCGGTACCCCAGTTGATGAGGCAGAAACAACACGCCTCAAATCAATAGTACAGGAATATGAAAGCTTCCTAAAAAGGAAGCAATCAGTGTTAAAACACCCCCTAAACCCAGAGAAAAATATATGTTTGTTGATATGGGTTTGGAATGAGGTTTATTATAAGCAATTATAATAAGTTACAAGATTTTTGTTGTTATTCATATAATTCGAACTTTCTCTACATTTGTAAAAGCAGTATCGCTGAAGCTCAGTGATTAATTAAGGATTACACGGTATCTCACATTCCATGTTATATTTTTCTTGGTTTTTGAAAGAATTCTTCTAGTATTTCATCAACTGACAGATCAATATCCCTATGAATATTCATTGATGCTAGACCATTAACCCTTAAGTTAGTAATCAACTTTACTGACGTCTTTTAGCAACCGGCTACCGGGGGACCCACGATCTGAGTATTAAAAATTTTGTTTGTTTTATTAAAAAAAATTTGTAAATTTTTTCTAAAATGTTTTTTCTTCAAATATTAATAGAAGGTGACAATTTAAAGAAAAAACATAACAACGTAGAGCCGGGAATCAGGGTGAAAGAGTATTGAAAGAATTGGAAGTGGAAGAAACATATGCATGGATAACTTCTTTACTACTGTACCAGTTGCTAAACATTTGTTGTCGTGGAATATTACCATTGTTGGCACGCTAAAAAGGAATAAACTTTATATCCCTAGTGTTATGGAAGCGAATAAGACACGGGAGGAGTATTCGACAGTTTTTGGATTTCACGAAAAGGTTACCATGTGTTCCTACGTTCCTAAAAAAAATATCGACAATGCATTCAGATATATCAGTTGGTGATGACGCTAAACAAAAACCAGAAATAACAAATTTTTACAATAAACATAAAGCTGGAGTTGACACAATGGACCAAATGTTGATACAACATTCAATGACGATCTTCGAGATGGCCAATGGCAATGTTCTTCAATATGCTAGATATTTCTTCACTTGCGGCATATATAATTTATTATGAAAATAATAAAATGATTCTCAAAAAAAACGACAGAACGTCGTCAATTCATGCGTAAACTAAGTGAAGAACTAGCATTGCCGATGACTGAACATCGCACGGCGAATCCACAAGTAATGCGCCATTTCTCCACAAAGATTGCCGTTGAAAATGTATAAGGCCATACACTGACAAAAACAGTCATGATAAATCTTGGTCCAGAGACTCCAAAAGATAAAACCGGAAGGAAAAGAGTAACAATATCTTGTCATGTCTGCAATGCTTTGCCAATAAGAAGACGGCGAAAGACACGGAAGGCCTATGCCAATTGTCACCAACCTGTTTGTGACGAGCACTCAGTTAATCGTGTACAAAGTGTTCAATGTCATTAATTATAAAAAACATTTAATATTTCTTTATTTTTTTAATAAAATTTAGTTGCATGCATTAATAGAAATTATATACAATTTATTTCCTATCCTTTCCAAATAAAAAAAATCTTTCCGGTGATGCTATTGAAACAGGCAATAACGTCAATATGCGTAAAATCTTGAAAACATTCCCAAAAGACGTTTTGTTCATTCCGAAATTGCTGTTTCCACATTTTCACCTTCGCAAGAAAGTTTTGTTCTGGACAGTTGATCACCCTCTAATAAAAAGAAAATATTGCTCGAGCTTTTTAAGCGTCAAATTCGTACTTTGGGAAAAATACTCAAAAATTTTCTAACACTGATCTGTGGTCAAGAAAGCGGCTTTTCAAATGAGCAATGTAAGTATCAAGAAAGGGAATATAAAAAGCAATGCGATAGTATGCCTCAGCGTCGTTCGTTTTCAAATTGAAGCGATTCATTTGGCGACTACTGTAGTGTGGTACCTTTATTTCCTCTCAGACTTTATTTATTTTTTACAAGTGTAGGGTAATGTTTTGCTCTTTGCGATTATTCAGTTCCATTTTTTTAAATTAATTAATTTTTGTGTCTTTGCAAATAGCAATTATGTTGCCGAAGGTCAATTGTGCAAATAATACGCAGTATGTAATTACTATAAATTGGCACTTTACAGTGTCAGTAAACATCTTGTAAGAAAATCATGGTTTTCCTTATACATATGTGCTTTTAATGAAGAAGTTATTTTTTCGTTGCAGTTAATTCGCATCGAATTAAAGTTGTATTTGTAAGTAACGTTTCATCTTTCTTAATCTTCCATTTTTAAGTCAAGTTGCTAAAAATATTAGATAAAAATAAAGTAAATGAAAACTCTCGACAACAAACAGTCGATATTATGTTTATATATCCAGTGGCCTTGTCGTATTAAAGAAAATGAAAACTCTTGACTGTTAATAATTAGATAAAAATTGTTTAACGACGTTTGAAATAATATTACGAAAGAAGCTTGGTTGCGAAAATATTCATCAACATGTTATTTTTTTAAGTCTTGTGAAGAGAGTGAACAAGTGCACATGTGGATTAGAAAAGCTAAATAGACTTCTTATTATTTTTGAGAATAAATAAAAGTTGTTTAAATGAGTTAAGCCTCCCCCACTCTATCCGTGAAAAACTGGCGCACTCAAGCACAACCTACCACATCATCACCAATACAGCACACCGGGGGACACATTAGATTTCACCACAGCAGATGTCAACTATCAAAAGGATTGGATCATCGCTGTTTGTCTTCACATTCGTTTATACATTCGCTGAGACGTTCGACATAATTCATCACACACTCGTCGCTGAGACACTTCGTATATCAATTTTTGTTGTTTCTACACCCAACCCGCGCAATGTAATTAACTATGGTTTATACACATTAAATCGGATCAATCCTGCATGCGGCGTTCAACAATTAATTCGACCGCGATAGTGCTCATCGTCTAATTTCCACCTGATACCCTTCATTTATTCTATCGAATCTTGGCTGTAGCAAATACCTTTGTATACTTATGTACTTATTATACACATTTATTGTTAAATATAAGTATCAAAATTAATCCTTTTAATGAAATTAAATTGCATTGAAAATTTAAAAGGTATTTTTTCTTGCCCCCGCCAAAGCATGGTCCTTCGAGCCATAGTGACAGGCACTAAAAAATTAAAAACGACTAAGCTATTGTGTGTTGATCTAAAAGTGCTGAGAAAAATAATACACACATACATATATTAACACTCCAGTAGTCGCGCGTACTACAATAGTAGACCACTTGTGTATATACTTTTACGTTTTACGAATAACTATTCGCAAGAAGTCTGATTTTAAGTTCCTAATATGTTTAAAATGAATATTTTTTGGTTGATTTGGTTTTATAATAAACTGTTACTTATTATTATTAAAACACATTTTTTTATTTACAAATATTTCGTTTCAAACCCTTATGTCTAAAATGTTCTACACATGTAGTACGCGCGACTACTAACGGCACAAAAAGGGGCGCGACCACTGGAGTGTTAAAATAATGCAGTGACACACAAACCAAATCCTAATTATACAAATAAAAGTCATTAACATTTAATAAAAGTAAGTGTCAACCGAAACCAAAATTAAAACAGTGCAAGCAAAGAAAAAAACAACATACCCGTATACTTTTATACATATAATAAACAATAATAATAATCAGCAGAAGGTGCAGTGCAGTACATTTAAAATATTTACATACAGTCGTACATACATAAAGTGGAAAGAAAAGGTGAAGTGACAACGACAACAAAACGAACAAAAACAATTTCAACAAAGACAACAGCAACAAACATATGCGCGTTACCTAAACAAAATATAAACTAACTATTTAATCGGGCGCAAAATGTAAAATCACCTAAACAATAAAACAAACATAAAATCGAAACAAACGGAATGACGCGAAAGCAAAAAAAAAAAACAATAAACTAAAACACAAATAAGGCGCAAAAACAAATATTCGGGCACGAACAAAAATAGCAGTTAAATATAAAACTACAAGCCATTCTCCAGCCAGCTGACAAATTCAGGAGTGGAGAAAGGAAAAGGAATTGGAAGAAATCGCGCAGGCTTGTAAACACTTACATACATACCTACAGCACATGAAACGCCTCTGGAGGAAGAACCAAGTGAGCGTATTTATTTCATTTCTTTAAATCTTTTAATGCGCATATGTACATATGTAAAAAATACGTTTGATATAAAATCCGTATTTTGAAATCCGTTTTAACAGCGAAAAAATGGTTGCCAAACTGTCCCAGTTTCGAGTTTATTTTACATGAAAACCAAACACAGTTTGGTATAACGATTATATTATGTTAATAAATAATATTACTTTATTGCCGACGTACCAGCTTACCTTCGTGTATTCAAACACTTATTAACCAACAAAATAAATATTCAAGAATTTACTTGCACTAGTATCCGGCAATACCTCTTATACTTAATCAAGTAATAAGCAGGATTGCTTAAAGTTAGTAACCGAATTCAAAAATTAAAAGTATAACACAAAAAGCAACACAAAAAAAAACAGGCTTACATACATACAGTGAGTGTCAGCTTATTTGATGCAGTCACAAAAATAATCTTTATATACTAATAACATTTGAATTAAAAAACATATTCAAAAAAATCAAAAGCCAAAATAAAGAGCATTATTTCCTCTTAAAAACAAACATTTCATTTATTTGGATTTCAAATTTTGGTTTTCACAAACTTAAAAATAATGAAAAAATAATATTATTGGAATGAGCAGCTTATTTGATGCGGCAATAAAAGGTATAAAAAAATTAATTTTTTTTCGATTTTTCAGTATTTTTTTTGGTAACCATTTTGAGATATAACCGCTCTGAGACGACTTTGCATTGAATTTACTAGTTTTTTGGTTTCCTCCGGTGAAATTTTGAACCATTCTTCGAGTAGTGCTGTTATTAGGGTTTCTTTGCTAGAGATGTTGTGTTTTCTGATATTTTTTACCAGTAAAGCCCATAAATTCTCTATAACATTTAAGTCAGGAGATAGTGCTGGTGGTTGCATTAGGTGAGGGCAATTCCATATTATCCACGTCTGAACAATTCCCGACTTATGTTTAAGATCGTTGTCCTGATAAAAACTAAAGTTTCCACGCAGACCCAGTTTTTCAGCACTTTGCAGCAAGTTATCTTTTAAAATGCCAAGATACATATTTTTGTCCATATTTCCGTCTATGAAAACGAGGTTACCAACGCCCGTTGCTGCCATGCAGGCCCAAACCATAACACTTCCTCCACCGTGTTTCACTGTCGCCCGTAGATCCTTCACATCCAGTTGTTTGTTGGGTTTCCGCCACACCATCGACCTTCCGTCAGAGCCAAATACATTAATTCGCCGACAATTTGGGATTTTCACTAATTTTTCTAATGATCCATCTTTCATCACTTTGCGTAAATATCTTCTTAGGAGCATTCCGGCCCTTGTTATGCATTCGATTCTCATTCAAAAACCGCTCTATTATGTGCTGGACTGTAAAAGATGGAATATTTACCATCTCAGCTATAGAACGCTGGCTTTTACCATGCTTAAAGTGATGAATAACTAATTCCCGTTGCTCTAGGCTAGTGCGCCGGCCCATGATTAAAAATAAATTTTTCCTCGGAACGCTGCTTACACTTTCACACCAAAAACTGTATTAATTCTACAAACTAAGCTAATACAACACACACCAGCAAGTATTGTTTGAAATTTTTAATATAACGGGAATAGTACTGTTAGAAGTTGGCTGCATCAAATAAGCTGCTCATTTCAAAAATAATATTTTCTTATTATTTTCAGTTTCGTAAAATCAATGCTGAAAATTCCAAATAAATGAAATATCTGTTTTTAAGAGGAAATAATGCTCTTTATTTTGGCTTTTAATTTTTTTGAATATCTTTTTTAATTCAAATGTTATTGGTATCTAAAGATTATTTTTGTGACTGCATCAATTAAGCTGACACTCACTGTACATATATGCATCTCTACCTGGTGCAAATATATTTGTTTACATACATACATACTAGAACTCACATTAGATTGGTTATTAACATATGTATGTATAAACATAAGTATATACAATAGTGCAGTGTTTTTAAATCTGTGGGTCGCGACCCCTAAGGGGGTCGCGAAGCCTTACTCGGGGGTCGCCAGCTGAAAGAAAAAGTCGAGCTTCTTACACAACAAAAACATAATTTTAATGAGAAAGATGTGCTTGTTTATTTTTCATTAGTGGTGTTATTTTTGAAACATTAATAATTAAATCATTTTCTAATTGCAGTCTATTTCTCTTTTTAGTTTTAATGTCTACCAAATGTCAGTTCACACAAGTATGAAGTGGCGAATGGCACTAACATTTTAAGAGCTTCCCTTGCCAGCTCTGGATATTCGTGTTTTCTTTTCATCCAAAATACGTCGACACTTTGTGAATAAAATTCCATTTTAAGCATGCCATCAGTAGCTAATTCTAGAAGACATTCGTTCATTTTTGTGTTGACATCAGCCAGATCTATTTATTTGTCCGAAAAAGGGTTTAAAGTCCATCTACGCCCATTGTCAGCTTCAGAGTGCAGTCTGGAAAGTATGTCAAAAGCTTCTCTTGTAAATTACGCAAGCTTTGTATCATGCAAGGAATATGAGCCGATACTGCAAGACTTTGGTCTGATGCATTATCTTCAACAATCTTCTGAACACAGGGAAAAGACTCAAACATTTTGTTTTCCCGAGAGGTTGACCACAAACGAAGTTTTCCTGAAATGCTTTTAGTTTATTTTTAGCTGATAAAATATTTTCTTCTCTTCCTTGAAGGTTCTTGTTCACATTGTTAAGGTGGCTAAAATGATCTGCCAAAAATGCTAATTTCAAGAGCCAAATAGGGTCAGAAAAACGATAAGCATATTCTGATTTTGCATCTTGTAAGAACATTAACAATTCAGCTCTCAGTTCCAGAAATCTTGTCAATACCTTTCCTTTGGATAGCCATCTGACCTCTGTGTGATAAAGACGATTTTGATGAATTGATTCCATATCTTCACAAACGATTCTAAATAGCCGGGTTTGCAAAGCTTTACCTTTGATTGAATTCACAATTTTTATTACCTCCTTGAGCACGTCATTTAAATAAGAAGGTACTACCTTAGCAGCTAGAGCCTGTCGATGAAGAAAACAGTGTGTCCAGGATATGTTTGGTATTATCGATTTTAATTTTGCAATGAGTTTGCTATTTTTGCCAGTCATAGCTTTAGCGCCATCGCTACAAATAGCGATACATTTTTTCCAATCAATATCGTAGTCGCAAGTGCTTTCTAAAAACATATCGTACAAACACTGGCCAGTAGTGTTTGCAGGAAGTGCTTTGCAAAATAAGATTTCTTCCGTAATACTGTCATCTGCTTCAAAGCGCACAAATACTATAAACTGTGCAAAGTCGGAAACATCAGAATATTCATCGAACTGCAAAGCAAAATGTTGGCTATTCTTTAATTTTTGTTCTTGAATATCCTTGGCCATATCGTTTATTCTGCGTAAAATACTATTGTCAGAAAGTGATATTTTTATTAATTTGGTTGCCTCCTGCTTACTGACCATAATTTCAACCATATCGAGTGCCGCTGGCAAAATAAGATTTTCGGTAATTGTATGTGGTTTCCCTGCTTTAGCAACTCGATATGCGACTTTGTAGCCAGCTAATAATGTTGACTCGTTTACACTGGATGCCTGAAAATAAACCAAATATACCAGTGAACAGTCAATAAAAATTAAGGACGCGGAACCTTTGTACACCGAAATTAAGTATAATCAAAAGTTGTATGCAAATAACAAATAAATAAACACCAACAGTAAAAATATAGTATAAAAAAACTAAAAAACACGCTTTGACGATAACGTAAACTAAAAAATTAAAAATATTTGTTAATATGGAAAAAAAAAAATAAAAAAAAAAAAATAGTATTATTGTGAAAAAAGGGTGGGGCGCTTTTTAAGAGCTGATTTATAGTGCACTCCACGCTTTTTTCATTATTTTCTTACTTACCTGAATTATAGTATTTTGCTGCTGACTAAGAGCTTTCAACTTTCGTTCAAAGAAATCCAACGGCTTATCAGCTTCTTTTTGATGCTTGGTTGTGAGATGCCGCATAAGCTTTGACGGTTTCATACTCTCACGTCACCGTCGCCGACGTCGTATGACCCGCGCGAATAATATTGGGTTGTCAAAAAGTCTTGCGGTATTTTTATTGAATCAATTCGTGTAGCACCCATACATCGCGCTTCTTAGTGACTCCAAGCTTCTTCAAATGGTTTATAACGGTTTGATGACTACTATGCCGGTCTCTTTCGATCAATTCAGCGATTTTATCGCAATTTTCGACGACAGGCCTTCCGGAGCGGTGCGCATTTTCGACCACCTCTACACCAGAACGAAAACGTTGAAACCATCGTTGTGCGGTGGAAATGGACACTGTATCGGGTCCATAAACTGCACATATTTTATTGGCGGCTTGAGATGAATTTTTGCCTTTATCGTAGTAGTACTGTAAAATATGCCGTATTTTCTCTTTATTTTGCCCCATGTTTGCGACGCTATAACTCACGAAGGACTTAAAAGAAACGATAATCAATCAAACACGTGTTAGCGCGTGAAATGAGCTTTCCAAAACGGTATAGCATGATCCGTTGCGACGAATAAAACTAGAACTACGCGCTTTCAGCGCCAACTCGCGAAAATACCGCAAGACTTTTTTGACAACCCATTAGATAAATTTGCTAAAATAGGAAAAACTTATTACCCAACGTATGTAGTCTTTTACCCTGCAAGACGGAGGTAACAGATTGCACAAACACATTGAAACATTTTCAGCTGTTCACTAACACTGTTACATTTTCTGGAATTTTCAATGGAATGGGAGAATACGTAAGTAAGATAGAGAACAACTAACGACATTCTAAACATATTGTAATGTTAACTAGCTAGAATAGGAGAGACGAATACTCAATTTTTCAAGAAGAAGAAAACGAAAAGCGCAGTTTCAAGAATGATAAAAACAAAGATTGCGCAATGACGAGTTCAAATTTTGTTCGTTGTTCGTTGTATTGCAGGCATACAAAATCATGAATATCATCAATAGTTAACATCAATATAAGTGAATATTAATAAAAGATATCAATATAAGTGAATATTTTATAGTAAACATTTACCTACATATTCATTTAACTGAATTTTCATTGTATTATTTAATTTTGTCTCGTTGCTGTGTTTGTTTCAACCATTTACATATGTAGATAAAAAGATTGAATATTTTGTAACCAAGTATCAATACCCTAAATGTGTATTTATTGTCTTATTTAATTTTCTTTTTTTACTATACATGTGTTCAAAAAAAAATATTTTTGTTTTTCAGATATAACCCAAAAGCTGGATGCCATTAAGAGCCGTCACACTGCAATTTAAAAATCCCTAACAAACAAAGTAAGTAACGCAGTATTACATTACCAATTTAAAACAGAAGTTAATTTTTATATATTAATTTTCTAGATGCCAGAAAAGGCCGAGATGCAGACGCATGCCGCATCATAGCGGCAAAGACAAACATTTCAATTAGCCGCATCACCGGTGACTTGGAGGATGAGCATTACGTGGAGCTCGAGTCGAAATTGCCTATGTCATCGGAAGAGCACGGGTGCTTCGGGGACAAACATTCACAAATGAAAATGGATATTAGTTTTAAGTTGTAATTATTAGTTTTAAGTTTGACATATTAGTTTTAAGTTGTAAATATTAGTTCTAAGTTGTATATATTAGTTCTAAGTTGAAGTCTCTAAATTTAGTTTTACAAATATGCTTTTTTAACTTTTATACTGAAGTAAACTTAATCTTATGTTTAAGTAAATATGATTTTATTATTAAACAAAGCGAAATAAAAAAAAAACTGAGTTTTATTTAAAAGAATTGAATTTGCTAGAAGAAACAAATGGGTAACCGATAATCTTGTTACTGCTTGTTCTTCCTAACATGCTTATATGTTAAAGGTAACAAACTGATAACCAAAATAATAACACTAACAGATATTCGGGTAACAAATACTTTTTGTTATCCATAACACATGGGTAAGCTAAGCGCTAACAAAATAATTTGTTACCCGTAACATACTGTGAAGAGATTTGCTAACAAATGTGTGTATTCTGTTAGAACAAGGCAGCATGCGATATTTGCCATTGGTTAGAGCGAGATAACCATTGAACATTAAATAGCTATGTGTTACTTTTTTCCCACTCTCTGAACAAAAGTAACAAATATTTTAACGAATGCAAAAGTGAACAATAACAACTCGTTTACACGTTTGCTAACAACTACCCGTCTTGCAGGGTAATTAAAATTAAATTATTTCTTTGACTTACTATGACACAAGGGGGTCGCCAGAATATTTCAACCTGTAAAGGGGTCGCGAAATCAAAAATACTGAAAAACACTGCAATAGTGCATACGGAAAACATCTGGTTTACCGAATCCGTTTTCACGCTCATTTTCTTCATAGAGACCACCTTCGAATTTATACCCTACACTGGGTACTATATGTTAAATTTTAAAATATTTATATAAAAAGGTGATCATTATATTCCTTAAGTAATTAAACAATCCGATGAAGCAAAACTCATAGAATATTGAAACGAATACAAAAAAAAACAGTTTCACAAAATGAACATAAGTTTATGAACACAACCATACCAAAAGGGTATATAAAAAAATTATAAATTTAAACAATATACATTCAAACATACGTTTATGTATATGTAAACATACAAATTCTTTTAAAGTCCACATTGGCAATTACATATACAGCAATACCTCTTGTTCTTTGGCAAACAAAAACAAGCAGGATAAGCATCTCTCTAACGAGCTCTCAATTGCTTACAAAAAAAAGCATACTAGTAAGCAGGGATGGGCAAAGTCATAGCAGGTGCTAAAAGAGCGTAAGCGATCGTATACGTAAACACACGGATTGTCACTAACACGCACAAACGAAGAGCTTAAAACGAGCACTTACGATGGGACGAACTTTGTCACAAAGCGATAGTGAAATCAGTCTGCAATCAAAAGTCAATTATTATTACTTTATGATTTATGAATGTACGTATCTGCGAGTACTCGTATTGGATACATAAATATGGCAAAGTTAATATCGCTCAAAGCAGAGTGAACGAAAGTATCATATTTTGATTTAGATTATAATGAGGTCGTCAATTATATTATATTATAGTCAAGAATGGGGGAAACTTTAGTATACGATCCCACGATTTCAGGGTTAAAAGTGGTATGGTTGGATAGGGCTGATGCTCCAGATTAAGAAAATATATAATTGTTGCCGCCGCAAACTTATAGTTTCCGAGATATTTGCATTTAAAGTTGAAAATTTTGCAAATTTTATCTTGCAATTTCTTGATTGCTAGTAATTATTTAATTCATATTATGCCTTTTTTATGCACTTATACTTCATTACATTGTTTCTACATATTTATTTTTTAGTAATTATTTAGTTATTTGCTTAAAATAAGCATTTTATATTTTACACAATTTTCATTCCATGCACAATAACAAAAGTATTCCGTGTTTACAGATATTAAGTGTTGCCATAATTACACATATATCAAACGAGTAAGAATGGATATAAAAACTCAAACGCAGAAAACAAATACTATCTGAAATAAATTTTCCATTGTAATAAGAAAAGTTTTAAGGCTTTATTGGCGGCCTTCGGCCGCGCTTCAAAAAAAATAACCCTGGCCGATCCAACACCGGGGTGTATCAGGTTTTTTTTAAGTAAAACTCCTTTTCGCGTTGGCGGCCTTTGGCCGCGCTTCAAAAAAATAACCCTGGCCGATCCAACACCGAAGTGTATCAGGTTTTTTTTAAGTAAAACTCCTTTTCACGTTGGCGGCCTTCGGCCGCGCTTCAAAAAAATAACCCTGGCCGATCCAACACCGGGGTGTATCAAGTGTCTTTTAAGTAAAACTCCTTTTCGCGTTGGCGGCCTTCGGCCGCGCTTCAAAAAAATAACCCTGGCCGATCCAACACCGGGGTGTATCAAAAATCTTGATATATCAAGAAAAAGGGCAATGATTTATGTATTTGGGGTATAGTCCTATTTTTTATTCATTTTTATTCGTTTGATAAATGTGTAATTATGGCAACACTTATTATCTGTCAACACGGAATACTTTTGTTATTGTGCATGGAATGAAAATTGTGTAAAATATAAAATGCTTATTTTAAGCAAATAACTAAATAATTACTGGAAAAAAATAAGTAGAAACAATGTAGTGAAGTGTAAGTGCATAAAAAGTGCATAATATGAATTAAATAATTACTAGCAATCGAGAAATTGCAAGATAAAATTTGCAAAATTTTCATCTTTAAATGCAAATATCTCGAAAACTATAAGTTTGCGGCGGCAATAATTATATATTTTCTTAATCTGGAGCATCAGCTCTATCCAACCATACCACTTTTAACCCTGAAATCGTGGGATCGTATACTAAAACCGACCCCAAGAATGAATTAATTTTTAGTTAAAATTTTAAGTTTAATATTTTTTCGGTAATCAATTGAAGTATTCTATCCAAGTTAAATATGAATTGTTCATTATAAAATATTATTATTTTATATTACAAAATTACGTCGTACATACAAGTATGTACATTCGTATGTAGCATGCGCTACTTCGTGCAGCATAAACCTACTTATTCGACTTCCATTTCTGATCGTTGATTCGCTTTGTCACACAGTAAATGCCGTTTGGTTGTGGTCGTGCCCATCCCTGATCATAAGCCAGTGGTCGGCATTTCTTAGCACAATTGTGCAAACTAACTTCACACGTACGCTTACTCTCTATCGTTCAGTCGTTGTCGAGCCAGCCATGGATAAATTGATCCGAAACTCTTTGATTCGAGAGAGCGCTGTCAAAGTCCACATTTTTTATAACATTTGCCAATGATGCCACTATGGAAGAAATGTGTTAAGGAATTTTTAGTAAATGTTTTGGGAGTTTGTAATTTCCACACCACCGTACGCTACTCCAAACAACATATTAAATTGGATCTATTAAATATTACAATACTATTTACTAAATTACATTACATTTCGCAAGTATGATATATTTTTTATCATGCAATAAATTGCATCTAAAACAATATCAAAATAGGCACAATTTATGAAAAAATATTTCTAAATTTCACTAAATAACCATATTTTTCTACTAATTAAAATTATTTACGAACCTGGATCCATCCTTCTTCTTGTTGGGGAAATTGAAAAACCGTCGCGCTCCTACGCATCCAGCCACACACTTATTTTTAGTTCTCGGCATTTTCCTATAATACTGTTACAAAAGTACAGTAGTATTAAGTTGTATTTGTATTGCTATATGCATCCCTTATTATGAACAATAGCTGTAGGTATATGGAGTAGCATTTGTCTTGTTGTAGACATCTGGCGCCGCGGCTGTCTGCTTGTCGAACAATAGACATCAGGCGCCGCAGCCGTCTGCTTGTCTACTTAAACAATTGCTGAGTCTGGCCCCCAGCTGTCTGCTTGTCTACTTAAACAATTGCTGAGTCTGGCGCCGCGGCTGTCTGCTTAGCTGCATTTGGCGCCGTATAGCATTAATTATGTTCTTGTAATTTCCAGACGCAATATTCTAGAAGAACACGTCGGCATCAGCGAGAAGTGCGTGGCTATATAAGCCGTGGCAGCGCCAACGTAATCAACCAGTGCTAAGAGTAAACTGCTATAGTGTAGACGAGTTGTAAAATAAAGAGATTTTGTTGAAGTGAATTAAACGGCTTTTGGTTTAATTAAACCAAAACTAAAACTAGCAAGGAGTAAATTCGCAACAATACGTTAGGAAAACATAATATATTTATATACATGTATTTACGATGGCTTTAATAATACACTTACCAACTTTATTTTTAGTAAAAACACTTATACACTGTATTTTTAATAAAAAAACCTAAACACTATATTTTCATAACACAATTACTTATGTACTCCACAATGAAAAAAACGAACTGATTTTGTCAGTCATTTTTAACGGGATTTTGTCTGGCAGTTCATTGTTTTGCTTGTCACCTGATTCGTAGCCCATGAACTTTCAGTATTGCCATACCAAACCGTGAGATCATGGGCTCTCTCGAAGCTCGAGAGGAGTTTCGGATCAATTTATCCATGGAGCCAGCAACGAATTAACATCACGCAAGGCTATAGCGCAAAACCAAATGTGCCCTGCGCGAAATGTTTTATGATTCTAAATGCCTTTGGTTCCATGCAATGTCTTTTATGTTCCCAATCTTTTAAAGATAATAGGGAATATATCCTTAAAGACATTTTGTTAATTTTCATTATACTATTAATTATTTGGATTAGATGCTTAATTTTAATTCCAATTTCTCACTGGGCTACTTTTTTTCGTGCTCACCAACACGGTGACAGATCCTCTCATGCCGACCACTGTCATAAGCACACAAACAATTCGTGCATACTTACATATGTAAATAGCATTGATCTGATGAATGAAAAACATTCGTACACGCTCAACAGCCGAATAATCACACTGTTCGGATCAGCCGATCAAACTTGCATGCGCTCACATTTTCGTTGTTGATTTTAAATTCACTCGCGTGTGTGCGATTTTTTGTTTCACTCCGAGTTTGTTCGGCTCGTCTTCAATATAATGATTTCGGACGCTTGCTCATTCGGTTCAACAATCATTGTTTTGAACAAGAACAACACTCAACTCGCAAAAATCAACTCGTATGATTTTACTCATGCGCGCAGCGAGCGGCACTTTTTCTGCACAGATGAAATGTGAGAAGAACGAAAACAAAAACAAGCTACAACAACAAGCTGCAGTTCGTGGAACGCATGGGGCTTGCATAGAAATTGTTACTGTACATGCACGCTCACATCGTGTCGTCTTGTCGCTAATAGTTTACTCATAATCGATCAACTCAAATTGAACCGAATGATGCTTTCGTCAACGCATGCTCATTTTATTGAATGGTGACTTTTGTTCTGTGAGTTGAATTGAGTGAGAAATTTTGAACCGAAGACTCAAGATCCTCGGAATGATGTGTACGGCAAAATTAGTTGATTTTTACTCATCGCTCTGTTTTTTTCAGTGAGTTGGGTTGAATGAAAAAGTTCGCGTATGAGTAAATCAAGAAAATAGTGATTTTTGCAGTTCTCTGATAAGTACCTACATACGCATGTACAAGTACACGTATTAGGGTGTGCCTAGTTCCGCAACATTAGGACATAAGAAATATTACTTAATTAAAGCAAAAACCAAATTTAAAGTAAAATTGATTCTATCGCAAGTATTTACTAAAGCTAATAAAACTAAAATTTTTTGTAAAATAATCAATATTCAAAACTCTATTTACTTAAAAGAGTATTCGGTTTGAAGCAATACCCTATCGCCTTATTTAAATCAATTACACTGAGTGGGAAAATTTACAGATAAAAAATTTAAATAAAACCAAAATGGTTAATAACGCAACAAATAAAATACACCTGTAGGAGCTACACGCTCAAAACAGGTTGTTTAATTCATTTCCCAAAGTGACAGTTTATTAAGATACTGCACTAGATTTGCCTCTTCACCGATTTTTGAAAACTCTGAATCGTTATTAGAAATCAAAATTCAAAATCTTGAAAACTTTTGGACTCTCCTCCAAGCGGCTCACGACGCCATTCTAGATTCTAACGATTCAGATATACATAATTTTAAATAATCGGTGAAAAATCTCAAGCTTTTTTGAGAAAACTGATTAATTGGGAATGCGTGAACCGAATATACGAAATTGCCTGTGCCGAGGAGAAAATGAAATAGCGACCGCTCGCGAATGTTCTTCTTACACAATTGAATTCTTTATTCCAGGAATTTTATGACTTAGCCTAAACCTTAACCTAACGGCTTAAACTAAGGGGACGCGTAAATATGTTTTTATAAAAAAGGGGTAAGTAGAATTCAATTCGTTACATTATGGTAGAAAATTATGGTGAGTATATAAACAGTATTATTAGGGTGAGTATAATATAATATAAAATAAACTTTAACATTTTAATTTAAATATTTAATATAAATATAATTCATATACATTCGTTTAGTATTATATTTAAAAATAGTATTTATGTTTAAAGGATGTCGCTTGACGCAACACCGGCCGCCTTGACAGGATCATGATCCTTCAACGTTGATGGGTAGCAGGGCGAGCTTATGAATGGGCCGCTTGATTGTGCCTGCTTTCGTTGCCACGTCTGCCACTCGCACCTTGCCGTCTTGCCCTTCTACGGTTGCGGCGACTCGTCCTAGTACCCACTGCTGCGGTGGTGTGTTGTCTTCGTGTACGAGGACGAGGTCGCCGGCCTGCAGATTCCGCTCCGGATGTAACCATTTGTTCCGCTCTTGAAGGCTCGTGAGATACGTTTTGGACCACTGCTGGCGTTAGAGCTTCTCCATCGTTGGGGTCTTGGCTCAACGGTGCTAGTGGACGCGAGTTGAGAATGGCTTCCACTTCGGCTAGTACTGTTGACAGCTCTTCTGCGGTGAGAAGAGCGTTGCCGAGTGTGCGAACTACCAGGTGTTTGGCGGATTTCACCGCGGCCTCCCATAATCCGCCGAAGTGCGGCGCCCTGGGTGGTATAAAGGTGAAGCTGAATCCTTCTTCTGCGGCGAATTCCTTCACTTCCGTTGACTGAGCTAGAAATGCCTCTTTCAGCTCGCGCAGCTTGCGGTCGGCGCCGACGAAGTTGGTTGCACTGTCGCTGTATATTTTCTGCGGAATCCCTCGGCGACCAATGAACCTTTTGAGGGCGAAAATAAATGTAACGGGTGATTTTTTTGAGGTTAGGATTTTCATGCATTAGTATTTGACAGATCACGTGGGATTTCAGACATGGTGTCAAAGAGAAAGATGCTCAGTATGCTTTGACATTTCATCATGAATAGACTTACTAACGAGCAACGCTTGCAAATCATTGAATTTTATTACCAAAATCAGTGTTCGGTTTTTTTTTTTTTTCGGACAAATTTTGTTCAGCGATGAGGCTCATTTCTGGTTGAATGGCTACGTAAATAAGCAAAATTGCCGCATTTGGGGTGAAGAGCAACCAGAAGCCGTTCAAGAACTGCCCATGCATCCCGAAAAATGCACTGTTTGGTGTGGTTTGTACGCTGGTGGAATCATTGGACCGTATTTTTTTCAAAGATGCTGTTGGACGCAACGTTACGGTGAATGGCGATCGCTATCGTTCGATGCTAACAAACTTTTTGTTGCCAAAAATGGAAGAACTGAACTTGGTTGACATGTGGTTTCAACAAGATGGCGCTACATGCCACACAGCTCGCGATTCTATGGCCATTTTGAGGGAAAACTTCGGACAACAATTCATCTCAAGAAATGGACCCGTAAGTTGGCCACCAAGATCATGCGATTTAACGCCTTTAGACTATTTTTTGTGGGGCTACGTCAAGTCTAAAGTCTACAGAAATAAGCCAGCAACTATTCCAGCTTTGGAAGACAACATTTCCGAAGAAATTCGGGCTATTCCGGCCGAAATGCTCGAAAAAGTTGCCCAAAATTGGACTTTCCGAATGGACCACCTAAGACGCAGCCGCGGTCAACATTTAAATGAAATTATCTTCAAAAAGTAAATGTCATGAACCAATCTAACGTTTCAAATAAAGAACCGATGAGATTTTGCAAATTTTATGCGTTTTTTTTTTTTAAAAAGTTATCAAGCTCTTAAAAAATCACCCTATATTAGTCGATAAGTCAGAAACTAATTCTAAGTGTACTGCTTTCGAAGTAAAGCACACAAAAACAGCAATATAAGTTTTCACGGGTGGTCGACCACGTATTTTTAATGTTGTATATATTGGACCACAAAAATCTACGCCACATATAAGGAAGGGTCGTAGCGCTCGAAGTCTTTCTGATGGCAAGTTTCCCATTATTTGGGTTTGCAGCTTCGGCTTGTAATGAAAGCAGTGTGTGCAGTTTCTTACGGTTCTACTGCATGCTTCTCTTGCATAAATCAGCCATATACATTCTCGAAGAAGCCCAACCAGCGCGTTTGCTCCAGCATGGTGATTTCGAAAATGCAAGAACTGTAAGTAAGTCGTAACGAAGTGCGAATTTTTATATAGCAATAGTGGAAATTTGGCATCGTATGGGAGAGGTGCATTTAAAAGGCGACCTCCTACTCGGATTAATGTGAATGATAGCGACATGTCCGAGTACTCATGCAAGAACGGATTTAGTTTTTGCAAGTTTGCCGGTAGCGTGGTGTCCTTAGTCAGTTTTTGGATTTCATTTGCAAATTCCGAATTTTGAATCACTTGAACAATTTTCAAAAAACTCAAGTGCAATTCGTTAGATGTCAGATCCCTACCCTCCGTAGGCATTTTTGGTCGTCTGATCCATCGTAGTAAATATGCGACCACACGAAGCAATTTTCTATTAGAAGATAATTTTTCAATGAGTTCCAATATTGGATTTTTCTCTGTGGTCGAAATTAATGTAAATGCATTTTTCTTCTTCTCTAACGCTTCGTCTTCTGGTGAGAGCTGGAAGTGGGTGTTAATTGGCCATAATGCAGGGTCTTCTAGGAGGAACTGTGGACCGCCAAACCATATTGAATTATTTAATTCGTCCACGTTACAACCCCGAGACACTTGATCCGCAGGATTTTGTTTCGTTGGCACATGTCGCCAATGTACTTTGTCGGTCAACTCTTGGATTTCGGACACTCTATTTGCGACGAATGTTTGTAATGAGGAAGGATGTGTTTTTATCCAATGTAAAACAATTTCGGAGTCTGTCCAGAATGTAATTTTTTCGAAATGTCGATTCAACATAGGCGCAACTCTTGACCATAATTTTGAAAGAAGATGTGCTGCCGAGAGCTCAAGACGCGGAAGAGATTTGGTCTTCAGCGGAGCCACTCTAGACTTTGCAGTAAGCAGCATACATTTAATACCACTAGCAGTTTGGCTTCATATATATGTATATGCAGCATCCGTACGCTCTTATTGAAGCGTCGGAGAAGCCATGTATTTGGCAGATGGCACTCGTTTCTACGTTCACGTAACGAGGAATGCTAATTAGGTTGGCTTTGAAATTCTGCCAGCTAGTGTCGAGGCGCAATGGAATCGACTCATCCCAATCTAGTTTCTGAATCCAAAGCTCTTGCAATAAGATTTTTGCTTTGGTAACTAGTGGGGCTAATAATCCAAGAGGATCGAAAAGGCGAGCAGAAACTGATAATATGTTTCGTTTAGTGGCTCGCAAATCATTAAAATTGTCGTCTAGGACAAATCGAAACAAATCCTCTTTCGGCAACCAATGGATTCCCAACGTTTTTGTAGAATTTTTGTCATTGAAGCTTAATGACTTTTCAGTGCAATCACTGCCGAAAAATTTAGGGTGGTTCGAAAACCACTTCGTTAAGGTGAATCCTGCCGAGTTTAATATTTTAACTACTTCACTTCTTATAAGATCTAGAGACTCAAAATTTTCAGATCCTGTCAATAAGTCATCGACATAAAAGTCTCTTTTAATGGCCAATGAACCGAGTGGGTACTTAGTTGTATTAGCATCGCTGAGCATTTGCAAACACCATGTTGCGAGAAATGGTGCAGGCGCAGTGCCGTAAGTGACGGTGTTAAGTCGAAAAATTTGAATATGCTCTGAGGGATGCTCTCTCCACACAATAAGCTGACAATTTCTGTCTTCTTCGTGCACCATTATTTGGCGGTACATTTTAGTAATGTCTGCCGTTAAAGCGTACTTGTGTAAACGAAAACGAAGAAGAGTTGAATACAACTCTTCTTGGATGGTTGGGCCTACCATCAAAAGTTCATTCAATGAAATTTGAGATGAAGTACGACTCGAAGCGTCAAAAACAACACGTAATTTGGTTGTTGTGCTTTCGGGTCTTAAAACGCATTGATGCGGACTGAAATAGTGTGGCTCACTAGGGATCTTATTGTTTGTTGGGCTCATGTGATCCAGTGCTTTATATTCATTCATGAAGTCCAGATACATTCTACGAAGTTCTGGATTTTTCAATGTTTTCCTCTCCAGGGCCTGAAACCGCCGAACTGCGGTTTCATAGGAGTGACCGAGTAACTTACGGTCAGATTTAAAGGGCATTCTGACTTGAAGCCTTCCTGAAGGCATTACTCCAGTTGTGTTAACGAAAAATTTTTCACACTCTTTTTGTTCAGGTGCGAACTTGTTGCCATTTGTTTCTGAAGGAAGTTCCTCCAGAGCCCAGAATTTTTGGACTACTGAATCTATGGACGTTAAGTCGTCTTCAGTTTGGCATAATGTGCTAGTTGCTTCGGGAGGAGGACTAAGATTGCTGACATATTTGCCAGACACAATCCATCCCAAAAGAGTTTTCTGCAGCGTTGGTTGATTAGGGCCAATTTTAATTTGGCCAACCGCTAACAGATCAAAAAAGGTTTCTGCACCCAATAAGATGTCAATCTTTTGGGATGTGTGGAATTCTGGAACCGCCAATTCAATATTGCGCGGAATTTTCCAACCATTAACATTAATGGTATGGTCTGGATGATTAGCAGAAATGCATCGCATAATCCAGAATTCCGCCGAAAATTCATAACTATTAACGCGTGACTTAATAAACGCGCTTAATTTGGCCCCGACTTTCGTACTGGAATTTCCAATTCCTATAATATTTGAGGTCCTGTTTTGGCGACGAATCCGCAGTTTTTGGGCCAAATCCTCTGTCATAAAATTGACTTGTGACCCTGAGTCCAGTAAGGCTCTTGCAGGTAGGTACGCTCCACAGCTGGTCCTCACCAGAATAACTGCTGTTGCCAACATTACCCGATCCGGCATACTCGATGTATGCATTGCATGTGTAGTTGTTGTTGGTTGCGGATGAGATTCAGCAGCAAAGGAAACGGGATACTGGTGAAGCAACGTATGATGGGATCGATTGCACACGCGGCATCGATCCGCTCTGCACCTGGAAACCGTATGTCCCTTACGCAAACAATTTATGCATAAGGGCACCGATTTGACATACTCAAATCTCTGTTGCACAGAGAGAGTTTTAAAAGTGGGGCAAGCAGATATGTAGTGGTCCTTTGATTTACACTGCTGGCAAAGAGGCTGCTTTGTATTTGTAGCTACTAACGACGGTTTGGTCCTGTCCGATTTGGTTCCTGTCATGTGACTCGCGCTGATTGCAGCTCCGGGTTTCGTTCTCGAACATGACGCTCCTTCTGCTGATAATTGCTGAAATCTTCTATTCAGGGTGGCTTCACAGTCCTTCCATAAAGGTAGCTTGTCGTAATCCAGCTGTTCTTCCCACTTTGATCGGGTGGCAGAATCCACTTTTGTCATGACCATGTGTATGATAATCGCATTTGTAATTTGTTTCTCATCGCCCAGCGATAGCAATGAGTCATACACAGCCGACACTTCATCGATCATCGCTCGCAATGAGGGTGCCGGTGGCTTTTGGATAGTTGGCAACTCAAAAAGTTTCGAAATTGTTTTGAAAAATATCAAACATTTATTATCGTAAACTTTCTTGAGGCTTGCCAACGCCTTCGGATAATTTTCATCCGACATTTGAAACGCTTTTACCGTACCCAGAGCCTCTCCAGATAGACAATTAACCAGATGGTTAAATTTTTCAATATCTAGGATATTTGGATCATTGTGAACCAGACTCTCAAATAAACTCATAAAATTTTTAAATTCGGAATACTCTCCTTTGAATTTCGGCAAATTCATTTTTGGGAGCCTTGAGCTGTGAGATGTTACGAAAGATGTGTCCGCAATAGACGTTCTACTTTTTGCTAAAATTGTTTTAATTATAGATTTTGTTTCTACAATTATGTCCTCTAACTCCCCTCGGGCCATGTCGTCTTCATCAATCTCTTCAATTTTAGATTGACACTTCATCAACTTTTCACTGTGTGAGTTTAATATGTCGAGACGACATTCCAACTCAATTGGATCTAACGACATGGTTTTTTCCAGAAGGCCCGTCTTTGTACGCAAAATGCTACTTTTCGCCACCGTCCTTTGACGCTTTAATGATTTTAAATCGATCAACTCCTTACTTGGAGAGAGGTTGGCGATAGTTGGCTTTGGCTTGCTCATTTTTGTTTGTTGAAATTAAAATTTCGAAAACGAACGATAAAGGTTGGCAACAAATATAATAGGAATCGATTACGAAAACGAAAAAAAAAATATCGATTTCCAATTATACGAAAGCCTAACCGATAATTTTCGTAATGAGCACAATGTTTTTTGAAAACGAGAAATTGAAAACTGTGTGAAAACACTGACCGAATTGTAATTTTTTTTCTTTGCTTTTGCAAATTATTAAAAATTGCACCTTAATGTTTAATATGTAAAATATACTTTAAACGCTACCGCAAATCGTTTGATCCCCTTTGATATGTAAATATATATAACGTATGTATATACTCGTTGCTTTGCCAATTTTTAGAAAACTCAGAAAAATCGCACCTTAATGTTTAAGTGATGCGATCATAGACGCTATCACAAATCCCTCTATCCCTTTTTCTTTTACGTCAATATATGTGTACGTATGTATGTATATACATACGTGTCCAAATATTATATATGTATATTGTATATAAGCATATAAGTAAAAAGGGAGAGTCAAACACTGAAAGGGTGCAAATGTGAATTATTATTATTTATTTTCTCTGTTTGCACCACTTTCAATGATTCGCACTCGTTACCTGTTGTGAATGCGTAGGCGTTTTGCCTGCGTTCACTTCCCTGGTGCAGAGGAGGCAACGGCAGCTCATTCCCACGAAGCTAGTAGGTGTTGACCACTTTCAATGATTCGCACTCGTTACCTGTTGTGAATGCGTAGGCGTTTTGCCTGCGTTCACTTCCCTGGTGCAGAGGAGGCAACGGCAGCTCATTCCCACGAAGCTAGTAGGTGTTGACGCAGCAGAGATGTTGTTAGCAGCAGCGATGTTATAAGCGGCAGCGATGTTGTAAGCGGCAGCGATGTTGTCAACGGCAACCGATGTTATTAGCGGCAGCGATGCTTTCAACGGCAAACGATGTTATTAGCGGCAGCGATGCTTTTGGTAGCAGAGTTAGAAACAGTACGGTGTAGTACAGTACCTTGTAGAAAACGGCAAACTTGTGTACAAAACGACAAACGATTTTTTTTTTTTTTTAAACGGGTGTTCAATAAATACTTTTATACCGGCACTTCACTTTGTATCAAAACGGGACGGTGATTTTGGTTTGTACACTACGGCAGATTTTACGGAATTTTTTAACGGGTGTTTAATAAATACTTCTATACCGGCACTTCACTTTCAATCGGTACTTTAAGTTAACGGCACGAAAAAACGGGTTTTTCTTTTTGGGTTTGTAATTTGAAAACAGTAATAAATTTTTTATTTTTAACTTTTTACAAAACTTGTATGTGAATATAAATTTCACCACTTTTGCCAAAATACAAATTGAAATATTTATGTGCCTTTATTTTTGCACTCCACTGTACTCACTACCCGTTTTGAACTTGCCGTACGTATATGTACATATGTAGATTTGTACATACGTGGTTTCTTTACCGCACTTGTTTCGAAAATTCTTTCGCACTTAGTTATACATACTTATGTGTATGTGCATATATTTTGCATGTACATAAGTATGTACCGGTAAGTATTGATGTATGTATATATGTACGAATTTGTGCATTTGCCGAATGGAATTTTCCGCACTCCACTTCACTTATTTCTTTCTTTTTAATTTTTTAAATGTTAAACGTTCATATGCTGGATATTCTTTTTATCCCACTATCACTGCTTATGTACATGTACGTACATACATATATGCACATATGTATTTATATTTTCACTTTCACAGTAATAATTTGTTAAACGAATTTTTTTTTTTGTAAATTTAAGCACGTTTAGTACACTTTTTATTTTAAGTTACTTTTTTTCACTTTTATTTATTTAGACCGACGACAACCGACAATCGTGAAACCAAACGCGCGCGCACAGGCAATTAAATTGAACCGAAAATTGTATATGTGTATATTTGATATCCACGAAAATTGTCTTAAAAATGTTAATAAAAACTTGAACTTTTTCTTTGTTAAACTTTTATCACGCTCGGGCGCCATGAAAAATCTCAAACTTTTTTGAGAAAACTGATTAATTGGGAATGCGTGAACCGAATATACGAAATTGCCTGTGCCGAGGAGAAAATGAAATAGCGACCGCTCGCGAATGTTCTTCTTACACAATTGAATTCTTTATTCCAGGAATTTTATGACTTAGCCTAAACCTTAACCTAACGGCTTAAACTAACGAGACGCGTAAATATGTTTTTATAAAAAAGGGGTAAGTAGAATTCAATTCGTTACATTATGGTAGAAAATTATGGTGAGTATATAAACAGTATTATTAGGGTGAGTATAATATAATATAAAATAAACTTTAACATTTTAATTTAAATATTTAATATAAAATTAATTCATATACATTCGTTTAGTATTATGTTTAAAAATAGTATTTATGTTTAAAGGATGTCGCTTGACGCAACAATCGGCTTACGATATTTACGAAAACTGCTTGGACCAATATGAAGAAACGAAAGCTATGATCACCGAACAAGTAAAGCTCATTAAAGCAATCGCACCTACTCCCCACAGTAGAGTAGAGCTGCCACAAGAATACAGTCAAAAGGCAAGTTCAGGCATCCAACTCGAGTTGCCCGCATGTGACACAGAAACCTTTTACGAAGGTTATGAAGAATGGCCGTCCTTCCGGGACATGTTCACGGCCGTGTACATAAACCATCCTCAATTATCACAAGCGCAAAAATTGTATCACCTCCGATACAAAACAAAAGGTCAAGCAGGCATAATAATAAAATAATGACGATAGTTTCAATACGGCTTGAGAAGCTCTAAAAGCTAAATATGAAAACGAAAGAATACTGGTCGATAAGCAAGTAACGACACTAATGAACTTGCCAAAAATTAAAAAAGAAACAAGTGTAGAATTCATCTAACTAGAATCCACTGTTTCTAATTGTATGTCGGTTCTATCGACACTTAATATCCCCACAGACAGCTGGGATCCTATTTGGTTAACATTTGCACCGCCGCATTACCAGAAAAGTCGTTACTTCTATGGGAGCAATCGCTCTCATCACGAAAAAAGTGCCCAACGTGGCAACAAATGAAAGATTTTCTCACAACCCAATATGAAATTGCGGAAAGGTTAGAAGAAAAAATACTCATAGTTAAGAACAAACACGACCAGAATGAAAGCTTAAATAGACCCCAAGTTAGTAACAAAATCAATTCAAACAAAAACTTTTACAAAACGCAATCGTTCACATCCGAACAAAAAAAACATACGTCATGCGAACTATGTAAAAGAGGGCATAAACTTATATCTTGCCAGAGATTTAAAAACTTAAATATTAACGAAAGGAACAACTTTGTCAGGTCAAAAAGACTCTGTACAAACTGCTTGTCCCATACACACAATCTTAAAAATTGCAAAAGCAAATATAATTGCTTATATTGTCACAAAAGACCCAACTCAATGCTTCATTACAGCACATATCCCATTTCACCCCAAAGAAGCGCTTACTCACAAAGAACCACGGGTTTAATTGCAAAAGCAAATCCCGAAAACCAAAATTCGAAAAATAGCCAAGAGACACCATGTTACTCAAAGGCACAAAAATTTCAAACACTCAACAGCGAAACACAAAGTGGACTAGTTACAGAACTAGTTACCACCAAACCAACTCATGGTGAGAAAAAATCAAATAAATACCTTAATTCACAATTAAGGAAATTTCAAGAGATAGGGAAACTTCCCCTAACATTAAACAGAACTAAAGAAGATCAGTATTTTGAGGACTTTTCTAAAGCCACAACTACTCGATCAAATAATGGCCGGTACGTCGTACGACAACCACTAGAGCCACAATTTTCGACAAATCGATAAAAACAAATAATAAACACAGTTGTATCAAAAGTCGAAAAATCGACATTTTTTCATAAATTTTCAAATCGAAATAAAATCTTAAACAAAATTAAGGTTCAACGAGCACCATACGCCCAAAGCGATAGTATGACGCACCTAGACTTACAAAAAGCAAAGGTCGTTCTTATCATTCTGACATAAGCGCTCCTCATAAGAGTAGTGGATGGAAATCTGTTGTAAAATTTTAACATTCCGCTTCAAAAAAGTTGCTAGAATTACCACGATAAAATTCGAAATGAAGCCGTTCCCAATTCACGGCCATTCTCTCGCAAGTTCCCTCTATTGTCACAGTCGTAACACCAGGGCTAAGGAGTACCCATTCTGGCCATATCTGGCCACGCGTGGAGATACTATCCTTCACTCATAAATCGATTATAAAAAATGCACAATTGTCGATAACACAGAGAAGGCAAATAATTAACAGCTAGTTTAACAAACCAATATTAAATAATTCTAAATAAAATCACAAATATTAATTCTATCAAGGAAATGAAAGCAAATACATACCAAATATGTTTAAAACTAAGTCCGTTTTTAGCATTCACTTGTAAATTCTGCACCCTCGGGTACTCTACCAGAAGTGCTCCGAAATACATACAATCGCATATATGTCACATGCGCATAATACTAGGCAAAATATTTGCATAGAGGGTCCAGTATGTTTAAATGAGTTAAGCCTCCCCCACTCTATCCGCGAAAAACTGGCGCACCCTAGCACAACCCACCACATCATCACCAATACACCGCACCGGGGGACACATTAGATTTCACCACAGCAGATGTCAACTATCAAAAGGATTGGATCATCGCTGTTTGTCTTCACATTCGTTTATACATTCGCTGAGACGTTCGACATAATTCGTCACACACTCGTCGCTGAGACACTTCGCTTATCAATTTTTGTTGTTTCTACACCCAACCCGCGCGCTGTAACATTAAATCGGATCAATCCTGCATGCGGCGTTCAACAATTAATTCGACCGCGATAGTGCTCATCGTCTAATTTCCACCTGATACCCTTCATTTATTCTATCGAATCTTGGCTGTAGCAAATGCCTTTATATACTTACATATGTACTTATTATACACATTTATTGTTAAATGATAAGTATCAAAATTAATCCAAAATCCATTGAAAATTTAAAAGGTATTTTTTCTTGCCCCCGCCCAAGCAAAAGTAATTCTTAAAAAAAAAAAAAAAAAAAAAAAAAAAAAAAAAAAAAACATTAAACAATTAAATCGGCCACGTGAATACATAATTGAGTGCCCAGTGGTCACCTTTCGAGCAAGGTCACTCGATGAAGAGAACAACATTAATTAATAATGAGTCAAGAGCTCTTTTTACACAAACCCAAATTTTGAGTTATTAAATAATTCAACAAATATGACAACTTTGAGCGTGCAAAATGTCAGTTCTGATAATGAATTGAGAAACGAAAGTGATAACACAATGCAATGGCAACCTGTGACTAATAAAAGACCTTAATCAGGCTCTCCCACTATTGATCTAAAACGAACAAAAACAAACAACAATACAAACTTAGCAGAAGGCTATAACTCTATTCCAACAACTCAACTCAACAACAATAACATCAGCAGCAATTCCAACAGCACAAACATGTTTGCCGGCCTACAAGACGGATAGCAATAACATAATGGATCAAAACATAGAAGAGAATGCGTTAAAAGTAAAGATACCCCTGCCAAATGCATTAATTGTTTACAAAGCCACCCAGAAAATTACAAGGGATGCAAAGTGTACCAAAACCTTGCCAAAAATTCTAATATGACTGATAAAAGAAACAATTTCCCTTCACATTCCCATGCCCCTCTTAATTTCCCCCAACTGAATAATTATAAACAAACAGAAAATGTGTATGCCAACCCAAATATATCATATGCCCAATGTGTTCAAAGTAATTTAAATTCAGAAAACAACGTTCTTGAAAAAATTGAAACCTTACTTTCTAAACAGCTTGAACTTACGCAAATTTTGTTTAAATTGATGTCCATCTCTGACTAATCATACCGAGGAAGTAAAAATATTCCTAAATACAAACAATATAGACATTTTCTTTGTGTCTGAAACCCATTTCACAACTAAATCGTACTTCAAAATCATCGGTTATGATCTTATATGTGCAAACCATCCCATGGGGGTTCCGCCATTTTAATCAAATCCAAGCAGAATACCGATATAAGTATATGCAATAACGGCGATAAGCCAACCTTAATTTTCCAAAGCTCCGATAGGTTTCCGGGATGGGAGGATGTGCTGGACCTCACGCTATCAACAGACACATACAGTCTCGTTGTGGATACCTGGGGGATATCCGATGAACCTTCCATGTCTGATCACTCCTGGATACTCTTCAGCATTCGCGAGAAATACAGTACTCCCCTCATATATCGGAACCCTAGAACAACAGCGTAGGAAAAATTTACCGGTATAGCAACAAACTGCCTTAAAAAGGGAGGCAATAAGAGTATTAGTAATCCTCAGGAACTAGATTCAGAAGTAGAGAAGTTGGAAAAAAACCTAACCACAACTTTCAATAGTTGCAGAGAAACCGCAAGGCTGAGCAAAATGCGATCTAGATTAGGGCGGAGGGAAATGATTGGGTCTCCTCGGCAAAAGAGTTTCTGGAGATACTTATTACAACGCACTTCCTCGGGAGTCAGCAAACACCTTTAACGAGGGTTCAACCAGAATCACTGATAAACACAGCTGATTACCGAGGCCAGATAGTAGACAAAAGCAAAATCAAACATGCCATACATAGTTTTGCACCACTTAAAGCGGCAGGTCCTGACGGGATTATGCCCATAATGCTGCATACTGCTGGTGGAACCAATGGTTCAAAGGCTTGAAAATATATAAAAAGCTAGCATTCAACTATCTTACATCCCAAGAAGTTGGAAAAGAATTAAAGTTGTGTTCCTTCCAAAACCAGGCAGAAGAACACACGAGAATGCCAAGGATTTTAGACCTATAAGCCTCACCTCCTTTATCGAAGTCCCAACATGTGTACATAAAGGGCCGATCAACCGAAACTGCCCTTGACGAGGTGATAGGTGTAATTGAAAAATCACTACACTACAAACAATACACCATGGCTGCTTTTCTAGACATAGAGGGCACCTTCAATAATATAGAAGTAAATGCTATAATTAATTCTCTGACATATGGTGGCATAAGTATATGACACTTTGTCCAGATGGATACTATCGATGCTTGAGAATAGAAAGGTTATAGCATCAAACAGCGCTGCAACACAAACAAGTTGTGTGAGTAGAGAGACGCCCCAAGGAGGTGTCGTCTCCCCGCAACTATGGGTTGTAGCGATGAACGAAATACAACTTCAACTAAACGGCGGAGGAGTGAAAACAGTCGCATATACAGACGATATAATGTTGTTAGTATCAAGTATGTTTCCTTCAACAGTCAGCGAGATTATGGAAAGAGCACTACGATGGCTAAACCTATGGCCAAGAACAATGGACTAGGAGTTAACCCGAACAAAACAGAATTGATGCTATTCACAAGCAGAACCAAAATCCCTCAGTTTCAACTTCACTCTATCCCCCACAGCTAAATACGTGGGGGTGGAGATAGACACCAAACTGTCCTGGAAAACAAGCATAGAAAAATAAAGCATATACTCGCAAGAGAATCGTCAGCAATAATTGGGGCCTCAAATCCAGCATAATCATGTGGATGTATACGGCTGTCATGAGACCTATATTTACATATGGAGCTCTAGTATGGTGGCCAGCGCTAAACAAACAATACAACATTAGAAAATTAAATGGAATACAAAGAGCAGCATGTGTGGGAGTTACTGGTGCAATCAGGTAATGTCCGACTGAAGCGCTCAATGTGGTCCTGCATCAACTACCCATGGATATGTTTATTCACAAAACAGCAGCATTTGTGGCGATAAGAATAATAGAACTGGGTGGTTGGAAACAGCAGAACTACGGACATAGTGTAATCTTAATGTAGCTCACCATCAATAAATCAGACGAGAATGGAGAAGCTCAATAGGGGAGTAGGATACCATCTCAGTCTATACCGATGGGTTCAAAATGGACTGCGGAGTAGGCACGGGGGTATTTTTCTCTCTATCCGTCTACCGAACTCTACTAACATCTTCCAAGCGGAATTACTGGGCATAGAAAAAACATGCGAAGTTCTATTGGAAAACCACGAGAATATACACAAAGCAACTATATTTACGGATAGCCAGGCGGCGCTCCTGGCTTTGTCTTCGCCCATGACAAATTCCAGTATAGTCTACAACTGAAAGGAAACACTAAGTTCAATAAAAGA
Organism: Bactrocera dorsalis; assembly: GCF_023373825.1. NCBI lineage: Eukaryota > Metazoa > Arthropoda > Insecta > Diptera > Tephritidae > Bactrocera > Bactrocera dorsalis. Next base: position 69,266,269 of record NC_064303.1, on the reverse strand, counting down.
CAAGCTCCAACTAGACGTTATCTGGGTTTCCGGTCACAGGAACATTTTCGGTAACGAAAAAGCAGAAGAGTTGGCAAAAGCAGGAGCTTTCCTTAAGGAATCCGAGGCGGAGCTAATACCAAGCCAAGCTACAATCGATCAATGGACAATTTCAACAAGTAGCAAATAACAGATGGAAAAACATTACAAAATGCATCATAACAAAACAATTATGGCCAACATATGACAGAAAAAGAACCAACAACTTATTAAAGAGGTCAAGGAAAAGTATCTACAGAGTAACAGCTACCACAACAGGGCTCTGGCCATTTGGGGAACATGCCGCCAAAATGGGTATGCCCTACAACAACATCGGCCGAGGCTGCGGAATAGCAGAGAACAAGGAAACAATTTTCCACTTTTTCTGTGAATGCCCAGCCCTAGCATTGATCCGACACAAAACACTTGGAATCCACCAAACCTTGAATGGATATCTACTAAAAGCAGTTCAGACATAAGTGCATAGCTTCATCGAAACCTCAAAATGGTTTGAGAGATAAGGTGAAACGTGATTGCAGAACCAGAAGGTTTTACGAATAGTGTATCAAAATGACACATCAAGTACTAATTGAGCCCGATAGAAAACAGGGCTGCACTCCTACCTACCTATAGTACATACCTACAGGTGAATGATCTGATGATAAGTTTGTACATGTATCAGCTGTCATAAGCAATCTAGCTATATTTTTTACTACAGCAAAATCTATTAAGTCTGGTATTTTTTTTTTTTATCACTGGGTCAGTATGTCGGCTTAACAGGAGATATTATGTCCAGGTTATTATATATATTCATAACAGTGTACGTTTGTTTTGCGTTGTAATATTCACCTGCTAGAAATTGTTGACCTAACGTTCTAAAAAAGCCTTTAAATTTGCTATCTGTAAACGAGGTGGACGGTATATAGCCGTAAGATTTAAGTCTCAACCCCGATTCTTTAGGGATATTGTTGTAGCTCGTAACTGTGCTGTAGTATGAGATTCTAGGGCATAGTGGTTTAATCGATTTCTAACCAACACTGCCATGCCATCATGCGCTTTTCCATCCGAATGATTTGTAACATAGAGTCTAAATCCCGGTATATTGAAATTATTTTTATTTGTAAGATAAGTTTCTGATATAAGCATTACATCTATTTTTTCAGACAGAAATCTAATAATCTCTCATTTATGTTGGTTAACACCGTTAGCATTCCATATACAGATACTTAGTACTCTCATTTCGTAATTAGTAAATTTTGCAGCATTTGATTTTGTGATTTTATTAAATCTTAGATCATGTTTTGCATGGTACATACACCCACTGTGTAACGTTTAAAATCATTGTTTCAAAACCTCCATTTCCAGGATTTTGCGGCAGTTGCATTTGTACAGTGTTGCCTTTCACTACATTTGCATAGCTTCCTTGCATATTATTATTCTTAAAAGTAATAGGATTTGAACTTTTGTCTGAGGTTGCAATAATTTCATTACGGTGTGTTTGTAACATTTGGTTAGGACAACCTCTGTAGTTAGCAGTGTGATTTCCTCCACAATTTTTATTTTTTTTTTAAATCCTGTTTTGAAGTAGGATGTAGAGCACCACACACCACACAGACACTGCGTAGAGTTCATACTCTTGATAGTTTGCACAATGTACTGGACCATTTCTCTTATATGGTCCCTCAAGGGTGATGGAACAGATACTTTAAATTGTAAATCTGGTGTATTTAATTTTTCTTTAGTTAGTTAAAATTTTTCATCAATTTTATTTTAAACATTGGTTGTGGTTCTTTGTTCCTGTTAAAAATATTTACTACTGATTTAATGATGAAACCTCCTTCTTCCTGTGCTTCTTTAACATTATTAGTCTACCGAAGACTCTATACCTTTTATGACAACAACTAGGCCTTTTGAGCTCTTCAGTTGTTAAGAATAGTAATTCTTGTTATTGTTTGACAAGTACTTCACAATATCCATGAAACTTTTTTTAGTGTATGTATGTTTGAGTTTTTGTTTCATCTGTGTTGCGTTTTTTCAAGGGCACAATATAAAAATTGTGCAAATAGATTGGAGGGGGTTTGGCATTCACGACTCTGGTGGTACCCTATGCATCATCGTTAGGCTCCTTGCTCAGAAAGGCAAATCTGTTGCCATTTAGGATTTCTGGCTTCTTACCATTTGGCGTGCCGGGTTCAAATTTTTTGGTGTTGACCGCTGATTTAGTTGGACTCGATTTCCTTTTTACATTTACGTAGCGGTCAATACCAGTCTGATCAGATGGTCCTTTTTTACATAGTACATTCTAACCTTGCATTTTGTTTTCCCTTGCTGTCCGGATGCTAGCTGGTACCTGCATAGTGTCTGCAGTCGGCGCATTTATTGTTGCCCGATGGTTGGTTACTACTACTTCTGCTGACTGCGCTTGCTTAATTTTCATTTCGGCTGATCGTTGCGATGACTCATCATCGCCGTTACATTTTTTTTTGCCAGGCGTTGTTTTTGTTGCCTCGACAAACCTGAAGTACTCATTTAAGGAATGCCTACGGCCTTATTGGCGAAGCGCTCAATATCGTTTTTATTTTATTTTTTTTGTTTTGTTTTTATCTATTTATTTCGTGCACTATTCTTTTATGTTTATTAATAATAATTTGTGAGCACTGATTTTTATTGACTGTTTGTTTTTATTTTATTGCTGTTGACTTCATGCCCCGATAGCAAAAATTATCAATTTCTATTAAAAAGGTACCAAAAAAGGAAGAATAGTGTAAAACAAGGGCGCAATTCCGATTGTTTTTGGCGTCGCGGTACCGTTGGAAAGAGGAGTTTTTTTCACTTAGTTTACGAGATATTCGACTTTAAAGTTCAGAAATTCCCAAAATTCGAACATTTCAACAAGCTATTTCACTACTTTTATCACACTTTATGCACATTTTTCTATTTACATTCACTGTAAACATTTAAACAAATTCACAAATTACAGGTTTTATAATTGAAATTTATATTTTAAAAATTACTTTTTACACTAGTGAGCATGGTTTATGTGCTAACAATGATGAGGAAATGGAGGGCTGCCATATGATAATAAGCAAATATGACCGATTCGCTAAAATTTTTCATTTGTTTTAATTGTGTAATTTAGAGAGAAGAAACAAGAACACACCAACAAAAATCAACCAACAAATTCAAATCACTCATATCCCATATGTGAGAATCATGACTACAGCCGGGATATTTTGCACAAAAGGATCGTATTTGCATCTTGTGGTCGCACCCCTACATACGAAAAACATATACATACATAAAGTGTGATTTTTTAAGAGCTTGATAACTTTTTTTTAAAAAAAAACGCATAAAATTTGCAAAATCTCATCGGTTCTTTATTTGAAACGTTAGATTGGTTCATGACATTTACTTTTTGAAGATAATTTCATTTAAATGTTGACCGCGGCTGCGTCTTAGGTGGTCCATTCGGAAAGTCCAATTTTGGGCAACTTTTTCGAGCATTTCGGCCGGAATAGCCCGAATTTCTTCGGAAATGTTATCTTCCAAAGCTGGAATAGTTGCTGGCTTATTTCTGTAGACTTTAGACTTGACGTAGCCCCACAAAAAATAGTCTAAAGGCGTTAAATCGCATGATCTTGGTGGCCAACTTACGGGTCCATTTCTTGAGATGAATTGTTGTCCGAAGTTTTCCCTCAAAATGGCCATAGAATCGCGAGCTGTGTGGCATGTAGCGCCATCTTGTTGAAACCACATGTCAACCAAGTTCAGTTCTTCCATTTTTGGCAACAAAAAGTTTGTTAGCATCGAACGATAGCGATCGCCATTCACCGTAACGTTGCGTCCAACAGCATCTTTGAAAAAATACGGTCCAATGATTCCACCAGCGTACAAACCACACCAAACAGTGCATTTTTCGGGATGCATGGGCAGTTCTTGAACGGCTTCTGGTTGCTCTTCACCCCAAATGCGGCAATTTTGCTTATTTACGTAGCCATTCAACCAGAAATGAGCCTCATCGCTGAACAAAACACGCGCGCGAAACACATTTCGAACCGAACACTGATTTTGGTAATAAAATTGAATGATTTGCAAGCGTTGCTCGTTAGTAAGTCTATTCATGATGAAATGTCAAAGCATACTGAGCATCTTTCTCTTTGACACCATGTCTGAAATCCCACGTGATCTGTCAAATACTAATGCATGAAAATCCTAACCTCAAAAAAATCACCCGTTATATTTATAGAATGCTGAGTGAAAAGTTTATTTTGAAAAAGCTCAACCACCATAACAATCAGACTTGAGAAACCTTTGCGGTTAAAATACAGATGTTTATCTCTTGACGGTGCCATAATCTTTACGTAAGTTCCATCAACTGCCATTCCCATACCAGAAATTTTTGATTTTCCAAAAAATATGTTTTTGCTTCTAATTCCTCGCTGGCGGCCATGTCAATGGAAATCCGTCTTGAACATAGTCTGTACTCAATAATGTTGAGTACTTCATCTAATACAACACAAAATGTCGATTGGACCATATTTATATTGGAGTCCTTTCCAATACAATGTTGATAACTGCCTGTGGCTAAGAAACGTAGACATGCAGCAAGTTTTATTTTTGGACAAAGAAAACCTTGTCTCTTGTCATTTCCAAATTAATTTTCCCATTCCCCCAAAATGTACATATATAAATGCCTTTTTGTTGATCCAAAAATTTTTGAAACTGCTTATACATACATACATATGTATGTAAATAAAATGTTGTTTTTTTAGCTTAGATAGTTCAACTCACTTATAGTCATACACTTCCAAGACATCTTTTGAAATATTCCTCAAATTTCTGCGCTCTCGACGAATGGTTACACTATTTTCATCATCACTATCACTTAAATATAATGCAATTGTATCAATTTTAAATATTTGTAAAAACGAACCAAAAAGCTAAGACAATTTATTTCATTTTTCAAACTTGATAACGTAGATTACTTAAGGCATGGTAAAGCACGTTATCGACGGTATCAATGATCGCATGAATATTTGATCGAAAATTCTTTCAGCAACGAATTCGATTTCGAAGCGGATTCAATAATTAGACCCATTATATAATAATAATACGTAATAAAGTAATAAAGTACTTAGGTTACGTCGGGTATTGCCTCGATCAGGATTATTTTTTGAGAGAAGTACTACGCGAAAGTACTTCAGTCACCTCAATATGATACAAATTTTATAATATTATCAAAAAGTTTTACTTATATGTGTATAAATCAATTATAGCTTGAAAAATGTTGGAAAGTATTTTTTATTATAGCTAATTTAAAAAAAATAATAAATATAACTAAAAAAATATAACTAAAAAAAGGTGCATGGAGTCCCTACGTGCGGAAGAACTTATATTTCTTAGTGATATGCAGAAATGCATATCATTTTGTATGAAATAAAACTAGAAAACTTAAATTCACATTTTATAAATTTATTATGCACATAAAATGAAAAATAAAGCAAAGTCTAAATGAAGGAATTTTGACTCGGAAAGTAGTTCAGTCTCTTCGTTGCGGAAGAGAATATGCAGCGTAATCATCTCTCTTTTGTTCTTCGCCAATTTGACTGCCATATTGACTTGTGAAGATCAATTTTTTGTTGGTGACATATTCATATGTGTACGCATATGTATGTTTGTATGCTTGTGCATTAGGGTGTCCGTTATTTACCAAATTGATTATTTTTGACGAGACGCCCTTTAAACTTTTAGTTTTCCATCTAAAAAAATATCAGACCATAAAAAGCCCTTAATTTTCATAAAAAACCTTGCCCCAAACACGATACGTTTCCTCTTGAAATTACATGGGATTTTGCCACTTTTTACAAACATTTTTTTTTTCTGGAACTTTCTCGTTTATAGCAATGAAAAAGTCATATTCTTATACAGAATTGAATGCTCTACAAAAAACGTAGAACAAAACAATTGAATTTTACAAAAAAAAAAAATCAATTTGCCGTAAAAGTTCAAAAATTCCAGAAATTACCCAGAAGTTTAACCTTGAATAACTTTTAAAGGGGTGAGTATATCGAAAAATTGTCCAGACGTTTTTTGTAGAGCATTCAATTCTGTATAAGAATATGACTCTTTTATTCCTACAAACGAGAAAGTTCCAGAGAAAAAAAAAATATTTGTAAAAAGTGGCAAAATCCCATGTAATTTCAAAGGGAAATGTATCGTGTTTGGGGCAAGGTTTATTACGAAAATTAAGGGCTTTTTATGGTCTGATATTTTTTTTTAGATGGAAAACTAAAAGTTTAGGGGGCGTCTCGTCAAAAATAATCAATTTGGTAAATAACGGACACCCTATTGTGCATTTATACACTCATATGAGCATATGCAGATACACAAGATAGGATAGAAGATGTATGCCTTTTAACATCGTATACTATACAAATAAATATTTTTCTTACTAATAGAAATTAACCGTGCGATTCTGTAACGTGAGACAGTCTCAAGTCTCTAAATTTGAGATTTTAAGTTAGAGACAATTTTTGAGACTTGAGACGATTTTGCTATTCTGTAAGTGACAGTCACAAAATCTATTACATTTCATCATTCAGAGATGTTTTTACACTTGAATGGAAATAAATATGTCGATAACAAATATTAAAATATCTATAACATCGTCAAAAACCATAGTTATCAATAAAAATGAAAATATATGTTGACTTTGTTTCATAATATTTACGAAATTTATGTAAAATTTATTCATTTTTAACTTTTTCGTGTTTGAGTTGCTTACAAAATATAAAAATACGACAATCGATTAATATCTATGATGATCTCTATTCAGTATATTCAAAATGACAGACAAGAACTCTTTTTAGTTTTGTGACCGGCTAACTACCAGATCTCAATATTTTGAGACTAACGCTAGAGACTATTTAGTGAATAGTAACTAGTCTCAAATTGAGACTTTGCCTCAAAATGTCTCAAATAGAGACTAGAGACTGGTTACAGAATCCCGCTATAAATTTATCACAGCAATATTATGTATATGTATATTATGTATACGTTGTATTGCTGTGATAAATTTAATTTCTATTAGTAAGAAAAATATTTATTTGTGTAATATACGATGTTAAAAGCAAAAAATTAAAAATTTATTCTGTCGAGATTCGAACCTGTGTTAGCATCTTGACTTTCCAAGCGCTTACCACCAACACCACCATTGATACTTAGGTTGCGCTGACTTAAGTATGGTTTGGTTATGCATGTAAGAAACATACGATGGTTCTAATAATTTTGTTTAAGTATAGAAATATGCTTTTCTAGAACATTTGCTTTCGCAAGCATACAGACAAATGTGCAAACGACATAATATATGTATGTATGATTGTTTCGCATTTTGCTTCTACGGCGGTCAAATTTCTATACAAAAATCGGCTGAAATGTGTGAGAAAATAAAATGGACAACTAGGGCAAATAATTTTTAAAAAATTTATTGATAATTAAATATAAATGAAAATACATGTAAATTCACTTAAATTTATTGAAATTTCGTTTCGCATTTTTCGGCACTTTCAAATTAATTAATTTAAGTAAAATTCACGACTGGAGGATGGAGTCATGTGTAGAAGTGGAGGATGGAGTCATGTGTAGAAGTTCACGCAAGTGAGGAAAGTTCTCTGATTGCCATTCACTTGGGAGTGGCCAGAAACGATTCTTTTACATGTGACTCAAGCAGCTCACGACTTCCGGTCTTTGACCAAGTATCCTCTGGGTAGCCTAAGAACATCCGTTTGAAGGCGAGCTAACGTGAGAAGGCGAAGCATCCCCTGCATAGGGTTGTGCGCTGGGTTTGGGACCCGCCACGTAAAAAAAATACCCCCAGTGAATAGTCAGAACCAGCCTCGGATGAGAGACCCCCCTTTTGATGACGACCATGGCAAACGAAATAAGGACTACGAATTGAGGGCATGCACCTGGAATGTCCGGTCCCTTAACTGGGAAGGTGCCACTGCCCAGCTGGTTGATGTCCTCGTGAAAACAAAGGCTGACATCACCGCCGTCCAAGAAATGCGATGGACGGGACAAGGACAGAGACGAGTAGGTCCTTGTGACATTTACTACAGTGGCCATATAAAGGAGCGCAGGTTTGGTGTGGGATTCGTGGTGGGAGAGAGACTCCGTCGCCGAGTACTGTCATTAACCGCGGTGTATGAACGTCTAGCTACAATCCGCATCAAAATGAGCTTCTTCAACATATCGCTAATTTTCGCCCACGCTCCGCTGAAAGAGAAGGACGATGCTACCAAAGATCTCTTTTATGAGCGCTTGGAGCGCACCTACGAGAGCTGCCCCCGCCACGATGTCAAAGTCGTGCTTGGCGACTTCAACGCAAGGGTGGGCAAAGAAGGTATCTTTGGTACTACGGTCGGTAAATTCAGCCTCCACGAGGAAACATCCCCAAATGGGTTGAGGCTGATCGACTTCGCCGGGGCCCGAAATATGGTTATCTGTAGTACTAGATTTCAGCATAAGAAGATCCATCAAGCTACCTGGCTGTCTCCGGATCGAAAAACCACCAACCAGATCGATCATGTTGTGATAGACGGAAGACACGTTTCCAGTGTTTTAGATGTGCGTGCGCTCCGAGGTCCTAACATCGACTCGGACCACTATATTGTTGCAGCCAAAATTCGCACCCGCCTCTGTGCAGCCAAAAACGCACGCCAACAAACACAAGGAAGGTTCGACGTCGAGAAGCTGCAATCACAACAGACAGCCGAACGATTCTCTACTCGGCTTGCACTCCTGCTCTCTGAGAGCACTCGTCAACAACTCGGTATAAGGGAACTGTGGGACGGCATTTCAAACTCCTTACGTACAGCTGCAACCGAAACCATTGGTTTTCGGAAAGTGCAAAAGAACAGCTGGTACGATGAGAAGTGCTGTGTTGCAACGGATAGAGAACAGGCTGCTTACCTCGCAACGTTACGATCGACCACAACACGTGCGGGATGGGATAGATACCGAGAGTTGAAGAGGGAAGCGAGACGCATTTGCAGACAGAAGAAGAAAGAGGCCGAAATGCGTGAGTACGAACAGCTGGATAAGCTGGCCGACAGGGGTAATGCTCGAAAATTCTACGAAAAGATGCGGCGGCTTACAGAAGGTTTCAAGACCGGAGCATACTCCTGTAGAACCCCCCAAGGTGATCTAGTTACCGATGCCCAGAGCATACTTAAATTATGGAGGGAACACTTCTCCAACCTGCTGAATGGCAATGATAGCACAACACCGGGAGAAGGCGAACCCGATTCCCCAATCGATGACGATGGAGCAGACGTTCCATTACCCGGCCATGAAGAAGTTCGAATAGCAATTGCCCGCCTGAAAAACAACAAAGCGGCAGGGGCCGATGGATTGCCGGCCGAGCTATTCAAACACGGCGGCGAAGAACTGATAAGGAGCATGCATCAACTTCTTTGTAAAATATGGTCGGACGAAAGCATGCCCAACGATTGGAATTTAAGTGTGCTATGCCCAATCCATAAAAAAGGAGACCCCACAATCTGCGCCAACTACCGTGGGATAAGCCTCCTCAATATCGCATATAAGGTTCTGTCGAGCGTATTGTGTGAAAGATTAAAGCCCACCGTCAACAAACTGATTGGACCTTATCAGTGTGGCTTCAGACCTGGTAAATCAACAACCGACCAGATATTCACCATGCGCCAAATCTTGGAAAAGACCCGTGAAAGGAGAATCGACACTCATCACCTATTTGTCGATTTCAAAGCTGCTTTCGACAGCACGAAAAGGAGCTGCATTTATGCCGCGATGTCTGAATTTGGTATCCCCGCAAAACTAATACGGCTGTGTAAACTGACGTTGAGCAACACGAAAAGCTCCGTCAGGATCGGGAAGGACCTCTCCGAGCCGTTCGATACCAAACGAGGTTTCAGACAAGGCGACTCCCTATCGTGCGACTTTTTCAATCTGCTGCTGGAGAAAATTATTCGAGCTGCAGAACTGAATCGAGCAGGTACAATCTTTTATAAGAGTGTACAGCTGCTGGCGTATGCCGATGATATTGATATCATCGGTCTCAACACCCGCGCCGTTAGTTCTGCTTTCTCCAGACTGAACAAGGAAGCAACGCAAATGGGTCTGGCAGTGAACGAGGGCAAGACGAAATATCTCCTGTCATCAAACAAACAGTCGTCGCACTCGCGACTTGGCACTCACGTCACTGTTGACAGTCATAACTTTGAAGTTGTAGATAATTTCGTCTATTTAGGAACCAGCATTAACACCACCAACAATGTCAGCCTAGAAATCCAACGCAGGATTACTCTTGCCAACAGGTGCTACTTCGGACTGAGTAGGCAATTGAAAAGTAAAGTCCTCTCTCGACGAACAAAAACCAAACTCTATAAGTCACTCATAATTCCCGTCCTGCTATATGGTGCAGAGGCCTGGACGATGTCAACAACAGATGAGTCGACGTTGCGAGTTTTCGAGAGAAAAGTTCTGCGAAAGATTTATGGTCCTTTGCGCGTTGGCCACGGCGAATATCGCATTCGATGGAACGATGAGCTGTACGAGATATACGACGACATTGACATAGTTCAGCGAATTAAAAGACAGCGGCTACGCTGGCTAGGTCATGTTGTCCGGATGGACGAAAACACTCCAGCTCTGAAAGTATTCGACGCAGTACCCGCCGCGGGAAGCAGAGGAAGAGGAAGACCTCCACTCCGTTGGAAGGACCAAGTGGAGAAGGACCTGGCCTCGCTTGGAATATCCAATTGGCGCCACGTAGCGAAAAGAAGAAACGACTGGCGCGCTGTTGTTGACTCGGCTATAATCGCATAAGCGGTGTCTACGCCAATTAAGAAGAAGAAGAAAATTCACGACTTAACCCGCACACGTCTTATTCGCGCAAAATTTCCAACTTTATGAAAATTGGCGCAATTATTGACACTTCAATTTTATGTAAAGTTTGAAACATATTTATATATGAATATATAATATATTTGATTTTGGCGCAATTATCGACACTTGTCAATTTGCCCAATTTATTAGTAGGAGAAAACTCAATACTTATTTACATATGATATACACAAAGAACATGTAAGAAGAAGATTTTTACTTAATATGTAAATATTTATTTGATTTTATCGCAATTATTGACACTTGTCTTAATATACAAAATTGGGCCAAAACGAAACAATGAAATACGTAATTACTTTTGCATGTCAATAGGGAAATGCCGACGGCAAAACGCAAAGGCATATATTGCACATATGTACATACAAGCGATTCCTTGGTTGATGAAAAATTGAAGCATGAGAAATTGAAATGCCGACGGCAAAACGAAATTGCTTACATTCGTACATTGCGTATGAATCTTGAAAATATCATCATAATGTTTAGGTAAATCTTTTATATATTTAAAATGAGTTATTATAAAAAAAGATCAAATTAACATTAAATAATTTGAAAAATAATAAATCAAAAATAAAAAACGTTCTACATACATATTTCCTATGGAATATCAAAGATATCATTTTTCTTCAATATTCTCTGTTTGCGAGTATCATCATGGGCATGCATACGTATATCTATCACTATTTATGTCTCTTCATATTCTCGGTTAGAATATGTGAGAGAATCGTAAAAATTTTAAAATTGCGAGGCGAATTCCGACCTACATTGTTAACAAATGCGGTGAATTCCCTAATGTGAATCTATCAAATGGAGGATGGAGTCATGTGTAGAAGTTCACGCAAGTGAGGAAATTTCTCTGATCGCCATTCACTTGGGAGTGGCCAGAAACGATTCTTTTACATATGACTCAAGCAGCTCACGACTTCCGGTCTTTGACCAAGTATCCTCTGGGTAGCCTAAGAACATTCGTTTGAAGTCGAGCTAAAGTGAGAAGGCGAAACATCCTCTGCATAGCGTTGTGCGCAGGGTTTGGGACCCGCCACGTAAAAAAATACCCCCAATGAAAAACAACAAACAGCCTCGGATGAGAGACCCCCCTTTTGATGACGACCATGGCAAACGAAATAAGGACTATGATTTAAGGGCATGCACCTGGAATGTCCGGTCCCTTAATTGGGAAGGTGTCGCTGCCCAGCTGGTAGATGTCCTCGTAAAGATAAAGGCTGACATCACCGCCGTCCAAGAAATGCGATGGACGGGACAAGGACAGAAACGAGTAGGTCCTTGTGACATTTACTACAGTGGTCATATAAAGGAGCGCAAGTTTGGTGTTGGATTCGTGGTGGGAGAGAGACTCCGTCGCCGAGTACAATCATTCACTCCGGAGAATGATCGTCTAGCCACAATCCGCATCAAAGCGAGGTTCTTCAACATATCGCTGATTTGCGCCCACGCCCCGACGGAAGAGAAGGACGATGTGACCAAAGATGCTTTTTATGAGTGCTTGGAGCGCACTTATGAAAGATGCCCCCGCCACGATGTCAAAATCGTGCTTGGCGACATCAACGCCAGGGTGGGCAAAGAAGGTATCTTTGGCAATACGGTCGGTAAATTCAGCCTCCACGAGGAAACATCCCCAAATGGGTTGAGGCTGATCGACTTCGCCGGGGCCCGAAATATGGTTATCTGTAGTACTAGATTCCAGCACAAGAAGATACATCAAGCTACCTGGCTGTCTCCGGATCGAAAAACCACCAACCAGATCGATCATGTTGTGATAGACGGAAGACACGTCTCCAGTGTTTTAGATGTGCGTGCGCTCCGAGGTCCTAACATCGACTCGGACCACTATATTGTTGCAGCCAAAATTCGCACCCGCCTCTGTGCAGCAAAAAACGCACGCCAACAAACACAAGGAAGGTTCGACGTCGAGAAGCTGCAATCACAACAGACAGCCGAAAGATTTTCTACTCGGCTTGCATTCCTGCTCTCTGAGAGCACTCGTCAACAACTCGGTATAAGGGAACTGTGGGACGGCATTTCAAACTCCTTACGTACAGCTGCAACCGAAACCATAGGTTTTCGGAAAGTGCAAAAGAACAGCTGGTACGAAGAGGAGTGCCGTGTCGCAGCGGAGAGAAAACAGGCTGCCTACCTCGCAACGTTACGATCGACCACAACACGTGCGGGATGGGATAGATACCGAGAGTTGAAGAGGGAAGCGAGACGCATTTGCAGACAGAAAAAGAAAGAGGCCGAAATGCGTGAGTACGAAGAGCTTGATAAACTGGCCGACAGGGGTAATGCTCGAAAATTCTACGAAAAATGCGGCGGCTAACAGAAGGTTTCAAAACCGGAGCATACTCCTGTAGAACCCCCAAATGTGAGCTAGCCACCGATGCCCAGAGCATACTTAGATTATGGAGGGAACACTTCTCCAGCCTGCTGAATGGCAGTGATAGCACAACACCGGGAGAAGGCGAACCCGATTCCCCAATCGATGACGATGGAGCAGACGTTCCATTACCCGGCCATGAAGAAGTTCGAATAGCAATTGCCCGCCTGAAAAACAACAAAGCGGCAGGGGCCGATGGATTGCCGGCCGAGCTATTCAAACACGGCGGCGAAGAACTGATAAGGAGCATGCATCAACTTCTTTGTAAAATATGGTCGGACGAAAGCATGCCCAACGATTGGAATTTAAGTGTGCTATGCCCAATCCATAAAAAAGGAGACCCCACAATCTGCGCCAACTACCGTGGGATAAGCCTCCTCAACATCGCGCACAAGGTTCTATCGAGCGTATTGTGTGAAAGATTAAAGCCCACCGTCAACAAACTGATTGGACCTTATCAGTGTGGCTTCAGACCTGGTAAATCAACAACCGACCAGATATTCACCATGCGCCAAATCTTGGAAAAGACCCGTGAAAGGAGAATCGACACACATCACCTCTTCGTCGATTTTAAAGCTGCTTTCGACAGTACGAAAAGGAGCTGCCTTTATGCCGCAATGTCTGAATTTGGTATCCCCGCAAAACTAATACGGCTGTGTAAACTGACATTGAGCGGGACCAAAAGCTCCGTCAGGATCGGGAAGGACCTCTCCGAGCCGTTCGATACCAAACGAGGTTTCAGACAAGGCGACTCCCTATCGTGCGATTTCTTCAATCTGCTGCTGGAGAAAATAGTTCGAGCTGCAGAACTTAATCGAGCAGGTACAATCTTTTATAAGAGTGTACAGCTGCTGGCGTATGCCGATGATATTGATATCATCGGTCTCAACACCCGCGCCGTTAGTTCTGCTTTCTCCAGACTGGACAAGGAAGCAAAAGAAATGGGTCTGGCAGTGAACGAGGACAAGACGAAATATCTCCTGTCATCAAACAAACAGTCGTCGCACTCGCGACTTGGCACACACGTCACTGTTGACAGTCATAACTTTGAAGTTGTAGATAATTTCGTCTATCTTGGAATCAGCGTAAACACGACCAACAATGTCAGCCTGGAAATCCAACGCAGGATTACTCTTGCCAACAGGTGTTACTTCGGACTGAGTAGGCAATTGAAAAGTAAAGTCCTCTCTCGACGAACAAAAACCAAACTCTATAAGTCGCTCATAATTCCCGTCCTGCTATATGGTGCAGAGGCTTGGACGATGACAACAACCGATGAGTCGACGTTGCGAGTTTTCGAGAGAAAAGTTCTGCGGAAGATTTATGGTCCTTTGCGCGTTGGCCACGGCGAATATCGCATTCGATGGGACGATGAGCTGTACGAGATATACGACGACATTGACATAGTTCAGCGAATTAAAAGACAGCGGCTACGCTGGCTAGGTCATGTGTCCGGATGGATGAAAACACTCCAGCTCTGAAAGTATTCGACGCAGTACCCGCCGCGGGAAGCAGAGGAAGAGGAAGACCTCCACTCCGGTGGACGGACCAAGTGGAGAAGGACCTGGCCTCGCTTGGAATATCCAATTGGCGCCACGTAGCGAAGAGAATTAACGACTGGCGCGCTGTTGTTGACTCGGCTATAATCGCGTAAGCGGTGTCTACGCCAGTAAAGAAGGAGAAGAATCTATCCAATGATCGCAGTCGAACCTGCACCTTCTCTATACTTTTAAGTTCTCTGGACTGACTACAGAAATGATCCTGAGAAGTATAGTCTTAACTTTCCAACGGCCAACGCAGAGTATTTCTAACTAAAATCACACAAAGAATTCGCAGAAATGAAACAGAAACGAAAGAAATAAAGTCACACAAAATAGTTGAGAATTTGCAGAAATGAAAGACAAACGAAAGAAAAATAATGCGCAAGCATACCAAAGCGTACTGTACTTATTGACTGCATTATTTTTGAGTAAAACCTTGGAATTTATTCATTAAAATCACCACTCAGAAGTCGTTTTATGCGTTGTAAGTGAGCGATTTACGAAAAAACATCATTTCTAATATGCCACAAGTCAAAATTAGAAGTGAAGTTCATAAACCTCACGATGTCAGATAAAACGATATACCTCGTCATCGCGGGTCGATTTCCAAAAAATGTAAATGAAGACTAACTACAGAAATGATCCTGTGAAGTTTAGCCTTAAATTTTCAACGGCCAACGCAGAGTATTTCAACCAAAAGTCACACAAAATGCTAAAAGAAGAAACTTATTATTTGCGAATAGCTTTAAAGTTAAAAAGATAATTCCAAAATTGATAGTGTAATGCACTTGACGTAATCTTTTTCTTCTATATTCTACAAACTTAAAAAAATCCTCAAGTACGGTAAATCAATAATATTAAAATTAAACTTAACATATGTATACAACTTACAATGACATTTTAGCTAACACAGTTGGCTGTTATAACTTTTTTGTGCAACTACTTTTCGAAATTTGCGCATTTCTGCGCAACAGCTGACACAGTGATGCTTTTCCGAACTTTCGATTTCGGCAAAGGTATCAGATTTGCTTTTTCGAACTGGTTGCATCATGCATACTGCGCAGTTTGCATTACCTGAAACGCTCTTTATGAGCCTATAATTTAATTTAATAAATTACCAAATTTGTTTGAAATCTATTTACGATTTCATCAAAAAATAACCTATAATTTAATTTAATAAATTACCAAATTTGTTTGAAATCTATTTACGATTTCATCAAAAAGAAACTGTTAAATTCTATCGAAACTTTTTTTTAAATAATGTTTTGCTTTTGATTCGTGGAAGTTTGAAGAGTATAAAATGTTCGGTTACATCCGAATTTACCCAGGTGCTAACACTGAAACCTTCTTAATTGTATAGGGTACTATAGCTTCGTTTCATTGAAAGTTAATCTTTCATCTTATTTATTTATCAGGGATGTTTACTAATGTAACAAAACTTGCAAATGAATACATTTGGAAGCAATCCTATTAAGTTCCGAATTTAGGAAAGATTTTAAGAGATAACATTTATCGAATTAATAAAGACGCATTTGGGTGTTAAATTGCGTTTTGTGAATCTTCTTTAAGGGGGGAGCCTGCTTTAGAAGCTTAAAAAAATTAAATTTTTTTTGCTTAAATCTCTTTAAAAATTATCTAAGAATAATTTCCCAATGTTACACATATATGGGAATTCGAAATATTGTTTGAAAGGGAAATAGTGACCGAGCGTCTAGCAGATAGCTTGGGCAGAAAGCGAAAAATTTGACGCGCGATTTCTCGGTTTTTCACTTGTACGATTTCTCTTAATTGGCGGGCAGGATAGAAAAACCTAAACGTCGCATGGGTTTGGGGCAAAGTTTATTATCTTTGGCATTAAATTATCTTCTATTAAAACAAAAAAAACTAAGAATTAAAATTTTTTTTTGGAAATTTTCCTAGTATAACTTGAGCATAAGAAAATATAAATCGGCTTCGATTTAGAATAGCATCCTCGGATTTCGGGATTATATATACATATAGTTGCCGCTGATTTATGGTTTTTGAGATATTTGCATTTAAAGGTCAAAAAATCAACTATTTAAAATGCGTGTTTCTCGATTTTTAGTTAAAATCCATTTATTCATAAAATAAGAAAGTGGTTGTAAAAAAGCAAAAAATTAGTGTTACCATATTTTGTAATGGAATAAAAATAAGAAAAAAGAAAGATTATGACGTCATAACTAAATTCATTATCAGTAATGTAAAATCTTTCGGAATTCTTATTATCTTGATAAATCACGGTGTTGGATCGGGCAATAAGGAGTTTAGCGCAAAAAATTGAGCACGCCCAGGTGTTGGTCCGACCAAGTTTTATTTTTTTGAAGCGCGGCCGAAGACCGCCAACTCAAAAAGGAGTTCATCGCAAAAGCACGCCTAGGTGTTGGTCCGACTGAGGGTTATTTTTTTGAAGCGCGGCCGAAGACCGCCAACGCAAAAGAACTAACCACGCCCAGGTGTTGGTCTGACCGAGGGCTTTTTTGCGGAAAACTGATGTGTTATATATTTCCTGTGATTGGGGTATTATTTGTTTTCTTTATTTCTTTTGGTTCTTCTGTAAAATATGAACGTAAGGTAGCTCTGATTATTAGTTAGAATGCAACCCTTTTGTTATTGTACGAACAAAAATAAATGAAAAAAGTTAATTGTTGAATAAAAGTAATTTTTGCACTATTTAGTATAAAATAAATGGTAAGAAACGATTTAGTGAAGTGTTAGTAGATATAAAAGTTAAAAACATAACCATAAAATTCATTATGGCACAATTCCGATTTCTTTGGCGCCGCGATTTGAAGGTACCGTTTGAAAGAGGATAGGTACCGCAAACGCCTAGTTTACGAGATATTCAACCTTAAAGTTCAAAAATTCGCAAAATTCGAATACACATACACATTTTTCACTTCAAATTAATTAAATTACACTATAAACTTTTAAATAAATCCTCATTTTACACTTTTAGCAGGTTTTTTACCTAAAAATCTTTGTTTTCAAATTTTGTTTCAATATGAGTGCATGTTGACCAAAAAATATAACCACTTTATAATAAAAACTCAATATATTTTTTATTTTTAACGCAGAAAGGAGTAGTACGTGAAAGTACTTCAGTCAGCCTGGGTATTCGCTCGGCCAGAGTTACTTTTTTAAAGTGCGGCCGAAGGCCTCCAACGCAGAAAGGAGTACTACGCGAATGTACTTCAGTCGCTGAGGGTATTCCCTCGGACAGGGTTATTTTTTCTGTCCGAAGGCCGCCAACGCAGAAAGGAGTACTACGCGAAAGTACTTCAGTCAGCCCGGGTATTCGGTCGGCCAGGGTTATTTTTTAGAGCGCGACCGAAAGCCGCCAACGCAGAATGAGAAAGATAGTATAAAATTGTAATATGTATATAAAAATGTTATATTACAATCATACAAAATATTATTATACAGGGTGGGCCATATAAAATTTTAAATTTCGAAAATAGGGCGTAAAGGAGTGGGTGTAGCGTTTGCTGTATGGCACGTAGCGCCGTCCTGCTGGAACCATACGTTGTCCAAGTCTTCCTCTTCAATTTGCTTGAAGAAAAATTCGGTTAATATTGCGCGATATCGCACACCATTGATGGTCGCGGTTCCTTCTTCATTTTGTAAGCAAAATGGTCCGATGATTCCACCGGACCAAAATCCGCACCATACAGTGATTCGTGCTGGGTGCATTGGCTTCTCGACGATTACGTGCGGGTTTTCTGTGCCCCAAATGGGACAATTCTGCTAGTTAACGTAACCATCGAGGGGGAAATGAGCCTCGTCCGAAAAGATGATTTTTCGGTAAAATTGACCATCCTCGGTCAAACGATCTTCTGCTCGATCAGTAAACTGTAGAATAGTCAATAGCGATCAATTTTGTAAATTTTAGACTTTTTACTGAATATCTGTCACTGACCAAATGGTATTTGACGTTTCCAATGTCGAAATATAAATAATTCAAATTTAAAACGTTAGATGGCCAACCTGTTATTATCACACGATTTTACTTATCTGTGTTTATTAAGTATAAATCACATATTATTCATATATTCATATATGTACTATGTATATGGAAAAGTGTTCACATATTCAATTTTAGCTTGAAAAATCTTAATCTTTAATAAAGAAAAAAGAATCACTGGAAGTACAAACAAAAAAAAAAACGCTGTGAAACGCTGAAAAATCCTTCACTCTTGTTTTTTAAAGTGTGGCAAAGCTGGTTTTCGTCGTAAATATAAACACTCTAAACTTTTTAGCCATAAATATATTACTAAATTTAGCTGAAAAATTACAAAATAAATGTGAAATGTGAGCTTATTTGAATACTTAGAATATATATTAAAATATACGAATTAAAAAACGTGAAAAAATTTAGTAAAACATGGAGAAATACCGTGTGTTCTTAGTGCAAACTTTTAAACGTGAATATTTAAAAAAATATTAGCTATTTTTATATTATTTTTGGATATTCCTCCTCTGGAGAAACTCCCCTATCCACACATACCCCATTTATACGGAAAATCGGTTTCTTTACCACTCCGCAAAGTAAAGCCTTCATTAAAAATGGGAAAAACACGGATTTTAAATAGTTGAATTTTTGAACTTCAAATGCAAATATTTCAAAAATCATAAGTCAGCGGCGACTACATGTATATATATTATTGATCTGGAGGACCTCCTCTATCCGTATATACCCATTTTAACCCCCAGATCCGGGGATGCTATTCTAAAATTTACCCTATAAATCTCTTAACAAAACTTGCAAATGAATACATTTGGAAGCAATCCTATTAAGTTCCGAATTAAGGAAAGATTTTAGGAGATAACATTTATCGAATTAATAAAGACGCATTTGGGTGTTAAATTACGTTTTGTGAATCTTCTTTAAGGGGGGAGCCTGCTTTAGAAGCTTAAAAAAATTAAATTTTTTTGTTTAAATCTCTTTAAAAATTATCTAAGAATAATTTCCCAATGTTACACATATATGGGAATTCGAAATATTGTCTAAAAGGGAAATAGTGACCGAGCGTCTAGCAGATAGCTTGGGCAGAAAGCGAAAATTTTGACGTGCGATTTCTCGGTTTTTCACTTGTACGATTTTTCTTAATTGGCGGGCAGGATAGAAAAACCTAAACGTCGCATGGGTTTGGGGCAAAGTTTATTATCTTTGGCATTAAATTATCTTCTATTAAAACAAAAAAAACTAAGAAAAGTTAAGTATGAACATATGTTTAAAGAAAAATTTGTTTAGTTAAAAACCACTTTTTTCAAATTTTAAAAAAATTTGGAATTAAAAATTTTTTTTGGAAATTTTCCTAGTATAACTTGAGCATAAGAAAATATAAATCGGCTTCGATTTAGAATAGCATCCTCGGATTTCGGGATTATATATACATATAGTTGCCGCTGATTTATGGTTTTTGAGATATTTGCATTTAAAGGTCAAAAAATCAACTATTTAAAATGCGTGTTTCTCGATTTTTAGTTAAAATCCATTTATTCATAAAATAAGAAAGTGGTTGTAAAAAAGCAAAAAATTAGTGTTACCATATTTTGTAATGGAATAAAAATAAGAAAAAAGAAAGATTATGACGTCATAACTAAATTCATTATCAGTAATGTAAAATCTTTCGGAATTCTTATTATCTTGATAAATCACGGTGTTGGATCGGGCAATAAGGAGTTTAGCGCAAAAAATTGAGCACGCCCAGGTGTTGGTCCGACCAAGTTTTATTTTTTTGAAGCGCGGCCGAAGACCGCCAACTCAAAAAGGAGTTCATCGCAAAAGCACGCCTAGGTGTTGGTCCGACTGAGGGTTATTTTTTTGAAGCGCGGCCGAAGACCGCCAACGCAAAAGAACTAACCACGCCCAGGTGTTGGTCTGACCGAGGGCTTTTTTGCGGAAAACTGATGTGTTATATATTTCCTGTGATTGGGGTATTATTTGTTTTCTTTATTTCTTTTGGTTCTTCTGTAAAATATGAACGTAAGGTAGCTCTGATTATTAGTTAGAATGCAACCCTTTTGTTATTGTACGAACAAAAATAAATGAAAAAAGTTAATTGTTGAATAAAAGTAATTTTTGCACTATTTAATATAAAATAAATGGTAAGAAACGATTTAGTGAAGTGTTAGTAGATATAAAAGTTAAAAATATAACCATAAAATTCATTATGGCACAATTCCGATTTCTTTGGCGCCGGGATTTGAAGGTACCGTTGGAAAGAGGATAGGTACCGCAAACGCCTAGTTTACGAGATATTCAACCTTAAAGTTAAAAAATTCGCAAAATTCGAATACACATACACATTTTTCACTTCAAATTAATTAAATTACACTATAAACTTTTAAATAAATCTACATTTTACACCTTTAGCAGGTTTTTTATCTAAAAAATCTTTATTTTAAAAATTACATTTTACACTCGTTTGAACCTCATTTGTTTATCAATAATTATGACGAAATGGAGCGCTGCCATGTGATAATAAGGCAATTCGCTGAAATTCTTCTTTTTCGCAAAAATTCCTCTATCCATGCATATGTATATTTTCTTTTTTAAATTTAATAATTATATACATATATTACTAATATTATATAATAATACTAGCGGACCCGACAGACGTAAACCAATCGATAGCATGTGAGTATTGTGTATTAATATGCTTTCAGAGATGTTAAATGTCGAAGCTGTGTTGAACAAAAACTCGAAGTCGTTTAGTGAAAAAGTTGGATCTTAAACTATTCTAATAACGGGTATTTATTCTCAGAGTTAATTATCTACAAATACTGAAATTATCGTAATGCCATCGGATGTACAATATTTTTGGACTTATAAATAAATAAAGTCGATGGTTTTCCCACCCTGGAGCACGCAACGTATAATTGGCCATGAGAAAAGCACGGATTTTCTAAATCTAGTCCACAAATCGTCATCGTTTGACCTTGTGCCTTATTAATAGTCATAGCAAATGCCAAGCGTATTGGAAATTGTAAACGTTTAAATGGTATCGGCGAATCTGAAGGAATCATTGGAATCCGTGGTAGAAGTACATCTTCACCTTGATGATTTTTTTTATGACTAATCGCGTACCATTACACAATTTTGGCGCACTCAAATTTCGAACCAAAATTATAGGTGAGCCAATCTTTAATCGCAGGTTATGTGGTGGCATTCCAGGTAAATCCAGTGAATTTAAAAATTCAACAGGATAGTTGACAACTTCATCTGGATCAACAACAGTGTCAATTGATTTAAATGTAAATTCATTACCAGGCAGTGACTGTTGTGTTTTGAAATTGATCGTGTCAACATCTAAATTTTTTGCAGCTAAAATAGCTCGCTCACGTAGCCATGTATGGTTTGTATAATTATATTGTATCTCTGGAAAAATACTTTGCATCAACTCTTCTTTGGTAGCCACCATAGTGCAGAAGTTTTCTGGAAGTTGAATATATTGCGTATCCCCATACAATTGAATTTCACCATTACAAATGTTTATCAATTGTTCAGCAAATCGTGACGCTGATGGGTCATTTTGGAATTGAACACGCATATTGATTGTAAGGTTTAATTTACTGACATGTCGCCATAGATAGGACTCTTTCAAACATGCATTTATTTCGTCCGAATATGTTGCTCGTGGGATGACATGCAAGGTTTGTCTAAAATCACCAGACAACAAAATCAGAGCACCACCAAAAAGCCTACGATTATTCCTTATATCTCTCAGGGTTCTATCGAGTGCCTCTAGCGGATGCTTATGGGCCATTGTGCATTCATCCCAAATAATAATTTTGCACTTTTTTAGAACTTCAGCCGTTCCTGAATTTTTTTTATGTTACACATTGCGTCGGGATTTATATGAATATTTAAAGGTAATTTCAGTGCTGAGTGGGCAGTTCGACCACCATCAAGAAGAATGGCTGCAATATCTGATGATGCAAACGCCATTGCAATGTGATTTTGTGAACGAATGCTCGCAAGTATCAGTGAGATAAGGAATGTTTTACCAGTACCATCTGGTGCATCCAAATAATAGAAACTCCCTTGTTGTGCTGCTATTGATAGGTTGATTTTATCGTATACATTTTGTTGCTCAGCAGTAAGCAATTGTTCATTATTAGCAACAAAAGTAGCCAAAGAGTTTATATCAAATTGCTGTTCACGCTGAACATCTGCTGCTGGGCGGCTCGGCGCTGGCATGCCAAACTGTATGAGCGGCGTGTTTGAAATCAGAATACAAAAGTTTTCAATAAATATTAATGCCTCATTATATATCTCAGCGGAGAATTCAATATTGACATTTTGATTGGTTATTCTAATACGATGCAAAATATCGTCACTCATTGAGTCTTTATATTTGTTCCACAGTGCAGATGCTTCAGATGGAAAACACGTTGTTAATATTATTGAAAATAATTGACGAATTTGATGCGGCGATGAGCTCAGTGCTGCATCTGCAAGCGTGAGATCCCAATGATTATCATCTTCCAATAAACGTAACTCACGACAGGCATCGAAGAAAGTATTGCATACACTACTATTAATTGTACGCAAAGATTGGAAGGATGTCGGTCCAGGAATGTTGATCAATAACAAACGTAGGAAATAGCATTCACGTTGCTTAGGATGAACTGTGTAGAGTCGGCCTAAAGTATTTGCCGTAAATATATTGTGAAATCCTGGGACTGGAAGGCCTCGTTTTCGTGGTTCCCAATGTTTTGATTGTTTATTCCATATAAAAATTTGCGCATTATGAGAACGTCGACCAATGTTTTTTTGCTCTTCCACGAAGACGTGGCATTTTTTTGTAGTAATAATATATACAATGAATCTATAAAGAGTTATGTAAAATATGTACTTCGTAATAGTAACAAATTCCAAATTTTTTTTTAAAGCAATGAACCTAATTTCACCCCAAATCGACTTAACAAATGAAAAACTGCATCCACTATTTCTATTATATGGAAAATATTTCAAAAAATACGACTTTTATTTCAAAATACTATATGACAATCTTTTCTTTTGATAAATATTAAGCGATGTGATAAAAACTTGATCCACAGATGTCGCCTTTTACTTTGGCATCGTTTTGTTTAATATACGTTTACGCCAATTTAAGGTTTGAATATTGGATACTGCGATGGTAGCGCCATCTATCAGTCAAACATTCCAAAATTAAAAATTGATTAAACATGAAAAAATAATTAAAAAAACATTTTCCAGTGGACCATATTGTAAATCTAAACCATTCCCGAATCTCCTTGAACGTACACACAAAATTTCATCAAAATCGGTCCATCCGTTTAGGAGCAGTTTCAAGGCAAACGCACGGTCAGAAGATTTATAATATAGTGTAAAGTATACCGTACAGTACGAAAACTCAAACTTTGTTTCAATATGAGTGCATGATAACCAAAAAATATAATCACTTTATAATAAAAACTCAATAAGGGTATTCCATCAAACTCATAAATGCCTCGTAAAATTTTTAAACTCGTAAAATTCTGTGCCTTATAAATGAGCTGTCAAAATTTGTATGAAAAAAAGTTTACGCGTTTCGTATAAAACTATGAGGCAAATTCGACGCGTATTTCCTTCACAAATTGATATTTTGTTTTAGTGTTGCCATTACACAAAAATAATTTACATTTAGTGCTTCAAAAAAGTAAAGTTTTTAGTGCAAGCAACACTACTTGCAAATAAAAAAAAGAACGGTCAAACATTTGTGCTTGTTGCAAAATTTTGTTTAATTTAAAGAAATAAAAACCACCAATAAAAACCAACCTTTATATAATGTGATGAGTGCATCAGTAAGTATTACTTAAATTTCTCGTGAAGATGAAAATTACAGAAATACATTTTATATTCAGGAATTAGAAGAAAAGGTCAAAGCTGAGCGCTTCCGGGCAGCACCAACACATCGTTGGAGCAGTGAGCAAACTAGAAGCCTTTTGGAGGAAGTGTGCGGAGAAATAAAAGACCGCCCGGAGTCATTTGAGGTTCGTATCTTATTTTTTTTTCATTGGCTTATAAATGCATAATTTTTTTTTATACAGAAGCCTATTGCACAAAAATTTTATTCGAAAATATCTGCTAAGTGCCCTTTGCTCGCAAACATTAATTGGAAAGTGATGAAAAGCAAAATGCGCTATTTAAAAGGAATATATATGGAGGCCGTGAAATGGCGTAGTCAAACAGGAGCTGGATTAATTGAAAATGGAGAAGAAGAAAGCGTCAAGGGTATTTTATTTTCTTTGTCTTTTAAATACGATATTAAATTAAACCAAATTTCGCAGACTACATTCAAAATATTTGTCCCTTCTTCGAAATACTGGACGAGATTTTTGGGCTCAGAAAGGGCGTGAACCCTACGGTTATAATTGAAAGTAGCAATATAGATTTCCTCTATGAAGACAGCGAGGAGGTTTTTTTATTTGATAATGTTGGTGATATTTCAAATAGTTGCTCGAGTTCACGTATATCAGCCAGTACTCCTATTCCGCCCGACACTCCACAGCCAGACGTTCATTTATCACTGGAATTATCATCGAACAATGCAAGCAGCTTCAACGGCGACTCAGAGATTGAGAATTAAAAAAAAAGAATGACATCGAAACACAGCCTAAAGAAAAAGCAAAATCCAAATGCAAGCTCTGCCGGCGTATTACAAGGAATGCTTGAAGCAAAATTGGACATGGAGAAGCAAAAATTTGACTGGATGAAAAAAACAGGAATTGGAGATGAAAAAGCTAGAAATTGAACGTGATGAACGACTTGCTTTGGCGAAAATGAAAGAGAACAAAAACTCAAAATGTACGAACTAGAGTTAAAATATAAAAAGGCATAAGAACTTTTTAATCCTCACCTATATTTTGTGTCTTTTAAGATACATATATACAAATAAAGAAGACCTTAACAGTTTCTAATGCTTTAAAATATGAAATCAAATTAAAAGTTGTTAATTTAAGGCATTTTGGTTGCTGGCTTTCGCCGACAGCAATAGCTGTTTGGCTTTTCCAAGTCATCGTAGGGTAGGCAGGACGTGAGGGTTTTGTTAGATTTTGCAGACCTAAAATTAATATACAGGTTAATTTTCTCAATGATGTAGAAAGAAAAATACTAAATTACCTGAAAAAATTTAAAAATTATTTAATGTTGACATTTCATTTAACATTTTTATTATGGCTCGTCTCTTGTGTTCTCCTTCTAAGACTGGAAACTGTTGGAATTGGTTCTCATTCACTTCATCATTGTCAAAACTATCTTCTAAATTTTCGATTTCAAATGTATCACCATTTTCCTGTTCAATTATAATGTTATGTAGAATGGCGCAAACAAGAACCCACCGGCAAGCAAGCCTTACACTTGCGTCATCTTTAATTTGGATTTTTAATTCTTTGAGGTAGTTAAACCCAATAAACAATTGCGTAAATGTTTCGTAAATCTGCGCTAAAATAAACTTATCTACAAGCATTTGAGTAAACTTACGTACAAATGTGAGAAATAAGTTTAATTATAAGTTTACTTATTTTATATTTGTAAGTTTAAAATAAATGCGTTGAAAAAACGTTTACTTACAAACATAAATGTAAACGTATGATGCAACATTGCAAATCAGTTTACATGTAAACACAAAAAGTAAACCACCGTTAGTTTTTTCGCCGACTCTCTGACGACTGTTTTTCCTTTTTTGAGTGATCGCAGTTCATAATTATTGAATTTGTGAGATGTAAAGACGTGCGTTTTAAATAAAACAGTGGAAAAGTTAATAACTAAAAATAATTAATTGAAAAATTACTTACATATAAGTAGTATTTAGAAGTGTTGGTAAGAAGCTTGCGGCGAGATATCGCGGAGTTGAGGAATAGCAGAGACAATGTTCCATCAAAAAAGATTATGCCAGCGGAACCTTTAAACACAGTGGAGCAATTTATGGAATTGGAGAGTTTACTCCAGAAGGATGAAGAATATGCTAAATTTGTAAGTAAATATTTATTGACTGGTTGAAAGCCAATTTTATAATTTCCTTTTTTTGAAGAAATCGGAACTTATGCAAAATATTAAATACGCAGAAGCGAAATTCGTCAGAACAGCTTGGCGCTCATTGGTATCCGATGAATGTGCTCAACATTTTGCTTGGAGTGGAACGTCAGACAAAAAACCTGTCCGCGTCTTAAAAGTATCTATGGCTATCCGAGGTACTTAATAATAAAACTTAATAAACTTTATATTTACATGTGTACTTATATACTTATGTATGTATATTTTTAATTTAAATTTCAGATGTCTTCTTACATGAAGTGAAGGACAATGACACTGAATATATAAGTGGCACCAAGAAGATTTTTCAGTTTGCCAAAAATAGACAAATACGGAAGCACCAAAATGCAGCAAATTAATTATTTTACCTAACTATTTTTCTATCATTTCATTTTTAAAGAATGTTTTTTAAATTTTAATTTTTAGTAAAAGTTTAATTTAACTTATCCAGAATTTTTTTAAATTCTAGTATAAGTACATATGTATATGTATATAATATATAATATTAAACGAATTAAAACTAATAAAGAAAATAATTATATATCTTTAAAAATATATCATGCGATTTATTTTACTACCATTACATAAAATCTTTACAACACCTTTACAAATACATTTGAAAATAAAATTACAAGCGGTTGGATATTAATTTAATAAATGCTTACATTTAAGTTTAAAAATAAGCGATTTTACAAGTATGTGAAAAAGCCCAAAGTAATGTAACGTTTTGGTTCTTTACAAGTCTTTTGTAATTGTTTTGTAATGAAAAACGTAAACTTTTTGTAACGAAAAGGTTTACCAGTGTAAGTTTATTTTAAGTTTATTTACAAACGCGATTTACTGGGAACCTTTCCTTCAAAATTCCAAAGCAATTTTCAATACGCACACGATACTTGGAATGGGTATTGTTGAACTCATTTCTTTGTTGCAAAGTGCAATCGTTGGAATTTGTTCTAAATGGGGTTATAACCGTATTCGTTAGTTTATACGCAGTATCGGCTGCTATCCATTTATCGCCGCTTAAATGATCCGATGGTTTCAATGCCAGTTCACAGTTATTATAGATTCTGCTATCGTGAACGCTACCTGGATATCCTAGAACCATGTGACGGACTCTTAGTTTATACTCACATACTGCTTGAACTTTTAGAGAATATACATGCTTTCGCGAAAAATATGACTCGGGATCTTCGCTAGGTTTTTCAGCTAGTTTGATTTCTGTGCCATCAACATATCCAATACAATGTGGCAATTCAAAAAAAGTATTTCTGACAATACTTTGCCGCTCTTTAGCATCAGGCCAATACAAAAGCCTTTGCTTTATTTTTAATATTGCTTGAAAGACTCGCTCAGTAACTCTTTGAATGGTGCCTCCATCACCTATCCCCAAAAAACTAGCAATTTTTGGAACTTATGCACCTTCTCCATTACAACCGAGACGATATAAAACAATGGCGAGTTGCATAGCAACGGGAAATTGTTTGCCGGAACTTGCTCCGTTAAAGAGAACATCATCTTGTATCAGTTTTAGTACAATTTTAAAATTTGCCCGATTCATTCTAACAAATTGTCGAAACCCGTTTTCGTCTAAATTTGGTACAATATCATAAAAGATTTTTTTGGATTTTGGCACAGAGTCTTTCAAGGTTGGAATCGAATAAGGAAAACTGAGGACAGTAAGTTTTGAATATGCCCATTCTTCAAGGATTTCATCTTCTACTTCTTCTTGATTTCGTTCTGTAAATATAAACGAAATCATTTAAATGCGTGCATTCTCTCGGAAAGTAACTAAGCAAACCATCACTTGATCCAAATACTTGTAACATCGACAAAGTGTTGAGTGCATTGTCATCAATATTTTCACACAGTTTTCTTTTTTCACTTTTTCGTGGCATTTTGAAAGATTTTAATTCTTTTTAATTTATTTTTTAAATAAACGCACGCACTTATACGGATATTTCTCTTCTAAATTAACCCTTGATGTTGTTTTTCAAATGCAACACTGACAGAAAAGTCAAAATACATATTTACATAGCTTTTATACGTATGAAAAAAAAGGAGCGTTCCAAAAAACTAAAGCGTAAATTTTTGAACTTATAAGTTTGTTCATTTACGAGTTTGGTAGAATACCCTAAATATATTTTTTTTATTTTTAACGCAGAAAGGAGTACTACGCGAAAGTGCTTCAGTCACCCCGAGTATTCGTTCGGCCAGGGTTATTTTTTTAGAGCGCGGCCGAAGGCTGCCAGCACAGAAATGAGTACTACGCGAAAGAACTTCAGTCAGCCCGGGTATTCGCTCGGCCAGGGTTATTTTTTAGAGCGCGGCCGAAGGCCACCAACGCAGAAGGCGAAGGATAGTATAAAATTGTAATATTTATATAAAAATGTTTTATTACAATCACACAAATATGGTTGTCAAAAGTTTTGCGGTATATTTATTGAATTTTTTTTTATTGAAATTGAAATTAATTTTTGATGACTCATGCCCAGCTCTTGACCGATGCTACGGCTGCTACTATGCCGGTCTCTTTCGACCAATTCAGCGATTTTATCGCAATTTTCGACGACAGGCCTTCCGGAGCGTGGCGCATCTTCGACCACCTCTACACCAGAACGAAAACGTTGAAACCATCGTTATACGGCGGAAATGGAAACTGTATCGGGTCCATAAACTGCAAAAATTTTATTGGCGGCTTGAGATGTATATTTGCCCTTATCGTAGTAGTACTGTAAAATATGCCGTATTTTCTCTTTATTTTGCTTCATGTTTGCGACGCTGTAACTCTCGAACGATTTAAAAGAAACGACAATCAAGCGTGAAATGAGCTTTCAAAAAAGGTATAGCATTACCCTATGCGACGAATAAATTTGGAACTACGCGCTTTCAGCGCCAACTAGCGAAAATACCGCAAGACTTTTTAGACAACCTAATATTATAGTACAGGGTTGGCTTTATAAAATTTTAAATTTCACGTAGCGCCGTCCTGCTGGAACCATATGTTGTCCAAGTCTTCCTCTTCAATTTACTTCAAGAAAAATTCGGTTAACATTGCGCGATATCGCTGACTATTGATGGTTGCGGTTCCTTCTTCATTTTGGAAGCAAAATGGTCCGATGATTCCACCAGACCAAAATCCGCACCATACAGTGATTCGTGCTGGGTGCATTGGTTTCTCGACGATTACATGCGGGTTTTCTGTGCCAAAAATGCGACAATTCTGCTTGTTAACGTAACCATCGAGGGGGAAATGAGCCTCGTCCGAAAAGATGATTTTTCGGTAAAATTGACCATCCTCGGTCAAACGATCTTCTGCCCGATCTGCGAACTGTGGAATAGTGAATAGCGACCCATTTCGTAAATTTTAGACTTTTTACTGAATATCTGTCACTGACCGAATTATATTTGACGTTCCCAATGTCGAAATATAGATAATTCAAATTTAAAACGTTAGATGGCCCACCCCTTATTATCACACTATTTTACTTATCTGTGTTTATTAATGTATTAAATTTTACCCGCGACTTCGTCCGCATAAGTTTTTTCGTTTTCTCCCGGCTGTAAGTCGCCCTGTAACAATGTCCCACTATCGTGTTCGGTCCTCAACTTCAAATCAAAATTTCTTCAAAAGCAAGCTAAGCACATAATGGATAGCTTCTAATGTTACCTTAGTAAATATAAAAAGTAAGTAATGTAAATCCTACCTGCCAACCCCCGATGTTAGACACAGTGACATCCGCAACATCGTCTGGGTAGGAAGTACTAACTTAATGTAAGTAGTATAATAATGTAGGAAGATAAAAATAAGAGGCCTTATTACTGTAGTACATTTTTGTAAACTATGTTTTTTGTTTTTCCCTTTCTCGCCAACACATGGAGATTCTGTTGACTTGAAAAACGTGAGCAAGCCACGTATAATTGTCCGTGAGAAAAACAACTCTTTTCTAAATTAATGCCGGCTACTTTTAATGTTTGCCCCCTGAGCTTTATTTATCGTCATAGCGAAGGCGATTTTCAGCGGAAACTCTTAAACTGGAATGGCAAATCTGTCGGAATTATGGGTATACGGGGGATTAAAACATTTTCTCCTTTTGCCATTCCAGTCATAATGATTGCTTTTACAATATTGCCACCGAGATGTGTTACTTGCAACCGTGTGCCATTACACAGTCTTGGTGCATCTATATTCCTCATCAAAAGGACAGGAACGCCTACTTTCAGCCTCCTGTCAGGTATTCCCGACAGTTCTAAAGAATTAAGAAATTCTACTGGGTATGATGTTACTTTTTCAGTATCAATTACAGTGCCTACAGAGAAAAACTCAACAATATCACCTCCCACGCGTGACATAATTTGCTAGTTTATCTGCCACACCATTTAATTCGTCGGCGCTAAAATTGCTCTTTCACATAACCATTCTCTATTCCTCATATTAGTTAGCGATTCGCGATAGACGAAGTTATTTAGATCATCTGGATTATGCACAACATTGCAGAACTCACGATCCAATGTAATCATGCCATTACCATCCTTTGTCATACGATCTTCTCCAATTTTAAGAAGAGCAACAGCATATTGTCCAGATTGTACATCATTGTGTAATTGCACTCTCATATTTGTAGACAGACTAAACGTTTTTACGTGCACCCATAACGTTGACGCTTTTAAACACGCTTTATTTCATCTGCAGGGGTGCCTTTAGTGATAACCGGCAAAGTCTGTCTAAAATCGCCCGCTAAAAGTACCACCATCCCCCCCATGATATTTGGATTACTCTTGATGTCTTTCAAAGTTCGATCTAGAGCTTCAATTGTTCTTTTATGGGACATGGTATACTCATCCCAAACTAATAATTTACATTGCTGCAACATTCGACCACGCTCGCGGTTTTTACTTATATTACAGACTGACATTTCTTCATGGGCTAAGTTTAATGGCAGTTTAAGCACCGAATGTGCCGTTCGACCACCATTGAGCAGAGTAGCGACTATTCCGGAAGAGGCAACTGCTACAGCAATTCCTTTATCTTTTCGGATTTGGGCTAAAAGCAAGTTTAAAAGAAAGGTTTTTCCTGTGCCTCCAGGAGCATCCAAAAATAACAAACCACCTTCGCCATCTTCGATTTTTTTGACAACATTGTCAAATACTAACCTTTGTTCTGGGTTCAAACGTGGAACAGACTCTGTTAATTGTTGTTGTAAGGAAGCAGTATCGTAATCTAGTTCCCGTATTAAATTGCTACTGATTTCCTCGGTTCTCTGTGGTCTGTTCATTCCATAATCTGATAAATCCTTTCCAGAAATTGTTTTAACCTGGTCTTGAATTTTTGTCAGACCCTCATTGTAAATTAAATCACTGTACGTGACATTGGGATTTTGCTCTCGTAATTTGCAGAATATATTGTCTATCACATCATTTTTGTATTTATCCCACAATTGTTGAGGATTTGAAAGACCACATGTCGCTACTAATGCAGCAAATAGCTCTCTCATCTTGCCTGCTGATCTACATTGAGCAGCTTCTTCCAGTGTCAGATCCCAATGGTTATCTTTCTCCAGTAATCCTCTTGCCTCACATGCCTCTCGAAATGTAGAATAATCCTGTGTGTTGTATTTTTTTAGATCATTGAAAGAGGTAGGTCCGCGCACATGGTGTAAAAGCATGCGTAGACAAAAACATTCCATGTTACTAACATGAACTGTATAAACTCGTCCTAAAGCATCTCCAGATTTGACGCCAGGCCAATCCTGAACAGAAGTACCTTGAATGCGGCGTTTCCAAGTTTTCCTACTTGCATCCCAAGTATAATACCTCGGCACCTCGACATAAAGAAGAGTTTTTGCAAACTCATCTCTGATACAAAGATCATAAAAAGCAGTGAGAGTGGTTTTTGGCGGAGTAGTTATTCGTTCGTGGAAATTGTGTTCATTAAAATAAACGCGTTCACCATTTTCTAAATGCACGCTGAGATATGTCACGGTGGGATGCCTTTCGTGCAACGGAAATCCTAACAGACACCACACGGCTTCGTTGCTGTTGACATACCGACCAGACTGATAAGTTTGTACCTCATCTACGGGATTCGCAAGATCAGTATTTCTAAAATTGAAAATAGCTTGATCACTACCCTTGTTTATATATTTGCAGATATATTTGATGGCGCGTACTGAACTGCATGCCTCAACATTTATGTGGGCGTTAAACATTTTTGATAAAATTGGTGAATAGGGGACTACCCAACTATTATCAACCGTAACGTAGCTACCATTTCGGAGCTTCGCGGTTGCTGTTCGACCTCCGTCTGCTGGCGCTCTTCTACGATACTGCGGGTATCCGTGGTCGTTGTGAACGGTCTCTTTCACTAACTTGCGAGGAAATTTTTTTTGTGCATTTTCCGTCTGCATTCCCGTGACCCTGCATGAACACTGTGGATTTTCGGGTCCGCATGGACCGTGAATCATATTTTTTACATATTTTATGACGAATAAGTCAGGGCTACCATTTGTACGCACATAAACAAACGCGTCCTGAGTTTATTCGTGTAAGTACCGCGGGCTATTTACAAATGAAGACGGTAAAAGGACCATGCGACCTAAGTTATTTGGATTTAAATTAGCGTCATTTGCAACAGCGTCTTGAAGATGGATGCAATTCTCTGCTCTTAGTTTAGTTTGATTTAATGATATGTACCGTAACCTCTCGCTTTCAACTTTAATGTACATGTCAACGTAAAACTGATTGGCCATTTGCTTGCGTCTTTGTAAAATGTTAAAGTTGTTTTCTCGTATCATCATGTTGTAGGCGTAAACATCCATGAATGAAACCTTTTTTTTATGCAAGGGAAGACTTGTTACAGGATTAATTTGAGGAACTTGAAAATGGTACCCCTTTTGTCCCTTAGTAAATATGATCGGATATTGCAACGCATTATAAAATTTATGAGTATCAGGCACCCTGGTTAATGTGTCATCTCGGGCCTGTAAAACTATATCACGGGAAGCAAACTGTTCGCCTGTAACCATGGCTGCG
Source organism: Bactrocera dorsalis (assembly GCF_023373825.1). Classification (NCBI taxonomy): domain Eukaryota; kingdom Metazoa; phylum Arthropoda; class Insecta; order Diptera; family Tephritidae; genus Bactrocera; species Bactrocera dorsalis. The sequence goes on along the minus strand of NC_064303.1, from coordinate 69,232,281 downwards.
ACTTCATTTATTAACGGTGCATTATACCACCTTTCATGTTCCCCACTTGGTGTGTGATCGGGGTGCATCACCAAACTATAATCCTCTCCCGGCATTCTTTCTAGGGCTGTTTTGAAAGTATTGATAAGGCGATTATGTTCATGCAACATTCTGTGGATTTTTAAAACAGTATCTCTTTCGATTCGTTGTATATTTTGACACCTGCGATCAGCTTCGTTTTCTTCATCGCCCATGAAATAAAGTTGCAAAAACTTTGGTTGTTCATTATTTGCGGGAAGTAAGGAACCAATCCGGTGATACACCTGTCCTTGGATGGTAAAAGTAGTGTGAAAATCTAGGCATTATGACCTCCTTATCTACACCAAATGACGTCATCTGAAAGCAAGAATTATACTTTCTAATCCTGCTTAAAAACCGGCGCGATTCTGCTCTTCAAATTCTTGGGTTCTAGCAACTTTCGCAGTTCGAGCTCTGCTAGAACTAAGACTTAGATTGGAATTACGTATGCGTGGCATATCGAAAACAATAATTAAAAATTTCTTAAATCGGTAGTTTTAAAATCTACAACGTAAGACAATTTTTTATAAAAACTTCGATAAAGCAAACCTTTTTACTTAAAACTTAAATATCTAAATCAATCAATAACGTATTGAACCTAAACAACTATGCACCTGACAAACCTTGTATACCTAAAACCACATCCTGATGTGAGCTAAATAACACTTAACCTACACATTAATTGAGAACAAATGATAGCGACTGCAAAAATAAAGAATAATACGTATCTGAGTAAACCTAGAGATATGAATGATTGGTTAAGAAAATACCTACATCTAACAGCTACCTTAACTACCTAATAATAAAAATGTAACTAAGTACTATCTATCTCCTAACTAAATTTCATCAAAATCCGTTCAGCTGTTTACGCATGATAGAGCAAAACTCCCAGCAAAAAAAATGACTAATTCAGTTTTCTACCTACTTCCTACCCCCTAAGTACGATAACGTGATCATTTTGATCTTATATCCATTTTTAGGTAACCATCTATCACCATACCAAACTTCATCAAAATCCGTTCAGCCGTTTAGGCGTGAAAGAGTAACAGACAGACAGAGTTACTTTCGCATTTATAATATTAATATGGATAAATCACATATTATTCATATATTCATATATGTACTATGTATGTATATTAGAGTGTGCCATTCTGAGGCAACCTTTTTTTTCAACTGAAACACAGGCTCAAAACTTTCGAAAATGTGTAAAAAAAAGTCACTCAAAAGATGAGCTCTTAATATTAATATTAAGAGGTGCCTATTTCAAATTTTCTGTTTTCCATATAAATTACATGGAAAAAAATCATTTTTTTTTGTGGTGGTTATTGTGCGGAGGTTTTCTATGTGCCCCGATGGCTGCCAGTAGGGATGGTAAACTCGATCCCGATTCTACTCGAGAATCGAGTTTTCTCGTTAAATAATCGTAATAATTATTAGCTTTGAAATTCAGCTTTGGCACTTTATTACAGTGTCAGACTCTGCTTCTCTGGCTGCCAGAAGACGGTCAAAGGCCAACTGACTTCTATCCGTTCGTCAGTCGTCATACTAAGGAGAATGTTTTCTGGAAGAGCAAAGAAAGCATTCTGTTGAATGGATGAATCGACAACCTTGTGCAGTTTAGCAGGTAAGTATCTCGACCTTTGAATTGCAGCATAGAGATGGCGCGAGCCATCTTTGATTGAACTGTTGAATCTTATTGAGAACCACAAAGGTGAGTAAACTGTAAGTATGTACTTGACCAAAATCTTTATTTCCTTTGTTGGTTTGTCAGTCGAAATGTATAATCTCAGAATTCTATTCGTACAGGTGAGCCAGCGAGATTTGCACATGTTACCTGGATGCATTGACGCTAAATCTGAGGAACATTGAGCGGAAATAACAGCTTCTGATATTTTATAGAGATAAGCTTGGTCTGTGCTAAGTTGGGTCGGATTAATAACCTCAGATGGTAATTGGCAGGATGGAAAACTTTCAAATTTGACAACAGGCAACTTCTCACAATCAGGGAGCAGTTTACCTATGTATGGAATGTATTTGGACTCTTTGAGACACCATCTATGTGTTCGAATAGAGCACGAAATGGAAGTTCGTTGAAATGTAGAAGACAAACAACCCACTGTAATGGCCTACCTATTCTTTCTTCTAGTTTCCGAATGGTTCCACCTTTCTAATCTGTGTTCGTGTTGATGCCATCAGCACCGACAACTTCTAGATGTTCCACATCAACTGAATTGTCTTATAAATGTTGCCATATAGCTTGCGTCTTATCCTCAGCTGACCCGGAAGGAAATATGACGTGGCCAAAGTAATGACAACCAGGTTCCGCTATAAGAGAAATATGTTCCTCTTTGACAGTGTCGCGATAGTACTTTTCACCTTCGCTGACTTGTGTAAGTGTATTGTCTTTGCGGCCGTCAAAATACAGCCCATATACAGAGTCAATACTTTCGGTGTTTTGGAGCTTAACTCCAACACTTTTTTTTTGCCCGACTAATCTTGCATTTGCCAGTGACAAAGCTAGCCTGATCCCCTGTTATCAAACCTGCTTTTTTGGCATCCAGAAAGCAGATGAAACAATCAAGGCCGCTGCTCTATCACTTACTCCAAATCTTTGGGCAGCTAAAGCAGTGTGTTGTAATACTAGTGTGTTTTGTTTGGTTTTAGAGGATGGAAGAGAAAATTCATCATCAGCATCGTTTTTGGAAAAATCCATGTGCGACGCACCTACATTGTTGTCGTCTGTATGAGAGTCTGGCTGATCTGAATGGTCACGTGTTCTAGCTGATACTTTTCTGGTAAGTGTTGATGTTCAATGACGTTTTGAAAGCTTTTCTTTACGTTAATTTTTCTTTGTAATCTTTTTTGTTTCAGGTAGATCAACACTTCCAATGCGACCAATTCTTCTGGTTCTCTGGTCCAAGAGAAATGGTTGTTCATTGATAGGAACTTTCCTTTCCTTTGGACAAGTGCAAGAAGAAAAATAAATGCATTTACAAGCAGCGATGTCAAATAATTTTCCGACAAAAGAGACAAAGTCGTGTCTTTTAGAGCTCAAACCTATTGGGTTCCTTAAAAACATTTGTTTAAGAATCAGAAATTTCTTATGGTATGTGGTGAGCATTTGTACAACTCTGGTGTGTGAAACTATCGAAATAGATGACTTTTTGAAAGTATTTTCAATCTTTTTTGCAACTATTTCTGTAACCTCTTTACTCCTAGGTTCATAGTTGTCGCCTCGGAGTCGCCCTATACGAAATCTATCAAACTGATAACACAAAAGAACATCCTGGTAAGTAGGTAACTGGGACTCAGAAAGATTGTCCGGATACATGCCAAACACAGGACATTTCTGTCTAAATTTAAATTTAGATACAGACATTTTGAGTTCTGTGTTCTGTTGAGAGAATATAAGTGAAGGAACTCGATGAAAAAATATTTATGTGGAGACCTATCCGAACGTGTCCTTTGGCGTAGGTGAATGAATGTGAGTGATAGCACTCGGCGAAATCAACGTCAAGAAGTGTGGCCGCAAGCCGATTTTCACCTTGCGCTGTGGCGCGCCGCATTTTCGCTCGTATCTCGGGAACGGTTCGTCCCACAGCCATGATCACCATTTCGGTAGCAAATAACGTGACAAATAACTTTTTTTTTATACATTTTGCCATGAGATGCGTATTTCAGGCGCTAGGTAGACAATTTTACGATTTTAGGCGAATTTCCGAAATTTCAAGGCCGGAGTTGGGGTTGAAAATGCAATCCGATCACAAAACAAAAAGTTGCATTGGAATCAGGAAGTACTAAGGCAACTTTTCCGCACTATTAAAAATCCCGAATCGAAAAAAGTCCGGAATCGACCCACCCTAGTTAGTAACGCTAAGAGAACGGCTGAACCAATATTGATGAAATTTTCAGAGGTTATTCGTTGTGGATCGAGGAAGGTTTCGAAATAAAAATATCTTATACTTTTCATTAAAAGTCGGAAAATTGGATAATTCCAAAAAGTAATTTTTTTCTATACAATTTTTTTTTCAATTTTTGTTTGTTTTGTTTTTCAATATTTCGATTTGTAAATTATTTGAATAGTTTAATTTCGGTCGCTTGCCTTTTTATTCCGGCTATTCAAAAGAAAAATTATTGAAAGTTAGTCAGTGAAAACTTTACGTGTGTTTCACACAAAGAGGTCAATTGTAGATTGAAATTTGTTACGAAGCCACCAAGAGGTCGCCCTAATATCGGTCGGTGTTCTTTTTGCCATCAAAGTATGGCAGCACAAGGCAAGGCAAGCCAAGAAGTACTCCCAAGATGCGGTGACATACGTGCGGAATTATTGATCGCGGTAAATCAGCAAGCGATCGTCACGATGTCACAGCACGACTTTTCAAACAACAGCTACGATGTTTGATTGATTTTATCTTGAAGCAACGTACATGTGGTGCTGTTGGATGCTAAATGTACTCTGTTGAGTGGCAAAATAAAGGTTTTCCGCACGCACACATTCTTCTTTCGATGATCAAATTGATGAAATCATTTCTCCGGAAATTCCTGATGTAGAGAAAGATCCAGAATAATATGAAGTGGTGGAAACAAATATGGTTCATGAACCTTGCGGACACTACAATCCTTTTTCGGTTTGTATGTCTGACAATAAATGCACGAAACACTATCCACGTACTTTTCTTTCGGAAACACAAACTGGAAATGATGGATATCAACTCTATCGGCGTCGCTTACCAGATAACAGAACATTCAGCATTTAACTTAAAAGAGTGAATATCAAAGTTGACAACACATGGATCGTACTATATTCGCCACTATTGTCTAGTTCATATTCAAAACTCTTATCAATTTTTAATATTGCAGTTTGGTGAAATCGATAAAATACGTTTGTAAGTACGTCACCAAAGGAAGCAACGTGGCAATAAAGCGCTTTGTTGGATATTTACTTTTGCAATTCATGAACGTTTTCCGACCGTTGCGCGTCTCGCAGTTAATTTGGAAATTGGCCAAATAGTGTACTTCACCCCAGAGAATACAGTATAGCCAGTGGAATCATCGCCAGCAACAAAATTAACATTGACAAGTATTTTCTCAACTTTCATCAGTGATCCGTTTGTGAGAACATTGCTCTATTCGGAAATACCTTGATATTAGGGGTATTCAGACCGAAGCCTGTAATTTGGTAATTCATTAGTTAATACTTCGTTAAAAGGCTTAACTGTGAAATTATTTTTATATTTTTATTTTATTCCGAGACAGCTGATTCAATTTTATTAAAGAGTAAAAATGCCTCAACAAAGTGCAAAATTAAAAAATTGTTAGTCTTTTAATTGAAAATTATGTGGAGCAGATCAAATTTATTACTGGTAAGTACTTTAAATTGATGTACAGAGCAACAGGAGAGCAGCTGATGTGATATTACCGAGTAAGGAAACAGTTATCAAGCTTGCCAGATGGATAGTTCGTTACTCTGTAGAACGATAGTCTGTTAATTTTACAAAAACAAAATACATGTAAAAAGCTACGGAACAACGACTGACGAATTAACAAGGCTGGTCTGAATACCAATATTATACATGGAATGCATCGTCGTAGAAATAGTTACGCAGAAAGCAAGGCCAACCAGTAGATTGACATCCAGGTGTCTTATCAACTAATGCATTAGGACGAATTTACACAATCCACCCGAGAAACGACGATTGTTTCTACCTTTGGTTGCTATTGATTAATGTACGCTGTTCAACTTTATTTGAGTCATTGCTTACTGTGAATGGTTCGATGTGTACAAGTTTTGGAGAAGTAAGCCAGCAATTACAATTGCTGGAACACGTTAATCACTGGAATGAAAATGAAGTTCGCATACTTTTCGATATAAACATCGACATTGCCAAAGACATTTTACATTGTCTTCGCTAAAAATTGGAAATGGTACAATTTCGGTTGATACTTCCGGTGGTTCGGTATCAATTCCATCTTCCCTTTATCAATTCACGAAAGATGAACACATCACAAATTTTCGGACATTTGCCAAATTATCGTAACTACGATTCCTTAAGTGCACGCGCAATGTTAGCTGCCAAAAATACCGATGTTGTTGACTTAAACTAGAAGATTCAAAGTCAAATTCCGGGAGACTTGCGCTCACACAAATCGATCGATCGTCTTGACAATGAAGACGACGCCGTGAATTATCCAGTGGTATTTCTAAATTCTTTGGACAGGCTTGGTATGCCACTGCATCATTTGCGTCTCAAAGTAGGATCCATCGTTATTATGTTTCGCAATCTTCATGCGCCGAAAGTGTGAAATGGAACCCGACTGATTGTGACGCACCTATCGAATACAAGGGGGAGAATGCTTGATTCTACGAATTCCTTTGAGGTCTAACGATTTCTCATTTAAGTTCAAACGTATTCCGTTTCCAGTGAACATTGCTTTTGAGATGTCAATCAATAGGACCTAAAGATAGTCGCATAGTGTGAGACATAAATTTGGAAATGCTATGTTTTTCACATGGCCGTGGCGTGCTCACGAGTTGGAAAACCATCTTTTCTGTACACCGGAACAGAAACCAAAAAATATTGTTTATAAAGCTGAGTTACATTGAAAAAAAAAACAAAAATGAAATGATAAATTTAACTTTCTTTTCATTTCAAAATACATAATTTCACGCAGGACAACGGGAGCGGGTTCAGCTAGTTACAAAATAAATGTGAACTTATTTCAATGCTTAGAGTATATATTAAAATAACACATAACATAACATAATAAAACATAGAGAAATACCATGTGTTCTTAGTGCAAAGTTTTGAACTTTAAAACGTGAATATTTTAAAAAATGTTAGTTATTCTTATATACAGCCCTATCACGCAATCCATCGTATCGTGAATTCGAAACTTTTGTTGCCAGACTTAATTTTGAATTTTGACATTTCGAAATCAGCTGTGTAGAAGAAAGAATTAAAATTTTGATTAATAAAAGTGAAATCGTTTATATTCAAATTGATTTTACGAACAAAATATGTATTCGCTAACGTTTTTATTTATGTTGCTTGAGGAAGAACGTGAGAGAAGTCGGCGTGATCTAAAAATTCACCGAAATCGCAGTTCAATACAGTTCAAAAATCCACAAAAACTCATCGTTAAATTCTATTAAAATTATTTTTCTAAAACAGGTTTATTAAAAACTCTCGCTTAAATAAGGCGTCCTTTACGTAAGTCCTCGATGTTCTAGAGAGGAATGCAAGTTCTTCAAGATCGTCATCTATATCTTTACTTCATCGATTATCTTCGGTTTTACGGTTTTTAGCTGAAGGAGGCTATCAGCATGGAGTGGGTAAAGACTTCGATATTCCAATGGCTCAGTCAACATTTTGTTGCATCTTAAAAGAAGTATTGGGATTGCTTCAGTCCCATTTGTGCCCTCAGTGGATAAACCTCGAGTTAAGTAACGTTGAAAAAGGTGAAGCGAAAAAGGTTTTTTTCAGAAATACGGATTTCCAGGCGTGATTTTGTGTGTAGACAGGACACATATTAAAATCGTTGCTCCAACTAAAGATAAGTTTCTCTATTATAACCGCAAAGGATACTTTAGTATCAATGCCATGATTGGAAGTTTGGTGACAAATTCGCATTTCAAACATCTTACAGCCCTATTCTCATGCCCACACAAAAGTCACCAACCTCACTACAGTGATGTTTCTCATATAGTGAGGGTTACCTTATTCTGGCGAAAATTCAAAAGCTCAAATGCTCACTATTATCACAAATATCTGTGACGTGTGAAAGCAGTCATCATACTCGTAATACAAAACATGTTTGTTTTGTTTTACATCAATATTTGACATTTTTAAAAAAAATGAGAATTGAGTATTATAATTATGTACTTTAAATATATACATATATATATAAATATATATACATATATACATATATGTAAGTTACTTACTGTCTCTGTACATTTTACTTCCTCTAAGAATGAATAAAAAGACATCTACATACATACATATGTTTAAACAATTCATTTTATTTTATTTAATTTTTGTATTTTTTTCATTTTTATTTCATTATTTTATTTTTTTTACATTTTTAATATTACTTATTTAATTTTTCTGACAATTTAGCTCAAGATGCTGCTTGGAAAACATTATGTAATGTTGCAGCTGCTCCTCAGTTGTCCTTTCCGTTTTTGTTCGCCTAGGAATAAAAGAAATGTATATATATATATATATATATATATTTAAAATTTGCAAAACTACTTACATATGCTGCTTATCCATTTGTGTGTCCATTTTTGTTTGCTTATTTTTATTAAAACAGCAAAAAGCTTTTTACCTCACATGGCTGTTAACCCTGCATTACTAACCTCAAATCATGTCGCATGGTTACTAACCATGGGTCTTATCGACCCTCATTTGTATTATCTATTAAAATCGTTTAAACTTATAAATTGCTAAAACGTATACGTCTTTTAGTATATTGTAGTATTTTATTGTTAAATTTATTAAATGATGTGTTAAAAAATTAATTTATATACTTAAATTGAAATTAAGTTTTTATTCATTACAACATAGCTAATAAAGTGAAAAAAAGTTATCCAGTCAGATTTCGCAAAAAATGATAAGTTTTAAAGATATTGACTTCAAATAAAGTGCATTTGAAACCTGAAATATAAAAGTAAAATGTTAAAAAGAAAAATTGGAATGACTAATGCAAAAATTTTTCAATTATGTAATCTTATCGGCCCAGGCTATTTTTTAAAACAATTTTTTATGCATAATATTTTACATGTTTCTTATTCTTATTGTTTATAAAGGTTTAAATATGTACAAATTTAGATTACACATATATCTTGCGTTAAAAAATATTCTTTATTTTTTGTTAATTTAAAAAGTTTGCGTGTCTGGGTCGATTCGACCCTAAGGTTAGTAATGGAGGGTTAATCAATGTTTTGCAGATATGTGACAATAAAATGAAAATACGTTATGTGAACGCTCAGTTTCCTGGCAGCAATCACATCTCCCACATATGGAATGTCAGCAATGCTCGTTATTTTCATGAGAAAAAGAACCTCGGTGGTGAACGAAACACTTGGCTTTTGGGTATTATACATACAAACATATATATTACCAAAATTCCCAAAATTTAATATTTGTACAGGAGATGCTGGATATGCCTTAGAACCATGGTTAATGACACCATTCCGTACCCCTCCCCCAGGAAGCCCAGAAGGGAAATATAATAAAATACTTGCAAAAGCGAGAAATATCGTTGAAAGAACAATAGGAGTTTTTAAAAATCGATTTAGATGTCTTCTGGGTGCTCGTGAGCTTCACTACGAGCCATGGAAGGCATCTCAAATCGTTAATGTTGCGGCAGCGTTACACAACGTTTGCATTCACTATCGCGTGAATGATGAAAGTTTAGAAAATAATTCGGAACCAAATATTTTTACAGAAAGTAATGAAATTCTTTCATCAACTTATAATGATGCAGCTTCACAAATCAGAGAAGCTATATGTGCAACACTTACACGAGTATAATATCCCAGCGGGATATGGTAGACATTGGTAAGCGAGCAAGGTAAACGATGCAGCATGATTGTATCGCTTACCCCGACCGATGAAAATTAACACGACGATGTCCTACGAAAAGTAACAGATCACCCCTTTCGCTTACCATAGGGACGAAGAATTCTTCGATGCCACAGTTAACGAAGAATTCTTCGATGCCATAGTTCACGAAGAATTCTTTGATGCCAAGGTCAATGGGAAAAATTGTATATTTGTATGAAAATAAGTATTATGTGTACAAAAACTCACCTTATAGGCCACTCACACTTTTTGTTAAAAAGAAAAATGCACTAGATTCAATACAATCGTTATAAAGGTTTTATTTTATGCGAAATGCACTTAAAAATTGTTATAACAAAATGTGTTTAACTGAACTGAATTATTACAAATTGAAATAGTTTAAAAACGTTAAATACATATTATATATGTATGTATATATAAAATATTCAAAGGTTGAAAACAGCAGGTTTTAAAAAACGTTAAATATACATATATACAGACGGGTAACTAGCGGAAAGATCTGGGATGCTGCCAAAGCGGAGATGTTGGTCGCTACTCATTTAGCCATTATGGTTTTCTTTTATTTTTGTGGCTGAGTCTCTTTTCGCTTTTTTTTCAAGCAACGAGACTTGAAGAAACGACCTTTGGCGAGCTTGATACTTTTTTGAATTTGGTGAATATACTCCGATTCGGTAAAGCCTTCAACTTTCACACATTCTACAAAAATAGTATGTTTATAAATTTGAAGCTATGTCCTTTAATGTTAAAAACAGGAAAAACTTACCAAATAGTAACCAACTTTTTGCTTGATGATTTGACGAAATAATGAAAAAATTTACTTATAAATTTTATTCTATCAATTTGTATTTGTCGTTTTTCACGTACTTACTTGACTTGGAAATATGAACACAGTAGAATTTAGCCGCATAGCTTACTTTTATGCATTACCTGGTATCGAAGAATTCTACATAGAATTTTCTTCGAAGTATTCTTCAAAGAAAAATGTAAGCGGGGAACCATTATTCCGCATAGCTTACTTTTATGCATTACCTGGTATCGAAGAATTGTACATAGAATTTTCTTCGAAGCATTCTTCAAAGAAAAATGTAAGCAGTGATCCATTATCCCGCTGGGATCCTAAATAAATATTAACACAAAATATTTATAGTTTTAATTAAGTATTTATTTAATTAATTTAATTATTTTTTGTCATGCCTTGCAATTTTTTTTCCTATACCTCTAACATTTGCTGTTTAATGGAATTCTTAGCAACTACCAAATTTTCCATAGCTATGTTGTGCCTTCTAAATTCTTCCACTTCCGCTTTTTTTAAATCATTTTGCATTTCCAATGCTCTGCCTACTCGTCGCATACGTAATGAAAGATCGTCCAACTTATCGAGAACCTTTTCCTGACATTCTTTTTGAATTGCAAGTTGTTCTTTAAGTAAATCGGCTGTACATGTTTCCGGTGGCCTAGTAGTACGTCTAGGCAGTGCTGGACTGCAGGTCACTGATGGCATTGATACCTCAGCCTCTGTCTAACTTGAGCATAAGAAAATATAAATCGGCTTCGATTTAGAATAGCATCCTCGGATTTCGGGATTATATATACATACATAAAGTTGCCGCTGATTTATGGTTTTTGAGATATTTACATTTAAAGGTCAAAAAATCAACTATTTAAAATGCGTGTTTTTCGATTTTTAGTTAAAATCCATTTATTCATAAAATAAGAAAGTGGTTGTAAAAAAGCAAAAAATTAGTGTTACCATTTTTTGTAATGGAATAAAAATAAGAAAAAACAAAGATTATGACGTCATAACTAAATTCATTATCAGTAATGTAAAATCTTTCAGAATTCGTATTATCTTGATAAATCACGGTGTTGGATCGGGCAAAAAGGAGTTTAGCGCAAAAAAATTGAGCACGTCCAGGTGTTGGTCCGACTGAGGGTTATTTTTTTGAAGCGCGGCCGAAGAGCGCCAACGCAAAAGAACTGAGCACGCCTAGGTGTTGGTCCAACTGAGGGTTTTTTTTTTGAAGCGCGGCCGAAGATCGCCAACGCAAAAAGAGTTTAACGAAAAAAACTGAGCACGCCCACGTGTTGGTCCAACCGAGGGTTATTTTTTTGAAGAAAAATAAGAAAAAAGAAAGATTATGACGTCATAACTAAATTCATTATCAGTAATGTAAAATCTTTCGAAATTCTTATTATCTTGATAAATTCCGGTGTTGGATCGGGCAAAAAGGAGTTTAGCGTAAAAAATTGAGCACGCCCAGGTGAAGCGCGGCCGAAGACCGCCAACGCAAAAAAGAGTTTAACGAAAAAAACTGAGCACGCCCAGGTGTTGGTCCAACCGAGGGTTATTTTTTTGAAGAAAAATAAGAAAAAATAAAGATTATGACGTCATAACTAAATTCATTATCAGTAATGTAAAATCTTTCGAAATTCTTATTATCTTGATAAATTCCGGTGTTGGATCGGGCAAAAAGGAGTTTAGCGCAAAAAATTGAGCACGCCCAGGTGTTGGTCCGACCAAGTTTTATTTTTTTGAAGCGCGGCCAAAGACCGCCAACGCAAAAAGGAGCTCATCGCAAAAGCACGCCTAGGTGTTGGTCCGACTAAGGGTTATTTTTTTGAAGCGCGGCCGAAGACCGCCAACGCAAAAGAACTAAGCACGCCCAGGTGTTGGTCTGACCGAGGGCTTTTTTTGCGGAAAACTGATGTGTTATATATTTCCTGTGATTGGGGTATTATTTGTTTTCTTTATTTCTTTTGGTTCTTCTGTAAAATATGAACGTAAGGTAGCTCTGATTATTAGTTAGAATGCAACCCTTTTGTTATTGTACGAACAAAAATAAATGAAAAAAGTTAATTGTTGAATAAAAGTAATTTTTGCACTATTTAATATAAAATAAATGGTAAGAAACGATTTAGTGAAGTGTTAGTAGATATAAAAGTTAAAAATATAACCATAAAATTCATTATGGCACAATTCCGATTTCTTTGGCGCCGGGATTTGAAGGTACCGTTGGAAAGAGGATAGGTACCGCAAACGCCTAGTTTACGAAATATTCAACCTTAAAGTAAAAAAAATCGCAAAATTCGAACACACACACACATTTTTCACTTCAAATTAATTAAATTACACTATAAACTTTTAAATAAATCCTCATTTTACACTTTTAGCAGGTTTTTTTACCTAAAAAATCTTTGTTTTCAAATTTTGTTTCAATATGAGTGCATGTTAACCAAAAAATATAACCACTTTATAATAAAAACTCAATATATTTTTTATTTTTAACGCAGAAAGGAGTAGTACGTGAAAGTACTTCAGTCAGCCTGGGTATTCGCTCGGCCAGGGTTCCTTTTTTAAAGTGCGGCCGAAGGCCTCCAACGCAGAAAGGAGTACTACGCGAAAGTACTTCAGTCGCTGAGAGTATTCGCTCGGACAGGGTTATTTTTTCTGGCCGAAGGCCGCCAACGCAGAAAGGAGTACTACGCGAAAGTACTTCAGTCAGCCCGGGTATTCGCTCGGCCAGGGTTATTTTTTAGAGCGCGACCGAAAGCCGCCAACGCAGAAAGGAGTACTACGCGAAAGTACTTCAGTCGCTGAGGGTATTCCCTCGGACAGGGTTATTTTTTCTGTCCGAAGGCCGCCAACGCAGAAAGGAGTACTACGCGAAAGTACTTCAGTCAGCCCGGGTATTCGGTCGGCCAGGGTTATTTTTTAGAGCGCGACCGAAAGCCGCCAACGCAGAATGAGAAAGATAGTATAAAATTGTAATATGTATACAAAAATGGTATATTACAATCATACAAAATATTATTATACAGGGTGGGCCATATAAAATTTTAAATTTCGAAAATAGGGCGTAAAGGAGTGGGTGTAGCGTTTGCTGTATGGCACGTAGCGCCGTCCTGCTGGAACCATACGTTGTCCAAGTCTTCCTCTTCAATTTGCTTGAAGAAAAATTCGGTTAACATTGCGCGATATCGCACACCATTGATGGTCGCGGTTCCTTCTTCATTTTGTAAGCAAAATGGTCCGATGATTCCACCGGACCAAAATCCGCACCATACAGTGATTCGTGCTGGGTGCATTGGCTTCTCGACGATTACGTGCGGGTTTTCTGTGCCCCAAATGGGACAATTCTGCTAGTTAACGTAACCATCGAGGGGGAAATGAGCCTCGTCCGAAAAGATGATTTTTCGGTAAAATTGACCATCCTCGGTCAAACGATCTTCTGCTCGATCTGTAAACTGTAGAATAGTGAATAGCGATCAATTTTGTAAATTTTAGACTTTTTACTGAATATCTGTCACTGACCAAATGGTATTTGACGTTTCCAATGTCGAAATATAAATAATTCAAATTTAAAACGTTAGATGGCCAACCTGTTATTATCACACGATTTTACTTATCTGTGTTTATTAAGTATAAATCACATATTATTCATATATTCATATATGTACTATGTATATGGAAAAGTGTTCACATATTCAATTTTAGCTTGAAAAATCTTAATCTTTAATAAAGAAAAAAGAATCACTGGAAGTACAAACAAAAAAAAACGCTGTGAAACGCTGAAAAATCCTTCACTCTTGTTTTTTAAAGTGTGGCAAAGCTGGTTTTCGTCGTAAATATAAACACGCTAAACTTTTTAGCCATAAATATATTACTAAATTTAGCTGAAAAATTACAAAATAAATGTGAAATGTGAGCTTATTTGAATGCTTAGAATATATATTAAAATATACGAATTAAAAAACGTGAAAAAATTTAGTGAAACATGGAGAAATACCGTGTGTTCTTAGTGCAAACTTTTAAACGTGAATATTTTAAAAAATATTAGCTATTTTTATATTATTTTTGGATATTCCTCCTCTGGAGAAACTCCCCTATCCACACATACCCCATTTATACGGAAAATCGGTTTCTTTACCACTCCGCAAAGTAAAGCCTTCATTAAAAATGGGAAAAACACGGATTTTAAATAGTTGAATTTTTGAACTTCAAATGCAAATATTTCAAAAATCATAAGTCAGCGGCGACTACATGTATATATATTCCTGATCTGGAGGACCTCCTCTATCCGTATATACCCATTTTAACCCCCAGATCCGGGGATGCTATTCTAAAATGTACCCTATAAATCTCTTAGATTTTTTTTCCGATAAAAATCGCGACCTGTATTCTGCCCGCCTTCTGGCATATGCACAAGCAAGAAGCCTCTGGCTATTGCTTCCCAAAAGCGAAATATAAAAGATTTCGTATCAAAAAATTTGCGGATCTTGTTTAAATATATAACTATAAATCCTAGAAATTTCGCCCAATCAATTATTTCTTTCCCTCCCCAAAAAACCTCAAAAAAATCAATTTTTTAAGCCTCTAAAGCAGGCTGCCCTTTTACATAACCGCATTTTTTCTTCAAAAACTCAATTAGCCTGTTCACGATAAGGTGGTTATTGGGTTATGTGATTAAGTAAACAACAACAAAATGCGTTATGACAAAATAACCAAAGTTGACCAACCTAGGCCCTTGTTTACAGATTATGTGGTTGTTTGCTTATTTCCAGTGTTAGAAAGTCGTTGGAATTTTACTAAATGGCAGCACAAAAAATAAATAAAACTAAGCGAATGGCATTTCCATTTAGATATTCTTATTGGAAATTCTGATATTAACAGCTGTTTTTTGTTTACAATCAGCAAATTATGCAAGATGTCTGCAAATTTTATACAAAGAATTTTTTGAACCCTTAAAATTCGGATTATTTAATAAGCACATACCTTCAATAGAGTCAATTTCCTGAATAGCAGAACTTATTTTAAATTCGATTATTTTGCTTTTTAAACTTTGTTTAGGCATTTTATAAGTTGGAATTTCATTGAACTAAAATTGTAAACAATGAACAGCTGTTTGTGTAAAAATAAGCAAATAACCATACAACAAAGGGTGCTCACGGAGCATAGAGGTTATTTTTAATCTAATAATCACATAACCCGATAACCACCTTACCGTGAACAGCCTAAATAATTGAGACATTTCGTGTTTTATACTTACGTTTTTCCCTATAGAAAAAAAGATAAATTAATTCGAAATAATAAAATGGCTTGATTTCTTAACTTACATTTCAGTCTGTTCGCGACTATCTTCTTGATTTGTTTCTGACAGCAAAACCGATAAAACTGGTTTCCGTGACACAAAAAACCGATACAAATTCTGTTTCGAATATCAAACCAATAATATCTGAATTCATGACACCTACTGCTCTTTTTGATCGGTTTTAATTCTAATTCCGACAACTATCTGATTCCACAACACCCTTGTATATTTACTTACCACCACACATACACATCATATATATTGAACATCTAAACTCCCTATATTTGCACCAAATACAGGATTTAAAAGTATATATAGAAAATATTTCATCTATCAAGCGGATTAAAAACAAATAATACAAATATTAATCCTTATATGGAGGATGGAGTGTAGAAGTTCACGCAAGTGAGGAAAGTTCTCCCATCGCCATTCACTTGGGAGTGGCCAGAAACGATTCTTTTACATATGACTCAAGCAGGTCACGACTTCCGGTCTTTGACCAAGTATCCTCTGGGTACCCTAAGAACATTCGTTTGAAGGCGAGCTAAAGTGAGAAGGCGAAACATCCCCTGCATAGGGTTGTGCGCAGGGTTTGGGACCCGCCACGTAAAAAAACACCCCCAATGAAAAACAACAAACAGCCTCGGCTGAGAGACCCCCCTTTTGATGACGACCATGGCAAACGAAATAAGGACTATGACTTAATGGCATGCACCTGGAATGTCCGGTCCCTTAATTAGGAAGGTGCCGCTGCCCAGCTTGTTGATGTTCTCTTGAAAACAAAAGCTGGCATCACTGCCGTCCAAGAAATGCAATGGACGGGACAAGGACAGAGACGAGTAGGTCCTTGTGACATTTACTACAGTGGCCATATAAAGGAGCGCAAGTTTGGTGTGGGATTCGTGGTGGGAGAGAGACTCCGTCGCCGAGTACAATCATTCACTCCGGTGAATGAACGTCTAGCCACAATACGCATCAAAGCGAGGTTCTTCAACATATCGCTGATTTGCGCCCACGCCCCGACGGAAGAGAAGGACGATGTGACCAAAGATGACTTTTATGAGCGCTTGGAGCTCGCTTATGAGAGCTGCCCCCGCCACGATGTCAAAATCGTGCTTGGCGACTTCAACGCCAGGGTGGGCAAAGAAGGTATCTTTGGCACTACGGTCGGCAAATTCAGCCTCCACGAGGAAACATCCCCAATTGGGTTGAGGCTGATCGACTTCGCCGGGGCCCGAAATATGGTTATCTGTAGTACTAGATTCCAGCATACGAAGACTCATCAAGCTACCTGGATGTCTCCGGATCGAAAAACCACCAACCAGATCGGTCATGTTTTGATAGACGTAAGACACGTCTCCAGTGTTTTAGATTTGCGTGAGCTTGCAGCCAAGATTCGCACTCGTCTCTGTGCAGCAAAAAACGCACGCCAACAAACACAAGAAAGGTTCGACGTCGAGAAGCCACAATCACAACAGACAGCCGAACGATTTTCTACTCGAATTGCACTCCTGCTCTCCGAGAGCACTCGTCAACAACTCGGCATAGGGGAACTGTGGGACGGCATTTCAAATGTCCAGCTGCAACCGAAAGAATTGGTTTTCGGAAAGTGCAAAAGAATAGCTGGTACGACGAGGAGTGCCGTGTCGCAGCGGAGAGAAAACAAGCTGCCTACCTCACAACGTGACAATCGACCACAACACGTGCGGGATGGGATAAATACCGAGAGTTGAAAAGGGAAGCGAGACGCATTTGCAGACAGAAAAAGAAAGTAGCCGAAATGCAAAAAATTATCACAAATGTGTTTTTTGGACTGTATCCATATGGATACATACTTCGCTTATGGTAAAGAAAAATGCTTATTATATATTCAGAAGTAAAAAATGCTAGTGGGTTTTTTGTAAGTTTTTATTTATTTCAGAAGTTATAAAACTTAAAATTCATTTATTACAATAAAAGCAAATACTGAGAAAGCTTACATACTAAAATTATTACAATATAAAAAGAGGCTAAAAGTTACAATAATTTTTTTTTAAATTAGTTCTAATGAAACTTTTTCTAAACCCGGTTGCATTGAACTGCTTCTGGAAAATATTCTATTGGAATTGATTGAAAAAACTTTTTTAACATGCATATAATCTAAAGGAAGTAATAATATTTTACTAGTAATTCAGACGTCGAGAAGCTGCAATCACAACAGACAGCCGAGCGATTTTCTACTCGGCTTGCATTCCTGCTCTCTGAGAGCACTCGTCAACAACTCGGTATAAGGGAACTGTGGGACGGCATTTCAAACTCCTTACGTACAGCTGCAACCGAAACCATTGGTTTTCGGAAGGTGCAAAAGAACAGCTGGTACGACGAGGAGTGCCGTGTCGCAGCGGAGAGAAAACAGGCTGCCTACCTCGCAACGTTACGATCGACCACAACACGTGCGGGATGGGATAGATACCGAGAGTTGAAGAGGGAAGCGAGACGCATTTGCAGACAGAAAAAGAAAGAGGCCGAAATGCGTGAGTACGAAGAGCTTGATAAGCTGGCCGACAGGGGTAATGCTCGAAAATTCTACCAAAAGATGCGGCGGCTTACAGAAGGTTTCAAGACCGGAGCTTACTCATGTAGAACCCCCCAAGGTGATCTAGTCACCGATGCCCAGAGCATACTTAGATTATGGAGGGAACACTTCTCCAGCCTGCTGAATGGCAGTGAACACACAACGCCAGGAGAAGACGAACCCGATTCCCCAATCGATGACGATGGAAAAGACGTTCCATTGCCGGACCAAGAAGAAGTTCGAATAGCAATTACCCGCCTGAAGAACAACAAAGCGGCGGGGGCGGATGGATTGCCAGCCGAGCTATTCAAACACGGCGGCGAAGAACTGATAAGGAGCATGCATCAGCTTCTTTGTAAAATATGGTCGGACGAAAGCATGCCCAACGATTGGAATTTAAGTGTGCTATGCCCAATCCATAAAAAAGGAGACCCCACAATCTCTGCCAACTACCGTGGGATTAGCCTCCTTAATATCGCGTATAAGGTTCTATCGAGCGTATTGTGTGAAAGATTAAAGCCCACCGTCAACAAACTGATTGGACCTTATCAGTGTGGCTTCAGACCTGGTAAATCAACAACCGACCAGATATTCACCATGCGCCAAATCTTGGAAAAGACCCGTGAAAGGAGAATCGACACACATCACCTCTTCGTCGATTTTAAAGCTGCTTTCGACAGTACGAAAAGGAGCTGCCTTTATGCCGCAATGTCTGAATTTGGTATCCCCGCAAAACTAATACGGCTGTGTAAACTGACATTGAGCGGGACCAAAAGCTCCGTCAGGATCGGGAAGGACCTCTCCGAGCCGTTCGATACCAAACGAGGTTTCAGACAAGGCGACTCCCTATCGTGCGATTTCTTCAATCTGCTGCTGGAGAAAATAGTTCGAGCTGCAGAACTTAATCGAGCAGGTACAATCTTTTATAAGAGTGTACAGCTGCTGGCGTATGCCGATGATATTGATATCATCGATCTCAACACCCGCGCTGTTAGTTCTGCTTTCTCCAGACTGAACAAGGAAGCAACGCAAATGGGTCTGGCAGTGAACGAGGGCAAGACGAAATATCTCCTGTCATCAAACAAACAGTCGTCGCACTCGCGACTTGGCACTCACGTCACTGTTGACAGTCATAACTTTGAAGTTGTAGATAATTTCGTCTATCTTGGAACCAGCGTAAACACCACCAACAATGTCAGCTTTGAAATCCAACGCAGGATAACTCTTGCCAACAGGTGCTACTTCGGACTGAGTAGGCAATTGAGAAGCAAAGTCCTCTCTCGACAGACAAAAACCAAACTCTATAAGTCACTCATAATTCCCGTCCTGCTATATGGTGCAGAGGCCTGGACGATGTCAACAACAGATGAGTCGACGTTGCGAGTTTTCGAGAGAAAAGTTCTGCGAAAGATTTATGGTCCTTTGCGCGTTGGCCACGGCGAATATCGCATTCGATGGAACGATGAGCTGTACGAGATATACGGCGATATTGACATAGTTCAGCGAATTAAAAGACAGCGGCTACGCTGGCTAGGTCATGTTGTCCGAATGGACGAAAACACTCCAGCTCTGAAAGTATTCGACGCTGTACCCGCCGAGGGAAGCAGAGGAAGAGGAAGACCTCCACTCCGTTGGAAGGACCAAGTGGAGAAGGACCTGGCTTCGCTTGGAATATCCAATTGGCGCCGCGTAGCGAAGAGAAGTAACGACTGGCGCGCTGTTGTTGACTCGGCTATAATCGCGTAAGCGGTGTCTACGCCAGTAAAGAAGAAGAAGAAGAAGTAATTCATATATTTCATAAATAATGATATTCTTTGAAGCAATTTCTTGATCCGTTGGGAATGAACAGCAAAACATTACACTTTGAGCATTTGTATCTTGTTTGACTCTTACATCCTTTCATTTTGCATCTTCCCTTGTCTGTTGCGTGTTCCGGCCAATGTTGATTTCCGTCATGTCGTGAAGAAGTTGAGGCAGTAGTAATACGCTTTTTGTTTGTGGTTGTGGGAGTAGTAGGAATATCTTGATTTAGGCTTGACGTTGGGCGTCCTCTTTTACGGGAACATGCCTGTTGATTGGACCGAGCTAAAAGCCCATTTGCTATATCGTTGCGAAAGCTCAATAGGTCCATATACTTATTCTTCGGGTTGTTATTTTCGTGGTCCATTCGATACTCTAACCACGAGTTACACACCGCCAAATCAATGAAATGTTCAAAAATCTTAAGAGTTCACTTCCTAGATCTTATCGAAATTCTGTATAAAGAAAGGAGGAAATCCATTTTATTTACTCCTCCCATATTGATATTGTACTCTGATACAATACTTGGTTGTATTATTTCAATATTTTTCTTTTTTTCAGAAGAAAATTGGGAGATTTTATTCACGGGTTCATGGCCATGGATTGATGACACAAGTTGTACAATGCCCCCATCTAACCATCTGAGAACAAAAATATTATCTGCTCTTTCGACACGATAGTCAAAACTTCCACGGCCTTTTCTTCAGTTCTTTTTCAGATTTTAAATTAATTTTTCCGAATCTATTTCCTCTTATAGTACCTGTAGCCCAAATTCCTTTTTGTCTTAAATGTAATACTAAATTCAAAGTAGTAAAATAATTATCAAAAAATAGCTTGATTTTTTTCCTCAGGAATAGTTTTTGCTAGATGAATCACTATATCAGAACAAAATCCCAGCTTTGAGCCACTCAAAATTGTCCCTTTTCCCTGATATATTTCAAAATCGTAAACTATGCCTTTTGAGCTGCAAAGACCAAATATCTTCATTCCCCATTTGATGGACTTGTTGGGCATATACTGTCTCAGACAGGTTCTACCTTTAAATCCACACAAAGATTTTCATCTTTTGGAATAACGTACTCTTTTTTTTTAAACATGTTTACAATAGGGCGAATTTTGTAAAGTTTGTCTCCCTTTTTGTGGGTCTGTTGTAAACTTTAAATTATTTCGTACAAAATGGAATCTTTGCCTGGACATATTTTCAGGGAATGACGGTATTACGGTACCATTTGTCCAATACATTTCCAAACGCGGATAACTAATGGTACCAATCATTATTTGTAGACCTAGATATTTCACAAGTTCTTCTTTAGTTAAATTAACGCCTTTTCCATTTTTAATAATTGAAGCCTGGTTTGTTGAAAATACCACTTGTTGAAGAAATTCTTCTGTAAAGTACTCTAAAAAATACTCCATAGGTAACTTTGTATTTTTCTTTGGGTATGTTCCAGAAAAAGATGTTTCTGGACTAGTCCAGGATGCTCTTTTCCAACGAAATTCTTGAACTTTTTTAAATGGAACCTGTGGAGTGTTAAAAATTATTGGACTCTTCTGAACTGCCCCATCAACTACGTTACTGTCTACTATATCAAAAATCCTATCATCTTCATCGTTATTGTCTACATCAATATCTTCTATGTTGATCTCATATGGACCTTCCCTAGAAAGTTCTTCTAGTATAAAGCTGTTATTTCTATCGAGTGCACCAAATAAATTATTAATAACTTCAGATTCTTCTGGTTCGTCCAAATTAGAAACATCGGAATTGACAAAATTAGTTAAAATTTTTTCAAGTTCAGCATCCTTTAATTTTCTTGGCATTTTTTAATTAAATAGATGATATCAGAGCTAAAACAAGAACGTCTGTATCATAGCAGCATCATACGTAAAATGATTTCATTTGTATTGGGTGGTATCATTTACAACCACAACTTTTGTTTGTATCCATATGGATACATGCAATGTTTAAAAAATCCGCAGAGCTTTTTTTTTTGTTTAAACCGTAAATTTAATGATGCGAAAAGTTAAAATAAGTACTTTTCTTTATGTTGAGTATATTTTTCTTTTAAAAAAATGCAATTATATGAATGTTATTTGTAAAATAAAAAAACATCTTTCCCAAAAAAAAAAATAAGTCAATTTTTAAAAATGCTATATTATTCTCAGTTTTATAAATATCCCAATGTTTTTTATGTAGAATGATTCATAATGTCTGAAAAAACGGTATGATGTCGAAATGTAACTCAATTCTTTGACTTGGCGTATTTTTAAATGCTTGCAAAGTTGAGTGTATCCATATGGATACAATATAGCGAAAGGGTTAAGAAGAATACAAATATTAGTCCACATATGCATTTATTAAATATTCATTACATGATACAAATAAAGACGACAACAGCATTATTCAGTTTTTATAGCGAACTTTGCTTTGGTGTCTCCCAATATGCGCAAAGAATTACAAATAATTTCAATACAAATTTTAGAAATGGAGCTCGACAGGTATCTATCATCCACACACGTTATTATGCTTCCAATGGAATAAAACTTCTTATAAATTGAGATAAATCATGAATAAATAAAATTTGTAATAGCAAAATAAAATCCTTAATAAGGGATTTCAGCATAAATCCAGATAAAGCTAGGCCATTTTTATTATGCCCAAATTGAAGATAAATCCCAGATTTTAATAATACGATCCTGTCCAACGGTCAATAACAACTTTCGATTCTCATCCAAGTCCATATTAATGATAGAATGTTTTGCATCATGAAATGAAGCCAATGAAGGACGTCTAAAACTTGTCGCTTTTTTAATATATTCTCACAACATATAAATAAACATACTCAACACTTTGTAATTGCTTATAGCATGGATCACAACAACGCACATCGAATTCAAATCCCATTATAGGGATATTAATACGGTTTACAGAGCAATTGTCACATACAGCCTTTCCACAGTGTCGACAATGGTGCTGTCGAATGCCTGAAAATTATAAAGCATATAAATTATTACTAAATTGAAAGCAAACACTACTAGGCTATTTCCGAGCAACTGAAATTATTATAGCTCAGGTTACCAACGGAAGTGCTGGTAATTTGTTTAATTCGGTTTGTTTTGTTTAAAATCGACTCCACTTTAAAGCATTCAGAAAGCTTTAAAGGAGTCGAATCAAACAAATTACCAGCACTTTCGTTGGAAACCTGTGCCACAATATATTATCACATGATTGCACAATTACGTTGCGTTTTTTAAATGATGGATAAACCCTTTTCAACAAAAAATATTTGCGGAATCTAGGAATTTCATGAATATATAAATATATATTAATACATCAAAACCTAAATACGATCTCAGTAGCATTACAAAATTTGATAATAGGTTCATTGGATACTGTCAATTTTAGACTAATACTTAAGATAAGTTCTTGCTACACTTTACGTCGATCCCAGTGATCCTAGCATAAGGGATCTCAATTTGAAAATCCAGCCTAAAGTTTTACGACTACTTACCCAAAACGCCAAAGAACTGCGAGTCAAGATGTCATCAATAAGACTAAAACGTCTAAGTTCATCGGTCAATCGCCGGGAGTAAAGTTCTTCACAAAGGTTCTCAACTTCTCTCTGACACCAATCTACCAACTTATGGTAGTCTCACAATTAAAGTCATAAACTACACATTCGCTTGGATGCAGTAGAAACAAACATACATGCCAAACACCGCACATTGGATTATCACATGATGACTTTTGATGTCCCTCGTAGAACAACGTAATAGTGGAGCCTACATTTCTGTTAGGAAGTTTTCGCAGAAATCATCATTGCAGTCACCAACTTGGAGCAGAATTGCTTCATAGGGACATTACTACCTTTCTACAATACCCCGGCGAGCTTCAATACACATACAAAATTTGGGTCTTTAACAACTTGAGACATGTACTGAACATTATTTGAAGTGAAGCAACTTCGATCTGGATACTGAAAGAGTGCGTGCACGATATAATTCACCTCTTTCCATTGTCATAATAACGTAACTTAATATCCCTTTCTATTTTGCCAAACTCCGTCGAACAACCAACAGCACCTTTCCTGGATCTACAGCTAAGTGATTTCGATTACAGTTAATTTTGTACTTTCCCCCAATCAGGGCTTATACCCCTTTTACGATTTTCTACTCCACTCGGCATTGGAATTGAAGTTAAAGCAATTCAACTTCAGTTCCACCCAACTGTTTTTTGGTATTTTGAATTGTCCATTCGAACTTCCTAACACCAAGGAAAAAAAGTTTTATTGACAATTAAATGGCTTTTAATTAATGTTTATTGCATATTCATAAGTTATTCTCGTTTAAATGGGGAATTATTTTGTTTTTTTACTAAATGAGATGAAGTAGGTTTCCACAAACTCTTTATTTCCTTGCTGTCGCTAGTTAT
Organism: Bactrocera dorsalis; assembly: GCF_023373825.1. NCBI lineage: Eukaryota > Metazoa > Arthropoda > Insecta > Diptera > Tephritidae > Bactrocera > Bactrocera dorsalis. Next base: position 69,207,759 of record NC_064303.1, on the reverse strand, counting down.
CAATAATAAAACGCACAATAGTTTTATCTTTGTACTGAGAGCAACCTACGATACTACATATGGTTCAAACAAAATGAGCTTTTAAATGTTATGAAAAAAAAAAAACACAAATGACTGAAAAGGAGCAAAATGCTTCAAATTTTAATTTTACTTAATTTGTATATTTCTAGAAGTAGCAGATTGTATTACTTCTTTATGTTCAAAACATTTCCCACGGTCCTTTAATTTTATTTTAATGTTTCTAAATTATAGTTTGTTTCGTCCAGTTTCGTGATTTTACTCGACGACCTCAACAATTCTATTGTTTTCTATTATTTTAAACCATTTTCTGTTGATATTTCTCCCAAATAAATTCAAAGATGGATGTGCCATACGTTTTAAGAGAGGTAGGGGTATATGTAATATCTTTGGAATGGTATGAATGAACCAAAATCCGCGTTATGATACACACTTTTAAATTTTTTTTTAGGGTGAAGAACATTTAAAAAATTTCGTTTAACAAAAAATTATGTAAAATATTATTATTTAAACAAATGGATCATGAAAAAATATTTATAATACTAGCTGACCCCGCAGCCGTTTTCCTGCGTAAAATTACATACATATGTGTTTTGATATAAAAAGAAAGTTAAATTTATCATGTTTTTTTTTTTTAATGTAACGCAGCTTGATTTTTTGGTTTCTGTTGTGCGTAAATGTACAGAGAAGATAGTTTTCCAACTCGTACGCAACAACGCCACGTATTTTTAGCGGTGTAAAAAACATAGCGGCTCCAAATTTATACCACACATTTCCTGATGATTGTCATCTCAAATGCAATTTTTACTGGAAACCGAATCCGTTTGAACTGAAATGGCAAATAGATAGAACTCAAAGGAATTCGTAGAATCAAGCATTCTGCCCCCTTGTATTCGATAGGTGCGTCACAATCAGTGGGGTTCCATTACACAGTTTCGGTGCTTGTAGATTGCGAAACATCTATCATCTAACAGCACTTCAAGATAAAGTCCAAGGAGCTGTTGCTTGAAAAATCTTGCTGTGAAATCGTGACGATCGCTTGCTGATATCCCGCGCTCTATAATACCGCACGTATGTCATCATCCTGGGAGTACTCGGTCATGTGCCTTGGGCTGCTAATGTATGTTGATGCCAAAAATAACGCCGACCGATAATAGCGCGATCTCTTCGTAGCATCGTAACAAATTTCAATCTGTAATTGATCACTTTGTGTGCAACACACATAACATTTTTACTGAATAATTTTCAAAAATTTTTGAAGAAACCGACAAATTTGAACGATTCAAATAATTGAAAAACAAAACAAAAAAAACTTTATAAAAAAATTTGCATGGAAAATATTAACTTTTTGGAATTTTCCAATTTTCCGACTTTTCTTCACGAAAAGCATACAGGTCTTTTTATTTTTAAACCTTCCCCGTTCCACATAGAACATTCTCTGAAAATTTCATCAAGATTGGTTCAGTCATTCCCTTAGCGTTACTAATAAACAAACATTAATTCGTTTGTATGGATAAAATAAAAGGGCTGTTTTTAGGGGGTTTTCGGAAATTATTCGAATTTTTCTTGCCGTAAAAACCATCCTTGAGCCTCAGCGAACATTTAGAAAAAAGAATTGGCCAAATTGGTCCAGGCGTTGTTGAGTTAAACCCTTACCAACACATTTTGCGATTCATTTTTATATATAAGAAGATAGCACGAACATTTTTCTTTGACTTCACAAAATTTCATCGATTTCAATAACATTAACAAAAAAAAAAAGAATTTTAACGAAATATTTATATCACGGGGTATGCGTCTCGTCCCCTTTCTAATGAACTGCTAATTTTCAAAATCGGAAATTTTTCGAAATTTTCATGTATCACTTGACGTGGTTTAACCCACTTTGCACCGAGCTTTCGCCTCTTTAGAGCATGTTGTTGTTTGTTGTTTTAACGGCTTAGCTAATCCCCGTTAGGATGGTAAGGGTCGTTTGCGTTGTCGTCGAGGTCATCTAATGGGAGGCCCAAGAAACGTGTTGATTCGATCGGGTCCGACCAATGGGAGGAGGGTGTTAGATGAGTGGGGTTTGTAGGGCGTACAAAGAGGTGGCCAGTGTCATGCGGAGACTCGTTGCATGCAGGACATACATTAGGTATATCAGGGCAGATTCTGGATAGGTAGGAGTTTAACCTGCTACAATATCCAGAACGAAGTCGCGCTAGGGTCACTCGTGTTTTTCGCGGCAACTGGAGCTCTTCATCTGCGATAGGTGGTGGTTTGACTCCAAGAACGCCATTCACGGGAAGGGAGTCGGTGTAGGCGTTGATGGCTCCACTGTGTATGGCGGTCAGTACCTGTCGAAAGTCAGTTGCGTCCGAAGTCCGGTCGGCGTACTGTTCGATGTTGTCGACGTAGTCGAGGAAAGACCTTTTGATGCTCCTAGGAGGCGGTTCCGCTCCAAGCAGATGGCTGCAAGGGTGATTCCTACGGAAACATCCCAGCAGGAACTGCTTGGAGAGGAATTCATTATGCTCCATTACAGATAGCATAAGCGTCTCACTGTGGAGGTGTTCAATGGGAGACATCAAAAGCCATCCCGTCTGGTCCGGAGTGCGGTATTCTGGCAGGTCTGAAGTTTCCTCATCTGCGTACCACTGCATCCAGGCGACCATATTGGTGCTGCGTAGTTGAGGACCGGCCGGCCGATTGCCTTGTAAGTTGCCAACTGTACCTTGGCGACAATCGCGGTCATATGGGGAGAGAAGGAGCATAGACTATCGAAGGTTACGCCTAAAATCTTAGGGTTATTGACAGCCGGAATTTTGATGCCATCGACTGAATATTAAGTTCAAGTCTATACTCCTTCGTCCAGTTTGTAAATATGGTCGCTGTGGATTGGGTGGGGGAAAGTGTGACGTTTCGTGCAGTAGGAAACGAGAAAGGTCAGAGAGGTGGTTGCGAGAGTTTCGAGATATAGAAGTTAAACAGTAGCGGGGAGAGGAAACCACCCTCCGGAACCCCCTGTTTAATTCTTCTGAGTGTAGATGTTTCACCTCGAAATAGTACGGATGACTGACGACCGCTCAGATAGTTCATGGACCACCTCTTTAACCCTGGAGGAAGCGTTGTTTTTTCTATGTCCTGCAGTAGCATTGTGTGGTTGACTGTGCCAAAGGCTTTTGACAAGTCCAACGCTACGAGGATCGTTCTCTCACAGGGTGGTTTCTGGCTGAGGCCACGGACTATCCGGCCGTTTATGACGCTAAGTGCTGTGGTGGTGCTGTGCACCTTTCGGAATCCATGCTGGCGACTGGCTAGGCTCAGATGGTGAGTGAAAGTCGGGAGTAGCAAGGCCTCAAGTGTCTTCACTACTGGGGAGAGGAGAGTTATCAGGCGATAAGATTCCCTTTTGTTGGCGGGCTTCCCAGGTTTCAGTAGTGGGACCACTCTTCCGTTTTTCTAGACATCGGGTATTTGAAGAGTGGTCAGAGACAGTTTGAGGACCTTGGTGAGATTACTTACTCCCGTCGAACCTAGATGTTTTAGCATTAGCATGTTGATTCCATCAGGGCCAACGGATTTGGATGATTTTGCTTTTTTGATGACACTCTGAACCTCTTCAGTTTGGCATTTTGCGCAGCCGTTGGTTAAGACATCTCTTGGCTTTGTCTACCGAAGAGTGCAGTGTAAACTGCCGGCTAAAATAGCTCGCGCTCTTCGGATTAGACAAAGCTTTGACAGTAGCCCAAAGCTTACTCACACCGGTGGAGAGGTTGCAGGACTTCTTGAGAGCATCAGCTTAGCAAATATCTTTTCAACGGTGGATTTCCCTGAGCCCAAATTCCACAGTATTTTCCCCCAAAAAGCAATGCTTTATTAACACACGAAATGCTTTATGATCCATTTTTTTGTAAACTAACACAAAATGCTATATCTCATTAACTAATAGTTCTAATCTAACTAATAGAAATCATATAGATGGTAGTAGTATTATCTATGTATGTACCAGCCACAGTGAAGCGTAGACGGGTCCTCTAGTTTGACATAAAAATGAAATATAACAATAATAACACTGGCCTAAACTCATTTTGGTGCCTAAGATTTTATACCTGATTTTGGATGTATTTTGTGAGTTGATATGAGAAAACAAGTCACATTTTCCATATCATAAGAAAGAAGAAAACACATCTAAGTAGCGGGAATGTGGTTCATCCTATCGTATGAGTGATGCGCGATGCAGTGGCTGGCAAACGTTTGCAAAATAGTATACGGGGAAAATAAAATAAGAATTGTAGGTAAACTAGAGCTGTCAGCTGACATCTAGTAGCGGGAATGTGGTTCATCCTACCTACTATACCGACTACTGATGCGCACAGAGCTGCACAAACCAAAACTGTTTTTTTTTTGTAGGCCAGTGTAATATAATAAAACATAATAACCAATAAACGCTTAAAATCAACCAATAAATAACACCGGTCAACGCGACTTTTGGGTCTGACATCTACATGTTAAATTTTAGTTTCTCCTATAACGAAAATAAGAAAAAAAATTTTTTTCCGGTTTAAGTTTGCTTTCGTAGAAGTTAGAGCAATTTTTCGATTTTTAAGCAGAAATGACTGATTTTTATATTTTTTCTACAATTTCACTATAAATTATAATTAGAAAACTTTTTTTAGATACAAGAGTCGTTTTTATTCAAGATGTGTGATAAACAATAATATATAAATGTAAAATAACAATAATAATAATAACATTATAACTTTAATAAATTCACCGCAAATAAAACAGAATGAATCAACATCATTTTTACACTGACTTGATGATATTTTTTAACTGAGTAATACTCTAGAGATGAGCGATATGGTGATTTTTCGATATCTGTGATTTCAGTGATTGCTATTTTTAAATCACTGTGATTTTATATTGCTTTTGCGATCGCAACTAAGTGGAGGTTAAAACGTCGTTGTTGTTGTTGTAGCGGCAGATTCTGCCGATTTGACACTGTTTGGCCGAATAAAAGTCCTGGGGGCCTATTCTGTAACTCGATTCGAAAAAAAATTTACTCGAATTCGGATTTTGTATATTCTGTAACTCGATTTTCGGATTTTCAAGCCAATTTTCGGATAAAATAATCCATAGCTTATGAGTTGTAGAAAGCAAAAACGAAAATTGTACGTATTTATTGACACAGGGTGGTACAACTTTCGCATAATTATAAATCAGATCCGAATTTCGAATAGAATACATTTTCGAATCGAGTTACAGAATAGGCCGCCTGATCTGTTCCACTTACGTAGACCCGACTGTCGTGAGAACGACGAAAACGTTTTGTCGTTATTGCCGGCAAATTCTCTTTTGGCTCCTATAACTCGAGTCAAGTTTTTCCGTCTTTCTTTTCACTACACTTTCGCAAATGTTGGAGCGGTTCGGCTAGCTGACACTTAGACCGTATAGCATAGTTCATTTGTATCATATCACGCATTTCTTAGAAGGAATTACCATTAGTGTGGTGATAATTTGTTTGTTTAGAATACCCGCTTTTAATATTTTCAAGATCTAATAATTAACGGGAGTTTCCTAATCTTTGGGAAAATATTAAAACCCCGTAATTTTTTTATTCCATAATTTTTTCTGAAATTAATTAGTTCCAATTCTTGTTTTCATATTTGGTTTTAACAATAAGTAAAAATTAAAACTTTAATTAAAACAAATTAAAATATTCCATTATTCCATTTTGCTTACATTTCATCTACCACTTCAAACATCTGCTATACTTCACTTCTTTTCCTTGATACATTTCCTGCCATTATTAAAAATTATAAGAGCGTTACACTCAAAACTTCAAACCGCTATGACGAAAAAGAAGAAAGTTGTTACTTTTATGCTATTTGTTATTGTGATCGTAATTCACAGGTTCGAACTGCTATCGTAAATCATAGGTTCGAACTGTGATCGCAATTCACAGGTTCGAACTGCGAAGAAGCGAACTGCTATTTATAAAATGTGATCGCAGTTGCGATTTGCGATTTTTCAATCACAGTGAAAAAATCACCGGTAGTGAAATATCGCTCATTACTATAATACTCTAATATTGTTGTTACAGCTATAATAAACAGGTTAACATTCACTACTGTGCCTCTTACAAATAACAATACTGTTTACTTTCGGGTGAATCAAAGTGCTGCCATCTTTGATTTATGAAATAAATTAAAATATATTTATCGATGTAGATCAGCCCAAAGCAAACTTAAAGAACTAATGATTAATATTTAAGTGTTTTTCAATGTCTAGAATCAGAAGTCAAGCATGAGAACAGAAACCCAAAAAAAGATTTTTTTTTGTTGACCGGTGTAATTTTCAATTACTTGTTTCATATTAAAACAAAAATATGAACTTTTATTCAAAAATTAAATTGTATAGTGCTTGTCGTTTAGTTCGGGGGTAGGTGCAACAATAGCACTTCCATCGTATGTGTGAAGAATCGGGCCTTTTTAAGAGTATGTTGTGCAGCACACAGCAGACAAGTACTCATTTATTAAAAAATGTTTGACTCTCTCGGTCTTTTATTTTTTCCCGCATTTGTTTCAAGCTACAAAACTTTTCTTTAAGGGGTTTGGGGTAGTAAGAATTTTCAAAATTTTTTTCTTCGCATTTTCGTCAAGTGCAATATTTTAAATATTCTCTGAAAATTTCACGTTGATCCGATAATTACTTTTTGAGTTATTCGAGTAATAACAAAGAGAGCTCGGGCGCTTCAAAGCGCTAATGTGAAACTTTAAACGCGTTTGGCTAAATGAGTTAAGCGTTCCGCCCCCATACACTACTACAACACACCACTCACAAAGCAACACTGGCCCACTCACCACACTTGGAGACAACACTCATCGACTGGAAGCAGAAGTCTACACCCACACACACACCAATGCACGCCGTACCTCAACCCACCATAACTCTCCACAGCCCAACGAGCAAAAACCCTTGTCAAGGAAGAAGCCGCCCTTTTCGATCACGACCTACGAGCATGACCTACCATTGCTAGCGGTGGCCTGATAAACAGCATAACCTGGCGACCTATGCTAACTCTTGCATCAGACCATCTGCCCATAATTATCTCGATCAAGAAGCCTCCCGATTTCGTTTCTGTGGACAACCGTACCTTCATTAACTTCAAAAAAGCTAATTGGGTCGGCTTCACAGAATTCACTGAGAGCACCTTCAACGCTCTACCCATTCCTACGGACGTATGCGTTGGCGAACGTCAATTCCGCAAGGTGATCGCAGCAGCTACTGCTCGCTTCATCCCGGCTGGAAGAATAGCGGAAATCCACCCCAATTTCCCAGCCGAAGCAGCTGTCTTAGCTAATGAGCGCGACACCTTACGCCATGCCGATCCCGGGGATCCCCGAATAAGGGATCTCAATTTGGAGATTCGGCGAATGGTAAATCAACATAAGCGGACGAAATGGATAGAGCACCTGAAGTCCTGCAACCTCTCCACCGGTGTGAGTAAGCTTTGGGCTACTGTCAAAGCTTTGTCTAATCCGAAGAGACACGACGACCGAGTTGAAGTTCAATTCAATGGTCATGCCTCTTCGGACCCGAAGAAGTGCGCGAGCTATTTTAGCCGGCAGTTTACACTGCACCCTTCGGTAGACAAGGCCAAGAGATGTGTTAACCGACGGCTGCGCAAAATGCCAAACAACTGCGCGCCACTTACTTTCACCGATGAGGAGATTCAGGGTGTCATCAACAAGGCAAAATCCTCCAGATCCATCGGCCCAGACGGAATCAACATGCTAATGTTAAAGCATCTAGGCTCGACGGGAGTAAAATATCTCACCAAGGTCCTCAACCTGTCGCTCACCACTCTTCAAATACCCGATGTGTGGAAAGTCGGAAGAGTGGTCCCACTACTGAAACCTGGGAAACCCGCCAACAAAGGGGAATCTTATCGACCGATAACTCTCCTCTCCCCAGTAGTGAAGACACTAGAGGCCTTATTACTCCCGACCTTCACTCACCACCTGAGCCTAGCCAGCCACCAGCATGGTTTCCGCAAAGTGCACAGCACCACCACAGCACTTAGCGTCATAAACGCCCAGATAGTTCGTGGCCTCAACCAGAAACCACCCTGCGAAAGAACGATCCTCGTAGCGATGGACCTGTCAAAAGCTTTTGACACGGTCAACCACAAAACGCTACTGCAGGACATTGAAAAAACCACTCTCCCTCCAGGGCCATGGTGGACCAGGTGGACCATGAACTATCTGAACGGTCGTCAGTCATCCGTACTATTTCGAGATGAAACATCTAAACTTAGAAGAATTAAACAGGGGGTTCCGCAGGGTGGTGTCCTCTCCCCGTTACTGTTTAATTTCTATATCTCGAAACTCCCACAACCACCAGAGGGGGTTTCCATAACCTCGTACGCTGATGACTGCACGATATTGACGTCGGGCAATGGAATCGATGGCATGTGTTCGAAAGTGAACAGCTACCTCTCTGACCTTTCTCGTTTCCTCACTGCACGGAATCTCCAACTTTCCCCCGCCAAATCCACAGCGACCATATTCACAAACTGGACGAAGGAGTATAGACTGGAGCTTGATATTGCAGTCGATGGCGTCAAAATTCCGACTGTCAATAACCCTAAAATTTTAGGCGTAACCCTTGATAGTCTATGCTCCTTCTCTCCCCACACGACCGCGATTATCGCCAAAGTACAGAGCCGCAACAAGATCCTCAAGTCGCTAGCCGGCAGCACATGGGGAAAAGACAAAGAAACGTTGTTGGCAACTTACAAGGCAATCGGCCGGCCGGTCCTCAACTACGCAGCACCGATATGGTCGCCTGGATGCAGTGGCGCGCAGATGAGGAAACTACAGACCTGCCAGAACACAGCACTCCGGACTACGACGGGATGTCTCTTGATGTCTCCCATCGAACACCTCCATAGTGAGACGCGCATGCTTCCTGTAAAGGAGCATAATGAACTCCTCTCCAGGCAGTTCCTGCTGGGATGTTTCCGTAGGAATCACCCTTGCAGCCATTTGCTTGAAGCGGAGCCGCCTCCTAGGAGCATCAAGAGGTCATTCCTCGACTACGTCGACGACATCGTACAGTACGCCGACCGAACTTCGGACGCTACAGACTTCAGACAGGCACTGACCGCCATTCACAGTGGAACCATTAACACCTTCACCGACTCCCTTCCCGTGAATGGCGTTCTTGGAGTCAAAGCACCACCTATTGCAGATGAAGAGCTCCAGTTGCAGCGAGAAACGCGAGTGACCCTAGCGCAACTTCGTTCTGGGTACTGTAGCAGGTTAAACTCCTACTTATCCAGAATTGACCCCGACATATCCAATATATGTCCTGCGTGCAACGAGTCTCCGCATGACACTGGCCACCTCTTTGCATGCCCCACAAACCCAACCCATCTAACACCTTCCTCCCTTTGGTCCGACCCCGTCGAAACAGCGCGTTTCCTGGGCCTACCGTTAGATGACCTCGACGACAACACAGATAACCCTTACCATCCTAACGGGGATTAGCATATCCGTTAAAACAACAACAACAGCGAGCAACATCAGCGGACTTTTTGATTTTCGACGCGCAGCAATTTTCTCAGTTTTTCACAACCATCGTGTGTCATCATTTTTGATTTTCGTCGCGCAGCAACTTTCTCAGTTTTTCACAACCATCGGGTGTCATCATTTTTGATCTTCGCACAGCAGCTCATCCAACCTAGTTTCGATTTGTTTTATATATACACTTGGTGCAGCCTCCGACCAAGGAGCCCAACAATTCACGGTTTTCCATACATTTACTGTCACTCCAGCGGTATCCGACCAGGGAGATTTTCTTCTTTAACATTATACTTAAAATATTGTTAACGCATTTGTGAAGCATGTGAGTATCCTCCTGAATTAAAAGACAATCATTTGGCCATAACAAAAAAGGCATTTTATTCCGGAGTGGGTGCTAAGGTGTAAGTGCTAAAGAAATTATCTATAAGTAAGTAAGTGGTAAAATAACTAGCGTTTTTCTCAAAACTATGTTTTTTGGATCGGTGACAACTGTAACTCGAAAACCACTCTGTAGATTTTAATGAAATTTATACAGCTTTTAGAATACATAATAAACTTGGGCCTGATCGAAGGATTTTTTGTTTTTCAAAAATTTCGATTTTTAAGGCCAATTAACTGTTGATTTTTTCCCAAAAAATTCCTGAGGCCGCCATTTTGTTAATTTTTGAAATCCTTCGATCACGCCCGAGTTTATCTATTTATAAAACAAATTTTCTTTGCTCGATTGCTTTTAGATGAATCTCCAAGGACTTATAGTTGTCACCGTAAGTACCGTTTTTTGGAACAGGGTCAACACAAACTATAACTTTGGAAATTAATTTTTTTTTTTTTGAAATGTTCGTGACTTCAAGTCAACACATTCTATAATAATGCCATATTACTACTTTTGTAAAATAACATGATTTAATAGCAAAAAAAAAATACTGAAAATTCTCATTTTTTCGTGCCTCTGACTACTCCTACCCCTTAAGGATCCCGAAACAATTTTCGACTCTCAACATGATACTGGCTGTGTACTTTGTCGAATTTAGCTAAAGAAGAATTGCTTCGGTATGGTGTTATCAAATGACAATTTCTACGATAGCCGGTTCTGCGATACCGGAATTGGCTTCGGCCATTTATTATCATTTCGACGATCTAACCCTGTTTGGATCGGTAAGTGACATTTGTCACCATTAGATCAACACTTAGCAACAAGGTTGCTCTATATCCTCCTAATCTGTGATGGCTTTGATTCCAAGCTCGCATGAATTTTTCTGCTTCTCCATGGCTCCACCATAATTTCATTCCGATTAGTTCATGAAATGGTTGGAGCCGTTGTTGTTATTGTTTTAACGGTTATCTAGTCCCCGTTAGGATGGTAAGAGTCATGTGCGTTGTCGTCAACGTCATCTAACGGGAGGCCCAAGAGACGTGCTGTTTCGATGGGGTCGGACCAAAGAGAGGAGGGTGTTAGATGAGTGGGGTTTGTAGGACATGCAAAGAGGTGGTCAGTATCATGCGGAGATACTGCAGGACATACACTAGGTATGTCAGGATCTATTCTGGATAAGTAGGAGTTTAACCAGAACTGGTTGGAGCCGTCTAAAGGCGTGCTCAGGCCTTAAGGCTCATAGGGAGTGTAGCCCCATGCTGCCAGCGCACTAATGCGACAAAGCCCCAACGCCTGTGCAAGATGCAGCCTAGTGCCCAAAAAGGTCCCACTAATCTCAACTAATCAATATGACTCCCAGTCTGAAGAGAGAACTGTCCTAGTACTGTTGGACTTGTCGAAGGTCTAGTTAACAATACAATAATACTTGAAAAGATCAGATACACCACGCTTCTTCCAGGACATCATGGGCCAGGAACTATGTGAGCGGTCGACATTCATCGGTATTATTATCTCTATGACCTCAAACGCAGATGATTGTACGATAATGACGTCGGACAACGGAATGGCATATGTTCAAAAATGAAGGCTTATGCCCCAGAACTTTCTCGCTTCTTCACCGTTAGTAGTATAAAAGTTGCTAAATCTACGTCCACCTTATTCACGGACTGGACGAAGAAGTACAGACTGAGTAGCTAAACATTCGCTATTGTCACTAAAGTACAGAGTCGCAACAATATCCTAAGTCGCTAGCCGGCAGCCCTACAGACAATTACGGGACGCCTACTAATGTCTCACATCGAGCACATACAAAATCCTACGTGTAAAGGAGCATAAAATCCTTCTCTATAAGCAGTTCCTTCTCGAATGTTTTCGTAGAAACCATCCCTACAACCACTTGCTTGAAGAGGAATCGCCTTATAGGAACATGCAGAGATTACTATTACAATAAGGAAAACCACTAACAAAAAAATTTGAAACTTTGAGTATTCTCAACTGAGAGTTTTTTACGCATTAAATTGATATTATCAATATCCAAAACATTAACCAATATGCAGTGGAAGACCATACATTTGAAAAGGAAAATTGTCATCATTTACAGTATATCTTAAAAAATTACAACACTTAATTTTGTTAAAAAATTATTTTCTGCCCAAAATAAAGAGCATATTCAACGAGAACTTCGATAATCAGTATATACCCGATTTTATCGCACTTTCTGTAATAACAAATATAACTTCCACTTACCGATCCCAATAGTTTTAAATCGCCGAAATGAAAGTCCCTAGGTTGGTAAAATCTGTGTCATTTCTGATAATATAGAATCGACTGATGTGAGGATTGTATCAAGGGTGTTATTTCGGCGATATATTCTTCATTGGGCTCATAAGTAGAAAGATATAGACGTGGTTATTATTCTACTTTACCTACTTTCATTCCGAATTGGAAATGCTAGAAAACAATTATTTCATTTCATAATTACCTATTATTATTTTAGCATTATTTTCGCTAAGTCAGATACATAATTATTATATCTGTATGATTAGGGGAATGATTTGGTTTTATTCATCATTGCGATTTATATTTACCTATTTGTCTTTGGTCCATCATTGCTCGGAAATTCCAAAAAAATGGACGTTGACATTGTTGACAACTATTGCTTTCAACCCATCCTGGTACTTCCTTTCGCATCGCATTCATTTCCCAAAAAACCATAACAGAATCTTCACCTCCGCTTATTAGTTGCTGGGTATGATTGGCATACGCAAGTGATGAAACTTTATTACTAAAAGTGAAAGAGGTGAATACAAAGATTGGAAAGAAAAAAGATAAAAATCTACTTGTGTCCTTGGAGTTCATAAATTGTGCCACGTTTTCCTCCAACATCCCATACAAAAACCATTTGGTCGCAAGATCCACTAAACAGTAACTGATGTTCTTCTACCCATTTCAAGCATCGAATACTGGCTAATAATTTATATGTCTATATTTTTAGCTATACAAATAAAAATAATAATTACTAGTATGTCCTTTAAAGGTATTAATGAATTGAACTCCTTGTACGTCACATCGTAACATTGTGATCATACCAGCATTGTCTCCAACGAATGCATATTTCGCCATGGTGTCAAATCTATAAAGAAAATAATCTTAACAGCTTATACAAAAATATTCGTATATTTTGAAGACGTACTGAAGTGAAGTACAAGGTGTCTCAAAACTGTAACTACCCAATCTCTGACCATTTTCGGTAGAGTAAAAGACGAATGATTTGTCCTTCCCACATGACAACACCCATTTCAGCATATGAGCTACTACAACTTCCATTACACGACCCTGATGAGCTAAATAATCTCGGACAAAAGAAAGACGGTTGCAGTCATCCGAAAATAAGTATTGGGTTACCGTTCCGTTATCCTGGCCAATATACAATTGTCTTTCGGCCGCATTATAATATATAGACGTACCTCCTGAAGGCATACTTTCACATATACTAGGCCAATACTGCCCAGAATCTCGTTTAAGCCACACACGTATAGTTCTAAAAAACTTTTTTTTAAATATTTGGATTTCGAGCAAATATATGTACAAACTTGTCATCAGATACGCTTATAACTCCGTTTTCTCCAGGAATAAATATTGCAGAATTAATATCATCACCACTACCCTCCAGTTTATTTAGCAATTCCAACTTCTTCTCCGAACTGAAACGATTATCACAACTGCGTTGAGCCGGCTTAATTTCTGCAGCCATGTTATTATGAAAGTTATTTCGGACCTATAAACTCATTTAATTTAATATCTTCCCGATTAATTATCGATTATCCTTCCCATACCAAAGAACTATGTTGAACACATATAACACTCGCAAACATTATACCCAGTCTACGCAATCAGTTACTGATTGCAGCCTTTAGCAATTCTCTTTCATAACAAACTCCAAGGACCGTTTTTATTATGTTATGAAATGATCACGAATAACCAATGCAATATTAGATGGTGCATTATAGCACTTCTTTGTTCAATAAATTCAGACATAGTAAAATTGGAAGAATTTTATCTTTTTTTTCATTATTTTCACACATTTTTTTGATTTTTGAACAGCTGTAACTTTTTTTAACTTTCGTTAGTTTAATGTTTTTTGGTTAAATGGAGTTTGGAATCTCACCTTTCCAAAACTATAAGGTATGACACTGACACAATCAAGTGATATTTAAAATTGTGGTATATGAGAAAGAGCAGTAGTTATTGTCCGATGGAAATATTAAAAGAATGCCAGGTACTAAAGTTAGTCGAAATCGATTTTGTCAAGTCCCCAGATATTGAAGTTCACCAAAAAGTGGGTGCCACGCCCATCATCCAATTTTCACATCGGCTCCCATAAAGCTCTCTCATATCATCTTGGTGGTAATTAAATGTCTCTGGGGTATTTAGTTATTGATTGATCGCGCCTTTAGTAGTAGAGACATACCAAGTTTCATTGAGATATCTCCATTTTTAATGAAGTTACAGCTTGCACGGATGGACGGACAGACAGACAGTCAAGCGGAATTCAACTTTTCTCGTCATCCTGATCATATATATGTACGTAACCCAATATCTCGCTTAATTTTAGGTGATGCGTACAAAACTGTCAAAATATACAAAGATTATTTTTGTAATGTCAGTGGGTTATATATTCCCTGAAATATATAATTTCTGTTGGTATAGAAAACCAGTTCATTACTCTGGTAAATTTTTTTAGAAATTGCCAAAACAGATCCCACTTCATTTAACTATGCATTCATTTATTTTTCTTTTAATAAAGGCTATATATGAAGACAGAGGATGGAGTCATGTGTAAAAGTTTACGCAAGTGAGGAAAGTTCTCTAATCGCCTTTCACTTGGGAGTGGCCAGAAACGATTCTTTTACATATGACTCAAGCATCTCACGACTTCCGGTCTTTGACCAAGTATCCTCTGGGTAGCCTAAGAACATCCGTTTGAAGGCGAGCTAAAGTGAGAAGGCGAAATATCCCCACTTAAGGGCCATCCATAAATTACGTCACACGAATTTAAGGACTTTTTAACCCCTCCCCCCTCCTTGTCAGCCCCCCCCCCCTTTCGTGACGTCACACATTTTCCAATTATATAGATTTAACAAAAAAGGGGTTATTCTATTTCGTTCTGAATTTGGACGTCAGGAACATCTTTCGTCTCAAAATCGTCTTCTTCCATCCATAAAGCATCGTCATCATTCATTAAACAGAGAATCTCTCGGGCACGTCCAGCCGCAATTCTTTGAGGACGAATTTTCGCTATAGGTAAAAGCTCTTGTTTTTTATGTGATTGTTTGTGTTGATTGGTGGCTTAATATGAAGAAAAATATAGGCCACATATGCTACACGATCTTTTAAACAAGTATGACTCGACACTAGGGCAATAACTATCATATGGAACTTGTTTCAGATGGGATGATGCTTGGAGATTTAATAATATCTGTAGTAATAATGGAGCAAACTTAGCGTCGTTGTCATCACTCCCTGTGACTCCATAACCTTCTGATGTCTGTTTAATTAACACAAGTGGTGGAAAGTATCCTTCTTTTAATAATTTCCAAAGACTACAACGTCTTACACCGCAACATGCAATAGTTTCACATTTAACTATTTGTAAAAAATATTGTGACTCACGTACATGATTAGCTTACCAAGTAGCATTATTTTTCAACATCATAGCCTGTCAATATCCAGTCCAGTAACAATTGGCGCAACACATTCAACAACGACTGGAAAATTATCAATGACTAACTTGCTCCAAATGTCAGCCAACACATTGCCCGCACTTTCGAAGTTTCGTTTTTCCAGATCTAAGTCAGTAGTTCGATTACTTGAATCAAGATATGACCCAAAATCATCATGATTTAATAGTACACTAGTACCCTGCAAGACGGAGGTAACAGATTGCACAAACACATTGAAACATTTTCAGCTGTTCACTAACACTGTTACATTTTCTGGAATTTTCAATGGAATGGGAGAATACGTAAGTAAGATAGAGAAAAACTATCGACATTATAAACATATTGTAATGTTAACTTGTTAGAATAGGAGAGGCGAATACCCAATATTTCAAGAAGAATAAACGAAAAGCGCAGTTTATTTTGGATTTTAAAGAGGTAAGTTCGCTATTTGATAATATGATATTTTATAATTAATTTCTAATTTATATATATATATTATTAATTTCTTTTATATAGAGAAAACGAAAGAGGTTAACAAGGAGAAAAAGGTAAGCATTGTGAATTTAATGTTGTGAGTATAATTAAAAATTTTAATATTACAGAAATCATTTGGACCATTGGTAAAATTCAAATCTATTGCGTGCAGCAACCAAATAATGGAGTATGTTTTAAATTATTAAAGTAAAATAGTGTATATTTAATTCAAATATTTGTTATAGATTGTGCATTTTATTTTGATTTTATTATTAAATAAAGAGAAATAATAAAAAAACTGAGTTTTATTTAAAAGAATTGTTACTGCTTGTTCTTCCTAACATGCTTATATGTTAAAGGTAAAAAACTGATAACCAAAATAATAACACTAACAGATATTCGGGTAACAAATACTTTTTGTTATCCATAACACATGGGTAAGCTAAGCGCTAACAAAATAATTTGTTACCCGTAACATACTGTGAAGAGATTTGCTAACAAATGTGTGTATTCTGTTAGAACAAGGCAGCATGCGATATTTGCCATTGGTTAGAGCGAGATAACCATTGAACATCAAATAGCTATGTGTTACTTTTTTCCCACTCTCTGAACAAAAGTAACAAATATTTTAACGAATGCAAAAGTGAACAATAACAATTCGCTTACACGTTTGCTAACAGCTACCCGTCTTGCAGGGTAAGTTCGCGACTAAGAGGTGCCATGCGTCGTTCAACTCTGTTAAATGCACTCCTTCCTGGGACAATTGTAGCTATACAAATTGCATCCAAATGAAAATCTTTAACATGTTGTAAAGCTGAAACTATAACGCGGGAGACAATTTTGTAACTTTGATTAAAATTATAATTAGGGTATTCCACCAAACTCGTAAATGTACAAACTTATAAGTTCAAAAATTTACGCTTTAGTTTTTTGGAACGCTCCTTTTTTTCATACGTATAAAAGCCGCGTAAATAAGTATTTTGACTTTTCTGTCAGTGTTGCATTTGAAAAACAAAATCCAGGGTTAATTTAGAAGAGAAATTTCTTTATAAGTGCGTGCGTTTATTTAAAAAATTAGTTAAAAAGAATTAAAAACTTACAAAATGCCACGAAAAAGTGAAAAAAGAAAACTGTGTGAAAATATTGATAACATTGCACTCAACAATTTGTCGATGTTACAAGTATTTGGATCAAGTGATGGTTTGCTTAATTACTTTCTGAGAGAATGCACGCATTTAAATGATTTCGTTTATATTTACAGAACGAAATCAAGAATAAGTGGAAGATGAAATCCTTGAAGAATGGGCATATTCAAAACTTACTGTCCTCAGCTTTCGCTATTCGATTCCGACCTTGAAAGACTCTGTGCCAAAATCCAAAAAATTCTTTTATGATATTTTGCCAAATTTAGACGAAAACCGGTTTCGACAATTTGTTAGAATGAATCGGGCAAATTTTAAAATTGTACTAAAACTGATAGAAGATGATGTTCTCTTTAACGGAGCAAGTTCCGGCAAACAATTTCCCGTTGCTATGCAACTCGCCATTGTTTTATATCGTCTCGGTTGTAATGGAGAAGGTGCATCAGTTGCAAAAATTGCTAGTTTTTTGTGGATAGGTGATGGAGGCACCATTCAAAGAGTTACTGAGCGAGTCTTTCAAGCAATATTAAAAATAAAGCAAAGGTTTTTGTATTGGCCTGATGCTAAAGAGCGGCAAAGTATTGTCAGAAATACTTATTTTGAATTGCCACATTGTATTGGATATGTTGATGGCACAGAAATCAAACTAGCTGAAAAACCTAGCGAAGATCCCGAGTCATATTTTTCGCGAAAGCATGTATATTCTCTAAAAGTTCAAGCTGTATGTGAGTATAAACTGAGAGTCCGTCACATGGTTCTAGGATATCCAGGTAGCGTTCACGATAGCAGAATCTATAATAACTGTGAACTGGCATTGAAACCATCGGATCATTTAAGCGGCGATGAATGGATAACAGCCGATACTGCGTATAAACTAACGAATACGGTTATAACCCCATTTAGAACAAATTCCAACGATTGCACTTTGCAACAAAGAAATGAGTTCAACAATACCCATTCCAAGTATCGTGTGCGTATTGAAAATTGCTTTGGAATTTTGAAGGAAAGGTTTATCTCCCTCAAAGAATTAAAAATCCAAATTAAAGATGACGCAAGTGTAAGGCTTGCTTGCCGGTGGGTTCTTGTTTGCGCCATTCTACATAAGATTATAATTGAGCAAGAAAATGGTGATACATTTGAAATCGAAAACTTAGAATATAGTTTTGACAATGATGAAGTGAATGAGAACCAATTCCAACAGTTTCCAGTCTTAGAAGGAGAACACAAGAGACGAGCCATAATAAAAATTTTAAATGAAATGTCAACATTAAATAATTTTTAAATTTTTTCAGGTAATTTAGTATTCTTCTTTCTATATCATTGAGAAAAATAACCTGTATATGAATTTTAGGTCTGCAAAATCTAACAAAACCCTCACATCCTGCCCTTACCCTACGGTGACTTGGAAAAGGCAAATAATATGGTTGAAAGCTATTGCTGTCGGCGGAAGCCAGCAACCAAAATGCCTTAAATTAACAACTTTTTATTTGATTTCATATTTTAAACTGTTAAGGTCTTCTTTATTTGTATATATGTAATCTTAAAAGACACAAAATATATGTGAGGATTAAAAAGTTCTTATGCTTTTTTATATTTTAACTCTAGTTCGTACATTTTGAGTTTTTCTTCTCTTTCATTTTCTAATTTCATTTTCGCCAAAGCAAGTCGTTCATCACGTTCAATTTCTAGCTTTTTCATCTCCAATTCCTGTTTTTTTCATCCAGTCAAATTTTTGCTTCTCCATGTCCAATTTTGCTTCAAGCATTCCTTGTAATACGCCGGCAGAGCTTGCATTTGGATTTTGCTTTTTCTTTAGGCTGTGTTTCGATGTCATTCTTTTTTTTTAATTCTCAATCTCTGAGTCGCCGTTGAAGCTGCTTGCATTGCTCGATGATAATTCCAGTGATAAATGAACGTCTGGCTGTGGAGTATCGGGCGGAATAGGAGTACTGGCTGATATACGTGAACTCGAGCAACTATTTGAAATATCATCAACATTATCAAATAAAAAAACCTCTTCGCTGTCTTCATAGAGGATTTCTATATTGCTACTCTCAATTATAACCGTAGGGTTCACGCCCTTTCTGAGCCCAAAAATCTCGTCCAGTATTTCGAAGAAGGGACAAATATTTTGAATGTAGTCTGCGAAATTTGGTTTAATTTAATTTCGTATTTAAAAGACAAAGAAAATAAAATACCCTTGACGCTTTCTTCTTCTCCATTTTCAATTAATCCAGCTCCTGTTTGACTACGCCATTTCACGGCCTCCATATATATTCCTTTTAAATAGCGCATTTTGCTCTTCATCACTTTCCAATTAATGTTTGCGAGCAAAGGGCACTTAGCAGATATTTTCGAATAAAATTTTTGTGCAATAGGCTTCTGTATAAAAAAAAATTATGCATTTATAAGCCAATGAAAAAAATAAGATACGAACCTCAAATGACTCCGGGCGGAAGCGCTTAGCTTTATCCTTTTCTTCTAATTCCTGAATATAAAATGTATTTCTGCAATTTTCATCTTCACGAGAAGTTTAAGTAATACTTACTGATGCACTCATTAAACAAAGGTTTCAGATGGTTTTTATTTCTTTAAATTAAACAAAATTTTGCAACAAGCACAAATGTTTGACCGTTCTTTTTTTCTTTGCAAGTTGTGTTGCCTGCACTAAAAACTTTGTTTTTTTGAAGCACTAAATGTAAACTATTTTTGTGTAGTGGCAACACTAAAACAAAATATCAGTTTATAAAGCAAATGCGCGGCGAATTTGCCTCATAGTTTTATACGGAACGCGTAAACTTCTTTTCATACAAATTTTGACAGCTCATTTATAAGGCACAGATTTTTACGTGTTTAAGGCATTTACTAGTTTGGTGGAATACCCTAAATATAAAATAAAATAAAGTACGATTCGCAGAAGAGCCCCAATATTTACAAATTTATTGTAACGAACCCTGGACACGGCGAGTATACCTCAGCAAGTTATTCTTGTAAGAAGCAGGGGCAGTAAAAAGCTTCGTTACAACTTAAGTATTAAAAACAAAGATTGTATTTATAAATGTTTAATATTTTTTGTTTACCTATAAATTTCACGTTTGTACATCACAAATTTTGAAATGTGATGTCACAAAGCTTTTGACCACCCCCCGCACTCGTCAACAACTCGGTATAAGGGAACTGTGGGACGGCATTTCAAACCCTTATGTACAGCTGCAACCGAAAGCATTGGTTTTCGGAAAGTGCAAAAGAACAGCTGGTACGATGAGCTGCCGTGTCGCAGCGGAGAGAAAACAGGTTGCCTACCTCGCTACGTTACGATCGACGTGCGAGATGGGATGGATACCGAGAGTTGAAGAGGGAACCGAGACGCATTTGTAGACGGAAAAAGAAATAGGCCGAAATGCGTGAGTACGAAGAGCTTGATAAGCTGGCCGACAGGGGTAATGCTCGAAAATTTTACGAAAAGATGCGGCGACTTAGAGAAGGTTTCAAGACCGGAGCATACTCTTGTAGACCCCTCAAGGTGATCTAGCCACCGATGCCCAGAGCATACTTAAATTATGGAGGGAACACTTCTCCAGCCTGCTGAATAGCAGTGAACGCACAACACCAGGAGAAGGCGAACCCGATACCCCAATCGATGACGATGGAGCAGACGTTCCATTGCCCGACCATGAAGAAGTTCGAATAGCAATTACCCGTCTGAAGTACAACAAAGTGCTATTCAAACACGGCAGAAAATAACAGATAAGGAGCATGCATCAGGTGTTCTTTTGCATTTTTCGAAAACCAATGGTTTCGGTTGCAGCTGTACGTAAGGAGCTTAAGATGCGGTCCCGCAGTTCCCTAATACCGAGTTGTTGATGAGTACTATCAGAGAGCAGGAGTGCAAGTCGAGTAGAAAATCGTTCGGCTATCTGTTGTGGTTGCAGCTTCTCGACGTCGAATCTTTCTTGTGTTTGTTAGCGTGCGTTTTGTACAGAGGGGGGTGCGAATCTTGGCTACAACAAGTAGATCCGAGTCGATGTTAGGACCTCGGATTGCACGCACATCTAATACACTGGAGACGTGTCTTCGGTCTGTCACAAAATGATCGATCTGGTTGGTGGTTTTTCGATCCGGAGACAGCTAGGTGTCTTGATGAGTTTTCGTATGCTTAACCATATTTCGGGCCCCGGCGAAGTCGATCTGCCTCAATTCATTTATGTAGATTTTCTTATTATTAATTATATATATTAGTTCAAGTTGTATATGTTAGTTTTAATTGGTATATAATAGTTTTAATATATTTAGTTTCTAGTTTAATGTTTTTATACAAATATGAGTTTTCAGAATTATAATTTTTATACTGAAGTAAACTTAATCTTGTATTACATTTTTAGTTTTGATTTTTAATAATAAATTGAGTTGACATTTTCTTCCGAACATAATAGCAGAGAACGTATATCATAGAGAAGGTCTAACTACGGACGAGCGTGTGACATTCCAATAGCTAAAAAATGTGATCACCACAACCAGCTAAGAAGGAGAAATTTTAACAGTAGCGCGTGTACAGAGACTTACTTCGATTTTACAACAGCATGTTTGCCTTTTGGCTTATATTTTTAAAATTATTTTCCACAAATTGATTACTTTTTAACTAATTAACTAACTACTTTAAGCAAGGCAATATTTTACTCAATGTTAAAATAAAACAACACTTTTAATTATATCCTATGTTTGATAAAGTAGATATATAAAATATGATATGTGTATAATATGAACATACCTTAACGTATCTGTGTAAAATATTATCATTTTATTTATAAAAATAAGTTGGGTTTTTGTCTGTTTGGTAAAGCTGGCTAAACCGTTGCATAAAATGAAAAATGGCCTGAACCACTTTTAAGGGAATTCAATGAGGATTGTTTGTAAAAAAATTCTGAAAATGCTAATTTTCCAAAAAATGACTTTTCCATACACATTTTTTTTTTAAATTTTTTGGAAACAGAATCATTGAATCGCGATCAATCAACAAGATAGTCACGATGTCACAGCACGACATTTCAAACAAGAAGAATGGACTTTATCTTGAAACAAAAAAGAGGTTTGCCGCACGCACACATTCTTCTTTGGATGGTGGTTACACCAGATCAAATTGATGAAATCATTTCTGCGGAAATTCCTGATTCAAAGATTTATCCAGAATTATACGAAGAGGTGAAAACCAGTATGGTTCATGACCTTGTGGACACTACAATCCTACTTCGGTTTGTATGTCTGACAATAAATGCACGAAACACTATCCCCGTGCTTTTCTTTCGGAAACGCAAACTGGAAATGATGGACATCCAGTCTATTGGCGTCGCTCACTAGACGTCAATAGCAGAACATTCAGCATTCAATTTAGTACCATATTCGCCACCATTGTCTAACTCACGTTCAAAACTCATATCAATGTTGAGTATTGCAGTTCGGTGAAATCGATCAAATACTTTTGCAAGTACGTCACCAAAAGAAGTAACATTGCGGTTATTGGCCTTGAACGAGTTGAGATCAGCAAGTATCGATTGTAGCGATATGTAAAGCGTTTTGTACGATATTTACTTTTGCATTTCATGGACGTTTTCCGAATGTTGTGCATCTTGTAGTTCATTTGGAGAAGTCCAAAGAGAGTATTTCAACCCAGAGAATACAGTACAGCCAGTAGAAACACCGCCAATCGCATACAAGGAGCCAGAATGATTGATTCTACGAATTCCTTTGAGTTCTAACGATTTGCCATTTCAGTTCAAACGTATTCAGTTTCTAGAGAAAATTGCATTTGCGATGACAATCAACAGGAACCAAAGATAGTCGCTAGAAGTTCGTAGCACAAATCGGAAAATTCAAACAAAAAGAAACAAAAAAAAAAGAAACAAAAAAATTTTGTTTATCAATCTGCGTTACATTGAAAATATAAATTCAACTATCTCTTCATTTCAAAACATATAATTTTACGCAGGACAACGACTGCGGGTAAGCTAGTTATATTTAAAAAAACAGGTAATATGTATGTATGTGTACATAAATAAAAATTTAAAACTTCATACATATGCGCATGTAGCATGCACATGACATGCGTACGCTTTATGTCTTGCATATTATATGTTTATATGCAATCATATGTATTGATATGAATACCATTTTGCAAATTTTTATGAATGCAAGTAAAACTGATAGCATTCCAATAAAAAAATTATTATTCAAAGTAATATTTACAGTTTGTTTGGACTTGAACACCTTATGTTTCTTATTATTTCTTTGATATATAAAAATTGGATTTATTACAACATACATACTATATATCATACATACGTATGTTTGGGATAGATACCGAGAGTTGAAGAGGGAAGAGAGACACATTTGCAGACAGAAAAAGAAATATACTGAAATGTGTGAGTATGAAGAGCTTGATAAGTTGGCTGACAGGGGTAATGCTCGAAAATTCTACGAAAAAATGCGGCGGCTTACAGAAGGTTTCAAGACCGGAGCATCCTCTTGTAGAACCCCCAAAGGTGATCTAATGACCGATGCCCAGAGCATACTTAAATTATGGAGGGAACACTTCTGCAGCCTGCTGAATGGTAGTGACAGTATGTACAACGCCAGAAGGCGAACACGATTCCCCAACCGATTACGATAGAGCAGACGTTCCATTGCCTGACCATGAAGAAGTTCGAATAGCAGTTACCCGTCTGAAGAACGATTTTCAAATACGGCGGCGAAGAACTGATAAGGAACATGCATCAGCTTCTTTGTAAAATATGGTCGGACAAAAGCATGCCCAACGATCGACAAAAATGGAGACCGTACACTCTACGCAAAGTACCGTGGCATAAGCCTTCTCAACATCGCGTATAAGGTTCTATCGAACGTATTGTGTGAAATATTACAGCCCACCGTTAACAAACGGATTGGACCTTATCAGTGTGGCTTTAGACCTGGAAAATCAACAACCGTCCAGATATTCACCAAGCCCCAAATTTTGGAAAAGACCCGTGAAAGGAGAGTTGACACACACCAGCTCTTCGTCGATTTCAAAGCTGTTTTCGACAGCACGAAAAGGAGCTGCCTTTATGCCGCGATGTCTGAATTTAGTATCCGCAAAGAACGAATACGGCTGTGTAAACTGACTTTGAGCAACACCAAAAGCTCCATCAGTATCGGGAAGGACCTCTCCGAGCCGTTCGATAGAAACCAGGTTTCAGACAAGCTGACTCCCTATCGTGCGACTTCTTCAATCTGCTGCTGGAGAAAATAATTTGAGCTGCAGAACTTAATCGAACAGGTACAATCTTTTATAAGAGTGTACAGCTGCTGGCGTATGCCGGCGATAATGATAGCATCGGCCTCAACACCCGCGCCGTTAGTTCTGCTTTCTCCAGACTGGACAAGGAAGCAAAAGAAATGGGTCTGGCAGTGAACGAGGGCAAGACGAAATACCTCCTGTCATCAAACAAACAGTCGTCGCACTCGCGACTTGGCACACACGTCACTGTTGACATCCGGTGTGTATAACGTGGGTATCTGCTGAACTTACCCCACGGTGCTCAAAAGCACTGCCGATGCGTTGATCAGCGCCCTGAGAATACTAAAGATTTTCAGTACCAATTGGCAGTGTGGAATGGTATTCCCTCAAGTGGAGATCACACCACTAAATCTAAAAGCAAAAATGCATTCAGAGGCCCATGCCCCGTAAGCAGAAAACACAGACTCAGAAAAAATCTGAATTCTGGGTTATCCTCAACGAACCCAGCGTCTCGAATGTACTCTTACGTTACTCTGCCGTTAGGACTATTGTCTCAACGTTCTTGCCATCTACACCTAACCCTATTATCTAGAAGCCTCTTGCTCCCTAGATATCCCTCCCTGTCCACATCATGGTCGGAAATCCAGTCATTCTGCAGCAATGGCACACTCAAGCCCCTTCTTAACCTGAATGCAACAGCACGCTGTATGACAGTCAGGTCAAGAGGATCGTTCCTATTCTCCCTGACAAAACTCCTACAATTTTCACTTACATTTCTTTATACTTCCTATCCGCACAACTAAATTCTTACCTAAGCTGGGATAGCCTATCAGAATTAGACCGTCGGGCGCGTTTAAACTTTCGCCTGACAGTCCACCTCTTCATGGTTAACTCATGCGTGCACCATTTAATTTTACTAGTCTTACATTTTTTACAACTCCTAAGTACCCTATCATCGAACCCCCAAACTACCTCAAGCGGTATTTCCAACACCGCATCCCTAACCGAGAGTCCATATTGGTTCCAGTCAGTACCAGTGGTACGCCATCGCCGCAATGGACTCTCATAAGGGGAGGGAGGGGGTTGAGGGGTAACCATAATTTTAATCAAATTATGATCACTCAATCCCCACCCTCCCTTAACCTCCCATCTATACGTTTCTAAACCACTTCGAGGACAAGGCATTCGCAGCCAACGCTAGGATAAATCGGCTGCGACTCGCAAGTAGTAGTAAACTATCCATGTAGCCCAGGTAAGGCTCTAGGGGCTCGCTTTATTTACAATACAAACTAGCAACAATCATCCTACCGAACTCCCCTTCTATAGCTACACATAAGATATATTTTTCTCTAACCCGGTTGAAACCCGAAGTTCAGAGTTAAATTTTACTTTAAATTAAGGCCAGTAAAACCCGCCAAAGTACAAAACACTTTTATAATAATTAATATTTAATAATGTTTATTTAAGTTTAACACGAAAAGACGAAGCGTCAAACCGCTAAAGTAATTCCTTTCTTAATTAATGCTTAGTTTAACTTAACATCATTATTTATACCCTAGCTTAACATACGATATTAATAAGATTCTTAGTAGAGTGGGTATTATATGTTAAGTACATTAACATTGTGGATCTCTATATATAGATAAATAAATTTAACATAATAGTAGCTATGTAAAGAGGTTGAGATCCACATATATGTAACTCGCTTACCCTTATAAGATTCGAGTCCCTTCGAATCTTTTAAATCATATATTAATATATAAGATAGTTTTATAAATTTATTTTTTCAACAGTTGTACTTAATTCTTACTAAACAATTATAATTAGTTAATATTAATTTTGTTTTTGTTTGCGTATAGTTTTCCATATTTTTAGCATATACATATTGATGCTATTTTATCAATTGTTTAATGTGTTTAATTCAATGTTTAATGTATTGAATTCAGAGGTCTTCGAAATTGGGCAACGTCCATTTTATTGGGGTTACTATAATGGTATTTGTTGAATCTTTTAGCTGTTTTATGTCTAATAGCAGCTGGGTTTTTTGTATATAAGTTGGGATTAGTTAATTCTAAAGATATATTCTCTCTTTTAAGATTTTCCCTGGTAATAGTCTTTCTTTTCTTTGTTTCAGTTTTCTTTCTAATATGATTAAAATCGATATTTAAGTTATTTAAAAAGTCTACGGGTTTTACTTTAGTTGTGCTATGTATTGAGTTGTTATAAAAGTGGATAGCTTTTAGAACGAGCTCTTCTGCATCGTTAAGATTGCCAGAATTTTTGAGAATTCGTACATGTTCAAGAAGCGTGGAATGCAGACGCAGTTACCAGTGTGAGAATTGGGGGTAGTAAAATGCACCTCAATACTATTCTCTTGGCAATATAATTTTATTAATGTGTTGTTAAATTCATTATCCATTACTAGTTTATTAGGTTTACCTAAAAATGCAAATCTTTCTTCTAGTTTAACCTTAACTGTTATCATATTTTTATCATTCAATTTATGGGCGGTTCCCAATTTTGTAAATTTGTCTAATGTAGTTAGAAAATAGGTTTTTTGAATTTGAAAAATATCGACATGCACAATTTCGTTTGGCTTTTCTGGCGTATACGTGAACAGGAACTGTTTTCTAATCGGCTTTCTATCGTATTTATTTTCGATACAAACTCTGCAACTGTTGCAGTATCTATTTATATATTTTAATAATTTTGGGTTGAAATATAAATCTTTCAACTCTTCGAAATTTTCCTGAATGCCTCTATGATTGCCATTTATATGAGTTTCGTTAATAAGATTCAGTAGCGATTCTTCAGATTCTACATCGCTTGCTAATTTTGTGCATTTTATAAATTTCAGATGAATATTATTAGAGAAAAGTTCTATTAGCTTTGTTTGAATTTGGTTATATTTATTGTCCGGGAGTTCGGAGTATATTCCTACTGTGCCTTTTGTTAATTCTCTTCTGAATATATCATTTAGGTAATGAGTGTTACCAATATCATTTTCGCAAATGTAAATTATTTTGTATTTTCTAAAAAGTTTTTCAGTTGCTTTTTCTTTATGTTTTAGTATACGTATTTGAGTTTTATACTTGTTAACAATTTTATCAGTTGTGTAGAAATGATTGTTTGCATCTTCTGAAGAGCTGTGGATACTATTTAATGAATTTTGATACAGTTGAATTCGACTTAAATAGTCAGCCACTTTATTTTCTTTCCCTTTAAGGTATTCTATGTATATCGAATTGAAACTCGTCTAGCATTATTTTCCACCTAATTATTTTCGAATTTGGGTCTTTTAATGAATATAACCATTTTAACGGACGATGATCAGTTTGTACCGTAAATTTTCTGCCATAAAGATAAGGACGAAAATATTTTACTGCCCAAACAATAGCTAGCAGTTCCTTCTCTATTGTGGAATAATTTTTCTCGTGACCATTGAGTGTTCTGCTAGCGAAACAAACTGGTTTTCCTTCTTGGCTCAGAACGGCTCCAATGGCTATGTTGCTAGCATCTGTAGTCAGGATAAATTTTTTATTGAAATTTGGATAACATAATAAAGGCGGATTTATCAAAATGCTTTTTAATTTTTGAAAAGAATCAACATAAGATTGATCATCGAGATTTATTTTTGTGTCTTTTTTCAGGTATTTTATCATTGGACTTGCCACCAAGGAATAATTTTTTATGAATTTACGGTAATACCCGGTTAATCCAAGAAAGGATTTTATAGCTTTTACAGTTTTGGGAAGGTTAATATTCTGTATTGTGGCTATTTTGTCTGGGTTAGGCTTTATGCCTTTATTGGTTATAATATGACCTAAAAAGTTTGTTTCCTTTGATAAGAATTTACACTTATCAAATTGTATTTTTAAATTGTAATTATTAAGCTTATTAAATATTTTTTGTAAACTTTCGATATGTTCAGTTAGAGACGTCGAGAAAACTAAAATGTCATCCATATATAAAATGCAAATGTTGTTTATAAAATCTGCCAACACATGATTCATCATTCGCTGAAATGTTGATGGCGCGTTTTTCTTGCCGAAAGGCATTCTTAGGAACTCAAAATGACCTCTGGATGTAGAGAATGCTGTTTTTTCAATATCGTTTTCATCCATTAGTATCTGATGAGAACCCTTTGCAAGGTCTAATGAAGAAAAATATTGAGCTTTACCCAATTTATCAAAGAGTGCCTCAATATTCGGCAGTGGAAATTTGTCGTTTATTGTAATTTCATTCAGTTTTCTAAAATCAATTACTAGACGCCATTTTTGAGTATTTGAGTTATCGGATTTCTTTTTTACAATCCATAATGGAGAATTATATGGAGATTTGCTATGCCTAATTATATTTTGCTTAAGCATGTCGTTTATTTGTGTTTCTATTTTATCTTCTAAGATTTGAGGGTGTCGATAATTTTTGCAATAAATCGGTCTATCAGATTTTGTTATAATTTTATGTTTAATACAATTAGTAGTAGTTAAATTTTGACCTTCAATGTAAAATGTATTTTTATTTTTATGTAGAAAGTTTTGTAATCGTTTACAAAAAAATTTAATCTAAGGGCATTAAATTTTTAAATTCAGTTGATTCAAATTTTTCTAGACAATGAACTTCCTCGTAGTTAATTTCGAAATTATTATTAGGAAACCTAATTTCGCTACCATTAACTATCATTGAATTTGTTTGGAAATTAATTATAGCTCCAATGGGACCTAAAATGTTGACACCTATTATACAGTCAAATGCTGTCTCTGTGAAATTAGTAAGTTTAACAGACATGGTTTCATTTTTTGCGTTAAATTCGTTTGGTACGTTAACTATTACTTCTTCATTGATAATGTTACTTCCTATTAAAGTATTTAGCCGAATCGGTTTAGCTAACTTTCTCTTAATACCTATATGTGAAAAGAAAAGATAATTTCCCAATGTGGTGGCAGCTCCGCTATCGATTAAGCACCTTGTCTTAATGTTATTTATTGTTAGTACAATTATTGGTAGCTCGGCTCCGGAGGCTGTAAATGAAAATTTTGTGTTACATGTTGTTCATCAACTTCCACAAAAGTAGAGAAATGGTTAACATTTCTATTCGGATATCTATAATTCATTGCGTTATGCCTAAAATTTCCAGTTTGACTTTGAATGGGTAAGTTCCCATTATAACCTTGAGTAGGTAATTTATGGTTTTGTAGGCTTCTACGATTACTAGTATTACGAAAATTTACGTTGCCAAATGCCAAAGTCCCACTCGTGTCATTGTTTACATTTTGGGAATTTTTGCTTTGAAAATTATTTCGGAAATTAGGAAAATTATTCGCAAATTTTGTATTCATGTTTATTAATTTAATATCTTTTATTAAATTGTTTTCAATATAAAAGGTATATGCTTTATCAATAGTGTTAATATGATTTTGTAATAACAAAGACTTGATATTAATAGGTAAAAAATTTATATATATATCAAAAATCATTTGGTCGTTGTTATTAGGTGTATATAACATATCTGGTTCTAAACTAAATTTAGTGTTCATCAGACTTAAAATTTTTCTTAACTTATGATGCAATTCTTCAATATTTTTTGCATCTACATTTAAGGCATCGCTTCTTAAATTAAAAAATGTTCTTTTAACGCCAAATTCTTCTTTTAGTTTTCTTAATACATTCTTCCAACTAGGACTAACTAAAGTTTGTATTACCTTTAATGCTTTGCCTTGAAGGCGGTTACCCAACACTGTTTGTAGAGTTTCATGATGTTCTGTCGCAGTCAGCTGTAGTACGGTGGAGACATCTTGCAAGTAGTTGCTGAGCGTATATTCATCTTCTCCAGTAAATGCAGGTAAGCTTCGTGCTTCTCGCAGACTCTCCGCTAATGTTAATGCCATGTTGAAATGTTAGCTCTCTCACTCTCTGATCTGATGAGCGCAGTAAGCCGTGCTTGGCGAGTTTATGTGATGTGGATGATGTGGGTGGCGTGATAATACAGTAAATGTCAGCTCTCTCACTCTCTAGATGAGCGCAGTAACCCGTGCTTGGCGGGTCGATGATCTGGGTGGCGTGATTTAACAGTAACCTCAGATGTTAAATTTTTTATTTTACTTGTCCTTTCTTTTAATTTTCGTATACTTTGTTGAACTTTGCCGTTAAGTGTTAATATGTGTATATTGTTTTTTTTTTTCGGAACTGTAGAAAATATTTTTTGATTCGTCCACTTAATGTTCACTAGCGAAGTTGGGGATTTTATTTTGTATGTAATTTTGGTTTAGTACCTTTGTTATTTTTGCAATTTTAATCATTAACAGCGGTGTTAATGTTCTGTTTTGTGTAATATATAGTCACTTTGCACAATAAAGTCCCCTTTTTTTTTTGATTTTGCAGCAGTTTTATTTTAACGTTTCACAATTTGTTGTAATGAAGTTAATATAAGTATGAATGTTCGTTTTACACCAAATTAGTTTAGCACTTCTAGTATAGTTTTTATTCTATTTGTTTGATTTAGCCGTATATTTATTTTCACATTTATTAATCAGTTTTAATGAAATTGGTATTAATGTAGGAATTAAAAGTTTATGCGTTCGTATAGCACAGTAAATTTTTTTTTTTTTTTTGGTTCAATTAAAGTTTTAATGAGAAATAATTTATAACGTAAAATTAAAAGTTTTTGCGGTCGGATAGCACAGTTAACGTCTTAAATGTTTGTTTTTTTTTTTGAACTAAAATTTTAATGTTGAATAGTTTATGATTTAGCAATTAAACTCTATTACGGTTAATGTCCATTAACATGCTTTCTCTTTTTTTTTCACTTATTTACTTATATGTACGAACATTATATTATTATATTTAGTAATATTAAAGAGAAAAGTTTTCGTTTGCGAAAAATTCGTAATCACTGGATGTGGAACTTTTTATCCACATCCCATCCTCGTCGCCAGTTATATTTTTCTCTAACCCGTTTGAAACCCGAAGTTCAGAGTTAAATTTTACTTTAAATTAAGGCCAGTAAAACCCGCCAAAGTATAAAACACTTTTATATTAATTAATATTTAATAATGTTCATTTAAGTTTAACACGAAAAGACGAAGCGTCAAACCGCTAAAGTAATTCCTTTCTTAATTAATGCTTAGTTTAACTTAACATCATTATTTATACCCTAGCTTAACATACGATATTAATAAGATTCTTAGTAGAGTGGGTATTATATGCTAAGTACATTAACATTGTGGATCTCTATATATAGATAAATAAATTTAACATAATAGTAGCTATGTAAAGAGATTGAGATCCACATATATGTAACTCATACACGCAGTTGTGAAGAATCCACAACTACGCAATCGCAGCGTGATTATTTACGAATAATCTCCCGACCTCCCTTGATCGGACCCTATTTTCCTTGGAATAAGTTGCAGGCTTCTTACTCTTGACCACGACCAACCAGGTCTCCACAGGCTTCGGAGTCACCTGTGCTGGAGGCGCAGGCATCGGTGCCGACGGAACCGGCATTGACCTGCTCGGCGTCGAGACTTGGCCGCGAAGATGGGCATTCTCGGTTATAACCGTCATCAGGAGCGCCTCATATTTTGAGGCAAGCTCCAACAGTTATCCTCTTGGCAGCCGGCACATGGCTGACTGCCCCACCCCCAACAACAGCAGCTCCCCAAGAAAAATCCCCCGTTCCCTCTTTATTGGCACTCGAGACCTGGGCCCACTCTTTTGCCCACCGTACTAGCCGGATGGGCTTTCACAGCGCAACCGCTTTCTCGATGGTGGCCACATTGGCATGCCCACCACAACTCCCACTCCCTCCCTCACTTCCGCTCTTATGACGCAGCGACCCCAAACGCGCTATAAGCCGCGGGGGGGACCTTAACGGAAGTTCCACAGGTCCCGTCGCTTCCATTCGCCACACGACGTGGAATCATCCACCACCGTAGAAGTAGCGGATTCTCCGCTTCCAGAGAGGGTCTTCGTCTTCCTTTTCCATCCAGGAGGCTGGTGTTCAAGGTGTACGGATGTGTTTTTTTCTCTAACATTGTGCAAAAAGTAACCAAATAATAATAATAAAATAAAAACAAACAATCAATAAAAAATCAGTGCTCAAAAATTGTTATTTATAAACATATAAAGTGCACGAAATAAATAGATAAAAACAAAAAATAAACAACAAAAATGAAAGCTTTGCAGCCTCACCAGCAAGGCCGTAGGCATTCCCTGAATGCTCACAACGCAAGGTGAGAACGTAATAAAAAAAGGCGCGTCTGTACAAGCAGGCATTGACAGCTACGTCAATATAAAAAGGAAATTAAGTCATTCAAAATCAGCGGTTAATCCTAAAAAATTTCAGGGTGGCACACCAAATAAAAATATAACGGAAGTTTTAAATGGCAACAGAATTGCCATACTAAGCAATGGTTCAGACGACGATGCGAAGGGTACCACCACAGTCGTTAATACCAAACCACCTCCAATATATTTGCGGGAACGTAGCAGTAATACTCTTGTTGCGAAATTAAGTGAAATGGTTGGCACTAACAATTTTCATATAGTGCCTTTGAAAACAGGCAATATAGATGAATCAAAAATTCAGTCCTGCACTGAAAAAAGTTTCATGGTAATCGTTAAATTTTTGCCAAATAAAAACAAAAATTATTATTCGTATCAACTAAGGAGCTCTAAGGGCCTCGTTGTTGTAATCAAGGGTATAGAGTCCGCCGTATACTCTAGTGAAGTCAAAGAACCATTGGAAGAATGCGGTTTTGGAATTAAAACAGTTGTAAATATATTTAATAGAAACAAAGTACCACAGCCAATGTTTTAAATTGAATTGTTGCCGAACTCAAACCAACTTCAAAAAAAATGAAACACATCCAATATATAATTTGAAATATTTGCCGCATCGTAGAGTAACTGTGAAAAAAAACACATAAAAGAAACGGTCCGGTACAATGTACTAACTGCCAAGAATTTGGGCATACTTAATTATACTGCACTCTATGCAGTGTTTGTGTGGTATGTGGTGATTTACATCCCACTTCTTAATGCACCCATAAGAAAGAAGAATTAAATAAAAAATGTTGCAATTGAGGAGGAAATCACACTGCTAACTATTGAGGTTGCGCTGTATATAAAGATTTGAAATCGAAGTTGTCACAGGACATTCAAGCACGTCGTAACCAAATGTTACAAACACCCCGTGATGAAATTAGAGCAACCTCAGAAAAAAGTTAAAATCCTATTACTTTTAAGAATAATAATATGCAAGGAAGCTATGCAAATGTAGTGAAAGGCAACACTGTGCAAATGAAACTGCGCAAAATCCTGAAAATGGAGGTTTTGAAAGAATGATTTTAAACGTTACACAGTGTATGACACAATTTATATCTACCATGCAAAACATGATCTAAGATTTAATAAAATCACAAAATCAAATGCTGCAAAATTTACTAATTACGAAATGAGAGTACTAAGTATCTTTATATGGAATGCTAACGGTGTTTACCAACATAAGTTAGAGATTATCAGATTTCTGTATGAAAAGAATATAGATGTAATGCTTATTTCAGAAACTCAACTAACAAATAAAAATAGTTTCAATATACCGGGATTTAGACTATATGTTACAAATCATCCGGATGGAAACGCGCATGATGACACGGCAGTGTTGATTAGAAATCATTTAAACCACTATGCTCTAAAATCTCATTCTGCACCACAGTTACAAACTACAACAATATCACTAAAAAATCGGGGATGTGACTTAAACCTTACGGCTATATACTGTCCACCTAGTTTTAAAATTACTGAAATCGGATTTAGAGAATTTTTTGGAACACTGGGTCAAAGATTTCTAGCAGGTGGAGATTACAACGCAAAACACACGTACTGGTGCTCACGTCTTATTAATCCGAAAGGACGACAGCTGTATCAAACTGTACAAATAGACTCAATAACCTTGAAATAATATCTCCTGTTAAGCCGACATATTGGCCTAGTGATCGTAAGACAATACCAGCTATAACTGATTTTGCTGTAGTCAAAAATATAGATAAATCGCACATAACAGCTGATACATGTACTGATCTACCTTCTGAACACTCTCCTGTAATAATAAAGTTATGTGAACAACCCATATTCGTTAAACCAAAAGTGGGTCTAACTTCTTATAAAACGAATTGGCTAAAATATAAAAAATACCTCAGTAGCCACATTAATATTGAGTACAAAATAAATACAGGAAGAGATATTGACGAAAGCATAAGAGAAGTCAACGATATAACAACCGGCGCAGCTGTCTTAGCAACACCAAACAAAATCTATAAGCCACTTGGTTTCAGAAAAATCTCTAATAGAGAAATAGAAATGCTTGTAAATGAAAAAAGGCGAGCAAGACGTGAATGTCAGATAAATCGTTCCCTTCCACTCAGCTTAAATTAAAATCTGCTGTACGTAAATTAAAAAAGCGCTTAAATGTGAGGAAGAATTGAACACCGAAATGTATATAAAGAAATAAAATTCAAACAAGCAAAATTCCCTTTGGAAAGCCCAAAAGTCCATGCAGCCACCAACTGACTCCAACATGCCTATACGAGACTTGGGTGGAAATTGGGCTCGAAGAGACGAGGAAAAGGCTAATTGCTTTGCAAATCACCTAGAAAAGGTATTTCAATCCAATTTGCCAAAGAACAACTTTAAGCTGTCAATCTTACCCAACACAGCAAAAGAGTCGCTCGAGCTTCTTATGACTTCACCTTCTGAAATCATTGGTATCATCAAAGAACTTAATCCAAAAAAGTCGCCGGTACATGATAAAATTTCCCCAAAAATGCTAATTGAGTTACCAATTGTTTAACTTTGTAACAAATAGATACATACGTGTCTCTATTTGTACTTTAAATTGTCTAAATCTGGTTATCACACACATTTGAAGTAAAAACACCGCATCACTTTAGTGTGTAGAATAAAATTTAGTTTATTAAAGAAATACTTAAATTTATACAAATGTTCCTTTCCTTAAACTAAACGTCTCAATTGTTTAGGCAACCAATGTCGTGTATGAAAATAGCGCGCCAGATAACTTGCGGTTGAAGTTCAAAAACTGTAGCGCGCGGAATTGGTGTCGCAAACGAATGTTGGTGGCAAAAATTGGTAGCGAATATAGTAGCGTGAGGAGTCGCCGCGGTGGAGTGTCTATGCGCAAGTTTATCGTCGAATAATGTCAGCTTCCCCGTTGTCCATTGCTTTTGTTAGTTGGGTTGGTGCGAGTGTGGTGGATTGTATTGGTGTTGTATTGTAGTGGCATCCTGTGGTGAATTGCACTGTTGCATTAGGATGCGCCAGTTTTACCGAGTAGAGGGGGTGGATGCTTAACTCATTTAAACATCCTGGGCCCCCTAGGCGAATATTTTGCCTAGTATTACACGTTGTTGCATGTATTTCGGAGTACTTCTGCTAGAGTACCCTAGGGCGCAGAATACGTGTAAATGCTAAAAACGGCTTTGGTTTTAAATATATTTGGTATGGTTTAGGTGCGTATGGCTAGGACCTATATTTTGCGACTTATTATTATAGTGAACATGTGTATGCGTTGTTTGCTCTTATTACTTTGCGGTTATTTACAATTTCTTATTTTATTGATTTGGTATATCGGTTATATATTCTTTGCTTTTTCTGAAATAGTTTTAATTTGTTTATTTTTATGAAATATAGCGACGCCACGTTTGACTCAGATATGGCCAGAGTGCGTGCTCTTTAGCCTTGAGTTTTGAGCTCTGGAATTAGAGGGTTCTTGCGAGAGAGTGGCCGGTTATTGCGAACGGCTTCATTAGAATAATAATTTTTTAAGTGGTATGTTCAAGTTGTACAACAGATTCTCACCAACTACCCTTATGAGAAGCGCTAATGTAGGTGCGATAACAGCTACCTTTGCTTTTGTTAAGTCTAGGTGCGTCACTGTATCGCATTGGGAGTATTGACTTCCTTTTGATATTGTAAGTATTTTGAAAATTTATGAAAATGTCGATTTTTCGACTTTTTGATACTATTGTGTATATTTTCTGTTTTAGTACATATGCACTAATTTGGCGTTTAGTAGCCCGCCACCGCTCTATGATTTGTTCAGAATTTTCCGATTTTTCATTATTGGCTAAAGCCACCCTGCGGGGCTGAAAAGTTACGAACATATATTTGTTTTTTTGTATGCGGTTGTCAGAGGGAATCTGACCTTGTTTTTCTTACTTTTATATGGGGTATTAGAAAATTGTAGCTCTAGTGGTTGTCGTACGACGTTCCGGCCATTATTTGATCGAGTAGTTGTGGCTTTAGAGAAGTGCTCACAATACCGATCTGTTATAGTTCTGTTTGTTATTGGAGGAAGTTACTTAACATTTCCTTAATTGTGAATTAAGGTATCTGTTTGCTTTATACTAAACTTTAGTTGGCATGGTGGTAACTAGTCCACTTTGTGTTTCGCTGTGCAGCGTTTGAACTTTTTGTGCCTTTGAGCAACGTGGTGTCTCTTAGCAATTTTTCGAATTTTGGTTTTCGGGATTTGCTTTTGCAATTATACCCGTGGTTCTTTGTGAATAAGCGCTTCTTTGGGGTGAGATGGGATGTCTGCTGTAATGAAGCATTGAATGGTGTCTTTTGTGACAATGTAAGCAATTAAATTTGCTTTTGCAATTTTTATATGTATGCGCATGTGACAGACAATTTGTGCAAAGTCTTTTTGACCTAACAAAATTATTTCGTTCGTTAACTTTTAAGTTTTTAAACCTCTCGCAAGATTTAAGTTTATGCCCTCTTTTACATAGTTCGCATGACGTATGTTTTCGTTGTTCAGATGTGAACGATTGCGTTTTGTGAAAGTTTTTGTACAAATTGTTTTTGTTACTAACTTGGGGTCTATTAAAGCTTCGGTATTGGTCGTGTTTAATGTTCTTAGTTTTGATTATATTTTCTTCTAACCTTTCCGCAATTTCATATGGGGTGGTGAGAAAATCTTTCATTTGTTGCCACGTTGGGCACTTTTCTCGTGATGAGAGCGATTGCTCCCATAGAAGTAACGACTTTTCTGGTAATGCGGCGGTGCAAATGTTTACCAGAATTGGGTCCCAGCTTTCTGTGGGAATATTTCGTGTGGACAGAATCGACAAACAATTAGAAACAGTGGATTGTACTGTTACAAATTCTTCACTTGTTCCTTTCTTGATTTTAGGCAAGTTTAGTAGTGTCGTTACTTGTTTATCGACCAGTATTCTTTCATTTTCGTATCTAGCTTCTAGAGCTTCCCAAGCCAAATTGAAATTATCGTCATTAAGAGCGAACTGTTTTACTATTATGCCTGCTTGACCTTTAGTTTTGTATCTGAGGTGATACAATTTTTGCGCTTGTGATAATTGGGGATGGTTTATGTACACGGCCGTGAACATGTCCCGGAAGGACGACCATTCTTCATAACCTCCGTAAAAGGTTTCTGTGTCACAAGCGGGCAACTCGAGTTGGATGCCTGAACTTGCCTCTTGATATTGTTGCATTTGCGGCAGCTCTACTCTCGGATGTGGAGTAGGTGCAATTGCTTTTATTAGCTTTAATTGATCGGAGATCATAGCTTTTGTTTCTTCATATTGGTCTAAGCAGTTTTCATATATTGCGTAAGCCGATTGTTTCAAATTTTGTGGTACGTTTGAATCGTCAGATTCTACTATGGCGTCATGGGCCGCTTGGAGACGAAACCAGAAATTTTTAAGATTGTGGCTTTTTATTTCTAATAACGATTCAGAGTTTTCTTGAATCGGAGAAGAGGCAAATCTAGTGCAGTATCTTGTTAAACAGTCACTTTGTGAAATAAATTTTACAACTTGTTTTGAGCGTGTAGCACCAGGTATGTTTTGATTTGTGTCGTAATTAACCATTTTTATATTTTGTTTTTAATATTTTTTTTGTTAATAATATATGTCGGTATATAGGCACACCCTAATACTTAGCTTGTATGTACAGTAGAAACTCGATTAACCGGACTAATTGTTGTCGATAGGCATTCGGATAATCGAATGTATGAAGAAAAACAAATAGATATTCATATCCTGCAACGAAAATCAATGTTTATTAAGAAATGAACACTTACTTATGTATGTATGTACATATTTTCTTAGATTACACTACATACGTAATACTAAACTGCAGCATTAATCATGAAATACAATAAAATATTTAGGTACGTATGTACGAATAATTTGTCTACAATATGTATTTGGTAATTTGCATTTGGTAATCATGAAATAAGTAGGTAGGTAATAAGTTTAATTTGGTTTAAAATATTTGGTAATTGTCATTTGACGTAAGCAACTTTTTCTCTTCATTGCTGCTATATCACGAATTCGTTTCAGTTGTAGTAGACTCACAGTATCACTCTAGGGGTATTCTCTCGCTCTTGCAAACCCCTTGCACGGTGCAAGAATTGCATATATTTCCTCTCGGTGCACCGGCACAAGAACAAACACACGCAGAAAATTATTTGCAAGGGCTGTAAAATATGTCAGACCAAAAACCATGTATGTTTGCGTGCAATGTCATGGAAAAATATAATTGCAACCCTGTTTTAGCTGACATTTTACATAAAGTCATATAGCGTCGTTAAATTGTCTCTTACGCTTTGGCAGGTTTAAATATGTAGACGTGACACGCACGTCAGAGCGGAGTCACAATTGCAAATGAACTAAAACAATAATGAAACGCGCGGGGCAGCGGCAGCGACCCCACCTGCGCGAGCGGAATATGCAAGTTCCGACACGTTCATGATTCTATAATTTCTACGTAGGTACATACAAATTGGTCGCGATTGGTAGTCCGGATAATCGCGAATCCGTATAACTGAGGGCCGGATAAACGAGTTTCTACCGTACTTGTTTCTGTAGGTACCGTCTTATGTTTTGTGCAATTGAGAGCTCGTTGAAGAGATCAGTGCGCTATTTACATAAGTATGCACGAATTGTTTGTTATGCTTTGTTCGTAAGCAATTGAGAGCTCGTTAGAGAGATCAATTAGCTTTTTGTCCACAATCCTGCTTGTTTTTGTTTGCCAAAACACAAGAGGTATTGCTGGATAATTGCAAATGTGGACTTTGAACTTTTGGTTTTGATTTTGATGTTTGCCTTCGCTTACAAATTTTAAGCAATCCTGCTTATTACTTGATCAAGTATAAGAGGTATTTTGTTTTTGTTCGAAGGTTTATTGTGTTTGGAATACACAAACATAAGCATATAGATGCATTCAAATTAAAACTTATTATATACGTATGTTATTATGTCTATATACATATGTATATATAGCATATATGTATCAGTATTTATATTACGCTAAGCGGTATTGCGGCTTTTACCATGTTTGGATTCTTTTTTGTTTTTTAAGCGTAATTTTTTTTCATTTTTTTTTTACAAGTTTTATATCAGATAAAACTATAAAATTATTCATACACATTTTGTATATTAAAATAAGATGAACATATTACGCTCACTTGGTAGGGTATATTTTGTAGGGTGTATACACGTAGATATGTTGCCCTATTGCCTTCTTCTGGTTATGTTCCCCGTCCTGTGCTCCAGCTGGCTACCTCCTTGTGCTGCTGTTTTGTTGTGTGTATGTAGATTTGTTGTAATGTTCGCGGCTGTTTGTTTTTTTTATTGGTGCTTTACTTTTTCGCGCCCGATTTGTGTTTTATCTTATTGTTTTATTTTTGCTTTCGCTAATGATTGTGTGGGGTTTTGTTTGTGTAAAATTTGTCTTTATTTCAGTTTTGTTTTAAGGTTTCGCAACCGATTGTCTGAGTTTTTTTATTTTGTTTTGCCTGTTAAAAATGTTTGCTATATTTTGTTTTTGTAAATTTTTTGTTTTTGTCACCGCACTGCACTTTTTTTTTTCTAGTTTTGTCTTTTTTGTTGTATATGCTAAGTATAAAAAGTTTTTTTTCGCAGTTTTCACTTAATGTATATATGTATGTATGTAGGTTTTTAGGTATGTTTTTTTGTTTTGTTTGGGGCACTGCACTTTTGTTTTTTAAGCTTTTTTTTGTTTGGTTTATATATTTTTTTTTGTTCGCCACTGCACTTCTACCGCACTGGATATTGTTTTATTTTATTTTTTTTGTTCTGTTTGGGTCATTGTTTATTGTTTTTCTTCACGGCACTTTATGTATGTATATGTATATTTCACTTTGCACTTCGTTTGGTTTTTCCCACCAAAATTGTTTATTATTGTTTTTAAAGTGTCTGTTAAAAACCAAAGGTGCCTTTCGTTAAGACTCGAAGGACCATGGTTAACTTTGTAACAAATAGATACATACGTGTCTCTATTTGTACTTTAAATTGTCTAAATCTGGTTATCACGCACATTTGAAGTAAAAACACCGCATCACTTTAGTGTGTAGAATAAAATTTAGTTTATTAAAGAAATACTTAAATTTATACAAATGTTCCTTTCCTTAAACTAAACGTCTCAATTGTTTAGGCAACCAATGTCGTGTATGAAAATAGCGCGCCAGATAACTTGCGGTTGAAGTTCAAAAACTGTAGCGCGCGGAATTGGTGTCGCAAACGAATGTTGGTGGCAAAAATTGGTAGCGAATATAGTAGCGTGAGGAGTCGCCGCGGTGGAGTGTCTATGCGCAAGTTTATCGTCGAATAATGTCAGCTTCCCCGTTGTCCATTGCTTTTGTTAGTTGGGTTGGTGCGAGTGTGGTGGATTGTATTGGTGTTGTATTGTAGTGGCATCCTGTGGTGAATTGCACTGTTGCATTAGGATGCGCCAGTTTTACCGAGTAGAGGGGGGTGGATGCTTAACTCATTTAAACACCAATTATTGCTTTAGAGGTGCTCCGTTTGCTTTTCAATGCAATTCTTAGTTTCGGATACTATCCAATTTCATGGAAAAAGTCGCAGATTACCTTGATAGATAAATCTGGGAA
Organism: Bactrocera dorsalis; assembly: GCF_023373825.1. Lineage (NCBI taxonomy): Eukaryota > Metazoa > Arthropoda > Insecta > Diptera > Tephritidae > Bactrocera > Bactrocera dorsalis. The sequence goes on along the minus strand of NC_064303.1, from coordinate 69,166,227 downwards.
AGACTTAATACAGACCAAACCGTCTTCTACCCGGTCTTTCAAAAGTATTTGAAAAAGTATTACTATCAAAGATGTCTCCTTTCCTCCACGAAAATAATACAATAGCAATGCAACAATCCGGTTTTCGTGCGAAAAACGGCACAATACGATCGTACATCAGGTAAATAGAATTACTAACGAGATAAGGAAAGCATTTGAGCACAGGGTTCAGCTATATTTTTAGATGTAGCTCAGGCGTTTGAAAAGGTGTGGCACGAAGGTCTTTTATATAGGTTTAAAAAAAATCTACCTTTAGAATTGTATAAATCATTGAAGTCTTATTAAAAAAATAGAAAATTTATGGTAAAAGCGGGAGATTTCATATCTGATGAACGAGAGATAAGGGCTGGTGTACCCCAGGGCAGTGTTTTAGGCCCAACACTATACATCATATATACAACAGATCTTCCAGCAGCTAATAATATATTAACTTCAACTTTTGCGGACAAAACAGCTATAGTGAGCTGTAACAAATGCCACATTTTAGCATCAAAAATATTAGCGAAACATTTAAGTTCTGTCGGAGAATGGCTAGCGAACTGGCGTATAAATGCGAATGAACAGAAGTGTAAGCATGTTACGTTTTCGCTGAGACCAAAGATGTGCCAGGCAGTAAAAATAAGCAATATTTTAGTACCCTAAGCGAACAAATTATCAAATCTTGGTATTCACATAGATAAAAGGCTCACGTGGAGAAAACACATCTCTAGTAAAATAACATGTATGAAGATTATAGCTGCAAATTTAAATTGGCTTTTAAATAAAAACTCCAAACTTAGCCTAGACAACAAAGTGCTTTTATATAATGCGGTCATAAAGCCGATTTGGATGTATGGCATTCAACTGTGGGGTACGAACTGTGCAACTAACATTGATATATTACAAAGTCAATCAAAATACCTAGAACAATCACGTGTTCACGATGGTATATGGGTAACGAAAATATCCATAAAGACCTTGGTATTGATATGATAAAGAAAGAAGTAGAAGACAGCAGAATTAAATATATATCTAAACTTCGAGATCACCCATTGGCTAATGTTTTGGTACATTCCTGCGATCAAACACGAATTAAAAGAAGAGAGACGCAGGCATAATTAATAAGCGACGTATCACCAAAACATCTCAATCACTTGAGCTTGTTTAGCTTTTAAATTGATTTAAGGTTTTATAACTTATTCTTAGGCTTTTAGAAAAAGCGCTTCCCGACTCCCCTTTCAGTCGAACTGATCCGCTGGCGTACCACTAACGCAGAAGACTCTTGGGCAGAAAGATTCTGAAGCAGCTGCTCTCTAGGTGCGTCCGTCTGAAGGCGCTGAAAAATGCGACTCACGCGGATGTCCGCTCAGTAACAGCGACCCCCCAAGCGGTCGATTATTGCGTGCTCGCAGTGGAACAGCCCACAACCCCAACCAGTGGTCGGATTAAGGCCACTGTTGGCCGCCGGCTGGACAATGTCCCCGTAACGGTCCGGAGTCGACCGATGTGGCGCTGAGCCGAATCGCACCGTGGACTAAATGGTTCGCTGTTACGACCGTTGGTCTTCACAGGAGTCGCAATCTCCAACGCTGGTCAGATGCTTGCACCCTTTGGGCAATCCTGTCCATATTCTCCTGACACCGAGCCAACTAAACGTCACATGCTCATCACAGTTCTACTGGCAGGCAGTCCAGTCAGCAAGAATGCCAACAACACGGTGCTACATTGGAACCGTGCGAAGCTTCCACCAATAACAACAACGTGGATGACCACGTTGCCCGTATATAAGGTAGTAATAAAAAGACTACACACCCGTTTTATTACGCCGAGTTAGTACACAAAAATGCACAAAATTGTGCAAAAAATGTGTACCCGCACAAATCACTCGCGGTCTGTAACCCTCGCACCTAACGATCGTACAAACAATTTCACCGACCGCTACGTCCACGCGCCACGCAATAACGGTGCCAGCAAAAACACGTAAACAAATTTCTGCACAAAAGAGAATCGCAAAAAATTGCAGAAAAAACACTTCTAAATCACAACGCTGCGCACGCACGTCTATCCGCGTTGACAGTCAACTATCGAATGTCGTCTTTGTTGACAGTCATAACTTTGAAGTTGTAGATAATTTCGTATATTTAGGAAACAGCATAAACACCACCAACAATGTCAGCCTGGAAATCCAACGCAGGATACCTCTTGCCAACAGGTGCTTCTTCGGACTGAGTAGGCAATAGAGAAGTAAAGTCATCTCTCGACGAACAAAAGCCAAAATCTATAAGTCACTCATAATTCCCGTCCTGTTATATGGAGCAGAGGCTTGAACGATGACAACAACTGATGAGTCGACATTGCGAGCTTTCGAGGGGAAAGTTCTGAGAAAGATTTATGGTATGGTGCTTTGCGCGTTGGACGCGGCGAATATCACATTCAATGGAACGATGAGCTGTATGAGATATACGACGACATTGACATAGTTTAGCGAATTAAAAGACAGCGGCTACGCTGGCTAGGTAATGTTGTCCGAATGGACGAAAACACTCCAGGTCTGAAAGTATTCGACACAGTACCCGTCGGGGGAAGCAGAGGAAGAAGGGGAGAAGAACCTGACTTCGCTTGGAATATCCAATTGGCGTTACGTAGCGAAAAGAAGAAACGGCTGGCGCGCTGTTGTTAACTATATCGCTATAATCGCGTAAGCGCTTCCTACGTCAATAAAATAGAAGAAGAAGTATGTTTGTTTATTTATCATGATATTTGTCGTACATAATTACGTATCTGCTGATACATATACATATGTATGTATGTAAGTATAATTCAAATTTAAATCATGATATCACTTATCAATTATAAAATGTGCGCGCACTGCGCCACATGTAAATACATATACATGTACATATTGCCGAACAAATAAACTATACACAAACCTACATATATAGATAGTTATATCGTCACATCAACTCCCACCAAAACCCAGAGGACACCAATAAAATAATAACAACAAATCATTAAATTTATTTTCTTATTTAAAACATTGCAACAATTGTAATTGATACTTACTTCCTGTTTACCAACTTTTGTACAATTATTATTGTTTTAATTTTTACTGTATTTTTCTTGACTCATCAAATTTAAAACATTGCAACAATTGTAATTGATACTTACTTCCTGTTTACCAACTTTTGTACAATTATTATTGTTTTAATTTTTACTGTATTTTTCTTGACTCATCAAATTTAAAACATTGCAACAACTGTAATTGGTACTTTCTTCCTGTTTACCAACTTTTGTACAATTATTATTGTTTTAATTTTTACTGTATTTTTCTTGACTCATCAAATTTCTTTTATTTGTTACCTTCATGTAAAATTGGTTTAGAAATAAAATTTATTATTGGTGTAACCTTCAAACAGATAAGGTGTTTTATTTAACGGAAGAACATTTAGTAACTTAACTCGGGCATACACATGTAAATATGACACCCACAAAAACTACAAACATTGTTCTACAAAAACAACAATGGTCTCAAAAAGCATAACAAGGCAATATCGCAGTCAAGTAGATAAGTGGCCAATGCCTAAATTTATAGTAAAACACGCAACAATAACATTTTCATTCATAAACGCAAAGGTATTTTCAACAGGCTTACTCGCTTCAATCATAAAAGCAAACACCATTACATCTCCCCGAACATGCCTTTTCCAACAAACGTTTTTTCGCGACGATGGCAAAAGCTAAAAATCATAAATTGAACAATTTATGATATTCGTTCTAGAAAGAAAAGTGTCAACCCCGCAAAGTGTAGAAACAAGTGTCAAAAGTGGCAACATTGCGCTTGTCGGTTTATAATATTTTACAATTCTGAAATATTTTTCCACGCCTCGCAAAAATCTGTGTCGATACGTATACAAGCTCAGACATAAACATACATATTTGCGCTAGTTTGCAGGCGGAGCTGTTACAGCGGCAAGGGAAGCGGCGACAATTGGTTTGTTTGTGTTTTTCGGCACAGCTCGGATTTTCTACCTACTTGTTTTCCCTTATGAATGCTTGTACATATGTGGCTCGTATTTGCTTTCGTAAACATATGTATAGACAAATATGGCAAAGATGCTCCTTTAAAGTTGGTTGCCATGTCGTGCCGAAGGGGCTGAAGTAATAATAAAGTGTACATCCCAAAAGGAAACGCAGTCTACCCCCTACGCCAAGGTGTTCAGGTGCCCGTGCCGATGGCTGAATGGTCAGCGGGCGGTAATGAAAAGCTGATCGCGAACGGTTCCCTCCGATGCCCGGGCGAGGCCGGAAGTATCAAATGCCTTGACAACCGCAAAAAAAGCAAGAAATCCCAGAATAAGCTGAGGAAAAACCGGTACCAGAGGGCTGTCTTTATACTGGGTAAGATCGCAAAAGATCAGGCAGACGGCACCCCAATTGATGAGCAAAAACCCGTGCAATTCCCAAAAACGGGATCGCCTAATCACAGGGCAGCAATATAATAACAATAATTAAAATTGCACATTATATTATTCTTCAAAAATGTTTTGTTTCTGATGTGTCACTATACACACACACACACACTGCGCGAGTTAAGGAACGTTTCATTTCTCAAAAAAACCAAAACATTTCTTGTTTATGTCGAACCACGCATAAACAATAGTGGGGGCTCAACCGGGATAGCAAATTTTTACTTGCTATCAAAAAATGCCAAAGGACATCCTTGAAAAGACAGGAACTCCGCGATCCTAAAGAAGGATAAATTAATTATTATTATTAAAATACCACGGGAAGTAGGACTTCCAATACAAAGTGCTTGAAAAAGTAGCATACAATTCAAAGCAGATCATGAAAAAGCGGACAGCGCCGAATCCAACAAAAACGAAACAACAGTAATCTAAGAAAGAAGATTACATGTTTACACCTCGATCAAACAGCAAGAAAGCAGCCTTTGACGAGAACAAAAATATACTCCAATTAGAAGCAAAAGCTATTAAGATGACTGAAGCAGCAGCACTCAAAGCACACATTGATGTCCTTACGACACAACTTAATTCGTTAAAAACCGACTTCGATGCATTAAGGACACAGTCACAGTTTTCGATGACCACGGTACCAACTATGCCTGCTCTAAAACCACAACTCGCACAAGCAAGCCAAATAAGCACAGAAATATTTAAATGCCTACCAACATTTGACTTAGCAGAGGGCGAATATAACCCTTGGCGCACCCAGGTGTGGACACAGATGGAGAATATAAAAGAATTTATATACAGCCCTGAGTATTACAATTGCGTATGCATAATCAAAGCAAAAATAATAGGAGCTGATTCTAAAGTTCTATCAGTTACTGGAACTCAACTTAATTTTTATGCTATAATCAACCGCTTGGATTATACCTATTCGGATAAACGACCACTACATGTCCTGAAAGAAATAATGATGAAGAAAAAGCAAGGAAGTAAAACTCTCACTGAATTCCACGACGAAATACATCAAGCCTTAACATTGATTCAACGAAAAATAGAAACAATGGAAGAAAATATGCGAGCTGGAAGATTATCAGACGTGAATGATGACGCCATCCGCACATTTATTATGGGACTCCGGAGCAACTACACCAGAGGTATACTTTATTCAAATAAACCAAAGGGCCTTGGTGAAGCGTATGCGTTTGCTTGCACCATCTACCATGATAATCAGGATCTACACTTCGAAAGCACTGTTCCCCGTCGATATGATTCGAGACATGAAGATCAGACCATCTTTTATCACCAAAGGAATAATCATCAACTGAGACCAGCATATCGCGTTAATCCTCAACGGCAACCAACGTATGAAGAGAGAAGGAAACATAATTGTGGTAGCTACATCCAGCGAAATGGTCAATAACAATCAAAACCTATACCAATGGAAGTGGACTTTTCACATCAATACGTGAAGCAAACGCATCAAAACTCACCAAGAAATCCGCCTCACCAACAAAATCCATTTAAAAGGGAGAGAAACGTATCATCCTAAAACTTTAACCACAATAAAGTACAGCGAACAAGCTGACATAGAATCTGTGAACATCTGTAACTACGAGGAAAATTTTGAATCTGGCAGTACTTTTTTAGGCGAATAAACGGATTGCCATGCATCCAGACGAAATGAGGACTAACAGGCACACCCGTCACTTTACTAGTGGACAATGGATCCACAAATAACTACATTATTAAGAACTGTAACATAGGTAAGTCAGTATCAATAAAACCATTTAGGCTACGTTTATGACCGAGCGGATTCGGCTGCTCGCGACGAAAATCAGCGATCAAAATTTTTGATTCAGTTGAGCGAATTGCGTTAAACACGATGAGACAAATTTATTGAAAAAGTGCGAAATAAAGAATGTTTGTGGAATCTGCGTCATCCAGATTATCATAATAGAAACAAAATCAGAAAAGCTTGGGAAGAAGTAGAAAAAGAATGCGGTTTGGAAGGTAAGTAATAGTATACGTATTATTTTATTTTTATATAATAAACAACTTAAGTGAATATAACATTTTTTTGAACAAAATGTTCCTTAAAATTGTTTCGTATAGTCGTAGCAGCTTCAGAGCTAAAAAAAAAATTAAAGTTTGAAAATTACCACGGTTTCTATCAAAGCTATTTCTTAAAATACCAATAAAACTAACGGTAAATACATTTTTGCTCTATCCCATTCGTAGGGGCTACGAAAAGCGCGAGAAGTGAGACAATAGAAACACGCTGACTGTGCAGTGAAAATAGCTTTAAAATTATCTCTTATAATAAATTAAATTTGCAATATAAAATCGTGCTTAATCCCCATAAATCGAAATGTGTATTGAGAATAAAGGTATGTGTTATATAACAAAGTAGTTTTTATGTAATAATATATTGTTTTATTATTTTAAAACAATTGTTTTTTAAGAGCCCTTTTTAGTGCTATGTTTTTCTTTATATATCGATTTCAGATATACAAAAAGTTGTGATCCCAGTCTTACCCTCAAATGAATCAAGTTTGTTTATATTAGTTAATGTTTTCTGAGTCTATGATATTGATTTCAGCTGCAACTTTTTGCAACTTTCTTTGTTATTCATGTTATTCTACCAGGCATGTGATTTTTTGTGTGTTTTTTGCATATTTTATTGTTTTCTATGTTTTTTTCATCACAAATATATGTATATGCATATTGAACTTTGGTTTTAATTTGATCATTTTCTCACTTTTACCAAATATTTGTTTTATACGTACTTTTATTCAGACACATCATATCATATCATATATTTGGTGTTTAGAAAATGTGTGAAGAAATATCACTTACCACAGAAGCAAATTTAATAAAGCTTCAGTATCTACTTATTAGAAGTTTCGATAAAAAAAAACTTGATATTAACTTTTTACCCTGCTATGATAACATTTTAAAGGAAAAACAGTTGAGATAAAATAAATTGTTGCACCACATTGCCTCACAAATGTAATTAATGGACGGAATGAGACCTCTAATTACCTATTATCAATAGGAATATGTGGCTTTGATGCCAATTCTAGTCAGAGCAAATATAAGAAGAAATTTGAAAATAATAATTTATCACGACATATGTCCCTGTACAATTGATAATAAAATCGCAAAATGATGAAGATCACAAACAAATTTAGAAAAACTGCAGAACTTCGTCCACCCGCTATTGCCATCCTATTCGAACTCAATTTCAAAAGGAATCAAACCCTAAATACACTAGATTTGTGCTAGATTAACTTCAAAATAGTCCTGATATTATCTTCCTTCGTCAGTCATAACATCGCTCCCGATGTTATTCAATATGCACCAGTTTCAATTGGAGAACTCTCATAAGAATCTGCTGAGTCAAGCAATAAGGACGTGAAGATGTATCGACTCCAGCATACCCGAAAGAACAAATTAGGACTTGCTAAGCCGATTGCTTTTGAGCTTAGATCCTTTCATTACCAGTCAAAGAAACTATCATGCAAAAATAAATCAATTTTATTAGAATCAATTTTTGATTTAACTGAATAATAATCAAAAAATTCCTTTTTTCGTTCACCAACTTTTTTAATTTAAGATAATTAATTAAAATTTGTTGCCATCGGGGGATGGCGGAGTGGGAAACGGGAGAGGGAGATTTTAGAAAGCTTTGACAAAAGTTTCACTTTAATAAAGGCAGTGGAAGTATTTTTGGCCGCTGATTTCATACAAGACCGACCACTGTGCAACGCTTCGATAATTTTTCGAGACAAACAAATTGGAGGCAATCACAGCCCCCACCAGAACCTATGGATACCGGTAGTGAATTTTCAAAATTTGAAAAGGGCACTGTTCAAATATCATTGAACATGCTTACTTATCAGCAAAGCCGAAATTCTACTAAATATAAATATCTATTTATATATTAATATACTTACATACATACATACATATGTATATACATAATGCATTTACATGCAATGCACATCTACGAGTAATAATAATAAAAATGAATGGGACACAAATCTTAAATATACAGCAGAGATAACATTAAACACACACACACACATGCAATAAAATCAACCCCATGTCAAGCAGCAATAAATAATATGCTGCAATACATAAAAACATACACACATACAAATATATTTAGTTATTTAAGATAGTTTTAAAAATTGTATATAAGACTTTCAATTCCCCTCACCAGCGGTAAGGATTGTTAGAAGCTATATTGAGGTATTAACATTTGGTCCTTCGAGCCGGATTTCTCATATTTTCTCTTTGATTTATCGTCATCAGATTTGCTGCATTTACTGCTGCTGGATCCATCCTTGGATGTTCTTGTGTCATCCAAAGCTGCAACCGTTTTTGCACTCTTTTGCGCTGAATTCTTGCCGGTAGTATCACCTTCTGCATCGGTGTATTTTTCCTTTTCATCAGGTGCCTTATCATGCAAAAATTTTTGTTCGTCTTCACCAATAGTTACATTTATCGATTCCTCATTCGATTCGCCTGCATTTTCCTCTTCCCCCTCTGGACCATCGTTTGAAACACTTCCGTTATCAACTTCAACATCTCTTTCTGCAAGATATTTTATTTCATCTTTTGCATTCTCCTCAATTTCCAAAGGAGACATTTTATTGTTCACATCGTTAAATGTGCCTTGCTCCTCAAAAGTAATTTCCTCTACGCGCAGCTTGTCTTCTAAAATATATTCAATTACTTCAATTTCGTCCTTATCTTCAAACGATTTCGTCTGGACTTCACTGTCCCACATTTCTCCAAAATGTGAGCCTGCCGGAAGAGATATGAGATTGTGAGATTCCTCAGTTTTTGAAGGCTTACGAAGTTCTTCAAGTGATTCTTCTTCAGCTTCATTTTCCTTTCTATTTTCCTCTATTACTTCTGCTGTTTCTTCCTCAGCAGAAGATAGATATATACAAGGTAGATAAAAGATTGGAACCTTTGCACATTTTAAATCCGAGTCAAAACGGTACAAAATTTCTGGTTCTTCTTCTATCGTATAATCTTCCAACAGCACATCACGCTGAAGAGAACTGTACGTAATTTCGGGCTCTCCTTCTTTTAGTCTCGATTTACAAAGTTTGAGATTTTGGAAATACTCCGCCGTTATTTCAAAATACAAGTTTTCTACTTCAAGAAAAATGTTTGAAAAGTACATTGTGTGAAAATTATGCATTTGAAGAAACACAATTTTCAAATAATTAATATCATCACTTTTTATTGTCGTGATTTTGTGGAGATCATTCATTACTTTTCTGAGGAGTTGAATTTTCCTCTTAAATATGAAGATTCCAAGATCCAAATCACATGTATCTGATTTGACTTTATTTGTCATGATGTTAATATGCGGGAATATACAACCGGCTTACAAATATTTTTATTTAAGCAATATGCGGGAATATACACCCGTCTTACAATTTCTATTTTTAATTAGTCATTATGCGGGAATATACACCGGTCTTACAATTTAATTTTGCCTGTATTTTTTCTAATATCAGGGCTTTTTTTAAATTTGGCTGAGCTCTTTTTTTAGGCTCGAAGGATCAAATTTGTTTGTAAAAGTTATTTTATCTTGCTAATATGCGGGAATATACACCCGTCTTACAATTATTTTTGCTTTATTTTGCCTGTATTTTGAACAGGGCTTTTTTGTATTTTGCCTGTTTTGTAAGTACAGGGCTTTTTAATTTGGCCGAGTTCTTTATCCGGCTCGAAGAACCAGGTGATATTACCGGCAAGAATTCAGCGCAAAAGAGAACAAAAACGGCTGCAGCTTTGGATGACACAAGAACATCCAAGGATGGATCCAGCAGCAGTAAATGCAGCAAGTCTGATGACGAGAAATCAAAGAGAAAAGATGAGAAATCCGGCTCGAAAGACCAAATGTTAATACCTCAATATAGCTTCTAACAATCCTTACCGCTGGTGGGGGGAATTGAAAGTCTTATATCGAGGGAGAATTTATTCATTCTGATTTTTATTAAGTATTTTCTATGCTTATATACAATTTTTAAAACTATCTTAAATAACTAAATATATTTGTATGTGTGTATGTTTTTATGTACTGCAGCATATTATGGAGGATGGAGTCATGTGTAGAAGTTCACGCAAGTGAGGAAAGTTCTCTGATCGCCATTCACTTGGGAGTGGCCAGAAACGATTCTTTTACATATGACTCAAGCAGCTCACGACTTCCGGTCTTTGACCAAGTATCCTCTGGGTAGCCTAAGAACATCCGTTTGAAGGCGAGCTAACGTGAGAAGGCGAAACATCCCCTGCATAGGGTTGTGCGCTGGGTTTGGGACCCGCCACGTAAAAAAACACCCCCAATGAAAAAGCAAACACAGCCTCGGATGAGAGACCCCCCTTTTGATGACGACCATGGCAAACGAAATAAGGACTATGATTTGAGGGCATGCACCTGGAATGTCCGGTCCCTTAATTGGGAAGGTGTCGCTGCCCAGCTGGTAGATGTCCTCGTAAAGATAAAGGCTGACATCACCGCCGTCCAAGAAATGCGATGGACGGGACAAGGACAGAGACGAGTAGGTCCTTGTGACATTTACTACAGTGGCCATATAAAGGAGCGCAAGTTTGGTGTTGGATTCGTGGTGGGAGAGAGACTCCGTCGCCGAGTACTATCATTCACTCCGGAGAATGAACGTCTAGCCACAATCCGCATCAAAGCGAGGTTCTTCAACATATCGCTGATTTGCGCCCACGCCCCGACGGAAGAGAAGGACGATGTGACCAAAGATGCTTTTTATGAGTGCTTGGAGCGCACTTATGAGAGATGCCCCCGCCACGATGTCAAAATCGTGCTTGGCGACTTCAACGCCAGGATGGGCAAAGAAGGTATCTTTGGCACTACGGTCGGTAAATTCAGCCTCCACGAGGAAACATCCCCAAATGGGTTGAGGCTGATCGACTTCGCCGGGGCCCGAAATATGGTTATCTGTAGTACTAGATTCCAGCATAAGAAGATACATCAAGCTACCTGGCTGTCTCCGGATCGAAAAACCACCAACCAGATCGATCATGTTGTGATAGACGGAAGACACGTCTCCAGTGTTTTAGATGTGCGTGCGCTCCGAGGTCCTAACATCGACTCGGACCACTATCTTGTTGCAGCAAAGATTCGCACCCGCCTCTGTGCAGCAAAAAACGCACGCCAACAAACACATGGAAGGTTCGACGTCGAGAAGCTGCAATCACAACAGACAGCCGAACGATTTTCTACTCGGCTTGCACTCCTGCTCTCTGAGAGCACTCGTCAACAACTCGGTATAAGGGAACTGTGGGACGGCATTTCAAACTCCTTACGTACAGCTGCAACCGAAACCATTGGTTTTCGGACAAAGTAAAAGAACAGCTGGTACGATGAAGAGTGCCGTGACGCAGTGGAGAGAAAACTGACCGCCTACCTCGCAACGTTACGATTGGCCACAACACGTGCGGGATGGGATAGATACCGAGAGTTGAAGAGGGAAGCGAGACGCATTTGCAGACAGAAGAAGAAAGAGGCCGAAATGCGTGAGTACGAACAGCTTGATAAGCTGGCCGACAGGGGTAATGCTCGAAAATTCTACGAAAAAATGCGGCGACTTACAGAAGGTTTCAAGACCGGAGCATACTCCTGTAGAACCCCCAAAGGTGATCTAGCCACCGATGCCCAGAGCATACTTAGATTATGGAGGGAACACTTCTCCAGCCTGCTGAATGGCAGTGAACACATAGCACCAGGAGAAGGCGAACCCGATACCCCAATCGATGACGATGGAGCAGACGTTCCATTGCCCGACCATGACGAAGTTCGAATAGCAGTTGCCCGCCTGAAGAACAACAAAGCGGCAGGGGCAGACGGATTGCCGGCCGAGCTATTCAAACACGGCGGCGAAGAACTGATAAGGAGCATGCATCAGCTTCTTTGCAAAATATGGTCGGATGAGAGCATGCCCAACGATTGGAATTTAAGTGTGCTATGCCCAATCCATAAAAAAGGAGACCCCACAATCTGCGCCAACTACCGTGGGATTAGCCTCCTCAACATCGCGTACAAGGTTCTATCGAGCGTATTGTGTGAAAGATTAAAGCCCACCGTCAACAAACTGATTGGACCTTATCAGTGTGGCTTCAGACCTGGAAAATCAACAACCGACCAGATATTCACCATGCGCCAAATCTTGGAAAAGACCCGTGAAAGGAGAATCGACACTCACCACCTATTCGTCGATTTCAAAGCTGCTTTCGATAGCACGAAAAGGAGCTGCCTTTATGCCGCAATGTCTGAATTTGGTATCCCCGCAAAACTAATACGGCTGTGTAAACTGACGTTGAGCGGGACCAAAAGCTCCGTCAGGATCGGGAAGGACCTCTCCGAGCCGTTCGATACCGAACGAGGTTTCAGACAAGGCGACTCCCTATCGTGCGACTTTTTCAATCTGCTGCTGGAGAAAATTATTAGAGCTGCAGAACTGAACCGAGCAGGTACAATCTTTTATAAGAGTGTACAGCTGCTGGCGTATGCCGATGATATTGATATCATCGGTCTCAACACCCGCGCCGTTAGTTCTGCTTTCTCCAGACTGAACAAGGAAGCAACGCAAATGGGTCTGGCAGTGAACGAGGGCAAGACGAAATATCTCCTGTCATCAAACAAACAGTCGTCGCACTCGCGACTTGGCACTCACGTCACTGTTGACAGTCATAACTTTGAAGTTGTAGATAATTTCGTCTATTTAGGAACCAGCATTAACACCACCAACAATGTCAGCCTAGAAATCCAACGCAGGATTACTCTTGCCAACAGGTGCTACTTCGGACTGAGTAGGCAATTGAAAAGTAAAGTCCTCTCTCGACGAACAAAAACCAAACTCTATAAGTCGCTCATAATTCCCGTCCTGCTATATGGTGCAGAGGCTTGGACGATGACAACAACCGATGAGTCGACGTTGCGAGTTTTCGAGAGAAAAGTTCTGCGGAAGATTTATGGTCCTTTGCGCGTTGGCCACGGCGAATACCGCATCCGATGGAACGATGAGCTGTACGAGATATACGACGACATCGACATAGTTCAGCGAATTAAAAGACAGCGGCTACGCTGGCTAGGTCATGTTGTCCGGATGGATGAAAACACTCCAGCTCTGAAAGTATTCGACGCAGTACCCGCCGCGGGAAGCAGAGGAAGAGGAAGACCTCCACTCCGGTGGAAGGACCAAGTGGAGAAGGACCCGGCCTCGCTTGGAATATCCAATTGGCGCCACGTAGCGAAGAGAAGAAACGATTGGCGCGCTGTTGCTGACTCGGCTATAATCGCGTAAGCGGTGTCTACGCCAGTAAAGAAGAAGAAGAAGCATATTATTTATTGCTGCTTGACATGGGGTTGATTTTATTGCATGAGTGTGTGTGTGTTTAATGTTATCTCTGCTGTATATTTAAGATTTGTGTCCCATTCATTTTTATTATTATTACTCGTAGATGTGCATTGCATGTAAATGCATTATGTATATACATATGTATGTATGTATGTAAGTATATTAATATATAAATAGATATTTATATTTAGTAGAATTTCGGCTTTGCTGATAAGTAAGCATGTTCAAATAGGCACAAACAAATTTAAAACTAGCCCAAGCACTCAATTTAGTAGGATAAAAATAGGAATGAAATGAATAATATTAACGAATTTAGAGGTCTTCGAAATGAAAGCTCTGTCCCATGTCTTGACCACGCTAACAAGATAAACCTGGACCAATATGAAAATTACAATATTGGCGATAATCAGGATTTTTTTTAGTTAGCCTCAAGAAACAAACAGGATATATAGACTGCAATAAACATGGTAGTATTTTACTCTATATCAGTATAAGCTCTCCATTTGGCAGAAAATTAAGATTGCTAATAGATACCGGAGCTTCTTCTTCATTTATAAACCCGGAATTTATAAATCCCTTAGATATCAAGAAATGTATTCCAATAACTATATCTACCATCTTACATAAATATATAATTGACAAGCAAGTGACATTACCTATTTTCAAAGAAATTAGGAAAACAGGAACTCCTACATCTTAAAATGAAACCAAATTTTTCCTCGGATAAATTCACAATAGAGGCAAATTCGAAACAAATCGTAAAACTGCCAGTTGATTCTAAGGAAGGAGATATTATGATAAATACAATAACTTTGGACAACGGCTTAATTATTTCTCCAGGCATATACTTTGCGAAAGACTGGTTTAGTACAATAGAAGTAGTTAATCCCACGGGGAATGACCAAACAATTTAAGATTCAGAAAACTACGTCGAACTTAATAACTTTAATATGCATTGCAAATCAAACAGTGAAAGAATTGCAAATTTATCTGACTTACTCCGAATGGAACATCTGAATGGCGAAGAAAAGCATAAACTTTTGAAACTATGTACTAAATATAGTGATATCTTTTATAAAGAGGATGAAAAGTTGACGTTTGCAAATGATATAAAACACAGAATTAGGACGACGGACGATATTCCTATTCATACTAGGTCTTACAGGTATCCTTTCGTTCACAAAGAGGAAGTTCGGAGACAGATATCAGAGATGTTGGAGCAATGGATTATTAAGCCGAGCGTTTCCCCATGGAGCTCTCCAGTATGGATTGTTCCAAAAAAGAAGGACGCATCGGGGAAGACGAAATGGAGATTGGTCATTGACTATAGGAAGTTGAATGAGAAAATCGTCACGTACAGGTACCCACTCCCGAACATATCTGAGATCTTGGATAAACTTGGCAAATGCCTTTACTTTTCGACTTTGGACTTAGCAAGTGGCTGCCATCAAATTGAAATGGATCCACGGGACATATCAAAAACAGCCTTTACTGTGGAAGGGGGTCACTGCGAATACGTAAGAATGCCTTTTGGCTTAAAAAACGCACCCTCAACATTCCAGAGGGTTATGGATAATGTCCTAAATGATTTAGTTGGAAAAATCTGTCTAGTGTATTTAGATGACATTATTATATTTTCGACGTCCCTCCAGGAACATATTGAGAATCTAGGAAAAGTCTTTCTAAAGTTAAGATGGTCAAATTTTAAGGTCCAGATGGACAAATCAGAGTTTATGCGAAAAGAAATTGCTTTTTTAGGACACGTAGTCACTACGGAAGGCATAAAACCGGATCCGACAAAAATAGAAACCATCCAGAAATTTCCGATACCACGAACTAATCGTGAAATAAAATCGTTCATAGGCCTACTTAGTTATTATAGGAAGTTTATCCCGAACCTGGCAAGACTTGCAAAACTAATGACAGAATGCTTAAAAAAGGTCAGAAGCACAACACTAAATGCCAGATACCTAGAAGCTTTCGAATCATGCAAGAACATTTTAATGAACGAGTAACATTGCGCTTGGAGCAGTCCTTTCTCAAGGTCACATAGGTAGTGACAAACCAATTTGCTACGCAAGTAGGACTCTTTCTGAGAGTGAGATTAACTATTCCACTATTGAGAAAGAGCTTTTAGCCATAGTGTGGGCAACCAAATATTTCCGCCCATATCTCTTCGGTAGTAAATTTAAAATAATTACTGACCACAGACCACTTACATGGCTAATGAGTCTCAAGGAGCCCAATTCGAAATTGGTGAGATGGCTCCTGAAGTTGGAAGAGTATGACTACGAGATCGTATACAAAAAAAGAAAATTGAACAGTAACGCAGATGCATTGAGCAGAACAAAATTAGACCATGATAAAACCGCTGATATGAAATTGTGTGATTCGGAAAAACTGTCTACAATATAATCATGTAAAGAAAATGTGAATGATGGCATACCAATTTCAGGAAAACCTTTAAATGAATTCAACTTGCAACTTTTATTAGAAAGATCTGACAAAAAACCCAGTATGACTGTTGAAACCATCTTTAGAAGCAAACAACGTAGAACTATAAGAGAAAAAGGATTTTCTCAAGACACAATAGTTCAGATTTTCAAAAAATTTATACCCTCAGGTAAACTAACTGCCATTTTCTCCGATGAACCAACCTTCAGAACTATTCAACTGATATACTCAAAATACTTTGCAAATGGAAAACAATTTCGTATTGTCCGATGCAATAAAATCCTATCAGATGTAACTGACAATGATAAGCAAGTAGAACTAATTCGTACCTGTCATGAAAATATGAACCATAGAGGAATTACCGAAATTTATGAATACTTAAAGAGACAATATTATTTTCCCCTTATGCAATCCATAATAAATAAAACTTTAAATAATTGTGAAATTTGCAATACACTCAAATACGACATACACCCACCAAAATAAGAATTCCAAGTTACAGAAACATCAAACGAACCTCTTCAAATTTTGCACATTGACATATATACTATAAATAGTAAATGTATTTTGACCATAATCGATAAATTATGCTTCAGGCTATACATTACAATCAAGAACAAGGGTTTGTGTGCTCAAAGCCTTAAAGCTTTAAAAACATTTGCGGGAATACCTAAGAAAATTGTTTGTGATCAGGGTACCGAATTTACATCTAACATTTTTAAAGATTTTTGTAGACAATATGAAATTATACTTCACATCATTTCAACAATCCAGTAGAAACTCTACAGTAGAACGACTTCATTCAACCCTAACTGAAATATACAAAATTATAATGACAACCGGAAAATCCAAGAAAATGGAATTAGAACACGAAGAGATATTAGATGAGACGTTTATAACTTACAATAATACAATCCGTTCATCTACAAAATTTACACCATATGAGTTATTCTTTGAAAGACCGTAAAACTTCTCAAGAGACATAAAATACGACAACAAACACGAATTTTTAGTTAAGTTAAATGAATTTAAAGAAAAACTATACCCCATTGTTAAAGGAAAAGTTATGAAAGCTAAATTAAAAAATATTAGTCGTCTTAATAAATCTAGGAAACCTCCAGAGCGTAGGAACAAAGAAGAGGATATATATAGAAAATAATGTAGGAGAAATAAAATAACTGCACGATTCTCAAAACATAAAGTATTAAAAGATAATGACGTTACTTTACAAACTACTAAAGACAAAAAATTACACAAATCAAAAATTAAACTGAGACCACGAAAATAATAAACAATTATTTACCTTTAGAATAGCCTTTGCTTATGGACAAGCCTTGGAAATACAAAATTTTGACGAAGACCAGAATATGATAGCCCTTAAGATTGGACAATCAAAAAAGTTTGAATATACAAATGATACAGAGGTTTAAAAATTTGACAGAGCATATGAATAACAATCAGGAAAGCATTACAAAATTTTTGGAAAAACTCTCAGCAAAAACAACTAATCGTATTCTAAAAGAAGACAATGCGCTATCAGAAATCCAATACATGAATCAGCTTAATTATAATATAGATTTATTATTGAACCATATCTCTGACATAATAGAAGCTGTAATGCTCGCAACACTTGGTATAGTATCAAAGCTTATTCTTCATCCAAATGAATTGGATGAAATAAGACACCATTTTAAGTCCCAGAATATTGACTTAGTTTCGGACGGACACCTTTACGAACTTCTGGAACTTCAAGCATATTATAATAATAGCAACCTAATTTTTAATATAAAACTTCCAAATTTTGCTAATAGTACGAATTCGCTTTTCCATCTCATTCCTCTTCCTATGAATAATACGAAAGTAATTAAAACAAAACCATACGTAAGTTACAATAACCACGAGCCCCAGTACTTAACAGAGATTTGCCCAAAAATTGAGAACGTGTATTACTGCAAGAGGTCAAATGACTTCGAAAGCACCAATAATTCAACTTGTATCGGTAGAATCTTGAATAATAAAACACCAATATGTTCTGTGAACGATGTGGGGCCCACATCGAATATATTCCAAGCGGAAGATAATTATATAATGGTTATTAACGTAAAGGGACTACAGATAACAATTGAAGGAACCTCCCTTCTCCACTACACGAATTGTTCCTACAGTCTATTGGGGCACAATCTTCGTAGCACCACCAAATCTAGAGAAAGTGCAAATAACAACAATAACAGAGACTTTAAGCCTAGAGAAGATCAAAGATTACAGTTTCATCAACAAAAATGATATTATGAGATTAAGAAAGGATGCAATTCAAAGAAGAAACATAATAACGATAACAACATTGATACTCATCACCTTAACTATCACTAGTGTAACTCTGTTATGGAAAAACCCCAGAATTCGGTATTATCCTAAGCCCACTGAAGCCGCTCTGTCTCCACCAACTTCGTTGTGGCCATCGCTCTACTCTAAGGGGGGAGGAGTTATATTGTCACATCAACTCCCACCAAAACCCAGAAGACACCAATAAAATAATAACAACAAATCATTAAATTTATTTTCTTATTTAAAACATTGCAACAATTGTAATTGATACTTACTCCCTGTTTACCAACTTTTGTACAATTATTATTGTTTTAATTTTTACTGTATTTTTCTTGACTCATCAAATTTAAAACATTGCAACAATTGTAATTGATACTTTATCCTGTTTACCAAATTTGTACAATTATTATTGTTTTAATTTTTACTGTATTTTTCTTGACTCATCAAATTTAAAACATTGCAACAATTGTAATTGATACTTACTTCCTGTTTACCAACTTTTGTACAATTATTATTGTTTTAATTTTTACTGTATTTTTCTTGACTCATCAAATTTAAAACATTGCAACAATTGTAATTGGTACTTACTTCCTGTTTACCAACTTTTGTACAATTATTATTGTTTTAATTTTTACTGTATTTTTCTTGACTCATCAAATTTAAAACATTGCAACAACTGTAATTGGTACTTTCTTCCTGTTTACCAACTTTTGTACAATTATTATTGTTTTAATTTTTACTGTATTTTTCTTGACTCATCAAATTTAAAACATTGCAACAATTGTAATTGATACTTACTTCCTGTTTACCAACTTTTGTACAATTATTATTGTTTTAATTTTTACTGTATTTTTCTTGACTCATCAAATTTCTTTTATTTGTTACCTTCATGTAAAATTGGTTTAGAAATAAAATTTATTATTGGTGTAACCTTCAAACAGATAAGGTGTTTTATTTAACGGAAGAACATTTAGTAACTTAACTCGGGCATACACATGTAAATATGACACCCACAAAAACTACAAACATTGTTCTACAAAAACAACAATGGTCTCAAAAAGCATAACAAGGCAATATCGCAGTCAAGTAGATAAGTGGCCAATGCCTAAATTTATAGTAAAACACGCAACAATAACATTTTCATTCATAAACGCAAAGGTATTTTCAACAGGCTTACTCGCTTCAATCATAAAAGCAAACACCATTACATCTCCCCGAACATGCCTTTTCCAACAAACGTTTTTTCGCGACGATGGCAAAAGCTAAAAATCATAAATTGAACAATTTATGATATTCGTTCTAGAAAGAAAAGTGTCAACCCCGCAAAGTGTAGAAACAAGTGTCAAAAGTGGCAACATTGCGCTTGTCGGTTTATAATATTTTACAATTCTGAAATATTTTTCCACGCCTCGCAAAAATCTGTGTCGATACGTATACAAGCTCAGACATAAACATACATATTTGCGCTAGTTTGCAGGCGGAGCTGTTACAGCGGCAAGGGAAGCGGCGACAATTGGTTTGTTTGTGTTTTTCGGCACAGCTCGGATTTTCTACCTACTTGTTTTCCCTTATGAATGCTTGTACATATGTGGCTCGTATTTGCTTTCGTAAACATATGTATAGACAACTATGGCAAAGATGCTCCTTTAAAGTTGGTTGCCATGTCGTGCCGAAGGGGCTGAAGTAATAATAAAGTGTACATCCCAAAAGGAAACGCAGTCTACCCCCTACGCCAAGGTGTTCAGGTGCCCGTGCCGATGGCTGAATGGTCAGCGGGCGGTAATGAAAAGCTGATCGGGAACGGTTCCCTCCGATGCCCGGGCGAGGCCGGAAGTATCAAATGCCTTGACAACCGCAAAAAAAGCAAGAAATCCCAGAATAAGCTGAGGAAAAACCGGTACCAGAGGGCTGTCTTTATACTGGGTAAGATCGCAAAAGATCAGGCAGACGGCACCCCAATTGATGAGCAAAAACCCGTGCAATTCCCAAAAACGGGATCGCCTAATCACAGGGCAGCAATATAATAACAATAATTAAAATTGCACATTATATTATTCTTCAAAAATATTTTGTTTCTGATGTGTCACTATACACACACACACTGCGCGAGTTAAGGAACGTTTCATTTCTCAAAAAAACCAAAACATTTCTTGTTTATGTCGAACCACGCATAAACAATAGTGGGGGCTCAACCGGGATAGCAAATTTTTACTTGCTATCAAAAAATGCCAAAGGACATCCTTGAAAAGACAGGAACTCCGCGATCCTAAAGAAGGATAAATTACTTATTATTATTAAAATACCACGGGAAGTAGGACTTCCAATACAAAGTGCTTGAAA
This sequence comes from Bactrocera dorsalis, assembly GCF_023373825.1. NCBI lineage: Eukaryota > Metazoa > Arthropoda > Insecta > Diptera > Tephritidae > Bactrocera > Bactrocera dorsalis. Next base: position 69,145,205 of record NC_064303.1, on the reverse strand, counting down.
AAGTAGCATACGTTTCAAAGCAGATCATGAAAAAGCGGACAGCGCCGAATCCAACAAAAACGAAACAACAGTAATCTAAGAAAGAAGATTACATGTTTACACCTCGATCAAACAGCAAGAAAGCAGCCTTTGACGAGAACAAAAATATACTCCAATTAGAAGCAAAATCTATTAAGATGACTGAAGCAGCAGCACTCAAAGCACACATTGATGTCCTTACGACACAACTTAATTCGTTAAAAACCGACTTCGATGCATTAAGGACACAGTCACAGTTTTCGATGACCACGGTACCAACTATGCCTGCTCTAAAACCACAACTCGCACAAGCAAGCCAAATAAGCACAGAAATATTTAAATGCCTACCAACATTTGACTTAGCAGAGGGCGAATATAACCCTTGGCGCACCCAGGTGTGGACACAGATGGAGAATATAAAAGAATTTATATACAGCCCTGAGTATTACAATTGCGTATGCATAATCAAAGCAAAAATAATAGGAGCTGCTTCTAAAGTTCTATCAGTTACTGGAACTCAACTTAATTTTTATGCTATAATCAACCGCTTGGATTATACCTATTCGGATAAACGACCACTACATGTCCTGAAAGAAATAATGATGAAGAAAAAGCAAGGAAGTAAAACTCTCACTGAATTCCACGACGAAATACATCAAGCCTTAACATTGATTCAACGAAAAATAGAAACAATGGAAGAAAATATGCGAGCTGGAAGATTATCAGACGTGAATGATGACGCCATCCGCACATTTATTATGGGACTCCGGAGCAACTACACCAGAGGTATACTTTATTCAAATAAACCAAAGGGCCTTGGTGAAGCGTATGCGTTTGCTTGCACCATCTACCATGATAATCAGGATCTACACTTCGAAAGCACTGTTCCCCGTCGATATGATTCGAGACATGAAGATCAGACCATCTTTTATCACCAAAGGAATAATCATCAACTGAGACCAGCATATCGCGTTAATCCTCAACGGCAACCAACGTATGAAGAGAGAAGGAAACATAATTGTGGTAGCTACATCCAGCGAAATGGTCAATAACAATCAAAACCTATACCAATGGAAGTGGACTTTTCACATCAATACGTGAAGCAAACGCATCAAAACTCACCAAGAAATCCGCCTCACCAACAAAATCCATTTAAAAGGGAGAGAAACGTATCATCCCAAAACTTTAACCACAATAAAGTACAGCGTATCAACCAGACCGAACAAGCTGACATAGAATCTGTGAACATCTGTAACTACGAGGAAAATTTTGAATCTGGCAGTACTTTTTTAGGCGAATAAACGGATTTCCATGCATCCAGACGAAATGAGGACTAACAAGCACACCCGTCACTTTACTAGTGGATAATGGATCCACAAATAACTACATTATTAAGGACTGTAACATAGGTAAGTCAGTATCAATAAAACCATTTAGAACAAAAACTCTACATGGCTATTCGGTTAGGCTACGTTTATAACCGAGCGGATTCGCGTCGCACGATGCGATGAAAATCGCTACTAGCGATCAAATACATAAATCCATACGGAGGTGTTTATCGCGCAGCGATTCAGCGAAAAGCGGTTTCAGCGTAAATGGAGCGACTGCTAGCGACGAAAATCAGCGATCAAAATTTTTGATTCAGTTGAGCGAATTGCGTTAAACACGATGGACAAATTTATTGAAAAAGTGCGAAATAAATAATGTTTGTGGAATCTGCGTCATCCAGATTATCATAATAGAAACAAAATCAGAAAAGCTTGGGAAGAAGTAGAAAAAGAATGCGGTTTGGAAGGTAAGTAATAGTATACGTATTATTTTATTTTTATATAATAAACAACTTAAGTGAATATAATATTTTTTTGAACAAAATGTTCCTTAAAATTGTTTCGTATAGTCGTAGCAGCTTCAGAGCTAAAAAAAAATTAAAGTTTGAAAATTACCACGGTTTCTATCAAAGCTATTTCTTAAAATACCAATAAAACTAACGGTAAATACATTTTTGCTCTATCCCATTCGTAGGGGCTACGAAAAGCGCGAGAAGTGAGACAATAGAAACACGCTGACTGTGCAGTGAAAATAGCTTTAAAATTATCTCTTATAATAAATTAAATTTGCAATATAAAATCGTGCTTAATCCCCATAAATCGAAATGTGTATTGAGAATAAAGGTATGTGTTATATAACAAAGTAGTTTTTATGTAATAATATATTGTTTTATTATTTTAAAACAATTGTTTTTTAAGAGCCCTTTTTAGTGCTATGTTTTTCTTTATATATCGATTTCAGATATACAAAAAGTTGTGATCCCAGTCTCACCCTCAAATGAATCAAGTTTGTTTATATTAGTTAATGTTTTCTGAGTCTATGATATTGATTTCAGCTGCAACTTTTTGCAACTTTCTTTGTTATTCATGTTATTCTACCAGGCATGTGATTTTTTGTGTGTTTTTTGCATATTTTATTGTTTTCTATGTTTTTTTCATCACAAATATATGTATATGCATATTGAACTTTGGTTTTAATTTGATCATTTTCTCACTTTTACCAAATATTTGTTTTATACGTACTTTTATTTAGACACATCATATCATATCATATATTTGGTGTTTAGAAAATGTGTGAAGAAATATCACTTACCACAGAAGCAAATTTAATAAAGCTTCAGTATCTACTTATTAGAAGTTTCGATAAAAAAAAACTTGATATTAACTTTTTACCCTGCTATGATAACATTTTAAAGGAAAAACAGTTTTCCTGAGCAAATAAAGGTCTCAGAATCTGATGTTGAAGTTGAGATAAAAAAATTATTGCACCACATTGCCTCACAAATGTAATTAATGAACGGAATGAGACCTCTAATTACCTACTATCAATAGGAACATGTGGTTTTGATGGCAATTTGAAAATAATAATTTGGAAGACAATAATTTATTTGTCACGGCATATGTCCCTGTACAATTGATAATAAAATCGCAAAATGATGAAGATTACAAACAAATTTAGAAAAACTGCAGACCTTCGTCCTCCCGCTATTGCCATCCTATTCGAACTCAATTTCAAAAGGAATCAAACCCTAAATACACTAGATTTGTGCTAGATTAACTTCAAAATAATCCTGATATTATCTTCCTTCGTCAGTCATAACATCGCTCCCGATGTTATTCAATATGCACCAGTTTCAATTGGAGAACTCTCATAAAAATCTGCTGAGTCAAGCAATAAGGACGTGAAGATGTATCGACTCCATCATACCCGAAAGAACAAATTAGGACTTGCTAAGCCGATTGATTTTGAGCTTAGATCCTTTCATTACCAGTCAAAGAAACTATCATGCAAAAATAAATCAATTTTATTAGAATCAATTTTTGATTTAACTGAATAATAATCAAAAAATTCCTTTTTTCGTTCACCAACTTTTTTAATTTAATATAATTAAGTAAAATTTGTTGCCATCGGGGGGTGGCGGAGTGGGAAACGGGAGAGGGAGATTTTAAAAAGCTTTGGCAAAAGTTTCACTTTAATATAGCCAGTGGAAGTATTTTTGGCAGCTGATTCCATACAAGACCGACCACTGTGGCTTGGTAGATTCCGCTCTTCTGGAATTTCATATTCGCCAGTTATGTAATGTTGAAGCTTCAAAAATGCCACCATCACTCTGTTTGCCATATGCTCCAACTTCAGTGGCAGTAAACTTGTAGTCAGCAGAGGCAACGCCTTGTAAAGCGATGGAAAAAAAGTATTTGTAGTTGAAAAACATGCTGCCAGAATGCGGTGGCCTTTTTGCAACGAATATGTTTGCCGTCCATACTTCCAATGCAATTCGGAAATCCCCATTTAGAGTAAAATTCGTCTGCTATTTTTATCAATTCTTCATTTGTTTTGCGATTCAAATGTTTGGAAACCAGAGACGTCCAAAGGGCGGCACTTACTTCTCTAGTAGTTATGGCCACTGTAGCAATTCCTATGCGATAAGAAAAAGCCAAAGATCGAACTAAATTTCCCGTTGCTAAAAACATGAAAATAAATTTAAACGAAATTATTCTTTTTACATGTGTTTCAGCTGGCTCTGGTGCAAAAAAAAAAATGGAAAAACTTGAAAGACACTTATCATAGAGAACTTCGTAAGGAAACTGTGGTGACTTCAGGCAGCGCTGCAATGCCGCATTCAAATTGGACACATTTTAAAGATATGTGTTTTTTACAAGATATTATGGAATCGCGCTCTATTTCAGGTAATTTGATAAATGAAACAAGTTGTGATGTGGAACTTGATGATGAAGATAAATCGGAAACTCCTGAATCCATAAAATTGATGCAGCCTACACCTAAAAAATTAAAGAAAAAACTTACAGAAAGCTCAGCGTTTTTGGTTGGAGGAAAAGAAGCTTAAGCTTCTAGAAAAAAGCAACGATGAGGAGGATGATGATTACAATTTTCTTATAAGTTTCAAAAAGTACATGAAAAATATGGGTGAAGAAAAAAAAATAAAATTTCGCATAAAAATGCAGGAGGTTCTGTACGCCATTATGTACGGCAGAGATAATCAGGAATCGACTACGCCAGTTTCTTTTATTAGTTATGTGAGTAGCAGCCCAAATATTGAAACGCAGAATTCAAACAGGTTCATTTTCCAAATGCACAAAATTTTAATTAAGCTACTTAATATTAATGTGTGTAATATTATATTAAATACATACTTACATATGTAAGTGAACAAGTATAAATATTGAAATTGAATAAAAATTTATGGAATGGATACATATTACTTACCTTATGGTCAGTGCGAGCCTTTCTACAGCATCAATTGGTGTTTTCTAATTTCTAGTATTTTTTCTATATGTTTGGATATATTATTCAAAATATAATTAAACGTGCCAATTCTCATTCGGTAATACTCTATAAATTTCTCAGGATATTGTAGAAGGCGGGTGTGGAATCTTTTCTGTTTACAAAATCTTAAAATCTGCTGACGCACTAAAAGATTACTTTCTGTAAGCAAAATTTTACGAACACGTGCACACATGTCTTTTTTTTAATGAAAAATAAAAGAAACTACGAACGGATTTGACGTTATAAATTTTCAATCGCTTCTGATTTCGCTGTACTGTAAACACTCAATCGCTAGCGATTACGATGGCGAAACCGCTTATAGCGATAGAGCGATTTTCATCGCATCGCGCGACGCGAATCCGCTCGGTCATAAACGTAGCCTTATACATTCAAATAAAGTGATCACAATGTACGGGCATCACTTAGTATTCTTTGAAATAAGCTAATTAAAAGAATTCGACATAATCTTAGGTGAACAAGGTCTCAGATTAATTAAGGGAGAGATTAACCTCTTTGATTATAGTTTAAAGTACCAGAAGAAAGTAGCCGGAAAAAAGGAACCTTTCATTAATTATACTGTAGATAATGCCAAGTATGAGGAGGACATTAAGGAAATAAAGAAAGCAAATGAAAATATTAGTGACACCCTACCCTTCGCAACTACTATCCAAGTGTAGTGGATGCAAACAGAAGATCCTTTTTGGACGAAACAATACCCTTACCCCGTGGCAGACCATGTCTTCGTCAATAAAGAAATAGATAGGCTTTTAGAAAATGGAATAATTCAGCCGAGTAAAAGTCCGTACAATTCCCCTATTTGGACTGTTCCAAAGAAAGGATTAGACGGAAATGATAGACCTAAACGGAGTATGGTGGTCGACTACCAAAAACTTAACACGCATACTATAAACAACCGCTACCCTATACCTGATATTAATATGACAGTTTAAAATTTAGGTAAAGCTAAAGTTTTTTCGACCATAGATTTAGAATCAGGATTCCATCAAATTTTAATAAAGGAATCCGATCGCGAAAAAACCGCATTTGCAGTGAATGGCGCAAAGTATGAGTTTGTTAGGATGCCGTTTGGACTTAAGAATGCACCCTCAATCTTTCAACGATGCATATATGACATTTTGCGACAATATATCGGTAAATTTGCTTACGTTTATATAGACGACGTTTTAATATTTTCTTCTACGCCTGAAGAACACATACTTAGAACATATTCGAACTATAGTCAATGCACTGCATGAAGCTAATATGACAATTTCGTACAAAAAGTCGCATTTTTGAGTACCTTGGCAACATAATTAAACATAACAGAGTAACGGTTGATCCAAGAAAGATTTAAGCTATAAAATCAAAGTGCGCGAGTAGAAGTAAAGCTCGATGAAGCGGCAATTACTGCCATAGAAAAAATAAAAGATGCTCTGCAAGAACAGGTAGAACTTTATCAGCCAGACTTTACCAAACCATTTGAACTAACTACCGACGCCAGTAACCAAGCAATTGGAGCAGTTTTCTCCCAGTTTCGCCAACCTATTGCTTTTGTTTCTCGAACTGACCAAATAAAGAGGGTGAAATAATACCTATTCTAGATCCCACAAAAGATACAATGAGCAAGATTTTTTAACAAAACTACAACAAGTAGCTAAACCCAATGTAACTAACGCACTAAGAATAAATGAAGAGTTAATATTCCACTTTAAGGATGATATTCTTTCCCACTTTCCCAATTGTACCTTTGTGATAGCACCAAACTTGCTAATTGACATTACTAACCAAAACGAACAATTAGAATAAGCAGAAAAAATACAAAGACGTGCACACCGAAATTATATGAAAATGTGCAATCAGAGAAATGTGCAAGAAAGAAGCGATAGACTGTCAAATTTGTTTGACAAACAAATACGAACGACAACCAAACAGGCAACCTATTGGAAAAACACCAATACCAACAAAAACTGGAGAATATATGTAGATGGACATATTTCACATGAATAGTTGTATGTATATAAGCTCTACCGACAAATATTCGAAGTATTGCTATCTCCGAAAAATTCATACTAAAGCAAACTGTCACGAACATATTGAAGAAATACTTACAAAATTGTATCCAAATGCAAAACATCTAATGACTGATAACGAAAATGTATTTATCAGCAACATGGCAAAGGCCGTTTATACTCGACTACATATACAATATACTGCCACACCATTAAATCACTCGACAACTAACGCTCAAGTAGAACGGTTGCACAATACGTTACATGGATAAATTGATCCGAAACTCCTCTCTTCGCTTTCTGAGAGAGCCCATGATCTCACGGTTTGGTATGGCAATACTGAAAGTTCATGGGCTACGAATCAGATGACAAGCAAAACAATGAACTGCCAGACAAAATCCCATTAAAAATAACTGACAAAATCAGTTCGTTATTTTTCATTGTAGAGTACATAAGTAATTGTGTTGTGAAAATATAGTGTTTAGGTTTTTTATTAAAAATACAGTGTATAAGTGTTTTTACTAAAAATAAAGTTGGTAAGTGTATTATTAAAGCCATCGTAAATACATGTATATAAATATATTATGTTTTCCTAACGTATTATAGGAAAATGCCGAGAACTAAAAATAAGTGTGTGGCTGGATGCGTAGGAGCGCGACGGTTTTTCAATTTCCCAAACAAGGAGAAGGATGGATCCAGGTGCGTAAATAATTTTAATTAGTAGAAAAATATAGTTATTTAGTGAAATTTAGAAATATTTTTTCAAAAATTGTGCCTATTTTGATATTGTTTTAGATGCAATTTATTGCATGATAAAAAATATATCATGCTTGCGAAATGTAATGTAATTTAGTAAATAGTATTGTAATATTTAATAGATCCAATTTAATATGTTGTTTGGAGTAGCGTAGTAGATGTAAATATCACTATAATTATAAATTATAAGTACAAATAAATGTAATACGAGTAGAAAGTATCGTAAATACTAATAAATGTTGTGATTTTATTTTGTACCTATATGGGTGATATAGGCCTATAGGGAAACCGAGCACCCAAAACTAACTTCGGTAACGCGCCTTTTGTATACCTCAGCGGTGGTGTGGAAATTACAAACTCCCAAAACATTTACTAAAAATTCCCTAACACATTTCTTCCATAGTGGCATCATTGGCAAATGTTATAAAAAATGTGGACTTTGACAGCGCTCTCTCGAATCAAAGAGTTTCGTATCAATTTATCCATGATACGTTGATTGAAATCAGTACGAGTTTAGCTAGTGAAAATAATACGACTCCAGGTGAAGATCTTTTTAACGCCATCCGACAATATAATTCTACAATTCACTCGTCTACAGGATCCAAACCTGAAGTAGTTTTCTTTAATGGCGAAAAGTATCCCGAGATTAGAGAAATCCTTCAGAACAATCAGGAGAAGCTTTTGCTTTTCCACAACAAAGGACGAAAAAACATCACGTATAAACCAGGAGATATCATATATTCCACAACAGATCGTAGGAATAAAATTGCTAAACGATATAATCAGCACAAAGTTAAGGAAGATCGCGGGGACACGATCCTTACAACGAGAGGGAAAATTATTCATAAAGACAACATCAACATAAAGAGAACATCAGAATATCATGAAATCCAAATACTTTGCAGAAAAAAAAAGAAGAAATAATTCTTATTAATAAAATAGAGGCACTTAAGACACAGCTTATACCTTCTAATCTTAGACTCAAACGCTCGTTAAAGTTTTTAAGTTCTATTCTCAAGTTTGTCACCGGTACTCCTGACCATGACGACCTTATAGAGATCAAGACAGGACTCAATCAGTTGATAGAAAACAATAATCAACAACGGAAGATTAACAGTCAATTTGAAAAAATACTAGAAACACTAGACCCAAAGTCAATTATTGAAGAATTAATTATTACAGAAGTTTACAAGGAGTTAGAAACAATCACGAATATACGTACCATCAATTTTGCTAAAACAGGAAACATTTATTCGGATACTCTAAACCTCAAAAACATTCAAGAAATTGCCTCCATAGAAGATTTTAACATACCCATAATTAATATTTTAGAATATTCTGATATTCATGTATGCATGTACAAAGATGCTATAATTACAATATACAAATATCCGGTAATAAATAACCGCTGTAAATTGTATAACTTAATACCTTTAGCATACAAACACGGTAAAATCCGATTGGACTCTCAAGTTGCAAAATGTGAAGCGAATTTCAAAAGAACTTCCAAATGTAAAAATTATCTGGGATTAAATATTTGTAAACAGGAGTCTCCCGACAACTGTACCATCCCAGTGCTTGAAAATAATAAGGCAAAATGTAATGTTATTCAAGAAAATAATAGACCACTTATTGTGTTAGATCACAGAAATATAATTATTGATGGAGAACATCTGTGGAACGGACAACGTGTTAACGGTCCAAACCTGTTACAATTTAATCACAGTACTAATTTAGATAATAAGGTATATTTCAATCACGATCAGGAAATTAAAGATGTGATTCATGCCCACCAAGATGAACAATTAGAAGTTCTAAAAATATTAACCTCCAATTCAGGTTATACATTTTCAAATATTCCAAAAATGTATAAATACATGATTCCTATTGAAGAACAACCAGAATATGCTATCGAGTACATTTAGAAGATAAAAAGGAACGATTATTCCGCCAAAAATACGAGATCGAACTTCGTCGACTCCAAGACTGGAAATGAGGACATTTCATCTTAACACAGGGGAGAGTTAAGGAACGTTTCATTTCTCAAAAAAACCAAAACATCTCTTGTTTATGTCGCACCACGCATGAACAAATAGTGATAAGCAATTCCAATATATGGTGTGAAATAGAAATGGTATCACACATAACGAGTGTTATCTCCTACACGCTATTCTCTCGGGACTGTTTGTAACGACAAACAATTGACTGTAGATAGTGTGTCTATCTTCAAATAATATAGCAGACAGCAAATAGAAACTAGTACCATAAAGTAGTATAAATAGCACTAAATTATCAAAATGTACTTAGTCTTAGTTTTGTATTAATAAAGGAACTTGCCCTGACGGTGCAAAGTACATACAAAAGTAAATCAATTGTGATTAACTCGCGCGACAGTATTATCCGTATCCTTATGGTGGTGGACGGATGGGCTACGATTTCTTATTGGTGACACGATAGACTCGGGTATGCGTAAATATTAGACCTTTGGCGACACAATCGACTCGGGTGGTGGACGGATGGACTACGATTTCTTATTGGTGACGCGATAGACTCGGGTATGCGAAAATATTAGACCTTTGGCGACATAATAGACTAGGGTATGCGAAAATATCAAACCTTTGGCGCCACGATAGAATCGGCTATAAACGTAAATATCAAAACTTCTGGTTCACGGATGGAATCGATTGACATGATCCCGTTCGGATCTATCTCTTTTAATGGTTTGGGTGGTGAATATCGGGGACGATCGTGTGGTTGTTGTGTTGTATGTTGAGCGGTGTTAGGTGCTGTGCTTGATGTATGTGTGTGTTGTGAACTGTTCTGTGATGAGGTGTTGTAACGTGACGTGAAGTGATGTCGGATGTGGGATGTTGTGGAAAGCTCATAAGTCATGTGAACCTCCCTGCCCCCTAGACGAATTACTCGACTAGGAGCCTCTGCTGATGTCACTGTGTATTGACTACAGCGCTCAACCTTTTGAGCGTCGTCGTTGCTGGCGATGAGCGTGGCGTGACGGAGATGGTGCGTGGACTGTTATGAGTGTTGGTGCGATTTTCCGACGGATTGGCTCGGATGGGAAATCGGTGAAATAGAGTGTGATGCGGCCTTTGGCAATATTGACAGGCACCGTCGGCCCGGCACTCTATGGTGGTGTGGTCATCTGCCAGGCAGGTCATGCAATGCCCTCATGCTCTTGCAAACTAATGTCTTTGAGTGGGCTTCATACTTTGGAATATGGTGCATCATTTCAGGGCTTGTGGGCAATGACACAGGCTGGAACGTGGAGACCCCTGTGGCTCCAAAAGCTGCTCTTCCCTGATCTCCCTGACTGCGGCGGCGGATGGCGGTGGTCGCATAACTCTGGTCCTTGGAGCCGCAACGGTTGCAGCTGACGATTTGGGTGTGGCGATTTCAAGCCTCAATATATAGACGACAATTTGTACGTTTTCTGGCCCCTAATTTGAAAATAGGTTATTTTTATACATATCGATATACATATATAATAATTTTATTTTATTCACGCTTGTTTGAGTTTGATTTGTCTCTTATATTATAACGATTTCGAATTTTACGAATTCGCGGTATTGATTATTCATTTTTTTAAATTAATTTTGCGAGTTATTTTGCGCTTTTGGTTGAAGTTGTTCTTCGCTATTTGGAAGAAAACACAGTTTTGCGACTGGTCGAGTTAATATGCCGATTTGTGTTCGCACATCGACTACTTGTAGAGACCATCTGGTCCTCGATGAGACTTTTCAATGCGGCCTAGTCGCCATTCCGTTGGAGGAAGGCATTCGACCTGTACGATGACTCATTCTCCTGCATTGGCTTCCTTTTGGGTTGTTTTCCATCGATATCTCTTATGGAGATCTTTGAGATAGTCTTCCTTCCATCTGTGGCTGAATTCGTGATAGAGAATCTTAATTCGTTCTCATCGATTTATTAAAGTGAGTGAGTCTCTTTGCGTATCAGGTATGGCGAGAAGAGGAGCTCTTCTGAGGAAATGGCCTGGTGTGAGCGCTGTAAAATCGGATGGATCTTGCGAGAGGAATGATATGGGTATTGAATTTATGAAGATATGTTAGAAATAAATAGGTAAAATGGGATTTCTCTGGAATAATGATGTGATGTCGTTCGTTGTAACCAAAGCTGGAGTTTGCTAGTCTTCTATTTGCCCGTTTTAATCCCTTAGCGTCCAGGAATTGGTTTAAGACTAAAAGTGAGCTTACCTTTTCGAGAGGTCGCTTTTCAAGCAACTTCGATTTCTCTCTGCTGTAATAACGAATTTGTGTATATAAGATTAGACTGACCTTGACCGTCGCAAGTCGGAATATGTTAGTTACACGTAAGATCGTTTGATATTCTTTTCACCTTTTGTTTAAGTTTATGAATGAATTTGGGCATATAAGCGACTACCCTCAGTGCTCGAGGAAATGATGAAAATCTGTGGAGAATATCATTCTCTTCTGGAGTGATATGAAAATTTTCTATTTTCCGACTTTTCGGAGGTATTATATTCCGAGCAGGAGACTTTGGCCAGAATTCTTGAGATTCTGTTAGCCATTTAGGATCGTTTCATAAAAATGTAGTGATGGTGAGGTGAAGTGGTTTGCAACCACTTGTCCCAAGATCCGCTGGGTTATCTGCACTTGCAACATGTTGCCATTTTGCTGAGCCAACTAACACGTGGATCAATAAGTCCCGGGACTAAATAAGAAAAACACATTTTTCTGGCAAAACTCGACTTTATTCATCAACATAGTCTCCTTCAATAGCAACACAATCAGTCCAGCGCTTCTCTAACATTTCAATACCTTTCTTATAGAACGATTTATCTTTGGCCTCAAAATAAGCATTTTTGAAGTCTGCAAACAGGTAGTAGTCGCTGGGGGCCAGATCCGGTGAATATCGTGGGTGCGGAAGCAATTTGAAACCGAATTCATACAATTTCGCAATTTCAGAATCAACGACAGGTGGTCGTTTTTGATCCACCGTGAGCAAACGCGGCACCCACTTTGACAACAGCTTCCTCATAGACAAATGTTCATGCAAAATAGTGTACACACTGCCATATGATATCTTTAAGGTGTCAGCTATTACACGCAATTTCAATTTACGGTTTTCAAAAACGAATTGGTGGACTTTTTGATGGTGTCCGGTCTGATTGCCTCATTTTACCAGCCAGAGCGTTCAGCATCCTCAGTGTCTGTACGACCACGTTTAAAGTCAGCATACCACCGACAAATAGTTGTTTTTGATGGAGCAGATTTCCCGTAGCACTTTTCAAGCCATTGCTGAGCTTGCACTGTTTTTTTTCTTCATCAAAAAGCAATGATAAATTAACACATGCAACTGTTTCGAATCCTTTGTTTTGAGAATATCAAGACAAGCGTCACTTAAATCACTGTAACTCGTGAACCAAACATCAGAATGACATGCAATTTTGACAGGTATCTTTTGAAGGTTGGTACTTATGAAAAGTTATACAGAACTTATGTTGGCAACGCCATCTATGCGTCAGTCCCGGGACTTATTGATCCACGTGTTACATACGTCTTCCATGTAAAGGGCGGTTTTTCTAACCATGCTTGAGCTGTTTCTGAGTCTGACCAGAGATACATTTTGTGGTCGTTTAATTTGAGATGGATTTGAACTATTGAAATGAATTTTGCTAACAGAAGAGCCCCATTTAGTTCAAGCCGTGGCAGGCATAGTGTCTTCAAAGTTGCAACTTTGGCTTTTGCTACCAAAAGATGTGAAGCTATTTTGCTGTCGTACTGAGTGCGTCTGTAGACTGTTGCGCAATAAGCCTTTTCAGAGGCATCACAGAAACCGTGTATCTCTGCGTTAATGTTAAGGGTGAAATTTACCCACAGAGGGATTCGAATTTCCGAAATAGTGTATAAGTTGTTAGCAAATTGAACCCATTTTATTAAACGCACAGGGTTTACCTGCTCATCCCATTCATTACCATGTTGCCACAATTCTTGAACGAGGATTTCTGCTTGAATCATTATTGGCGAAAGCCATCCTGCGGGGTCGAAAAGTTTTGCCACCGAGGAAAGTATTTGGCGTTCGGTTATGGCGGATATTCCACATATTGACTCAATTGTATATAAGAATTGATCTGTTATCGCATTCCATTGAATCCCTAGGGTTTTTGTTGTACTGGCTTTTTCAAATTTAAGAAAATCTGTATCTAATGGGTCTTTCTTTTTTATGTGTTTTATTATTTCGGGTGATTCAATGTAATTTTCTTAAGGGGGAGCTCCGCTGAATTTAGTGCTTTGATCACTTGTGACAGTAATTACTACTGTGACTACCTGAAAGTATGTCGCCCACGTATGTTTGTGTTTGCAACACAGAGGATGCTAAAGGCAAAGTTGTTTCATTTGCTTTTGCCACTTCATGTAATGTTCTTATGGTCAAATATTATGCGTAATTGATGCCAAAGTTTACTGTGTTAAATTTGTAATCGCTAATTAGACTATTGTTTGATTTGAGGAAGACTTTGCGTTGGAAATCTTGGTCATCTTCATGTACTAGAGTTTGCCAATACATTTTCTAAACATCCCCGTTTTAAACGTATTGAAACATGCGCCAATTTACCGTCCGATTCTGTACTGTGATACAGTCTCAAATCTCTAAAATTGAGATTTTAAGTTTAAGATTTTTTAAGACTTGAGACGATTTTGCTATTCTGTTGGTGACTGTCACAAAATCTATTACATTTCGTTATTCAGAGATGTTTTTACGCCTGAATGATATAAATATGTCGATAACAAATATTAAATTTTCTATAACATAGTCAAAAAATATAATTATCAATAAAAATAAAAACATATGATGACTTTGTTTCATAATATTTACGAAATTTATGTAAAATTGATTTATTTTTAACCTTTTCGTGTTTAAGTTGCTTACAAAATATAAAAAAACGACAATCGATTAATATCTATGATGATCTCTATTCAGTATATTCAAAATGGCAGACAAGAGTTCTTTTGAGTTTTGTGACCTGTGACCAAAATTTTGAGACTAACGCTATAGACTGTTTAGTGAATAGTAACTAGTCACAAATTGAGATTGAAATGACTCAAATAGAGACTGGTTACAGAATCCCGCTGTTAGTATTAACAACATGAGATCGGATTGTAATGTTGGGCTGTGTATACTAAGTACATCATTGAGTGATTTGCTTGAACTCTTACACTTTGAGGCATTCAACACCACTCGTACTTTCGTTGTGGTTTTATCTGGTCTTATTACCCCATGATGTGGGAGATAAAAAGATAAGTATCTATCTTTAGATACACTTTTATATGGTACAGTTTCTTCCATATTATTGAGGTCAAAATATTCGTCCATCACATTATCATATGCTGATTTAAGCTAATTTTTCTTTAACGGCCTAAAACTATGATTTCAGAAAAAGTTGGTTTGAATGGTAGTCGCACAACATAATTACCATGTTCGTTTCTTGTTGTTGTGGACTTATAATAGGATTCGCATGCTTGGTCTTCTCTGAAAGTTGGGTAATCTGGGGTAATTCTTCTACTTCCCAGAATTTTTTAATTTGATTATTTAAATATTCATTTGTGATATCTTCCAATTATGTTGTAAAAGAATTTATTTTTTCAGTGACTTTACCACCCATTTATAATCCACCCAAAGATTGTATTTTGGGCTAACAATTTATTTGCGATTTTCTCTACACCTTCAAGAATTATTTGGGATGACTAAATGAGCCTTTGACCCCTCTCTCAACATAACACAGCTACACCATACACATCATACACACATCGCACTCAACACACCGGCATCATATACACCACATCTTCATCCCACACTACAAACATCACATCCAGCGCATCAGCATATGCAAATACCTTCCACACTACACGCCCGAAGACGGGACTTAGGAAGTGTTTCAGATGCCTGGAATATTGGCATCTGGAGAGGGCATGTACCAGCGAGGATGACAGAAGCAAGTTTTGTGCAAAATGTGGTGAAACGGGGCACTTCGCAAAAGAATGCGACAAAAGGCCATAGAAGGAACTAGGTGGATGCATGGCGATAAAAAATATTGCGCAGTTGTCACACTTGATGTCAAAAATGCTTTTAATTCTGCATTCTGGCCACATATAATTAGAGGCAAAAAACACTCCGGGATATCTACTAAGGATAATCAGTAGTATCTGTCTGGTAGATTGCCACTGTACGACACCGATGCCGGCCCAAAAAGCTACGTGGTGACAGGTGGAGTACCGCAGGGTTCCGTATTGGGTCCGTTACTTTGGAATGTGCTATACGACGAGGCTCAAATAATTGGCTATGCGGACGACATTGCTGTGACGATTGTTGCGAAAGAGCTCTCCCAAATTCAAAACCTTTGCAATGTGACCGCAGCAAAAATTAAGGACAGGCTCACGGAAACTAAGCTACTGCTGGCCGTAGCAAAGACGGAAGCGGTGCTTATCACGAGCAGGAAAAAACTAGAAACGGTCACCTTAAACATCAATGGATACAACATTACAACGCAAAACTTCCTGAGATACCTTGGCGTTATGATTGATACGAGACTGAATTTCAAAGCGCATGTTGAAAAAGCCTGTAGCAAGGCAGCTACTGTTACAGTGGCCCTGTCAGGAATAATGGCTAACACTGGTAGGAGAGCCCTACTAGCTAAAGTAAGTCAGTCAACACTGATGTATGCGGCCCCTATATGGCGAAAAGCACTGCGCCTAAAATAAAGTGCTAATAAGGCAAAGGCAGTGACTAGGCTATGCGCCATCAGAGTGGCCTGTGAATTCAGAACGGTCTCACATGATGCGGGCAGTATCATATCTGGTCTTATGCCTCCGGACTTAATGGCCTCAGAGTTACGTAGAGCATATCTAAAATCTAAGGCTATGAATAGGCGTTTAACAGCTGACGAGCGAAAAAAGGAGAGACTGGTTAGCCTCGAAGAGTGGCAAAGATAATGCAACGCGGCAGAAAAAGGAAGATGGACACACAAGCTCAATAAGAACGTATCAACGTGGATTGAGAGACAACATGGGGAGACAGACAGACTTTTATCTGACGCAATTCTTGACAGGCCATGGCTGTTTCAGGGAATACCTTTACAGATTCGGCCATGACGATGACACAAAATGTTCATTCTGCAGCAGTGCCAACAAAAACGCCGAACACATCTTTTTCTTCTGTTCGAGATAGTGGAGAGAACTACCATCGAAGGAATTATAAACCAAAGGATGACGCCTGACAACATTATAAGTCACATGCTGTAATCAAAGCTGGTATTGGCGAAAATGAGAGAGTGGGCCGCAATAGCGATTCACGAACTCACGATAAGGGAACGACAGCGAATTTGGAGAAACTTTGGTGAAGCTTGAGACCAGCTGAATAACCACGAAAAGAGTTTCTGAAGAGGCATTCTTGCCAGCTTGGCCCTGCGAAGTAATACCTAACGGCGGTCCCGCAAAACCAAATACAAGTTAAGGCAGCCGGAATTAAAGGTTTAGTACGTAGGCGTACTGCTACGCAAGTCCTGTAAAGTTTGATAAGACTAATTGGGCGTAATCCCGAAAAAGGTGTATCTTTAGCGGGCAATATGGATCGTGCATGCCTGTATAAGGCAGTATCATTTGGAAGATTTCCCGCATGGTGATGACCGCAGTGGGTAAAAGAATTTTGCTTTTATTTTCTGAATTAAGCGCTTGAATTTTTGCTGCTTTAGAGCAACATGGTTGTTCTTCCCTTGTTCTGGATTTGAGGTTTCGGGATTACTTGATGTAGTTGTAACGACTAACCCCGTGGTTTTTTTGAAATTGATTTTTCTTCATACTTTGAAAATTTGTAATACGAGGTGTGTTCAAAAAGTATCGCGAATTTTGAATTTTCTCGGGTTACGCATATTCGAATTTCGAATTTTTTGTGGCGTCATGTTAGTACTCATGTCTCTCACTTATGCCGACAAGCTCGGCCATTTTGAATGTTCATTTAATTCAGTGGTTCCCAAACTTATTTTGTCTACCGCCCACTTTGAGAATAAATATTTTTTTAGCGCCCCCCTTTTTTCACCTATTTAAAAACAACTATAACTTCGAATTAATTATTGCGACATATATATGTATATTAACGTAGAATTCTAAACGAAACTTTTACTATAACCAGCAACTTGAAACCTGGAAGCAGTATGTAACATACAACGGCGCTTAGGTCTCAAGTTAACTCTTACGGGCTCCACCTGCCAATAAGAATGATTATTGAAACACAACTTTATAGTATTAAAACAGAGAATCTTTTATTAAAAATAAAACTAAAATAATCGATCCATATATAAAAACTAATGTGAAGGATGAATCTGATGCTGTTTAATAAGTTTGTTAATATCAGGTTCCAATTTACTCAAGAACAGTCGCAAGTCGCCACGTTCGGTAACAAGCAAACGATTTCTATTTTTAGTAAGCAGTGTTGTCACAGCACTAAATCCGCGTTCACACAAATATGACGATGGGGATGTTATCAAGAATCGTTGAACGTTTGACCACAATCCAGGGTACAATTGCGAGATCGGTTTTTGTAGCCAAAATTCTTGGTAACCATTTTTGAACTTGATTTTTATTTCCTGGTTTGTTGTCAATTCTATAAGTTCTTCTTCCAGCTGAGGTGACATTCCTGTGTTGACATTTGAAAACAGATCCAACACCCAGTCTGGTATTTCTAAGTTCAAAATGTCCTGGTATCGTTGGGTGAAATCAATGTGAAGGTTTTCCAAATGTTGGCAGTAGGCAAACAATTCGTCGTTACTGCATGATACTGATAAATTCGGAAAATTGTGAAACTCACGTCTGCGCAGATTTTTTTTGTGTAGCAGTTTGGCTGCGAAAGCAGCAACGACGTTTTTTGTTTTATTTAAATTTAGTTTATCGCCTTGCAGTTGGAGATTCATGTCGTTGAACAATTTATACAGGTCTGTCATGTAAGCTATATCATTCTTTGATGTTATGAGCTTGTCTTGAAATTCTGTATCTTTAGTTTCCAAGAACTCTATAACAGAGTCAATCAGGTTGTAGAATCGAGTCAGACAATTGCCCCTTGATAACCAACGAACTTCAGTATGAAACAACAAATGATTGAAATCCTCGTCATTAGTAACACAAAGCTGTTGAAATAATTTATCATTCAAAGAGCTGTTGCGGATTTTATTGACTGCTTTGATGACATATTGCAGTGAGTGAAATAGTTTTTCACTTAAGATTCTAGCAACTAAATGTTGTCTATGAATAACGCAATGGTCACCAAGGACATCTGGAATTTTATTTTTTAAGTGCGCTATTAAGCCTTTATGGCACCCTATCATAGCCGGAGCGCCATCCGTAGCAATTGAAATAATATTTTTCAAAGGAATCTCTTTCTCATCGCAAAACTTCTCCAATATATTGAATATGGTTTCGCCTTTTGTATCGGTCTCTAAATTTCTAGCAAATAATAGTTCTTCACATATTTTCTCATCTTTAATAAACCTCACGTAAGACAACAACAATGCTTCATTAGTTGGTAAAGTGGACTCATCGAGCTGAATTGAGAATTGGCTTGTCCTCAGGGGATCGCACAATGATGCTTCAATGTTTTCAGCCATTTAATCAATTCGTCTTTGCACAGAATTATTACTCAAAGGAATTTTTTGGATAATATCTGCGGCCGGTTTATGAAGCACGGTAGTTATTACTTCATTTATTGCTGGCAATATTAACTCTTCTCCGATGTTATGTGGTTTGCCTTTTTGAGCAATTAACAAAGAGATATTGTACGAAACTCGAAGTCCGTCGTCATCTTGCTTAGCAGCCGCCGAAAATAGTTTTGCTACACTTTGCTGAGTATTATGCTTCTTCTCTAGGTCTTGAAAATATGCTATATTCTTGTCTCTCATTTATTCAAATGATCTTGTAGTCTTGACGGCTTCATTGCTTCATTCGAAAATGTTTTTAGACATAGAAGACACAAAGGCGAGGATGGGTTTGTGGGATTTTCAATGAATCCGAATTTAATGTATTCCGCACAGTATTGCCGTCTCTTATTTTTTACTTCCGACATTGTTTTGCTTTGAGAAATACGTTTAACTTCGCGAGTAGTGTAAAGGAGGCGTAAGTAATGCTCATCTATTGCGCGCAAAACCACAAATGAATATAGAATAAATATTACATTATTTATATAGGAATACTTAAGCACAATTATTATATAGTAGTCCAAAAATATGACTTCTTATTTTTCCTAGAAATACATTTGTAAAAAAAGGATCTTTCTTCTTTTCGTATTATCTAATTTTTCCCAGAAATACATTTGTGAAAAAAGGACCTTTCTCCTGTTCGTATTATCTTATTTTCCCCAGAACTACATTTGTAAGAAAGGATAAAGATCCTTTTTTATTTTCCACATAAAAGATTTAAGGAGTTCAAAAGCTCAAAACATGCGCTACATCAGCTACCTACCCGATGTCGTTTCGCAAGTGATAAAATAAATTTTTCAAGAGCTCAAAGCATGCGCTACATCAGCTCGAACCTACCTACCCTACACCTTTGCGCAAATGATTATATTATGATAGCAAATGCCCACATACAGATTTGGCAATGGCAATAACAATACGTTTGACAGTTAGTATTCTATAAATTCTATCCTGTAGAAATGCCCCGTTATGAAACGGAGCCACCGATGGACATGATTTTCATTTTTTCTATGTTCAATAAAATAGGAGAGATATACGCCCCCATTTTCTTTCTGGGTCTCTTACCGTCCCCCTTGACACCTGCAGCGCCCACAAGGGGGCGTTATCGCCCACTTTGGGAAACACTGATTTAATTGTTGACAGCTGCTTTGCTTGCGCGTGTTTTGGATCGTCTTCGATTTTTACCTATTCAAAATGCTATTTAAGATGCTCACACATCGTTGCTTGTGCGCGACTTTTTGGCCAAAAACAACATACTAATGATGCCGCAGCCACCATATTCCCCAGATCTGCCTCCTGTGACTTTTTCTTGTTCCCTAAACTCAGGGATGGCCATATTAGCCCTCAGTGGCATTTTGCCCGTGCGGGCACGAGTGCACATTTTGAGCGATCTTTATTTAATCACTTAAACAGTGTGAATTTTATGAACAGAAAAGTTGTTGTATACAAGCGGGTGCTTGTATTTATACAAAAAACTTAGCTTCAAAGTAATATATTTATCAGTTGTAGTTTTGTGGTTTCTATTCTATTGTGGAAAAGTACTGATGTGGATGACAATTAGTTTAGTTATTTGGATAGTGTTATCTTATAGTAAGTGATGTCAGCTTATTGCTAGGCAGATGTATATGTGTGATAGCTATTATCAGTTGGGTTCAGTGTAAGTCATGTATTAACTCCCCCGTCCTTTATTGAAAAGATCTCCTGATCTTTTTATACGCTGGTGATTGCATCTTTCTTTATGAGATGTTCCAATCCTTGAGCCTTCAGTATTTGTTCATATCTTTTTGTTGATTTTCTTTAAGTTTTAGAGTTTTACATTTCAATATGGCATAATACAATTTAAAACTTAAGTACATATATTGTTGTAGCTAGTATACATATAATTATTAGGGTTACAAATATGTTTTGTATTGGGGGTTCTTCGTATGGTATAATAAATTTATGTAGTTTTTCAATGTTATTAAATTTATATTTTGAGTTTGATTCTAATATATCTAGGATTTTAATATTATTTTCTTCTTGTGAGAGGATATATTTTTTAATTTCCTCGTTTTGATTGTGAAATGTTATATTATTTAATTTTATATTTTCTTTAAACTGCACTAGGTATGTTCCTATGATAGTTTCATTATTTATTTTATTTTTACCATTTATTAAAATATTTCCTTCATTTATTTCAATTATTTCTTCATTTGATTCTTCTTTTACATTGCATTGTGCTTTGAGGTTTAATAACATTGGTATTGTAAAAATATCTGTTTTTGTTTCTTGACATATAAATTTTGATAAAATATTTTTACATTTGTTAATTCTTTTTATTTCGTTTTTACATTTAGATACTTTATTGTCTAATTGTAACTTCCCATGTCGATATGCTATTGGTGTAATATCATATGTTTCACATTTTTGTTTAATTATAGGGTATTTATATATAATAATAAATGTGTTATTAATTCTACAAGTGTGTATATCTGAATATTCCATTATATTTATTACAGGCTAAGTTGCCTCTGGAAATGTATTAAGTCTTCAAGTTCTTTGAGTATTTCTTGTAGCATTACTTGTTGATGAATTGTTTTATAATTAAAGGTTTTCGAAGTGAGTGTTGATTAACCTCTGTTTATTATTATTTTCTACTATATCATTAATTTGTTGTTTTGTTTTTATCATATCGTCATGATCTGGTACGCCTGTTATAAAGCTAAGTGCTGAGAAATGTATGCTCCTTTTCTTTCTTCTAATTATTAATTGATTTTTTAACACTTCTATTCTGTTGACTAAGGCTATGTCCCTATGTAATTCCGGAGAGTTTTTAGCTAATGTTGAAAGTGTGTCATAATGTTCTAAAATTTTTGTTAAGTTTATCATGTGATATAAGTAATCTGATTCATTATAAATGTATGACGGATATGTCTCGGTTAATATAAACTTTTTATTTTCCACATTAGTTATTTGGTATTGTAGTGATTTGTTCACTAGAATTATTAATATTATTATCGGGTAGTACATTTCGTATGTTATCTTTGTGTATTAGTTTATTTTTCGTTGTAAGCACCGTATTTTCTTTATTTTCTTTTACTATGTGTTTAATATATCTTTTGTTATATTTTTGTCTTCTACTACTTTTCTCATAAATTATTTGTCCTGGTTTAAAATCTTTTTGGCTTCTTTTTTTATGGTATTCTAACATACGTTCTTGGGTTTTTTCTATATTATTTTTCACTTTTTCGTTAATTTCCTTTTGTCTAATAAGTCTACTGGTTTTTCCTTTATCACCGAATGAATAGTCCTGTTATATTCCTTGACTGCTGAGAATATTTCTTCTTCCGTAATTGTAGTTCTGTCGTTAGCTAAAGTCCTCGCGATTTCTAATATCGTTGAATGTAACCTTTCTACTTGTGCGTTGGAAATTGAATGATTATTTGCTGTCTTTTCGTGTTTAATTTGTAATTTATTTAATAATGCGGTTGTGCCTATGCCGACGAATATGCTTTCATTATCGGTCATGAGTTCGGTACAGTTCGGAAAAATTTGTGATAACACTTCTTCTATTATTTCATGAAAATGTAGTTTACTTCCTAATTTACGAAAATATGCGTATTTAGTAAATCTATCTATAGAAGAGAGATAACTTTTGCCATTGATATAAAATATGTCCATTTGTACTAATGTGCCTGGTGTATTTGGTACTGGGCTTTTTCCTAATAATTGTTTAATTGGTTTCCTTTCATATTTATTCTCCGTGCAGTTGACACAATTTTTCACTATCTTTTCTGTGTCTCGTTTTAGTGTTGGCCAATAACAAGTTTCTAATATTTCTTTATAGTTGTTTAGAGCGTTTCTGTGTGCTCTCTTGTGTGTAAAGTTTAATATATTTTCCCTATCTTTTTGTTCTATTATATCGTGTAGTTTATTTTGTGTAAATACTTTGTAGTAGGTTGAAAATATGTTTGCTATCTTTCCTTTGTGTTTATGCCACGTCTCTAAGTCAGTGTGGAATGCTGTTACTATTTTAGGTTTCATTATTTGTTTTAATGTTTGAATCATATATTCTTCAGTGTTATATTTTATTTCGAATCGTTCGTGTCGCGGAAATATAGTTGTTGCTGTTTTTTCGTTTGTTTGTGACGGTGGTAAAATAATTTGGGTTTGGAATGAATTTAATGGTTTTGCTATCATTTTTATGTTTCTTGGTGCAGATGATTCAGCTGAGTGCATTGACGTATCTGACATTATGTTTATTTGTCGTGATAAAGCGTCTGCTACAATATTTTCATGCCCTGGTTTGTATTTTAGCTCGGCACCGTATTCCTCTATCAAATTTTCCGTCTCATTAATTTAGTATTCGGGTTTTTTTCTGATATGGAAAATATTAAAGACTGATGGTCTGTGTATATAGTTAGGTCTGCTATTACGTATAAATAATTTCTAAATTTCTGTAATGCCCAAATTATGGCTAACATTTCATATTCATTTGTAGAATAATTTTTTTTCCGTTTTCGTCAATGTTCTTGATATGAATGATATAGCATTTCTTCCTTGGCTTAGTACTGCTCCTATTGCGTAGTTACTAGCATCTGTGGTTAAGTCAAACCCTTTATTAAAATCTGGTTGATATAGTTCAACTTTTTCTTTTAATTTATTTTTTATTTCATTTATAGCATTTAGTGCTTCTTTATCTAATTGTAACTTTACGTTTTTACTTTTATTTTTTAAAATATTTCCGTTTTCTCCTCTTAGGAAAATTGTTAATGGCTTGCATATATGTGCGAAGTTCTTCACGAATTTCCTATAATAGGAGGCTAGTCCTAAAAATGATCGTAATTCCTTTAGTGTTTCAGGAATTTTATACCTATCAGAGACCTGCATTGAGTATGATCGATCCGGTTTGATCAGCCTCGCTCAAAACGGTCACAACTCAGCACAGCGGTTCGCAACAAAATTGTTCGATCGAGTTTCGTGCTCAAAACGAAGGAGTTCGATCAATTGATTTGATTGCTCTGCTTACTGATTGAAACTGATTGTTCGGTTCCGGTATGATGATTGGAAATGATTGTACAGAAAAACACGATCAAGTCCAATGATGCACGAAAACTCATACATCGATCAAGTGTGCGTTCGAATTGATTGTGATTGAACCAATCAGATTGAGAATTGCCCTGCAAATATATATGTGCATAGTTTGTATGTACATATTTGTGTGTTTTAACGGAAACAAGTTGCGATGCATAAAATCCAAAACATTACTGCATATATTTCTTCATTTTTAACGCTTAAAACTAAAATTCAATTAATGCTTAAAATTAATAAACAAAGGTAATGCTTAAAATATTAGGGAACACAAATTTAAAATTTGTATCACTTCTTCATTGAGATCAACAAAAACTTAAAATTAAAAGAAGGTAATAAACTTGATTTCTTAATCGCTAAAACCTTGGAAAAATGAATTTAAAAACAATAAATTATCAACTGAACATGGTCCGAGCCTATTTCTTTTTTCAGTTATAATATTTCCAGCTAAAGAAAAAGAACGCACAGCGACTGCGTTGCTGGCAGAAACCACCCGGTATGACCAAACGGTATGATTGTGATCGATCGGAATGCAAGCAGCATTCTCGAACATTCTTTGCTGCTCACACAAGGCGTTCGATCGAGAAAAATCATTACGAAACAAGCAACAGTGATTGAAACTGATTGTTCGCTTTGAGCACGCTCGCTTACGATCATTCATTTTTGTTGAAGCAAAGTTTTCCGTCACAAAAATCTGAGTCAATGATCGGGTATGATTGAAAAAATTGTGATCGTTGCAGCTCTCTGATACCTATCTATAGCTTCGATTTTCCCTGGATCTACTGTAATTCTTCCATTGTTTATGATATGTCCTAAGAATTCTGTTTTTGTTTGAAAAAAATTAGATTTTTCTTCTGAGATTTTCATATTGGCTGCATGTAGGGTATGTATAATATTAGTGATGTCTTTAATATGTTGCTTTGGGTCAGTAGAGTAAATTAATACATCGTCGATATATACATATGCACATTTTCCAATAAAGGGTCTCAGTATGTCGTCGACACATCTTTGAAATGTGGCTGGAGCATTCTTTAGGCCGAACGGTAGGCGAAGGAATTCATATTTAGCTCCATTGACTGAAAATGCGGTTTTTTCTCTGTCTTCTGGTTTTATCATAATTTGGTGGCATCCTGATTCTAAGTCAATTGTTGTAAAGTATCTGGCTTTCCCTAAATTCTGGAGAGTCATAGTTATATCTGGAATAGGGTATCTATCTGCTATCGTTTGTTTATTTAATTTTTGGAAGTCTATAACCATTATTTTTTTCTGTTTACCTTCTTCATCTAATCCTTTTTTTGAGACTGTCCATATTGGTGAGTTATATGGGCTTTTACTTTTTTGTATTATGTTATTTTTTAACAGCTTCTGTATTTCCTTTTCGACAAAGTCCTGATCCGCATATGGATAGGGGTATTGTCGTACCCAAACAGGTTCTCTGGTTTCAGTCCTGATCTCTGCTTGTATTGTGATTGTAAAAGGTAACAGTTCATTGTTATTATTGTTATTCATTAATTCTTTTATTTCTTTTTCATAAGTTTTGTCTCCTATAGGATAATTAATTTGTTCCTTTACTTGTTCAGATATTTTTTTAAATGTTATAGAATATTCGAATAAATCTATTTTTGCTTTCATTTTTCTTAAGGAATCTTCTCCTAATATTAAATCGAATTCTTTTAGTTCTTCTGCTTCAAAAAAATCTAAGTCAAATCCTACTAGATTGATTTCTCTCTTGTGAGTAACTGTTGAACTCCCGTGTAGTGTGTTAAACTTAATAGGTATATTTAATTTTATTCTTTCTGCAAATGGGTAATTTTTACTCACATAGCTACAGTTGCACGTGAATCTATCAGTATATGCACGAATCTTCCATTAGGTGCAGTGCGTCTTAACGTCGGAAGACCGTGAAACCTTATAAAAAAATGTTTTTGTTGGTTAGTATTTTTATAACTTACGCTAGCTGCTTCATTGTAGAGTGATATGTTATCTTTATTAGTTTGTGCATCATTCATTTGGTTGATCCGCTGCGCTTTGCGTTGATTTATATTTGATGATTCGTCTCTGCTTCTCTTGAATTGTTCTCCTACTCGTTGCATTACTGTTTTGAAGGGATTCGGTGTTTGTCTGCTTGTCTGCTGAAATTGTGGTGGTTGTGGATTGTATGGTTGTCTTCTGAATCTTGTTGAGGAAGGATCTACATCCATTGGTACCACTGGCTGTGTTTGTTGCACGAAAGTTGGTTGAAGAGGTGGGTATATTTGTGGTCTCTGCCATTGTTGCTGACTCTTCTGGTATGTTCTGGGTATGTGTTCCAGTTGGTGATAATGAGTGTCATGTTGCATGGTCCTTGCTATACCGTAGGCTTCCATCAGGTTTGTGCAATTTCTGGAGTACAGTGCGTTTTTTGTTGCTGTACTTTTTAACCCTGCGATAAATGTACGTATCGCTTTTAGTTGCACTTCTTTTGATAGAGCTTCTATCACAAATTCATTTTTGTGTAACATTTCTATCTTGGATAATACTCCGTTGAGTGCTTCGTTCAGGTGATCATAGTATATGTGGAGAGGTTTTTCTCCTTGTCGTATTCTCATCATATCTTCCTCGAGTACATAGAGCGGGCGTTGATCTGCATAAGAGTCGTCTAGGCGGTCTATGATTTCATCGAGGTTTAGCTTTGTGTTGTTGCTGATGAGGATTTGTGCAGCTCGTCCTGTGATATTTCCTCTGAGAAGGATCAGGGCTTCAGTGTAAATGTTTTGTCCACGAAATATTTTCACATTATTCATTAGAGTTATTGCTAGTGTTCTCCAATTTCTGTATTCGTGATAATCTCCACTAAACACTGTTATTGCTGATTTGAAGAGTCCTAAGTCGACTTCTTTGGGATCAGTGTATGTACAGATTTCATCCTGGGCTTCTATTATTGGTGTATTACCTATTTGAGCTTCGGCGAATTTCCTCTGCAAATCAAGTACCATCGCTAGGAATGCTTAGATCTCTGCTGCTTGTTGTGCCATTTTATTTTTTTTTGTTTTTAAGTTTTGAACCGTTTTGAAAATTTGCTTGAATTTTAGTTACTGGATTCAACCTTATTTCTTGTCCTTGAAGGATTTTTGTATCGAATACTTCTTTGTTGACAGGTCCTTTTTAGTTTTGGGACACTTCCCTAGGATATGTTTTTATATCCTTCACTTGTTAAAGAATTTATTCTGATTCCTTTTTATTAGTGTGTCCCTGCTCGGGCGCCAATTAAAATTTACACTTTATTATTTTCTAAAAAATATATTTTTAGCTCCGTAGAGCGATCTTTATTTAATCACTTAAACAGTGTGAATTTTATGAACAGAAAAGATGTTGTATACAAGCGGGTGCTTGTATTTATACAAAAAACTTAGCTTCAAAGTAATATATTTATCAGTGGTTGTATTTTACACGAACTTAGCTTCAAAGTAATATATTTATCAGTTGTAGTTTTGTGGTTTCTATTCTATTGTGGAAAAGTACTGAAGTGGAAAAGTACTGATGTGGATGACAATTAGTTTAGTTATTTGGATAGTGTTATCTTATAGTAAGTGATGTCAGCTTATTGCTAGGCAGATGTACATATATGTGTGATAGCTATTATCAGTTGGGTTCATGTATTAACTCGGGCTAAAAATGTGCCCATCCCTGCCTAAACTGAAGAGGCCCATGAAAGGACGACGTTACGCTTCTCTTGACGAGATAAAAACGGCATCGAAGGAGGAGCTGAAGAAGATAAAAAAATGATTTTTTGAAGTGCTTCGAAAATTGGAAAAACCGTTGGCACAAGCGCATAAAATAAATAAATAATTTTTGAAAAAAAAACACAAAATTCGCGATACTTTTTGAACACACCTCGCATGAAGCAATGAGTGATGTCTTCGTTGACAGTATACACAATTGAATTTGCTTTCACAGTCTTTTGTCATATGAGAATTCGACAGACAGTTTATGCAAAGTTTGTGTTGACGGACCAGATTGTTTCCATCTGAAACGGATAACTTTTTGAATCTCTCGCAACATCTTAATTTATGACCTCCCTTACAGAGTTCACACAATGATTGCCATTGACTATTTTGATTTATTTTTGTGATCACAATTTATGTTTTGATAATTTGTATATTTTAAACTTTTGATTTAATGTGATCAAATTTTCGACTCGCTACCGCATAAAATGATTAAAGTTTTTTTTTTTATATTAAAAATCGGTAATAAATTTTTTTTAATGTAATTGAAATTTTTTGTAAGTGTATCAATGTATCTTCAGTTCACATGCGTTTCTGTTGTATATTTGTATCTGTAAACGAATAAAGAACGCTAGAGAAAAATGCAATAAGTAAATTGTTTGTATGTATCTATTTATTTCCATCTGTTTGCATGTCCCTGCCAGCCACGATTAACCACTTTTCTCAAATATTTCAATGCAAAACTTCGTGTTATTTTTTTGTTTGCCAAAAGAAAATCCCAAAAAGGGTAATAAAAAAACGATTGGACTGCGCAGTCCAATATAACTCGTAAAAATAAATACATATGTGTTTTATGCTTTTAAGGCGGCCTGCATAATCCAATATATGTACATATGTAATATGTGAAAACAAATGTTTGGTAATAATATTTATCTTTTCTTTCAGATGCTATTAGTATTTTGTATGCAATTAATCTTTCTTTTCAGATTTTATCACTATTTTTATTTAATTAATCTTTTCTTTAAGATATTAATAATTTTTTCATTGAATATATTTGTATTTCTGTAAAAATTGTATATTAATAAAGAAGAAATAAAAATATTTTAAAATAGGAATCATAAAAATGAAACCCTGCATCAGCTGACGATTAGGGCAATTAGAGCAGTTCGGCTATATTTTTATATATAATTTATATGACACTGCTGAATAAGCGGAACGTATTCCTTATAAATAATTCCGAAACAAACTATCAACTAATAATAAGTAAATATACTAGTTTGTATAAATAGAAGTATGAACGATGTAATAAGTTAGTCTTAAGAGTATAAATAAAGAGTACACATTTCGGGCGAGAGATATGATAATATATAAAGGAACATATACATTCTTAAATCTCTTTTAGCACTATTACTATTCCTATTTCCTTTTTCTTCTGCCTTTGCATAGTATTATTAACGATCCTGCTTTTTGCTTTATTAGCTTAAGGGGTATCGCTGGGAAATCTTCAAGTATCTAATACTTGACTTATGTAAAATATTAATTTTGTGGTTTATTTTGTGGTGTGTTTCGGAACATAAACTAAGCATATAAGCAGGTAGTTTTCTTTGTTTTTTTTAGTATTTATGTATGTATTATTTCAATTATTAACGATCCTGCTTTTTGCTTTATTAGCTTTAGGGGTGTCTCTGAAAAATTGCAAGTATTTATGTAATATTTGTTTTTGTAATTTTTTTTTGAAGTTTATAAAAGGTGCTTAGTTACACAATTAAGCAAAGTGACATATATAACTGAACTGTTTTGATGTTATTAACCCCTTGACGTATATCCACGAGTCTGACTCGTGGTACAATTTTTGTGCCTAACATGATTATCACGAGTATGGCTCGTGGTACAATTTCTGTGCCTAGCATTTTTTGTTACGCATTAAAATTAAATTGCAGTATTTTATTTTTTGTTAATTTGTAAAACAAGCGTGCGACAGTTCGTAAGCATCAAAACTGGTTTGTTTAGTGCATTGTACAAACCTACAAGTAACCAATCCTTAATTTTTCACTAACACATACGCAAAAATATACTACAATTTAGGCACTTGGTACGGGTTGCCCCTAAATATTCTACTACGAATTAGGCACTTGGTTCGGGTTGCCCCCAAGTATTCTGCTACTAATTAGTCACTTGGTACGGGTTGCCCCCAAATATTCTACTACTAAAACGTTCAAATGCTTCAAATCTGATATAGTGTGTTGCCGTGTTAGGTTTTAAAATTTATAACTTTAACAATATTTTTATTAAATATTCAAATATTTTTCGATTATTTAAATTCCTAAATATTAAATTTAATCAGTTTTGTAAAAAATATTAATTATTATATCAATATATTATTAAATGTTTCCAATTTTATAAAAAAATATTTATATAATATTTGTGTAAAACTATGTATTTCGTGCAACGGTGTAATGTGTCAAATCATTTCAACGGACATTTTTCTAAGCTTAAGAAGCTCACAAAAATTGCAATAGTAATTTTAAGTTTGGTTTTTAAAGGAAATTAAAACATTTTTCAAAGAGATATTCAGCGTATGTAAGTATAGTAACTTTAATTAATTAATTAATTTGTTAATATTTGTTGTTTGATTTCGTATAGGATGCCTTGCAGAAAGTGTGTTGCTGGTTGGGTTTGGGAGTTTGGGGGTGCCGCTGTATCCCTTCCCATCAGAAGGGGAAATGTCCAGGTGAGTTTTATGTATAAAAATAATATAATTATGTCCATAATATTATCGTATGTATATAAATATGTACATAATATAAATAAGTGAACAAGATGTGTCCTAAACCGTGATTTTATAAAAAAGTGAAGTTTTAAAATGATTTCTTGAAAGTTTTCATTAATGTTTTCCGTTATAAATATTTTTTCACAAAAAAGTTGATCGACTACATTCTTTTAATTACATCTCTGTGCCTAAAATAGGCAGATTTCGATCAGGTGATCTCAGCTGTGAAAAATTCTTGGAAAAGAGCTGATTCTTTGGTTACTTGTAGGTTTATAACATGCATCCCGAAAAATGCACTGTTTGGTGTGTTGACATGTGGTTTCAACAAGATGGCGCTACATGCCACACAGCTCGCGATTCTATGGCCATTTTGAGGGAAAACTTCGGACAACAATTCATCTCAAGAAATGGACCCGTAAGTTGGCCACCAAGATCATGCGATTTGGACCACCTAAGACGCAGCCGCGGTCAACATTTAAATGAAATTATCTTCAAAAAGTAAATGTCATGAACCAATCTAACGTTTCAAATAAAGAACCGATGAGATTTTGCAAATTTTATGCGTTGTTTTTTAAAAAAAAGTTATCAAGCTCTTAAAAAATCACCCTATACAATGGTTTAGTGCAAGTTGTGTGCGAACAGTTGGAAGCGAATTTCGTTGCGCTAATTCAGGGATGGGCACATTTTTAGCCCGCAAAGTTAGCAAAGTGCCCACGGGGGCTAGATGAGGGGAATATCAGTTTACGGAGAGAAGGGCATAACAAATTGCGAAAAACTGCGAAAAAAAATCAATCACATTCCTCCGTAATTTAATGTTCATCGCAGAGTCATGGATAAATTGATCCGAAACTCCTCTCTTCGCTTTCTGAGAGAGCCCATGATCTCACGGTTTGGTATGGCAACACTGAAAGTTCATGGGCTACGAATCAGGTGACAAGCAAAACAATGAACTGCCAGACAAAATCCCATTAAAAATAACTGACAAAATCAGTTCGTTTTTTTTTTCATTGTGGAATACATAAGTAATTGTGTTGTGAAAATATAGTGTTTTTTTTATTAAAAATACAGTGTATAAGTGTTTTTACTAAAAATAAAGTTGGTAAGTGTATTATTAAAGCCATCGTAAATACATGTATATAAATATATTATGTTTTCCTAACGTATTATAGGAAAATGCCGAGAACTAAAAATAAGTGTGTGGCTGGTTGCGTAGGAGCGCGACGGTTTTTCAATTTCCCCAACAAGGAGAAGGATGGATCCAGGTTCGTAAATAATTTTAATTAGTAGAAAAATATAGTTATTTAGTGAAATTTAGAAATATTTTTTCATAAATTTTTAACAAAAAACTGTAACAAAACTTTATAATTTAAATAGAAATTATAAAATCTAATTAAAATTTACCTTTCTCAACAATTTAACGACGTAATATGTCTTTATGTAAAATGGCAACTACAACAGGGTTGCAATTTTATTTTTGCGTGACATTGCACGCCAATATACACGGGTTTTGGTCTGACATATTTCACAGCCCTTGCAAATATTTTTCTGCCTGTGTTTGTTGTTGTGCCGTTGTAAATTTGCAATGCTTGCACCGTGCACCGGGTTTTGCAAGAGCAAGAGAATACCCCTAATGTAATTTAGTAAATAGTATTGTAATATTTAATAGATCCAACTTAATATGTTGTTTGGAGTAGCGTAGTAGATGTAAATATTACTATAATTATAAATTATAAGTACAAATAAATGTAATACTAGTAGAAAGTATAGTAAATACTAATAAATGTTGTGATTTTATTTTGTACCTATATGGGTGATATAGGCCTATAGGGGAACCGAGCACCCAAAACTAACTTCGGTAACGCGCCTTTTGTATACCTCAGCGGTGGTGTGGAAATTACAAACTCCCAAAACATTTACTAAAAATTCCCTAACACATTTCTTCCATAGTGGCATCATTGGCAAACGTTATAAAAAATTTGGACTTTGACAGCGCTCTCTCGAATCAAAGAGTTTCGTATCAATTTATCCATGGCAGAGTGGTTGCGGCAATACTGACATTGTGCACAAATTAAAGAGCGGAAGTTTACTTCATTTTGGAATTGTACAGATGTGTGAACAAAAAGAGGTAAACATAATTTGCAGGGTTTAGAGTTTCGCATTAAAATTTGTTTTTATTTACCTTTGCATGGAGGGAAATTCTAATCGCTGTTAGGAAAAAATATATAAGTTATACTTGTATCTAAAAACAATTTTATTTAATAAGAAAATAGCACATGTACATGTGATAGATCAGTTAATGGTGGTGATGCCAGTTGTAAAAATTCATTTTAGTTACAATTCTGCAAACTTTTCTCAAGTTGTGGGCTTTTATGCGTACATATGCATATCTGCATATATAAAAAAGAAAAGATACTTGTGACCATTATATTTATATATTGTGTTTAAGCATATTGCAGTTCCATTTAATGAAAATGCTTATATAAATATATGATTTGTGATATCTTCAGTTTGGTGGTTTTATCAAAATATTCAAAGAATTGAGGTTTTTTTCTACAATTGTTTTGTTAAATTTTAAAAATCTAAGTTACCTCTGGAAATGTATTAAAATAATAATATGCGCTATAGAAAGGAAACACATACATATTTTCAAAAATATAAGAAACTATCAAATAAAAATATATTTGCGCTGTATGGCATTATTGATTGAGAGTGGCTAAGCACACAAATACTCGTGGAATGCAAACGCTAATGGCAGAAACATCTTCTCACTTCGCCACGAGCGGCAAGAGTTTTGTTCTCGTTTTCATTCGAACAATGTTGCCATTACTCAATACGCATATGTAGTTTTGTACACATCTATGTTTTCAATTATAATTTTTCATAATAAAAAATATCAAAACTGAAATCAAACTATTAAAACTAGTTTATATATTTGTAATGCTGGTATTGTCACTGGCGAAGCGAATGCATTGGCGAGTCGAATGTTTTAGGCGAAAATTCGCCATGTTCATATTGTGACTGGCGAATGAACACATTCGCTCAACTTTTTTGTTGCCATACTAAAATAATTGAGAAATGTCACACGAGTTCATCCGAAATTGATATATTTGACGTATTATTGTTATTGTTTTGAAATTTGATTATTCGCTTATTCGTTATGTGTTTTGAAATTTTACCGTGATTATATATGTAACATAACTACAATAAAATAACTAATAAAACAATAAATAACTATAATAAATTTTTCTGTTGTATCTAGAAATTTCATTACACACCGAATTAATATTTTGCATAATACCGACAAGGCTTTCTTGCGTTTCTGCTTGCTTCTCCAAAGCCTTCATATGCAAAATTTCGCGCTCCTTCACTCTGCTTGTAGGTGCCTGCCTAGACGTAATGCTAACATTTGCCGCCTGTTCAGGCTGAACAACGATTTAATTAGATTCTCGAATCAAATAAACGTTCGAGACAATTTTTATAATTACTACAGTATGTCGAGCCTGGCGACCCTTATTTACATTGCGCTCTCATAAGATTCATTTGGTCATATGTGTTTGAAGAAACAGTGGTTCATGAACTGAAGTTATTATTGAAATTACTTTTTATAAGGAAGTTTAAAGAAATAACCTGGTTTGAAACTTTACATTGCTCTCACTTCCCTTTTCATTTTGCCCGCGACGATCCCCTCACCTAGCCCTCAAAATGTGCACTCGTGCCCGCACGGGCAAAATGCCACTGAGGGCTAATATGCCCATCCCTGCGCTAATTGATACGTCAAGGGTTAACAGCAGTTCGGATATTTTTGTATTTAACGGTGTTCCATCAAACTGTACCGAAATACTGTCAAAACCGTGCAGAAATACCGTCAACATATTGTATAATACATCCATATGAGCATACCTATTTGATTTTGTTTAATTTAATATGAAATGGAACGGACTCACTTTGTTTTCCGCCGCTAAGGGTTTTGGGTAATACTTATTATTCCCTTCTTCTTGTTGTGTGTCCCACGGTGTCTCTGTTGAATTGCTGTTCTCTTCCCTCATTGTTTGCTGGTGTAGACTCCTTCACTTATTATTGTTCTTATGATTCTTTTTCGTTTTCTATTTTACGTTTGTGGTGTTTTATCTTAGGCGCCTTTTTGTAGGGCTCGAAGGACCATTTGTACAATTGAGGCACTTGTATACTTACGTGCGGAAAGTATATGTCGAATGTGAGAGCGCAAACACATGATATTATTCAAACGTCATACAATTTATTGTTCACTATAGTTATATATACAAATATTGAAATTGAATGTATTATTCTTCAAAAAAATATTTTATTTATGGTGAGTCACCACACACTGCGCGCGAGTTAAATAATAATAATATTCTATTTATTACTTTACTTATTTGTTGAGTTTAATATTTCCACCTTCACGCTTGATGGCAATACTAAGACCAGGAACAAATTAATGTCCAAATTATTCCGTTGTGAAAGCGCCTCAAAATTGGCGTTTTTTATAACATTTTCCATTATGGCCAGATTGGAAAAAATAATAATTTTTGGGCATTTAAATTAAAACACCCATCATTCGGTACGAACAAAAATTACTATATAGTGGTACATCAAGAACTTTATGACCAAGAATACCCTGACTATATTCAAGACCAAGACCAGGGGGGTTACTCTGTAAGGCGTTACGAATAGCAATGCGTTGCGAAGGGAAATCGGTACTCTGTAACACTTTCGCATTATAAACAGTGTTGCACTGTTTTCCCGTTGAGAAATCTCCAGTATAGTTGACATTACTGACCGAAACGAAGGAGAATGAAAACAAAATCAATAACAGCAAAGTGAAGAAATGTAAAAAATTGACAGACAAACATAATTAAATTTGAAGAGTTTTATGCATATATAAAAGTAATTTTAAATAAATAAAAAAGGTGTGAATATGGATTGCGTTGTGTTATGGGAGGAAACCGAAAAAAATTAACGAGTGGAGCGGAAAATGATTAGGGACAAGTCCAATGTAATGAGTCTTAGTGAAAAAAAGTCAGTTTGAATGATAAAGTGTAATGCAATTCTTTAAACTTGTTTGTGCTTTTACTCGTAAATAGTTTCGTGCAAAACTTTCGCCTAAGCAAGGAATCATTAAAATATGTGTTGGATAGCATAAGTGGTGAGCTAAAAACTCCACGCAGGTCCACAGGAATACCCGAAATTGTGAAATTAGCGGCAACTTTAAAACTTTTGGCGGAGGGAGGGTAACAACAGCAAATTGGACAAGATCATCATTCAGGACCAGCTCAACAAACTGTTTCGCGTTGTGTGTTTGAAGTTTGCAAAGCGATTGAAAAAGTGCTGTGTCCAAAACATATAACTTTTGGAATGACATCAGAGGAGAAAAATGAAGCGAAACGAGCTTTTTACTCAGTGTCAGGAATTCCAGGAGTAATTGGAGTGGTGGATGGTACTCACATCCAAATGATACGACCGGCCGTAAATGAACATTTATATTTCAATAGGAAATTAAAACATAGTATAAACGCTACGGTGGTAAGGCAATTGCTTTCTAATTTATCTTAGTTTTTTATAAATATTGTTTCCAAAACCTAGATATGTGATCATAAGATGATTATCAAAGCCGTTAACGGTCGGTTTGCTGGGGCGTGTCATGATTCTCATGTGTGGAATTTATCAAACTTATCAAGCGAATTTATCAAGCGGTGGTAAGGCAATTGTTTTCTAATTTATCTTGGTTTTTTATAAATATTGTTTCCAAAACCTAGATATGTGATCATAAGATGATGATCAAAGCCGTTAACGGTCGGTTTGCTGGGGCGTGTCATGATTCTCATGTGTGGAATTTATCAAGCGAGCGCCAATATTTACAAACCAACTATGTGAATGGAGAAAGAGGAATTCGCATTCTTGGTGAGCATATACATACATACACATTCGTTAATTTTACTCGTTAGCTATTATATGCATCAATTATTTTGCTAACTTAATTTTTTTCTTATAGGCGACTCTGGATATCCGCTTGAGCCATGGCTTTTAACTCCATATAGAAATGCTGCTGAAAACTCTGCTGAGAGTTACTACAACTACAAGTTTTCAAAAGCCAGATCCCTTATAGAACGAGTATTTGGAGTATTAAAAGCGCGGTTCCGATGCCTTTTAGCTGCTAGAGAACTACATTATGCCCCAGAAAAAGTGGTGCAAATTTTGAACGTATGTTGTACTCTTCATAATATTTGCACTCTTTTTAATGTGGAATCACCTGCCAATATAGCAATCGAAGTTGAAGAAGTCGATGCTAGTTATACTGAAATCATAGGAAATGCGAATGAAACCAAAATTGCTAAACGTTTAAGGGATCAAATAAAAAACAGTATGACTACTTTATAAACATATAACACTATTTAGTTAAGTAAACATTTTAATTTTTCACATTTTCACATTTATTTGTTTAAAATTCACATTAATGATATAAAGCTTTAGTCTCTTGCACATGTGTATACATATCTATATATGTAAGTATTATATACTTGTATGTAATAAAAAGTAAAAACTATCACATCAACACAAAATACGTTTTTAAATCAAAACAATTCATTTAAACTATTAATATAATAAATAAGTAATTATCAGTAAGTATTAAAAAATAAGTAACAGACTTCAATATCAATAACTAAAATACAATATTTTTATTGGCCGGACTGTTCAATTTCTAGCATTTGCTTTTTTAGTTCTAGTGTTGCAAATTTTAGTTTTGTTTTGTCCAAATCAATTTTATTTCATTTAAAAGGCTATCTTTCTTTTGCGGAGCGACTCTTTGTCGTGAACAATGTGGCATTTCATCCACTGGCGTTGGTTCATTCTGTCGGAATTCGTCGGTTGTGATGTCTGACCCACTTGGTTGTATTAACTGTGCTGCACCAAATTCTGAGGTGCCGCTTATTCCACTGACGGATATTTCCATTGCCAGAAGCTCACTAACCTCCAACGGTGTTAAGGAGCAATGACTTGGAGGACCACCACCAGTTCCAGAGATACTTACTTTGTTCCGCCGCATTTTTACTTTCAAATGGGTTTTATAATCCGACCAAACCTTTAAATAATTAAGTAATATGTGCTTCAAAAATCATTTATAATTAATCTTTTTTACCTTTTTTCATTTTAAAACATCGCGCGATGGTGGCCCCGCAGCATTAAGGTCACATACCAACTCTTTCCATAAATTATTTGCAGCATTTTTCGCGTCCACAGTTTTCAGTTGTCCTTTGGAAAGTTCCCAATGTGTTTTCATATAATTGATTAAAATTTCGAACTGTGTTGGGTTTGTTTGTTTATTTTTGGAATGTATAAACTTACATTTTTTGTCCGTTGCGTTTGCCAGTTTGATATCGAATCAAAAATACGTTAAATGCACAGATTTGACAGTCGTTTACGCAATACAGAGTGCTGTCATTGCGAAGGGGTAAAAATAAGTGCGTAAAACGCAATTTCCAATGCGCTTATCGCCTTACAGAGTTGCTTTTTTTCATTTACGAGCTTTTTCACTTGCGCAACGCCTTACAGAGTAACCCCCCGGCCTGAATCGCGGCAGTCGTGAGCGAGCAAGTAATCGTATCGAGTGAAATTTCGTAACGTTTCGAGTGTGCGGATCGTCGCACTCGATACGAAACGAATAGAAATTTTATGAAATAACTTCCCTGGTGTAGCTGTGAATGACATTTTCGAATACATTCAAATGCGAAACAAAACAAGTGTTTGAATTTGAATTGAATGTAAATATTCAATATACGTTTATACAATATGTGTAATAAATTGTACATAAATTTACTAAATTTCGTTTTTGTATTCAATAAAATGAACCCTAACGTGTTTTTTATACAAGTTCATCTGATCCAGATGAAAAACATCACCAAATTGCCATACGATACAGGATTCGTGATAAAAGTACTCGTAATCCCATGGTTTTACCTGAAGCAGCGTACGAAAATTAAAAATTAATTATACCGTTTAACTTAGTATAGATCATATTATTTTAAATCATTTACAGATTCAGGAAGTGAATTAGACTGACCAAAGACGCATTTACTTCCATCCTATCGGAAATAAAATGTAACAGGCACTTATCAACCGCAGTACCATCAATGCTTCAATCAGCCGGAGGGCCGTTGGAAAATTCTCAGTAATGATAAAAGAAGTCGGCATAATTCTGAAAAGGTACTACCTTCGGCAAGTTCGGCATTGGTCATAAAATTAGAGATCATATTATGCTTTATTTAGATAATAATTGAATTAAACGTTCCAACAACATTTTAATTCATATTTTGTTTTAATAAATATATTTTCAATAAAAACAGGAACTTGGGATTGTCATATCATATATATTGGTGTTTATTTCTGAACTTTTCTTTTTAAACTATCAAGCTCATGTGTTTTAATCTGCAACTCTACAGCTTTTTTTTG
This sequence comes from Bactrocera dorsalis, assembly GCF_023373825.1. NCBI lineage: Eukaryota > Metazoa > Arthropoda > Insecta > Diptera > Tephritidae > Bactrocera > Bactrocera dorsalis. Next base: position 69,105,848 of record NC_064303.1, on the reverse strand, counting down.
CATATCTGCTTTATGTACATCTTCTTTTATTTGTAGCGATCTCTACTTTTAAGCAAAGTGTGTGTGTGTGTGCAATTGGATTCTTAAGATTTTTACTTCTATTGCAAAATCTATCCCCGTAGCTTGGAGGATTTGCTCTTCTGATACAGTTAAAAGCTTTTCCTCGTACTGACAACCAACAGTCCTTTGTTTCGAGGCTTTGTTGAAAGAAAATTTCTTTTTTATATTGTGCTTTTGATCAACAAATACCTATTTTGTATTATTATTTCAATCATCTATTATTTTATTTATTTAATTAATATTATTTACTTGCATTGATCTTACTTTTCGTCTAAATTAAGCATCTTTCATTGGTGGCCCGGCATTACTCATCAAATTTTTTTGACGCATATTTATTTGGTTTACATTTGTCCTTAAATCATTAGTTATAATTATAATATATGTTAAATAAACTCAATAAAAGAAAAATAACTTACATTTTGCGTCCGATTATTTTTAACTGATATATTGAAAACCTTTTTGAAGTTATACTTCTTATACGAGTTCGGAAAAGGTTGCGTTAAATGCATATTGCGCAACCTTGTCTGCGAAGATGTTCGAGTAGCAAGGGAATCGGTGACAATCGGCGATCGTTTGTTAGTTTTTTTCGGCACAGCTCGGATTTTCTACCAGCAACACAATGTTGCCATGCTTATGCTATTGTTGTTTTTGTAGAACAATGTTTCAATTTTTGGTTGATGGCATATTCACATGTGTGCGCATATGTACGTTTGTATGCTTGTGCATTATTAAAGTTATACTAGTGATGAGCGATATTTCACTACCGGTGATTTTTTCACTGTGATTGAAAAATCGCAAATCGCAACTGCGATCACATTTTATAAATAGCAGTTCGCTTCTATGAACTGCGATTGCGATCGCAGTTCGAAACTGTGATCGCAGTTCGAACCTGTGAACAGCGATCGCAGTTCGAAACTGTGATCGCAATTTGAACCTGTGAATTGCGATCACAGTTCGAACCTGTGATTTACGATAGCAGTTCGAACCTGTGAATTACGATCACAATAGCAAATAGCAGAAAAGTAACAACTTTCTTCAGGGTATTGTACATACATATATATCGTATATGCTATTTTTCGTCATAGCGGTTTGAAGTTTTGAGTGTAACGCTCTTATAATTTTGAATAATGGCAGGAAATGTATCAAGGAAAAGAAATGAAGTATAGCAGATGTTTGAAGTGGTAGATGAAATGTAAGCAAAATGGAATTATGGAATATTTTAATTTGTTTTAATTAAATTTTTAATTTTACTTATTGTTAAAACCAAATATGAAAGCTTTTTGTGATGAAAACAAGAATTGTAACTAATTAATTTCAGAAAAAATTATGGAATAAAAAAATTACGGGGTTTTAATATTTTCCCAAAGATTAGGAAACTCCCGTTAATTATTAGGTCTTGAAAATATTAAAAGCGGGTATTCTAAACAAACAAATTATCACCACACTAATGGTAATTCCTTCTAGGAAATGTGTGAAACCATCATACCAACATACAAATGAACTAAGCTATACGGTCTAAGTGTCAGGTAGCCGAACCGCTCCAACATTTGCGAAAATGTAGTGAAAAGAAAGGCGGAAAAACTTGACTCGAGTTACAGGAGCCAAAATAGAATTTGCCGCCAATAACGACAAAATGTTTTCGTCGTTCCCACGACAGTCGGGTCTACGTAAGTGGAACAGATCAGGACTTTTATTCGGCCAAACAGCGTCAAATTGGTAGAATCTGCCGCTACAACAACAACAACAACGAAGTTTTAACGTCGACTTAGTTGCGATCGCAATAGCAGTATAAAATCACAGTGATTTAAAAATAGCAATCACTGAAATCACAGATATCGAAAAATCACCATATCGCTCATCTCTAAGTTATACTTCTTTTTCTTTCGTTTGTGTTTCATTTCTGCGAATTCTCAACTATTTTGTGTGACTTTTGGTTGAAATACTCTGCGTTGGCCGTTGAAAAGTTAAGACTATACTTCACATAATCATTTCTGTAGTCACAAGTCGCAAGGAGGAACTTTCAATGAAATTGTTTATTATTATGAAAAAGTTCAATCTCAACAGTTAGTTTATGTCGCACTGTCAAGACCTGTTGCCATTAAAGGAGTTTACATTATCCAGGTGAACAAATAGAAAAAATTTTATCATGGCATTGGAAGTAATGACAGGTCATGTCGCGCTTTGCGAGATGAAATGATAAAATTACGTCAAAATCCAATTATTAGCTTAGAAAAAGAATTATTCGAGTTTCTTAGCACAAGAAAATGTTTATCAATACTATCATTTAATTATCAAAGTCTTCGTGCTCATGTTGATGATTTCTCAGATAGAGTGTTTAAACAGTCAAAATATCTTGATGTTATCAGAAACATTTATGAACGACAACGAGCCTCCTGTATCCGTACCAAATTTTGATTTCGTTGTAAGATTTCAACGAAATGAAAAAAGAAATTTATCACAATGAGCAAGACAAATGTCATATTCGGTTCGCAAGCTTTTGTAGATATTATCGGAGAACCAGTAGAGTATGATTTCAATGTAAATTTCTTATTGCCAGAAGCTGAACCATTACTGGCATTCCTCAGAGAGAAATTTTCATTAGAAATGATCAATGGAAGAAATGATCCTACGACAAGAGGAGGTACTACTACTACCATATTTTTATCCTTTCCCTCTCGCTAGTTTTCTTTCATATGATATGCATTTCTTGGAATATCACTAAGAAGTATAACTTCTTCCGCGCGTAGAGACTCCACGCACCTTTTTTTTTTAATTTGTAAATACTATAACGTTTCTCAACTAGCTAGCGAGTGAGATTTCGATTCTTTCGTACAAACGAGAACACGTTATCGAATGAGGAAATTTCAAATTTCGAAAGAGCGTATTCGATAGCGAGTACAACGATCCGAAAACAAAAAAAAAATATTTGAATTTCCATTAATAACTACTTAGAAATCAAGCACGGAAATTGTACTTACAAATGCTTGATTGACACAAAATCCACAACTCATATGATACAAAAAAAAATTTTCTCTCTTCCAATCCAAAATACAGAATGCTAAGTTTTTACATCAAACGGCTCCATGGTACTAAAAAATTCCGTTGCCATACCCAGTAACACCCGAACAATTTTACTTGCACTATTTTTTTAAAAATAACGATATGTTAATCGGCAGGACACTTCGCAATAAAGCACAAGCTATTATAAAACTCGGACAATTTCACTTTTTGATAAGATATAACTGGTAGATTCTGATATAGGCAAAGATCAATTTTACATACTTTACCCAAAATTCGTACGAAAATTGAACTCCCACAACTGTCAAAAAAATAGATTTTTCACTTTTTCGATTGGATCTTAACCCTAGAAGGGTACGGTTAAATTGTAGGCGCTTATAGGTACCGATGAGTAAATTTTACTCACACAATTTAGTACGTAAAGGGTACCGATGAGTAAATTTGACTCACACAATTTAGTACGTAAAGGGTACCGATAAGTAAATATGACTCACGTAAAGGGTACTGGTGAGTAAATTTGACTCACACAATTTAGTACGTAAAGGGTACCGATGAGTAAATTTTACTCACACAATTTAGTACGTAAAGGGTACCGATGAGTAAATTTTACTCACACAATTTAGTACGTAAAGGGTACCGATAAGTAAATTTTACTCACTAACTTTTTTTAAATTGTCCACAAGCGCGATAAATCAAACAACACCATTCAATGCTTGCGGCAGCCGATTAATGACAGAGTGGGACAAGCACTGCTAGTGGCTTGACTTTCAGTGTGGCCAACCTGCTGATTTACGAACAAATCTATTCCGTATGTGAGTAAATTTTACTCACAGTACCCTTCTAGGGTTAATCAAGAAGAAACTTCCAAATTAAAACATTTACTAAACAAACTTAAAAATCTTCAGTACTTGGAGGGAAATCGTTTGACAACTACAAATACAATTAAATATGAAATTAACAACATATAATTCTCCTATTTATTCAAAACAATACCCACTTGCACAAATTCATGAAATAGAAGATCAAGAAAAGTACAGGAAATGCTTTAACAGGGACTAATTAGAGAAAGCAACTCACCTTAAAATAGCCCTACTTGGGTTGTACCCATGAAACCCGACGCTTCAGGTAAAATAAAATATGGAGTAGTAATCGATTACAGAAAACTAAATGGCATAACTATTCCCGATAGGTATCCCATGCCCAACATAAAACACTTGGAAAACTCGGAAAAAGCCAGTATTTTACCATTATAGACTTAGCAAGAGGTTTTCACCAGATAGAAATGGATCCGGAATCCATACACTATGAATACGTCCGCATCCAAAGGTGCATGAACAATATGCTTCGACCATTGATTAACAAACATTGTTTGGTTTATTTTGATGATATAATTATCTTTTCCACATCTCTCGATAAACTCACTGCAATTAGTTTTTGAAAAGTTGTCCGAAGCAAATTTAAAGTTGCAATTAGATAAATGCGAGTTCCTAAAAAAGGAAACTATACTTCTTCGTGCGTTCTAGCATTTCTTGGAATGACTAGTTACTATCGTAAATTTATTCCAAATTGCAAAACCAATGTTTAACAACAAACGAAACAATTTCACAACTTCCAAATTTTGAGAAAAAAATAATCGTACTAACTACAGACGCTAGCTTGGTCTTTGAAGGTTCTTTCCCAAAACAATCACTCTATATCTTTTATAAGTAGATCATTAAACACCCATGAATTAAATTACAGCATTACCTGCTTGGAAGACAATTCCAGATAGCTGGTGATCATCAACCTCTCAGGTGCTAAGTTGTAAAGCTGAGAGCTAGACTGGCCGAGTTCGACTTTGAGATTGAATATATCAAAGGTAAATAGAATTTAATCGCCGACCCATTGTCCAAAATTAAGATCGAAGAGAACTATTTTAGTCAGATCACCCAACATAGTGCAGAAGAAGACAGTGGCGAATTTATTCAGTTAACAGAAAAAACAATAAACTTATTCAAAAGGCAGATAATACTCATCAAATTAGAACAAAAAAATATAAAAGAAACAAATATTTTGGAAATTTTTTACGAAAAATGACAATTGAAAGTGCTAAACAATTTCTTTTTGACCATTTCATTTCAAAAAACATTGCAATGTACATTAAAAGTGATTCCGATTTCAAAATCATCCAGGCAGCTTATAGGAATATTATTAATACTTCTTATAAATACTTATGTGATTCGGAGCCTTATCCTTCTTAAAAATGCAAACTTATATGCAGAATTCAAAGAAATAATACTTCATACCCACGAAAAACTTTTACACCCAGGCATCCAAAAAATTACCAAATTATTTAAAGAAAATCATTATTTCCCAAATAGCCAATTATTAATTTTAAACATTATAAATTTATGCAATATATGTAACATGACCAAGACAACACAGAGACACTAAAATGCCATTTAAAATTACCCCTAGGCCAGAACATTGTCGCGATAAATTCGTCTATTCTACTGAAAGAAAACATTACCTTAGTTGCATAGACACGTAATGCACTTATGCGTATTTTTAACCAACTGTTGCCCAGTTATGTTAAAAGCAGATAGTTACGGTGCATTCTCTAGTCTTTCTCTTAAACAATGGAGAGAAAGCGAGGGCATTAAATTACAACTAAATACATCAAAGACGGATGTGGTAGATGTTCATAGACTGCACAAAACAATAAATGAAAAAAATCGCATAATCAATTCCTCAAATGAAAATGAACTTAAATTAGGGGAAATGGAAAATATACTTTACATATACAACAGTGGTCGGCATGAGAGGATCTGTCACTGTGTTGGTGAGCATGAAAAAAAATTAGCCCAGTAAGAAATTGGAATTAAAATTAAGCAAATTTTATAAACAAAATTATAAATTATTGTTCAATAAAATTTGAAAATTAAATATGTTTTCACTACGTTGGAGCAAAAATAATAAATAAACGATTATTCAAATTTCAGAGCAAATAATAAGCAGATAAATAAGAAGTACTGCAGTTTCTCGAAATGTGATCACATTATTTGATATATATAATTATGGAGAAAATCAATGCAGTTTTTGGGAAATTTGCCTAATGACCTTCTTTGATTTGTGCAATTAATAAAAATAACTTCGTTTTGAAATGCAGAGTAGTTTTACCACATCATGTATGTTTTTTTTCACATCCTTGAAGTTGCTTATTTAATTCATTTAATATTAAGGAAATATCTGTTATAAATGCTAAATTAAAAATAAATTTATTGTCTTTCAAAGAACCGACTACAGATTTTTCTAGACCTTCAACCTCGAGGAGCTGCAGAACTTCTTCTCTTAGCTGAAATAATCTGTTGAGACACCCCCTTCGACGTAACCATCGAACTTCTGTAAACATTTTTAAGTCTGAGTACCCAGCACTTTTATATTTTACAAATTTTCTGTGGGTAAGTGAGTTATGCCCACCACGTATTCTGTTTATTATTTTCACTGAGATTTTCATAACGGGATTTCTACTTATGAATTTGGAGCAAAGTGAAACTTGATGTATGATGCAATGAAAATTATGTACATTTATACCATGCCCGGTAAAACCCGGTAAAACCGTCAAGTTACCAATCATAATGTTTGCTCCATCTGTACACACTCTTGCGAATTTTGTCAGATCGACAGCTGAAAAAAGCTTTTCATTAACGACCTCGAATAACAACTTTCCAGTTAAATTCGAATCAAAGCTTTCTAGAGAATATACGGCTTCAAATACATCATAATTAGTATTTACGCATCGCACGCATAAAGCTAATTGAGATAGGTCATTAAGGTCTGTGCTGTCATCTAAACAAATAGAAAAGTATTTACAATTTACAATTTTCAATTTTTTCCTTTATTTCACATTCAATACGAGCTCCTATTTGATCGGTGCGCCGCGCTACACTTCTAGGTTATAAGGAAAGTTTATCTATAAATGTTTGATTATAACTAAGTTTTTGCAAATCTTTACTACACATTTTTTTAATAAAGATTCCATCGGAAAACGGCCTACCTCCAAACTAATGGAACCTGATAGCTGTGTTTTTAGATTTTCATTAATTCACTATAATCTAAGTATTCATATTAACGTAACCAATCAGATATTTTTTGCAAAAAAATGTATTTCTTTCTTTAAAAATACATTTTCGTTCTTTTTCTTCTAAATAATTAATAGTATAATGAAAATTAACAAAATGTCTTTTAAGGATATATTCCCTATTATCTTTAAACGACTTGGAACATAAAAGGCATTGCACGGCACCAAAGGCATTTAGAATCATAAAATATTTCTCGCAGGGTATATTTGGTTTTGCGCTATAGTCTTGCGTGATGTTAATTCATTGCTGGCTCGACCACAGTATATACAGTAGATAACCTTTTCGTGGTAGCTTTCTGAGGGGTGAATAGCGGCCATCTTGGATTTTCAGTGGTAGCAACGCAGTGCTGTATAAATTGAGGTAGTAAATACTTAGCAAATTTATTTTATTAAATAACAAAAACTATAAATATTGTTGCTTAATACAAAAGAAAATTATTTATTAATGTTTTATATATATATATTAATAGGTGATTTAAATGCCATAGTGTGCAATATTTCGCCCATAAAAATATCATTTACTGAGATTCAGATATTATTTTTGTAGTGAGTTCTCAATAATTAGATGCAGCCCTGTTTTTAGATTTCTCGGTGGTGAGTTTTCTTCTGAATGTATTTGTTTACATTTGACCGACAGAAAACATAAAAGGTGCAGTTTTCCATATTCGAACATTCAAATTAAATCAAAACAAAGTTTAGTTTGTATAAAGATACTAAATAATTTATTTAAAGTTTAATAATTGGAGTGAACATAGGTTTTATACAATAGAAAATGTTGAACCAGATGTCGCAAAAAAAACGGTACTTAAACAAAGTGAAAAAACACACGGTAAACACACCCATCGTGCGAGGATACGATTGGACACAAGGAATTGATTACTCAAAATTATTTGAGTCGTATGTTAAAATTTGATGTGCCGAAAATGAGGGTTGGCTGCCTGCCTATTAAAAATTCTTAAAGAAAAATATGTTCTAATTCTTACAAAAATATGCAAATGAATTTCGCCGTAGGAAATCGCTTTCAATTACATCGATTTCGATACAATTCCTAACATTATAGGGACTATCTAAGAACGTTCTTGGCAAACCTTGAAATGTTTGCCAAGAACTATACTGAATCAAAGGGTCATTACATACTCTTTCAAGGGTATTGAACGAAAATAGCTCTAAATTTCTCTACCCTGCAGAGATTCACAATTACCACGTGTCACGAATTTGACATGCCTAAGGCCCCAAGATTGGCGGAAAAGATCAGAAAGCATAGACGGAGTTGTTCCTGTGTTCAATCCTCGCCCTTTCCTAATCTGTCCGAAGTAGTGTTCTAGTTCGTCTTGGCAAAGTCTTCTTGTCTTGATATATTCAAATCCCTCCCGGGACAATATGCGCCACAATCGTCTTAAACTGCGAATGTTAAGAAGCCAACCTCTAATAAACGAAAATGTATTTGTGATATCTCGACCAAACATATCACAAACAGTGATAGAGTTAAGTGCTTCTTCGGCTGCTACTAAAAAATTCATTTGATCTAAGCTGACCGAAAAGGGTTCACCATATTTTGTTTAATGCTCCGAGGCATTTACTATTAAAAATATTGAAGAGTTGGTCGAAAAACAATACAAACTCCGCGGTATTTAAAAAGGTTTGGGACTGAGATGTATTTAAGTGACCCGTTGTATACATGGCTAACATTGCGCTAGGAACTGTATTGCTAAAGATTTGGGCAGCTAAACGTACATTCATTTTTTGAAAAGTACTGGGCTTTAAATGTGCGGAAGTCAATTCACGTTGTGAATCCTGCTCATAGAAATGAACTATATCTTTCCAATCTACAGAGCGCCCACGAAATAGGTTTTTGAAGTTTTCAATACAATTTCTCGTGTTCTTTAACAGGTAAGGAGAATCATAAAAGAATACGATTTCTTCACCATTAACTTCAAAATAGGGCCTGTCATCTGTAATCCCCACTACTCTGGCAAAATTAACAAAATTGGATCCTTGATCACAGACTAATTGAGAGCTATGAAGACCTATTGGGGGTCTCAATCACTTCAAAAACATACTTCCGAACCACATCCCCTTTACAAGAATTATGGACGAAAAAGTATGCAACTGGTTGAGACCAGGAGTTGCCTCCAATGCCTTGAGCTAGTACTCTAAAAACACTGTTGGGTATCCTGGACGTGCGTTTTTCATCCCCTTAGTCCCTCAATCCTACTATAAAATCCCTATACCTATCATATTTCAAATGAGTTTTCAATGACATTTCATCACAACACAATGAAATGTATTTCTCCTCATTACTAAAACCTCGGCTACGCAACTCCAGGGACTTAATGCTTCAAAATGAGCATCCAGGATTTCTTGGCCAATCTTTTATAAATTTTGAAAGAGTGGTTGTAGAAGGCCAATGAAAAAGGGGGCGCAAATATCTATAGGCCAAAGAAGATGTGAATTTTACTCCAAGGGCTATAGTCTTCATATTTTTACTATATCTGCGACCTGAAGGGCTGCGAGAAGTATTTTTTGTACTATTTCTGACACATATTACGAGATGTGGTGGTAATTTGCCACAAATCTCATCAATTTGGGGATGAATATGGTTTTGGTTAATTAAACAATCTCTTTGGGCTTTTAGCTCTAATATCTCCTGTTCTTTTTCTTTAAGTGATTTCATTAATAATAAAATTTTGCAATTTTGATGACTGAAGGATCCATCGCAGAAATATGATTCGGTTTGGGTCCCCTGACATCGAACCCCAAAAGGAATCACTTCTGCCCTAGCTTTTTCTGTTTCCCTAAAATAATCAAAACCCTCCTCCTGAGCAGCAAAATCCTCAGGCCCTAGTCGAATTACCCCGTCATTTGCGTCCGTCTGTTCGACTAAGCTACCTATTCCAAACACTAAATTATTTTTTGGAATTACATCCACTGTGGGTGCGTACAAATTACTATCGGGGACTGCCCCTTTACTTAACCTTAATTTGTCCTCATCCGGAACGAGAAATGGCGCTGGCTCCTTTTTTGGGGTGTCTGTTACTCCCAAAAGTTGCATCCATTTTCCTCGCCTATGAAAATTTTCATAAATTTAAAGAAAGAATATGAAAGCAAAATGGTTAGTATAAAACAAACAAATCTTGGTTAGTTTTTTTTTTTAAATAAAAATTAAAATGGTGCAAAAAAAATGAAAACGCGTGAAAAGCATTAAATGAATGCATGAAGTGAACCAACCTTTAGAGGCATCATTCAAAACGTCGCCGGAATTTTTAATAAACCATTTATACGTTTATTTTCATACAAGAAAACTTATTTTTTAAAAGCTATCATATTATCTATGACTAATTTTTAAGGTTTAACAAAATGAATTACCTTAAGTAATTAATACTATTTATGGTATTGATAATTTAAAAGTAACATGTAGTCATATTTTGTATAACTACGCTCTTATAAGTTAAAATAATATTTACTTAATGAACTATATTTATAATTAAACACTTTCGTAACAAAAATTTTGTAAGCCATTTGTTCTTTAACCTACATAATTAAAACTAATATAGTTTTCATTATACTTAAAAAAAGTTCTTAACTAAAACTGTATTCCATAGGCCATCCCGAAAAAAAACATAACCACTTCACTTGGGTAGTTTGTATTGGTGGAAAGGCTGCCTGTAGATAATACACATGTGGCAAAAAAAATGTTTTTTGAATTAATAAAAAAGAGATTTCAAATTTTTATAATGCACACTTTTATGAACTAATATGCATTAAGGGGGTACACCAGTGTGACACTTTCAAAAAATCGTTTTTTTTTTCATTTTTTTTGATAGTTTAAACGACATTTTCAAAATTGCTGACATCATAACTCAACGAGATATTGACCAATCGACTTCAAATTGAAACTGAGTATTGTATAGTATATTCTTTACTATACAATGACCTACGACCTTTTTGATTGGTTGAAAATTGTCAATTTGCCATTAAAAAAACGACAATTGTTTACACTTTTTTCGGAACCTCCGAAGACAGCACATAACTTCGTTATTATTCAATATTTTTGTAAAAAAAAACTTAAAATATAGCCGAAAATATACCTTATTATGTCCAAAGAACTTCGAAATATTCGATTGAGTACTTTCTTTAAAAAATTACGAAATTCGCCTAAATTTCTATGGGTAACATTGGTATCGCCCCTTAAATATTTGATGAATGTACATATATACGCATATACATATATAAAAATTCACCCAAGTATCAATAAAATACCTAACACATATTCCAAAATAAATTCATACCTTGCTAATTCTCGTTCCGATGGGAATTTGTAGAATGATTCAGCTGCCGCACATCCGCACACACAAGATTTCGGCATTCTTCTGTAAACACAAACTTATTAAAAACTTCGACATATTTCTAATATATTTATACACCTTACCTTAATGTTGCTTTATTTCAGCAACAACACTTATACACAATATAAACCATATAAACTTATAAATAACAATAATATGTATTATTAAAATCTTCAACATACATATGTTTCTGTTTAAACTCAATTTCCAATTGATGTTTTCCTATAACGGCTAACGAATTGTCAATTTGTACACATACTTATATGTAGTATGTCAAACGCCAAATTACCACCCAGGATTGTATCCTACTGAAATTTAGAAATACTTGAAGCGTGTTTAAAAATTGCACAAAAAAAAACTGATTTAACATCAAACAACAAGTAATATCCCAATAAAATTGAACAGATATTCAAAGTAATTCAATCTAATCACTTAAACAACGTTAACACTTGCATTATTTAATATATTTTAAAGTGTTGATCATCAAAATTTAAAATCTATATGTAACTCAAATGCTAACACCCTAATGCCCGGTTTCACAGTCCATACTTAAGTTGTGCCTAAATAAAATCTTAGCTAAGCATTGTTGCGAACTGAGTAGTCGTTTGCGTTTCACAGTCAATGCTTAAGTTATATAAAATTTTATTATGATATATGGCAACGTTGTGGGCAACATATGTTTTACAAATATCATCCACAAACATATGATTGAAATATTTAAATTATTATAGACAACGTATAAATTTGGAAGGAAAATTATTTCGTAAATGGATGAAACCCAGAAAAGGACCCCGAATTTCACCGCAAGCGAGGCGGAGCAGCTATTGGAACTGGTGGAGAAATATAAAAATATCATCGAATGTAAGCGGACGGACACTTGCACAAACGCTAAAAAAGATGTCGCATGGAAGCGTATCGAACATGATTTCAATTCACAGTGTCCATCTGGCTGCCATCGCAATGCCAAAATTTTGAAGAAAAAGTATATCAATCTTAAAAGAGAGGTAAAAAAGCGAGTTGCAGAGGAAAAAAAGTATCTTTATTTGACTGGAGGAGGACCGCCACCAAAGAAATTGTTAACTCAGTTTGGTGAAAAACTTTTGACTGTATTACATGAGAAGCAAGTTAGTGGCATGCAGAGTGTGTATGACAATGATGTGATTGCCGGAAATATTGATGGTGAGTTTATACACTTGATTTTATTTTCATGATATTTCAAGTGAATGATTTTATCAATTCTCTAAAATAGAGTCCGTGATATTGGAGGAAGAGACATTGGAAAGCATAGTGGATTTCGAAAAATCCACTGAAGTGGAAAATTATGAAGGAATAAATGGTAAAGAATGTTTAAGTAAAAAAATACCAGAATCGTTACAACTAAATATATATTTTAGAATCCGACAACGTTGAATCAAGCCAGCTTTGGAACAAATATGATCCCAGCCAGTTAAAAACACCAAAAAATTCGAAACTAAAATTTGAAGAAAAACCCCAAAGATCTGCGAAAAATTCTTGGGCGAAGCTAGCAGATATGAAAGCAAAATGGACGGAAGAAAAATATGAAGCGGAAATAAAAATAATGTATGCGGAGCACGAGCAAAGAATGAAGCTGATGAAAGAAAAACATAATATGGAAATGAAAATTTTAGCAGTTGATTTGGAAAGAAAGAAAAAGAAGCTGGAAGGGTGAAATAAAAAATACATATATGTAAAATTATAAACGTATTTATTAAACTACAATAAACTGAAGTAATTATCTATTAAACATTTTCTGGTAACATTATTTATTGTATGACTTTCAGCATTCCGATTATTGGGTATATTAATCATATTGTTTACAACATCTTCAATTTCATTTGAAAGTGGCGGAGCCATTATATCGCGATTATTGCAGCAGATGTTGTGTAATACTGCTGTTGCAACAATAATGCTTTGGGTTTTTGCTAGATGCAAGCGCAAGCCCAGTGATAATACCGGAAACCTACGCTTCCAGACTCCATATGAGCGCTCGATACAATTCCGGGTTCTTATATGAGACTCTTTAAAAAGATTTTCGGCACTCGTATTGACATGCATTAGTGGCATAATTACGAAGTGGTTATTTTCATAACCACTGTCTGCAACTACTATTCCAGAACCAAATTCTCCAGATTCTAATCGACAAAGAATCTGAGAGTTACGGAAAATAGTAGCATCATGAGTGGATCCAGGCCACCGTGCAACGATGTCTATGATGCGGAGATTACTATCACATAACGTCTGGACGTTGATGGAAAATATACCTTTTCTATTACGAAATAGCTCTGCATCTTCCCCACCTGTATACATATAAAGTATATAAAAAGTTTTTGAGTGAAGTATTTTTTGGGCTTTCTTTACCTGGAGAAATTATTTTTACATGAGGGCAATCAATTGCTGCGATCACTCGAGGAAATTTAGCTAATTTAAAAAAGTCTCTCTGGGACTTTTTCAGGTCTATTTCCGTTTTTGGCATATAAATGTGATGGTCTTTTAATTGGGCTATGTGGTGCGACACTACTGTTATAACTCTTGATACCGTACTTTGAGATACTCCTAATAAATCTCCTACTGTCCTCAACATACTTCCCGTAGCATAAAACCTCAATGTAAGCAAAAGCATTTGTTCTGGTGATAATGCATGATTCCTAAAAGAAATGTATACATAATTGAGTCGTTTAAGGCAATTTAGATGTACCACTTGGTTTTGTGTTCAATTTGTAGTCGAATACAATCGAGCACATTCCAGGCTGTTTTTTTGCTAATCCAAAATCTGTCGCGGAAATCTTTATCGTCATATAGCTTGAAGAATTTTGGCCGGGACCTGATTTCTTTTGTTCGTCGCATTATTATAACATTCCAGAGGTCATCGTATTCTGGGTCACTATCAAAATCGCAATGCCAATCCGATTCCATATTTTTTTCACAAAATATAATTTGTTATATCTTATTATTCTTCTTTTCACAAATATCTGAAAATTCAAAACAAAAAACAGCTGTTATTTAAGCACTGCTTAAGTCTCCACTTTTCAGTACTTAAGCATTATATAAGTATGAACTGTGAATCACAATTTTCCTGTTTTATCTTAAGCACAACCTAAGTATGGACTGTGAAACCGGGCATAAGATTTCTTAGAGTTGAGTATATGTATGTAAACAAAGCAAAGGTTTATTACTGTATATACTGAGGGCTCGACAACGACTGAACGATAGAGCATAAGCGTACGTGTGAAATTAGTTTGCACAATTGTGCTAAGAAATGCCGACATTACAAAATAACTAACCGAAATAGAATATCTAACTATTACAAAACACAGATTAAAAAACGAAAACAATTAACGAAGTTCCAATTCTCCAAGTTCCTGGCGAATTATCGTGAATATTACTATTATCCACCATATACCGATCACGATTATCTTCTTTTTTAAAGCAAACCAGTTCAAGTGCCATCAGTGTTCGAACACCATTGTTTAACAATCAACTTAACAGAAATCCCTGCAATAACGACATATTTTGGCAATAAAGTACAAAACAATTCAGACATACAATAAACTAATAAAAATATTATGTGCAATAACTTTGCATAGGGAATAAATATAAAAACGTGGTTTTCTTAACATTGTAGGTTCCGCTTTCAAATATCTTTTCGGAACATTTGACGAATCTGATTGAGTAATGATTGAGGAGAAATTAAACGCGGTCGCTGAAAACTCAATTACAATGGATGAATTTAACGACGTAATAAAATTCGTTAATGATGGACTACAGAGAAAATAACAGAAACAGTACTGATACACTCGTCTACGAACTCATGCAATTTATTGAATATATTGAAGACTTGGAGAAGAGCATGCAGCTTTCGCGACTTGGACTGTTTAACCCAAAATTACTAAATTACGACAAACTAAACAACGTTAACAGCCAAAACATACTACTAAAAGTAATGAACTACTTATAAAATCACATATCCCCATTCATTATGTATTTGCAATATGCACTCGCAATTCTGTGTTTGTATTTAATTTATTAGGGATTTGTGCCACAATTATTTGACTAATTTTACTATATAGCTGGCGCTGACTTATGGCTTTTGAGATATTTCCAATTAAAGGTCAAAAATTTAACTTTTTAAAATCCGTGTTTAAATAACACATTATTAGTTTTTTGCACAGAACTCCTTTCTGTAGTGGCGACCTTAGGCCGCGCTTAAAAAAATAACGCTAGTCGGTTCAACACCTAGGTGTCTTCAGTCCTGTCACGTTGAATTCATTTTCACTTTGTTGGCCTTCAGCTACGCTTCAAAAAAAACCCTGGTCGGACCAATACCTGAGCGTCTTCAGTTCTTTTTGTGTTGGCGGCCTTAGGGCGCGCTTAAAAAAAATAACCGCGTCCGATCTAACACCGAGATTTATCTAGATAATGAAAATTCTGAAAGATCTTACATTACTCATCACACGATAATGAATTTTATATTGACGGCATAACACTGGTCAACACTAGTTTTGCTGCCAATAAACTGTATTATTTTATTAACTTAGAACTGTTTTCTGATTACAGACATACCAAAAATTTCGACTTCCTACGTGTACTTTTCTTAATATTTGCATCTAACAAAAAAACAAATTTATAAAGGAAAACAGCATTTATTAAATTATCATGTATACAAAAATTTTCTTTTTCGCGACTTTCGTGAATGAGATTTATTAGGACAATCGCGTTGCATACCCCTGCTGCTGGTAGGCCATCATATACCGATCCCATCGTCCTTGACACCTCTCCTCTAAGGTTTTAAAGCCGTGGTGAAACCGCTCACCCTGTTCCTCGCTATAAAATCCAAGATCCTCTGGAAATTGAATGAAGTGATGACTGTGGAGGTAGTGCACATTGATGGACAAACGAAGTTCAAATTATTGTTCCAAATTATTCATCGAACTAAAGTTCTTATCTTTGGACTGTCAAAAATTCCTGTTTAAACTATTCTATGCTTAGACCAGTAATTTTCCTTGATATGTCTATAAGAAAAACATTGTCCATTTTCATCTATCGTATTAACAAATTGTTTCATTAAGCCTAGTTTTATGTGCGTGGGGGACAATATAATTTTATTTCTTGAAACCAAAGGTGGGTTGATGACATTTTATAGGACAATCACTTTTTTCCCACTGTTGATGGGTATTTGGTGTATCCACTCTGCTGTCCTAATAAGAATTTGACCATTTTAAAATCAACACGACTACTCCTTTGGTGTTCGTTATGTTTGACTTTGTCTAACACGCGTGCTATATTTTGATACCCCTCTTTTAATTTTATTTAATGAGCACGAAGAACTGACTCACACGGTTTCTTTGATGCTGACCCACTGTCTCGAGTATTCACAATATATTTTATGAACCATTTGAGGTATCCACGGCTTGTATTCATCCACAATTTTTGAGTTGAAATAAGAAAAATAGGCACTTCTTAGAAAATTAGTTATAGGTTTTCTATATATTTTAACTGTGAATTCACCACAGATGAACCAAATCACATTTGGCTCCTTAAGACAACTTCTTCGCGATGAAGACATGATGTTAGAATAAATATATTTGCACAAATGTTACGATAAGTTAGCAAAAAGAACTAGTTAAAGTACTGATTACAGCCAATATTCAAAAGTGGGCGTATATCGGAAACGACACGTAGGGGAAAAAAATCAAAATAATTTAGTTTTACCAATTGACACTTAGTCCAAAACCGTCGACACTATCTATGCACCAAATTTTTTTTCTTTTTGTGGGCCAGTGTAATTTAATACTCTTCCTTGATTTTTGAGTAAACATCTTCTATTTCCAAATACTTTGCCCGATTGGAAAATACGTCTTCCGGTTTATATCCAGTAGTTGAATGGATAGTTTTATTGTACTATCGTACCGCGTTTAAACAATTCTTCGCCAGGAACTGTTTTGTTTTCGCTAGCTAAGCTTGTCGAAATTTCGATTAGCGTACTGCGAACCCGTTCAACTTGACCGTTCGTTGTTGAATGGTGTATTGAAGTCCATGCATGTGTCATTTGAAGTATGTTATACACTGCCTCCGCTAGGTTGCCTACGAACACATTTTTATTATCAGTCATAAGATGCTTGACGTTGGGGTACACTTGAGATAATATTTACTCTATGTACTCATTACAATTTAGTTTGTTTTCCAGTTTTCGTAATTAACAATATTTTGAGCAGTTATCAGTGGAGCTCATTTATATATGTATATTCATGTGAAATATATCTATTTGTATGTATTCCCCCACTTTTGTTGGAATTGGAGTTTTTCTTATAGGTTGATTGTTTGGAAGTCTTTCATACTTGTGTTGTAAATAAATTTCACATTTCATTGTTTCCGTTCTACACCTTAATGTTGGGGCAAAAATTTTTAAGTAAAATTTCTTGTGTGTGTTTTTTTTATAATTGCGGTGAGCACGTCTGTGTGTCTTTACTACTAGTTCCTATTGTTCGTCTATGTTTATAACATCTATCAATAGATTTGGTGATATTACAATAGTGCAAGTTGGAAAATTAGCAATAATGTCATCTTTGACATGAAATGATATTTCCTCGTCTATTTCTAAAGCGTTCGTGACAGTTGGTCTTGCAATTTCTTTTAATTTTTCTATTAAGTCATTCTTGTCTTTGTAGTGGATTGTATGACGTACTCTATTTGGAAAAATTGTTTTCGTTGATACGCCTATGTTTGTTGGGTCATAAATACATACATATGTACAATTTAATTTTTAAATGAATTCAATGATTGTTTTACCCGTTTGAAATGTTCTATAGGTGAACTTTCTGCCGAATGTTGAGAACAATCAGTAGTCGCATTTATTTGTTGTTTTGATCAAGCGTCTGCTACAATATTTTGGTGTCCTGGTTAAAAACAAGTTTTGCTCCATATTCTTCAATTAAATTTTTCCACCTTTTTGAATCTGGTTGAAAAAATTCTATTTGTTCCCGAAGTACTATTTATATTTTTTGCAGTGCATCATACCTCGCCTCGTCTAATTTTATGTCTACTTTGGCGCTCTAATTTTTTCTTATCATTCTTTGATCTCCTCTTAAATGAAGTGTTAAAGGTTTAGTGATAGATGCAAAATTCTTAATAAATTTTCTTTAATAACTAGCTAATTCTAAAAATGACCATAGTTCTTAAAGAGTTTTTTAGAACTGGGATATTTTTTATTGTTTCAATCTTGTTCTGAAATTTTCGTATTGGCTTTATGTAGTGCATTTAGTATAGTTGAAACGTGTTTAATACATTCTTCGGGTGAGGAAGAGAATATTAATACATCGTCTATATATGTATACATATGCAAATTTACCAATATATTATCGTAAGATATCGTCTACGCATCGTTGAAGGATTGAGGGTGCGTTTTCAACCCAACCGGCATCCTAACAAACTCATACTTTGCTCCATTGACTGCAAAAGCGGCATTTTCTCTATCGGATTCGTGTTTTAAAATTTGATGGAATCCTGTAGATAATACACATGTGGCAAAAAAATGGTTTTGAATTAATAAAAAAGAGATTTTAAATTTTTATAATGCACACTTTTATGTATGCATAAGAACTAATATGCATTAAGGGACTATACCAGTGTGACACTTTCAAAAAATCGGGTTCTTTTTCATTTTTTTTTTTTTTGTTTTTGATATTTTAAACGACATTTTCAAAATTGCTGACATCATAACTCAACGAGATATTGACCAATCGACTTCAAATTGAAACTGAGTATTGTATAGTATATTCTTTACTATACAATGACCTACGACCTTTTTGATTGGTTGAAAATTGTCAATTTGCCATTAAAAAAACGACAATTGTTTACACTTTTTTCGGAACCTCCGAAGACAGCACATAACTTCGTTATTATTCAATATTTTTGTAAAAAAAAACTTAAAATATAGCCGAAAATATACCTTATTATGTCCAAAGAACTTCGAAATATTCGATTGAGTACTTTCTTTAAAAAATTACGAAATTCGCCTAAATTTCTATGGGTAACATTGGTATCGCCCCTTAAATATTTGATGAATGTACATATATACGCATATACATATATAAAAATTCACCCAAGTATCAATAAAATACCTAACACATATTCCAAAATAAATTCATACCTTGCTAATTCTCGTTCCGATGGGAATTTGTAGAATGATTCAGCTGCCGCACATCCGCACACACAAGATTTCGGCATTCTTCTGTAAACACAAACTTATTAAAAACTTCGACATATTTCTAATATATTTATACACCTTACCTTAATGTTGCTTTATTTCAGCAACAACACTTATACACAATATAAACCATATAAACTTATAAATAACAATAATATGTATTATTAAAATCTTCAACATACATATGTTTCTGTTTAAACTCAATTTCCAATTGATGTTTTCCTATAACGGCTAACGAATTGTCAATTTGTACACATACTTATATGTAGTATGTCAAACGCCAAATTACCACCCAGGATTGTATCCTACTGAAATTTAGAAATACTTGAAGCGTGTTTAAAAATTGCACAAAAAAAAAACTGATTTAACATCAAACAACAAGTAATATCCCAATAAAATTGAACAGATATTCAAAGTAATTCAATCTAATCACTTAAACAACGTTAACACTTGCATTATTTAATATATTTTAAAGTGTTGATCATCAAAATTTAAAATCTATATGTAACTCAAATGCTAACACCCTAATGCCCGGTTTCACAGTCCATACTTAAGTTGTGCCTAAATAAAATCTTAGCTAAGCATTGTTGCGAACTGAGTAGTCGTTTGCGTTTCACAGTCAATGCTTAAGTTATATAAAATTTTATTATGATATATGGCAACGTTGTGGGCAACATATGTTTTACAAATATCATCCACAAACATATGATTGAAATATTTAAATTATTATAGACAACGTATAAATTTGGAAGGAAAATTATTTCGTAAATGGATGAAACCCAGAAAAGGACCCCAAATTTCACCGCAAGCGAGGCGGAGCAGCTATTGGAACTGGTGGAGAAATATAAAAATATCATCGAATGTAAGCGGACGGACACTTGCACAAACGCTAAAAAAGATGTCGCATGGAAGCGTATCGAACATGATTTCAATTCACAGTGTCCATCTGGCTGCCATCGCAATGCCAAAATTTTGAAGAAAAAGTATATCAATCTTAAAAGAGAGGTAAAAAAGCGAGTTGCAGAGGAAAAAAAGTATCTTTATTTGACTGGAGGAGGACCGCCACCAAAGAAATTGTTAACTCAGTTTGGTGAAAAACTTTTGACTGTATTACATGAGAAGCAAGTTAGTGGCATGCAGAGTGTGTATGACAATGATGTGATTGCCGGAAATATTGATGGTGAGTTTATACACTTGATTTTATTTTCATGATATTTCAAGTGAATGATTTTATCAATTCTCTAAAATAGAGTCCGTGATATTGGAGGAAGAGACATTGGAAAGCATAGTGGATTTCGAAAAATCCACTGAAGTGGAAAATTATGAAGGAATAAATGGTAAAGAATGTTTAAGTAAAAAAATACCAGAATCATTACAACTAAATATATATTTTAGAATCCGACAACGTTGAATCAAGCCAGCTTTGGAACAAATATGATCCCAGCCAGTTAAAAACACCAAAAAATTCGAAACTAAAATTTGAAGAAAAACCCCAAAGATCTGCGAAAAATTCTTGGGCGAAGCTAGCAGATATGAAAGCAAAATGGACGGAAGAAAAATATGAAGCGGAAATAAAAATAATGTATGCGGAGCACGAGCAAAGAATGAAGCTGATGAAAGAAAAACATAATATGGAAATGAAAATTTTAGCAGTTGATTTGGAAAGAAAGAAAAAGAAGCTGGAAGGGTGAAATAAAAAATACATATATGTAAAATTATAAACGTATTTATTAAACTACAATAAACTGAAGTAATTATCTATTAAACATTTTCTGGTAACATTATTTATTGTATGACTTTCAGCATTCCGATTATTGGGTATATTAATCATATTGTTTACAACATCTTCAATTTCATTTGAAAGTGGCGGAGCCATTATATCGCGATTATTGCAGCAGATGTTGTGTAATACTGCTGTTGCAACAATAATGCTTTGGGTTTTTGCTAGATGCAAGCGCAAGCCCAGTGATAATACCGGAAACCTACGCTTCCAGACTCCATATGAGCGCTCGATACAATTCCGGGTTCTTATATGAGACTCTTTAAAAAGATTTTCGGCACTCGTATTGACATGCATTAGTGGCATAATTACGAAGTGGTTATTTTCATAACCACTGTCTGCAACTACTATTCCAGAACCAAATTCTCCAGATTCTAATCGACAAGGAATCTGAGAGTTACGGAAAATAGTAGCATCATGAGTGGATCCAGGCCACCGTGCAACGATGTCTATGATGCGGAGATTACTATCACATAACGTCTGGACGTTGATGGAAAATATACCTTTTCTATTACGAAATAGCTCTGCATCTTCCCCACCTGTATACATATAAAGTATATAAAAAGTTTTTGAGTGAAGTATTTTTTGGGCTTTCTTTACCTGGAGAAATTATTTTTACATGAGGGCAATCAATTGCTGCGATCACTCGAGGAAATTTAGCTAATTTAAAAAAGTCTCTCTGGGACTTTTTCAGGTCTATTTCCGTTTTTGGCATATAAATGTGATGGTCTTTTAATTGGGCTATGTGGTGCGACACTACTGTTATAACTCTTGATACCGTACTTTTAGATACTCCAAATAAATCTCCTACTGTCCTCAACATACTTTCCGTAGCATAAAACCTCTATGTAAGCAAAAGCATTTGTTCTGGTGATAATGCATTATTCCTAAAAGAAATGTATACATAATTGAGTCGTTTAAGGCAATTTAGATGTACCACTTGGTTTTGTGTTCAATTTGTAGTCGAATACAATCGAGCACATTCCAGGCTGTTTTTTTGCTAATCCAAAATCTGTCGCGGAAATCTTTATCGTCATATAGCTTGAAGAATTTTGGCCGGGACCTGATTTCTTTTGTTCGTCGCATTATTATAACATTCCAGAGGTCATCGTATTCTGGGTCACTATCAAAATCGCAATGCCAATCCGATTCCATATTTTTTTCACAAAATATAATTTGTTATATCTTATTATTCTTCTTTTCACAAATATCTGAAAATTCAAAACAAAAAACAGCTGTTATTTAAGCACTGCTTAAGTCTCCACTTTTCAGTACTTAAGCATTATATAAGTATGAACTGTGAATCACAATTTTCCTGTTTTATCTTAAGCACAACCTAAGTATGGACTGTGAAACCGGGCATACGATTTCTTAGAGTTGAGTATATGTATGTAAACAAAGCAAAGGTTTATTACTGTATATACTGAGGGCTCGACAACGACTGAACGATAGAGCATAAGCGTACGTGTGAAATTAGTTTGCACAATTGTGCTAAGAAATGCCGACATTACAAAATAACTAACCGAAATAGAATATCTAACTATTACAAAACACAGATTAAAAAACGAAAACAATTAACGAAGTTCCAATTCTCCAAGTTCCTGGCGAATTATCGTGAATATTACTATTATCCACCATATACCGATCACGATTATCTTCTTTTTTAAAGCAAACCAGTTCAAGTGCCATCAGTGTTCGAACACCATTGTTTAACAATCAACTTAACAGAAATCCCTGCAATAACGACATATTTTGGCAATAAAGTACAAAACAATTCAGACATACAATAAACTAATAAAAATATTATGTGCAATAACTTTGCATAGGGAATAAATATAAAAACGTGGTTTTCTTAACATTGTAGGTTCCGCTTTCAAATATCTTTTCGGAACATTTGACGAATCTGATTGAGTAATGATTGAGGAGAAATTAAACGCGGTCGCTGAAAACTCAATTACAATGGATGAATTTAACGACGTAATAAAATTCGTTAATGATGGACTACAGAGAAAATAACAGAAACAGTACTGATACACTCGTCTACGAACTCATGCAATTTATTGAATATATTGAAGACTTGGAGAAGAGCATGCAGCTTTCGCGACTTGGACTGTTTAACCCAAAATTACTAAATTACGACAAACTAAACAACGTTAACAGCCAAAACATACTACTAAAAGTAATGAACTACTTATAAAATCACATATCCCCATTCATTATGTATTTGCAATATGCACTCGCAATTCTGTGTTTGTATTTAATTTATTAGGGATTTGTGCCACAATTATTTGACTAATTTTACTATATAGCTGGCGCTGACTTATGGCTTTTGAGATATTTCCAATTAAAGGTCAAAAATTTAACTTTTTAAAATCCGTGTTTAAATAACACATTATTAGTTTTTTGCACAGAACTCCTTTCTGTAGTGGCGACCTTAGGCCGCGCTTAAAAAAATAACGCTAGTCGGTTCAACACCTAGGTGTCTTCAGTCCTGTCACGTTGAATTCATTTTCACTTTGTTGGCCTTCAGCTACGCTTCAAAAAAAACCCTGGTCGGACCAATACCTGAGCGTCTTCAGTTCTTTTTGTGTTGGCGGCCTTAGGGCGCGCTTAAAAAAAATAACCGCGTCCGATCTAACACCGAGATTTATCTAGATAATGAAAATTCTGAAAGATCTTACATTACTCATCACACGATAATGAATTTTATATTGACGGCATAACACTGGTCAACACTAGTTTTGCTGCCAATAAACTGTATTATTTTATTAACTTAGAACTGTTTTCTGATTACAGACATACCAAAAATTTCGACTTCCTACGTGTACTTTTCTTAATATTTGCATCTAACAAAAAAACAAATTTATAAAGGAAAACAGCATTTATTAAATTATCATGTATACAAAAATTTTCTTTTTCGCGACTTTCGTGAATGAGATTTATTAGGACAATCGCGTTGCATACCCCTGCTGCTGGTAGGCCATCATATACCGATCCCATCGTCCTTGACACCTCTCCTCTAAGGTTTTAAAGCCGTGGTGAAACCGCTCACCCTGTTCCTCGCTATAAAATCCAAGATCCTCTGGAAATTGAATGAAGTGATGACTGTGGAGGTAGTGCACATTGATGGACAAACGAAGTTCAAATTATTGTTCCAAATTATTCATCGAACTAAAGTTCTTATCTTTGGACTGTCAAAAATTCCTGTTTAAACTATTCTATGCTTAGACCAGTAATTTTCCTTGATATGTCTATAAGAAAAACATTGTCCATTTTTATCTAGTGCCTTAACAAACTGTTTCATTAGGCCTAGTTTTATGTGCAAGGGGGCAATGTAATTTTATTTCTTGAAACCAAAGGTGGGTTGATGACATTTTATAGGACAATCACTTTTTTCCCACTATTGAAGGGTATTTGGTGTATCCACTCTGCTGTCCTAATAAGAAATTGAGCATTTTAAGATCAACAGGAATACTCCTTTGATGTTCGTTATGTTTGATTTTGTCTAACACGAGTGCTATATTTTGACACCCTTATTTTAATTTTGTTGAATGAGCACGAAGAACTGACTCACATGGTTTCTTTGATGCTGACCCACTGTCTCGAGTATTCACAATATATTTTATGAACCATTTGAGGTATCCACGGCTTGTATTCATCCACAATTTTTGAGTTGAAATAAGAAAAATAGGCACTTCTTAGAAAATTAGTTATAGGTTTTCTATATATTTTAACTGTGAATTCACCACAGATGAACCAAATCACATTTGGCTCCTTAAGACAACTTCTTCGCGATGAAGACATGATGTTAGAATAAATATATTTGCACAAATGTTACGATAAGTTAGCAAAAAGAACTAGTTAAAGTACTGATTACAGCCAATATTCAAAAGTGGGCGTATATCGGAAACGACACGTAGGGGAAAAAAATCAAAATAATTTAGTTTTACCAATTGACACTTAGTCCAAAACCGTCGACACTATCTATGCACCAAATTTTTTTTCTTTTTGTGGGCCAGTGTAATTTAATACTCTTCCTTGATTTTTGAGTAAACATCTTCTATTTCCAAATACTTTGCCCGATTGGAAAATACGTCTTCCGGTTTATATCCTGTAGTTGAATGGATAGTTTTATTGTACTATCGTACCGCGTTTAAACAATTCTTCGCCAGGAACTGTTTTGTTTTCGCTAGCTAAACTTGTCGAAATTTCGATTAGCGTACTGCGAACCCGTTCAACTTGACCGTTCGTTGTTGAATGGTGTATTGAAGTCTATGCATGTGTCATTTGAAGTATGTTATACACTGCCTCCGCTAGGTTGCCTACGAACACATTTTTATTATCAGTCATAAGATGCTTGACGTTGGGGTACACTTGAGATAATATTTACTCTATGTACTCATTACAATTTAGTTTGTTTTCCAGTTTTCGTAATTAACAATATTTTGAGCAGTTATCAGTGGAGCTCATTTATATATGTATATTCATGTGAAATATATCTATTTGTATGTATTCCCCCACTTTTGTTGGAATTGGAGTTTTTCTTATAGGTTGATTGTTTGGAAGTCTTTCATACTTGTGTTGTAAATAAATTTCACATTTCATTGTTTCCGTTCTACACCTTAATGTTGGGGCAAAAATTTTTAAGTAAAATTTCTTGTGTGTGTTTTTTTTATAATTGCGGTGAGCACGTCTGTGTGTCTTTACTACTAGTTCCTATTGTTCGTCTATGTTTATAACATCTATCAATAGATTTGGTGATATTACAATAGTGCAAGTTGGAAAATTAGCAATAATGTCATCTTTGACATGAAATGATATTTCCTCGTCTATTTCTAAAGCGTTCGTGACAGTTGGTCTTGCAATTTCTTTTAATTTTTCTATTAAGTCATTCTTGTCTTTGTAGTGGATTGTATGACGTACTCTATTTGGAAAAATTGTTTTCGTTGATACGCCTATGTTTGTTGGGTCATAAATACATACATATGTACAATTTAATTTTTAAATGAATTCAATGATTGTTTTACCCGTTTGAAATGTTCTATAGGTGAACTTTCTGCCGAATGTTGAGAACAATCAGTAGTCGCATTTATTTGTTGTTTTGATCAAGCGTCTGCTACAATATTTTGGTGTCCTGGTTAAAAACAAGTTTTGCTCCATATTCTTCAATTAAATTTTTCCACCTTTTTGAATCTGGTTGAAAAAATTCTATTTGTTCCCGAAGTACTATTTATATTTTTTGCAGTGCATCATACCTCGCCTCGTCTAATTTTATGTCTACTTTGGCGCTCTAATTTTTTCTTATCATTCTTTGATCTCCTCTTAAATGAAGTGTTAAAGGTTTAGTGATAGATGCAAAATTCTTAATAAATTTTCTTTAATAACTAGCTAATTCTAAAAATGACCATAGTTCTTAAAGAGTTTTTTAGAACTGGGATATTTTTTATTGTTTCAATCTTGTTCTGAAATTTTCGTATTGGCTTTATGTAGTGCATTTAGTATAGTTGAAACGTGTTTAATACATTCTTCGGGTGAGGAAGAGAATATTAATACATCGTCTATATATGTATACATATGCAAATTTACCAATATATTATCGTAAGATATCGTCTACGCATCGTTGAAGGATTGAGGGTGCGTTTTCAACCCAACCGGCATCCTAACAAACTCATACTTTGCTCCATAGACTGCAAAAGCGGCATTTTCTCTATCGGATTCGTGTTTTAAAATTTGATGGAATCCTGATTCTAAATCTATAGTTGAAAATACTTTTGCCTTTCATAAATTTTGGATAGTCATATTTACAAAATGTATAGGATATCTATCTGTGATTGTCTGCTTTAAGAGTTCTAAGTTCCTGTTCTCCTAATATCGAATTCATTTAGCTTATTTATTTCATAATATACTAAATCATATTCATGTGTCCCAATCACTTTTTTGAATTAATGACTGAAAAGCCATGTAAAGTTTTTGTTTTAAAAGGAATAATTTGTATTGACTTACCGATTTCACATTTGTTGCTAATAAGTTGATCCTGTGTCCACTAAAATTGTAACGGGTGTGCCGGTTAATAGACGTTTTGTTTCGATACAAGGCAACCCGCTTACACGCCTAAAAAAATACTCCGTGTCTCAAAATGTCCACTGTAGTCTGCTTGTGCGGTTTGATTGATACGCTATATTTTTGGTTGACTGAAGTTTGGTGACGAGACTTATACTTTTAGAACCACTGTGGTTTTCGGACATCTCAATTTTTGATAATGCTAAATTAAGCGCTTCACTGTGGAATTCGGCTAAGGTTTTCCTTTCTTGTACGATCTTTTTCATTTCCTCTAGAAGGATGGCCTTTGGTCCGCAAACGTGCAATCCAATCTATTTATTATGGAATAAAAATGCATCTTCGTGTTGTGGTTTGTAAGAATATTTGCTGCTGCTTCTGTTATTTTTGTGCGTACTATACCAAGTGCAGTCTAGTATCTATGGTGGTTCGTGAATCCTTTTATACCAGCCATAAAAATCCATACTTGCAATCTCCAGGATCTACATTGATCTTTGTTTCCATCGAAGCGTGGAAGTGCTTTGAATAATTCCAGGTCAATTTCCATAGGGCAATGTGCAAGCGTATTGCTTCGTGTTCATCGACCGTCGATACTCCTTTAAACGATTGGCTTGATCCAATCGTTGATAGTCGATTCTAAAGCTCAATGTTTTGCAACTGCAAAGTTTGAGTTAGTACGTCGATATGAGCGCGTAGTCGTGCCATTTCTGATGTCATCGTAATTGCTTCTGATTTTCTACCACTGCAGTGGATGTTTGCCCTTTTTTCCTTCCAGAAGACTTGATGTGCTGCAATTTTTAGTGGTTCCTCAGAATTCTGTTTTTGTTCCAATTTCTAAGGAACCTGCGGTGTCTTTCTTTAAGACCGTAGTTTTTGTTTTTTTAAGTTTTATATTTGTTTTATATTTCAAAGACTGTCGGGAAAGCCATGTTGATATATTAAGGCTCATGAGTACGATAAGGAATGTTATGTTCCTAAACTCGTGACAGGACGTGGTGGACGGACGGACTACGATTTCTTATTGGCGCAATGATGAAATCGGGTATAAGTGTAAGTATCAAACTTTCTAGTTCACGGATGAAATCGAAAGACATGATCCCGTTCGGATCTATCTCTTTTAGTGGTTTGAGTGGTGAGTATTAGAGACGACTCGTTGGCATGGAGGCATGGACGACACTGTATGCAGATGGATACAATCGATGCTTGGGGATAGAAGGTTATAGCATCAAACAGCGCTGCAACACAAACACGTTATGTGAGTAGAGAGACGCCTCAAGGAGAGGTCTTCTTCCCGCTGAGCGAAATACTACTTCAATTAAAAGGTGGAGGAGTGAAAGCAGTAGCATATGCTAACGACATAGTGTTGTTGGTATCAGGCAGTGTTCTTGCAACAGCCAGTGAGGTTATGGAAAGAACACTATGAAGGTTAAAATTATGGGCTTAGAACAATGGACTAGGTGTTAACCCTAATAAAACATAATTGATGATATTCACAAGCAGAACCAAAATCCCTCAGTTTCAAGCACCAGTAGGAAACGGTACAACATTCTCTCTATTCACCACAGCTCAATACTTGGGGGGTGGAGATTGACACCAAACTGTCCTGGAAAATAAATAGAGAAAAAAGAATAAATAAAGCAAGTGGATGTATAAGACCTGTACTTACATATGCAGCTCTGGTATGGTGGCCAGCGCTAAAGAAACAATACAACATTAGAAAATTAAATGAAATACAAAGAACAGCATGTGAAGATCTTACTGGTGCAATCAAATCATGCCCGACTAACGCCCTCAATATGGTCTTGCATCAACTACCCATCTTCATTCACTAAAAAAGCATGTTCTGCAATAAGAAAAGAATTGGGTGGTGGGAATTAGCAGAACTATGGACATAGTGATATCCTAACCAGCTCAAAGTTAAAAAATCAGACTATATTCTCCCAATGCTGGTAAGTAAGTGCTGGATTTCAATAGACACTTCAAGGTGAGGATACCCTCTGGACTGCTAGGCATAGAAGAGCCCTGCGAAGCTCTATTGGAAAAACCACGAGAGGATACGTCAAGCAGCAATATTTACAGATGGCCTTGGATCGATCAAAAGTGAGATCAATAGACAATTTCAACAAGTTGCAAATAACAGATGGAAAAACATAACTAAAAGTAATATAACTAAATAATTATTGCCAACATATGACAGGAAAATAATTAACGACTTTTTAAATAGGTCAAAGAAAAGTATCTACAGAGTAAGAGCTACCATAACAGTGCATTGGCCATTTGGAGAACACGCGTCCAAAATGGGTATACCCTTCAACAACATCTGTCGAGGCTGCGAAATAGCAGGGAACAAAGAAACAATTTTCCACTTTCTCGGTGAATGCGCAGCCCTATCACAAATCCGACAGAGAACACTTGGAATCCATCAAGCACCAAACTTTGAATAGATGTCTACAAAAAGCATATCGGACATAAGTAGCTTCATCGAAACTTCAAAATAGTTTGAAAGAGAAAGTGAAACGTGATATCAAATATAAAAGTTCTGCGAATACTGCTCAAAATAGCACAGCCAGTGCTAATTGAGCCCGAAAGGCTGCTCTCCTACCTACCTATGGCAAAGAAATAATGTATGCTTGTAAATTCGTACGTCCTGTGTAAACATTTGCTTATTTTGCTTGTCGGTCTATGCGCAAGAAATATATTACAAGTACATATTTACAAATTATATATGTATATGTGTTTACATGCAAATTTACAAACATTAAGAGTATGCCTTCTTTCATATTTTTTACTTGCACGCATAATTATATAAGAATGAGAATTGTGCGTCTGCTTTGTCTTTTTAGATGATATCAAAACTTTAAATGCTAAATAACTCATCCGACTTATATTAACTATATATTTAGATAATAATAAAAACAAGAAACTGTTTAAAGACAATTTTCAATATTCATCTGATTTGTATATATTTTTCCATCTGATTTTATTACCAGAGATAAAGAGGTTGCGCGTTTTACGAACATTTTTTCAAAAACGCTAGAATATACTTGGGCCTCTGTTAGTTTTGGACATATTTTGACAAATGTATTGTCCTGTTCGATAGAGTAAAGTATTTTTATAACTTTAAAGCTGGCTATTACATCTGGAGTTGAAATATCATATTTCATAAATGTATTACGGACGGACCTAAAAATATGTCAATACTCATATAAACAATATATCTTTGAACCTTCAGAAATTCTTAAAGAATTTATAAGTGAAGTATTTGAGGGCTCTTGGTCACTTTAAGCTTCAGCCTTTACCTTTTGGACCAATTGACTTTAGTGCTGCGTTCTTCTAATTCAAAATTTCTTCTAGTTAATATGAAAACACATATTTCCATTTGGAACTCAACCCTTTCATCATAAAAAAACAAAACACTTACTACCTAATTTCATTTCACGATGGCCTTCCCCATAATTCACAACCTATCCTCTTTGAAGTTGGTCGCCTTGTCGTGGCGAAGAGGCTTATGTAAGAGTAAAGTGTGCATCCCAAAGGAAACGCACTCTAATCTTACGAACTAAGAGGGACACTTCATAATTCCCACAATAATGATATAGATGAATAAACCCTAGGTTTTACGTCCATCTCCTATTGTGGAAGTATGAGGATACCCGAACCAACACCACCCTAAGCCAAGGTGTTGAAGTACCCGTGCCGATAACTGAATGGTCAGCGGGCGGTAATGAATAGCTGATCGCGAACAACAACTACAACAACCAAATTAACCACAACAGCGATAAATAAGGACATGAACAGTAGGATTCCTATTACGGAATCCGAAGAAGACGAACTACTTGCCGACTTGATACAGCAGTGAAAACCTCAGATATAAGGGAGGAAGCGTCCACCTCCAAGGTTGCCATGAGCACCAACAAAAGTGCCCTGGCGGCCAAAGGAGAGAGCAAAAAGAAGCGCAAGAAATACCAGAATTAGCTCAGGAAAAACCGGTACCAGAGGGCAGTCTTCATTCTAGGGAAGATAGCCAAAGACCAGGCAGCCGGTACCCCAGTTGATGAGGCTGAAACAAAGCGCCTCAAATCTATCGTAGAGGAATATGAAAGCTACCTGAAAAGGAAGCAATCACAACCTCAAGAAGAGAGCAAACGAGAGAGCACTTCTCAGAAAAGAATCGCTCCACCACAGAAGTTCCCGGAACTCAGCCCAAAACACCGAGGCAGAGTGAAGGTGAACACAGCAGCACAACAACAGCAAGGCATTTCTGCGACGTAGCCAGGGATAGCCTGCAAGTGGCAATTATAGATGGAAATTCCTCCTCTCCGAGCACTATACAGGAGAGATGGGGGGAGGTCGATGTCAGATTGTCGAGTACGGTGCTAAGCTATGTACTCGACAATCCTGCGGGTCCTCACCCGGAGTTTGACTCCTCTGAGACTCTCAGGGGCTACAGGGTCATCAAATGCGCGGACCAGGCCTCGCTGGATTTCCTGACGGGTAGTGTTGCTAAAATTAGCAACGCCTTTATAGGCCTCCAATTGAGGCTTATACCAGCCAAGGACATTCCGAAGAGACCTCGTGCTCGCATTTGGCTACCCCCACTAGAGGAGTCAGGCAAAAAACTCTTGAGGTTCATTAAGCTGCGGAACAAATCTATACCTGGTATAGATGAGTGGCAGCTTATCAAGAAGGAATAAAGCAAGCAAGCCAATACTAGTGGCCATTTGTGATGAGTCCATTGAGGCTCTGAAGAAGACTGACTACAAAATCAGCTTCGGAATACGCAAGGCCAGACTAAAAATCTTCCAAGGCGACAAAGCGGCTGACGAAGACGACACGGAAGAGGTCGACGATGCCGGCCAGTTGCTAAGGAATGTGGGCATCGAAGAACCCCGAGATGTCCAATAACAATAACATAAGATGCGTACAGATAAACCTACAGCGCTCGAAGAGTGCTACAGCGAATCTGACAACCCTCGTGAACGAGGGGGGCATCGACATCAGCCTAGTACAGGAGCCCTGGGTCAATGAAGATTCCATTAAAGGGCTAAACAGCAGCAACTATAATCTGTTTTCCGCACGGAACAGAGGTAAACCTTGGGCATGAATTCTTATCAATAAAAGTATAAATGCATTTCTTTGTCCTAATTACAGCACAGCAGATATCACAGTGGTAAAGGTGGAACAGAAGGAAAAGCCCTTCTTCTTGGTCTCGGCCTACTTGGCCCATGACGAAGACATACCACCGGCCCCGCTCACTAGAACAGTAGAGGAGGACAGGAAGAATGACGTCCTAATAGGGTGTGATGCAAACGCAAGGCACACCGTATGGGGTAGCTCCAGTATAAACACCAGAGGTGAGGCACTCTTGCAGTATATTTTGAACAGTAATCTAAATATTTGCAACAAGGGCGATAAGCCAACTTTTATTTCTCCAAGCTCGGATAGGTTTCCGGGGTAAGAGGAAGTGCTTGACCTCACGCTATCGGCAGACACAGACAGTCTCGTTGTGGATAACTGGAGGGTATCCGATGAGCCTTCCATGTCGGAACACTCCTGGATACTCTTCAGCATCCGAGAGAGGTACTGTGCGCCTCTCACATACCGGAACCCTAAAGGAACGGCATGGGGAAAATTTACCAGTATAGCAACAAAATGCCTTGAAAAGAGAGGCAATAAGAGTATCAGAAATCCTGAGGAACCAGATTCAGAAGTAGAGACGTTGGAAAAAATCTTAACCACAACTTTTAATAAATCTACTCCGCTAACAGTTTTGAAAAAGAGAAACTTTCTTCCTTGGTGGAACAGTGAACTCAAGAATTTGAGAACACAACTAAGGAAAGCTTTCAATGAGAGTTTTAGAATCAAAATTTGGCAGCCATATAAAGATATTATGAAATAATACAAAAAAGCAGTCAGGAAAGCTAAAAACGACTCATGGCGATCTCTCTGCACATCGATAGAAAGTTGCAGAGAAGTAGCTAGGCTGAGTAAAATGCTATCCAAAGATTATATTAATACTGCCTACATTAGGACGGAGAGAAGTGATTGGACCTCCTCGGCAAAAGAGTCTCTGGAGGTACTAATTACAACGCACTTTCCCGGGAGTCAGCAAACACCTTCAAAGAAGGTTCAACCAGAACCACCGCGGAACGCAGCTGACTATCGAAGCCAAATAGTAGACAAAAAAATCAAATATGCCATAAATAGTTTTGCACCATTTAAAGCGGCAGGTCCTGACGGGATTATGCCCATAATGCTGCAAAAACTGTTAAATCCAGTGATTCTATGGCTTGAAAATATATACAAAGCTAGCATTAAACTATCTTACATCCCAAGAAGTTGGAGAAGGAGTAAAGTTGTGTTCCTTCTAAAACCAGGCAGAAGAACACACGAGAATGCCAAGGATTTTAGACCTATAAGCCTTACCTCCTGTTGCGTCAAGCGACAAAATATAATTTAAACCTAAAACTAAAATTAAGTGAAATGAATTATAAAAAATTATAAATATTGTATTAAATTAGTATTGTATACTTACCCTAATAATGTTATATATACTTACCTTAATCTATTACTATAAGTTAACAAAATGAACTACTCACCTCTTTTTGTACATACCTGTATACTTCCATTCCAACTGTTTTTTCCCGTTAGCTTTAAGATTTAGGCTAAGTCATTTAGTTGCTAAAATAAAGAATTGTATTGTAATTAGACCGCCATTGAATCCGCACGCGTTTTCTTTCGTTCGCTAACTTTTCGTATTTTCCGCAAGTTTGAGTAGTGCCTGTACCATTTACTGGGTTGGTCAAGTTTTTATTGAGTGAATATTTTAAAAAATATAACAACACGCATCCCGGATTAATTTTTATTCTCAAAAACGCTTGAGAAATTTCATGGCACCCGAGCAGGGACAAATGCGTGTTTAAAAAAAATTTAACTTGAATTTTACATAGTGGAATACTAATAGTGCAAACCTTATTTTCGCAAC
Source organism: Bactrocera dorsalis (assembly GCF_023373825.1). NCBI lineage: Eukaryota > Metazoa > Arthropoda > Insecta > Diptera > Tephritidae > Bactrocera > Bactrocera dorsalis. The sequence continues at coordinate 69,071,258 of NC_064303.1, read as the reverse complement.
CAATTGCCTACTGTACCCTTTTCGGTGTTCGGTTTTCGGATTTCGGTGTTCACGGTTCAGTGAAAGTGAAAAAAAAACAACGAATTATCAAACAAAAAAAAATAACAAATTAAAAAAAAAAAGAGGATTAAGAATCCAATTATACACATACATATGTATATGCAAGTACATATCGATATGTAAAGTGCGTGCAGTGAAACCTAAAAAAGAATAAATACATATATACATACGTGACCAGTGAAAAAACATAAATACATATACATATACATACGTGACCAGTGAAATTCAAATCTGTAAAATAATATACATATTTACATACATACAGTGTAAAGTGCAGTGCCGAAATACTTACCCGTATACTTACCTCAGTGTCAAAAATCAAAAAAGAGGAAAGGGAAGTATTGTGGAGTGTGAGCGTACACGTAGACAAAGTGTAAAATGTGAAATTCACCAACCTAAGAATTAAAATAAAAGGTGGTACTTGAGTACAGCGCAAGGTGAATTATTTATGCGGTACAGTGCTGGGCACAAATAAAGGCTCAAACGTTTTTTGAAATACCACAAAACCAAAAAAAAAAAAAAATTTTAAATTTAATTGCGTTACAGTTTCAAAAAAAAAAAAAGAAAACCGTTTGCTTAAAGTACCGCAAGACTGAAAAACCGGTAAAACCCAAAGTGCCGATAAAAAATGCAAGCCGTTGCCACCGCTATCCGTTGGAATCACATTGCTGCTGCCATCACGTCGCTGCTGCTGTCGTCGCTCCGCTGCTGCCATCCCGTCACTGCTGCTATAACTCCGTCGCTGCTATCACTCCGCGGCTGTCATCCCGTCGCTGCTGCTATAACTCCGTCGTTGCCATCACGTCGCTGCTGCTGTCATCGCTCCGCAGTTCCTATAAATCCGCTGGTGCCATCACTTCGTTGCTGCCGTCTATCCGCTGCTGCTTAAGTCGTCGTGGGAATGAGCTGCCGCTGTATCCTGTGCCAGAGGGACGTAAGCGCCGGCAAACAGCCGACGCACCAGGTAACGAGTGCGAATTATTGAAAGTGGTGCAAACAAAAAACAATAATAATAAAACTGCAAACGCACACTTTCAGTTTTTGGCTCTCCCTTTTCACATTACACGCCTATTTACACACATATAAAGGGTGATTTTTTAAGAGCTTGATAACTTTTTTTAAAAAAAAAACGCATAAAATTTGCAAAATCTCATCGGTTCTTTATTTGAAACGTTAGATTGGTTCATGACATTTACTTTTTGAAGATAATTTCATTTAAATGTTGACCGCGGCTGCGTCTTAGGTGGTCCATTCGGAAAGTCCAATTTTGGGCAACTTTTTCGAGCATTTCGGCCGGAATAGCCCGAATTTCTTCGGAAATGTTGTCTTCCAAAGCTGGAATAGTTGCTGGCTTATTTCTGTAGACTTTAGACTTGACGTAGCCCCACAAAAAATAGTCTAAAGGCGTTAAATCGCATGATCTTGGTGGCCAACTTACGGGTCCATTTCTTGAGATGAATTGTTGTCCGAAGTTTTCCCTCAAAATGGCCATAGAATCGCGAGCTGTGTGGCATGTAGCGCCATCTTGTTGAAACCACATGTCAACCAAGTTCAGTTCTTCCATTTTTGGCAACAAAAAGTTTGTTAGCATCGAACGATAGCGATCGCCATTCACCGTAACGTTGCGTCCAACAGCATCTTTGAAAAAATACGGTCCAATGATTCCACCAGCGTACAAACCACACCAAACAGTGCATTTTTCGGGATGCATGGGCAGTTCTTGAACGGCTTCTGGTTGCTCTTCACCCCAAATGCGGCAATTTTGCTTATTTACGTAGCCATTCAACCAGAAATGAGCCTCATCGCTGAACAAAATTAAAGCGCGAAACACATTTCGAACCGAACACTGATTTTGGTAATAAAATTCAATGATTTGCAAGCGTTGCTCGTTAGTAAGTCTATTCATGATGAAATGTCAAAGCATACTGAGCATCTTTCTCTTTGACACCATGTCTGAAATCCCACGTGATCTGTCAAATACTAATGCATGAAAATCCTAACCTCAAAAAAATCACCCGTTATATATATCGTTTTCTACATATATTATATATTATACATATACGTATTATATACTATACATATATTGAAGTGAATGTGAAGGGATTTTGGGATTGCGGATTTGCCTGCATTAAGGTGCGACCTTTTTGTAAATCGCATAATTTTAAAATTTTAATTCGGTCAGTTTTTTCGCATATTATCTCGTGTTTTCGCAAATTTAATTCTTGGACAATATTTTTTCGCGTTAAATTTTCGACTGTGCTAGTGCTCATTTGCATAACTCATCGGTTTGGTATACTTGGGAATCGATATTATTTTTTCTTGTTTTCGCAATCGATTCCAAATATATTTGTTGCCAACCTTATTGCTATTGGTTTGGCTTTCGTATATTTGGGAATCGATATATATATATTTTTTCGTTTTCGGTATCGATTCTTAATATATCTGTTGCCAACCGTTGTAGTTCTTTGTTTTTTCGGAAATTTAATTTAAACAAGCAAAATGAGCAAGCCAAAGCCAACTATCGCCAACCTCTCTCCAAGTAAGGAGTTAATCGACTTAAAGTCATTAAAGCGTCAAAGGACGGTGGCAAAAAATAGTATTTTGCGAATAAAGACGGGCCTTTTAGAAAAAACCATGTCATTAGATCCAATTGAATTGGAATGTCGGCTCGACATATTAAATTCACATAGCGAAAAGCTAATGAAATGCCAATCTAAAATTGAAGAGATTGATGAAGACGACATGGCCCGAGGGGAGTTAGAGGACATAATTGTTGAAACGAAATCAATAATTAAAAATATTTTAGCCAAAAACCGAACGTCAATTGCCGAAACATCTTTCGTAGCTTCTCACAGCTCAAGGCTCCCTAAAATGAATTTGCCGAAATTCAAGGGAGAATATTCAGAATTTAAAAATTTTATGAGTTTGTTTGAGAGCTTGGTTCATAATGATCCAAATATCCCAGATATAGAAAAATTTAACCATTTGGTAAATTGTCTATCTGGAGAGGCTCTGGGAACAGTTAAAGCGTTTCAGATGTCGGATGAAAATTATCCGAAAGCGTTGGCAAGCCTCAAAAAGGTCTATGATAACAAATGATTGATATTTTTCAATACAATATCTAAACTTTTTGAGCTGCTAACCATCCCAAAGCCATCCGCGCCTTCATTGCGATCAATGATTGATGAAGTGTCTGCTGTTTATGACTCTTTGCTATCTCTGGGCGATGAGAAGCAAATAACAAACGCCATTATAATACATATAGTTATGACAAAGGTTGACCCTGCCACCCGATCCAAGTGGGAAGACCAACTTGACTACGATCACTTACCATTATGGAAGGATTGCGAAGCAACTCTAAATAGAAGGTTTCAGCAGTTAGCAACGGAAGGAGCATCTTGTTCGAGGACGAAATCCGGAGCCACAACCAGCATGAGCCACATGAAGCAGCCACACATGGATAGGACTAAATCAGCTTTAGTTGCTGCAGAGGCAAAGCAGCCAACTTGTCAAAAATGCAAGTCAAAGGAACATCCGTTAACTGCCTGCCCCACTTTCAAGGCGCTTCCGGTACAACAGAGGTTTGAGTTTGTGAAATCGGTGCCCTTATGCATAAATTGCTTGCGTAAGGGGCATACTGTGTCCAAGTGTAGAGCGGATCGATGTCGTGTATGCAATCGATCGCATCACACATTGCTACACCAGTACCCGATTTCCTTCCCCGCTGCATCTCATCCGCAACCAGCAACCACACATGCCATGCATACAGCGAGTATGCCGGATCGGGTAATGTTGGCGACAGCTGTTATTCAAGTGAGGACCAGTTACGGCGAATACCTGCCTGCGAGAGCGTTACGGGACTCAGGCTCCCAAGTCAACTTTATGACGGAGGACTTGGCACAAAAGTTGCTGATTCGTCGCCAACACAAAACGTTGAACATAATAGGAATTGGAAATTCCAACACGAAAGTGGGGACAAAACTAAGCGCGTTTGTTAAGTCGCGGGTAAATAATTACGAATTTTCGGCAGAATTCTGGATAATTCGTTGCATTTCGGCTAATCATCCAGACCATAACATAAATGTTAATGGCTGGAAAATTCCGCACAATATTAAATTGGCGGATCCAGAATTCCATAAATCAAAAAAGATTGATATCTTATTGGGTGCAGAAACCTTTTTCGATCTGTTAGCGGTTGGCCAAATTAAAAGTGGCCCTAATCAACCAACGCTACAGAAAACCCTTTTAGGGTGGGTTGTGTCTGGCAAATATGCTAGCAATCTAAGTCCTCCTCCTTCTGCAACTAGCACATTATGCCAGCATATTATGCAGAAACCTTTTTCGATCTGTTAGCGGTTGGCCAAATTAAAAGTGGCCCTAATCAACCAACGCTACAGAAAACCCTTTTAGGGTGGGTTGTGTCTGGCAAATATGCTAGCAATCTAAGTCCTCCTCCTTCTGCAACTAGCACATTATGCCAATCTGAAGATGACTTAACGTCAATTAATTCCGTGGTCCAAAAATTTTGGGCGTTAGAAGAATTACCTTCAGAATCAAATGGCATCAAATTCACACCAGAGCAACAAGAGTGTGAAAAATTTTTTCGTAAATACAACTCAACTTCAGGACGGCTTTAAGTTAGAATGCCCTTTAAAGCTGACCGTAAGTTACTCGGTCACTCATATGAAACCGCAGTTCGGCGGTTTCAGGCCCTGGAGAGAAGGACATTAAAAGATCCAGAACTTCGTAAAATGTATCTGGACTTTATGAATGAATATAAAGCATTGGGTCACATGAGCCCAACGAACAATAAGATCCCGAGTGAGCCACACTACTTCATTCCGCATCAATGCGTTTTAAGGCCCGAGAGCACAACAACAAAATTACGTGTTGTATTTGATGCTTCGAGTCGATCTTCAACTCAAATAGCGTTGAATGAACTTTTGATGGTAGGTCCAACCATCCAAGAAGAGTTATACTCAACTCTTCTTCGTTTTCGCTTACATAAGTATGCACTAACAGCGGACATTACTAAAATGTATCGCCAAATAATTATGCACGAAGAAGACAGAAATTGTCAGCTTATTGTGTGGAGAGAACATCCTTCTGAGCAAATTCAAATTTTTCGTCTTAACACCGTAACATACGGCACTGCGCCTGCTCCATTTCTCGCAACACGGTGTTTGCAAATGCTCAGTGATGCCAATACAATGAAATACCCACTCGGTTCATTGGCCATTAAAAGAGACTTTTATGTTGATGACTTATTAACAGGATCTGAAAATTTTGAGTCTCTAGATCTTATAAGAAGTGAAGTAATTAAAATATTAAACTCGGCAGGATTCACTTTAACAAAGTGGTTTTCGAACCACCCTAAATTTCTCGACAGTGATTGCACTGAAAAGTCATTAAGTTTCAATGACAAAAATTCTACTAAAACACTAGGAATCCATTGGTTGCCGAAAGAGGATTTGTGTAGAATTGTTTTGGATGCCAACTTTAATGATCTGCGAGCCACTAAACAGAACATATTGTCAGTCTCCGCTCGCCTTTTCGATCCTCTTGGATTATTAGCCCCACTAGTAAAAATCTTATTGCAAGAGCTTTGGATTCAAAAACACTAGCTGGCAGAATTTCAAAGCTAACCTACTGCAGCTCTCGTCAATTAGCATTCCTCGGTATGTCAACTTAGAGTCGACTGCTACATGCCAAATCCATGGCTTCTCCGACGCTTCAATAAGAGCGTACGGATGCTGCATATACATACGAAGCCAATCTGCTAGTGGTGTCGAATGTATGCTGCTTACTGCAAAGTCTAGAGTGGCTCCGCTGAAGACCAAGTCTCTTCCGCGTCTCGAGCTCTCGGCAGCACATCTTCTTGCCAAATTATGGTCACGAGTTGCACCAATGTTGAGTCGACGATTCGAGAAAATTACATTTTGGACAGACTCTGAAATTGTATTGCACTGGGTAAAAACGCATCCATCTTTATTACAAACCTTTGTCGCAAATAGAGTGTCCGAAATCCAAGAATTGACTGACAATGTACAGTGGCGACATGTGCCAAGGAAACAAAATCCTGCGGATCAAGTGTTTCGGGGTTGTAACGTGGACGAATTAAATAATTCAATATGGTTTGGCGGTCCACAGTTCCTCCTAGAAGACCCTGCATTATGGCCAATTAATAACCACTTCCAGCTCTCACCAGAAGACGAAGCATTAGAGAAGAAGAAAGCTACATTTACATTAATTTCGACTGCTGAGAAAAATTCAATATTGGACCTCATTGAAAAATTCTCTTCTCATAAAAAATTGCTTCGTGTGGTCGCATATATATTACGATGGATCAGACGACCACCAAAATCCTCCAGGGGACAAGATCTGACTTCAGAAGAGCTAAACTTGAGTTTCTTGAAAATTGTCCAGGTGACTCAACATTCCGAGTTTGCGAGCGAAATCCAAAAACTGACGAAAGGCACGACGCTACACGCAAACTTGCAAAAACTCAACCCGTTTTTGCATGAGTACTCGGATATGTCGCTGTCATTCAAATTAATCCGAGTAGGAGGTCGCCTATTCAATGCACCTCTCCCATACGATGCCAAATTTCCGCTTTTATTAAATAAAAATTCGCACTTCGTTATAACGTACTGTTCCTGCACATTCGAAATCACCACGCTGGGGCAAAAGCGTTGGTTGCGCTTCTTCGAGAACGCATATGGCTAATTAATGCCCGAGAAGCTTGCAGTAGAACCGTAAGAAACTGTATACATTGTTTTCATTACAAGCCGAAGTTGCAAAACCAAATAATGGGAAATTTGCCAGTCGAAAGACTTCGAGCACTACGGCCCTTTCTGATATGTGGCGTAGACTTTTGTGGTCCCATATATACAACGTTAAAAATACGTGGTCGACCACCCGTAAAAACGTATATAGCAGTTTTCGTTTGCTTCACTTCAAAAGCAGTACATTTAGAACTAGTCTCGGACCTGTCTACTAATTCTTTCATTTTCGCTCTTAAAAGGTTCATTGGTCGCCGAGGGATGCCACAGAAAGTATTCAGCGACAACGCAACCAACTTTGTCGGCGCCGACCGCAAGCTGCGCGAGCTGAAGGAGGCGTTCATAGCACAAGCGCCAGAACTAATGGGGTTCGCAGCCGAAGAAGGATTCAGCTTCGGCTTTATACCACCCAGGGCGCTGCACTTCGGCGGATTATGGGAGGCGGCCGTGGAGTCCGCCAAGCATCTGCTCGTCCGCGCACTCGGCAACGCTCTACTCACGACGGAGGAGCTATCAACACTACTGGCCGAAGTGGAGGCCATTTTGAACTCTCGTCCCCTAGCACCGTTGGGACAGGACCCCAACGACGGAGAAGCACTAACTCCAGCGCACCTTTTAATCGGTTACCCTCTGCGAGCGCTGCCACCAGCACAAGTGCCAACGGACCCAATTCGTTGCTGCGAGAGATGGCAACTTGTTTGCTGTCTCAAGCAACAGTTTTGGCGACAGTGGTCCAAAACCGACATGACGTGCCTTCAGGAACGCAACAAATGGCTGCACCCCAAACGCAACCTGCAGCCAGGCGATCTCGTCCTCGTCCACGAGGACAACGTGCCGCCACAGCAGTGGGTACTCGGACGCGTCGTCGCCGCCGTCGAAGGGCAAGACGGCACGGTGCGAGTCGCGGAAGTCGCAACCAAGACGGGCACGATTAAGCGCCCCATCCACAAACTGGCTGTCCTTCCACTGGATATTGAAGGAATCTGATCCTGTCAAGGTGGCCGGTGTTGCGTCAAGCGACAAAATATAATTTAAACCTAAAACTAAAATTAAGAGAAATGAATTATAAAAAATTATAAATATTGAATTAAATTAGTATTGTATACTTACCCTAATAATGTTATATATACTTACCTTAATCTATTACTATAAGTTAACGAAATGAACTACTCACCTCTTTTCGTACATACCTGTATACTTCCATTCCAACTGTTTTTTCCCGTTAGCTTTAAGATTTAGGCTAAGTCATTTAGTTGCTAAAATAAAGAATTGTATTGTAATTAGACCGCCATTGAATCCGCACGCGTTTTCTTTCGTTCGCTAACTTTTCGTATTTTCCGCAAGTTTGAGTAATGCCTGTACCATTTACTGGGTTGGTCAAGTTTTTATTGAGTGAATATTTTAAAAAATAAAACAACAAGCATCCGGGATTAATTTTTATTCTCAAAAACGCTTGAGAAATTTCACCTCCTTTATGCTGAAGGTACTAGAAAGGCTAATAGATCTACACGTAAGAACAATAATGACGGAGAAGTTATCGAAGTCCCAACATGCGTGCATAAAGGGCCGATCAAGCGAAACCGCCCTTCACGAGGTGATAAGCGTGATTGAAAAATCACTACACCACAAACAATACACCATGGCTGCATTTCTAGACATAGAGGTCGCCTTCAATAATATAGAAGTAAATGCGATAATTAATTCTCTGGCACATGGTGGCATAGATGACACTGTGTGCAGATGGATACTATCGATGCTTGAGAATAGGAAGATTATAGCTTCAAACTGCGCTGCAACACAAACAAGTTATTTGAGTAGAGGGACGCCTCAAGGGGGGTCCTCTCTCCGCTTCTATGGAATGTAGCGCTGAATGAAATACTACTCCAACTAAACGGTGGAGGAGTGAAAGCAGTATATGCTAACGACATAGTGTTGTTGGTATCAGGCAGTGTTCTTGCAACAGCCAGTGAGGTTATGGAAAGAACACTACGAAGGTTAAAATTATGGGCTTAGAACAATGGACTAGGTGTTAACCCTAATAAAACATAATTGATGATATTCACAAGCAGAACAAAAATACCTCAATTTCAAGCACCAGTAGGAAACGGTACAACATTCTCTCTATTCCCCACAGCTAAATACTTGGGGGGTGGAGATTGACACCAAACTGTCCTGGAAAATAAATAGAGAAAAAAGAATAAATAAAGCAAGTGGATGTATAAGACCTGTACTTACATATGGAGTTCTGGTATGGTGGCCAGCGCTAAAGAAACAATACAACATTAGAAAATTAAATGAAATAACGGGTGATTTTTTTGAGGTTAGGATTTTCATGCATTAGTATTTGACAGATCACGTGGGATTTCAGACATGGTGTCAAAGAGAAAGATGCTCAGTATGCTTTGACATTTCATCATGAATAGACTTACTAACGAGCAACGCTTGCAAATCATTGAATTTTATTACCAAAATCAGTGTTCGGTTCGAAATGTGAAAATCCGCTTTTTTATCGACAAATTTTGTTCAGCGATGAGGCTCATTTCTGGTTGAATGGCTACGTAAATAAGCAAAATTGCCGCATTTGGGGTGAAGAGCAACCAGAAGCCGTTCAAGAACTGCCCATGCATCCCGAAAAATGCACTGTTTGGTGTGGTTTGTACGCTGGTGGAATCATTGGACCGTATTTTTTCAAAGATGCTGTTGGACGCAACGTTACGGTGAATGGCGATCGCTATCGTTCGATGCTAACAAACTTTTTGTTGCCAAAAATGGAAGAACTGAACTTGGTTGACATGTGGTTTCAACAAGATGGCGCTACATGCCACACAGCTCGCGATTCTATGGCCATTTTGAGGGAAAACTTCGGACAACAATTCATCTCAAGAAATGGACCCGTAAGTTGGCCACCAAGATCATGCGATTTAACGCCTTTAGACTATTTTTTGTGGGGCTACGTCAAGTCTAAAGTCTACAGAAATAAGCCAGCAACTATTCCAGCTTTGGAAGACAACATTTCCGAAGAAATTCGGGCTATTCCGGCCGAAATGCTCGAAAAAGTTGCCCAAAATTGGACTTTCCGAATGGACCACCTAAGACGCAGCCGCGGTCAACATTTAAATGAAATTATCTTCAAAAAGTAAATGTCATGAACCAATCTAACGTTTCAAATAAAGAAAGTTATCAAGCTCTTAAAAAATCACCCTATACAAAGAACAGCATGTGAAGATCTTACTGGTGCAATCAAATCATGCCCGACTAACGCCCTCAATATGGTCTTGCATCAACTACCCATCTTCATTCACTAAAAAAGCATGTTCTGCAATAAGAAAAGAATTGGGTGGTGGGAATTAGCAGAACTATGGACATAGTGATATCCTAACCAGCTCAAAGTTAAAAAATCAGACTATATTCTCCCAATGCTGGTAAGTAAGTGCTGGATTTCAATAGACACTTCAAGGTGAGGATACCCTCTGGACTGCTAGGCATAGAAGAGCCCTGCGAAGCTCTATTGGAAAAACCACGAGAGGATACGTCAAGCAGCAATATTTACAGATAGCCAGGCAGCGTTCCTGGCCTTCGATCGATCAAAAGTGAGATCAATAGACAATTTCAACAAGTTGCAAATAACAGATGGAAAAACATAACTAAAAGTAATATAACTAAATAATTATTGCCAACATATGACAGGAAAATAACTAACGACTTATTAAATAGGTCAAAGAAAAGTATCTACAGAGTAAGAGCTACCATAACAGTGCATTGGCCATTTGGAGAACACGCGTCCAAAATGGGTATACCCTTCAACAACATCTGTCGAGGCTGCGAAATAGCAGGGAACAAAGAAACAATTTTCCACTTTCTCGGTGAATGCGCAGCCCTATCACAAATCCGACAGAGAACACTTGGAATCCATCAAGCACCAAACTTTGAATGGATGTCTACAAAAAGCATATCGGACATAAGTAGCTTCATCGAAACTTCAAAATAGTTTGAAAGAGAAAGTGAAACGTGATATCAAATATAAAAGTTCTGCGAATACTGCTCAAAATAGCACAGCCAGTGCTAATTGAACCCGAAAGGCTGCTCTCCTACCTACCTATGGCAAAGAAATAATGTATGCTTGTATATTTGTACGTCCTGTGTAAACATTTGCTTATTTTGCTTGTCGGTCTATGCGCAAGAAATATATTACATGTACATATTTACAAATTATATATGTATATGTGTTTACATGCAAATTTACAAACATTAAGAGTATGCCTTCTTTCATATTTTTTACTTGCACGCATAATTATATAAGAATGAGAATTGTGCGTCTGCTTTGTCTTTTTAGATGATATCAAAACTTTAAATGCTAAATAACTCATCCGACTTATATTAACTATATATTTAGATAATAATAAAAGCAAGAAACTGTTTAAAGACAATTTTCAATATTCATCTGATTTGTGTATATTTTTCCATCTGATTTTATTACCAGAGATAAAGGGTTGCGCGTTTTACGAACATTTCTTCAAAAACGCTAGAATATACTTGGGCCTCTGTTAGTTTTGGACATATTTTGACACATGTATTGTCCTGTTCGATAGAGTAAAGTATTTTTATAACTTTAAAGCTGGCTATTACATCTGGAGTTGAAATATCATATTTCATAAATGTATTACGGACGGACCTAAAAATATGTCAATACTCATATAAACAATATATCTTTGAACCTTCAGAAATTCTTAAAGAATTCATAAGTGAAGTATTTGAGGGCTCTTGGTCACTTTAAGCTTCAGCCTTTACCTTTTGGACCAATTGACTTTAGTGCTGCGTTCTTCTAATTCAAAATTTCTTCTAGTTTGAACGTAGCAAGTCTATTTTTGGAAATATAATATGAAAACACATATTTCCATTTGGAACTCAACCCTTTCATCATAAAAAAACAAAACACTTACTACCTAATTTCATTTCACGATGGCCTTCCCCATAATTCACAACCTATCCTCTTTGAAGTTGGTCGCCTTGTCGTGGCGAAGAGGCTTATGTAAGAGTAAAGTGTGCATCCCAAAGGAAACGCACTCTAATCTTACGAACTAAGAGGGACACTTCATAATTCCCACAATAATGATATAGATGAATAAACCCTAGGTTTTACGTCCATCTCATATTGTGGAAGTATGAGGATACCCGAACCAACACCACCCTAAGCCAAGGTGTTGAGGTACCCGTGCCGATGACTGAATGGTCAGCGGGCGGTAATGAATAGCTGATCGCGAACAACAACTACAACAACCAAATTAACCACAACAGCGATAACTAAGGACATGAACAGTAGGATTCCTATTACGGAATCCAAAGAAGACGAACTACTTGCCGACTTGATACAGCAGTGTAAACCTCAGATATAAGGGAGGAAGCGTCCACCTCCAAGGTTGCCATGAGCACCAACAAAAGTGCACTGGCGGCCAACCGGTACCAGAGGGCAGTCTTCATTCTAGGGAAGATAGCCAAAGACCAGGCAGCCGGTACCCCAGTTGATGAGGCTGAAACAAAGCGCCTCAAATCTATCGTAGAGGAATATGAAAGCTACCTGAAAAGGAAGCAATCACAACCTCAAGAAGAGAGCAAACGAGAGAGCACTTCTCAGAAAAGAATCGCTCCACCACAGAAGTACCCGGAACTCAGCCCAAAAAACCGAGGCGGAGTGAAGGTGAACACAGCAGCACAACAACAGCAAGGCATTTCTGCGACGTAGCCAGGGATAGCCTGCAGGTGGCAATTATAGATGGAAATTCCTCCTCTCCGAGCACTATACAGGAGAGATGGGGGGAGATTGTCGAGTATGGTGCTAAGCTATGTACTCGCCAATCCTGCGGGTCCTCACCCGGAGTTTGACTCCTCTGAGACTCTCAGGGGCTACAGGGTCATCAAATGCGCGGACCAGGCCTCGCTGGATTTCCTGACGGGTAGTGTTGCTAAAATTAGCAACGCCTTCGTAAGCCTCCAATTGAGGCTTATACCAGCCAAGGACATTCCGAAGAGACCTCGTGCTCGCATTTGGCTACCCCCACTAGAGGAGTCAGGCAAAAAACTCTTGAGGTGCATTAAGCTGCGGAACAAATCTATACCTGGTATAGATGAGTGGCAGCTTATCAAGAAGGAAAAACCGAATAAAGCAAGCAAGCCAATACTAGTGGCCATTTGCGATGAGTCCATTGAGGCTCTGAAGAAGACTGACTACAAAATCAGCTTCGGAATACGCAAGGCCAGACTAAAAATCTTCCAAGCGACAAAGCGGCTGACGAAGACGACACGGAAGAGGTCGACGATGCCGGCCAGTTGCTAAGAAATGTGGGCATCGAAGAACCCCGAGATGTCCAATAACAATAACATAAGATGCGTACAGATAAACCTACAGCACTCGAAGAGTGCTACAGCGAATCTGACAACCCTCGTGAACGAGGGGGGCATCGACATCAGCCTAGTACAGGAGCCCTGGGTCAATGAAGATTCCATTAAAGGGCTAAACAGCAGCAACTATAATCTGTTTTCCGCACGGAACAGAGGTAAACCTTGGGCATGAATTCTTATCAATAAAAGTATAAATGCATTTCTTTGTCCTAATTACAGCACAGCAGATATCACAGTGGTAAAGGTGGAACAGAAGGAAAAGCCCTTCTTCTTGGTCTCGGCCTACTTGGCCCATGACGAAGACATACCACCGGCCCCGCTCACTAGAACAGTAGAGGAGGACAGGAAGAATGACGTCCTAATAGGGTGTGATGCAAACGCAAGGCACACCGTATGGGGTAGCTCCAGTATAAACACCAGAGGTGAGGCACTCTTGCAGTATATTTTGAACAGTAATCTAAATATTTGCAACAAGGGCGATAAGCCAACTTTTATTTCTCCAAGCTCGGATAGGTTTCCGGGGTAAGAGGAAGTGCTTGACCTCACGCTATCGGCAGACACAGACAGTCTCGTTGTGGATAACTGGAGGGTATCCGACGAGCCTTCCATGTCGGATCACTCCTGGATACTCTTCAGCATCCGAGAGAGGTACTGTGCGCCTCTCACATACCGGAACCCTAAAGGAACGGCATGGGGAAAATTTACCATTATAGCAACAAAATGCCTTGAAAAGAGAGGCAATAAGAGCATCAGAAATCTTGAGGAACTAGATTCAGAAGTAGAGAAGTTGGAAAAAATCTTAACCACAACTTTTAATAAATCTACTCCGCTAACAGTTTTGAAAAAGAGAAACTTTCTTCCTTGGTGGAACAGTGAACTCAAGAATTTGAGAACACAACTAAGGAAAGCTTTCAATGAGAGTTTTAGAATCAAAATCTGGCAGCCATATAAAGATATTATGAAATAATACAAAAAAGCAGTCAGGAAAGCTAAAAACGACTCATGGCGATCTCTCTGCACATCGATAGAAAGTTGCAGAGAAGTAGCTAGGCTGAGTAAAATGCTATCCAGAGATCATATTAATACTGCCTACATTAGGACGGAGAGAAGTGATTGGACCTCCTCGGCAAAAGAGTCTCTGGAGGTACTAATTACAACGCACTTTCCCGGGAGTCAACAAACACCTTCAAAGAAGGTTCAACCAGAACCACCGCGGAACGCAGCTGACTATCGAAGCCAAATAGTAGACAAAAAAAAAATCAAATATGCCATAAATAGTTTTGCACCATTTAAAGCGGCAGGTCCTGACGGGATTATGCCCATAATGCTTCAAAAACTGTTAGATCCAGTGATTCTATGGCTTGAAAATATATACAAAGCTAGCATTCAACTATCTTACATCCCAAGAAGTTGGAGAAGGAGTAAAGTTGTGTTCCTTCTAAAACCAGGCAGAAGAACACACGAGAATGCCAAGGATTTTAGACCTATAAGCCTTACCTCCTTTATGCTGAAGGTACTAGAAAGGCTAATAGATCTACACGTAAGAACAATAATGACGGAGAAGTTATCGAAGTCCCAACATGCGTACATAAAGGGCCGATCAAGCGAAACCGCCCTTCACGAGGTGATAAGCGTGATTGAAAAATCACTACACCACAAACAATACACCATGGCTGCATTTCTAGACATAGAGGTCGCCTTCAATAATATAGAAGTAAATGCGATAATTAATTCTCTGGCACATGGTGGCATAGATGACACTGTGTGCAGATGGATACTATCGATGCTTGAGAATAGGAAGATTATAGCTTCAAACTGCGCTGCAACACAAACAAGTTATGTGAGTAGAGGGACGCCTCAAGGGGGGGTCCTCTCTCCGCTTCTATGGAATGTAGCGCTGAATGAAATACTACTCCAACTAAACGGTGGAGGAGTGAAAGCAGTAGCGGATGCAGACGATATAGTGTTGTAGGTATCAAGTATGTTTCCTTCAACAGTCAGCGAGCTTATGGAAAGAGGACTTCGTAGGTTAAACCGATGGGCTAAAAACAATGGTCTAGGAGTTAACCCGAACAAAACAGAACTGATGCTATTCACAAGCAGAACCAAAATATCTCAGTTTCAACTTCCGGTACTAAACGGTACAACACTCACTCTATCCCCCACAGCTAAATACTTGGGGGTGGAGATTGATACCAAACTGTCCTGAAAAATAAATATAGAAAAAATAATAAACAAAGCATACATGGCCTAATATACTTCTAAGAAAATCGTCAACAAGAATTGGGGCCTCAAACCGAGTATAATCATGTGGATGTGTACGACAGTCATAAGACCTATACTTACTAGTGATGAGCGATATTTCACTACCGGTGATTTTTTCACTGTGATTGAAAAATCGCAAATCGCAACTGCGATCACTTTTTATAAATAGCAGTTCGCTTCTATGAACTGCGATTGCGATCGCAGTTCGAAACTGTGTGGCCAGCGCTAAACAAACAATACAACATTAGAAAATTAAATGGAATACAAAGAGCAGCATGTGCGGGTGTTACGGGTGCAATCAGGTCATGTCCGACTGATGCGCTCAATGTGATCCAGCATCAACTACCAATGGACATTTTTATTCACAAAAGAGCAGCTATTGCGGCGATAAAAATAAAAGAATTGGGAGGTTGGAATCAGCAGAACTACGGACATAGTGTAATTCTAAACAAGCTCACTATTAATAAATCTGACTACATTCTCCCAAAGCTGGATTTCATTAGACACTTCCAGGTGAGAATACCATCTAGTCGAGAATGGAGAAGAGGTTCAATAGTAGAGGAGGATACCATCTCAGTCTATACCGGCGGGACCAAAATGGACTGCGGAGTAGGCACGGGGGTATTTTCCGCTGATCTAGTCATATCTCTCTCTATACGTCTACCGAACTCGGCTAGCATCTTCCAAGCGGAAGTACTAGGCATAGAAAAAGCCTGCGAAGTTCTATTAGAAAATCACGGGAATATACATAAAGCAGCTATATTTACGGATAGCCAGGCGGCCCTCCTTACATTGTCTTCACCCATGACAAATTCCAGTATAGTTCACAACTGCAAGAGAGCACTAAGCTCAATAAAAGACAAACTCCAACTAAACTTGATCTGAGTTCCCGCCCACAGGAACATTTTCGGTAACGAAAAGTAGACGAGTTGGCAAAGGCAGAAGCTTTCCTCAATGAATCCGAGGCGGAGCTAATACCAAGCCCGCTAGGATCGATCAAAGGAGAGATCAATAGACAATTTCAACAAATTGCAAACAATAGGTGGAAAAACATTACAAAATGCGTAATAACTAAACAATTATGGCCAACATATGACAGGAAAAGAACCAACGACTTATTAAATAGCCTACCACAACAGGGCACTGGCTATTTGGGCAACATGCGTCCAAAATGGGTATGCCCTACAACGACATCTGCCGTGGCTGCGGAGTAGCAGGGAACAAGGAAACAATCTTCCACTTCCGCTGCGAATGCCCAGCTCTAGCACAAATCCGACACAAAACACTCGGACCAAGCACCAAACCTTGAATGGATTTCCACCAAAAGCATATCGGACATAAGTAGTTTCACCGAAACCTCAAAATGGTTTGAGAGAGAAGGTGAAACGTAATAGCAGATACAGGAGGTTCTACGAATAGTGTATCAAACTGGCACATTAAGTGCTAATTGAGCCCGATAGGGCTGCACTTCTACCTACCTGCCAATAACATCCCTAGCTCTAATATTTGGTAGTTCGGGCTTAATTGATATTTCATCAAACAATAGAACGCAATTTCGTTCTAAAACGGATTTTTTTTGGAAATTTATTCTAAATTTCAGCATACTTAATTTGACGCCATCGCCAAAGAGAGCTCTTGCTTGGTAAAACTTAAACCTAAATTGCCACGCATAAAATTATATGATTTATTGGACATGTAATTAATGTTTTGTGAGCTTCGTGACGATCATCCTAGCGAATATTACAGTATCATTGCTTCAATTTACATCCGCAACTATTGCACATTTCCTAAGGTCTTGATACTTTTTTTTTAATCTTTATTCGATCTTTCGATTAAATTTAAGCGCATTACTGTGATAGTAACGTGCCGATCGAGAAAATTTGTTCACGACGTTCTAATCCTAATTTATTTTATTTTGTCGTCCTCCTCTCCCTTACTTTCCTACAGCTACCTCAGGACGGTCATAAGTTTTAGAGCGGGCACACCCAAATAGAATCAACACTAAATGAGCTACAACTTAGTGCTAAACGTAATCTGAAACAGGGAAAAGCCTCAGGCAATAGTTTGAACTTGGTAACGTACTGCGCATCGAAATGGTTTCGACAAATAAAAAGCTTATCGAAAGGCAAAACAACTAAGTTGCAAGCCTTTGCCCAACGTTGTCGAACATCTTCCTCTGTAGGAAATTTTTAAATCGCTTTCTGTCTGTTTACGCAATTTGCAATGCAGCAACTTCGAACCGACAGTTAGGTTGTCCACAAATTCCTAGGGGGTGCGTCGTATCCTATTTACGTACATAAAAAACTGGTTAAGGTATAAGAATATCCAATATTTTATTTTAAACTTCGTTTTTGAATATATTTTAAGTTGTTAATTAATAAAATATCAACAAAATAAGTTTTGAAAATTATTTAACACGGATAAATTTTTTAGAAGTAACAATATGGTAACAAATATAATAACATATCGAGGTCACAAATATGCTTGTTACTGATAACAAATGGGCAACAAACACGCTAACATCTTTATATGTTAAAAGTATTGTTACAAAAAGTAGTATTAAGTTGTATTTGTATTGCTATATGCATCCCTTATTATGAACAATAGCTGTAGGTATATGGAATAGCATTTGTCTTGTTGTAGACATCTGGCGCCGCGGCTGTCTGCTTGTCGAAACAATAGACATCTGGCGCCACACTGTCTGCTTGTCTACTTCAACAATTGCTGAGTCTGGCGCCGCGGCTGTCTGCTTGCGTCTGGCGCCGCTGGTAATTTCCAGACGCAATATTCTAGAAGGACACGTCGGCATCAGCGAGAAGTGCGTGGCTATATAAGCCGTGGCAGCGCCAACGTAATGAATCAGTGCTAAGAGTAAACTGCTATAGTGTAGACGAGTTGTGAAATAAAGAGTTGTTGATTTAAATTAAACAGTTTTGGTTTTATTTGTCAATCCAGAGATACGAACCTAACAAAGTGAACTAGCAACCAGTAAATTCGTAACAATTGGTGTCAGAAGTGGGATTGTCAAATAATCCAAATTCAAGATAGTTCGAATTTGTTGGGCCAGAAACTTCTACAAAGGTAGAAGAAAAAGTAGAAGAACAACGAACATCATCAAGTGTGGACATGAACTTGCTGTTAGTGGCTATTAAGCAAATAGAAAATCGTCTGGCACAGCAAATAGCTGAAAATACAGAAAATGCAGTGCAAACAGAAAATCGTCTGGCACAGCAAATAGCTGAAAATACAGAAAATGCAGTGCAAACAGAAAATCGTCTGGCACAGCAAATGACGCAAATAGCTGAAAATACATCATAGTTAGAGTCTCGCCTTACACAACAAATGACTGAAAATAATACGCAGTTAGAAAAGCGTTTGGTACAACAGATTACAGAAAATAAAACACAACTTCAAAAACAAGTGCAAGAGAAATTTTCAAAATTTGAAGACGAATTAAGCACTTTAAAAAATGACGAAGAAAATTTAAAATTAGAAGTTCTTCAATTAAGTAATCGTGTGCGAGAACTGCAACTACATGGCCCTGCACCATCAACAAATAATCCAAGATTGAAGGCACCCATATTCGATGGAAGCATTATATTTCAAATTTTCAAACTTCAGTTTGAAAACACAGCAACGGCCAGTAACTGGAATGCAGCGGACAAAGTGGCGTCCTTGTTTGTATCAATGAAAGGACCTGCGGCAGAAATCCTTCAGACTATTCCAGACTGTGAACGGGACAACTATGAGGCATTGATGAGTGCGATAGACAGACGTTATGGTAGTGAGCACCGGAAACAAATATACCAGATCGAACTGCAAAATAGGGGTCAGAAGATGAACGAGTCATTGCAAGAGTTCGCAACTGAAATAGAACGACTGGCCTGTGGATTACATTAAGAGGGTAAAAATTCAATGTTTCATAAATGGAATTCGTGATGTGGACACCAAACGCGCCACATATGCATTGCCAAAAAGAACGTTTGCTGAAACGGCTTCACACGCCCTCACACAGGAAACAGCTTCGCTACTAAGTAAACCAGCATACAAATTAGAAAGAGTTGAAATGGAACAACCGGCGCTGATGGAAGAAATATTGAAGACTCTGAAAACAATTGCTGCACAGCGAGTAAATACAACAGGCAGATGTTTCAACTTTGGAAAAGCGGGTCACTTTGCCCGAAATTGCAATATAAAGGAAAATCCATCAAAACGGAATCAACCAACAGAACACCGAAAGAGGATTCACCACAAAAATGCGGATGCATTATCGCGTCGCCCTTATCCACTGGAACGTAAACATTGCTCCAAATCAGAGGGAAAATAAGGTATAATCGACGTGCGATTACTGAATATAGAACCTGAAGATGATTGGACTCCTCACCGCATCAGAATCAATCAGCTGGAGGACCCTGATCTTGCAAAGCTGATAATAGCCAAAGAAAATGGGGTACGACCACCAAAGGAACAAATAAGTTGCGAGAGTTCAACTGCAAAAGCATATTGGGCCCAATGGAACAGCATAAACCCCGTTAATGGATACCTTCATCGTACCTGGGAAAGCGAAGATGGCAAACAGTCTCGTCTGCTGATCATAGTACCGAAGTCCATGATCCCGAAAGTATTGAAAGAATATCACAATGGACCTAGTGGAGAGCACCTTGGGATTACAAAAACTATAGAGAAGATTAAACAACGGTTCTACTGGATCGGTTGTCGAGATTCCATAGCAGAATGGATAAGTAATTGCGTAGAGTGCATGGCAGCTAAAGGTCCTAAAGCCAAAAGTCGCGGTAGGCTACAAAAGTACAACGTGGGATCACCATTTGAACGAGTCGCAATGGATGTTGAAGGTCCGTTCCCAACCAGTACGGCCGGAAACAAATATATACTGGTTGTCATGGACTATTTCAGTAAATGTCCAGAAGTATATGCCTTACCACCCCAGGAAACGAAGACCGTAGCCGAAGCGTTTGTAGAAAATTGGATAACAAGGTTCGGAGTGCCCGTCGAATTACACTCAGATCAAGGCAGGAATTTCGAATCTTCCATTTTCCAAGAAGTCTGTACATTATTGGGCATCCACAAGACACGGACAACAGCGTTACATCCACAATCAGATGGAATGGTGGAGAGATTCAACCGACCGCTCGAAGAACATCTGCGGAAAATCGTTGATAAAGATCAACGGAATTGGGACAAGTGCATCCAGATGTTCCTGCTGGCGTATCGTTCAGCGAAGCACGAGACAACTGGTTACACGCCAGCAAAGATTATTTTCGGATCTGATCTGCGACGCCCTGCTGATCTTAAGTTTGGAACGAATCCTACAGCTGTAAGAAATGATGGAGATTATTGTTCTGCCTTAAAGGAAGAAATGAATGAATTGCATCTAATGGTAAGACAGCATACGCATCTGATGAGCAATAAGATGAAGGACCGGTTCGATCAAGCGGCAAAGTCAAAAGGTTTTGAAGAAGGTGATCTGGTCCTGTTGTACAATCCACTTCGAAAGAAAGGCTTGTCCCCGAAACTGCAGACAGCCTGGGAAGGACCCTATATGGTGATGAAACGACTTAATGACGTGGTATACCGCATACAAAGAAATGGGAAATTACATCGTGCTTTCCCATTTCTTTGTATAGTAGTACATTTGGAGAGGCTCGCCCCATTTGGTTCAAGAGGATTTGTGCCTAATCGGGACGATTAGGCTTTAGTGGAGGGCAGTGTTACAAAAAGTAGTATTAAGTTGTATTTGTATTGCTATATGCATCCCTTATTATGAACAATAGCTGTAGGTATATGGAATAGCATTTGTCTTGTTGTAGACATCTGGCGCCGCGGCTGTCTGCTTGTCGAAACAATAGACGTCTGGCGCCGCACTGTCTGCTTGTCTACTTCAACAATTGCTGAGTCTGGCGCCGCGGCTGTCTGCTTGCGTCTGGCGCCGCTGGTAATTTCCAGACGCAATATTCTAGAAGGACACGTCGGCATCAGCGAGAAGTGCGTGGCTATATAAGCCGTGGCAGCGCCAACGTAAGGAATCAGTGCTAAGAGTAAACAGCTATAGTGTAGACGAGTTGTGAAATAAAGAGTTGTTGAATTAAATTAAACAGTTTTGGTTTTATTTGTCAATCCAGAGATACGAACCTAACAAAGTGAACTAGCAAGCAGTAAATTCGTAACAGTATCATACGTTTCGATAACATATTCTTTTGATATGTATAATACATAGATAACCTATTCGCTAATAAAAGTATATGTTACCTTTAACAGACTGTGAACATAACCAATGTAAGGGAATTCCCATGCTCTCGCAAGATTACAGACTGCAAAAATCCTATACTGAGAGAGAACACCCATTGCAGAATCGAGTGATATATGAACGGCTGATTCGAACAATTTATTGGGAATGTCTATTGAGAATTGGGGCACATTTTATATTTATTCTTGACAAAAAAACTAACAGCCCTATTCTGAAAAAACCTCTCCACTGAGTTGAGAGGAAAAATTTGAGAGATTTCTTGTGAGGCATATTTTGTGAGGCTATTCTTGCTCAAACCTCATAACAAAAAAACTTAAAAAAGTCATTACGTGAGGTAAAAAGCTTTTTGCTGTCAAACAGTTGTTTTAATAAAAACAAGCAAACAAAAATGTACACACAAATGGATAATCAGCATATGTAAGTAATTTTGCAAATTTTAAATATATATATATACAATAATTTCATATATTCCTAGGCGTACAAAAACGGAAAGGACAACTCAGGAGCAGCTGCAACATCATATAATGTTTTGCAAGCAGCATCCTGAGTTGCAACGGGGAAGCTAACTCCGACCAACCCTCAAGGGCTGCTCATAGAGAGCATATTACTATTACCAACGCAATTTTGGTAAGAGCCATGTCCGTGAAAATACAAACACGCCAGGAAACGCAGATCAAAAGATATATTCGACTTCTGCACATCATGCGGCACCAATTCACTTATAAGTAATTTACATAGCGATTTTGGGAATCGAAATGTATTTATAAATGTTGTGTCTTGCATAGTAAAAGGATCGCTTTTGTCTCGCAACCCCTTCAAAATTTTCCTCCTACCCCCCGATTCCTCCTACGCAACAATTGCCGCATATACAAAGAATAGTTCCACCATGCTAATTATAACATTCAATTCTCAATTTTTTAAAAGATGTAAAATATTGATTGAAAACAAAACAAACGCAGATGTTTTGTGTTATGATGGCTGCTTTCACATGTCAAAGATATTTGTGATAATAGTGAACATTTGAGCTTTTGAATTTTCGCCAGAATAAGGTAACCCTCATTACAGTGAGAAACATCACTGTAGTGAGGTTGGTGACTTTTGTGAGGGCATGAGAATAGGGCTGTAATTATATTTTTACGTGTCATTGCACGAAAATAAACATGGGTTTTGGTCTGACATATTTTTCTGTGTGTAATTGTTGTTGTGCTGTTGCACCAAGAGGAAAATTCTGCAATTCGTGCACCGTGCAAGGGTTGCACAAGGGCTAGAAAAAACCCCTTATTCATTAATAACAAAGAAGGTACGCATACAAGAGGCAACTTGAATCAAGATAGCATGTCATATTTGCAATTGGTTAGAGCGAGAAACCCTTTGAACCTTTCCTACTCTCTGAACAAATAGTTTAACATATGCAGGGATGGGCAAAGTCATAGCAGGTGCTAAAAGAGCGTAAGTGATCGTATACGTATACACACGGATTGTCACTAACGAGCACTTACGATGAGACGAACTTTGTCACAAAGCGATAGTGAAATCCAGGGATAAAGGGTTGTTAAACTTATTCCAGTGTGAGAGCGCCTCAAAACAAGCGTTTTTTTATAACATTTTCCATTATGGCCAGATCGAACAAAATAAGAATTTTTGGGCATTTTAAATTAAAACACCCAACATTTAGTACGAATAAAAATTACTATGTAGTGGTTATTTATTATATGGAGAAACTATTTAAATCTTTTTAAAGTATATTAGAAGAACTGAATTTTGACCTTTCAATACCCAATAAAAAGACTTAAACTTGTTAGCTGTCATTCATTAAATTTTTTTAATCATTTTCCATTGAAAATAATACTATGATGCTTCAAATTACAAAACGTTTCATCAAATACCTTTAAATATCACATATTTACTTAACTTTCATTGTTTTAAATTTTTTATAAGTGGTCTTGAACGATGCAACAAATCCCTCCGTTTATATATTTTTGGTAAGATTTCAATCTGGCCATCGCTCGCTTCCAATTGCTTAACGTCAAAACCACCTAAACTTTGACAGTTGCTCGAGTTTAGGTGGTTTTGACGTTTAGCAATTGCTCTCTCACTTCCAGTGAGAGAGGAGTTAAACATCTCTTTATCTCTGGTGAAATCAGTCTGCAATCAAAAGTCAAGCTGCAAAATTGAGCAATAACAGGTCGGTTATACGTTTTTTTACAGATGCCCGTCTTGCAAGGTTAAAACTAGCACTTTGTTTCTTTTCTCCTAAGTATTACTAGCTAAGACAAATTCTACTGGAAAAGCGTTTTTTAACACCAAAGAGCTGGTAGTTTCTGTATGTAAAATTTCTACTAGCAGAAAATAGCTACTGTCTTCAGGTTGGTATCCAGCTCTCAAGTAATTGCTCAAGAAAAAAATACATTATTTCTTCAAGTAGTTTTGACAGCTGGTTACGCATTGTGAATGATCCACATTAGAAGAGCAAGAAAGAATAAACAAAGAAAATAAACTTTGCGCGTAATATGTATGTATGTAAGTGTGTAGTAACATAATTATTTTCCTTGCGATTTAAGGAATGTTGTTTATGATTCGTAAGTTTTATACAACATTTCAAAATGAAATATACTTCAAGCAATGTTTTTAACTAATTTAAGACGATTTTAACGATTACTTTGAATTTCCTGCAAGAAACAATTGTTGGTTTGATGTTTACCACCAGGATTACCATATTCGCATTTTATTGAAAAAAAGTATTAAAAATTAGTACTAGATTTCTTGAGAGCTGCATACTAGAACAAGTAAATTCATCGCAGGAAAGTTTCTTGACCGTTTCTTAAGCGTTTTTTTATATGAAGTTTTTACATTACTTGAGAGCTGGATACTAAGCTTTATGATGAAACAGCTGTTAAAAACATGTGTAACCACAAAATTTGACGAATTTTCTTTGATTTTTTATTTTATTTTAATTATTTTGAACTGTGAAAAAAAAAACTATTTTAAATTAATTGAAGTGATTTTTGAAAACACTTTGATATTTTCCTGCTAGTTTTTTTTTACTTTTTCGTTATTTCGCTCTTTATGAGAGTCAATTTTTTTCTTCCTGATAGCTAGCAGCTACTCTTAATTTTATCGTTAATTTTGTAAGACAAACATATGCTGTAGTGATACGCTTTCGGCCGTTCTGAAAAAGTTGTTTTTTAGAAATGGACTTTTGCAAAAATTCGAAGCGATGTCTCAAAAACTGAGAGACTAGTTCCTGATATTTAAGTAGGTATATATGATATTATTTAACTCCCCTACCCATTAAGGTGGCATCTGTATGCTACGTTCATTGTAAAATAGACATTTTGGACCGACTCCAAAACTTTTTCTAAGAAGATAAATAACTATTTTATTTCGTATTTGGTTGAGATTCATTTGTATGGTCTTCTTTGTACTCTTTCTGTACAAACTTTCTAAATAATTGGGTCCAAGTTTTTCTGTTTTGTAGACAAGTATTTTTAAAAATTATTGTATTATTATCTTTAACTGCAGGGCAATTATAATTATTCATCATATTGTTGACTTATACATATATACAAATGTACAGACATACTACTTATATGAACAGAATCTTTGAAAAGCTTACATGCTACTTAAACTTAAGTGTTAGAAACATTATTTTTGCATATTTCTCCTCAGGAGAAGCTCCCCTATCCCCACATACCCCATTTATACGCAAATTCTTGTTTTTTACCCCTCTGCCAAAGTAATTGAAGTCGTGCCTTAGATTTCAATATTTCTCTCAATCTTCACGTTTTTTTTATTATTATATTTTCTTTTGATGTCTATTTTTTAGCTAACATTTTAAAGTTAAAATTTTCGGATGATCATTCCAGACTCAAAGGATAGATTAATTGATTTACCATTTTTTTGGGACAAGTTCAGAACTCTAACAATGAAATATATAATACATACCTCGATGATTGTTTTATACCAACTCAGAAAAATATAAAAATTGAACTGTACTGGTGAATATAAATAGGGCAAAATCCTATTAGTGGATTTCACCACTTTTGGCTTAGAAGGAGAAATTTTAACAGTGATGAGCGAACAGAGCTGAGCATTCAATGAAAATTATGCTCAGAAATATACATTGCTTTTACAGACACATGTTGGCCTTTTGGCTTATATTTTATACGTTTACATGCTATCGTATCAACTGATATGAATATAATTTTGCGAATTTTTGTGAATTCATGCAAAATCGATCAATTTTTATTAAATTATGCTATTTTCATGGTAACATTTGTAGTTAATGTCCAAATAAAAGCTACTTTTTAAATATTTCTTTTCTTTGATAATATTATATAATTTCGTATGCATGTATATATGCTATATATGTATATGATATATTATCGTAATATCCTAAAAACATAATATACCTACTTATTACAATAATAATATATGTAAATCACAACTCTTATCATTTAAAACAGTGTTTCCCAAAGTGGGCGATAACGCCCCTTTGTGGGCGCTGCAGGTGTCAAGGGGGGCGGTAAGAGACCCAGAAAGAAAATGGGGGCGTTGTGTAGAGGCCTGGGGGGTTGTTTGTAATTTTATTTAGCTAGGAGGCCTCTTAGACAACGACTACATGAGCTCTCGACTCTCAATAACAACATGTGAACATCAACTAATATGAATTAAAAGATTGCTCAAACTCGGTTCTATATTTCTCTCCGCGTAGTTCATATATCCGTCCTATCGACTGGTTCATTGAATACTTGTTCGGACTTGTTGTGTACGATTGAGCGTCGAATGAGATAAACGAGTTTATGCATGTTTGTTTTATTCCTGTCGGTGCGTGCTATATATTTTATTTTCATTTGTGATTTTGCGCGCAATAGATGAGCAATGAAGCCTTCAAGACTGCAAGATCATTTGCATTCAAAATGCATTCAGATAAGAGAGACAAGAATGTAGTATATTTTCAAGACGAGGAGAAGAAGCATAATACGCAGCCAAGTGTAGCAAAACTATTTTCGGCGGCTGGTAAGCAAGATGACGACGGACTTCGACCTTCGTGCAATATCACTTTGTTAATTGCTCAAAAAGGCAAACCACATAACATCGGAGAAGAATTAATATTGCCAGTAATAAATAAAGTAATAACTACTGGGCTTCGCAAACCGGCCGCAGATATTATCCGAAAAATTCCTTTGAGTAATAATTCTGTGCACGGACGAATTGATGAAATGGCTGAAAACATTGAAGAATCATTGTGCGTCCACCTGAGGACAAGCCAATTCTCAATTCAGCTCGATGAGTCCACTTTACCAACTAATGAAGCATTGTTGTTGTCTTACGTGAGGTTTATTAAAGATGAGAAAATATGTTTTTTTTGTTTTTTCCAAAAATTATTTTATTTATTGTATCTGCTTTTTCTTAAAGCCTAACAATAAGTAATGAAATCTTAAATCTATTTAAAAACTAGACAGACTCAAGCAAGTGATCGAGCTGTTTTGGTGTTACGTCGCTCTTTAATACGCAGGCATATCTCTTCTTTTAAGTCGTGTTTGATCGCAGGAATGTACCAAAGCATTAGCCAAAGGGTTTGGGTGATCTCGGAGTTTAGATATATATTTAATTCTGCTGTCTTCTACTTCTGTTTTTACCATAGGAATACCAAGGTCTTTATGGATATTTTCGTTACGCATGTACCATGGTGAACACGTGATTGTTCTAAGCATTTTTGATTGGAACCTTTGTATTAGATCAATAAGTTTGGAGTTTTTATTTAAAAGCCAATTTAAATTTGCAGCTCTAATCTTCATACATGTTATTCTACTAGATACGTGTTTTCTCCACGTGAGCCTTCTATCTAGGTGAATACCAAGATATGTTACTTCATTCGCTTGGGGTACTAAGATATTGTTTATTTTTACTGCCGGGCACATCTTTGGTCTTAGCGAGAATGTAATGTGCTTACACTTCTGTTCATTCACATTTATACGCCAGTTCGCTAGCCATTCTTCGACAGAACTTAAATGCTCCGTTAATATTCTTGATGCTAAAATGTGGCATTTGTTACGGCTCACTATTGCTGTATCGTCCGCAAAAGTTGAAGTTAATACATTGTTAGCTGTTGGAAGATCTGCTGTATATATGATGTATAGTGTTGGGCCTAAAACACTTCCCTGGGGTACACCAGCCCTTATCTGACGTTCATCAGATATGAAATCTCCCACTTTTACCGTAAATTTTCTATTTTTTTAATAAGACTCCAAGGTTCTATACAATTCTAAAGGTAGAATTTTTTTAATCTTATATAAAAGACCTTCGTGCCACACCTTATCAAACGCCTGAGCTACATCTAGAAATATTGCTGAACAGTACTCCCTGTGCTCAAATGCTTTCCTTATCTCGTTAGTAATTCTATTTACTTGCTCTATTGTGCCATGTTTCGCACGAAATCCGAATTGATGCATTGGTATTGTGTTATTTTCGTGGAGGAAAGGAGACATCTTTGATAGTAATACTTTTTCAAATACTTTTGAAAGACAGGGTAGAAGACTGATTGGTCTGTATGAAGACGGCTGTGTTAAGTCTTTCCCAGGTTTATCTATCAAGATAATCTGCGACTTTTTCCATGAAATTGGATAGTATCCGAAACTAAGAATTGCATTGAAGAGCAAAGAGAGCACCTCTACAGCAATAATTGGTAACTCAATTAGCATTTTTGGGGAAATTTTATCATGTCCCGGCGACTTTTTTGGATTAAGTTCTTTGATGATACCAATGATTTCAGAAGGTGAAGTCATAAGAGGCTCGAGCGACTCTTTAGCTGTGTTGGGTAAGATTGACAGCTTAAAGTTGTTCTTTGGCAAATTGGGTTGAAATACCTTTTCTAGGTGATTTGCAAAGCAATTAGCCTTTTCCTCGTCACTTCGAGCCCAATTTCCTCCCAAGTCTCGTATAGGCATGTTGGAGTCAGTTGGTGGCTTCACGGACTTTTGGGCTTTCCAAAGGGAATTTTGCTTGTTTGAATTCGGACACAGCTTCTTTATATACATTTCGGTGTTCAATTCTTCCTCACGTTTAAGCGCGTTTTTTAATTTACGTACAGCAGATTTTAATTGAAGCTGAGTGGAAGGGGAACGATTTATCTGCCATTCACGTCTTGCACGCCTTTTTACATTTACAAGCATTTCTATTTCTCTATTAGAGATTTTTCTGAAACCAAGCGGCTTATAGCTTTTGTTTGGTGTTGCTAAGACAGCTGCGCTGGTTATTATATCATTGACTTCTCTTATACTTTCGTCAATATCTCATCCTGTATTTATTTTGTACTCAATATTAATATGGCTACTGACGTATTTTCTATATTTTAGCCAATTTGTTTTATAAGAAGTTTGACCCACTTTTGGATTAACGAATATGGGTTGTTCACATAATTTTATTAGTACCGGAGAGTGATCAGAAGATAGATCAGTACATGTATTTGCTGTTATGTGCGATTTATCTATATTTTTGATAACAGCAAAATCAATTAAATCTGGTATTTTCTTCCGATCACTAGGCCAATATGTCGGCTTACCAGGAGATATTATTTCAAGGTTATTGTGCCTATTTATAACAGTTTGATACAGCTGTCGTCCTTTCGGATTAATAAGACGTGAGCCCCAGTACGTGTGTTTTGCGTTGTAATCTCCACCTGCTAGAAATCTTTGGCCTAGAGTTCCAAAAAAGTCTTTAAATTCGATTTCTGTAATTTTAAAACGAGGTGGACAGTATATAGCCGTAAGGTTTAAGTCACATCCCCGATTTTTTAGTGATATTGTTGTAGCTTGTAACTGTGGTGTAGCATAAGATTCTAGAGCATAGTGGTTTAAACGATTTCTAATCAACACTGCCGTGCCACCATGCGCTTTTCCATCCGGATGATTTGTAACATATAGTCTAAATCCCGGTATGTTGAAATTATTTTTATTTGTTAGATGAGTTTCTGAAATAAGCATTACATCTATATTCTTTTCAGACAGAAATCTGATAATCTCTAATTTATGTTGGTTAACACCGTTAGCATTCCATATACAGATATTTAGTAAGCTCATTTTTTACTTAATAAATTTTGCAGCATCTGATTTTGTGATTTTATTAAATCTTGGATCATGTTTTGCATGGTAGACATAAATTGTGTCATACACTGTGTAAGATTTATAATCATAGTCTCAATACCTCCATTTGGAGGATTTTGCGGGAGTTGCATTTGCACAGTGTTGCCTTTTACTACATTTGCATAGCTTCCTTGCATATTATTATTGTTAGAAGTAATAGGATTTGTACTTTTTTCTGAGGTTGCTATAATTTCATTACGGGGCGTTTGTAACATTTGGTTACGACGTGCTTGAATTCCCTGTGACAACTTAGATTTCAGGTCTTTATATACAGGGCAACCTCTGTAGTTAGCAGTGTGATTCCCTCCGCAATTGCTGCATTTTTTATTTAACTCTTCTTTTATAAGGGTGCATTTAGAAGTGGGATGTAAATCACCACATACCACACAAACACTGCGTAGAGTGCAGTATGATTTAGTATGCCCATATTCTTGGCAGTTAGTACATTGTACCGGACCGTTTCTTTTATGTGGTTCTTCCACAGTTACTCTACGATGCAGCAAATATTTCAAATTATAAATGGGATGGGTTTCATTTTTTTTAAGTTTATTCGAATTCGGCAACAATTCAATTTTAAACATTGGCTGTGGTATTTTGTTTCTATTAAATATATTTACAACTGTTTTAATTGCAAAACCACATTCTTCCAATGCTTCTTTGACTTCACTAGAGTCTACGGCGGACTCTATACCCTTGATTACAACAACTAGGCCCTTAGAGCTCTTCAGTTGATACGAATAATAATTTTTGTTTTTATTTGACAAAAATTTAACTATGTCCATAAAACTTTTTTCAGTGTAGGACTGAATTTTTGTTTCATCTATATTGCCTTTTTTCAAAGGCACTATATGGAAATTGTTAGTACCTACAATTTTAGTTATTTCAGCAACGAGAGCATTACTGCTACGTTCGCGCAAATATATTGGAGGTGGTTTGGCATTAACGACTGTGGTGGTACCCTTGGCATCGTCGTCTGTTCCATTGCTTAGTAAGGCAAACCTATTGCCATTTAAAACTTCCGTTTTATTCTTAATTGGTGTACCGCCTTGGAATTTCTTGGGATTGACCGCTGACTTTGAAGGACTTAATTTCCTTTTTATGTTAATGTAGCGGTCAATGCCAGTTTGTACAGACTGGCCTTTTTTTATTGGTACATTCTCACCTTGCTTTATGTTGTTCTTCGCTGCCTGCGTACTTGCTGGTACCTGTTTAGTTGGTGTGATCATGCTTGCTGCTGGCCGTTGTTGACTGCCGTTCTCTCCTGCTTTAGTTTTTTGTAAGCTCTGCTTATTTTGCTGCTCAGTTGGTCGCTGCGATGACTCATCCTTCTCACCGTTGCCTTGTTTTTTGGTAGGAGCTGAACTCGCAGGCTCGACAAAGCTGAAGTAGGCATTCAGAGAATGCCTACGGCCTTGTTGGTGGGGCTGCGCTGCGCTCATGCCTTTGTATTTTTTTTTGTTTTATTTCCACTTATTATTTGTTATTTTGTTATGTTTTTTTGTTTACAAACAGTTTGTGGTTTTTTATGTTTTGATTTGCACTTTCGGCGTTATTGCCTAACGTTTGCACTGAATGCACTTTTTTAATATTTGTTTATTTTGTTTTATTTTAGTTTTTTTCGAAAGTTTCTACGGAGCGCATGAAAAACACGTCCGTAAAGGTTGAAGTTCGAATTAAATAGGAGAAAATATGTGAAGAACTATTATTTGCTAGAAATTTAGAGACCGATACAAAAGGCGAAACCATATTCAATATATTGGAAAAGTTTTGCGATGAGAAAGAGATTCCTTTGAAAAATATTATTTTAATTGCTACGGATGGCGCTCCGGCTATGATAGGGTGCCATAAAGGCTTAATAGCGCACTTAAAAAATAAAATTCCAGATGTCCTTGGTGACCATTGCGTTATTCATAGACAACATTTAGTTGCTAGAACCTTAAGTGAAAAACTATTTCACTCACTGCAATATGTCATCAAAGCAGTCAATAAAATCCGCAACAGCTCTTTGAATGATAGATTATTTCAACAGCTTTGTGTTACTAATGACGAGGATTTCAATCATTTGTTGTTTCATACTGAAGTTCGTTGGCTATCAAGGGGCAATTGTCTGACTCGATTCTACAACCCGTTTTACTCTGTTATAGAGTTCTTGGAAACTAAAGATACAAAATTTCAAGACAAGCTCATAACATCAAAGAATGATATAGCTTACATGACAGACCTGTATAAATTGTTCAACGACATGAATCTCCAACTGCAAGGCGATAAACTAAATTTAATGAAAACAAAATCTGGGCAGACGTGAGTTTCACAATTTTCCGAATTTATCAGTATCATGCAGTAACGACGAATTGTTTGCCTACTGCCAACATTTGGAAAACCTTCACATTGATTTCACCCAACGATACCAGGACATTTTGAACTTAGAAATACCAGACTGGGTGTTGGATCTGTTTTCAAATGTCAACACAGCAATGTCACCTCAGCTGGAAGAAGAACTTATAGAATTGACAACAAACGAGGAAATAAAAATCAAGTTCAAAAATGGTTACCAAGAATTTTGGCTACAAAAACCGATCTCGCAATTGTACCCTGGATTGTGGTCAATCGTTCAACGATTCTTGATAGCGTTCCCATCGTCATATTTGTGTGAACGCGGATTTAGTGCTGTGACAACACTGTTTACTAAAAATAGAAATGGTTTGCTTGCTACCGAACGTGGCGACTTGCGACTGTTCTTGAGTAAATTGGAACCTGATATTAACAAACTTATTAAACAGCATCAGATTCATCCTACACTTTAGTTTCTATATATGGATCGATTATTTTAGTTTTATTTTTAATAAAAGATTCTCTGTTTTAATACTATGAAGTTATGTTTCAATAATCATTCTTATTGTCAGGTGGAGCCCGTAAGAGTTAACTTGAGACCTAAGCGCCGTTCTATGTTACCTACTGCCCTCAGGTTTCAAGTTGCTGGTTATAGTATAAGTTTTATTTAGAATTCTCCGTTAATATACATATATATGTCACAATAATTAATTTGAAGTTATAGTGGTTTTTAAATAGGTGAAAAAAATGGGGGCGCTAAAAAAATATTTATTCTCAAAGTGGGCGGCAGACAAAATAAGTTTGGGAACCACTGCACTAAACTCTAAAACCTAATAGAGAAATATGGTGCTAAATTAAAATACTAACCTGGACACGAGAACGTGGTCGCAGACGCACTATCTAGACAAGTAAATACGATGTTAGACACATCAATCCACTCCGCAGAATCTTCAGCACTCAGATGCATTAAAATGATTGCAAAACCTTTAAATTTTTTCCGTACCCAAGTTGAATTAATACCGTCGGAAACGAATGAAAAAACTGCATCAATTATATTCCCACGACACGAATGGTCTCAAGTAAAATTTAATACCGAACAATACTTAATAGAAACGCTGAAGCAAGTAATGAAACCAAAATTGTAACAACTTTTCACACAGACTTGGAAACATGGCATAAGTTGAAAGAGAAGATAACAAATATAGAGAACTTGTGTGTGGTGTATTTGGTGCAGGTGTGTTGAGTGTGAGGTGTGGATGTGAATATGATGCAGATGTGGAATATGATGTGTGGATGATGTAGATGGTGTAGTCGTGTTGAGTATGGTGTGTATGTGTTGGGTGTAGTTTTATTATATTAAGAGGGGGGTCAGGTGCTCATTTAGCCATCCCGGCCCCCCTAAACGACTGTTTAGCCTAAGAGGCGCTGCAGCTGTTGCAGCGTTGCCACAACGCTGCTAAGACACGTAGCTCGACGAGATGGTGACCCAGGCTCCGCTGGGGTGCGGCACAAGCTGAGGGTTGGAATCGGGGTATGCGGCCGCGATGGATGGGTGGCCGATTCACCTCGCGTGACGAGCTGCGGTGTAGCAGCGTGTGGTGCGGCCGGTGGCACATTTGGCACAACCCACGTGACTCACACTCGGTAGATGCATGAGTGTGCGACAGGCAGTTGATGCAATGCCCGTGGGCCTGAGCAACTTGCTGCCGTTGCAAAGCCCGCATACCCCTAAATATTCCACAATGGTGGAGACGATGAGGGCGTCGACAGATGGGACACCTTATCCGACGGGTCTCCGTAGTCTGTGATGGGTTTGGTGGTGGTCGCGTGCCACCACGAGGTGCGGAGGGTAGGACCGCTGCAGGCGCGGTTGCCGGTACAGGTGCCGGCGTTGTTGCTGGTGCGGTTGCCGGTACAGCGGCCGATGCTGTTGCAACTATCGTCCGGGGCGCTGGGGTAGGCCCGTTGAGTGACACATTCGTAGCCGCGCGAGCGGTTGACGTATTTGCGGCTGGCGTATCTATATCCATGGTAATCTGTATAAAGAAGATTATTGATTATAAATTTCTATCAGGTAAGCAAACCTGGTGAACGTGCCACGATATGTGGCATGAACGTGTCGTCATATTGATCGACAATTTTTTTGCTAAGATTCTTTGTTGGTTTTGACGGTTTATTATTTTTTAGTGGTTTATTACGGGCGTATTTCTCGTTTTAGCGTAAAATTTAGTGATTTTATTATATCGCGACAGTATCGGTTTGGTTATTTCGATTTTTGGATTCGAGGTCGTCGCTGGTTGGTAAAAAGCACAGCTTCACGAGCGGTCTGGTTAGGGTTCCGTTTTGCGTATGGAGATCCACGACGCGTATGTGACCGTCGGAGCCATAATGTAGCTTTTCTATGCGGCCTAGCCGTCACTCAGTAGGGGGTAGACAATCATCATGAATGAGGACACAGTCTCCAAGTTTAGGCGCCTATTCAGGAGTCTTCCAGCGGTATCTTTTGTGGAGATCCTTTATATATTCGTCCTTCCATCGGCGGCTGAAATCATGATGGAGAATTTTAATTCGTTCCCATCGATTTAATAGAGATAGCGACTCCTGGCTCAGGAATGGCCAGAATGGGTGCTCCTTTTAGAAAAAGCCCTGGAGTTAAGGCGGTGAAATCTGAGAGGTCTTGCGATAGTACTGTGAGTGGCCGTGAATTGAGAACGGCTTCAATTCGCTTTAATAGCGTCGTGAACTCTTCGTAATTGAATTTATAATTTCCAGCTACCCGTTTGAAATGGGATTTGAAGCTTTTTACAGCGGATTCCCATAAACGGCCCATATGAGGAGCGCTCGGGGGTATAAATTGCCAGTTGATACCTTGAGGGGCGTACTTTTGTACGATGTCGGGTGACACTTGTTTTAGGAAATCCACAAATTGCTTTTCTGTGGCTCGTTGAGCTCCGATGAACGTTTTGCCATTGTCGCTCATGATCTTTGATGGGTAGCCACGTCGAGCGACGAAGCGAGCAAATGCCGCGAGAAAAGCCTCCGTCGTCAGATTACTACACAGCTCAAGGTGTTTTGCCTTTGTCGTGAAACATACAAAGACAGCCACATAGCCTTTCATGAGAGTGGGAGACCTTAACATAGACGCCTTTACCTGGAAAGGCCCAGCAAAATCAACACCTGTTGTGGTGAAAGGCAGAGCGAAATTGCAGCGTTCCGGTGGAAGTGCTGCCATAATCTGCGTTCGCATCTTCTGCTTGTGCATAGTGCAAATCTTGCACGTGAAGATGCACTTCTTGATTTGCGGCTTAAGACGGGGAATATAATACTCCTGGCGTACCATCTGTTGCATGAGACGATGTTCGGCGTGTAGCATTAAGGTGTGGATATATGGGAGGAATAATGTGGAAAATGGTGACCTCTCTGGAATTATTATGGGGTGGCGTTCATTGTGTGTTAGGCTCGAATTAGCGAGCCGCCCATTGGCACGAAGCAGACCTTTCGTGTCCAGAAATGGGTTTAGAACTAAGAGTGAGCTCTTTTTATCAATCGGCTTCGATTCTCTTAGTACTGATATATCGCGGCTGAAGTAGCGCGCTTGTGTGTATGCTATTAGTGCGACCTTTGCCTTTTGTAAATCTAGGTGCGCCACTGTGTTGCATGGGAAATTATGTGATCCCTTGATTTTGTTTTTGAGTTGCTCTATAAATTTGAACATATAAGCAACTACTCTGAGAGCTCTTGGAAACGATGAAAATCGTTCAAGGATGTCGGTATCATCCAATAATGTATGAAAGGAGGCGATTTTTCGACCTTCTGGGGCGATAATGTTGCGCATGGGGGATTGTGGCCAAGAATCTGGAGATTCTATCAACCATCGGGGGCAATTCCACCAGAGGGTGGTAGTGGCAAGGTGCAGTGGCTTGCACCCTCTTGTGCCTAGATCGGCAGGATTGTCAGCACTGGCTACGTGACGCCAAGTGGCTGATCCCACTAGGTCAAGAATTTGAGACTTTCGGTTAGAAATATACGTCTTCCATGCATGTGGTGGTTTTTCCAACCAGGCTAGTACAATTTCTGAATCGGACCACATATATAGTTTGCATTTTGTCATATTTAAATGCATTTGCACCATGGCTACTAATTTTAAAAGTAGTAGTGCGCCACATAACTCAAGTCGTGGGAGACTTATAGTTTTTAAAGGTGCCACCTTTGCTTTTGCTACTAATAAGTGGTTTGTGGTCGTGGTATCACTTTGCGTGCGCAAATAGATAGTAGCGCAGTATGCCTTTTCTGAGGCGTCACAAAAGCCATGTAATTCGACTTTGTGTTCGGGGGGGTAGTTTACCCATCGTGTGGAATTTGTACCTGAGAAATGTCATTCAGATTTTTTGCGAACTGGGACCATTTTTCTAAGCGAAGAGGTTTCACTTGTTCGTCCCAGTCGGTTCCATCTAGCCATAATTCTTGTATTAAGATTTTCGCTTGGATCATAATTGGCGAAAGCCATCCTGCGGGGTCGAAAAGTTTTGCCACCGAGGATAAAATCTGCCTTTTCGTTATGGCTGATAATGCGGATATGGACTCTGTCGTGTATGAGAACTGGTCCGATATCGCATTCCATTGGATGCGTAATGTTTTTGTTGTACTTTCCTTTTCGAAAATAAGGAAATTAGTGTCCAACAAATTTTCTTTTGGTATATTTTTTAATATACTTGGGTGATTCGCCGTAATCTTTTTTAATGGAAACCCTGCGGATGTGAGGGCTTGGATTACTTGTGATAATGATTCGTATGCTTGTGGAAGACTGTGACTTCCAGACAAAATATCGTCTACATACGTTTGTGTTTTAACACCTGGGTCGCCAGAGGAAATTCTGACTCGGTGTTTTCTGCCAATTCGTGGAGCGTTCGAATGGCTAAATATGGGGCACAGTTTACGCCAAAGGTAACTGTTTTTAATTTAAAGTCGCGTAAAGGACTGGTGGGGGATCTTCGGAACATAATACGTTGAAAATCTTGGTGCATTAAATCTGGTTAGAGTGTGGGTCCCGTAAATAGGATATCATTTAGGGAATTCCCTGAACTAGTGGTTT
This sequence comes from Bactrocera dorsalis, assembly GCF_023373825.1. NCBI lineage: Eukaryota > Metazoa > Arthropoda > Insecta > Diptera > Tephritidae > Bactrocera > Bactrocera dorsalis. Next base: position 69,033,923 of record NC_064303.1, on the reverse strand, counting down.
TCGAGGTATTGAAAACAACTCTTACTTTTGTTGTTTTTTTGTCTGGCTTTACTACTGCGTGATGTGGCAGGTAAAAGGAGTAGTATTTGCCGTTGACGATTTTCTCCCCTGGGTTTACTTCCTCCATGTGATCTAAATGGAGGTATTCTTCTAACACACCATCGTATTCAGATTTGAGTTCGCCTTTTTTAAGTAGGTTTCTTTCCATACTTAGAAACTGCTGTATTGCAGAGGTGCGAGTGTGTTAGGAAATTGTTGCTTAAGTGGTAGTCGTACGACGTACCGACCATTTTCTGATCTAGTAGTTGTGGCTTTGTAAAAATCCTCACAATACTGATCTTCAGGGGTTGTGACTGATATGGGGGGGAGTTCTTCTAGTTCCCAAAATTTTCTCAATTGTGAATTGAGGTACCCATTTGAGATTTCCTCAACTTGAGTTGTTAATGTTGTAACTGGTTCCGCAACTAGTCCGCTTAGGACCCATCCGAAAATGGTATTTTGCGCCAGAAGTGTTTTGGTAATTTTCTCAATACCTTCAAGAATAATTTGTGGTATGAGATCGCTGCCTAATAGAAGGTCTATTTGAGCGGGGGTGTTGCAGTTGGGATCTGCTAACTTAAGGTGTGAAACCTTTTGCCAATGTTTGCTATTTATATGATAGCTTAGTAGCATATTGGTTAATTGCGGTAAGACAATTGCTTCTGCTTGTATGCGCTTATCCGCTTTGGGGGAAAAGAGGGTAATGGGGCAGATTTTATTTGAGTTTTGAACAACTCTTCCGCCCATTCCCGTGATTTCAAAGTTGGCCAGTTTTGTTGGTAACTGTAGCCTGTTTTGTGCCCTAGACGCTATAAATGATCGTTGTGATCCTTGGTCTATTAAGGCTCTGAGTTTAAACAGTTCTCCTCGGTGTTCGATGGAGACAACTGCTGTGGGTAATAGTACCCTACCGTGATTTTCGCTATGTAGCGTTTGGGTTTTCAACGCCTTTGAGCAGCATGGTGCTTCTTGGCAGTTTTCAGAATTTGTTGTGGCAACTAATCCTGTTGCTCGTTTTACGTTTGCATTGTTCGGGGGTGAGCTGGAAAAATTTGTTATATGTAACATTGAATGATGTCTTTTATGGCAGTAAACGCAATTAAATTTGCTTTCGCAATCTTTAAGCGTATGCGCATGTGACAAACAGTTGGTACATAATTTTTTCGTTCTTACGAAATTGTTTCGATCGCTGACATTCATTTTTTTGAATTTTTCGCATAATTTTAGTTTGTGACCTCCTCTACAAAGTTCGCATGACGTTTGCTTATATTGTTCGGATGTGAACGATTGATTTTTAAAAAAGCTTCTATTTAAATTATTGTGGCTACTTGCTTGGGGTCTATTGAAGCTTCTATTAAGGTCGTTTTGAACGTGTTTCGTTCTGACTAGTTTTTTATCTACCCTTTCTGCAATTTCGTATTGAGTAGTAAGAAATTCTTTCATTTGCTGCCACGTTGGGCACTTTCTTCGCGATGAGAGCGATTGCTCCCACAAAAGTAAGGGTTTTTCTGGTAATGCAGCTGTGCATATATTTACAAGAATGGGGTCCCAATTATCTGTGGGAATATTCTGTGTCGATAAAACCGACAAACAATTTGAAACAGTGGATTGAAGCTTTATGAACTCTTCATTTGTTTCTTTCTGAATTTTTGGTAAATTCATTAATATCGTCACCTGTTTGTCGACCAATATTCTTTCGTTTTCATAACGTGCTTTTAGAGCTTCCCAAGCAAAATTAAAATTTTCGTCATTGAGAGCGAACTGTTTCACTATTACGCCTGCCTGACCTTTGGTTTTGTATCTAAGGTGATACAATTTCTGCGCTTGTGACAATTTGGGATGGTTTATGTACACAGCTGTAAACATGTCCCGGAAGGACGGCCACTGTTCATAACCACCATGAAATATATCTGTGTCGCATACTGGCACTTTAAGGTGAATGCCTGAACTTGCCTCTTGGGCTTGTCTTTGTGGCAGCTCTACTCTCGGTTGTGGAGTAGGTGCAATTGCTCTTAATAGCTTTAGTTGATCAGAAATCATTGCCTTTGTGTCTTCGAACTGGTCTAGGCAGTGTTCATACTTGGTGTATGCCGAGGATTTAAAATTTTCCGGTAGATCTGAGTCGTCAGATTCTACGATTGCGTCATATGCCGCTTGGAGACGTGTCCAAAAATTGTCTAAATTGTCTCTTTTGTCTTCTAAGACCGATTCCGAATTGTCTTGAATCGGTGAAGATGAAAATCGAGTGCAGTATCGTATCAAATTGTCACTCTCAGCAATGAATTTTGTATAAGAAATGTCTTTACCCCTCTTTAATTTTGTAGCACCTTGCTTTGAGCGTGTAGCTTCTGCCGGTGTACATGGACTTTTATCGTCTGAAATCATTTTTGGAACTTTTAGCAACTGAGTTGTTTTAGATTCCTTTGAGTCTGAGCTCATTTAAAAGATGTATAGAATGAGTCGATACGTCTTAGTGAAAACTAGACTAGTAGATGTTTAGAAAAGTATATAAAGTATACTAGTATGTATTTATATGCTTTATTGTCCAAATGTCCTATAGGGTAAGACGGATATTTTGTTTGTTATGTGCTAATGAGCGCTCGTATTAGAGATCACTGCACCTTGTACATATGCATGTATGTACATATGTATTACGCTTTGGTTTTTTACACAATCCTGCTTGTTTTTGTTGCCCAAAAATCAAGGGGTATTGCGGGACATATGCCAATGTCGACTCTGAAGCAATAAGCGTATCTACATGTGTGACAGTACACTTTTGTACAAATATTTAATTATGAAAAGTTGTTATAAAAACTTTTTTTGTTATATAATTTGTACCGAATGTCGATTGGGTATTTGTTCCAGTAAATATTGACTATATTTATATGCGCCCGTATGTGCATATATATATACGCGTGTATATAAGTTAGCAACACTAAAGTTAACTGCCATAAGCAGAATAATGCTGGATAAGCAATTAACCAACTAACATCCGGCACGCGCAGTGTAAACTACAGCCAGGCCGACCAACAGTAATGCAAGCATTGCAACAATTGCAAATCAACATCCGGCATACGCAGAATTACGCGACACAAGTAAATAAGTCAATAGTGCTAGCATAAGTAATTTTTAAGTTATAAATAAGGGATAAATTAAAAATGTAATTAGTCTTAACAGAACGTTTGGTCAATAAAGGTCATTTTGACCAAAAAAATAAATTTTTTTTGTCGTTTCAATGTAACTGGCAATAATTGGCGCCCGAGCTAAAGAAGAAAGCTTGTTCGGTTCGCGAAAGTTAAAAGTGCCGTTAAAAAAAAAACAAAACGCCGCGAAAAATACAAGGTTAGCCTTTAACTGGTGACAAGTGGTCTCACAGGCCGAGCGGATTAAAGGATAAAAAAGTAACCAACACATAAAGAGCGTGAAAAGGATAGGAAAATCCTTCCTGGACGCTCCAGCGACACCGACAAGGAACAGCAGCAAAAAGCCTACAAAAACAAAAACAGTGTGAGAAAGTGTACCCCAGTACAAACACGGAACAGGACAAATACACACTCATCGGTTTCGAGGATCATCATGAAGCTGTATATATGTAGTGTAAGTAGCATAAGAAATATAAATAATAATAAGACCAGAGAGGAAAAATTGTGGAAAAAGTTTAGGGAAAACAATTTTTTGTTATTAATTATAAATAAATTATTAAGTGAAGCTATAGTGTAAGTAAATATAAATAACCAAAAAATAAAATACGGCTTGTACAGCCAATAACATAAACTAAACTGAAAATAATATTGCTTAACTCTGCGATTCCGTAGCCAACTCAGGAGTTGACCGGACCCTGCAGGGTAAAAAAGCCCCCTTCCTAGAAGGGATAACAAAAAATATAAATATTCAAACTAAAATAGTGGTATAAAAATTTTTGAAAGAAAAATAATAATAGAATTTAAAAATGGCAAATCCAAACAATCTAATTAGACCCCCCGTACTTGGGATTAATCCTCCTGCTGCATCAACAGCACCGTCAGGCCCTAATAACACAATTCCGCCAGAATTGGCGAACATGATAAAAAACATGGTAACTTTAGCAATAGAGGCAAGTGTACCTAATGTAGTCCATAATATTCTTAATAATAAAATAAATCCGGTCATTACGGACCAAACAATAGACGAACAATTCCAAAACAACATGAATGAAATGGATAAGATCCCAGACGTTGTGAGATCCCTAAGAGAATTTTCAGGCAATGCCTCAGAATTTAGTTCCTGGAAAAAAAGTGTTGAACGCATTTTAAGAATCTACGAACCCTCAAAAGGGACACCTAAATATTTCGGCATTTTAAATGTCATCAGAAATAAGATAGTTGGAAAGGCAGGTATAGCCTTAGAATCCTACAACACCCCCTTAGACTGGACAGCAATCTCCCGCTGCTTAACCACTCACTACGCAAACAAACGAGGCACTCTAGAGTACCAAATGACATGTCTCATACAAGGACGAATGACAATTAACGAATTTTACCAAAAGGTATATGGACACTTATCTTTACTTTTGAACAAGATAGGATGTATGGAGATAGGAGAAGAAGCAATTCACTTGTTAACGGAGAATTACCGCGCTAAAGCCCTCGATACTTTTATAAGAGGACTTTCTGGTGATCTTCCCCGGCTACTTGGCATTAAAGAACCAAAAAGCCTACCTGAAGCCCTCCATCTTTGTCTCAAATTAGAAAACCAAAGCTTCAGAGCTTCTCACGCTAATAACCAAACCTTTATCACACCATCAACTTCTCGTCAACAACTCATAAATCAGCAACAGCCACGACAGCAATACACCCAACCCAGATATCATCAACCATTAAACCCTCAAACTAGATTCAAATTTTATCCTGAACTAGCTTATCTACCAAATCCCTTGACATATTCCAACCCACAAAACTACCATAGCAACCAACTAAACCTTAATCACCCTAACATCCAACAACATTCAAATCGGAATCTAAATCAATTTAGTCAACAATATCGGCAACAAAACCAAAATCTATATAGTCCACAGCAAAACATTGCTCCTCCCAGACCCCCTAAACTACCTCAACCGATGGACGTGGATGAGAGTATAAGGACAAGAGCCGTTAATTACGCAAATCGGCCAAAACCCCAAGAATTCGGTAAAAGACCATCAAACGCTTCAATGATACATAACCCCCCCCAAAAAATGCAAAGAAACTTTCACATAAATTCTAACGAACCACCAGAGGACCAATACAACGAAAGCGTATACAACTACAATGACCAATACAACTACAATAACCAATCCGACTACAATGAGCAAACATACAATGAGCCAAATCACGAGGACACAATTGAAGAAACACTCGACCTCACTGACGTACATTTTTTAGACTAAATAGCTCTTCGCTACCTTATTTTAGATGCAGGACGAAGAGCGGCGAAATAATGCAAATATTAGTAGACACCGGATCCAATAAAAATTACATACAATCAAGCTTAGTAGAAAAAGCAATAGCGAACAATACTCCTTTTCTAGCCAACTCAGTAGGCGGCAAAATAAAAATTACTCACCATACATATCTAAATCTTTTCAATTTGGAAAATTGCAAATTAAAATTTTTCCTATTGCCAACACTCACCACTTTCCATGCCATATTAGGAAACGATAGCTTAAAAGCACTTTCAGCAATCATACACACAAGAGAAAATTACATGGTAGTAGCAAATACGAAAAGAATCTATCTAAGACAATATAGTGTACAGGACGTTAACTTAATACATATCCGTGACGAACATATGAGTACAGTAGAAAAACATGCAATTAGGAAACTAGTACAAAAGCACCGAAATCTATTTTCGGAACCGGACGAAAAACTAACCTACACAACAAAAGTAGTTGCAGGAATTCGAACAAATTCAGACACGCCTATATACTCCAAGTCCTACCCTTATCCTATTAGCCTTAAAGAGGAAATTGAAAAGCAAGTAAATAAACTATTAGACGACGGTATCATACGACAATCAAGATCACCCTATAACTCACCTGTATGGGTAGTGCCTAAAAAAGAGGACGCGTCTGGCAAAAACAAATTTAGAATGGTTATAGATTACAGGAAGCTAAACGCAGTTACAGTTGCAGATAGGTATCCAATACCTGAAATAAATGAAGTTCTCTCCCAACTAGGAGAAAACCGAATTTTCTCTGTGATTGATTTAAAAAGCGGTTTCCATCAAATTCCTCTTAAGGAATCTGACGTGGAAAAAACAGCATTTTCAGTGAACAATGGAAAATACGAGTTCACCCGACTTCCGTTTGGTTTGAAAAACGCCCCGGCCATATTTCAACGGACGCTTGACGACATACTAAGACAAAACATAGGTAAAATATGCTATGTATACATAGACGATATAATTATATTCAGTAAAGACGAAAAACCACACTCCGAACACATAGACACAATTTTTGATACCCTCAGTAAAGCAAACATGAAGGTTCAAATCGATAAATGCAAATTCTTCAAAAAGCAGGTCGAATTCCTAGGATTCGTTGTATCTTCCAAAGGAATTTCTACAAACCCTTCCAAAGTACAATCAATATTAAATTTTCCATACCCCCAGACGATCAAGGACTTACGATCATTCTTAGGCTTATCTGGATATTATAGAAGATTTATCAAAGATTACGCCAAATTGGCCAAGCCACTTACATCCCTTCTTAGAGGTGAGGAAGGAAGAATGTCGAAAAGAACCTCGAAAAAAATCCAAATAAATCTAAATGAGGAAGCTAAATCTGCATTCAACAAAATTAAATCCACACTGACGTCTAAAGACGTAATTTTACAATATCCCGATTACAAGAAAGAATTTGACTTAACTACTGACGCCTCAAAGTATGCCATAGGCGCCGTTTTAGAGCAAAATGGCAAACCAATAAACTTTATATCAAGAACATTGAACAAGGCCGAAGAAAATTACGCAGTCAACGAAAAAGAAATGCTTGCCATTATATGGGCACTGAACTCATTTAGAAACTATCTATACGGTACAGCAAAAGTTGTAATACATACAGACCACCAACCACTTACATACGCTCTCAGTAATAAAAATAATAACTCCAAACTAAAGCGATGGAAAGCCATACTAGAAGAATACAACTATGAATTAAAATACAAACCTGGGAAAGCCAATGTAGTTGCAGATACATTATCCAGGCCTTTTGAAATAAACTCCCTATTAGTTGCTACACATTCCGACGAAAGCTCATCACACAATCTAATTCCAGCAGTCGAAGGACCCATAAATGCATTCAAAAACCAAATTTGGATCTCGTTAGCAGACGAAGACAGCTACCAGTTTAAAATACCATTCCCGACCTACCATAGACATATAATAACTAAACCCAACTTTTCAACAGAGAATTTAACTTCACTATTGAAACGATACCTTAACCCTCAGTGATAAATGGTATATTTACATCTGAAGGAATTATAGGGAAAATCCAAGAAATTTACCCACTTCACTTTAGTAATTATAAAATTCGTTACACCCAAACAGAAGTAAAAGACATAACAAGTGAGGATGCACAAAACGAGGAAATACTAAACGAACACAAGCGAGCACATAGGAATAGAGACGAAAATAAAAAACAACTAATACAAAGATGTTACTTTCCAAAGATGAAAGCAAAAATAGAAAATATAATTAAACAGTGTAGAGTCTGCAAGGAAAACAAGTATAATCGCAACCCTAATAAACCGCAACTACTAGAAACCCCAATACCTCAATACCCTGGAGAAATTGTGCATATAGATATTTACAGTACGGAAAAAAAATTAGTTCTAACAGCAGTAGATAAATTCTCCAAATATGCTCAAGTCAAAATAATAGAGTCAAAATCAATAGAAGATATCAGAGAACCTTTACGTCAAATACTTTTCGCTTTTGGTATACCCAAAACAATAGTTATCGACAATGAGAAATCTTTAAATTCAGCTTCCATACAATTTATGGTCGAAGACCAACTAGGTATTAAAATTTTTAAAACTCCCCCATACACAAGCACAGTTAACGGACAAGTAGAAAGATTTCACTCTACCCTGTCTGAAATTATGCGCTGCCTTCAAACGGAACGCACACACCGCTCATTCCAAGAACTCTTAGACCGATGTACATACGAATATAACTACACCATACATTCCGCAACAGGGAAACGACCCATAGAGACATTTTTTGGCAGACGTGTTACAGTAGACCCAGAGCAGTATGAAAATGCACGACAGGAAAATATAGAAACCCTTCGGAGAAGACAGGCAAAAGATTTAGAAAACCATAATAAAACACGAAACCCTATGAAAATATATACTCCTGGAGATGTAATTTATGTCAGAATAAACAAACGAATAGGGTCAAAACTTACAGCAAAATATAGAAAGGAAACAGTTAAGGAAGACAAATCCAGTGTAGTAATCACTGAAAAAGGACGGACGGTACATAAAAGCAACATCAGACAATAGTAATTTTTTTTTTTTTTTCTTTTACCTTGCAGTTTTTTTGTGCACCTAGTGTACGCAGATTTTAAAATAATAGACTATACAAATTCACAATTAGCAACATTTGATACAGGATTGACAAGAATACAAACAGGAACCTACCGAATAATACATATAGTAGACCTAGACGCATTTCAAATGACACTCGACGAAATGGACAACACCATTAAAACCAAGATGACATCAGAAAATCCCTTTCTACCCATTTTGATAAATGAATTAACCCTTACCCAAACTTACCTAAATAGACTACGACCCAAAAGATTTAAAAAATCCATAGATACAATAGGAAAAGTCTGGAAATGGATCGCAGGAAATCCCGATCATGACGACTTAGTAATTTTAGATAATCAAATAAATAATATAATAAACAATAATAATAATCAAGTAGTAATAAATAAAATAATTTTTGATAGGATAAATAATATTACGAGAGTATCAAATAAGATTTTAAAAACGGTACAATCTAATGAAGATGTACAACGCAATTTTGCTGTAGAACTAAAATATAAATTAAAGATTGTAAAAGAAGAAATTATTAATATTGATTATGCGATTCATTGGGCCAAAGCCGGAATCGTCAATTCGTATATTTTATCAAATAAAGAACTAGCATTAGCAAAATCCATTTTTATAAAAAATAACTTCACATTAAATAATGTAGAAGAATCGCTAGAATTTGCGAATATAAAAGTAGCCTCAAATGAAACAATGTTATTTTATATGATAGGAATACCATTAATAAACGAAGAAACTTGTGATTCAATTGTAATCAAACCCATAAAGAAAAATAGATATATTAATAAAATTCCCTATGAGGATATCGTAACATGTAGTAAACATAAGGTATTTGGAATAAAAACAAAATGTAATGAAAATAATCATATAAGAATTTGTAACTATAAGAATATGATAGATATTAGTAACACTACTTGTGTCCCGCAATTACTCAGAAGCGAACCAGCAGAATGCACTCAAATAAATAACCAGCACATCCCATCGATTGAAAACATCTTCCCTGGCATCATATTATTAAACCAGTATAATGGCACAATTCAAATTGATAATCAGAAAATAAATCTTGTGGGATCATACGCCGTTCAATATCGCAATTCCACAGTTTTAATCGACAACCAAAAACACTCCTTTAACGAAACACTAACTAGCAAACCATTACCCGCAATCCTACAGTCAAATATCCCTCCGAACAAAGAGGAAGAAATTCTCAGCCTTGAGATGATGAAGGAACTCCACATAAATAACACCAATCATTTACAAACACTGCAGACAACCCACACAGCAGCTCTAATAACAAATTTTTCATTAGTAGTTATTTGCCTGATCAGTCTAGCAACAATAGGCACTGCACCAATCATAAGGAAGAATTGCAAGACAAAACTAATAGAACCATCGAGCTACAATGTAAACGTGAATGTGGCCAATAACAAAGAAGACACATCGGAAACTCCCACGTCACAAGTGCCAATAACCCTAATAGTTTGAACAAACGAGGACGTTCGTTTTTGACGGCGGAGGAGTTAGCAACACTAAAGTTAACTGCCATAAGCAGAATAATGCTGGATAAGCAATTAACCAACTAACATCCGGCACGCGCAGTGTAAACTACAGTCAGGCCGACCAACAGTAATGCAAGCATTGCAACAATTGCAAATCAACATCCGGCATACGCAGAATTAATAGTGCTAGCATAAGTAATTTTTAAGTTATAAATAAGGGATAAATTAAAAATGTAATTAGTCTTAACAGAACGTTTTGTCAATAAAGGTCATTTTGACCAAAAAAATAAATTTTTTTTGTCGTTTCAATGTAACCGGCAATAATTTATATATACGTATCAGAGACCTGCACGAGTAATTAAAAAAGTAACATGTTAGCAAGCGGCGATGCCGATGCGGCGAGTACACGCTATGTAACGGTACTTTGGCATCGTGGGCATCGGCATCGTGGGTATCGGCATCGCGGCATCGCCGATTACTAACATGTTACCAGTGGTCGGCATTTCTTAGAACAATTGTGGAAACTAACTTCACACGTACGCTTACGCTCTATCTTTCAGTCGTTGTCGAGCCAGCAACGAATTAACATCAAGCAAGACTATAGCGCAAAACCAAATATGCCCTGCGAGAAATATTTTATGATTCTAAATTCCTTTCGTGCCATGCAATGCCTTTTATGTTCCAAGTCTTTTAAAGATAATAGGGAATATATCCTTAAAAGACATTTTGTTAATTTTCATTATACTATTAATTATTTAAATTAGATGCTTAATTTTAATTCCAATTTCTCACTGTGCTACTCTTTTTGTTACTTTTTTTTCGTGCTCACCAACGCAATGATAGATCCTCTCATGCCGACCACTGCATGTTACTCAATAAGTATTGTGCGCGAAGAAAAGAACTTCGTTTCATTTGCCATTGACGATACCAGATAGTAATCGTACGATGCCACGATGCCGCGATGCCAATGCGCAATGTTACCTTCGCATCGTGGTAATCGTCAGAAGTGTTACTTAGTAACGTAATCGTACGATGCCTGCCTTAATCGTGCAGGTCTCTGATACGTATATATGTGTGTACGAAAAACACCGAAAAGAGAATTAACCGACCGTAGGTAATTTCACTTGTTAGTCAGAATGTATATAATTTGTGTAACTGCGCCGCATATACATAAGTATGTATGTATATATGTACGCAGTGAGAAGAGGCCGCGAAAAGAAAATAGAATGATGATGAGAAAATATATGTATGTACTAAATGTAGATATTTGCAATATGGATATACTTATGCATATGATTTGCGTAGTAAAGGAGCCCGTTATGCTCTTTATATGTTTTTATAAATATATGTGAAATGTATGTATGTACATTAGGGTGATTCAAAAAAAAATTTTTTTTTTGTTTTTTTTGATTGGTACTCGGAAAAATGGGTTCCTAGACACCTCTAAGAAAGCCTCTCCAAATATGAGTTTTTAATTGTAACGGGAAGGTCCCCCGCCTAACGGTTTTCTATTTTTTCTTATTATCAGATAGAAAAATTTATATCTCGCTTCCAACTACTTGAAAAAATATCTTGTTAATTAGGTTTTGTAGGAAATTGAATGCTTTAAAATATGGTCTCTTATGATTTTTTCGTAAACCCAACCGTTTAAAAGATATTAACGGTTGAAATTTGACTATTTTTGGAAAAATTCTTTATTTCTTATTAATTTTATAACTCAATGAAAAAAAATTATTATGACTGATAAAACACATAGTTTTGTAGGAAATTTACTGCTCTATAAAAATGGTCTACAATGATTTTTCGATTAAGTTAAGCGTTTACGAGATATTCATCGTCAAACATCAATGCACATTAGGATGGATCAAAAAAAAAAAAATTTTTTTTTCGGTTGGTACTCTTAAAAATAGGTTCCTAGACACCTCTAAGAAAGCCTTTTATATGTATATATTTTTTAGGGGTAGTTTTGTGTCATAACACAACGGTAAGCATTTACCGGCAATCACTAATCTGTTATACGCAGTACCAAACTACTTTGTTAGCGGTTTTCGGTTTTTACCGGAAAATAAACCGAACACCAAAAACAGTTTGGTAACGGTTTTTAATTTTAGTTTAATTTTTTTTTTCGACCGGAATTTTGGTCTGAACCGTAAATTTTATATTTTAGATTTTAACCCATACATATGATATAATATATAAAAATTGAAAGGAGACGATACAACTCACTTGGATTGCCGCCAGGGGCTTTTGTATATAATATGTAATATGAGTGTATTTGTCTGTGTGTATGTGCCAGTGCCTGTGCCTGCGCTTGTGCCTTTGCTTGTGCCTTTGATTCTTTCTCCTATCCTTTTGCTGTTGGTTGCTGTGGTGAATCCCTGGTGTCTTTGTGGTTCCTTTTTTCTTGATTCTTTTTTTTTTTTTTTGTTTGTGCGTTATTATACCCAAAACTTCACTTATTCACTTATTTTCACCGCACGATTATTATTTGTTTTCCTTTTCACCTCACTGATGGTTTACAACTTTTTTTTTTTTTTTGTCACTGCACGTTTTCACTCACTTTAACTTATAGATATATATATATATATAGATATATATACCACTGCACTCTCCTTCTTCTTTTTTTTTTTTGCACTTTCTACGTTACTTCACTGTTTTATATGTTATGCCTTTTTATACATGTATATATTTTTTATATTTTTTCGTTTTTGCCAACTTTTGTCATCATTCGTTTAAAATTTTTTTTTGATTAATTTTTTTTTTTTTCCAGTCAAACAATAGTTAAAACATTTTCATTGGTACACTCTACCATTCTAGAGATTGCTCGCACTTTAGCACAGGATAAAAAATCTACGACGGAAAAACAAATCTTTCCCGCCATCAAGGAATATAACCAAACCATGCACTCAGTGACACAAAGGAAGCCAGTCGATCTTCTTTTCAACAAGGACACTAGTGAAAGAGTGAAAAACAATATTGAACAAAAGCAGCAACAAATGCTAGAATACCATAACAAGAAAAGAACTCTAAAAGAATTTAAACCGGGACAAACAATCTACGAAAAAACTAGTAGACGTGTAAAATATAATAAAAGATACATTAAACACGTCGTTAAAGAAGACAAAGAAAATACAGTGTTAACTACAAAGAATAAAATAATACACAAAGACAACATTAGAAATGTATCGCACGATTGTAATAATGACCCTCCTAAAGGAAGCAACAGCGCTACAAGTGACCAATGTGGAAAATAAAAAATATTTGCTAACAGAAACGTATCCCAGTTACATCTACGAAAATTCAGATTACCTATTCCACATGATTAATTTAACCAAAATCTTATTATACTACGACTCACTTTATGACTCAATGCAAAGCACTGCAGGATTAGCAAAGGAAACTGCATTAATGAATAGAATTGATATACTAAAAAACCAACTCTTAATCAGGAAAAAGCCTAGAAGTTTAAATTTTTTAGGATTAGCATTTAGTTTTGTTACAAGAGTACCAGACCATTACGACATGGTAGACATTAAAAAAATTAACGACATTATAGAAAATAATAACAAACAAAGATTGATCAACACTCATTTTGAGAAACTGTTAAAAATATTCAACTGTAAAACAATTACCCAACACACAATGTTGCAGGAAATTCACAAAGAATTAGAAGACTTAGCTCTAACAAATCAAAATTATTAGTAATTATGTCCACAAATACGAAATATCAATTCAGTAATATACAAAAATTACACAAATTTTTAATCCCGTATGAAGAGCATCCCATACGAAATATTTGTATAACTGTTATTGTAATAATCACACTATGTATTCTATTATATGTTAGCTTTAAATTGTATTATGAACTAATAAAATGTAAAACAGTAAGATCACAAGAGAGACAGCTAAAGCAATACGAACAGATCCTGAAGAAGCAAGGAATGGAGCATCTAATAAAAAAAGATGCTATAACCAGTGTATAAAAAGATCGGGAGATCTTTTCACCAAAGGAGGGGGGAGTTAATACCTAGCCATACATATATGACCAACAACAACAAGCCAATACCACATCACGCATGTGCAACGTGATCAGCACACAGACACATGGAGGGGCATCATCATACAAGAATGTACAGCCACCACGTGACCAACAACAACAAGCATGACATTATCCAAGATGCCACGCCACCGGAATTAGCTAATCGGAAGCCGACACAAGTTGACTGCACTGCTATAAAAGAGTGACGCACATACAACTTTTGTTCTCAGTTTAAATATAATCATAGGCATAGCCGGTAGTATATTATTGTTCATGGTGTAAACTTATATACATATATTTGAATAAAGAAACCTTGGAGGAGTCCAAGGGAAATATATTTTTATAGAACAACTAAAGATTGTTCTTAATTAGTGCGAATACTTAAGCGAGTGGTACTTAAAACAATAATTTCTATGTATTTCATAAAAATAAACCGTGAGAAGCAGCACGATATAGGCAGTTAAGAGGGATGATTTTCATTTAAGCGGAGTACTACTTAACCGGGATTCACTGTACACATAAATCAGAGGAATATTGAATATTTTCTTTGATACATTTCTTGACTTGAAAATAAACTATGTTGTCAATTTTATTCTAATATATTTGAATACTTATATTTGCGGGGTTGTCACTTTTTCCTTCTCATGCAAATAGCAGAAATTGTTCAATTTATTATTTTTAGCTTTTGCCATTGTCGCGAAAAGGCGCTTGTAGGCAAAGGCTTGTTCGGGGAGATGTAATGGTGTTTGTACTTATGAATGGAGCAAGTTTGCCTGTTGAAGGTGCATTGCGTTTATGAATGAAAATATTGTTATTAGGTGTTTTTCTACAAATTTGGGCATCGACTATTTGGCTGCCATATTGACTACTGACGCTGCTTATGTTATTTGAGACGATTGTTGTTTTTGTAGAACAATATTTGTAGTTTTTGCGGACAACATATTTACATGTGTACGCATATTTGTATGTTGGTTTGTGTATACATTTAGGCTGTTCTCGATAAGGTGGTTATCGGGTTATGTGGTTATGTGATTAAGTAAACAACAACAAAATGCGGTATGACAAAATAACCAAAGTTGACCAATCTAGACCCTTGATTACAGATTATGTGGTTGTTTGCTTATTTCCAGTGTTAGAAAGTCGTTGCAATTTTACTAAATGGCATCACAAAAAATAAATAAAACTAAGCGAATGGCATTTCCATTTAGATTTTCTTATTGCAATCTACTATTAACAGCTGTTTTTTGTTTACAATCAGCAAATTAAAACCGTAACAAAAAACATCCAAAAGCATCAAAAAGAATCAAAAATCAGCAAAAATCATCAAAGTAAGTGAAAAGATAAAGTACAACATAAATATGCATTTTTTGACATTAATTTTAGTGTCTAGAGAAGTACGAAAGCGCCGGCAAGAAAAGAAGGTGAAAAAAATGGATGGAAGCCGAAATCAAAACTGTGATGTCCTATATGCAGGATCACCGAAACGTCGAGGTTAGTTTTCGACACATTTTTTTTGATTTAATTACATCTCCTTTAATTTCAGAAACCAACAGCGAAAATCTACTACAGTAAGTTGCTTGCAGTGACAAAAATTGAAGCAACGTGAAACACCTTAAAATGTAAGATTCGCTATTTAAAAAGCCTAATGAAATCGGCAGAATACTGGCTAATTCCACGGGCGCTGGAGTAGAGGATGGCGATGTTTGAGCTGACTGTGATGGGTAGATTTTATATATATTTTAATATCAACTTTGGAATTAAATTGATTTGCTTTATTACAGATAAAGTGCTTAAAAGTTGTCCGCACTACAAATAATTAGCGGACATTTTTGCTACGGAGAGGGAAGCTGAGGTGGTAGTAATGAGCTCCTCTGCAATGGAACTCGACTCTGTACAAAATGTTGTGGATGATTTGGAAGACCCCGAACCCGAAGCGCAGGAAGAAAATGACATATCTGAATTGGCATCTGGCTCATCTGCGGCCAGCCCTTTCGTAAAAAAAATTAAGGCCAAACACCAAAACACTGCCATTGATAAACTGGCAACATTAGAAGCTGAGAGACGGAGCTTCCGAGAAAAACAGCGTCAATTTGAAATAGAAAAATTCAATTGGATGAAGCAAGTTGAAGCAAACAAACATGAAAATGAAAAGAAGATCGAAAACGATTTCCAACTCAAAAAAATAGAGTTGGAGCAGAATGAAAGAACAAGGAAATTAAAAATAATAATATAAATAACCAATAAACAAATAAATAATTTTTTTACTTCTTATTAAAACAAAAATATGAATATTTATTGAAAAATTAAATTGTAAAGTGCTTGTCTTTTTAGTTCGGGGGTAGGTGCAACAATAGCATCTCCATCATATTGGCATCCATGGGCTTCGACACTTTGCCTTTCAAAGTGTGAAGAATCTCGCCCTTTCAAGAGTATATTGTGCAGCACACATCAGACAAGTACCCATTTATTAAAAAAATGTTTGACTCTCTCGGTCTTTTATTTTTATCCGCATTTGTTTCAAACTACAAAACTTTTCTTTAAGAACCCCGAAACAATTTTCGACTGTAACACGATACTGGCTGTTTACTTTGTTGAATTTAGCATGTCTTTCAGAGTCTGCTAAAGAAGAATTACTTCGGTATGGTGTTATTAAATGTTTTGTCAACTTATACGCAGAATCACCTACAATCCACTCTTCTCCACTAAATTAGCTAGTTGTGTTTCTTCCAATATGAGATTTCCTAAACACTTTAGAATCGTGGTAGCTTCCGGGATTGCCCACTTCGGCATGTAATATGCGTAACTTATGGTCACATACGACTTACAATTTGATAAAGTATATTTGTTGCCAAGAAAAATACACCTCATGATTTTTATTCGGATTTTCGGCCAGTTTAATCTCGCTACCGTCAATGTAACCAATGCAATATGGTAATTCGCAGAATGTTTGGAAAACAAGTTCCCGGCGCTCTGCCGGTCCAGGCCAATGAATGAATTGGGGTAGTTTATTCAAAATTGCCGAAAAAACTCTTTTGGTGATATTGGTCAATGTACCTCCATCTCCCACACCAAAAGTTGTAGCGATTTTACGTACAGAAACACTTTCACCCCATGAACCTAATCGGAGCAATACGATTGCGAGTTGCAAATCTACAGGTATTTGTAAACTTGAATTAGTAAATTCATATCATTAGAAAATATTTCTAGAAGATGAGCGAATTGTCATTTGCTGACGTCCAACATTTGTAAAAATCTTCCATCGTCAAAGCAACACAGAACATTTTCTCGCCAATGAATAGATTTTGGAACATGTAGTTCATCTCCCCGTCTACTACAGATGATTAAAGTTATATCCTCTAGCAGTTCATCTAGTACTTCATCCATTGCATTATGACACTGTTCAGGGCGCAAGAAAATAAATAATTAAAATTCGGATTATTTAATAAGCACATACCTTCAATAAAGTCCATTTCCTAAATAGCAGAACTTATATTAAATTCGATTATTTTGCTTTTTAAACTTTGTTTAGGCATTTTATAAGTAGGAATTTCATTGAACTAAAATTGTAAACAATGAACGCTGTTTGTATAAAAATAAGCAAATAACCATACAACATAGGGTGCTCACGTAGCATAGAGTTTATTTTTAATCTAATAATCACATAACCCGATAACCACCTTACCCTGAACAGCTTAATTATTTGTTCAGCAATGTCGCACACACTATGCCAATGTCGCATACACTATGCATATGTATGTACGTACAGAGCAGTGCGCGCACACTTTTTTACTGATAAATGATAATATCACGATTTGAATTTGAATTGTACTTACATACATATGTATGTATGTAAATATATGCTAACAAGTAGATGCGTATGAAAATTTAAATGATGAAATGCAATTTACATATGTACAACATTATTGTAATGTAATGTAATATATTAAGTTTTTTAAGGCATTGTTGCGAATTTACTGCTTGCTAGTTTACTTTTCTAGGTTCGTATCTCTGGATTGAAAAATAAAACCAAAACCTGTTTAATTCAATTCAACAACTCTTTATTTCGCAATTTGTCTTCACTATAACAGTTTACTCTTAGCACTGGATCATTACGTTGGCGCTGCCACGGCTTATATAGCCACGCACTCCTTGCTGATGCCGAAGTGTCCTTCTAGAATATTGCGTCTGGCAATTATAAGAACATAATGCTATACGGCGCCAAATGCAGCTTTGTTTAAGTAGACAAACGCGGCGCCCAATGTTTATAATAAGGGATCCATACAGCAATACAAATACCAAACTTAATACTACTTTTGTAACACTGCCCTCCACTTAAGCCTAATCGTCCCGATTAGGCACAAATCCTCTTGAACCAAATGGGGCGAGCCTCTCCAAATGTACTACTTTCATTTTCAATCGTGCTTTTCCATTTCTTTGTATGCGGTATACCACGTCATTAAGTCGTTTCATCACCATATAGGGCTCTTCCCTTAAAGGATACACTTCTGGCCATTTACTGAAATAGTCCATGACAACCAGTAGATATTTGTTTCCGGCCGTACTGGTTGGGAACGGACCTGCAGCTTCCATTCCGACTCGTTCAAATGGTGATCCCACGTTGCACTGTTGCAGCCTACCGCGACTTTTGACTTTAGGACCTTTAGCAGTAGAACCGTTGTTTAATCTTCTCTATAGTTTTTGTAATTCCAAGGTGTCCTCCACTAGGTCCATTGTGATATTCTTTCAATACTTTCGGGATCATGGACTTCGGTACTATGATCAGCAGACGAGACTGTTTGCCATCTTCGCTTTCCCAGGTAGCATGAAGGTATCCATTAACGAGGTTTATGCTGTTCCATTGGGCCCAATATGCTTTTGCAGTTGGACTCTCGCAACTTATTTGTTCCTTTGGTGGTCGTACCCCATTTTCCATTTTCTTTGGCTATTATCAGCTTTGCAAGATAAGGGTCTTCCAGCTGATTGATTCTGATGCGGTGAAGAGTCCAATCATCTTCAGGTTCTATATTCAGTTATCGCACGTCGATTATACCTTCTTTTCCTTCTGATTTGGAGCAATGGTTACATTACAGTGGACAAGGGCGACGTGATAATGCATCCGCATTTTTGTGGTGAATCCCCTTTCGGTGTTATGTTTCGAAGTCGTAACTCTGTAATCTTTCAATCCGTCGTGCAATTTGGCCTTCCGGATTCTTAAACTGTAATAACCATTTTAATGCTGCATGATCAGTCCTCAGCAAGAATCGTTGCCCATACAAATACTTGTGGAAATGTTTTACACATTCCACCACGGCTAGTAGTTCTTTTCGCGACTGTTTGCCATCTTCACTTTCCCAGATATGATGAAGGTATCCATTAACGAGGTTTATGCTGTTCCATTGGGCCCAATATGCTTTTGCAGTTGGACTCTCGCTACTTATTTGTTCCTTTGGTGGTCGTACCCCATTTTCTTTGGCTATTATCAGCTTTGCAAGATCAGGGTCCTCCAGCTTATTGATTCTGATGCGGTGAAGAGTCCAATCATCTTCAGGTTCTATATTCAGTAATCGCACGTCGATTATACCTTCTTTTCCTTCTGATTTGGAGCAATGGTTACATTACAGTGGGCAATCCACCACGGCTAGTAGTTCTTTTCGCGTCACACAGTAGTTTTTCTCTGGTTTCCCGAGCACTCTGCTGTAATACCCAATTACTCTTTCTTGCCCGTCGATGAGCTGAGACAGGACACCTCCATTTCCATAAGCGCTCCCATCTGTATCCAGGATGAATTTCTTTCCAGGTATTGGATAAGCTAACATCGGGGCCGAACAAACGGGCGATTCTTCTTCGTTAAATTATGTAAACTTCTAGCCACGTTCGCAAATCCAGGTACAAAACGGCGGGAATACGTCCATAAGCCGAGAAAGCTGCGGAGTTCATGTATGTTGGTGGGTTGAAGCCAATCTTTAACTGCTTTTATCAGTTGACCTCAGTTGACACTTTATGTTCGAGATATGTGACCTGCTTCTTCCATAATGAACACTTTTTGGGATTCAAGCGTAATCCGGCTGATGCTATTCGCTGAAAGACTTCCTCTAGATTTTTTAGATGATCATCAAAACTTTTTCCCATGATGATAATGTCATCAAGATACACCAAACATGTCTTCCAGTTGAGTCCTTTTAACACATGTTCCATCAGTCGCTCGAACGTTGCAGGCGCATTACATAACCCAAATGGCATCACAGAGAATTCCCATAACCCGTCGCCCATACTGAAAGCGGTCTTTTCACGGTCACATTCATCAATCTCGACTTGCCAATATCCACTTTGTAGATCTAATGTAGAAAACCATTTCGCTCCAGACAAGGTGTCTGATGTATCATCGATTCTTGGTAGAGGATAACTGTCTTTCTTTGTGACATCATTTAACTTCCTATAATCTACGCAGAAACGGGTGCTACAATCTTTCTTTTTAACTAAGACGATAGGTGAGCTCCGTGGACTTATTGAAGGTTCGATTACACTGTTTTTGTGCATGTCTTCAATAATTTCGTTAGCATCCTCACGTTTTGTTAGTGGAACCCTACGCGGAGCTTGTCGGATTGGTTTAGCGTCTCCGCTATTTATGCGATGTTTGACAATGCCGGTTCTTCCTGTGTTGCAAATATGGATGCGTATTTTTCTAATAGTTTTTCTGCTTTTAATTTTTCATTTCCATGCAGTTCGTTCAGCAAATTGTTTAGGAGTGTAGGACTTATCTTCTGTGGCTCAATAGTAGGCTTCTGTTGTGACAGTTCGCATCGTGCTATTGCACTTATATTCTGGCACTGTCCAATTACTGCTCCTTTCTTCAGACTTATAGGCGTGTCGAATTCATTCACTACTCTGGCCGGAATGGTAGCGTCTTCTCTAGTTTTCACAAGCGTTCTTCCTACCAATATGGGCGTATCTATTTTTGTTGGTTCCACAATCCACAATTCTTCAGTCCCACCTCCTCCATTCACTTTAGCCCATACAATCGCCTCAGATTTTGGTGGAATACTCTGATTATCATCAACAATCACCCACTTACTTTCAACGTTGGTCACATATCCGGTGTTTATAGGCATCTCCATGTTCTGGCAAAACAGCATTTACTTGTTTAAATCCAAAGTAACCCCGTGATCAATCATGAAATCTACTCCCATTATAATTTCATCCGTGATTTCTGCTACGATGAAGGTGTGATTAACTTCCAGGGTACCAATCATCACTTCGCAAAACACTTTTCCCGCGACAGCTACTTCCTCTCCGGTGGCCGTTCGAAGCTTGCAACCGATTAATGGTTCAACCGTTCCTCTTACCACATCCGGTCGGATAATTGAATGTGTGGCACCAGTATCCAAAGTAAGCGTTGACAGTCGTCCATTTACGATACCGTTGATAGCAAGATTGTTGTCATGGCGGCCTATTTGTGATATCGAGATGGCGGGGCGAATAGTTGTGGGAACCAGCTCACGCCCCTTTGAACTGTTCCGTTTTAGTTTAACGACTTGTGAGATGTGGATGCTCCGTCCTCGTTATCTGTTGGTTGTTTCCGTTTTGATGGGTTTACTTTTATATTGCAATTTCGGGCAAAGTGACCCGCTTTTCCAAAGTTGAAACATCTGCCTGTTGTATTTACTCGCTGTGCAGCAATTGTCTTCAGAGTCTTCAATATTTCTTCCTTCAGCGCCGGTTGTTCCATTTCAGCTCTTTGTACTTTGTGTGCTGATTTACTTAGTAGAGAAGCTGTTTCCTGTGTGAGGGCGTGCGAAACCGTCTCAGCAAACGTTCTTTTTGGCAATGCATGGAGCGTTTGGTGTCCACATCACGAATGCCATTTATGAAACATTGAATTTTTACCCTCTCAATGTAATCCACAGGTGCATCTGCATTTGCCAAATGAGTCAGTCGTTCTATTTCAGTTGCGAACTCTTGCAATGACTCGTTCATCTTCTGACCCCTATTTTGCAGTTCGATCTGGTATATTTGTTTCCGGTGCTCACTACCATGTCGTCTTTCTATCGCACTCATCAATGCCTCATAGTTGTCTCGTTCACAATCTGGAATAGTCTGAAGGATTTCTGCCGCAGGTCCTTTCAATGATACAAACAAGGACGCTACTTTGTCCGCTGCATTCCAGTTATTGGCCATTGCTGTCTTTTCAAACTGAATTTGAAAATTTGAAATGGAATGCTTCCATCGAATATGGGTGCCTCGGATTATTTGTTGATGGTGCAGGGCCATGCAGTTGCAGTTCTCGTATACGATTACTCAATTGAAGAACTTCTGATTTCAAATTTTCTTCGTCATTTTTTAACGTGCTTAATTCGTCTTCAAATTTTGAAAATTTCTGTTGCACTTGTGTATTATTTTCCTTAATCTGTTGTACCAAACGCTTTTCTAACTGCGTATTATTTTCAGTCATTTGTTGTGTAAGGCGAGACTCTAACTATGATGTATTTTCAGCTATTTGCGTCATTTGCTGTGCCAGACGATTTTCTGTTTGCACTACATTTTCTGCCATTTGCTTAATAGCCACTAACAGCATGTTGGTGTCTACACTTGATGATGTTCGTTGTTCTTCTACTTTTTCTTCTACCTTTGTAGAAGTTCCTGGCCCATCAAATTCGAACTCGTCCACATTAATTCCATCCGCTGCATTGCTTCACGTAATCGTGCCTGCAGATCCGCCTTTTGCCCGCTCATCGGCAAATTACGCTCCTCCTGTTCCTTTTTTAATTGCCGAATTCTCAATTCTTCGAATTTAACCATTTTGAATTTGGATTATTTGACAATCGCACTTCTGACACCAATTGTTGCGAATTTACTGCTTGCTAGTTTACTTTGCTAGGTTCGTATCTCTGGATTGACAAATAAAACCAAAACCTGTTTAATTCAATTCAACAACTCTTTATTTCGCAATTTGTCTTCACTATAACAGTTTACTCTTAGCACTGGATCATTACGTTGGCGCTGCCACGGCTTATATAGCCACGCACTCCTTGCTGATGCCGAAGTGTCCTTCTAGAATATTGCGTCTGGCAATTATAAGAACATAATGCTATACGGCGCCAAATGCGGCTATTGTTTAGATTAGCAGACAGCCGCGGCGCCAAATTCAGCTATTGTTTAAGTAGACAAACGCGGCGCCCAATGTTTTTAATAAGGGATGCATACAGCAATACAAATACCAAACTTAATACTACTTTTGTAACAGTATTATGATAGTATCACATATATATATATAGCATATATACAAACATATTTATATATGAAATTATATTGATTGTCAAAAAAGTCTTGCGGTATTTTTATTGAATTTTTTTTTATAGAATTGAAATGAATTTTTGATGACTCATGCCCAGCTCTTGACCGATGCTACGGCTACTACTATGCCAGTCTCTTTCAACCAATTCAGCAATTTTATCGCAATTTTCGACGACAGGCCTTCCGGAGCGTGGCGCATCTTCGACCACCTCTACACCAGAACGTAAACGTTGAAACCATCGTTCTGCGGTGGAAATGGAAACTGTATCGGGTCCATAAACTGAACAAATTTTATTGGCGGCTTGAGATGCGTTTTTGCCTTCATCATAGTAGTACTGTAAAATATGCCGTATTTTCTCTTTATTTTGCTCCATGTTGGCGACGCTATAACTCACGAACGACTTAAAAGAAACGACAATCAATCAAACACGAGTTAGCGCGTGAAATGAGCTTTCCAAAAAGGTATAGCATGACCCAATGCGACGAATAAAACTAGAACTACGCGCTTTCAGCGCCAACTAGCGAAAATACCGCAAGACTTTTTTGACAACCTAAAATTATATTCTCAAACATAAGAAATATTTAATAAATAACTCTTATTTGCATATTAACTGCAAATATTGTTTTGAAAATAGGATAATTTAATTATAAAGTTATTAATTATATTACATATATTCATAGAAATATGCAAAATTATAATCATATCAATTAATATGATTGCATGCAAACGTATAAAATTATATCCAAAAGGCTAACATACATACATATGTCTGGAATAAGAATGGATATTTCCGAGCATAATTTACATTGAATGCTCACCCAGAGAACTTAAAACATGGAGAAGGTGCAAATCGAATTCTGTATGATGTTCGATTGGACGGCTAACAGAGCTTATAAGATTTTTGAAGGGAACTCACCATTCTCGCTGCTATTTAGCAGAATTGAGCATGTTCTCTGACAGAAATATATATAAAATGACTAAATACATGCGAGAATAAATAAAGAGAGCTGCTTTGAGGCAAAATATACAAAGTCACACAGAGAATATATTATTTCTTTGGCACATACAATACGAGCCATATACACCGTTTTCACGGTCAACCAACGGCAGAAACAGGCGTTTTGTGGAAGAGTCAAGTGCTGAACCATTGAGCGCGTCAGACTTCAATCTGTGAAATATTAAAATACACACGTTCTTATGGCCACAGTGTAGTTGTGCAGCTGGCTCAATAACTGTGTTCCTAAGAACGTGTGTATTCTAATATCCGTTTGCAGTCTGTCGCGGTCATTGTGTTCAGTACTTGTATGATGATAGAAAATCGGAGTTGTGCCGAAAAAAATAAAGTAATGGCCGCCGATTGTCACCGCTTCCCTTGTCGTTATAACAGCTTCGACTACAAACGTGCGTAAATATGTATGTACGTATGATCGTGAATACATATCGACGCAGATTTTTGCGAGAAGCACCAGAAAGTTGTTCAATTTATGATTTTTAGCTTTTGCCATCGTCGCGAAAAGACGACTTGTTGGCAAAGGCATGCTCGGGAAGATGTTACGACATCTGTTTTTATGAATGAAGCGAGAGCGCTTGTGGACGGTCAAATTTCTATACAAAAATCGGCTGAAATGTGTGAGAAAATAAAACGGACAACTAGGGCAAATAGTTTTAAAAAAATTTATTGATAATTAAATATAAATGAAAATACATATAAATTTACTTAAATTTGTATAAATTTATTAAAAAGCTTATTTAAATTTATTGAAAAACTGCAAAGAAAAATAAAAAGAAAATTCATTTCATTAGAAAAATACATATATAGGGTTATTAAGAAAATATAATTTTAGTAAAACACGATTTTCAGAATTTGTCTACCTACAACCACAAATTCTCACACAACCTAATCAATAAAGATTAGGTCTTTTTCACCAGCTTTTTTCAAAGCTTGGCTCACGTGTACATACTACTTACTACATTAATAAATACTAAAACTAACTAACAATAACTAATACTAAAACTACTACTACAAACTATTTACAACTTAATTCTACCCTGAAAGAAAAAAGAACATTATTAGTTTTTGAAGAATCTGAAATGAGAGAAAAAAGAAGGAAGAAATGTGTTTAATTATTTGAATAATGTACTTTTATATTTGTATAATTCTTTTACTTTTTATACCACGGCAATTGCTAAAAAAAAATTGAATATGGCCTACAATCTACGTTACCAGTTTCTTTAACTTTTCTCTTTTATTATAATACCTCGCCCTAACTTCATTTTTATAAAGCTCTTCCTGCTGGTGTGCCAGCCATTTCGCGTTTTTAAACAGGAAAACTGTTATTAAAAAATCTAAAAATTGATGCCTATGTTCGAGGCAATCTCCAGCCTCGCTATACCACTCTGGGTATTTCCGTTTTGTTATTGCAGTAATCTGGGCTAAAATCATCGATTTTATACCCACTCTGCAAGAATTTGCTATAAAAAGTTCTTTATAGCGGCTCATTTGTAGGCGGCTTATTTCGAAGGCCCTATCATCGGGATTAACCAGCCTTAGGTCATCCGCGCTTTTATAATTTTTGGACCTTATAAGGGCTTCCGATGAGTCTTCCAACGAGCTTTCAGTATTCCGCATTAAAATGGCACATTTGTCGCACTTCAATCTATATAAAACCTTCTGGTATATCGCATATCCAGTATAGTAACGACGAACCTGTATTTCGGCTGCTTTTTCAGTCTGAGCAAAGTGCTCATCTGGAATACATATTTCTTCCACGGCAAGTTGCTCAGACTTATTTAAATTTTCTTTCAGCCTGCCTGTTTGCGAGAAGTTGCGTCGCAATATATGCATGGACACTAGCCTTGCTACAATATATTGGATCTCGTGTGCTGACGGATGATTATTACATCCTAAATTTGCCCCTATCTTATAAAAAAAGTTTTCCAGTGCATCCTGGTTCATTCTCCCTAAGAGTATAAAGAGTATTCGAATATTCTTCGAATATATCGCCGCTCAATGCAGTCATTGCATTTATTGTTAATACAAATGAAACGAGGCATACTATTTGGCTGGCGGGCTTTTTAATATTCTTTATGTACTCAATGTGTTCTTTGAGCCTATTAATTTTGTCAATACAACCTCTTTGTATTGGTCGTCTTCGCGGATTTGGATTGCAAAGCGTCTTGCAATCCAATTCGTCGAACAGATCATTCATACGTTTCACCGGCAGTTGGGTTGCTTTAGCGCATTTTTTTAAGTGCTCATCGGAGCCCAACAAATTTTCTTTTATTGTCATATCAATTGCTGCGGCGACCGAATTGCTAAATACTTGTGTCGCTCTTGACACTGACATTTTTTCCATGCTTCCGGGGTACACATGCGAATAGGTTAATTTAGGGCACATTTTAAAATTAACGTTCGCATGGTCTATGGCATATATTTTTCGGACAACTTTAAAAGTTGTCAGCCCATCTTGTGTTTCAACGTCATACTTTAAGATCATATTGCGCATGCATTTTATTAAATGGGAATAATTGAACATCATATATATTTTTTTTTTGTTATGAAAGAAATATGGTTTTTCGCTCGTAGCGCCTAATAGTTGCCTCAATTTGGTATTTGATGTACCTTGGTCGCACACTATTGATTTAATTTTAAGCCAGATTTCTTCCGCGGCATTTATATTGCTCTTGAGCATATCCAATAAATTCTCACTTTTGACGCCATCTTTTACTACATAGTAGGAAATTACGTATTTCCACTTTGCGACTAAGCCTTTCAACATAAAAAAGCAGCACTTATTGTCGACCACGCTTTCCCGGTGACCTTCTCCATTATCGACGAAGCCATCAATCACATCTCGTACTTTGTTGTACGTCAGATCTTTTCCGATTGAGATTTCGTCGAAAATTAGTTTGCATATGCGTTCTTCTAGATTAAAGTCTTGAACAATTTTCTTTAAATTATTCAAGACTTTTTCGTCGATACCGGGGGCAGACATACCGGATCGGACGCCAACGCAAAAGTGTTTCTTTGTGGGGCAATGCAAACCCCAAGTCGTCGCGCATAAAATTATAGGTCTTAGTCGACATATAATTAATATTTAAAGCCATTGCTTTCTCCTTTTCATCGTAGGAGTTTTTTTTCTTCAAAATCATCTTTGCGAATGTTATCGCACGTTCATTTGCATCGCCTGTAATTATGACGTTTTTTTAAAGAGCTTGACATTTTTTTGTCAACAGGAAAACTTTCCTTTTTAGCTCTTTAATCTTTTTTATTTGCCTCAAAGAATTGCTTTGAAAACCCCTAGCTACTCGAGCGTAATGCTCGTGGTCGCGAACAGTGATATTCTCACTATCTTCGCACTTCATTTGAATCTCATGAAGGCGGGCATATTTTTCAAATTCTTCAAATGGTATGTCATTTGGATTTCCCATCTCCTCAAATGACATATCATTAGGTGGTGTACAATCAGTTTTTAAAACATCATATGTTTGTACAACCGGCGGCAAAACGCACTGTGGTGATTGCTGACTAATTTCGTCAGCTTCAATTTCTAAATTTAGCACAGGAACAGCTTCATTTAAAATCCGCTTTGACGAAATATCTTTCTTGTGAAAATGTCTTTCACATATATATAAATGTTTTTTCACTGATAACTGAAGATTGCAGGCCTTCACCCAATTATTTCTAGCAACTTCCGTTTTAGGAAACGTAAAAAGTTTTGCTCCACCGGCACAGTTGCTAACGCAGCAACTTTTGTACGGGCGCGCCGGTTGAAATAATTGGGTTGGGGCCTCATCTAAAAAAATTGTAAATAAATATAAAGATACATAAATATAAAATATATATAATAAATACTAAATTTCAAAATAAGTATATGTACATATATGTATGTACATATATGTAATAATATTAAATAGTATATGCACTAGAGGTGTTCTACGTTATATGGAGATTTTTGAAATAGTGTTTTAAGTTAACAGAATGGGCTAATTTCTTTCCTTTTTATGTAAAAATGTTTAAAAAAAAATTTGGGGACAATTGGATGATGGGAAGACGGCGCGGAAATGTTTTAAAATTAAAAAATTGCCTTCCTATAGGAAAAAACAAGTTTTATGTATTCAAGTATCAATTTTTCTTTTAGTGTATTTATTAAATGAATATGTATGCTTTAATATGTCTCAACTAGCACGATATAAAGAATAATTTTAATAATATTTTGTTCTTATTTCGAGTGAAAAAACGGTAAATAATATTTTTTTTATCGCACCATCGTCGTAACTGTCGATTGCTTTATTTTTGCAACATGAACCAGCAATATTTGCAAAAATAAAAAACGAACGACTGCAAACTTTGGTAACGGTATTTTTGGGCAGCGAAATAAAACAGTAAATGGACTGTGTTCTTTTTTCAATAATTGTCACTCTCGTTTGTTTGGCATTTGAAATCAGATGTGTTAATTTGTGTTAATTTGTGCGAAATTGTGATTATTTATTTAAAAAAAGAAATGAGTGAATTACCAGCAACTGCGAGTACATTACATATACAAACACGACAACGTTCTAAACAAGTTGTGAATATTGAACTAATTGGAAGAATTTCTCATCAGATAACAGGTGCTAAACTACCATCGAACAAACAAGTACTGCAATTACTATTTTATAACATTAGATTTGTGTATCGGCAATTGAGAGAAAGTGCAAAATTAACAATAAATGCTGTATTAATATTTTGGCAACAAGCTCGAATTCCGACAAAAGATGTAGCTAGGTGTGTCGATAAATTAGAATCTCTGTACAAATTATGGCAAAAGATTCAAAAAACCGTACCAAATAAGAGATCTGATGCTCAGAAAAAATTGTTGAAGACTTTTCTGCAGAATTGGATAATTTGTTTGACATTGCTCATAGAGATGCCTTACAAAACATGCGTATTAGCGAAGACAAGGAATTTTTGATTCTCCAAAGGCAAAAAGGTCGCCCTGGTAGCATGGCCGGTGCTGACATGGTATTGTATCGGCGACAAAACAGAGCAGATCACCGCATTGAGAAAGAAATGTCTAGAAAAAGGAAACATCAACAAATGTCGGAAGTGAATCGTAAGTTTATCAAATGAAATTAATTTTATTTATAGTGGTAATGGTCAATTTTAAAATGATATTGTGTAGTCGAACTCAACGACGATTTTGGTATGGACTATGAAGAAGATATTGGTGACAGTGAGCCTGAAGTAGCGGAAACCAATGTGAAAAAAAATACAAAACAAACTGCTTCAACTTGTATTAACAGGGGAAGAAAACATTTTATCACACCGCGATTGCTTTCAGCACTTGATAGCGCCAAAGTAAGCGATGGAAAGGCGATGCACATTCTGATGGCGACTGCAGAAGCATTGGACCAAGAGCATCGCGGAAAAGAAACACAGAGGATTCAAGAGAGTTTTATTGACAAAGTATACCATGATTGAAAATATACGTATAGGTTAAATACTAATAATATTCTATTCTAGCTAAGTGATACACAAGCAATGGTCGTCCACTGGGATGGTAAAGTATTGCCAGATCTAATTGGAAAAATAAAAGTTGAACGAATTGCAGTGCTTGTTAGTTATAATGGCGAATCCAAATTTCTAGGCGCTCCAAAACTTATATCTGCCACTGGTGAAAATATAGCTACAGCCGTTTTTGATACACTTAGTAAATGGAATATTTTAGATCGCGTAGAAGGCATGTCTTTTGACACCACGTCCACTAATACTGGTCCAATGAATGGAGCATGCGCTCAATTGCAACGCATGTTAGGAAGAAATTTGTTGACGTTACCATGCCGTCACCACATTCTAGAAATATACTTGCGTAGTGTATTCGACCTGCATTTCAAAGTGACTCAAGCACCAGAAGTCTCAATTTTCGAGAGATTTGCCAAAGCCTGGCCAAATATTGACACTTCATCATTTAAGAGTGGGCTCGACTGTTAAGATATAAAATCTCATATAAGTGATGGCATCTGCAATGACATCAAACAATTTTGTCATTCACAATTACAAAAAACTTTTGTTCGTGCTGACTACGAATTTTTACGTCTAGTACTTATATTTCTTGGTGACAAAGGTGGTAAATTTAAAACACCCGGAGTTACAAGTCATGCACGTTGGATGACAAAGGGAATATATTCCTTGAAAATATTTCTTTTTCGTGATCAATTTCACTTGAGTAAAGCTGAATTAAAAGGCTTAAGTCAGATTTGCGTTTTTTTAGTGCGTTTATATATAAAAGCTTGGTACAAATGCTCTAATGCAATTACCTCTCCCCTGCATGATTTAAACTTTGTAAAAGAATGTATTAATTATGAAAAAGTGAACCCAAGTATTTCTTCGGAATTGCTGAGAAAAATGCAACAACACATGTGGTATTTGTCAGAGGAAAACGTCGCAATGGCTTTCTTTGATTTCAATGTTTCTGTAGATGTTAAGAAAAAAATGGTAAAGAATTTAAAATCAGAAGAGCTAACTATTAAACTACAAAACAATCGCAAAATAAAAAAATTAAGTGACTTAGGCAATTCGGATTTAAGCGGATTTGTATCGAAAAGAACTTTAACATTTTTTATGAAGTACATGTTGTCAACCAACTTTTTGTATTTGGATCCAGAGTCTTGGGAAACAAACGAGGAATTCCAAATGGTCGCACAATATGCCACAAATTGCTTGTTACTAATGATACAGCGGAAAGAGGTATTAAATTTATAAAGGATTTCAATACTTTTCTTACAAATAAAGAAGAAGAAAAACAGTTCCTCCTTAAAGTTGTTGAAGAATACAAAAAAAAATATAAGTCCTATAAAAAATCAGAATTAATTTAAGTTTTAATATTTCGAGATGTATTAAATAAATTGATATGAATAAAAATATTTCCTTTAAATAGTAGTTTTAAGTTAATATAATGCAAAAAATTGGAGAAAAATAATACACTAAAAGAAAAATTGATAGTTGAATACATAAAACTTGTTTTTTCCTATAGGAAGGAAATTTTTAATTTTAAAACGTTTCCGCGCCGTCTTCTCATCATCCGATTGTCCCCAAATTTTTTGTTTAACATTTTTACATAAAAAGGAAAAAAATAACCCATTCTGTAAACATAGAATACATTTTGAATTTTTAGGACAGGTCTAATATGCACCCACAGGCAATTAAATTAACCCTTATGTCAGGAACCAACTTTACCGACGTCTTTTAGTAATGTGACATAGTGACAATTTAAAGAAAACAAAATGACAACGTAGAATCGTGAATCTGGGTGAAAGAGTAATGAAAGAATTGGCGGCTCCGTACCGAGGTAGTGGTAGAAACATCTCCATGGATAACTTCTTTTCTACTGTAGCAATTGCTGAACATTTATTGTTGTGGAATATTACCATTGTTGGCATGCTGAAAAATAATAAACCTTACATCCCTAGTGTTATCGGGGCGAATAAGACACGGGGGCAGTATTCGACAGTTTTTGAATTTCTTGTATGTGCACCCGCAAACATACTAACATATTAAAGCACACACATGCACTTATATGTGCACCTGCAAATAATCAAAACACACTCATGCACTTGTATGTGCACCCGCAACCAAATTAACAAAACACACACACGCACTTAAACAAACACCCACAATATAAAAACTGAACTGCACTTACCCAGATATAATGTCGGTACAGCATTCCCTTTAAGATTCCTGGTTCCAATTGCATCTCTTTCGAAATGTTTCTCACAAATGAATGAGTTGGTGGCTGGAAAGTGGTCAGTGGGAGAAACTTTTAGATTCTCCTTCCACTTTTCAGCCAGCTCCCATTCATTTGGGAAACGAAATAGGCGTAGTACCCCACCGTTGGTACTATCGCACCCGCGCACGCGACACTTACGAATTTTCGGCATGGTTCACTTTTTAAAATTAATTAACACAAAATTCACGACTTAACCGCACAACAACAGGTCTTACCCGCACAAAATCAGAAAACTTTATGAAAATTGGCGCAATTATTGACACTTCAATTTTATATAAAGTTTAAAACATATTTACATAAGAATACATAATATATTTCATTTTGGCGCAATTATCGACACTTGTCAATTGGGCCAATATACATAAAAGTAGGGGAAAGAAGGATGGTTACTTTCATTGGTGTGTAAAGCTCAATACTTATTTACATATGATATACTACATATACAAAGAACATGTAAGAAGACAATTTTTAGTTAATATGTAAATACTTATTTGATTTTGGCGCAATTATTGACACTTGTCTTGATATACAAAATTGGGCCAAAAGGAAACAATGAAATACATATGTATGTAATTACTTTTGCATGTCCATGTGGAAATGCCGACAGCAAAACGCAAAGGCATATACATATTGCACATATGTACATACAAGCGATTTCTTGGTTGAAAGCAAAAATTGAAGCATAAGAAATTGAAATGCCGACGACAAAACGAAATTCTTGATATTCGCACATTGCGTATGAAAAATAAAAAATACTCATATCATAATTATTTGTACATGCCAATATGGAAATGCCGACGGCAAAACGCAAAAGCATACATATTTGCATACATTGCGATTCCCAAGTTTAAAAATTGAGGCATTAAAATATCAATGCTGTTGTTGGGAGATCATAAGTAGCATGCATATACATACGAGGGCTGTCCGATAAATAACCGACCTCAACGTGAAGCTAGCGGCACATCTGAAAAAAAGTTTCTACTTCAAATTGTGCATATTATAATAGCTACTCGCCAAAATTTCAGAAATTTATCTTGCGCAATTATCTGTTGACAGTCGTTTTTGTGAGTCTATTTCGGTGATTTCCCCAAAATGGAAAAAATTGAATATCGAGCTGTAATTAAATTTTTATTTTTGAAAGGCAATACGCCTTCACAAATCAAAGATGAGTTGGACTCTGTGTATGGTGACTCTGCACCATCGTTTACCACCGTAAAATTTTGGGCAGCTGAATTTAAACGTGGTCGCAGGAGCTTGGAAGATGATGAACGTCCTGGGCGTCCAAAAACTGTAACCACTAACGATAATATCGCTAAAGTTCATCAATTGGTACTAGACGACCGCCGGATTAAAGTTAGGGAAATAGCTGAGATTATGAAGATGTCAAAAGAAACTGTTTGTCACATATTAAACCAAGATTTGGGCATGAGAAAGCTGTCCGCGCGTTGGGTGCCGCGTTTGCTTACGCTAGACCACAAACGTGCGCGCATGAACATTTCCAGCGCTCTGTTGGCTCAGTTTAGAGGCAATAAGACCGTGTTTTGGCGCCGATTGATAACTGTAGACGAAACTTGGATTCATCATTATACGCCCGAAACAAAAAACCAATCTAAACAGTGGATTGAAAAGGGGGAACCAGCCCCAAAAAAACCTAAAGCTGTGTATTCGGCTGGGAAAGTGATGGCGAGTGTTTTTTGGGACAGCCATGGAATTATTTTTATCGACTATCTTGAAAAAGGAAAAACTATAACAGGAGCATACTACGCATCATTATCGGCCACATTTGCAAAAAAAAAGAAAGTCTTGTTCCACCAAGACAACGCACCATCTCACACCTCAACAGTCGCCATGGCGAAAATCCACGAATTGCGGTTCGAGCTGCTTGACCATCCACCTTATTCACCGGATCTAGCACCAAGCGACTTTTTTTTGTTTCCTCAACTTAAAACTGCGCTCGGCGGCCAGAGATTTTCGTCAAATGAGGAGGCAATCTCTTTCGTGAACTCGTATTTTGCAGACAAAGACGCCAAGTACTATTTGGAAGAGTTGAAGAGATGGGAGCATCGCTGGAAGAAGTGTGTGGAGTTACAAGGAGACTATGTAGAAAAAAAAAAAAAAAAATTTTGAAAAAGCCGCGTGCATCATGGTTAGGTCGGTTATTTATCGGACAGCCCTCGTATATGTTTATGTCTTCATATTCATATTCATGCATACATATGTACATATATTTATGTCTCTTCATATTCTTGGGTATAAGAGACAGAGAACATAATGTGTTTTGTACACATTTTTCGGTGTCAAAAATGAAACAAAATATAAACAAACAAAACGAAATTCTCTGCTTTGGCATACATACATATATGCCTTGTCCAGAGAACATAAAGAAATGTGTTTACGCTCTCTGTGTGAAACATAAAAGATATAAACGAAAAGCAAAACGAAATTCTTCGTTGGGAGTGTACTCATGGGCATGCATACATATATTTCTGTTTCTTCATTTTCTCTGTTTGGGCATACATGAACTACATGAACATACAGAACTGTTAAAAATGTTAACATTTCTCATCGTGAGTTCTGAGGTGAACTCCCTTCAAAAATCCTACAAAATGTTCGCTGTCGAACCTGCACCTTCCCTATGTTTTAAGTTCTCTGGCTCAGCTCTGTTCACGTGCCACTGTTAAAATTTCTCCTCCTTAGCTAGCTGTGATGAAACACGCTCATCGCATTTTGTTAGCTTTTGACAGTTCACACGCTTGTCCGTTGTTGGACCTCTATAAATATACGTCCTCTGGTGGCAGTTGATTTTTTGCTTCGGAGCACAAACTCCATCACAGAAGTGATTATGCTCTAATAGTAAAATGGTAGATAATAGCAGTCTAGAGCTCTAATAACCGTGACAGACATGTAGTAACAACACCATAGTAAGGGATATTCTGGTATTCTGTTTACTACGTAGATGTGTGCCATCGCAATATAGTAAACTCAAATACTAGTTTTGTTCCATAGGCATTAAATATTTCAAAAAAAATTTAAACAATAAATATGTAGTTGTGTGTTGTGAAGAAAATAAGTACAATTATTTCAAATACTGTAAAATTAATCCATTTTCATCGCAAAAAAGCGATTTGGTTAAAGCCTCTCTAAAATCCTCACATAAAATGAAGCATTCCCTGCCTTTCCCGAAGAAAAATTGTGAAACATGTTTTGTTTTCCATCTCATTAATCAATTTTTAATTCATTTTGACAGAATATTTCGAAGAGCTTTAGTGTAAAAGCTTTTAGCAAAATTTGTTATCGTTTTTAGCTGTGTTTATAAAAATACCAACGGAATCGAGTTACTTCTGCATAAGACTAGAATGGGATACAGGTTACAGAGGAAGCCAAACAATTGCAAAGCTCATTGGCTCTTTAGTCTATCTACCAATAGAATATGAGTATGTCAGAGTTCTGATGTTTTCGTGCTCCCTCTTATTGGGTAGCTGAACCTCGTAGAAACAAGGCCTCAAAGTAAATCGTATGATCAGAAACTATCGATTTTTATATACAATATATTTTTTTAATTCTAATTCTTCACAAGTATGTACATTAGAGTGGGTCAATTTATATGGAGCAAAAAAAATGCACCAAGCGGTTATCAAAATCGTAAACTACGATGAATTCTAAGAAAATTTGCCCAAGAAACCATGGGTCTAAAATCAAAATGGAGCTTCCGGTTTTTAACGAGAAACTTTTCATTTTCTTTTTTTTTTTTCAATAAATGAAATGGAAAATAGTAACAACTACTTGAGCCGAAAACATCAAGCAGTGACCGTACACCTTCTCATCAGCGTTCTTTTTCTGATGCATATCAAGTTGATCTTAAGACCTCTATATACTTGCAATTTTGAGAAAGTGCTCTACACAAATTTAAAACAGTCAAAAATGTTATTGAATCTTTTAAGAAAACTAACAAAAGTGGTTATGTCTGTATTTGTTCGAAAGGAAATTCCAAGAGCTTTAGAAGCTGTGTAGATAACGGTCGAATTTTGATGTTTAGATTAGTGTTAAAAAAGTTTTTTATGAAATTGGCCATTAAATCATCAATACACGAGAAATGTAAAAGCTCATGGGTTTTGTAATTTTAAGAAATAAAACTTTGTGACCCTAAAAAATAAATAAGATATTTATAAAATAATATTATTTAGATCGGGTTTTAAAATGTTCGGTGATCGGACGAGAACCGATGTATTCAGCGTTGTATGGTCGTTGGCCGCTGTGGTCCACCCATAAAAATTAAAATAATAATAAATGAAATTTCAAACTTTAATAGCTTTAATCTTCCGCGAAATCGTATTGCAGTTAACAATATCATTTTATATCTATATATAAAGCAAAAACTTAATTGTTAAAGGCCAAACAAAATATAATATACTTCTAAAGTTCAGAATTAATAAGTTTTAAGGTCTTGTTTGCTGTCCATCCTAGATGTTGCGTTTCGACTTGCAACCGTGACTGCCATAACACCATCGTGATTTTTTTTAAAGTTCGACGTGAAACGCTAGTTAGCAGTTGCACAAAGCGCTTTGTTCCTTGAATATGTGGAGGAATTTGTGGATCCGGAAGTGGAGGATTGTCAAATTCTATGTATTCGAGCAAATGGTCATA
Organism: Bactrocera dorsalis; assembly: GCF_023373825.1. Taxonomy (NCBI): domain Eukaryota; kingdom Metazoa; phylum Arthropoda; class Insecta; order Diptera; family Tephritidae; genus Bactrocera; species Bactrocera dorsalis. The sequence continues at coordinate 68,997,066 of NC_064303.1, read as the reverse complement.
GGGTATGTTTGCAGTGAAGGGCGGCTCCGACAAAATGCTATTGTTATCTAAGTTTATCATCTCAACATCATCAGTGCAGTCAAAATTTATAGTTGGTTTTTTGTAAGCTCTTAATTTTGTTGGGTCGTAAAGTTTTTCACGATAGTACACAATTTTTTTTATAGCCCTCTGGCGTTCTTCCTTTCTGGCATCAAAAAGCATTGTTAGTAGAACATTTTCTGAATGTGCAAAATATGAGTTATTTTGAACAACAGTTTTACAGTGGATGTGAAAGCATACAGCATTATACCGTGAATTTTGCGTTTGTGTATACGTTGTGACAAATTGAATTCGAAGATATGTGTTATTTTGCTTGAACATATTTGTGCAAAGTTATTTAAAATCTCAATTGTGTTTCGTTCAATATTCAAACTATTTGTGACTACAAGAATATTTGCAAAAAGGGTGAGTAGAGAAAATTATAATTAATATGAAAAAAAAAATACATTTGGTACTTATATGAGAAGAGAAAACAATTTTTTTTAATCTTAGGCTTAATTTGTGTAAAAGACGTAAAATTTGATTGTGATACTAACGAGATGGGATGCAGTTCGGTTAGCTCCTTTGGCTTTTCTTCAAATTGCAGCGATAGCTATACTAGTTAAAAGAATAATAGTTATAGTGAAATGTCAAATATGATAGAAAATAACACATTTAGTTCAGAATGAAAAGCTTGGGCTTTAAGAAATACGGTTCCCACAATACAGCAGGCGATCGGGAGAAAATTGTTTAATGCCTTATAAAAACAGAATGACATAAAGTATGTGTACAAAAAAAATTGGTCGAACGTGTAACGTTATAAAACTTATGTTCATTATTTAATTTCAGAAATATTTATACAAGTTATAGTTTATATGTAGATTTCTACGAATTAAAGATATAATATTCAAGATATTTTTTTATAAGCGAATAATCGTAATTTAGACTTAACATCCTTCATAAGTCTTGCACAGAATCCTTATTGAAGTCATTAGTGACGTTTCACCACTTATTCCTAAATTGTCTCTCATTTTTCACTGTATGTTGTGTCTTTAACAGTTTCGCTTTAATAATGGCCCAATAAGTCTCAGGCCGATCACTCTATTGTCTTGGTACCACTTTAAAGCGGTTTTTCCGTAATGACATGTCGCAAGATCAGGCCAAAAGAGTACTGGATCCTTATAAAGCATTAACATAAATTTCTTGATATATTGTTCCATAGCCTACAAAAGGTTCACTCTTAAAGCCACACTGGCAAATGGCCTACCATACTAGACATTTTTTTGGGAATTTGTCAAGCATTTCATTTTTTAAATTTATCAGAAACATTTCCCCTTTTGTTTGCTGTGTAAAATGCAAACAAAAGGGGAAATGTCGCCCTCGAATTTGTTTAAAGTCCTCCTTTACATAAGATTCATCGTTCATTACAACGCAGTTAAAATTAGGCATGAACTTTTCATATAACTACATAGTTGTCGAGCACGTCGACGCTTCGTTTTGCCAAAACATGTCGCTATCGTATATATTCATTGCTGACAAATTTTTCACCAACCATATTTTTGTAAAAAATATAATGCAATTATGTAGATAATGTAGTAAACTTTGCGTGTAAATTTGAATTTTGATTTTACCGATAGAAATTTCTAAGCTGTGGGGGTTTCCATGTGACCAGTTTTTTTCGTGCACTTACTTTACTTACATTAGTTATCAATCTAACGAATAGGTTAACTATGTGATACCCATATCATATGCATTTGATAGCGCAGAGGATACCAATGTGTTATGCATAAAGCTTAGTACGCAGCTCTCAAGAAACGTAAAAACTTCATATAAAAAAACGCTTAAGAAACGGTCCAGAAACGTTCCTGTGATAAAGTTACTTGTGCTAGTACGCAGCTCTTAAGAAAGCTAGTACTAATTTTTAATACTTTTTTTCAATAAAATGTGAATATGGCAAACCTGGTTTTGCGAAGAAACATCAAATCAACAATTGTTTCTTGCAGGAAATTCGAAGTAATCGTCAAATTCATCCTAAATTAGTTGAAATCATTATTATAAAGTATGTTCCATTTTGAAATGTTGTATAAAACCAACCAATCATCAACAACATTCCTTAAATCTCAATGAAAATATTTGTGTTACCATACACATATGTACATACGCACAAAGTTTGTTTACTTTGTTTATTCTCTCTTGCTCTTCTAGTGTGGATCATTCACAATGCGTAACCAGCTGTCAAAATTACTTGAGAAATAATGTATTTTTGTTCTTGAGCAATTACTTGAGAGCTGCGTACCAACCTTAACAAAAGAATTTTTTATCGAAATTTCTGTTAGTGTTAATATTTTGGTTAGCAGTTTGTTACCTTTAACATATAAACTTGTTAGCGTTTTTGTTACCCATTTGTTAGCACTAACAAGCATATCTGTTACCACGAAATGTTATTATATTATATACGGCACCAAAAGCTTTGTCAGGATCGGGAAGGACCTCTCCGAGCCGTTCGATACCAAACGAGGTTTCAGACAAGGTGACTCCTTATCGTGCGACTTCTTCAATCTGCTGCTGGAGAAAATAGTTCGAGCTGCAGAACTTAATCGAGCAGATACAATCTCAATTAGAGTGTACAGTTGCTGGCGTATGCCGATGATATTGATATCATCGGCCTCAACACCCGCGCCGTTAGTTCTGCTTTCTCCATACTGGACAATGAAGCAAAACAAATGGGTCTGGCAGTGAACGAGATCAAGACGAAATATCTCCTGTCATCAAACAAACAGTCGTGGCACTCGCGACTTGGCTCTCACGTCACTGTTGACAGTCATAACTTTGAAGTTGTAGATAATTTGCCAACAACGTCAGCCTGGAAATAAAACGCAGGATAACTCTTGCCAACAAAGTTCTCTCTCGACGAACAAAAACCAAACTCTATAAGTCACTCATAATACCCGTTCTGCTATATGGTGCTTGGACGATGACAACAACTGATGAGTCGACGTTCCGAGTTTTCGGGAAAAAAGTTCTGCGAAAGATTTATGGTCCTTTGCGCATTGGCCACGGCGAATATCGCATTCGATGGAACGATGAGCTGTACGAGATATACGACGACATTGACATAGTTCAGCAAATTAGAAGACAGCGGCTTCGCTGGCTAGGTCATGTTGTCCGAATGGACGAAAACACTCCAGCTCTGAAAGTTTTCGACGCTGTACCCGCCGGGGGAAGCACAGGAAGAAGAAGACCTTCACTCCGTTGGAAGGACCAGGTGGAGAAGGACCTGGCTATGCTTGGAATATCCAATTGGCGCCACGTAGCGAAAAGAAGAAACGACTGGCGCGCTGTTGTTAACTCGGCTATAATCGCGTAAGCGGTGTCTACGCCAATTAAGAAGAAGAAGAACGCATAAGAAAATGATAGAAATTCGAGACTTAGACGATGTTACTACAACGGACGATGTAGTTCAAGCAATTTGATCGCAGCTAAAAGAACTCAATATACATAGAAAAGAGTTCAATTAGAAACATTAGAAAAGCGTATGCAGGAACACAAATAGCAGTTTTAAGCCTTCCAGAGAAAGAAGCAAGGCGTCTAGTAGACGCAGGATAAATCAAGATTGGCTGGGTCGTGTGCAGAACATGGGAAACTGCTAACCTTAAAAAATGTTATAGATGCCTCGAATATGGCCACATAGCAATCAAGTACACAAATCCAGAAGACAGAAGCAAATGCTGTGTGGAGAAAAGGGATATTTTGCTAAAGCATGTGTGAATGAACCATTTTATGTATTCTGCAAAATCAATAGAAGGTCGAATATCGAAAAAGATGTTGCAATAATATGCAAGCAATACAAAAGTCTAACTGCAGGAACATGGATCTCAGAAAGCACACCATAGCAGGAAAGACGAAGTGGCAAATATGTGATATATATATTATATATGTGATATATAATAATAGACACTTGCAGTAATAATAAATGCCAAAAGAGAACTGGGTGGCCAAAAGGAGCTCAAAGTAGAGGATGGAAAGACGAATCAATAGATGAGGACTTATTTAAAATAATGATAGACGAAAAATTAAGCAGTTCACTACAGTACTACTGCTTGACCATGTTAGCAGAGCTTGCGATGCTGCTATGGTAAGAAAAAAATGCAACCACCGCCGAAAGCCAGTTTATTGGTGGAATAGCGAAATTGCTGTTTTAAAAAGTAACTGCTACAAAATCCGGCAGAAATACCAAAGAAGTAGAGGTTCCTTGGAATTTGAGCGACGATGCGAAACGTTTAAAGCAAGACGGAAAGAACTTAGAGCAGCAATCAAGAAAAGCAAAACTGCGTGCTTTAAAGAACTCTGCGATAAAGCGGAAGAAAATCCATGGGATGGAGCGTATAAAGCGGTAATGACAAAAATTAGAGGTGGCAAAGGTCAACTGCCGACATGCCCTATACTGCTTAAGGAGGTAGTAAAGACTCTGTTTCCAAAGTAACAAACGCCAACAGTGGGTGAGCTCCCCCAAGATAGCTTAAAGCCTTCAGTTTTTCCTCCAGTGGACGGCAATGAAGTTATAAAAGCGTCGAAATGTTTTCGTAACGCAAAAGCACCTGGTTTGGATGGCATTCCAAATAGGGCTTTAAAACTGCCATCAAATTCAAAGCCAAATTTTCAATAAGTGCCTGAGGGATGAAGTTTACCCGAATAAATGGAAAATACAGCGTTTGGTTCAGCTACCCAAACCTAACAAGCCGCCAGGAGACCCAAGATCGTACAGGCCCTTCTACATGATCGATACTATGGGTAAAATCCTCGAACGGTTAATAAGTGATCGGCTAGAAAAACACCTTGAAGAATTAAAGGGCTTATCTGACAAGCTGTACGGTTTTCGCAGAAGGCGCTCGACAATCTGCGTATCATAAGTAGCTACCTCTCGAACCGAGTAATTGTGTATGATAGGGATGAAGGGGTAAAGCGGTATGAAATTACTGGTGGAGTACCACAAGGATCGGTGCTAGGCCCACTCCTATGGAACATACTCTATCATAGAATCCTTCGACTTCCAACACCGATGGAAGTGGAAATAATAAAGTATGCGGATGACATAGCGGCGCGAGTTAACACGGCCTTAAGTCGAATAATGGCTAATACAGGCGGGCCAAGTCAGAGCCGAAGGCTATTATTGGCAAAAGTGACTCAGTCAATAGTCATGTATGCAGCACCAGTGTGAGCCAATGCGCTAAAACAAAAAATGTATGCGAAACCGGTAAGATCCTTAACCGAAAAGTTCACTTAGAATTGCCAGCGCCTTCCGTACGATGTCTCACGAAGCCTCAGGAGTGATTGCAAGCAGAATGCCACCAGTGAGTTAAAGAGAGTGTACAGTAAAAGCAAAAGTAACGGCAAGTCTGTAACAGCTAGACAGCGCGAGGAAGAAAGACAGCGGAGTCCGAAAGAATGGCAATCTATGTGGGACTCAGCGCCCAAAGAACGATGGACGCACAGGTTGATTGAAAATGTGGAAACCTGGGTTAGCAGAAAGCATGGCGACGTTGATTTTTACTTGACGCAGCTATTAAGTGGTCATGGGTGAGAAAGGGAATACCTCCACAAATATGAGGTAGAAATATGCTCATCTTGTGGTTAAGGAAAAGAGAATGCCGAAATTATTTTTTTCCATTGCCCAAAATATGAGGAGGATAGGAGATTTTTAGAAGCGGAAATTTCTGAAAGAATAATGCCAGATAACACATGCTGCGGTCAAAGCAGGTGTGGAACCATGTTAAGCACTGGGCCACTAAGGTTATTTAAGAGCAGCGAAGACTAGAGCGACTGCGATATAGCGAGGCAAACAGCCAAAATAAGTTCGAAAATCCTTGAGACGTTATAGTCAATAGCTTTAGCTTGCTCTGCGATGTAATACTTAATCGGTAGTTCCGCAGAGCAATTCATTAAAGCTATGTGTCGTGATTGAGATGTTTTTTTTTAGTGGGTTAAAGTCCCTCACTGCTGTTGTAATGGCAAAGGTGTCTAAAAAATGGTAGTATAATTGAATAAATAGAATGGGCGATTGTGCCACGTTATGTGACATGACTGAGTCGTTGTATTGACGAACCATTTCTGTAATTTTTAATGTTATTTTTAACGGATGGTTTTAATATGTGGTTGCGGTTTTATTGATATATTTGAATTGATTTTCATTTGTGTTTCGGTATTATATTCAGATTTAGTATCGGATTTTTGCTAATATTAATTAATTTAACCAGCGGTCTGGTACACAATCTCCAAGCTTTGACGCATTTTCTGATATCTTCCTTCGATTCCTTTTGTGGAGGTGCTTTAAATAGTTTTCTTCCCGGCTGATGGAGAATTTTAATTCTCTCCGATCGATTTAATAAGGATAGCGACTGCACGCCTGGCTCAGGTGTGGCCAGAATGGGTGCTCCTTGAGAAAGTGGGATTTGAAGCTTGTTACATATGATTCCCATAAACCACCCATATGAGGAGCTCTTAGGGGGATAAATTGCCATGCCAATTAATGCCTTGAGAAGCATACTTTTGTACAATCTTAGGGGAGACTTGTTTAATGAAGTCCACACACCGTCTTTCTGTACTTCTTTGAGCCCCGATAAAGGTTGTTCCATTGTCGCTCATCAGTTTCACGAAGCAAGAAAATGCCGCGAGAAAAGCCTCTTTCGTCAGATTAGTGCATAGTTCGCGGTGAACTACTTTTTCCGTAAAACAGAAAAAAAGAGCCACGTAGCCTTTCATTAGTGTGGGAGACCTTAGAATGGACGCCTTTATCTGAAAAGTCCCAGCATAATCGACACCTGAAATAGTGAAAGGCAGAGCGAAGTTGCAGCGTTCCGGTGGAAGTGCTGCCATAATCATCCCATCTTCAGTTTATGCGTAGTGCAGATCTTGCACATGAAAATGCACTTCTTTATTTGAGGCTTAACTCGGGGAATATAGAACTCTTGGCATTCGTACCTGACCTGAGAAGCAATGTGACAAGTCGAGACTTCTCTGGTATTATTAGAGGATGGCGTTCGTTATATGTCAGGCTGGAGTTGGCAAGCCGACCATTAGCACGAAGCAGACCTTTTGTATCCAGAAAAGGATTTAGTACTAAGAGTGAGCTCTTTTTGTCAATCGGCTTCGATTCTCTGAGTAGTGACATCTCGCAGCTGAAGTGGCGTGAGTATAAGTATAAGTGATAAGAGCGACCTTTGCCTTTTCTCGGTGTAGGTGCGTCAATGTTTCGACTTGGGAGTACAGCGCGGGTTCTCCCTTCACTCTAATTTTGAGTCGCCCTTCTGCAATTCTTCCGTGAAAATCACTGTTTCTGACGTTTTTTTTTGGTTAACGCACTTTTAGTGATTTTCAACATAACCTTTGTATGGGAGGTGGGCGTGGTTATTATCCGATTTCTTCCATTTTTGAACTGTATATGGAAATGCCTGAAGGAAACAACTCTATAGAGTTTGGTTGACATAGCTATAGTAGTTTCCGAGATGTACAAAAAACTTAGTAGGGGGTGGGCCCACGCCCACTTTTCCAAAAAAATTACGTCCAAATATGCCCCTCCCTAATGCGATCCTTTGTGCCAAATTTCACTTTAATATCTTTATTTATGGCTTAGTTATGACACTTTATAGGTTTTCGGTTTTCGCCATTTTGTGGGCGTGGCAGTGGGCCGATTTTGCCCATCTTCGAACTTAACCTTCTTACAGAGCCAAGAAATACGTGTACCAAGTTTCATCATGATATCTCAATTTTTACTCAAGTTACAGCTTGCATGGTCGGACAGTCATCCGGATTTCAACTCTAATCATCACTCTGATCACTTTGGTATATATGACCCTATATCTGACTCTTTTAGTTTTAGGACTTACAAACAACCGTTATGTGAACAAAACTATAATACTCTTCTTAGCAACTTTGTTGCGAGAGTATAATAATCGATCCATATATAAAAACTAATGTGAAGGATGAATCTGATGCTATTTAATAAGTTTGTTAATATCAGGTTCCAATTTACTCAATTCATGCTATCAAGAATCGTTGAACGATTGAGCACAATCCAGGGTACAATTGCGCGATCGGTTTTTGTAGCCAAAATTCTTGGTAACCCTTTTTGAACTTCATTTTTATTTCCTCGTTTGTTGTCAATTCTATAAGTTCTTCTTCCAGCTGAGGTGACATTGCTGTGTTGAGATTCTAAAACGGATCCAACACCCAGTCTGGTATTTGCAAGTTCAAAATGTCCTGGTATCGTTCGGTGAAGTCAATGTGGAGGTTTTCCAAATGTTGGCAGTAGGCAAACAATTCGTCGTTACTGCATGATACTGATAAATTCGGAAAATTGTGAAACTCACGTCTGCCCAGATTCTTTTTGTGTAGAAGCAGTTTGGCTGCGAAAACAGCAACGACGTTTTTTGTTTTAATTAAATTTAGTTTACGCCTTGCAGTTGGAGATTCATGTCGTTGAACAATTTATACAGGTCTGTCATGTAAGCTATATCATTCTTTGATGTTATGAGCTTGTCTTGAAATTCTGTATCTTTAGTTTCCAAGAACTCTATAACAGAGTCAATCAGGTTGTAGAATCGAGTCAGACAATTGCCTCTTGATAGCCAACGAACTTCAGTTGAAACAACAAACGATTGAAATCCTCGTCATTAGTAACACAAAGCTGATGAAATAATCTATCATTCAAAGAGCTGTTGTGGATTTTATTGACTGCTTTGATGACATATTGCAGTGATTGAAATAGTGTCTAGCAACTAAATGTTGTCTATGAATAACGCAATGTACACAAAGGACATCTGGAATTTTATTTTTTAAGTGCGCTATTAAGCCTTTATGGCACCCTATCATAGCCGTAGCACCATCCGTAGCAATTGAAATAATATTTTTCAAAGGAATCTCTTTCTCATCGCAAAACTTCTCCAATATATTGAATATGGTTTCGCCTTTTGTATCGGTCTCTAAATTTCTAGCAAATAATAGTTCTTCACATATTTTCTCATCTTTAATAAACCTCACGTAAGACAACAACAATGCTTCATTAGTTGGTAAAGTGGACTCATCGAGCTGAATTGAGAATTGGCTTGTCCTCAGGTGATAGCACAATGATTCTTCAATGTTTTCAGCCATTTAATCAACTCGTCTTTGCACAGAATTATTACTCAAAGGAATTTTTTGGATAATATCTGCGGCCGGTTTATGAAGCACGGTAGTTATTACTTCATTTATTGCTGGCAATATTAACTCTTCTCCGATGTTATGTGGTTTGCCTTTTTGAGCAATTAACAAAGAGATATTGTACGAAGCTCGAAGTCCGTCGTCATCTTGCTTAGCAGCCGCCGAAAATAGTTTTGCTACACTTGGCTGAGTATTATGCTTCTTCTCTAGGTCTTGAAAATATGCTACATTCTTGTCTCTCTTATCTGGATGCATTTTATTCAAATGATCTTGCAGTCTTGAAGGCTTCATTGCTTCATTCGAAAATGTTTTTAGACATAGAAGACACAAAGACGAGGATGGGTTTGTGGGATTTTCAATGAATCCGAATTTAATGTATTCCGCACAGTATTGCCGTCTCTTCTTTTTTACTTCCGACATTGTTTTGCTTTGAGAAATACGTTAAACTTCGCGAGTAGTGTAAAGGAGGCTCATCTATTGCGCGCAAAACCACAAATTAATATAAAATAAATATTACATTCTTTATATAGGAATGCTTAAGCAGAAATACATTTGCAATATGTAATGTAATGTAAGATCTTTATCTTTTTTTATTATCTTATTTTTCCCAGAAATACATTTGTAATTTCGTAAGTGATAAAATAAAATTTTCAAGAGCTCAAAGCATGCTCTACATCAGCTCGAACCTACCTACCCTACACCTTTGCGCAAATGATTATATTATGATAGCAAATGCCCACATACAGATTTGGCAATGGCAATAGCAGTACGTTTGACAGTTAGTATTCTATAAATTCTATCCGGTCGAGATGCCCTGTTATGAAACGGAGCGACCGATTGACATGATTTTCATTTTTTCTATAGTCAATAAAATAGGACAGATACATGAATTACGCGGAGAGAAATATAGAACCGAGTTTGAGCAATCTTTTAATTTATATTAGTTGATGTTCACAAGTTGTTGTTAAGAGTCGAGAGCTCATGTAGTCGTTGTCAAAGAAGCCTCCTAGCTAAATAAAATTACAAATAACCCCCCAGGCCTCTACACAACGCCCCCATTTTCTTTCTGGGTCTCTTACCGCCCACCTTGACACCTGCAGCGCCCACAAGGGGGCGTTATCGCCCACTTTGGGAAACACTGCTATAAATGATCGTTGAGATCCTTGGTCTATCAAGGCCCTAAGTTTAAACCATGGTATAGAGGAGTAGGGAAAGTCCCATTCACCATAGAAAAAGAGCCATTCACAGTACTTAAGCTACCCCTCAAGTGTACTTTTACAATAACAACATCATGGCCACCTCTGGTGAATAATATATATTTTTAAGCGTTTTAGTTAACTTATTCATGGACAAAATGGAAATTATATTTGATAATGAGTGGACCATAAGAGATAACTATTGTGAAAAATTTTATATTACGTACCATAACAATTCGTCTGAACAGTAAAACACATTTTTTATTGTAAGATAAATCAAGAGATAATTATAATAGCCATGTTTTCTATATTTTAATTATAAATTTTTGTAATCACAAACTACGTACACGTTTTAAATGTCAGAATTTAGCTATACGCCGGCGATCAGGAATCCTACTCATTCCCAAATTATCCCAACAAATTTACCTCACTATTTTTTAGTTCTAAGCTAAGTTTTTAAATAAAAAGGATTCTTAAAGAAATTATTTTTTGAATTTGCAATATCTATATAGTAGTAAAAAGTAGTTTAAATTAGCTCACGCAACACTATTTTGCCATGCTCAGTAGCGATAGCGCCATAGTATTTAAAAAAATAAATGATTGTTCGAAATATATTCCGTTTGAAGTTATTCAAATCGATAATAACTTGTTTGGCCCAATTAAAAATACAACTCAAATTCCTTAACTTTTAATAGCGGCTCATTATTAGCCAAATTACATTTATTTGTTTTTTAAAGTTTAAATATCAATATTAGCCAAATTACATTTATTTGTTTTTTAAAGTTTAAATATCAACTTCCACACCATTCATAATCGACCATAATTCACTAGATGTAAAGACGAATTGTAATTCACGTAGATGCAAATGTTTCTTTTTCAAATTGCTGCTTAGTCACCAACGCTGCCAACTTTCTTTTGATAAGTGTTGTTTATTATTTGCGTAGTTCATCCCGATGTTCTATCGGTTTTGGTGGAGCTGGTTCCCCCAGATTGTACACCAAAATTCTTCAACCACGGTATGTTGGAGGGAACGACATCGGTAATACATTCGTGAACTTGGCTTTCAATAAGAAGGTAGGATCACAACACATGTCTCAATGACGGTATCCCCACCATTTTTCATCTTTGCGCATAACACGATGAAACCAGTCAATTAATTCGCTCAACTGGTAACGCTTTGGCCTGCAAGGTGGGTGTTTAGCTATTAGAAAGTATGTAAATTCAATTTTGCTCAAAACCTACCCAACAGCCTGATAAACCTGACCAGCAGTACCGGGATTCTAAGCGCAATTTACAATAGGTTATGCAACATCCGAATGTGCTCACCGTAGTATTTGCTCTTCAAAAAGTTGCTTCCACCCTCAAGCACAAAGCTCATTGGTTTGGGACTAGCGTTCTACACCAGCTCCTTTGCTGATTCTATAAAGAATTTAAAAAATACATGGTAAATCTTTTGATATAAAGTTTAATTTTAGCTTACCTAGCAATGCGATCTCTTACACGAGAACGCCATTGAATTTAAAATTTTGTCTCGAATTCACGGCCAACTAATTTGATAACTACATTTGACTATCTCTTAAATCATAAAATTGTAACAGCACCAGACCCATTACGCAGCAATATTAACGTGGCCATGTTTGGTTATTTCGTACTTTTATTGGAATAAAATCGCAGCCGATCTGATGTTTATCGTCCCATGAAAATTGTAAACACTTTTTATAGATTAAAATAACTAAATAAACCATCGCAAAGGATTTAACCATGAAATAAACCAAAACAAATTGTCTTTGCAAAAACCTTCGTTACGATGGCAAAAATGTAAATATGGCTGTGAATGAGCATAATCTAGACCCCAATATTCGGCATGGTTGCTTATTTGTTCGTAACATTTTTCTGTGGTGAACATTTATTGACTTACCACAGTTAAAAAGAGGCATAAATAAAAAACTTAATTTTTCATGTATTTGCTCATATTGTTCTCATCTTTAAGAATATATATTAAAATAAAACGATTTTCTTTTGAAAATATATTAAACTTTTACATATAACCAATATTTTTGGGACAACTTTTACTTAAATTATAAGAAAATAACACAATGCAACAATTTTCCGGTTAAAGTCGGCCATCTTGGTTAAAAGTCGGCCATCTTGGATTCAAATAGAAACTCAACCCCGGACTACACTTGGCGTTTCTACAGTGACACCTCTCAGCTGTGCCTTTGTTTACATAACATCAGCTGATAGTGACCTTACTCCTCCTCTACCTTGGTTTAAACAGTTCTCCTCGGTGCTCGATGGCCACTGCCGTGGGCTCAATATATACAGTAGATAACCTTTGCTTTGTTTACATACATATACTCACCTCTAAGAAATCTTAGGGTGTTGTGTAACACTCTTTTTGCTACTTTCATGGTTATCAGGGTGTTGCGTTAGCATTTGAGCTACATATAAATTTTAAATTTTGATGATCAACACTTTAAAATATATTAAATAATGCAAGTGTTTACGTTAGTTAAGTGATTATATTGAATTATTTTGAATCTCTGTTCAATTTTATTGGGATATTACTTGTTGTTTGATGCTAAATCAGCAGTTTTTTTTTTGGGCAATTTTTAAACACGCTTCAAGTCTTTCTAAATTTTTGCATGCAGTAGGATATAATCCTGGGTGGTAATTTGTCGTTTGACATACATATGTGTACAAATTGACAATTCGTTAGCCGTTATAGGAAAACAGCAATTGGAAATTGAGTTTAAACACAAACGTATGTATGTAGAAGATATGAACAATACATATTAGTGTTAATTATAAGATTATATTTTTTATATTGTCGATAAGTGTTGTTGCTGAAATAAAGCTTGATTAAGGTAAGGTGTATAAATATATTAGAAATATGTCGAAGTTTTTAATAAGTTTGTGTTTATAGAAGAATGCCGAAATCTTGTGTGTGCGGATGTGCATCATCATGTGATCTGAATCATTTTACAAATTCCCATCGGAACGAGAATTAGCAAGGTATGAATTTACATTCATCAAATTTTTAAGGAGCTATACCAGTGTTACCCATGGAAAATTAGGCGAATTTCGTGATTTTTTTAAAGAAAGTACTCAATCGAATATTTCGAAGTTCTTTGGACATAATAAGGTATATTTTCGGCTATGTTTTAAGTTTTTTTTACAAAAATATTGAATAATAACGAAGTTATGTGCTGTCTTCGGAGGTTCCGAAAAAAGTGTCTTTTTTGGGTAAACAATTGTCGTTTTTTTTAATGACAAATTGACAATTTTCAACCAATCAAAAAGATCGTAGGTCATTGTATAGTAAATAATATACTGTAGAATACTCAGTTTCAATTTGAAGTCAATTGGTCAATATCTCGTTGAGGTATGATGACAGCAATTTTGAAAATGTCGTTTAAACTATAAAAAAAAATGAAAAAACCGATTTTTTGAAAGTGTCGCACTGGCATAGCCGCTTAATGCGTATTAGTTCTTATGCATACATAAAAATGTGCATTATAAAATTTATTTATTAATTCAAACAGTCTCCGACTGTCACTCGGCGCATACGGTTGTGCTATCAGTAATTTCGTTGTGTTAATCAATTTCGCTAGTGCAAGTTACATTTTCGCATTCTTTTTCACACCTTATTTTTCAATAAGCCTGCTCTTATTTACTGACTTCTATTAATTAAATCAAATTGTGAAAACATGTCCCCTTGGGGGACAAAAGAACCAAAAAGAAAAAAAAAAGCCAACCCTATATCGAATGAAGAATTATTTCCTACTCTACCAACAAGAATTAAAGACAGTCCTAAATATATAGTGGTAAGTTCAAGTGATGCAAATAAGCCGTTGAATAAATTTTCCTGCTTCGCCGTTCACAAAGCCCTGAAACATATTAGCTCTGAAATAATAAAAATCAGTCAACTAAGGGACGGTAATTTGCTACTCCTAGTTAAAAATAGCACTATCGCAAAACAATTCACTACAACAAAGCAACTCGTTGGGATATGCAGTGTAAAAATTGAGCTCCACAAAAATCTAAACTCATGCAAAGGTACTATTTACGCTCCGTGCCTAAACGATATTCCAGAGAATGAAATAATCGAAAATTTGAAAGAACAGGGTGTCATATCAATTTATAAATTTCCGAAATACATAAATAGCCAACCAACTCCAAGTGGTGTAGTCCTCCTTACTTTCGATCGCTACTCCCTACCGGAAAAAATTGATGTTTCATGGTATACAACAAAGGTAAGACCATACTAATCAAATCCTATGAGATGCAAAAACTGCCAATTACTTGGTCACACAAAAAAACGCTGCAATAAGGTCCCTACTTGCGATACATGTGCATTAACAACCCACAATTCCTCACACTGTACTCGCACTCTCTGTGCAAACTGTTCTGCTGATCACCCAGCCTCAAGTAAACTGTGTCCAAAGTTCGCTCAAATAAAGAATATAATAACAATTCAAACAGACAATAAATGCTCTTTCCGCGAAGCAGTAAATATCCATAAAGCACAAATACCACCTGTTTTCAATTCTTCATCTCCTTCATTCGCTAACGTTACTAACAACCCGACAAACATAACGCTCACAAACAATCAACAAAACACTCAAACAAAAGAGCAAATCTCGCTCTCCTCTATTACTTCACCTACAACTTCCAACTCTAAAACAATCAGCACAAACAACGAAGAAAATGTAACAACCACTATAAATCAAATAAATTCAACTCATTCGTTTTCAACAACAAGTGCAGTCGAAGAATCAACTGTAACACCTTTTGACTACAACGCAACAACCTCACTCATTTCAAACTTGATCACCCAACTCAGTAACACTCCCGCCGCCCCATTACCCACACAACCCCCATCACAAAATAGACTATGAGAATTCTCCAGTGGAATTTGAAAGGTCTATTTAACAATTATCCAGATTTAAATATACTCATAAATGAATTCTCACCACACGTAATTGCATTACAAGAAACTCACCTCCCAGCAAATAAAACGGCATATACTCCTCACAAATACATTAATTATTTCCATAATCTACCATAAAACAAATGAGCTAAACAAGGCATTGCTCTGTTTATCAAAAAACATATCAAACACAAACGTATCCCAGTCTTTTCCAACATTTCCGCCATTGCAATAGAAATTAACATCGGTTTCAAATTTTCCATAGTCACATGCTACATCCCTCCGAATCAAAAGTTTACTGCAGGAGAACTTATAGGTGTCAATAACGCTGTTCCTGCACCCACAATAATCATTGGAGATTTTAATGCTTGGAGCCCCCTATGAGGATCTACCTTCTCAAATGGAAGAGGCCAAATAATGGAAGATGTTATTCTCTCAAAAAACTCATTTGTTCTTAATGATAGATCACCAACTCACGTTTCCTCCCACAAAACTTTCACTCATATAGACATCGCTCTTTGTTCAGCTTCCATAACCCATAAACTCTGTTCTTATACTCTAGAAGACCTCCACAATAGCGACCACTTTCCTATCATAACTACCCTCATCACACCGGTGCAATACATTATTAAGCCGAGATCAACATTTCTTACTGATTGATTAAAGCTGATTGGTTAAAATATTGCTCCCTGCTCAACACATCAACAAGTGCTGAAATAATATCAGCAAACATAAACGCAGAAGCATCAAAAATAAAAAGGATTATTCGATCCGCTGCACATATCCATTCCCCAAACTAGCACAAAAAAATTTTCCGCCAAACTACCGTATTGGTCCAATCTATTAACTGCCTTGAGAAATACAAAAAAAGCTCTTTGGTCTAAATTCAAACAGAACGTAACAACTGAAAACTTAATTAGATACAAAAAAGCAAACTCTAACTTCAGAAGAGAACTAAAGTCTGCTAAACGCATAGCCCTTGAAAAACTAACAGCTAATATAAAACCCACTTCAAGCTCTAAAAAAATATGGAATGACATCAAATCTCTTTCAGGAGGACATAAACAAAATAAAATTGATTTTATTCAATCTCCCCATTTACGATCAGCAGCATATTGCAGAAAACTTTGCACAAACATGGTCAAACAACTCCAAAAATTTCAACTTCCATTCGAATTTTATTACACTTTCTAATCAAATCATTTCCCAAACATACCACAACCCATCCCCGTATTTCGAAGCTACATTGATAGAATCTCCCATTACATTAGAAGAGTTCAATTCTACTATCAGCAAAATGTCCCGAAAAACCCCTGGATAAGACAAAATTTCCTACTCCCTCCTAAAAAATCTTCCATACTCTTTAAAAATCAGACTTATAACCCTATACAATAACATATTAAAGCAGGGTATTGTACCTCAAGAATGGAAAAAAGCTACAATTATTCCCATCCCTAAACCCAACAAATCGAGTGCCTCAATTTCAGACTCAGACCTATTTCTTTGATACCCTGCATTGCCAAAGTTTTGGAAAAAATTATATCAAAGAGACTCATGTAGTATTTAAAACAAAAAGGACTGATAAGCCCCAACCAGTTTGGTTTTCAAAGTGGTCTTGGCATCATTGACCCACTTCTTTACTTTGAACACCACGCTACAACAACAATATCTACCAAAAATCACTTATCCGTCCTCAGTCTAGATTTTGAGAAAGCATTAGAATTGGAGCTCATACGGTATTACCAGAATTAAAAAAATGGGACAAAAATGGGATTCCTTTCAAAACGTAAGATTGCAGTAAGTGTTAGTAACCACAACTCCAACATATACCCCCTACATAATGGCATACCCCAAGGATCTCCCCTTTCAACAACACTATTTTTAATTGTCTTTAACTAATTAAGCAACTTAATAACCTCATACCGATGTGTAGACCATATCATCTACGCAGACGATGTTTTAATTTTTTCAGTTTTAAAAAATTTAAACCAAGTAAAAATCATTTTTAGCAACATCCTAACCGAAATAGCAGAATGATCTAAAACGTCAGGAACAAAAGTTTCTGCAAGCAAAAGCGCAACATTGCACGTTTGCAGAAAAAGAAAATGCACCTTCCCTAACCTATCCTTCGAAAACACACAAATTCCTCACCCTACAACTTTAAGAATACTTAATTTTTGATAAAAAACTAACATTTAGGGAACATTGTAAATATTGTTACGAATTTACTGCTTGCTAGTTTACTTTGTTAGGTTCGTATCTCTGGATTGACAAATAAAATCAACACTGTTTAATTTAATTCAACAACTCTTTATTTCACAACTCGTCTACACTATAGCAGCTTACTCTTAGCACTGATTGATTACGTTGACGCTGCCACGGCTTATATAGCCACGCACTTCTCGCTGATGCCGACGTGTCCTTCTAGAATATTGTGTCTGGAAATTACCAGAACATAATGCTATACGGCGCCAAATGCAGACAAGCAGACAGCCGCAGCGCCAGACTCAGCAATGTTCAAGCAGACGGCTGCGGCGCCAGATGTCTATTGTTTCGACAAGCAGACAGCCGCGGCGCCAGATGTCTACAACAAGACAAATGCTATTCCATATACCTACAGCTATTGTTCATAATAAGGGATGCATATAGCAATACAAATACAACTAAATACTACTTTTGTAACACTGCCCTCCACTAAAGCCTAATCGTCCCGATTAGGCACAAATCCTCTTGAACCAAATGGGGCGAGCCTCTCCAAATGTACTACTTTCATTTTACATCGTGCTTTTCCATTTCTTTGTATGCGGTATACCACGTCATTAAGTCGTTTCATCACCATATAGGGTCCTTCCCAGGCTGTCTGCAGTTTCGGGGACAAGCCTTTCTTTCGAAGTGGATTGTACAACAGGACCAGATCACCTTCTTCGAAACCTTTTGAATTGGCCGCTTGATTGAACCGGTCCTTCATCTTATTGCTCATCAGATGCGTATGCTGTCTTACCATTAGATGCAATTCATTCATTTCTTCCTTTAAGGCAGAACAATAATCTCCATCATTTCTTACAGCTGTAGGGCTCGTTCCAAACTTAAGATCAGCAGGGAGTCGCAGATCAGATCCGAAAATAATCTTTGCTGGCGTGTAACCAGTTGTCTCGTGCTTCGCTGAACGATACGCCAGTAGGAACATCTGGATGCACTTGTCCCAATTCCGTTGATCTTTATCAACGATTTTCCGCAGATGTTCTTCGAGCGTTCGGTTGAATCTCTCCACCATTCCATCTGATTGTGGATGTAACGCTGTTGTCCGTGTCTTGTGGATGCCCAACAATGTACAGACTTCTTGGAAAATGGAAGATTCGAAATTCCTGCCTTGATCAGAATGTAATTCGACGGGCACTCCGAACCTTGTTATCCAATTTTCTACAAACGCTTCGGCTACGGTCTTCGCTTCTTGGTTTGGTAAGGCATATACTTCTGGCCATTTACTGAAATAGTCCATGACAACCAGTAGATATTTGTTTCCGGCCGTACTGGTTGGGAACGGACCTGCAACATCCATTGCGACTCGTTCAAATGGTGATCCCACGCTGTACTGTTGTAGCCTACCGCGACTTTTGGCTTTAGGACCTTTAGCTGCCATGCACTCTACGCAATTACTTATCCATTCTGCTATGGAATCTCGACAACCAATCCAGTAGAACCGTTGTTTAATCTTCTCTATAGTTTTTGTAATCCCAAGGTGCCCTCCACTAGGTCCATTGTGATATTCTTTCAATACTTTCGGGATCATGGACTTCGGTACTATGATCAGCCTTTGGTGGTCGTACCCCATTTTCTTTGGCTATTATCAGCTTTGCAAGATCAGGGTCCTCCAGCTGATTGATTCTGATGCGGTGAGGAGTCCAATCATCCTCAGGTTCTATATTCAGTAATCGCACGTCGATTATACCTTCTTTTCCCTCTGATTTGGAGCAATGTTTACATTCCAGTGGACAAGGGCGACGTGATAATGCATCCGCATTTTTGTGGTGAATCCCCTTTCGGTGTTCTGTTTCAAAGTCGTAATTCTGTAATCTTTCAATCCATCGTGCAATTTGGGCTTCCGGATTCTTAAACTGTAATAACCATTTTAGTGCTGCATGATCAGTCCTCAGCAAGAATCGTTGTCCATACAAATACCTGTGGAAATGTTTTACGCATTCCACCACAGCTAGTAGTTCTTTTCGCGTCACACAGTAGTTTTTCTCTGGTTTCCCGAGCACTCTGCTGTAATACCCAATTACTCTTTCTTGCCCGTCGATGAGCTGAGACAGGACACCTCCAATTCCATAAGCGCTCGCATCTGTATCCAGGATGAATTTCTTTCCAGGTATTGGATAAGCCAACATCGGCGCCGTACAAAGTAGTTCTTTAAGCTGCTCAAACGCTTTTTCTTGTTCCAACTGCCATACAAACGGGCGATTCTTCTTTGTTAAATCATGTAAACTTCTAGCCACGTTCGCAAATCCAGGTACAAAACGGCGGTAATACGTGCATAAGCCGAGGAAGCTGCGGAGTTCATGTATGTTGGTGGGTCGAGGCCAATCTTTAACTGCTTTTATTTTTCCTTCCTCGGTGTGAATCCCCTCAGTTGACACTTTACGTCCGAGATATGTGACCTGCTTCTTCCATAATGAACACTTTTTGGGATTCAAGCGTAATCCGGCTGATGCTATTCGCTGAAAGACTTCCTCTAGATTTTTCAGATGATCATCAAAACTTTTTCCCATGATGATAATGTCATCAAGATACACCAAACATGTCTTCCAGTTGAGTCCTTTTAACACATGTTCCATCAGTCGCTCGAACGTTGCAGGCGCATTACATAACCCAAATGGCATCACAGAGAATTCCCATAGCCCGTCGCCCATACTGAAAGCGGTCTTTTCACGGTCACATTCATCAATCTCGACTTGCCAATATCCACTTTGTAGATCTAATGTAGAAAACCATTTCGCTCCAGACAAGGTGTCTAATGTATCGTCGATTCTTGGTAGAGGATAACTGTCTTTCTTTGTGACATCATTCAACTTCCTATAATCTACGCAGAAACGGGTGCTACCATCTTTCTTTTTAACTAAGACGATAGGTGAGCTCCATGGACTTATTGAAGGTTCGATTACACCGTTTTTGTGCATGTCTTCAATAATTTTGTTAGCATCCTCACGTTTTGCTAGTGGAACCCTACGCGGAGCTTGTCGGATTGGTTTAGCGTCTCCAGTATTTATGCGATGCTTGACAATGCCGGTTCTTCCTGTGTTTCCTTCGTTTGCAAATATGGATGCGTATTTTTCTAATAGTTTTTCTGCTTTTAATTTTTCATTTCCATGCAGTTCGTTCAGCAAATTGTTTAGGAGTGTAGGACTTATCTTCTGTGGCTCAATAGTAGGCTTCTGTTGTGACCGTTCGCATCGTGCTATTGCACTTATATTCTGGCACTGTCCAATTACTGCTCCTTTCTTCAGACTTATAGGCGTGTCGAATTCATTCACTACTCTGGCCGGAATGGTAGCGTCTTCTCTAGTTTTCACAAGCGTTCTTCCTACCAATATGGGCGTATCTATTTTTGTTGGTTCCACAATCCACAATTCTTCAGTCCCACCTCCTCCATTCACTTTAGCCCATACAATCGCCTCAGATTTTGGTGGAATACTCTGATTATCATCAACAATCACCCACTTACTTTCAACGTTGGTCACATATCCGGTGTTTATAGGCATCTCCATGTTCTGGCAAAACAGCATTTACTTGTTTAAATCCAAAGTAACCCCGTGATCAATCATGAAATCTACTCCCATTATAATTTCATCCGTGATTTCTGCTACGATGAAGGTGTGATTAACTTCCAGGGTACCAATCATCACTTCGCAAAACACTTTTCCCGCGACAGCTACTTCCTCTCCGGTGGCCGTTCGAAGCTTGCAACCGATTAATGGTTCAACCGTTCCTCTTACCACATCCGGTCGGATAATTGAATGTGTGGCACCAGTATCCAAAGTAAGCGTTGACAGTCGTCCATTTACGATACCGTTGATAGCAAGATTGTTGTCATGGCGGCCTATTTGTGATATCGAGATGGCGGGGCGAATAGTTGTGGGAACCAGCTCACGCCCCTTTGAACTGTTCCGTTTTAGTTTAACGACTTGTGAGATGTGGATGCTCCGTCCTCGTTATCTGTTGGTTGTTTCCGTTTTGATGGGTTTACTTTTATATTGCAATTTCGGGCAAAGTGACCCGCTTTTCCACAGTTGAAACATCTGCCTGTTGTATTTACTCGCGGTGCAGCAATTGTCTTCAGAGTCTTCAATATTTCTTCCATCAGCGCCGGTTGTTCCATTTCAGCTCTTTGTACTTTGTGTGCTGGTTTACTTAGAAGCGAAGCT
This sequence comes from Bactrocera dorsalis, assembly GCF_023373825.1. NCBI lineage: Eukaryota > Metazoa > Arthropoda > Insecta > Diptera > Tephritidae > Bactrocera > Bactrocera dorsalis. The sequence goes on along the minus strand of NC_064303.1, from coordinate 68,975,302 downwards.
GTTTCCTGTGTGAGGGCGTGCGAAACTGTTTCAGCAAACGTTCTTTTTGGCAATGCATATGTGGCGCGTTTGGTGTCCACATCACGAATTCCATTTATGAAGCTTTGAACTTTCACCCTCTCAATGTAATCCACAGGTGCATCTGCATTTGCCAAATGAGCCAGTCGTTCTATTTCAGTTGCGAACTCTTGCAATGACTCGTTCATCTTCTGACCCCTATTTTGCAGTTCGATCTGGTATATTTGTTTCCGGTGCTCACTACCATATCGTCTTTCTATCGCACACATCAATGCCTCATAGTTGTCCCATTCACAGTCTGGAATAGTCTGAAGGATTTCTGCCGCAGGTCCTTTCAATTTGTCCGCTGCATTCCAGTTATTGGCCAAACTGAAGTTTGAAAATTTGAAATGGAATACTTCCATCGAATGTGGGTGCCTTCAATCTTTGATTATTTGTTGATGGTGCAGGGCCATGCAGTTGCAGTTCTCGCACACGATTACTTAATTGAAGAACTTCTGCTTTTAAATTTTCTTCGTCATTTTTTAAAGTGCTTAATTCGTCTTCAAATTTTGAAAATTTCTCTTGCACTTGTTTTTGTAGTTGTGTAGTATTTTCCGTGATCTGTTGTACCAAACGATGTTGTTGTGTAAGGCGAGACTCTAACTGTGATGTATTTTCAGCTATTTGCTGTGCCAGACGATTTTCGGTTTGCACTGCATTGTCTGCTATTTGTGATGTATTTTCAGCTATTTGCTGTGCCAGACGATTTTCTGTTTGCACTGCATTCTCTGCCATTTGCTTAATAGCCACTAACAGCACGTTCATGTTCACACTTGATGATGTTCGTTGTTCTTCTACTTTTTCTTCTACCTTTGTAGAAGTTTCTGGGCCATCAAATTCGAATTCGTCGACATTAATTCCATCCGCTTCCATTGCTTCACGTAATCGTGCCTGCAGATCCGCCTTTTGCCCGCTTATCGGCAAATTACGCTCCTCCAGTTCCTTTTTTAATTGCTGAATTCTCAATTCTCCGAATTTAACCATCTTGAATTTGGATTATTTGACAATCCCACTTCTGACACCAATTGTTACGAATTTACTGCTTGCTAGTTTACTTTGTTAGGTTCGTATCTCTGGATTGACAAATAAAATCAACACTGTTTAATTTAATTCAACAACTCTTTATTTCACAACTCGTCTACACTATAGCAGTTTACTCTTAGCACTGATTGATTACGTTGACGCTGCCAAGGCTTATATAGCCACGCACTTCTCGCTGATGCCGACGTGTCCTTCTAGAATATTGCGTCTGGAAATTACCAGAACATAATGCTATACCGCGCCAAATGCAGACAAGCAGACAGCCGCGGCGCCAGACTCAGCAATTGTTCAAGCAGACGGCTGCGGCGCCAGATGTCTATTGTTTCGACAAGCAGACAGCCGCGGCGCCAGATGTCTACAACAAGATAAATGCTATTCCATATACCTACAGCTATTGTTCATAATAAGGGATGCATATAGCAATACAAATACAACTAAATACTACTTTTGTAACAATATGTTAGATTAAGTTTACTTAATAGACTAAACATTATAAAGTTTCTCTCTTCAAAACACTGTCATATCCATATCTCAACTCTCGTAAATATTGTAAAAGCATTGATGTTGTCAAAAATAGACTTTGGACTCGCAATCTATGGACACTGTGCTAAATCCCATCTCGCACTCATTGAAACCCCTTATCACATAGCAGTAAAAAGGAGCATTCGCGTATTCCCTACTTCTCCAACCAAAGTGGTCTTAACTGAAGCATGTCTACCCAGCATCCATCTCCGAACAAAGCAGAATACAATGATGCTCATACCAAAGCTCCTCCAGTGCAAAAACTCCCGTTTGTTTAATACGATGAAAACATATCGTATAAACATTATAAAAAAACTTGTCATAATATCAACACCACAATTAATAAAGGAGAACACTCATCCTCACTGGCTGACGTTAAAATCATCCATAATAAGTACGTTATTCAAGTATCAAAAATCAACCACCAACGCAGAACAATATAACCAGCTATTTAACGACGCAGTAAACACTTATAAACCAGAGTGGAAAATTATCTACACCGATGGATCAAAATCGGACACCCACACTTCGTTTGCAGTGACAAACGACCAAGGTGTCATTATAACCGTCGGTGTTTTACCGGCTGAAGCGGCTGCGATATACGAAGCGGTGCTATTTATTGCACAATCTAAAGACAAACACATCATATGCAGTGATAGCAAATCAACAATTACCGCGCTGTTGAATGATACAAATAACTCAGTACTGATCAAGAATATAAAAGATATTTTATACAAACACAAAAACATAATCAAGATCATGTGGATCCCTGAACACGCTGGTATTAGAGGCAACCAACTTGCAGACGATCGCGCCAAAAAGGCGAGTAGAGAACCAGTTTTCTCGTACGCACACGTCACATCAAAAGATATTCGCAACCTAGTAAAAAAAGAGCTTTACGAGTCAAACTTTCAACATCAATTCAAGGAACAGAATCCCACTGGTGTCAAGCCAAACTACCCATGCGACTGTTCCAGTATGCCAATACATAAAAATATTTGTGCGCCTTAGATTAGGTCACACTTTAACAACACACAATTATCTGTTGAACAAAACGGAAAAACCTAGCTGCACACTTTGCAATCATCCAAACGACTCAGTTAACCACATCCTAAACGACTGCACTGCACTAGCGCAAAAAAGGAAAACCATCTTTGGAAACAGGGAACCCTCCCGTCTACTGAAAACAACATCAATGCTATCAACAATTTGCTTAAGATATGTAAGATAAATAACATTTAAATATTATAAGCAAATAAAAACTAAGTATTAATTTTACACTTAATTTTAATTAGACATAACTATTGTAATAGATAGCCGAAGGCCCTAGTAGCCAGTGATTAATCTCTGTGTATTAATTATTAATAATTAGTTCTCATTTAAATAAATAAATAAATAAATATTAATTCAAAACCATTTTTTTGCCACATGTGTATTATCTACAGGCAGCCTTTCCACCAATATAAACCACCCAAGTGAAGTGAACCCTTCATAGATTTTTTGAAAAAAGTTGATGCTATATTGAATAACAATTTTGATTCTTGTTGTCATCTTATAGGATTTTCAAAAAAATTACATAGTATGATGGGAGATGTAGAGCCTTTTTATTGCTGCGAAAATTCACAACCCGACGTTCGAAAATACCTTTTTATAAGAATTAGAACATATTTTTCTTTAAGAATTTTTAATAGGCAGGCAGCCAACCCTCATTTTCTGCGCATCAAATTTTTGTGCATTTCACATAGGTAATTACCTCCCCCTTTTAAAAGTTAGTTTCGGTATTTTAATATATTTAGTAGAGTTATAGGATTTTGGATACATCTATTGTGGGAGCTTAAAAATCTTATTAAATTATTTTGTGCAATATTTTTATTTAAATTATTAATTATGTTTATTTTAAGTTGTAAAGGTGAAAATAGGCCTACCGGGGAACCGAACACCTAAAAAAAAGTCAGTAACGCGCCTTATTGCAAACCTCAGGGGTGGTGTGGAAAATGCAAAACTTAAAGATTCAAAAATAAAAAATATATTTATAATGTTAATAAAATTTGTTTAATTTCGTTGGAATAAAGAGTTTATGAGAAATACATATTGGCTAAGCTTTATTAAAAAGTTCGTTTCCTATTACAAATTAAAGTCCACAAATTTGCATTTTTTTACAATTATTTATTATCATGGTTCGTTTTCTTTTTTTGCATTGAAATGTCTTTTAACAAAAGTCTCACCAACAATCAATGGCACTACTAAACTAGCTTCTGCATACACCTTAACTGGTGAAGCTTCTTTCTTTATTTTACCCCAAGAAATAGCCTCATCTGGTCGAGCACCACTGTCACTGCCATCGAATTCCGAAGCTGTGTTAATATTCTGTGTAGCTTGAACCGACAAGCAATTTGAAACAATGGATTGAAGTTTTATAAATTCTTCACTTTTTTTTCTGAATTTTTAGTAAATTCATTAATATCGTCACTTGTTTGTCGACCAATATTCTTTCGATTTCGTAACGAGCTTTTACAGCTTCCCAAGCAAAATTGAAATTTCCGCCATTAAGAGCGAATTGTTGACTATAACGCCTGCTTAACCTTTTTTTTTGTATCTGTGGTGATACAATTTTTGCGCTTGTGATAATTTTGCATGGTTTATGTACACGGCACCTTGAGGTGAATGCCTGAACTCGTCTCTTGGCTTTGAACTTGAGGCAGCTCTACTCTCAGTTTTGGATTGCAATTGCTTTAATTAATTTCAATTGATCGGAGATCATAGCTTTCGTCTCTTCATACTGGTCTAAGCAGTTTTCATATTTTGCGTATGCTGATGATTTGAAATTTTCAGGTAGATCTGATTCGTCAGATTCTACAATTGCGTCGTACGCAGTTCGGAGTCGTGTCCAGAAATTGCCCAGATTTACTTTTTTGATTTCTAATACCGATTCAGAATTGTCTTGAAGCGGTGAAGATGAAAATCGAGTGCAGTATCAAATTAGACTGTCACTCTTAGCAATAAACGTAGTATATGAAATATCTTTCAGCTTTTTTTTGCTTTGTTGCACCATGCTTTGAGCGTGTAGCTTCAGCAGGTGTACATGGGCTCTTTTCTTCAGAAATCATTTTTTGTACTTTTAAATTTTGCTTCGATTGAGAATCCTTAGAATCTCCGTTAATTTAGATAATATGTGAGAATTGAAAATAATAATAATAATGAAAAAAAATCTCTCAGTGTATTTCTGATAACAGTAAATACGTGTGAAATCTTTAAGACAAAATATTTGTATTTTTGTTGTATACTTATGTATCAAAAAACGAACGCATATTTCCTTTTCCTTATTCCCGGTTCTTATTTAGTTGTGCTATTAGTTTGTTCTTGTTTTCTTTATATATATTTTATTTATTGTTTCACTAGTATATACTTGTGTATACGAGCGATATTGAGAGAAAAGAAAAAGGTTAATGACCTTTGAGTCTGCACAAAATGTTAGTGTTTATGTGCATACGTAATATGCTTAAAATGTTTTGTTGGCAATCCTGCTTGCTTGTAGTTAGTTATATTAACAAGGACAAGAGGTATTGCTGAAAATGTGCCAATTCGGTCTTTGAATATACAATTGAAAGACAATATGTATGCGCTTTGTTTACCAATTCTTAATTTTTTTTTGTATTATTTTGACGGTATATATTTGTTTTTTATTTTCAGCTCGACGAAAAAAAGCCAAACGCTATAAGTCACTCATTTTTCCCGTCCTGCTATATGGTGCAGAGCCTTGGACGATAACATCAAGTGATGAGTCGACGTTGCCAGTTTTCGAGAGAAAGGCTCTGTGAAAGATTTATGGTCCTTTGCGCATTGGCCACGTTGAATATTGTATTTTATGGAACGATGAGCTGTACGAGATATACGACTACATTGACATAGTTCAGCGAATTAGAAGACAGCGGCTTCGCTGGCTAGGTCATGTTGTCCGAATGGACGAAAACACTCCAGCTCTGAAAGTATTCGACGCAGTGCCCGCCGGGGGAAGCAGACGAAGAGGAAGACCTCCACTCCGTTGGAAGGACCAGGTGGAGAAGGACCTGGCTTCGCTTGGAATATCCAATTGGCGCCACATAGCGAAAAGAAGAAACGACTGGCGCGCTGTTGCTAACTCGACCAGTAAAGAAGGCCGAGTAAAGAAGAATATGTACTATATGTATATACTGGCATAGGCAAATTGTATGCCATATGTATGTGTGAATATTATTTTTCCGTACGAAACCGTATTCTTCAACAAATGATTGTTTGCAATTACAGATACAAGGACAAATATATCATTTGCATGGCTCAATAGTGCCAACACCAGGTGAACCGCATAACTTTCTGCAAATATATTTCATTTCGTCGATGGTGGATCAGTTGAATGTGCGGTGCAATATACAGGGAACACAACAGTTAAAAAGACGAATTATTGAACAGTTGCAAGCATTTTTTCACGCTAATAATGCTGTGGTTAATATGTTCAAAACAGCATTGGAACGAATGCCATCGGATACACACAAATATGTCATAAGTGCGGATTGTACCCCAACAGGTGAACATGTGCGAAGATTCAATGCGTTATTGTTGGCGATCAAAATAAATCGCGAGACATTGTCGTTCAGCGAAGAAGCAATATCATGCATCGTTTAACGAGACACATCGTTTGTACGATGCGTTACAATATCCAATCATTTATTGGCAAGGGCAAGACGGATACTACATCACGATGATAGTCGATTCAATTGCAGGTACAATATACACACACTAATTATTGCTATTATTGGTTTCCATTAACAATTCATTTAATTTTGCATTTTCAAGCGTATCAACAAATAAAAATCTAAGCACAATGAATTACTATGCGTATCGTATGATGATTCGTACACATGAGGAGAATGTCATTCTGAAGTGCCGTCGGCTATTCCAGCAATTCGCTGTCGAAATGTATGTCAAAGTCGATACCGAACGTTTAGCGTTCATCCGATTCAATCAGGCAAAGCTACGATCTCAGAACTATATACACTTGTGTGATGCTATTCATTCAGATGGTGATGTTCAGAATATTGGACGTCTGACGATTCTCCCATCAACTTATATCGGAAGGCCACGCCACATGCACGAATACGCTTAAGACGCTATGACGTACGTGCGGAATTATGGAACTCCGGATTTATTTATTACGTTCACATGCATTCCGAAGTGGACGGAAATAGAACGTGAGTTGGAACCGGGCCAAAAACCGCAAGATCGCCATGACATAATCGCCAGAGTATTTCAGCAAAACTCAAGGTTATGATGGATATGGTTACTAAGTATCGAGTTTTTGGTAACACACGTTGTTATATGTACTCGGTGGAATGGCAGAAGCGTGGACTACCGAATGCTCATGTGAACAAATTACATTCAAATGAAGTGGATGACATCATATCAGCTGAAATTCCTGTCCAAGTCACTGATCCCCATATACACGACATTGTGACGACACAGATGGTGCATGGACCATGCGGTGCATTAAATCTATTATCGCCTTGCATGGCTGATGGAAAGTGCACAAAACGATATCCTCGACCGTTAGTTGCTGAAACAGTCACAGGGAACGATGGATATCAAAGCTAAAGTTCACAATCAAGAGATTGAGATCGGAAATGAATTCATTGTACCATATTGCCCGTTGCTATCATGAATTTTCGAAACAGATGCAAACGTGTAGAGTTGTCACTTACACTTGGAATCAATCAACAAAGAAATTACAACGTCGCAAACAAGGAACCCCAGTTCCAGATTGGCCACAGGTGTTTTCCACTGATGCACTAGGTCGCATGTATACTGTTCATCCTAGAAATGATGAATGTTTTTATTTGCGACTGCTGTTGGTAAATGTACGCCGACAACACTGAATACACACACACTAGGTCGCATGTATACTGTTCATCCTAGAAATGATGAATGTTTTTATTTGCGACTGCTGTTGGTAAATGTACGTCGACCAAAATCATTTGCGGATTTGAAAACTGTGAATGGCCACCAATGTTAAACATATCGAGAAGCATGTCAACATTGGGTTTGCTGGAGAACGATTCTCAATGGGATTTAATACTTGCGGATTCAGTTGTTTCATCAAATGCGTACCAAATACGAACGCTATTCGCAATTACCATCACCTCTTGTTTTCCTTCACAACTAATTCAGTTACGGAACAAATACAAAGACGACATATGGGAAGATATCTTGCACCACTTGCGCATTCAAACGAATAATCCTGACATCCAAATAACCGATGAAATCTACAATGAAGTAATGATTCTGATTGAGGATCAATGCTTGACTATTATAAACAAGCTACTGATTGAAGTAAGAATGATTGCACCAAATCGATTGATGCACAATGCATTCAACCAAGAATTAAATCGAAAGCTGCAATATAATGTTGATATATTGAAGAAATTCGTTCGAAATAATGGTCCGTTGCTGAATGAACAGCAAAAACAAGTATACGAGACATTAATGCAAACGGTGGACAATAATACCGGTGGTCTATTCTTCCTGGACGCACCTGGAGGAAAACATTTGTCATTTTATTGATTTTGGCCACTATTCGATCAAGAAGTGACAAAGCTTTGGCGTTAGCATCATTTGGAATTGCGGCGACTCTTTTAGATGGCGGTCGTACTGCACATTCTGCGGTTAAGTTGCCAATCAATTTCAACACAATTGATACTCCAACATGCAATATTTCCCGTTCCAGTGCAATGGGAAAATTGTTGATGCAATGAAAGCTCATTGTTTGGGATGAGTGCACAATGGCACATAAGAAATCACTTGAAGCACTTAACTTCACACTGAAGGATCTTCGGCGAAATAACAACATCTTTGTCGCCTTGATGATATTGTTGGCAGGCGATTTCAGGCAGACGTTGCCAGTAATTCCCCGTGGAACGCCTGCAGATAAATTGAATGCTTGCCTGAAGGCATCAACTTTATGGAATAACGTAAAAACATTATCGCTAACCACTAATATGAAAGTTCAACTACAAAATGATCAAAGTGCTGCACAATTTTCCAAACAATTTGTAGACTCTCAATTATCTCTTATTGAAAATGTTTCCCAAACATTAGTCAGAATTATCAGAATTTGCTTGGTTAAGTCAACGAGCAATTCTTGCCGCAAAGTATAATGATGTACACGCACTGAATTTCACCATTCAATCAAAAATTGCTGGCTATTTGTATATATACTATACAAATCCGTTGATTCCATAACAAATTCCGATGATATAGTAAATTATCCAACGGAGTTTTTGAACTCTCTGAAGTTACCAGTATTTCCACCACATAACTTGCAACTAAAAGTTGGTATAGTTATTATGATATTGCGTAATTTGAATCCATCGCGACTTTGCAATGGTACTCGACTTTCGTTAAAAAAGACTTATGCCGAATTTGATTGAGGCAACCATTCTTAACGGAAAGTATGCAGGTGAAAATGTATGTATTCCTCGAATACCAATGATTCCGACTGATCTTCCGTTTGACTTCAAACGATTGCAATTTCCAGATCACATTGTGTTCGCAATGACAATTAACGCAAGGCCAATCGCTTAGTGTTTTGTTTTTCACATGGACAGTTATACGTTGCGTGTTCACGATTTGGGAAACCATCCGCTTTGTCTATGTTAACGTTAACGTCAGACCAAAAAACAAAAAATGTGATTTACCAAAGAGCACTTCAATGAAACGGATAATTTGCGGACACGTATAGCGCTTCGATTCAGGATTTACTTTGGATTCACTTTCATTTACTTAGAGAAGTTCAACTAAATAACACTTCATTTTTGTAACCGAAATGAATTCATTACTGTTGTGAAATGAAATATATTTTCAAATATAAAACAAAAAAAAATTTTGTTCATCTTTTAATAACCAAACGAAATGTTACATAAAACTAAGCCATCTGGGGGCGAAACGGAGTTCGCCGGGTTTGCTAGTAATTATATATTATACTATATACTGTTCATACATATACATATTTGGATGTACATTAATCGTAAGTTCAAACAGTTTGGTAGCAACCGTTCTATTTTTTTTTTTTTTTTTTTTTTTGTTTATTTTTTATAGTAGGAGGAAGCATCGAAAGCCGGAGTGCGGGACTTTAATCCGCTAAACCTAACCTACTCCCAACTCAGGACTCTCCCACGGAACCACCAGATAAGGTATTACTTCATGGGAGTGACAAGACATTTTACGTCTCCTCTATAGCACAGACGGACTGACGCCTATTCTGCTGTATCTGTCTTAGTATTGTCATGATGGAAGTAGCCGCTTCGTGAACAGCTTTCCACTTCTCAGAGGACTGACACATAAGTGCAGTCAAATTTTCCACCGTTTGGCTACCACCTAGTGCAGTTTCTAACTTTTCCCTTATGTTTCGAAACCGAGGACAATGGAAGAACACGTGCTCAGAGTCTTCTATTGACTCCGTACACATCGAACAATACGGACTGACGTCGTTTTGAAATTTATATAGATAGCCTCTGAAGCACCCATGCCCGCTTAATATTGGGGTCAGGTGGAAATCCAGGTCACCATGTCGTCTACTTATCCACGTATGGATGTCAGGTATAAGTCTGTGAGTCCACCGTCCTTTAGTTGAGGTTTGCCACCGTTGCTGCCATATAGTTATGCTCTTCTCTCTCTCTTCTCTCTTTTGAATTTCTGTAATTGGCGCTGATAGCTCATATAATCTCGTGAGCTCGTCACCCTGGATGTCTATGGGCAGCATACCAGCTAGTACTTCAGATGCTTCGCTGGAAATAGTTCGGAAAGCACTTATTATTCTTATTGCTGAGAGTCTATGCACCGCATTTATTGGTTTGGCATACGCTTTTATGTTTAGTGCCTGTATCCATACTGGAGCTGCATATAGTATAACTGAGCTCATAGATTTTGCGATTAGAAGTCGGCGGCTGGAGCGCACACAGCCTTATTTGCCATCATTCTTGATAAGGCGTTATAAATTTTATTTGCTTTATTTGCTATGTTTGTCAAGTGCTGCTTGTATTTCAGTTTGGAGTCCAATATTACCCCTAAATACTTCAACTGAGGTTGTGAAGTAATTAAGCACTCTCCTATAGTGAGAGTTATTTTTTCCTCAATTTTTCTGGTGCTTATGAGCAATACCTCTGTTTTGTGCTCAGCCAGTTCCAAACTCTTGGAAGAAAACCGATGGCGTAGACCATTTATACATTCATTACATTTATTTTGTAGATCATCAAGTTGTTTACCTACTGCTACCACTATAAGGTCGTCTGCGTATGCGATTAGCTTCACGTTTTTAGGCTGTGGAATTCTTAGCACCTAATCATATACTAGATTCCATAAGAGAGGCCCTAAAACAGATCCTTGTGGTACTCCGCTTGTAATAGGGTAGCTCTTTCTATTTTTAAAATAACTCCTAACGATTTTATGAGGTACTGAGGGGCGCGTATTCCATATAGGGCTTCGAATATATTTTCCCATTTGGCAGAGTTGAATGCATTCTTCACATCCAGGGTGATCAGCGCACAATATTTTTTGGTACCACCTTTCCATCTTTTGCCACTTACTGCTCTTTTCGCAGTGTCGACAACTTCTTTCAGTGCATCAATAGTAGACCTCTGTTTTCTAAAGCCGTATTGTCAATCTCCAAGCGGTTTCTTATTACGCTTTCGTACACTTTGCCCATTGTGTCGAGCATACACAGAGGTCGATACGAAGAAGGTTCATCTGTTGGTTTTTTGGGTTTTGGGATTAAGACCAGACGCTGGACTTTCCAGAGATCGGGGAACATCCCTTCTTTTATGCATGCATTGTACATTTTTGCAAAAAGAGTGGGCTTCTAAATTATGGCTACCTTTAGAGCTCTGTTTGGTATTCCGTCAATACCAGGTGCTTTGTTGTTTTTGATTTTTTTGGCTATGGCCAATAGTTCTTCTTCTGTAACCAGTGGGGGTGATTCAGCAGCTTCGTTTCGTTGTTCAGCGTTAGTAATCGGTTCGTGCGTCGGAAATAATACCTCGACGACTTTCTTCATGAACGGAGCGCATTGGGATTGCTGCCGCTTGTTTTTGAATTTGGACATACAGATTTTATAAGCAGTCCCCCAGGGGTCTATATTCGCTTCTTTACAGATCTTTTCAAAACAGTTTCTCTTGCTACGGATTATAGCTGACTTTAGAAGCTTCTTATGGTTTTTAAAAGCTTCTTTGAGACGGTTTTCGTTTTCGCCACATTGATTGCGTTGTAGGCGACGTCGGGATGAGTGACAGAATTTTCTCAGCGTGGCAATTTCTTCATTCCACCAGTATACCGGCTTTCGATTGTTATTGTATCTCGTCCTGCGCATAGTTGCGTCGCATGCTACAACTAGTTCCTTTTGCACAGCGGATACTAAGTGGGTGGCGTCTTCGCCTGGTGCTATTGCTGCACTCCAGACTGTCTCAAAAACGTCAGTGTCAAAATCGTTTTGCTTCCAGCTTCGTTTATGTGTAGTGTTACTGCGTGGGGGTTCCTGATCTCGCGAGAATAAAACTTCTGCGAAGATTGCCATATGGTCACTATTTGTGAACATGTCTGACACCTTCCACTTAATGTGTCTGCTTGGTGCGTCATTTGCAAACATCAAGTCTATTACAGAGCCCTTGTTTCCTTTTTGGTAAGTATTTTTTGTGCCACTGTTCATTATTGTGAGGTTGGTGTGGCTCAGGAATTCCAAAACTAGGCGCCCACGGTGGTTTGAACTTCTGCTTCCCCAGGCAGTAGACCATGCGTTAAAATCGCCTGCCATTATTATCGGTGATTTTCCTCTGCTTTCTAATGATAATTCCAAGAGGAAGTCTTCAAATTCTCTAACGGACGCACTGGGACGAGCATAGCAGCTTACGTAATAAATTCCCCCAATTTGCGCCCATGTAAAGCCAGTTTTGCTTCTCTACAGCAAGATGTGAATGTTTGTCCATTGCAGAACCATATTGCTGCTTTGCCACTTTTGTCTGTAATCCAAGTGCTTTCCGAACATTGGGAATATTGCTCACTCAGTAAGGCGACATCAATGTTTCTTTCTATTACGGTTTGTTGCAGCAGTGCTTGTGCTGCAGCGCAGTGGTTTAGGTTCAGCTGCAATATTCTCATTTCTCCATTGTTGCTAAATCGACGTATTTGGGACAAGTCGTACTTAGAACCGAATGTTCTCCTTTGCAGAGCATGCAACTCGATGTGTTAGTGCATGCTTTTGCAACATGTCCCGCGCTTCCACAACGTGTGCAAAGAGAGGACCTGTGGCCTGGATGGAAGCATCTGTAACAACGGGAAACAGGGGAGTACTCCCGGAGGCGACAGATCGACCACCCAATCTTTACTTTGCCAGCTTTAAGGGTAGTCTTGGCATCTTGGGCACGCAGGGATATAAGGGCTATTTGAGTGCCGCTTCTTGTTTTCCTCATATTTTTAACATTTGCTGGCCCTATGCTTTGTATTCCGCACTCTTTTTGTAATGCGAAACAAATTTCTTCTGGAGTAGTTACCTCATCCAGATCTTTGCACATTACAGTGACGTTGTGTGTTTTTGGTTGTACTACTGCCATCTCGCCAACCACTCCCTCTAAGGCGCTCTGAAAAGTTTCAGCTTTTTGGTCTCCTTGACTTTTTAGCTCTATGAGTAGGTCTCCTTTGAGAGTTTTCCTGATGTAGGTCACATTTGAACCCAATTCCTCTAGGCCACTGTCACCTTTAATTTTACGGAGGATGTCTGCATACGAGGCTCCGTCCTTTTTTGTTAGAATTATAGCGTCTGGTTTCGACCTAATTCTCTTCTCCATGGGCCTCTTCTTTTTTCCCACTTCTACCCATTTCTCGGGTGCTGGCTTATCTGCTGCAGTGTCTCTAATATTTGTTTTGATGACTTCAGTAAAAGTTCCTTGCACTTTTTGAGTCATGTTTTTTGGCTTCTTTGTAGGTGGTAGAAAGCCTGATGTCTCCCGTGCTCTTTTTTGGGGTTTTTTGGGGCGATACTTGTGACGCTTTCCCTACCATCACTATTTTCGAATGGATTTCGAGATTTTCTGTTTTGCCATACAAGTATGTTATGCTGCTTACAAGCTCTCGCATGGCTTGGTTTATGTGTCTCTGTCCGGACATCATATTCTCGAGCTCCTTTATTTTTCTGCCCAATTTGCAAAAAATATTAGTAGATTCTCTACTTTGCGCTTCATCGGATTTGCCGCTCTTGTTCTCATTGTCGGCAGATTCACTATTTTTTATTGGTCCAGCAACGGTGGACTCCTCTTTTTTGCCATTTGGCGGCGTTCTTACAATTTTTGAAATCCTCCGAAAAGGATTTTCTGGTGTACACCCAGAACTATTCTGAGAGGCCATACCTCACTCAAAAATAGTTGGGAACACCTGCCAACTAGTCCATTCAGTCTCTTCCTCTTAAGTCTGATTTAAATTTCCGATGGTTGGCAACGCCAAAACCGAAACGGAATGCAAAAAACAAAACAAAAAGAGAAAGAAGAAAAAGAAAGGGGAAAACAGCTGATGTCTTCAGCCACAATGGCAAAACAAAATTTTTTATAACCACGTTGTGCCTAGATTGCTGTTCTTAGGGGAAACAATTTTATTAAAAAACAAATTTTGCCGCTGAAAAAATGGGCAGGTACGTAAAATAATTTAAAATAAGATACAAAAATTGTACTTATCTCTTTCGATTTTATTTGCTCACTTGCGTCCGTCGCCTGTTTGTTATACGTGAAACAAATTTAGCCAAAGCTGCCTCAAAACACTTGGAAAACTATGCAAAACACTGGACCGCACAAAAACGCGTCCAACTTACACAATCACAAAAAATGCAAAAAAAAAAAAAAGAAATGGCGTTCTATTAAAGTTAACAGGTTTGTATACAGTTTTTAGAAAGATGAACTGTAAAATTCAACAAACATATATGAAAATAAATACAAATTTTATAAGATCAGATGGAGTGAATGCACTCACTTTGTGCCGCAACAAGGGTCTTTGAGATCTTCATATGCGGTTAAGTACGGGTTTTAGGTTATGCCACTGCGTCCAATTTGTATCCTTTCGGTTTCCTGCCCGTTTGCTGCTGATGTATATGAGATTGGGGTATGCCACCGTGCGGGACTCCTCTCCTTTCCGTTTAGCTTCTTGTTATGCATGTTCCGTACTTATGTACATATGTCTTTTTCCCAATATGTTAGTAATTTTTGGTTTTCCTTTTTCTTTGAAAATATTGCATTTTTGAGTTTATTGTCTTTTTAAGCTTCGCGCCCGTTTAGATTATTTAACAAATTATTTTTCGCGAGGGTTTTTTTTTATTGAATGATTTGTCACTGCACTTTTCGTGTTTTTGTAGCACAGTATATTTCTTATTGTCTTATTAGCTTACACTTTTTAGGTTTGCAGTATTGTTGCGATTTTACTGCTTGCTTGTTTACTTTGCTAGGTTCGTATCTCTGCATTGACAAATAAAACCAAAAACTGTTTAATTCAATTCAACAACTCTTTATTTCGCAATTTGTCTTCACTATAACAGTATACTCTTAGCACTGGATGGTTACGTTGGCGCTGCCACGGCTTATATAGCCACGCACTTCTCGCTGATGCCGAAGTGTCCTTCTAGAATATTGCGTCTGGCAATTATAAGAACATAATGCTATACGGCGCCAAATGCAGCTTTGTTTAAGTAGACAAACGCGGCGCCCAATGTTTATAATAAGGGATGCATACAGCAATACAAATACCAAACTTAATACTACTTTTGTAACAGTATGTATCTATCACTTTACATATCGCTCATTTGCTGCAACGTCGTCATAACTCAAAAAAATCGATTCGCCAGAAAACGCGTTTAAAGTTTTCAACTTACTACAACCTTACACGGTGACTCCAACCTTACACCTCTTCTCAAGCGGAGCATATAAGAGGTATTCATATGAATTTTTCACTCAATATGAAGTATGATATAACGAAGCAGCATTAACTCAAAAATCACGTTTTTTGAGTTATGACGACGTTGCAGCAAATGAGCGATATGTGTAATATTCTGTTTTGTACATACATATATATTTGTATGTACATACATGTTCTTATGAATGTGTTTTATTATTATAATTTTTGTAATAACAAGGTTTTTTTTTCTTCTGTTTTTAAACCTTTTTGGTTGCGTTTTTGTTTTGGAAACTCCACAATTTTTTTTTTATTTTTGTGTTATTTTGTTTACTGCACCGTTGGAGTCTTTCCCGTTTTCTAAACAGTTAGGCTGTTCACGATAAGGTGGTTATCGGGTTATGTGGTTATGTGATTAAGTAAACAACAACAAAATGCGTTATGACAAAATAACCAAAGTTGACCAACCTAGGCCCTTGTTTACAGATTATGTGGTTATTTGCTTATTTCCAGTGTTAGAAAGTCGTTGGAATTTTACTAAATGGCAGCACAAAAAATAAATAATACTAAGCGAATGGCATTTCCATTTAGATTTTCTTATTGGAAATTCTGCTATTAACAGCTGTTTTTTGTTTACAATCAGCAAATTATGCAAGATGTCTGCAAATTTTATACAAAGAATTTTTTGAACCCTTAAAATTCGGATTATTTAATAAGCACATACCTTCAATAAAGTCCATTTCCTGAATAGCAGAACTTATTTTAAATTCGATTATTTTGCTTTTTAAACTTTGTTTAGGCATTTTATAAATTGGAATTTCATTGAACTAAAATTGTAAACAATCAACAGCTGTTTGTGTAAAAATAAGCAAATAACCATACAACATAGGGTGCTCACGGAGCATAGAGGTTATTTTTAATCCAATAATCACATAACCCGATAACCACCTTACCGTGAACAGCCTAAGTGTTTTTTTTTTGTTTTAACTGCACTCACTGTGTCACAAGTATGAAGGTGCTTATAGTTTTCACCGCACCTTAATCACTCCGCTTGATTTTATTTTATTTTATTTTTTTGGTATTCTTAGTTTTGCAGCTCGAAGGACCATTGTTTAAGACGTTGTTTACTTTACTTCCTGAACACTTATAACCTTTTTAGCCTTTTTTTTTTTGAATAAAACGCCCGTTTTCTGCCTTTAACAATTCTTGAAATCTATGTTAATTTATTAAATGAAATAAAGTGTATAGCAAACTGTACAAGCGCAACGACGACAGCGGGTGACGATTGAGAAGGCGACGTGCAGTTTCAAATGCAGACGAATAAGAACTGAAGTGTGAAGATGCTGACCCCTTTTTTGTGGAGTGGTACCCAGTGTGGGGTGTGTTTGCGCGTGTGGATGTGAGGTGCTCTCGCGTGTGGGTCCTGTGGTATGTGGGTTCTGTGTGTATGGTGTATTGGTAGTGACTTTAGGGGGAGGCTTATCTCATTTAGCCAGCTGCCATAATCTGTGTTGGAATATTCTGCTTATGTGTAGTGCAGCCTTTCACATAAAAACGCACTTCTTTATTTGGAACTTAAGGGATATAAAATTCCTGGCGGACCACGTGTTGCATGAGGCGATGTTTGGCGTAAAGCATTAATATGTGGATATAATTAAAGAGCACGACGCAAGTTGAGCCTTCTCTGAAATAACTACGGGATGGTTTTCGTTATAGGTTAGGATTAAATTGACAATCCAACCATTCACACGAAAGACCCAAAAAAGTGACAAAAAATCAGGAGATACTATTAATCATCGGAGGCCATACCACCAGAGGGTGGTGGTGGCAAGGTGCAGCGCCTTGCCCCCTCTTGTTCCTAAATCGGAAGGATTGTCAGCACTGACTATGTGTCGCCAAGGGCTGATCCTACTAGATCAAATATTTGTGACGTTCGATAGATTCCATGCATGTGGTTAATTTTTTAACTAGGCTAGTACAATTTCGAAAGCGACCCGGTTTTAATATATTTGCACCATGAATACTCATTTGGAAAGTAGTAGCGCGGCACATAGCTCAAGTCGAGTTTTGTTGTACTTTCCTTTTCGAATATGAGGAAATTGGTATCCATCATATGTTGATTTGAGTTCACTTTGAAAGTATTCCTAATAGTGATCTTCAGTGGTTGTGACTAATAATTCCCAAAATTTGCTTAATTGTGAGTTGGGATATTCGTTTGAGATTTCCTTAACTTGAGTTGTCATGGTGGAGACTGGTTCCGTAACTAGACCACTTAGGATCCAAGCAAAAATAGTATTTTTTGCCAGAAGTGTGCGAAATTTTCTCAATACCCTCGAGTATTATCTGTGGTATAAGATCGTTGCCTAACTTATTGTTTATGATATTAATTACATATACTGATAATTCGGGTGGTGGAGCACGGTGCTCGTTCGTTCCAAAGATGTGGTTGGCCGTAGGGAAACGTTCGGCGCAAATGATTCCACAAAATGTTAAATAAAAAACAAAGGTTTCTTATAATACACATATTTAATTATAATAAATTGGAAACACACTTACCTCGTCTGTATCGCTAGGTTGTCGCAAAAGGAGAGAGTGCGCAACTTTTTGTTAGAGTTTAGTTGCGCGCGAATTAAACTTCGAAAAAGAAGAAAAGAAAGATTGCTCTGCCGATACAGACGTGGCAAAAGACATTGGGCGGGGGCGGCGTCAACATTCTCCCCGCCTTGCAGTATTACTGCAAATGCAGTTTACAATAAATTACTTAAAACTAACTTAACTAATTGGCTCCTGCACTTCCTCTTCCACGGCTACTTTGCAAATGGGGTGGCCGACGAGTCGAATCGAGTCTGGTTCGGTCCGGGAAATGCCGCTGAGATGAATCGAACCTCAGTCGGTCATTGCCATGCCGCCAATTTGCATAGAAGTCACCACCTTCCGAGGTCGGCGAGACGACTCGAGTCTAACTCGATCCTGGGTAGGTGGTGAATGTGAGAGGCGTTGGCAGCCAGTGCACTTTATTGTGCCGATGTTAGATGACGCCGGATATTATATCTCACAGCGACGTATTTTGGGCGATGAGTTGGCCCATTGCCGCTGGTTGTAACCCGGGCAACATGAGCCGGGAGTAAACGTCTGCTCGCAAGATTATCTCGACTGGCGCTACCTTGAAAAATCGTTGTCTGCCAGCTTTAGGTTCTGGAAAAGTTGAAATGTGTGGTCTTCCAGAGACCTTACTGGCGTCGGTGGTAATGGACGACGTTGTAAACGTGAAAATCGTGAAATCGTGGAGGCGAGGATAACAGTGGATGGACTGTAGTGTTGCGTACCTATCCTTGATGATACGGCGTGCATCGGCTTGACGACGAGTGTCTCGTCCACGCCTTCGCTTCGGATGGGGTGGCCGGCGGAACGAATTGAGTTCCGCTCGGTCCGGACAATGTCGCTGAGACGAATCGAGTCTCAGTCGATCGTTGCTATGCCGCCAATCCGAAAGGAAGTTACCAGCACGCCGAAGTCGGCGAGACGACTCGAGTCTGGCTCGATCTTGGGCGTGTGGTATGCTGGAGAGGCATCGTTGGTCAGAGCTTTGCGGCTACTTGACTGTTGACGTCGGTTGACACGGTTGAGAGGGGCCCGAATACGTCGTGGCCTCGTCATATTTCTTTTGCAGCTGATACATGCTATGCGTTATTGGAGCGTGCTGTGATAGTTGTATTTAGTCATTTGTGATTGGGCTTTCTTATGTTTCACCGGTGGGTTTTTCTGGTTCTTTTGGAGCACCTGTATGAGTTTGCCCTTGACATCGAGTTGTATCTCTTCGGGCACACGTTTGATCTCCTCGTAGAGTGAGAGCAAGAAGAGCTCATCGGGATCACGATTTTTTCGCCTTTTTGCTTTGGCGGATTCTCGTTGCATTGCGGCTGCGGCATGTTGTTGGCGGCGCAACAGATGCGAGTGGAGGCCGCTGTGGAACGCCTGCAGGTGTGGCATCGAATTCTGTTGTTGTGACGAACTACTGCCAGATACGTGGTCACCGTTGTGCGATTGCATCCCAACGCCGGGAGCTCGAAATGCGCCACCATGCGTATCGGTGTGATGCGATGAGCCGGGCGCATCATTTGTTTCGCCATCATTGTTAGTCTGATCCTGTTGTTGCTGCTGCTGTTGATGCTGCTGACGTGGTTTCTGTTGTAAAAATATAAAATTAGTATTAATTTTACTACAAAAATGGTTTTGTGTTTGTTGTTGAGTCATTGTTGAATTTTGTCCGTCGCCTTTGCCATTTATCTTCGTTTCTTCAGAGGGAACGGAACCTGTAAAGATCCAACCGAACACTGTACGTTGTGCTACGAGGGATCCGAAGATTTTCGATTTTACCCCGTTTAGTATGATTTTAGGGTAAAGATCCGCTCCAATCAACAAGTCAACCTTTTGACTCGTATAGAAATTATTATCCGCTAAGGGAATATTAGGTAGCCTTTTTAAAATTGAAGAGTTAATTGATCTGGATGGAAGCAGTCCAGTCAATTTTGGCAGTACCAAAGCTTCCGCTTCTAGTTTCAAACCTTTGTTACGGGGCGAGCCAATTGTGATCGAGCATACCGATTGAACTTGTCCTGATACGGTATTATTCAATCCTAAAACTCTCGCGCTGACCTTTTTGGTTGCCAGATGTAAGCGTTTTTGCAGACTATTGCTTACGAAGGTGGCTTCAGATCCCGAATCAATCAGGGCTCTGACAGCGAAGGTGCTCTCGTTGTGACATATGGTCACCATGGCTGTACCTAAGAGCATGCTTCGACTGGTAGGCACATTTGAAATATTGGCCTTTATAGAGGCCACATGAGATTTAGTAGAAATCTCAGTAGTGTCTGTGCTGTCAGATATCTGAGCTATTCCCTCACTCTGATCCCGGTGAATCATAGAGTGATGTCTCTGTTTACATTTGGAACAATTAAACAGACTTTTACAATTTTTGACTTCATGTGAGTCCGATAAACAGTAAAGGCAGACATGGAGTTTTCTGACAGCATTTAACCGTGCGTTAGGCTGCATCTCAATGAATCTTTGACAAGTTTTCAAAATGTGCGATTGAGATGAGCATAGTTTACATCTGGTATTGTTTGCTCTGTCGTGATGGGAATTGATGGGCCTGGATCCAATCCTTGATTGCAAGGTTGGTATCCGACCTTCACCATCAGCTGACCTAATATTGGGTTGAGTACTCAACTCGCCTTTGAGGTTTGATACTCTCTCAAGCGTTTTAACCCGTTTGGTTATAAACTTGTCTAACTCGACCCATTTTGGGATCTCTGAATCCGAATCCAGAGATTGTTCCCAAAGCGACAGTGTATAGTCCGGTAGTCGGATTGAACACAAATACGTAAAAATGGCATCCCAGCTATCTACATTGATGCCATGTATTTGTAAAGCTGAAATGCAGCTATTAATCTCCCGCTGTAAATTTCTGAGTTCGGTCTCAGATTCTGTTGAGATGTGCAGGAGCTTGAATAATAAATTTAACTGTGTATTGACAAGCACTCGCTTGTTTTCATACCTACACAACAAATTGTTCCAAGCCAATGCGAATCCGTCATTCGTCAGTGGCGCTTTGGAAACGATAGCTTTTGCCTCACCTTGCGTTTTTTGATTTAAATGGAATAATTTTTCTACCGGAGATAGCCTTGGGTTATTCCCATATATAGCGGCAAATAAATCCCTAAAAGAGGGCCATTGTAAAACATCGCCATGAAATATTTCGGTATCACATGGCGGTAAATTGATAGAATACCTCACGGGTTTTACAGTTTGTTGTAACCGTTCAGGTTGAATCACCGTAGAATTGGAAGTAGGGCTTTGATTGAACGTCGTGAGGTTGTGCATGTGTTCGCCCATCAAGGCCGTGCAACATACATAAGCTTGGTAACAGTTTGTATATTTAAGTTTGAGGTCGTCAATTGAGCTTGTATCAGAAGGATCCACTTTTGGCAAACACAACTTGTACTCTGACTTTACCTCTGCCCACAGAGATTTCAGTTCAGCTTGTTGAACTTCAAGAGAGTAGGCACTTTGATTGTTTGCTGTTGGAGTAAAAGACTCCTCAAACTCCAGTAGAGCGTCTGCAGCTGTGGTAAAGGCTCTGATTGATTCCATTGTTTCCGAAAATTGCTCAAAATTGGATATAAAACTTGAAATTACAATTTAAAAAATATTTGGAAATATGTTGCAAAAGTTCAAAAGTTATAGACCCAATCACGGACAGACTATAAATTAGTAGTGCGTTGTTTCTTAGTGAAGCGTGAATTTTTGAAGGCACAAAAAAAAATTAATAAATTTGGTAAACTATTTCTGAAAGTATTTTTCCGAATTTAATTAGTATGTGCTTGTTGGGTAATCGGCTCAATGCACTTGTACTTGCTCTTGCAAATTTAGTGCAATCCCAAATTTAATTTGAAAGTGCTTGCTGGGTAATCGTCCCAATGCACTTGCACGCTTAGCCCTTGACTGTGTGCACAAACAAAATTGATTTGTGTTTAGTTGCTTTATTTGAATGCAAATACAAATACAAATAGAAATTCAAAAGCACTTATTTGATTTATCATATATCCACTATTAAATTTTGTTCATGGGGTTATTCGAATTTAACACTACACTTTTTTTTGTTTGCTGCTGTCTTTCTGGGATGGCTGCTGCGCTGCCTTGCCTTTGCTGCTTTTCCTACGCTGCTTGCCTATGCCGCTCCCACTTTTCTGCTTGACCTGTGCTGCTCTGCCTTTGCTGCTTCCTTTGCAGCTCTCACTTCCCTGTTTGGCTTTCTTGCTGTCGCTCACTTCAACTTCTGCTTGGCCTGTGCTGCTTGTCTGTGCTGCTTTGCCTTTGCTGCTCGCACTTTGTTGCTTGGCCTTTGCTGCTCTCCCTTTGCTGCTCTCGCTCTTCGCAATATATGGAAAGGCAGAGTTGAGCGATTAGACTCAAATTAACCATAAGAAAAACCAAAAAACCGAGAGAGATTGTTGACGCTCCAGACGATTTTGTGCGTCCAAGAAATTTATAATTTTTTCTCGAATAACAGAGAGTGTGGTTTTTTTTCGCAAAGTGAAATAGTGCATTTGCCAGGTGTATTTGTTGTTGTACTTAAATGTAGTACAATACTACCTGCAATCTTGTGCTTTGCTCTTGTGGGTAGAGTGCCAAAAATAAGTTTTGGTCTCCACTTCACACAGCACAATGGGTTTTGTACATAAATGACGCACAAATTAACCAATCTGTTGCCTTTAGCTTGCAGAGCACAAATCCAAAATATGTTTGGCTGTAACTTGCGAGTTGCTAAAGCGGGCAAATTATGCACTTTCACTTTAATAAAAAAATCGACTTGTTACCTGTTATCCGGCTCGAAGGACCAATGATAATTCGGGTGGTGGAGCACGGTGCTCGTTCGTTCCAAAGATGTGGTTGGCCGTAGGGAAACGTTCGGCGCAAATGATTCCACAAAATGTTAAATAAAAAACAAAGGTTTCTTATAATACATATATTTAATTATAATAAATTGGAAACACACTTACCACGTCTGTATCGCTAGGTTGTCGCAAAAGGAGAGATCGCGCAACTTTTTGTTAGAGTTTAGTTGCGCGCGAATTAATAGAAAAGAAAGATTGCTCTGCCGATACAGACGTGGCAAAAGACATTGGGCGGGGGCGGCGTCAACATATACATAAGCATACATAGCGTGTGGGGAATAATCAATAAATACGGGTTGTTAATATAGACTTTGAAAGTTATTAGTATATAACTGTCTTGTTATTTTTAACGCTTTTATATATTATTAGAAGTTACATATATAGACATAACACTTAACTCAGGTATAGGTACAACTTTAAAACAATAACAATATTAAATTTTTCTCAATTACTCTCGGACCCTGTTATTATTCTTAGCTCTTTGTAAGTTTCTGTAATACTTTTCCTAATTTGCTTGTTTCACACACCATATCTTCAAGATGAATTTTAAAGTTCCGCAAATTAGAAGGTTTTAATTTTGCATGAGCAATTATTTACCGCTTATTTATCCGCATCATTCTTGAGCACACGAATCACCAGATGGCACGATATGCTTGGACAATTCCGGTCGTATATCGATGTCAACCATTTGTATGTTGTTCAACACTAAAAAATGAAGCCTTGGCCTTCTCATTTCTACTACCTGTTCCATCTCGATGTCATAGGCGACATAGCAAAATTTCTCTTCCATTATGCCTTTTCAAGGGCAGTGGTTAGACCGTATAACCACCAAGTAGCTGCAACTATAAATTCATAATTTTATTAAGCTTCTTTTGTTAATTTTTATTATTATACATAAGTATATGTACTATGTAGTTATTTAGCGCCACTAACTTTAAACAGATATCGTGTGCTATCACCGCCAGCAAAGTTCAATCCTTTTTAGTAATCTTACTTCAATAATTTTTTCTTGATTCTTCAGTAGAATCGTGAGATGTTCTTTTAAGGCCAGGTTCTTCCAAAGAATTAAAAAAAATCGATTTTTTTTCATAAATTGCTACTGCATATTCGTAGAAATAGTGTAGAATTAGTCCCGAAGGTCAGCAAGACCGAGAAGCAGGTATAAAACAGTGAACAGCGCTGCGGGAAATCC
The DNA here is from genome assembly GCF_023373825.1 of Bactrocera dorsalis. Classification (NCBI taxonomy): domain Eukaryota; kingdom Metazoa; phylum Arthropoda; class Insecta; order Diptera; family Tephritidae; genus Bactrocera; species Bactrocera dorsalis. The sequence continues at coordinate 68,951,086 of NC_064303.1, read as the reverse complement.
GGCCGCTCGATTGCCTTCGGTAGCGGCAGCTATTACGTGCCTTTGGTTTAAACTGATTTTTGTCCGAACCACGTTTTTTCGCATGGATGAAATTCTCATTTCAAAACTATTGCACTTATAGATATGAACCAAACGGCATTTTACTCTTTAGATACATACATGGATACGGCCTCAAGCAGAACCAGAAATATTCATTATTATTTAAAAAAGTTATAAACAATTAAATGTGAAAAAAGGGTTAAAAAAATTTTTTTTTTTAAGTCCCCACTTTTTTTTTGAGAACAAAGCATGCGAAAAAAATTATAATTTATAGAACGGATAACAAATTAATCGCTTACTAATCACCGATCAAAATCAATTTCTTGTGTAGAAAACGTTATTTAAAAGAATTATTTGTAATTAAAAATCTATCATATAAGAGATTACCTCTTGAAACGCAAAAATTACTCGTAAAAACAAAATTGCCTTTTCTCTGTTTCTGTTTTTTATTTTTCTTCTTGAATAATTTTGCATCGCCTTTTCTTTTTAACAAAGAAATATTTCTAAAAGCTAGAATGTCGATAGTAATTCCATTGTAGAATTCTACAAGTAACAAATTCTATCATTTTCATCCATATATACGCAGGCGAAAGCTTATAGAATGACAGAAATTACATTAACCGTGCGATTCTGTAACTTGAGACAGTCTCAAGTCTCTAAATTTGAGATTTCAAGATAGAGACAATTTTTGAGACTTGAGACGATATTGCTATTCTGTAAGTGACAGTCACAAAATCTGTTACATTTCATTATTCAGAGATGTTTTTACACTTGAATGAAAATAAATATGTCGATAACAAATATTAAATTTTCTATAACATAGTCAAAAAACATAATTATCAATAAGAATAAAAATATATGGTGACTTTGTTTCATAATATTTACGAAATTTATGTAAAATTTATTTATTTTTCATATTTTCGTGTTGGAGTTGCTTACAAAATATAAAGAAACGACAATCGATTAATATCTATGATGATCTCTATTCAGTATATTCAAAATGGCAGACAAGAGCTCTTTTTGGTTTTGTGACCTGCTAACTACCAGGTCTCAATATTTTGAGATTAATGCTAGAGACTGTTTATTGAAAAGTAACTAGTCACAAATTGAAATTTTGCCTCAAAATTACTCAAATAGAGACTGGTTGCAGAATCCCGCTATAAGGATGCCCCAGAATGAGAGAGACTCAGGGCAAAAGGCCAAGCACTTCATTAGGGTTTCCTAAATATTCTTCTAGTAAAACGGCCAAATGCCTTAAAAAAGGCTAGAGTGTGTTGCCGTGTTATGCTAAACAATTGATTACTTTAAGTACGTTTTTGTTAAATTTTCAAATATATTTCGATTATTAAAATTCATAAAGATTAATTTTACGTAGTTTGTATTAAAATTTTAATTCTTGTATCAAAATATTGGTAAAACTTTTCTATTTTATTAAAATTTTTTTAAGAATATATATCTATTTCTGTTTAAATTACTGCAAATAGTTTTGTTTAATATTGAATATATTATATGGGTGAAAATATGCCTCCGGGGGAACCTAACACCCAAAAAATATCGGTAACGCGCCTATACTGCACCCTCTTTACTATTTTTAGTCCTTTTATTTAACTCTCTGTGCCGAAAAATTAACTATTTCGATCAGGTGATCTCAGCTGTTGACGACCATATGATTCTTTTGTTACTTGTATGTTGAACAATCCCTGTCAATCACGGCTACCCGCTTGTGACAAATATTCCAATACAACTACACATTTTTTCTCCATGCACTAATACCAACGCACATCTACGGGTTATTTTTTGTTTACCTAAATGCGATGAATAAAAGTTTGTTTCGTTTCTTGATTTATTTGAATGAGTGCGAAGGAGAAAACATAATTGTCAATAGTCACAATAGAAAATCCCAAAAAGGGTAATAAAAAAAAAAACGATTGAAAGACGCATGTCGTTCGTGATCGTACCATCGTAAAGGAGGCTCGTACAACAAGAAGGTAAAAGTAAATGAAATTTAAGTGATTTTTTAACAATATTTTGAAAATCATTACTTCATTTATTTTTATAGCATTGGAAATCAGAACTGAATTGGAAGTAGCAGCAGCAGCTATATCATCAGAATCGGCAAATATCAATTGTTAAGTAAGTATGTATGTGAAAAAAGTGTGTGTACTTTGAAATTGGGCTGCGCAGTCCAATATAATATGCAAAAATCAATATGTACATATGTACGTATGTATGTATTTTATGCGTTTAAGGCGGCATGCACAATGCATATAGATATAATATGTGAAAACAAATGTTTGTTTTATATTTCAAATGATCAAATAATATTTATCTTTTCTTTCAGATATTATTATTTTTATTTAATTATTCTTTCTTTTCAGATTTAATCACTATTCTTATTTAATTAATCTTTGCTTTCAGAGTAAAATCTAATTGTATTTAATATACATACATATGTATTTTATTTTTTCAGATAATATTAATCTTTTCTTTCAGATATTATTATCATTTTATACAATTAATCTTTCTTTTTCTTTTAGGTATTACAAATTCAATGTAATTGTTATTTATTTTCAGGTATTAATAACCTTTATTTTGTTTCAATCTTTTTTCAGATAATAATTTTCAATGTAATATATTTTTATTTATATAATTTGTAAAAATTTTATGAGAATATGTGAAAAATAAAATAAAATAAAAATTTAAAAAGACCTAAGACGCACTCTATATGTTTATCCCCACGTTTACCACCATGTTACCAACTGATTATCTGGTTTTTTACCCGCTCATGGTTGGCAGGCAGAGAACGTATTGTTACGAATTTACTCCTTGCTAGTTTTACTTTACTGGGTTCATATCTCTGGATTGACAAATAAAACCAATAACTGTTTAATTTAATTCAACAACTCTTTATTTTACAACTCGTCTACACTATAGCAGTTTACTCTTAGCACTGATTGATTACGTTGGCGCTGCCATGGCTTATATAGCCACGCACTTCTCGCTGATGCCGACGTGTCCTTCTAGAATATTGCGTCTGGAAATTACCAGAACATAATGCTACACGGCGTCAGACGCAAGCAGACAGCCGCGGCGCCAGACTCAGCAATTGTTGAAGTAGACAAGCAGACAGTGCGGCGCCAGACGTCTATTGTTTCGACAAGCAGACAGCCGCGGCGCCAGATGTCTACAACAAGACAAATGCTATTCCATATACCTACAGCTATTGTTCATAATAAGGGATGCATATAGCAATACAAATACAACTAAATACTACTTTTGTAACACTGCCCTCCACTAAAGCCTAATCGTCCCGATTAGGCACAAATCCTCTTGAACCAAATGGGGCGAGCCTCTCCAAATGTACTACTTTCATTTTACATCGTGCTTTTCCATTTCTTTGTATGCGGTATACCACGTCATTAAGTCGTTTCATCACCGTATAGGGTCCTTCCCAGGCTGTCTGCAGTTTCGGGGACAAGCCTTTCTTTCGAAGTGGATTGTACAACAGGACCAGATCACCTTCTTCGAAACCTTTTGAATTGGCCGCTTGATTGAACCGGTCCTTCATCTTATTGCTCATCAGATGCGTATGCTGTCTTACCATTAGATGCAATTCATTCATTTCTTCCTTTAAGGCAGAACAATAATCTCCATCATTTCTTACAGCTGTAGGGCTCGTTCCAAACTTAAGATCAGCAGGGAGTCGCAGATCAGATCCGAAAATAATCTTTGCTGGCGTGTGCTTCGCTGAACGATACGCCAGCAGGAACATCTGGATGCACTTGTCCCAATTCCGTTGATCTTTATCAACGATTTTCCGCAGATGTTCTTCGAGCGTTCGGTTGAATCTCTCCACCATTCCATCTGATTGTGGATGTAACGCTGTTGTCCGTGTCTTGTGGATGCCCAATAATGTACAGACTTCTTGGAAAATGGAAGATTCGAAATTCCTGCCTTGATCTGAGTGTAATTCGACGGGCACTCCGAACCTTGTTATCCAATTTTCTACAAACGCTTCGGCTACGGTCTTCGCTTCCTGGGGTGGTAAGGCATATACTTCTGGCCATTTACTGAAATAGTCCATGACAACCAGTATATATTTGTTTCCGGCCGTACTGGTTGGGAACGGACCTGCAACATCCATTGCGACTCGTTCAAATGGTGATCCCACGTTGTACTGTTGTAGCCTACCGCGACTTTTGGCTTTAGGACCTTTAGCTGCCATGCACTCTACGCAATTACTTATCCATTCTGCTATGGAATCTCGACAACCGATCCAGTAGAACCGTTGTTTAATCTTCTCTATAGTTTTTGTAATTCCAAGGTGCCCTCCACTAGGTCCATTGTGATATTTTTCAATACTTTCGGGATCATGGACTTCGGTACTATGATCAGCAGACGAGACTGTTTGCCATCTTCGCTTTCCCAGGTACGATGAAGGTATCCATTAACGGGGTTTATGCTGTTCCATTGGGCCCAATATGCTTTTGCAGTTGGACTCTCGCAACTTATTTGTTCTTTTGGTGGTCGTACCCCATTTTCTTTGGCTATTATCAGCTTTGCAAAATCAGGGTCCTCCAGCTGATTGATTCTGATGCGGTGAGGAGTCCAATCATCTTCAGGTTCTATATTCAGTAATCGCACGTCGATTATACCTTATTTTCCCTCTGATTTGGAGCAATGTTTACGTTCCAGTGGACAAGGGCGACGCGATAATGCATCCGCATTTTTGTGGTGAATCCTCTTTCGGTGTTCTGTTGGTTGATTCCGTTTTGATGGGTTTTCCTTTATATTGCAATTTCGGGCAAAGTGACCCGCTTTTCCACAGTTGAAACATCTGCCTGTTGTATTTACTCGCTGTGCAGCAATTGTCTTCAGAGTCTTCAATATTTCTTCCATCAGCGCCGGTTGTTCCATTTCAACTCTTTGTACTTTGTGTGCTGGTTTACTTAGTAGCGAAGCTGTTTCCTGTGTGAGGGCGTGCGAAACCGTTTCAGCAAACGTTCTGGCAATGCATATGTGGCGCGTTTGGTGTCCACATCACGAATTCCATTTATGAAACATTGAATTTTTACCCTCTTAATGTAATCCACAGGTCCATCTGCATTTGCCAAATGAGCCAGTCGTTCTATTTCAGTTGCGAACTCTTGCAATGACTCGTTCATCTTCTGACCCCTATTTTGCAGTTCGATCTGGTATATTTGTTTCCGGTGCTCACTACCATATCGTCTTTCTATCGCACTCATCAATGCCTCATAGTTGTCCCGTTCACAGTCTGGAATAGTCTGAAGGATTTCTGCCGCAGGTCCTTTCAATGATACAAACAAGGACGCCACTTTGTCCGCTGCATTCCAGTTATTGGCCATTGCTGTCTTTTCAAACTGAAGTTTGAAAATTTGAAATGGAATACTTCCATCGAATGTGGGTGCCTTCAATCTTTGATTATTTGTTGATGGTGCAGGACCATGTAGTTGCAGTTCTCGCACACGATTACTTAATTGAAGAACTTCTGATTTTAAATTTTCTTCGTCATTTTTTAAAGTGCTTAATTCGTCTTCAAATTTTGAAAATTTCTCTTGCACTTGTGTATTATTTTCTGTAATCTGTTGTACCAAACGCTTTTCTAACTGCGTATTATTTTCAGTCATTTGTTGTGTAAGGCGAGACTCTAACTGTGATGTATTTTCAGCTATTTGCGTCATTTGCTGTGCCAGACGATTTTCTGTTTGCACTGCGTTTTCTGTATTTTCAGCTATTTGCTGTGCCAGACGATTTTCTGTTTGCACTGCATTCTCTGCCATTTGCTTAATAGCCACTAACAGCATGTTCATGTCCACACTTGATGATGTTCGTTGTTCTTCTACTTTTTCTTCTACCTTTGTAGAAGTTTCTGGCCCAACAAATTCGAACTCGTCCACATTAATTCCATCCGCTTCCATTGCTTCACGTAATCGTGTCAGTAAAAAGTGTGCGCGCACTGCTCTATATGTACATACATATGCATACATATGTGTACGACATTGCCGAACAAATAATGTATACACAAAGCAACATACAAATATGTGTACACATGTCGATATGTCACCCGCAAAAATTACGAATATTGTTCTACAAAAACAACAATCGTCTAATATAGCATCAGCAGCGTCACCAGTCAATATGGCAGCCAAACAGTCGATGCCCAAATTTGTAGAAAAACACCCAACAACAATATTTTCATTCATGAACGCAAGCGCACTTTCAACAGGCAAACTTGCTTCATTCATAAAAACAAACACCATTACATCTCCCCGAGCATGCCTTTGCCTACAAGCGTCTTTTCGCGACGAAGGCAAAAGCTAAAAATCATAAATTGAACAATTTCTGACCCCGCAAATTCAAGTCAAGAAATGTATTAAAGAAAATGTTCAATATTCCTCTGATTTATGTGTACAGTCAATCCCGGCTAAGTAGTATTCCGCTTAAATGAAAGTCAAATCCCTCCCTCTTCACTCTTAACAGCCTATATTATATCATGCTGCACCTCACGATTTGTTTTTGGAAATACATAGAAATTATTGTTTTAAGTACCACTCGCTTAAATATTCGCACTCGCTTATGTGTCATATTATATTTTTATTTTTACAAACACAAACTTCTGTATCTTTGATCGTGGCACATAACCGGGATTGACTGTATTTGTCAAGGAATGTAAAATGTATTTTTACGCGGCTTGCAAAAATCTGCGTCGATATGTATGCAAGCTCACATACGAACATACATATCTACGCTGGTTTGTATGCGAAGCTGTCTCAGCGCCAAGGGAAGTGGCAATTGACGATCGTTCGCTTGTGTTTTCGGCACAGCTCGGATTTTCTACCAACAACACAATAGGGGTATACTCTTGCTCTTGCAAGATTGCAGATTGCTAAAGTACTATACCGAAATATGCAAGTGCACCAAGAGGAAATATGTGCAATTCTTGCACCGTGCAAGGATTTTGCAAGAGCAAGAGAATACCCCTAATGTTGTGACGCGTCAGTCTTTCGACACATTGATTCTTTGACATGAAAGCAAAAAATATGAGCTTCGCCATTGGTTGTCCGCGCCAACGGAAATTGCGCATGAAGCATTGAATGTACATATTTATATACATACATATGTTGCTTTTAGACAAATTTACAAACATTATGCGTATGGTTCTTTTATATTTATTTACATGCAAACATAATTAAATATGGGCAAATGTGCGACCGCTTGGTCTTTTAATATGATTTCGAAAAGTTTATTGACCACAGTAAATATTTATTTAAGTATACAAATATACATACATATGTATGTCGTACCAAACCTATATAAAATGCATATTTAGGTAGTAATACACATTTTATTGAATTATACATTTGCAAAGATTTTTTGGAATTCATCATAAAATAGCTCAATTTTAAAATGTATACATACACACTTATGTGTTTTCATAACAAATATGTATATGTACTAAAGGGTTGCAAGAATTAATTCACGCTATGAATGCAACAGAGAATTTATGAATTCATCTCATAACTCGAGTTAAGCGCCGACGCTGAGTTGGAATTATGTGAATGCAGATACAGAGAAGACATTGTGAGTTGCTGTTTATCGCTAGCAGGTAGACTCAGCTCATTCATCTCATAAACAAACCCAACTCACACTCATATCATCAACCAGCAATGAATGCAAAGCGTTAGCGTTCGCTTAGTAGTGGAATAGTGTGTGATCGTCACTTATTGTTATGTGAATTCATTGTTTCTCTCATTCTTTTAGCTTAGTACGCAGCTCTCAAGAAACGTAAAAACTTCATATAAAAAAACGCTTAAGAAACGGTCCAGAAACGTTCCTGCGATAAAGTTACTTGTGCTAGTACGCAGCTCTTAAGAAAGCTAGTACTAATTTTTAATACTTTTTTTCAATAAAATGTGAATATGGCAAACCTGGTTTTGCGAAGAAACATCAAATCAACAATTGTTTCTTGCAGGAAATTCGAAATAATCGTCAAATTCATCCTAAATTAGTTGAAATCATTATTATAAAGTATGTTCCATTTTGAAATGTTGTATAAAACCAACCAATCATCAACAACATTCCTTAAATCTCAATGAAAATATTTGTGTTACCATACACATGCATACATACATACATACGCACAAAGTTTGTTTACTTTGTTTATTCTCTCTTGCTCTTCTAATGTGGATGATTCACAATGCGTAACCAGCTGTCAAAATTACTTCAGAAATAATGTATTTTTGTTCTTGAGCAATTACTTGAGAGCTGCGTACCAACCTTTTAACAGAACAGTGTGCACCCATAGTGTTCAGCTTAGCAAGCAAATAGAGAAGATAAACGGAAGGGTTTTCCCCACAACATGTTTGCCTGCATTGTACTGGCCGTAGACGCTTAACCGAGACGGTTTATTAAATATTTAAATTCGTCATTTGTTTTGTGTATACGGAGATAAAAGGGGGTAAAATAGTTTTGGCAGATTTTTATTTTAATATTTCATATTTTTCTTCAAAAATAATGGATGTAAGTAATTGATCGCGAAATTCAGTGCAATTGTTGGCTAATATTTGCCATGTAATAATACAATTTACACCTGTGTCTCTGTTTACGTATGTTTTTTGGTTTTCCCTAATGTTTTTTTACGATTTATCGACAGTTTATCAGCATAATATATAGGTATATTTACACATGAGTTAATTGGACTGGAAATGAACGCGAATGTAACTAATAAAAATGTGATACTTTGGAACTAAAAGTTGTATGTATTTTGTGATTTAAAAATAGTTTTTTTTTTCAATTGTTCCAAAGGACAGGTTTTAGTTCTAAAATATTTTTATTTTTTATAATTTTTTTGTTAAATCTATTAATGCCTAAATAAACTTCACGAAAATTGCAATAAAATTTAATATTGGAAACATTTTTTTATTCACATTCGTATGTAATTATCTATGCGTATTTACATACTTCTTTCTAGTCGTGCAACTACAATAACTCGAGTTAACAGTTGTTAATTCACACGAACATCATTCACTCATCCAACATCCTTCTTGCACAGAATTAATTCACACCAACAGAATGAAATGCTTTGGTAGACCAATTCTACAGAGAGTGGATCGTTACTTGTGAGAGTGCTATGAGTTGAGCGAACTCGTTGTTGTTCTCACTCATGAGATTCGGTCCTTATTTTACCCAAACATGAGAATTCATTTTTACGTTGTGTGAGTGAGTGCGAGTTGAAATTTTTGGACAGTGATTCAAAGTTTGTTTTTTGCGTATTCATGCAGCCCTTTAATATGTACATATGTATACCGATCTATAAATTATATGCAGCATCGTTTGCGCATAGTAAAAAGGGGAATCTGTAAGCGTACATTCCTCAACATTGGAATTATCATTATTGTTCTAATTTAACACTGAAAATGCTCAATTCTGCTATTTGCGACGCTCCTGTTAAATATTGGTGAAGTCCGCTTATAGAAAATAGTTCCCCTGATTTTGAGGTGAAATCCACTAATAGAAAAGAGGACCCCTCCAAAAAATGAAATATCGTAAGTTTGGCAAGGCGGTGGACCTTCTCTATATTATACGTTCTCTGTGGCAGGGTCCGTCTTACAGGGTACGCAAAAGTGAACAATAACAAGTCGCTTACACGTTCGCTAAAAGATAGCCTTCTGGCTATTGCCTGTAAGAAAATGTGTTTTTGGAGTTCTTCATTTGTACATGATATAATACTATGTTCGGACCGACAACGAAAACATGTTTTCGTGGGAAAAACTGATTTTCGCACGAAAACTTATGTTTTCGTCCATGTAAAATCTGTCAAACGAAAACACGGTTTTCGCTGAAAACTACTTGAAAACTTACATTCCACTCATTATATTCGGTGCCTGCTCTAGTTTAATCGATTTTTTTGGAAGACATATTTTGCCGGCCCTAAATTGTCACTTGATATTTGTTTACATTCCATATACAGTTGTCAGTTTGTATTTGATATTAATATTAAAAAATGGAAAAACAAAAATTTCTATTGGTGCTGGAACATTTATGTGCTGGAATGAAACATCTACGTAACAATAATTTAGTACATCGCGATTTAAAACCGGGAAATATAATAAAATTTATTTCGGAGATGGTCAAACCATATATAATACAAGCTAACTGATTTCGGTGCCGCCCGGGAATTGGATGATAACAAAGCGTTTGTTTCACTTTATGGAACAGCGGAGTATTTACATCTCGATATGTATGAACGTGCTGTGCTACGTAAACAAATAAATCGTTCATTTACTGCAAATGTGGACTTATGGTTCATTGGTGTCACTCTTTACCATGTAGCAACTGGAAATTTACCATTCCGTCCTTTTGGTGGCAAAAAACAATACATCAAAAAACCACAAAAAAGGCGTCTGGCGTAATTTCGGGTACTCAACTAGGGTTGGGTTTAGTATCGCGCCGGTTAATTTTGGCTCACTGTAGCTAAACGAGAGAACCAAATTGAAAATTTTAAACACGCATGTATGCTTAAATTATCGAACTTTATTTTAAAACATATTTTATAAAAATCGGTTCACAAATTTTTCCACAAATTCACTTTAAAAAATGCTATTTTTTGCAAATTTCTCAATATATGCTAGTGTATTTTCCTCTGTTGTGCATTGTACCAAACCAATTATGGATACATTTTCACGCACATATATTACTTATGAATTATAAAAACCACTAGTAATGTTTTTTATTACTTTTGATTGTTAATTTCTTTGTAAATCTTTAAATAAAATACACCTTTTTCTGCATTGAGTTCAATAATGCGAAAAACCAAAATGACTGCCTAATTTGAACTGTCAAATTGCCGAGAAAGCACGAACAAAAGGGAATAAATTAAACCCAGTTAGCAACAAATGTGGGAAGTGAACGCGAAAAGGTGTTCAGTGCTAAAATACTGTGGATGGCGTAGCGGTGTTGGACCGGCCAGGGTTATTTTTTTAAAGCGCGGCCGAAGGCCGCCCACGCAAAAAGGAGTTCTAAGCGAAAAAAATTTGATACACCCCGGTGTTGGACCGACCAGGGTTATTTTTTTTGAAGCGCGGCCGAAGGCCGCCAACGCAGAAAGGAGTACTACACAAAAGTACATCGGTCACCCCGGGTATTCGCTCGACCAGGGTTATTTTTTTAGAGCGCGGCCGAAGGCCGCCAACGCAGAAAGGAGTACTACACGAAAGTACTTCGGTCACCCCGGATACCTTTGTATCATTCTTTATTTTGATTTCTTGTCCATACAAAAATGTTGGCTGGGTTGCATTGCTTTCAGTTTGTATGGAAAAATGAGCAAAAACACTGATTTTTGGTCATTTTCAAAGGGCTCCCTACAGGTCTATAGGGGCTCTAGGGGGTCGAGGGGGGGTTTATTAAAAAGTTCGATCCTTCCCCTTTCCAATGAGGGGGCGTGAGGGGGGGTAGCCCCCCCTATTTTTCTCCATAAACGATACTAAACCGGCGCGATACTAAACATTTCCCCTCAACTATCCGGAAATGGACCAATCGAATGGTGGACTACGCTGCCATCATATTGCAATTTGTCAGAAGATCTAAAAACATTGGTGACACCGCTCTTGACTGGTTTGTTAAAAAAAATATCTAGAGAAAACCTGGTGTTTGATCGTTTCTCCAAGAAGTAACATTAATTTTGCGTAAATTTACCTCGTAAGTTTACCTCGAACCAGTCGTACAAATTGATAAATTTCGTGAACGCATATTACTAAAGCCGGAGTACCAATAGAAAAGCAGATATTATTATTCAATAATGAGGAAAGTGACGTCCTCTTCCATATGTAAGTGCCGACTCCGCTATTCAAAAAAACTTTTGGATGTTTCAATTATATTTTCTTCCTTTTTTAATAGCTAAAGCTTTTCCTAAAACCACAGCAGAAAATCCAATATTCCTATATAGTAATGATGACAATAATGTAATACTATGTTCAGACCGACACTTAATCACACGATTTCGGCTGTTGAATAGATTATCCCACTAATCTTAAAAAATTATCAAGATTTCGCCATACAAAAATGACAGTTCCAAATCACTTCATTGAAATGATTTGAAACTGATCCACGCAAAATCTCTCTGTGCGGCTCTGATTTTGCGCCATCTATTTGTCAACATTGGAAATCTGTTACATTATCACAGCTGATTTAGACACTACAAAGGGGAAAAAATGTAAACAAACAAATTTTTTTAAAGCAATGAATCTAATTTCACCTGAAAATCGACTTAACAAATGAAAAAATGCATCCACTATTTCTATTATATGGAAAATATTTGAAAAAAGATGGCTTTTATTACAAAATACTATATGACAATGTTTTCTTTTGATAAATATTAAGCGATGTGACTTCATGAATGACAATAACAGCTGTTTTTTGATCTTTCTAACGGCAGTGAGAACACTGTTGGGTTATGAAATGATTAAATGTAATCTAATCTTTGAAATTTTCGGTCTGAACATAATATAACGTAACGTGTCGGTTGAAAATTATGCCAGTCTTGCTAAGGTGGGTGTTTATTATTTGGTTCAGATTATATTTTAGTGAGTATTTTATTTATTATTTTTTAGGCCGCTTGTAGCGTTGGACATGAATGCAAGAGACACCTTTACATTTATGGGTATTTTAATAAAGCGTTCTGTAGAACAAGAAGACAGCAGTCGGGTCAACTGGCTGTTCTCCCTAAATTATAATTAATAAATATTAATTCTAATACGATTAGATGTTGTTTCTTTAACTCGGCTATATTTTTTGCCAAGGCCTGGTGCTGAGTAGTTCTCTTGAAGAATTGTCGTTGAGCAGGATATTTATTTGGCTTCTCAAAGCAATTGCTTTTGCAATTAGCAACTTTTTCTCAGAATTCTAAAAAACACGATCTTTAGTAATAATTACAAGCAAAAATTAAGGAACATACCATTCTCGTTGCTCAAATGTAAACAAACAAATAAATTTGTGAGCAGTCGCAACCGAGTTGTCAAACCGTACGGTCGCATTTTTCTTTTTCTCTCGCGGTCATTCTAGCAGTGTCTGTGTTATAACGCTACTTTACAGTTGTGCACAAATAACTTTTTTACTGTTAATTTCTCGCTGTGTTTATTTCTTATTGTTAACTTGTGCTACATTCTTACATTTTTGCATACACAAAAAGTAATATTTTCACTATGCCCCCCGGGGCCAACAATCTGGGTGATAATAGGTTTGCCCTATTATCCTCAGCCCAGAAGACAAAAAGAAAAAAGCCTGAGCAAACAACGTTGGAACTATTTCCGGAACTCCCCATAACTAAGAAGGATGACCCTAAATACCTCGTCATTAAGTCGCGGGATGCCAGTAAACCAATTACATCCATCTCCTGCTTCGCGATTTATAAAGGTATTCAAGCTATCAGTAAAGATATTAACAACATCTCGTCACTTCGCGATGGCAGCCTACTCCTCCTGGTAAAAAATCAAAAAATTGCTGATAAATTCATTTCCACTAAGAATCTACCCGGTGCAGGTGCTGTTGAAGTTGCTCTTCACAGCACCCTTAACTCAGTCAAGGGCACAATTTATGCCCCCTTTATTTGCCAACTTAGCGACGAAGAAATAATCGAAGGTCTCAAGGAACAAGGTGTCTCTGCAGTCCACAAGTTTAACAAAATAGTTAAAGGCGTTCGTGTACCTACTGGTGCCGTATTATTAACATTCAATAAATATACACTTCCTAACAGAATTGATGTAGCCTGGAGAACCCTAGATGTCCGTCCGTACTACCCTAATCCTATGCGCTGCAAAACTTGTCAGCTATTAGGACACACCGCTAAACACTGCGTAAAAACTCCTTCCTGTGTCATTTGCAACCTTCCTCCTAACCACTCTCCTCCTTCTGATTGCACCAGAGTTTACTGCGCTTACTGCGCAGGTGAACATCCCTCGTCCTCAAATGCTTGCCCTAAATTTATTCAATCGAAAGAAATATTAAAGATTAAAACTATACACAAATGCACCATGCGGGACGCCATTACCATGTATAAAAATCAACATCCTTCCACCCCATCCCCCTTCTCCTTCGCCAACGTGGCAAAAATTCAAAGTAACAGCGATATAAATTCAAACTCAAAAAATCCTAATAACAAAGATAATACTCCAATATCTAAAAATTCTAACCTCAATACTAACGCAACAACAACAAAAGCTAACAACGATTCATCCTCCACCAACAATCCATTGCATCACATTGAACTTCCAGAAACTTCAAAGAACTCCCCTCTTCTATACCCCACACCCTTGAATTCTTCCCCCTCCCCATCTTTCTCTCCACTTTCTCACGTCTCTTCTCCCTCCTCACACACCTTATCTCCCCTGGCATCTTTTGCCATCTCTCCTCTTGCTCATAACACCCATCCAGCTTCCTCCTCCCTTTCATCTCCGTCACCCTCGTCGATGGAACAATAAGTTCCCATAACCTCATATTATTATTTTTTCTTTATTTTTCTATCCATGTTATCCATCCTTCAGTGGAATATCAACGGATACTTAAATAATTACATCGAACTCGAACTCTTAATTAAAACATTCAACCCCTCAGCAATATTATTAAATGAAACTCATCTTGCCAACAACATTGTAGCTCATACCCCCAAGGTATTTATAGGTTATTTTTATAACCTCCCCAGCAATACCACCAGCAAACAGGGAATAGCCATTCTGATCAATAGTAAAATACCACATAACACCCTCCCCCCTACTCCTTCAAACATCTCCTCCCTCTCCATAGAAATTCTTTATCCTAGTAATCTCATCATTACTTGTGCCTATTCCCCTTCTAATGAACCTTTCACTTTAAGTGATATCCGTCATCTCTTCCCGTCTGGAACCACTCCTTTCTTACTGGCCGGTGATTTTAACGCTTGGAGCCCCCTTTGGGGGTCTTCCTCAGCTAATCCGAAAGGTCGAATTATTGAAGATGTTATACTTAGTTCTAACTACATTGTTCTTAATGACGGTTCCCCCACCCAATTTTCCACTCACTCTTCCTTTACACATATTGACCTTTCGCTTTGCTCCCCATCCCTCCTCACCAAAACCGAATGGCTCCGGATCGATGACCTTCATGGTAGCGATCACTTCCCCATCCTTTCTAAAATTTCCTCTCCCCATCATACATCCCGGTTTAAGACTAGAGTATGCTTTAAAACAGACTTGGCTGATTGGGATAAGTTTGAACATTTCTGCGAATTGCATTCCCGTCGTCTCCCCATTTCGTCCAACGTCCATCAGGAGTCCTCACGTATTCAAAAAATTATCCGTTCTGCAGCCAATTATTCCATACCTCAGTCCTCCTCTAAATCAGCCAAACCTGCACCTCGTTGGTGGAATAGTGAACTTTTTGCGTTTAGGCAACAAAAACAATTTGCTTGGCACAAATTCAAGAGCACTCGTTCAAATGTTAATTTAATGCAATACAAAAAAGCTAATGCGATTTTTCGTCGTAAGGCGAAAGCTGCTAAAGTACTCTGCTTTCAAAAGTTCACTAGCGAAATCAATTTCTCATCTAACCCAAAAAAGATCTGGGCTGATATTAGGAGACTGTCTGGCTTAACCTCCTTTTCTCCGATTTCTCTCCTCAATTCTCCTCGTGGAAATCTACTATATCCGCAAGATATTGCCTTAGAATTTGCGCTTCATTTTTCCAACGTTTCCTCGGATTCCAGTTTCTCTCCTGAATTTTCCTCCAGCAAACTGTCCGCTCTTTCCTCCCCTTACCGGCCTCCCTCGAACTTATCTTCTTCAGCTAGGTTTTTAGATTCTGATATATCCATTCTTGAACTCCTCTCTGCACTCTCTGCAGTTAAAGGCAAAACCCCTGGGATTGATAAAATATCCTACCCTATCATTAAACACCTCCCTCCCTTCCTGCTATCCCGTCTAATTAATCTTTATAATAACATCCTTCGGTCAGGTAACTATCCTCTACTTTGGAAGACCAGCGCTGTCATTCCCATTTTAAAACCTGGTAAGCCTCCCAGCGAAGTCAATAGTTATCGGCCTATATCCCTCCTTCCTTGCCTAGGAAAACTAATGGAGAAAATCATTGCAATCAGGCTATCCTGGTATGCTCAATCTCACAATCTTATTCACCATAACCAGTTTGCATTTAAGAAGGGGCAGGGGACGTTAGACGCTCTTCTGCATCTTGACCAATTTGTCTCTGATGCATTATCCCACAAAAATCATGTGTCGATACTTTCACTTGATTTTTTAAAGGCTTTTGATCGTATTGGTATACACGTGGTATTAAGGCAGCTTAGTAAATGGAAAGTCGGCTCACATATATATAACTTTGTTAAATCTTTCCTCTCTAAACGCAAAATTACTGTACTTGTTTCTAATGTCCGATCCTCTATACTACCTCTTGATAATGGAACACCCCAAGGTTCCCCCCTTTCAGTCATACTTTTCATTATCGCATTTGATGAAATCAGTACAATTTTATCTGACTTCCCTAACATCAGTCACCAAATCTATGCTGATGATTTAGTATTATTTTCTAATTCCTCCGATTTGTCCGTTGTCACGTCCTCCTTTTCTAAAATCTTATCCCTCTTATTCCACTGGTCCGGTTCTTCGGGCACGTCAATTTCTTCCTCTAAATCTAAGTTATTACATATTTGTAAGAAACATCATTGTAATCCACTCACACTTACCGTTAATAATATAAATTTAAACTGTACAGATAGTTTTAAGTTCCTAGGCTTAATATTAGACTCTAAGTACTCATTTAAGCAACATTGTCAATATGTAAGAAAAAGACTATTTGTTAATTTAAACATAATCAAGTATCTTTCATGTAAGTGCTCACTCATTGGCCCGGCTCTACTGGTTAAGGTCACCAAAGCTCTCATCTTATCAATAATTAATTATGGCCTTGAAATATATGGACACCATTCTAAAAATCATATCAAATTGCTTGCTGCACCATATCATGCTGCTGCCCGTCGTTCTATTCGTGCGTTTCCTACATCTCCGATAAAAAACATATTGCCTGAATCTGGACTGCCTTCTTTAAAAGACAATATGGAAGACAGCTTATTTAAACTCTATCCTAAGCTCTTAATCAATCCCAGTTTTTTTCTGAAGAAGGATTTCCACTCAGCTCTGACACGTATACGATCGCCAAAGATTCAATCATCGTTATACAAATGCGCCATGTTTGTGAAAGTAAATGAGTTACCGCATAAAATAGCTTTACCTTGGAGTACTAAACACCCCCCGTGGCGTGTGAGTGAAACCTCATTTGTTTCTGATTTAGCTCAACTACGAAAGAACAATACTCCTTGCGATGTTTATAAAGTCCACTTCCTGAAAGTAACAGCTCCTCTCAAATCAGCTGGTTGGAAACTTTTATTCACAGACGGATCAAAAGGAACTCACACCTCCTTCGCCGCAGTTAGTGAAGCTGGAAACCCTATTTCGTATGGCCTGCTATTTTCTTTCTGTTCAATTTTTACAGCTGAAGCTACCGCAATTCTTAAAGCTGTTCAATACTCAAAGCTAAACAAAGGAAAATATATTATCTGTACTGACAGTTTATCCTGCTTCCTAGCTTTAAAAAACTGCAATAACTCCAATTACATCATTTGTGCCATCAGAGACATTTTGATATCGCTTCCACATAAACTCAGAATTATGTGGGTTCCCAGCCACTCGAGTATAATTGGAAACATGCTTGCTGACTCAACTGCCAAGGAAATGTATCACTCTCCCACTATAACCTCATCATTTTTCGTTAAGGACGTTATCTACCGGCTCATCGCTCAACTGAGAAACACCAAGTTAGCTGTTGATTGGGTACTTTACAATCACCATTACTCAAGAATTAACCCAAATCGCACGAAACCTAACTTTCCGACCTCTCTGCCAGTCAATCTCATCACTCCGTACGTCAGACTCCGCATTGGACACACTATCATTACCAACGCACACCTTCTGGATGGTAGTCACATCAGGCAATGTCCCTTTTGTGAGTCAACGGTTAGTGTGCTACACCTACTCGTTTTGTGCCCAGCTCTGGACAGCCTCAGACTCAAAAACTTTAACAACGATATCGATATATCGGTATGATGTGAAAACAAATATTTGGCCTAATCTACTTTAAACATCTTAGATAGATAGATAGATTATTGATTGAGGTTTGCACTGCGACCACGGGTCTATTGTGCCCTCACCTAGCTCACAAAGACTCGCTTAGCCCCAGCATATTGATGAAGTCCAATATCCTACTGGGTGCTAGCGAGGCAGTGTGATCCCTATCCGGAAACATGGATCCGAGGGCCTTTGACCTGCGCCTACAGACTGCGTTACAGTCGAATAGCAGGTGCTCCGGGGTTTCAGGCTCACTATCGCAGAACCGACAGTTTGCGCAAGCTGAGAGGCCCATGTTTGATAAATGCCTTCTTAGCTTGCAGTGGCCGGTGTAGAATGTGACCAGGAGCCTGAGTTTGTTTCTTGGGAGGTTGATTATAGTCTCGAACCTCTTTTGGTTATACCCCCCCACTAACAGTTTGGCATGACGCATCCCGTGCGCTCGCTGCCAGTGTGCCTCCCTACACGCTCTTTCCTCTTTGCGGAGCAGTTCCTTCACCGTATGGGGACCCACTCCAGTGAATGGTTCTGGCCCCACCAAAGCAGTGGAGGCTGCGGAGCGGGCAAGCTCGTCAGCCAGTTCATTGCCGGCTATTCCCCTGTGACCAGGCACCCAGATAAGGTGTACCTGGTTCTTTTGGGCTAGGTTGTCAAGCCTTCTTCTACACTCTTGCACTAGCAGCGATTTGATTTCGTAAGAGGAAATCGCTTTTAGTGCCGCCTGACTATCGCTGATTATAGCTATGCGCTCGTTGCGATAGTTTCGGCGAAGGTTTATCTCAATACACCGGCTTATGGCCAGAACTTCGGCTTGGAAAATGCTCGGAAAGTTTCCCATCGGAATGGAGAGCTTGGTACGCGGACCCGCGATACCCGCACCTATTCCTTCCGATGTCTTCGAGCCATCGGTGTACCACCTCAATGTGCTATCCCTTAGCATTTGCTCAAGAGTGGTGTCGTTCCACTCACTCTTACTACCAAGGGTAACCTTAAACTTCCTTGTTAAGTGTGTCGTTTTGCTGATGCCGTCCCTTGGGAGGAGGGCAATAGGAATATCACCACTTATTCTCTCCATCCTCTGGGACGAAATTATCTTGCCTTTACCACCACCCTCCGCTGTTATCTGCAGAAGTGAATTCTTGGCTACTTGACCTATTATTATATGGAGCGGTGTGAGTTCCAGCAGGACCTCCAGAGCCGCCGTAGGGCAGGTCCGCATGGCTCCCGTCATGCACACGCATGCCAACCGCTGTAGTTTGGCCAGTTGGGTTCCCACCGAAGCCTGTGCCGCCACGGAGGCCCAGGACACCGCCCCGTATGTAATAATCGGTCGGACAATCATGGTGTATAACCACCTAATGATTTTTGGCTTACAGCCCTAGGAACTACCCGCCAGCCGCATACCATCAGTGCCTTTGTTGCCTTGGCTACCGTTTGGTTCACGTGCTGCTTCCATCGTAAGGTAGAATCCAGAGTGAGACCTAGGTATTTAACCTTGTTAGTCATTTCAATCTCTCTGCCCCCAAGTGTGAGGTTCCTCAGGCCGGGTAGGGACCTGCGCCTTGTAAATGGGACGATGGTTGTCTTCGAGGAGTTGATGTTTAATTCAACTCCCCTGCACCACCCCTTTGCCAGATTCAGACCGCGCTGTACTAGGTCACAGAGAGTATCCTCAAATTTACCTTTTGCTAATATCACAATATCGTCCGCGTACCCTTGGCAGCGGATCCCGTTGTCAGTTAGCAATTCTAGCAGTTCATCCACGACAAGGTTCCACAGTAGTGGTGATAGCACACCTCCCTGTGGGCACCCTCTTGTCACCCCAAGACGAATTGTTGTATCGCCAACTTTGGTCTCAGCTATTCTGGTGCGCAGCACAGCGTCAATCCATCTGCGCACCGGTGTAGCCACCTTCCTTCTCTCCAGTGCCTTGGCTACACTCCTGTGAGACGTATTGTCAAAGGCACCTTCGATATCTAGAAAGGCGCATATAATCACCTCCCCTTCTTCTATTGAGCTCTCGATCTCTGAGGTCAACTGGTCAGAGCCGTACTGGTTGATCTTCCCGCTCTGTATGCATGCTGAGTAGCATGCAGGGCGGCAGTTTTCAGCACCGTCGACCTTATATTGTTGTCAATGATCTTTTCCATCGTCTTCAGCAGGAAGGAGGTTAGACTGATCGGCCTGTGGGATTTGGCCAAGGAGTAGTCCCTCCTACCAGCTTTCGGTATGGGTCCGGGATGTACGCCAGTGCAAGGCTCTCCCTTAGCAGCCGAACAAGGTGAGGTAGCAACAGCTGCTCGCCCTGTTGCAAAAAACGCAGGGAAGATGCCATCCACCCCCGGAGACTTGAATTTTTCGAACGTGGCTATTGGCGGTTGCCCAATCCAAGCGGGTTGGCCTATGTTCGCTCACAGGTGGACTTTGGTCCACCGGGATAGTCTCCGGGAAGTGAGCACGCAGGAGCTCTGACGCCCTTTCCTCGGCGCTGGCCGTAAACGTCCCGTCACTCCTCTTAATGGCCAGTTCCGTGCTTGTCTTTCCACTGGCCAGAGCTTTGTGTAGCCGCGCCGCTTCTGGTGTGGAGGAGACTTTTTCACAGAAGCTCCTGAAACTGTTTTGTTTTGCTGACCTAATCTCCTTATTGTATAGAGTTAGGTAGCACCTGTACTCCTCCCAGACCCCTGTACGCTTCGCCTTGTTAAATAGGCTGCGTACCTTCTTCCTGAGGTCCGCGAGCTTTCTTGTCCACCAGGGACAGCTACGTCTGTCTGTGGGCACTATTTGGGGACAACTATCATTGTAGGCTTTGGTGATTGACTCGTTTAGTGCCAACACCCTGCTCTCTATCCCCAGGCCCGTGACGCTATCGTCGATCTGGTTCTGCCTTTGTAACCCGTCCTTTAGTTTTTTCCTGAAAACACCCCAGTTTGTTCTGCGGGGGTTGCGTCTCGGGGGAAGTTGCCTGACCTCCACCTTCAGTGCGAACCTTATTATTCTGTGGTCTGACAGGGAGGGCTCCGTTGAAACCCTCCACCCTGAGACCCAACCATTAGCATGCTCGCTGCTGAAGGTGATGTCCAGCACCTCCCTCCTGCTTATAGTTATAAAGGTGGGTTCACAACCCACGTTCTCAATTGCTAAACTACTACCTAATACATACTCTAGTAAAGACTCACCCCTTGCGTTACAATCCGTGCTCCCCCATTCCACGTGGTGAGCATTCGCGTCACATCCTATGATGAGGGGCAGCCTGTACCTCCTGCAGTACTCCACGAGCCTAATCACTCCCTCAGGAGGTGCTGCTGCTGTCTCCCCTGGGAAGTAGGCTGATGCCAGGACGAAGCTTTTGCCCTCCCAGTCTCTGGCCTGTACTGCTACCAAGTCCTGCGTCAGGAACTCTGAAATGCAGAAGAAATTCACATTATTCCTGACCACTATGCACGATCTAGGCCTCTCGCTGGAGATGTCCCAGATTACCTTGTTTTGTTCCGTCTTGAGGCTTTTGACCTCTCCTTTGTAGACCCATGGTTCTTGGATCAACAGAACGCCCAATTTATCCGCTGTGAACCTGCTCGCAATCACTGCTGAGGCCCCCGCCGTGTGATGCAGGTTCACTTGGGCAACCTCCACGTCGACGGCCATTAAGGTAGTGGCTCGAGGGGGGGCATGTCCACATCCCCTCCGTCGTTCGCGCTGCTGTCCACTGGGTCCTCTAGTCCCTCGAGGAGCTCCTGGGTGGAGGGTAGCTCGGTTTCGTGGGCATCCAGGACGTCAGCGGTAGCGATCTTCGTAGTCTGCTCAACCCTGCTCACGCCCGGTTGCTTTGCCACGGCGTCCACCTGCATCTTCTCCATCGCCTTGCTCACCATCGTCTCTGCTAGTGTTGACGCGCTACCACTCGGCTGGGTGGCAGTCTTCCCGTCCTCCTTGCTTCCTGTAGTCACTGGTTTATGCGGCCTCATGACCACCATGCTGAACCTGTAAAATAGGCGGAAGCTTGCTGCACGTATTTACCTGTACGACTCGTCGTCTATGTACAGGTACAGTCTCCAACCTCGTAGCTCTCCTTTGTCCTCCAGCTGGCTACTGACAATTCGCCAGGCCGCGATGCTAAGGCCCCGGTTTTGGTTCTTTATTAAGTTTAGGGCAAACTGGTACGGCTTGTCATCGCTTGGGGGGAGGAACACTGTCAAATTGTGCATAACTGGCAGGTCCTCCGCCCTTTTTGCACAGAGGACTGGACCGGTCCAGCCACTTAGCTTTGGGGTAAATTCCCGCAGCCAGTCGGCGGACTCCTGGTCATTGCAGTCCACCTGTAGCATTCCCCCTCTGAATTCAACCCCGAGGAAGGATGCCGCGTATTCAGCTCCGCCAGCTACCTCTTCTAGGAGGAGGTTTTGGAGCACCGTGAGTTGCTGCGACTCCAACGACACCGCCGGGTAGTCTTGAGGCAGTACAGCCATGCGGATGCTTTTGACAGCGTCCAAATACCCGCGCCGACCCTCCTCCACCCTGGGGGGAGCCGGTGCTGATGATTGACCTTCAGTTCTCCTGCTGCTGTCCCTTGGCCTTTTCGAGCTGGAGAGCGCCTGTGGTGTAAGTTGACCGCTCTTTCTCTTCACGGCCTCTGCAAAGGTGACCGCCTTCCCGTCACCGCGCGTTTCGGTCAGTGGTACACTAACCTGGCCACGGTCTATAGACCGGCTGCCTCGCGCACTTTCCGACACTGCCTCGCCGCGTTCCCTTGTTGGGTATATCGCAGTATCCGCGTACCGTCGCTTGGCTAGGGATTCCGCCGCTTCGGGGGTCATCCCATCCCGGAGGTACCGCAGATACCACTTGAGGCAGGCACCGCTCATGGCCTTCTTCCGGGAGTCATCGTACCCTCCGGGTCTGTCCACCGTTGGGAGAGATCTCTGCCCTCCCCTCCTGCGCCTCCTTCTCCTTCTGCGTGCGCCACCGGCCTCTGCCCGATGCGACTCTCCCGAGTCAGAGTGGCTTGGCCTGTTTCGGTGGGCCCTGGTGGTGGTTTGGGCTGCATCCGCTGTCTTGACGTCTGTTGAGCGGCGGGCGCCGCTGCTAGAGGGCATGTCGTCATCATCGTCCTCCCTGGCATGCTCCTCGAACAGCGCCCGCGCCTCTGGCGAGAGAGCATCAAGGTAATTAACCTTCCGTTTAGCTCCTTGACCTCCCCGGCCTCCAGCTGCTCCTCCTGTTCTTACCTTCTCCCTGTCGTGTTCCATATCCGTAGTCCTATTCCGTTGCGTTGTCGATTCCTCTTTATTCGTTGTTGTCGTTGTTTTTGTTTTTGTATTTATATCCATCTCTTTCGTACGACCCTTGGCTCAACGAGGTGAGCTGCGGGTCTTCTTGTTAAATGGGGAACTAGGGAGTCCGCCACGCCAGAGCCCCTTGGCGCGGTAAGGCCACAGTTACACCCCAATTCGGCCCGGTGTTGGGGAGGCTCCGTTAGAATACAGCCGAATTTTCCTCCTGGCTGCAAATCTTCCAATGGGCGCGGGTCGCATAACACCCTGGATTAGGAGGTGGTAGTCCTTGGTCGCCGCCCGCATGCGGCGCCCGACAACCCGCCTGGATGGCGCCATTCGGCACCGTCCACACCGGTTGGGGGGCGCCGAGTATGCCTTGCGACTAAGCCTCTGCACCGCGACAAGGTGACTATCATTAGCAGAAACATCTTACCTTACTAAATAAATACTAACCAATAGACATAATTTTTAATAAATCAAGAACAACAAACCGAGGACGCAGGCGATATCAAATACTTTAGAGCTATATCGGGGAGGGGAGGGGGAAAAGTGACGACAATGAAACCAGAATTTTGTTGGATTCTCTTTTCTGGGTATTATAGGCTGATCTAGATATTGCTTTAGTTCGCTAGGCATACCATCACTGGTTGAAGTTGAAAGTAAAGAGTTTTCTGAAGCTGCAGCAATATCTATAATAATTTTTTCATGTCCGGACCACAACGACGGCGAAGATATTTCGGAATTTGGAATTGTGGTAGTGCGAATGGGTCTGAGTTCAGGCGAAAGTTGTCCTCTACGCCTATGTTCTAATGGTATTTCTTTTGACAGTTCGGCTATTGCAGTGGAAACAGCTAGCGCTGAACGAAAATGAATACGCTTAAAGCGTGGGTCTAAAATTGTTGCTTTGGCCAAATGTAAATGTCGCTCTAGCGGTTCTAGTTTTGCAATAACTAAATTTAGCAAACTCTTCTGAACAGCAATACCAAATTCGGTGAAAGGTTTTACTTGTTCAAGGCCTCTCTGAAGTAAGTTTGCAATGGGAATCACCAAACTTCAAGTCACGTACTGATCGCAGCTAATTTCTTCAGTAGATTGCTTAAATGGGGTAAGCAATATTATCAGATCTCGTATGACACCTAACTCTGAAGAACAGTGTGCCCAGAATCCTTTTGTAAAAAACGCGGGAAAAGATGTTTTCTTTTTCTCCTCTTTCGCCTGTTGAGTGAAGTTGAGGCGGTTGATATTCCTCTGCATTACGCTTCTATTACTTTAGGTAATTTGTGGGAGTAATGCAGAGGAGTATTTGTTTGGATTAAACAGTTAGTATAAAAAAGGATTTAGAATTTTTTGGTCATAAAAATATCGTTTTTGTACCTTTTCAATACTTATAATATTATATCGATACCCCGATAATTCGAAACAAAAATATAGCTCAAACATATTGTTGCATTGAAAGAATTATATCGATATATCGATATTTTTTCGACAACCCTAATTTACACATTGTCGGCACATGTTTGGAGATCATAGCGACACAACAATTTCGAAAAAAGAGTGGTAGAGTTTCGTTAAATAAAATGCGTCGTTTGAAAAAGGTCGGTACATATGTATTGTTTAGTATAAAACTAATACTTAAATTAAAGTTATGTTTAGATAATTTAGTAATTTTATTGTTAATCAATTAACAGTATCAGTCTGGAGAAGCAGCACAATATATTACACGCCGCGCGGCTTTGCGTAAGTTACAATTATCGTTAAACGATTTTCGCCGTCTATGTATAATCAAAGGTGTTTATCCACGTGAGCCTAAACATCGGAGAAGGGCACAAAAGGGGTCTTCTGAAATTAAAATACTGTACCATGCTAAAGATATACGGTTTCTGCTTCATGAACCTATTGTTTGGACACTAAGAGATTACAAGGTTGGTTTGTTATTAATTCTTCTGGGTGAATTTTGGAATAGCATTTCTTTGCTTTGGTGTGAACGAAAGTTAAATAATGAATAAATTTTCTTTTTGCACAATTTAAATATGTATATATGTCTAAAATTCAACAACAATAACTATTCACACATATATATTTTCTTAATCTGGAAAACGTCCTATATCTGCACATACACATTTTATCCCGAAATCGGGGGATGCTATTCTAAATTCCAGCCATTTTTTTAATAGTGCCTTTACATTGTACATATATGTTTTAGATTTTTGCAAAGAAAACTGGGAAAGACCGCGCTGTAAAAGATTTTCGAAATTTAAAGCGACGTTTGGCTTTATTTCCAGAATTGCGAATAGATCATATTGTGAAGGAACGATATCCAACGTTTGTTGATGCAATTAAAGACCTCGACGATTGCTTAACGTTACTTTTCCTATTCAGCACATTTCCTTCATTACGTTTAATTCCACGGGAGCAATCGTTTTTATGTAGACGACTTACTATAGAATTCTTACATTATATTATCAGTTCGAAATCAATTCGTAATGTTTTCATATCGATTAAAGGATTTTATTTTCAAGCGGATATTAAAGGGCAAAAAGTGACATGGATTATGCCACATCATTATCCTTTTAAACCTCATTCAAAAGCAGAAGTGGATTTTAAAGTTATGTCGATTTTCGTGGAATTTTATACAATAATGCTTGGATTTGTAAATTATCGCCTTTACCATAGTGCAGGATATACTTACCCACCTAAATTTCGTTCAGAAATACACAATGATTCGCAAGATAATTATAAAGACGAATTATCATATGTTTCAGATCGTATTGCGACGCTTAATTCTGATTTGATATGCACCGAAAATGAGTTAGAAGACGAAATTGAGAATATTGACCTAGATTTACTTGAACAGGGTCAAAGTTCAAACCGTATAATGAAGTTAAAAAAGGAAGCAAAAGAACTTACAAACTTACGCTCACTGTTTAAAGGTTTAAAGTTTTATGTCAATAGAGAGGTACCACGAGAACCCATAGTAATTTTAATACGATCGTTTGGAGGCAAAGTTTCTTGGGACTGCACAGCGTTTGTTGGAGCCACTTATAACGAAAGCGATGAAACTATTACTCATCAAATCGTCGACAGACCAATCCTTAGTAAAAAATATATATCTCGTGATTATATTCAACCACAATGGGTCTTCGATTGCGTTAATAAGCGCACACTACTTCCAACGAACAGTTATTTTTTAGGGGTTTTATTACCACCTCATTTATCCCCATTCGTTGACAGTAACCGAGATTCTTACATTCCCCCCGAGGAAAATGAAAGCCAAAACGAATCTGATTGCAATCAAAAGAAATGTAAGGTTTTCACAAATTTCTTGTATTACTAATTATTATATATATTTGTAGATGTTGAAGGTAATACCGGGTTTTCAGCATCAGCAAAAGAAATAATAGACAGTCACGCCATGGATGATGATCAATTACAAAAAGCATATATTGAAGAAAGAGCAGATTTTGAGGAGTATGATCGCATTGAAAATGAAGAAGAGCAAAATGACGATAATATTCCTGAAGAGCAAAAGGAAAAACTTCGACACGAAGAAGTAACCGATTTTTATATAATTATATTTAATATTTTAAAATAATCATATTTTAGACGCTGTCCATGAGTGTTCAGGCTGGTAAAGTCCACAAAGAAAATAAGAAGATCCGTCGAAAGAATGAAATTGATGAACACCGGTTACAAGCACGCATGGTAAAGTCTCGTCATCGCACCCTTTTTAGGAAACTAGTACGAGAAAAACAAGTAAAAGAAAAGGAAAAATGGTTGTTGAAAAAGAAACGTCGAAATATTGAAGCACAAAAAATGTCTAACTAATATACTTACATATATACATGCTTAATGTACAAGGTGGCGCACTAATTAGCACACCATCCCATGTTATGTCATGTCAGAAAATTTAAGAATAGAAATATTAAAAATTATATGTGTACAATAACATTTATTAAATAATACTGAAGGGAAGATAAACCAGTAATAAACAAAAAAGCATGATAGAATAATAAAAAGATCAAATTAACGTAAAACATATAATCACCCCTATCACGCATTTCGACTTGGATTGAAATTTTCTCCGTTTGGCGACTTTGGTATCATGCGTTCCGTTCCCGTTCAGTTCAACTTCGAAATTTACAATTCTGCCTATCATACATTTCGATCGTAGCTCCGTTTTGCTAAGTTGCAATTTTGTTGGCGGATATAACTACTTTAACCACTTTATAACAAAAACTTAATATATTTTTTTATTTTTAACGCAAAAAAGAGTACTACGCGAAAGTACTTCAGTCATCCCGGATATTCGCTCGGCCAGGGTTATTTTTTAAAAGCGCAACCGAAGACCGCCAACGCAGAAAGGAGTGCCACGCGAAAGTACTTTAGTCACCACGGGTGTTCGCTCGTAATATTATAATATGATCACACGATTTTACTAATCTGTGTTTATTGAATAATATGAATAATATGTACATATATGGAAAAGTGGTCACATATTCAATTTTAGCTTGAAAAATCGAAACTCTCGAACTCGAAAGTACAAACAAAGAAAACGGTGTGAAACGCTGAAAAATCATTCACTTTTGGTTTTTAAGGTGTGGCAAAGCTGGTTTTCCTAGTAAATATAAACACTCTAAACTTTTAAGCGATAAATTTTATAAGTGATTTTTAAATTACTAAATTTACCTGAAAAATTACAAAATAAATGTGAAATGGGGGCTTATTTCAATGCTTAGAGCGTATATTTGAATATACAGAGTAAAAACGTGAAAAAATTTAGTGAAACGCAGAGAAATAACATGTGTTCTTAGTGAAAATTTTTGAATTTTAAACGTGAATATTTTAAAAAATATTAGTTATTTTTATATTATCTTTGGATATTCCTCCTCTGGCGAAGCTCCCCTATCCGTACATACCCCATTAATACGGAAATTCGGGTTTTTTTACCCCTCCGCAAAAATAATCGGAATCGTGCCCGGAACACTGCCAACTAAGCACTAAATTAAAGTATAATGCTGTTATTTGATGCAAATTAACTAACAAGTTTAATGTATGCACATAACTCCTAAACCCCCTAAGCTACAACAACCAAATTTGCTAATAGCAAATCTTATAAGAATTTCTACCGACAGTTTGAAAATGGAGGATAACCCTCACTCCCCAAACAACGGTACTGTTAAAAAGTACTAAAAGCGCGATAAATCAATAACTAAATACGCCAGAGACATTAAATTTTACCAGCTTGATGGTATGAGAGAGCTTTATTAGGGCCGGTATGAATGATGGACGTGGCACCGCCCACTTTTTAGTGAAATCCCACATCACGGGACCGACCAACCAATGTCGACAAAACTTATTACGTGGCATTCTTCTTACATTCTTATGTCACATTGTGAAAATAGACAAAATCGTACAACAAGCTCGCCCATTTCCGATATAGCACAATTTTAAATTTCCAGTACACAATTCAAGAACAATTAATAAAATGAGATACAACTTTTGCACGAATAATGACTTTAATGTGTGTCACTTTATGACCTAAAATTGGTAAAATCCAATAAAAACTGATTGTGCCTCTAAGTACCGGATCCAAGTACCTATTGTTACAAAAGTAGTATTAAGTTGTATTTGTATTACTATATGCATCCCTGATTATGCACAATAGCTGTAGGTATATGGAATAGCATTTGTCTTGTTGTAGACATCTGGCGCCACGGCTGTCTGCTCGTCGAAACAATAAACATCTGGCGCCGCACTGTCTGCTTGTCTAGGTAAACAATTGCTGAGTCTGGCGCCGCGACTGTCTGCTTGCGTCTGGCGCCGTATAGCCGTATGTTCTGGTAATTTCCAGACGCGATATTCTAGAAGGACACGTCGGCATCAGCGAGAAGTGCGTGGCTATATAAGCCGTGGCAGCGCCAACGTATTCAATCAGTGCTAAGAGTAAACTGCTATAGTGTAGACGAGTTGTGAAATAAAGAGTTGTTGAATTAAATTAAACAGTGTTGATTTTATTTGTCAATCCAGAGATACGAACCTAACAAAGTAAACTAGCAAGAGTAAATTCGTAACAATTGGTGTCAGAAGTGGGATTGTCAAATAATCCAAAATCAAGATGGTTAAATTCGGAGAAATGAGAATTCAGCAATTAAAAAAGGAACTGGAGGAGCGTAATTTGCCGATAAGCGGGCAAAAGGCGGATCTGCAGGCACGATTACGTGAAGCAATGGAAGCGGATGGAATTAATGTGGACGAGTTCGAATTTGTTGGGCCAGAAACTTCTACAGAAGAAAAAGTAGAAGAACAACGAACATCATCGAGTGTGGACATGAACATGCTGTTAGTGGCTATACAGAAAATAAAGGGTGATTTTTTAAGAGCTTGATAACTTTTTTTAAAAAAAAAAACGCATAAAATTTGCAAAATCTCATCGGTTCTTTATTTGAAACGTTAGATTGGTTCATGACATTTACTTTTTGAAGATAATTTCATTTAAATGTTGACCGCGGCTGCGTCTTAGGTGGTCCATTCGGAAAGTCCAATTTTGGGCAACTTTTTCGAGCATTTCGGCCGGAATAGCCCGAATTTCTTCGGAAATGTTGTCTTCCAAAGCTGGAATAGTTGCTGGCTTATTTCTGTAGACTTTAGACTTGACGTAGCCCCACAAAAAATAGTCTAAAGGCGTTAAATCGCATGATCTTGGTGGCCAACTTACGGGTCCATTTCTTGAGATGAATTGTTGTCCGAAGTTTTCCCTCAAAATGGCCATAGAATCGCGAGCTGTGTGGCATGTAGCGCCATCTTGTTGAAACCACATGTCAACCAAGTTCAGTTCTTCCATTTTTGGCAACAAAAAGTTTGTTAGCATCGAACGATAGCGATCGCCATTCACCGTAACGTTGCGTCCAACAGCATCTTTGAAAAAATACGGTCCAATGATTCCACCAGCGTACAAACCACACCAAACAGTGCATTTTTCGGGATGCATGGGCAGTTCTTGAACGGCTTCTGGTTGCTCTTCACCCCAAATGCGGCAATTTTGCTTATTTACGTAGCCATTCAACCAGAAATGAGCCTCATCGCTGAACAAAATTTGTCGATAAAAAAGCGGATTTTCACATTTCGAACCGAACACTGATTTTGGTAATAAAATTCAATGATTTGCAAGCGTTGCTCGTTAGTAAGTCTATTCATGATGAAATGTCAAAGCATACTGAGCATCTTTCTCTTTGACACCATGTCTGAAATCCCACGTGATCTGTCAAATACTAATGCATGAAAATCCTAACCTCAAAAAAATCACCCGTTAGCTGAAAATACAGAAAATGCAGTGCAAACAGGAAATCGTCTGGCACAGCAAATAGCTGAAAATGCAGAAAAGGCAGTGCAAACAGAAAATCGTCTGGCACAGCAAATAGCTGCAAATACATCACAAATAGCAGACAATGCAGTGCAAACCGAAAATCGTCTGGCACAGCAAATAGCTGAAAATACATCACAGTTAGAGTCTCGCCTTACACAACAACATCGTTTGGTACAACAGATTACGGAAAATACTACACAACTACAAAAACAAGTGCAAGAGAAATTTTCAAAATTTGAAGACGAATTAAGCACTTTAAAAAATGACGAAGAAAATTTAAAAGCAGAAGTTCTTCAATTAAGTAATCGTGTGCGAGAACTGCAACTGCATGGCCCTGCACCATCAACAAATAATCAAAGATTGAAGGCACCCACATTCGATGGAAGTATTCCATTTCAAATTTTCAAACTTCAGTTTGAAAAGACAGCAATGGCCAATAACTGGAATGCAGCGGACAAAGTAGCGTCCTTGTTTGTATCATTGAAAGGACCTGCGGCAGAAATCCTTCAGACTATTCCATACTGTGAACGGGACAACTATGAGGCATTGATGAGTGCGATAGAAAGACGATATGGTAGTGAGCACCGGAAACAAATATACCAGATCGAACTGCAAAATAGGGGTCAGAAGATGAACGAGTCATTGCAAGAGTTCGCAACTGAAATCGAACGACTGGCTCATTTGGCAAATGCAGATGCACCTGTGGATTACATTGAGAGGGTAAAAATTCAATGTTTCATAAATGGAATTCGTGATGTGGACACCAAACGCGCCACATATGCATTGCCAAAAAGAACGTTTGCAGAAACGGTTTCGCACGCCCTCACACAGGAAACAGCTTCCCTACTAAGTAAACCAGCACTCAAAGTACAAAGAGTTGAAACGGAACAACCAGCGCTGATGGAAGAAATATTGAAGACTCTGAAGACAATTGCTGCACAGCGAGTAAATACAACAGACAGATGTTTTAACTGTGGAAAAGCGGGTCACTTTGCCCGTAATTGCAATATAAAGGTAAACCCATCAAAACGGAATCAACCAACAGAACACCGAAAGAGGATTCACCACAAAAATGCGGATGCATTATCGCGTCGCCCTTGTCCACTGGAACGTAAACATTGCTCCAAATCAGAGGGAAAAGAAGGTATAATCGACGTGCGATTACTGAATATAGAACCTGAAGATGATTGGACTCCTCACCGCATCAGAATCAATCAGCTGGAGGACCCTGATCTTGCAAAGCTGGTAATGGCCAAAGAAAATGGGGTACGACCACCAAAGGAACAAATAAGTAGCGAGAGTCCAACTGCAAAAGCATATTGGGCCCAATGGAACAGCATAAACCTCGTTAATGGATACCTTCATCGTACCTGGGAAAGCGAAGATGGCAAACATTCTCGTCTGCTGATCATAGTACCGAAGTCCATGATCCCAAAAGTATTGAAAGAATATCACAATGGACCTAGTGGAGGGCACCTTGGAATAACAAAAACTATAGAGAAGATTAAACAACGGTTCTACTGGATCGGTTGTCGAGATTCCATAGCAGAATGGATAAGTAATTGCGTAGAGTGCATGGCAGCTAAAGGTCCTAAAGCCAAAAGTCGCGGTAGGCTACAACAGTACAACGTGGGATCACCATTTGAACGAGTCGCAATGGATATTGCAGGTCCGTTCCCAACCAGTACGGCCGGAAACAAATATCTACTGGTTGTCATGGACTATTTCAGTAAATGGCCAGAAGTATATGCCTTACCAAACCAAGAAGCGAAGACAGTAGCCGAAGCGTTTGTAGAAAATTGGATAACAAGATTCGGAGTGCCCATCGAATTACACTCAGATCAAGGCAGGAATTTTGAATCTTCCATTTTCCAAGAAGTCTGTATATTATTGGGCATCCACAAGACACGGACAACAGCGTTACATCCACAATCAGATGGAATGGTGGAGAGATTCAACCGAACGCTCGAAGAACATATGCGGAAAATCGTTGATAAAGATCAACGGAATTGGGACAAGTGCATCCAGATGTTCCTGCTGGCGTATCGTTCAGCGAAGCACGAGACAACTGGTTACACGCCAGCAAAGATTATTTTCGGATCTGATCTGCGACTCCCTGCTGATCTTAAGTTTGGAACGAATCCGACAGCTGTAAGAAATGATGGAGATTATTGTTCTGCCTTAAAGGAAGAAATGAATGAATTGCATCTAATGGTAAGACAGCATACGCATCTGATGAGCAATAAGATGAAGGACCGGTTCGATCAAGCGGCAAATTCAAAAGGTTTCGAAGAAGGTGATCTGGTCCTGTTGTACAATCCACTTCGAAAGAAAGGCTTGTCCCCGAAACTGCAGACAGCCTGGGAAGGACCCTATATGGTGATGAAACGACTTAATGACGTGGTATACCGCATACAAAGAAATGGAAAAGCACGATGTAAAATGAAAGTAGTACATTTGGAGAGGCTCGCCCCATTTGGTTCAAGAGGATTTGTGCCTAATCGGGACGATTAGGCTTTAGTGGAGGGCAGTGTTACAAAAGTAGTATTAAGTTGTATTTGTATTACTATATACATCCCTGATTATGCACAATAGCTGTAGGTATATGGAATAGCATTTGTCTTGTTGTAGACATCTGGCGCCACGGCTGTCTGCTCGTCGAAACAATAAACATCTGGCGCCGCACTGTCTGCTTGTCTAGGTAAACAATTGCTGAGTCTGGCGCCGCGACTGTCTGCTTGCGTCTGGCGCCGTATAGCCGTATGTTCTGGTAATTTCCAGACGCGATATTCTAGAAGGACACGTCGGCATCAGCGAGAAGTGCGTGGCTATATAAGCCGTGGCAGCGCCAACGTATTCAATCAGTGCTAAGAGTAAACTGCTATAGTGTAGACGAGTTGTGAAATAAAGAGTTGTTGAATTAAATTAAACAGTGTTGATTTTATTTGTCAATCCAGAGATACGAACCTAACAAAGTAAACTAGCAAGAGTAAATTCGTAACACTATAGTTGATTTTTGTTCGAAAATATTCGGTCAATGTTTGAGATATATAATTGAAATTCAGGGATAATCCATATCTTATAATGGTGTGTCTGTATGTCAAAAGTGGATTGAATCGGACCAATACTTCCCTTAGCCCCTTATATCTAATATAAACATTTTCGAACTTCCGGGTGACTTTGTACCGTATATATCCAATATGTGAGTTATCTAAATGAAAGAGAGAGTGTGTTTTATTCATAATAGTGTATCTTTGTGCCTAAAATAAATTTTCGAACATCCGGCTGACTTTAATCTATATGATTGGTTTTACACCTTAATATTATGTTCAGACCGAAAATTTAAAAGATTAGATTACATTTAAGCATTTCATAACCCAACAGTGTTCTCAATGCCGTTAGAAAGATCAAACAACAGCTGTTATTGTCATTCATGAAGTCACATCGCTTAATATTCATCAAAAGAAAACATTGTCATATAGTATTTTGTAATAAAAGCCATCTTTTTTCAAATATTTTCCATATAATAGAAATAGTGGATGCATTTTTTCATTTGTTAAGTCGATTTTCAGGTGAAATTAGATTCATTGCTTTAAAAAAATTTGTTTGTTTACATTTTTTCCCCTTTGTAGTGTCCAAATCAGCTGTGATAATGTAACAGATTTCCAATGTTGACAAATAGATGGCGCAAAATCAGAGTCGCACAGAGAGATTTTGCGTGGATCAGTTTCAAATCATTTCAATGAAGTGATTTGGAACTGTCATTTTTGTATTGCGAAATCTTAATAATTTTTTAAGATTAGTGGGATAATCTATTCAACAGCCGAAATCGTGTGATTAAGTGTCGGTCTGAACATAGTATAACAAGTAGGGAAAGGCTACGTTCGGATTCAACCGAACGGTTCATATTCAAATCTAGTTATTTGGGGGCTAGATCAAGTTTTCGCCCAATTTTAACTATTTTCGGCACAACGGTGTACTGTAAGACTGTGATTTTCATTGAGACAACTCAAATATTGGCCGATATATTCAGCATGTTGATACACAGAAATACTATTATCAGGGAAGATTTCTGTGTGAATTTCAATTGCATATCTCATATATTGTACAATATTTTCGTACTAAGGTCCACATGTTCGGAAACTAGGGTTTGAACATTTTTGGTTGGATTTGTAAAATTTGTTGCCATAAGCTGGCATAATTTAAAGGAATTATTAGTGCAAAGTTTTATTCCGTTATATCATTACTTCTTGATTTGTGTACTGGAAAGTGAAAGAATCAAGTGGAATTCAAAATTTTACTATATGGGAAGTAAGCGATTTCGTACGTACTGTGACATATTCCTGAGAAGAATAATACGTACTAAATTTAATGGCGATTTGTGGGCGTGGCAGTGCAGCAGCAATTTGTTTTTGTACTAAGAAATCCACATACCAAGTTTCATCGAGATATCTTAATTTTTACTCAAGTTACAACTTGCACGAACGGACGAACGGTCAAACAGGTAGTCCCTTAATTTCAAAATTAAAGTTAAGTAAGTACCGTAAGGTCTGCTTCGTGCGAATGGTTAGCAGGCCAACTCTAGCCTGACACATAATCAGCTCCATCCAATAAATATGGGAGGAACATCACCACTTTCTATATTATATGTGAATTATATTCACTTACTAATGCCGCACGTAACAAATAGTCAACCAAAAGTTTTATACTCCTCGACTTAGGCGTGTGTTAGAACTCCATTATGCATAAGCAGAAGATGTGAACAAAGAATATTGCAGCACTTCAATGTTCTGATCTTCAACTTTCTGTTTCTGTTTTTTGCTTTACGATAAAAGCCGAATGTAAGCAGAAAATTCATGAGGAAAACAAAAATCTTCTCTTCCTCGATTTGGTGACGACGCAAAATGCAAACATCCTATACCGACATATGCAAGGGCACGAGAGCACCCAATACAGAATGTGTTTGGAGCAGGGGATGGTGAAACGTTTTACGAAATCACAAATCGGGTTTTGTTTGCCTTTTTTGGTGTTAAAATTGAAATATGAATGCGAATGAAAGACAAGATAACGTTGAAACAACATACAATGAGATGCGCGCTTAGGGTATATTGATGGTACTTTATTGGAGCTTAATTTTCAGGAAGCCGAATCTATTCCATAAAAGCACAGGAGTTTTTGTGCTTATCCATTGCTGACTACTCTTATCACACCATTTCGTTCAAATTCCCAACAAATAAACTATTCAAAGCGTAAGGCGTAAGGGGCCATCCATAAATTACGTCACACCTTGAAGGGGGGGGAGGGTATCATTCAGAAGTGACATTGTGTGACAAGGGGCAGGGGGGGTCAAAAGATTTGTGACATCACATTTCAAAATTTGTGATGTACAAACGTGAAATTTATAGGTAAACAAAAAATATTAAACATTTATAAACACAATCTTGGTTTTTTAATATTTAAGTTGTAACGAAGCTTTGGTATTAACATTGGAGTCACAGGGAGTGATGACAACGACGCTAAGTTTGCTCCATTATTACTACAGATATTATTAAATCTCCAAGCATCATCCCATCTGAAACAAGTTCCATATCATAGATATTGCCTTAGTGTCGAGTCATACTTATTTAAAAGATCGTGTAGCATATGTGGCCTATATTTTTCTTCATATAAAGCCACCAATCAACACAAATAGTCACATAAAAAACAAGAAGACGATATTGATACGAAAGATGTTCCTGACATCCAACTTCAGAAGAAATGAAGTACCTGATTTGCCAGTAATAAATGATTAAGTATTTTAATTAGCATAATTAAGTATCTATTATTGCTTGACTAGCCATTCGTTGTGTCGTTGTGTCTGTACTTTAACATTTAACTAAATGTTGATTCTATCAAAGAATAAATAGAATAACCTGTTTTTTTATTTTTTGATAAATCCATAAAATTGGAAAATGTGTGACGTCACGAAAGGGGGAGGCTAGTGCAAAATGTGACAACTTGTGACAAGGAGGGGGGAGGGGTTAAAAAGTCCCTAAATTCGTGTGACGTATTTTATGGATGGCCCCTAAGCGTAAGGCACTTGGGTCATAGAAGATATAGCGTGCTGATTTAACACTGCTTTGGGATCCTAGAAGAACGCTTTGGCAGCCATAAGGAATACGTATTCAGGACGAAAAAATCATATTCTTTGTTCCAACTGGTTTATTGTTTGCTGTATATTGCTTAACAATTGACGTGCTACTTCTATCGACAATGAATTCAATGTCTATAGCAACGAAGAATCACGATGAATTTTTTCCACATGAAAATAGCCAGCGAATGGTTGAGGCAGAAGCCAAGAGTGAATCTTTGATGATCAATAAGAAGTGAATTACATACATACTTTATGTTATACATTTTTTGAATTAACTATAACTTTTTAGCAGATGGAAACCTATAGAACGTAGTATTAAGTGTACAAACTCTATTTTACATATGGCTCATGCCGCTCATGACTTCCAGTATTGTACCAAGTATCTTCTGTGTAGCCAAAGAACATCCGTTTAAAGACGAGCTAAATTGAGAAGGCGAAACATCCGCTCCACAGAATTGAGAAAGCCTTGAAAGAGAAATTCCACTTTTGATAACAAACGTGACAAAAGAATTAAGGATAACGAGTTAAAGGTAAGCACCTGGAATGTCCGGTCCTTTAATTGGGAAGGTGCCCCAGTCCAGCTCGTTGATGTCTTCGTTAGCGTGAAAGCTGATATTCCCGCCGTACAAGAAATGCGTTGGACGGTACAAGAACTTAGGCAAGTAGGTCCTTGTGGAATTTATCACAGTAACCATCTAAAGGAAAGCAAACTTGATGTGGGATTCGTGATGAGAAGGAAACTCCGTCGTCGAGTACAGCCATTCACTTTGGTAGATGAACGTCTAGCCACAATCCGCATCAAAGCGAAGTTCTTTAACCTATCGCAGATTAGCACCCATGCCCCGAAGGAAGAGAAGGACAATGACAACGTGAGCATAGAAGCCATGAGCGCTTGAAAGCTGCAACCGGAACCATTGGTTTTCGGAAATTGCAAAAAAACAGCTGGTGCGACAAGAAGTGCCGTGTCGCAGCGGAGCGAGAACAGGCTGCCTACCTTGCAACGTTACGATCAACCACAACACGTTCGGAAAATGCGTGAGTATGAAGAGCTTAAAAAGCTGGTCGACAGGGGTGATGCTCGAAAATTCTACGAAAAAATGCGGTGGTTTACAGAAGGTTTCAAGACCGGAGCATAACCGATGCCCAAAGTATGCAGAAATTATGAAGGGAAAACTTCTCAAGCTTGCTGAATGGCAGTGTAAGCATAACATCAGGAGATGGCGAACCCTATTACACAGTCCGACCAGGGAGACGTTCAAAAAGCAATTACCCGTTTGAAGAACAACAAAGCGGGGGTGACCAATGGGATGCCAGCTGAGCTATTCAAGCACGGCGGATAAGGAGTATGCATCAGCTTCCATCAGCCCATTCCACAAAAACAAAGACCCCTTAATCTGCACCAACTACCGTGGGTTAAGCCGCCCCAACATCGCATAAAATTCTATCGAGCGTATTGTATGTGTCAGATGTTGTCATCGTCCATGCCTCTGCATCATATAGCAGGACGGGAGAAATGAGTGACTTATAGAGTTTGGTTTTTGTTCGTCAAGAGAGGACTTTGCTTCTCAATTGTCTCCTCAGTCTAAAGTAGCACTTATTGGCAGGAGTTATCCTGCGTTGGATTTCCAGGCTTACCGCTCGGCCGGCAATCCATCGGCACCGCCGCTTTGTTGTTCTTCAAAAGAGTAATTGCTGTTCGAACTTCTTCATGGTCGGGCAATGGAACGTCATCGCCATCGTCATCGATTGGGGAATCGGGTTCGCCTTCTCCTGGCGTTGTACGTTCACTGCCATTCAGCAGGCTGGAGAAGTGTTCCTTCCATAATTTAAGTATGCTCTGGTCATCGGTCCCTAGATCACTTTTGGGGGTTCTACAAGTGTATGCTTCGGCCTTGAAACCTTCCCTTAGTCGCCGCATTTTTTCGTAGAGTTTTCGAGCATTACCCCTGTCTGGCAGCTTATCAAGCTCTTCATACTCACTCATTTCGGTCTCTTTCTTTTTCTGTCTGCAAATGCGTCTCTCTTCCCTCTTCAACTCTTGGTATTTATCCCATTCCTCACATGTTGTGGTCGATCGTAACGGTGCGAGGTAGGCAGCCTGTTTTCTCCTTGCAGCAGCAATCCTGGTCGTACTAGTTGTTCTTTTGCATTTTCCGAAAACCAATGGTTTCGGTTGCAGCTCTACGTAAGGAGCTTAAAATGCCAACCCACAGTTCCCTTATAGCGAGATGTTGATGAGTGCTCTCAGAGAGCAGTAGAAAATCGTTCGGCTATCTGTTGGGATTGCAGCTTTTCGACGTCGAACCTTCCTTGTGTTTGATGGTGTTTGTTTTTTGCTGCACAGAGGCGGGTACGAATATTGACTGCAACAAGATATTGGTCCGAGTCGGTGTTAGGTCCTCGAAGTGCAAGCACATCTAAAACACTGGAAACGTGTCATCCGTCTATCACAACATGATCGATCTGGTTGGTAGTTTTTCGATCCGGAGACAGCCAGGTAGCTTGATGCATCTTCTTATGCTGGAATCTAGTACTACAGATAACCATATTTCGGGCCCCGGCAAAGCCCATCAGCCTCAACACATTTGGGGAGGTTGCATCGTGGAGGCTCAATTTACTGACCGTAGTGCCAAAGATACCTTCCTTGCCCACCCTAGCGTTAAAGTCGCCAAGCACGATTTTGATATCGTGGCGGGGCACCTCTCATAGGTGCGCCCCAAGCGCTCATAGAAGGCATCTTTGGCCACATTGTCCTTCTCTTCCGTCGGGGCGTGGGCGCAAATCAGCGATAACTTGGATTTGATGCGGATTGAGGCTAGACGTTTATCCACCGGGGTGAATGATAGTACTCGGTGACGGAGCCTCTCTCCCACCACGAAGCTCACACCAAATTTGCGCTCTTTTATATGTCCACTATGGTAAATGACCCAAGGACCTACTCGTCTCAGTCCTTGTCTCGTGATGTTATCCGTCACTCTAAAGAGGATATCCACCAGCTGAGCAGGGACACATTCCCAATTAAGGGACCGGATATTCCAGGTGCATGCCCTCAATTCTTAGTCCTTAATTCGTTTCTTATGTCCGAAATCAAATCGGGTGTTACTTATCCGAGGCTTGTTGTTCCTTTTCATAGGGTGCGTTTTTTACGTGGCGGGTCGCAAACCCAGCGCACAACCCTGGAAAAGGGGGTGTTTCGCCTTCTCACGTTAGCTCGCCTTGAAACTGATGTTCTTAGGCTACCCAGAGGATACTTGGTCAAAGACCGGAACTCGTGAGCTGCTAGAACCATATGTAAAAGAATCGTTTCTGGCCACTCCCAAGTGAATGACGATCAGAGAACTTTCCTCACTTGAGTGAACTTCTACACATCACTCCATCTTCCTATGCGCATTGGTAGCGGCAAACATCGTATTTAATCGAACGATGATGGAATTGATGCGATCGAAGACGCGGCTTTTGATGGCGCAGCAGGTACATTTTCCTCTTTTAAGAATTCTAGTTCGAATTCTGGTGCACGAGTAGCTGGTCACAGCTGAAGCAAAGGCAGATTACTTGTAACTAATAACTGTTGCATGGCCGGCAACCTCTTTCCAAATATTTCCCTCAGCTGGACGTAATAGAGACACATTTTTAACAATTTTTTCTGAAATTATTGAAAAATTATTTATGTACAAATTGTAAAATATCAAGATTATACTTACCATCGATGGTTGTAAGATGGAGTTGAAAAGACAGAAAACTGAATTAGATCAAAAGTAAAAAAAAATGTAGAAACTTACTTCAAAATCCTCCACCTCCATCAAAACCTCTATAATGGAGAGCACCTCACTTCCCTTCTACTTCTTGTTTGGATGCTGCCTTTTCATTTTTTCTTTTCTTCATTCAGTATTCATTCTTATCTAAAACTGTAAAAATTCTTAGAATTTAAATAGAAATTACAAAATCTATTTAACACTTACCTTCTTTATAAATCTAACTGCAATGTCTTAATATAAATGGAAGCTGGCACAGGGTTGCAATTATATTTTACATGTCATTGCTCGAAAAAAACATGGATTTTGATCTGACATATTTTACAACCATTGCAAAAAGTTTTCTGCGTGTTTTTTGTTGTTATGTCATTGCACCAATAAGAAAACCAGGGATAATGGGATGCCCAACTTATTCCAGTGTGAGAGCGCCTCAAAATAAGCGTTTTTTATAACATTTTCCATTATGGCCAGATTGAACAA
Source organism: Bactrocera dorsalis (assembly GCF_023373825.1). Classification (NCBI taxonomy): domain Eukaryota; kingdom Metazoa; phylum Arthropoda; class Insecta; order Diptera; family Tephritidae; genus Bactrocera; species Bactrocera dorsalis. The sequence goes on along the minus strand of NC_064303.1, from coordinate 68,909,861 downwards.
AATAAAAATTTTTGGGCATTTTAAATTAAAATACCCAACATTTATTACGATTGCAAATTATTATATATTGGACTTTTAATATATGGCGAAACTACTTAATTCCTTTTTTATGATTTTATGGTATATTAAAACAACTGACTTTCGATCTTTCAATACTTAATAAGGTGAATTAAGCCTGTTAGTTCTCAGTTAATAAATGTTTTTAATCAATTGTAATGAAAATTAATTCTATTATGCATCAAATTACAAAACGTTTCATGAAATATATTTAAATTTCGCATTTCCTTTGATTTTCATTGTTTTAAATTTTTATTAGCGATTTTGAACGGCGGCAACAAATTCCTCCGTTCACATATATTTTTGGTATAATTTCAATCTGGCCGTTCCAGTCATTCCAATTGCCAAACGTCAACACCTACCCAATCCAGTCAACTGTCAAAGTTCGGTAGGTGAGCGGCTCTCACATTTCCAGTGACAGGAGAGTTGGGGATCTCTTTATCTCTGAAGAAAACTCTGAAACATCTGTGCAATACGTGCAAGGATTTTGACCCTATTGATTTTTAACATTTTTAACGTGGGTTTCGGTCTAATATATTTTGAAGACTTTGTAAGTATTTTTATCTGTAATTTTTTCTTGTGTTAAGGCAAAAACGGGAAGACAATAAAACCCGTGCAAGGTGTTCTAATTTCTGCTTAATAAAAATGCTCTTTCCTGTAACATGGTAAAAGGTGCAATTTATAATTGATGATAAGTGGGGACAACCTGTAATTTTGGTTAGATTTAGGATACTCAGAATAGTGAATTATTTTAGTGTATGTAATCTTTATTCATATAACAGGTCAGATTGTTCGCTATAGTTTTATTTTAATTTAAATTATAGAAAAAACGAATTTTAAGATATGGCAGTTAATCAACTATTGAGGGTCCCAATGTTTATGTCAAGGACAGACCTATTTTGTCGATTTGGTGAGAATTTGATTTCGTACTTTGGACCCTTACTTAATGGTGTGAATGTATTTCTTAATATATTGTTAATTTATATTTATTTTATATAAAGGTGGATTAATGGGTACGAAAAAGTTTGCTTCTAGCATTGTTAACGATGGGAGTGCAAAAGACTTGCGGACAAAAATTGTTGATGACGTTTTAGTTGTTACTTTGGATTTACAAAATGCAAAAGTAAATTCTCTAAATGTATCCATGACCTCTGAGATAAAATCAATTTTACAAGAGCTCGAAACAAATAGCGCTATCACTTCAGCAGTGGTAATTTCTGGAAAACCAGGGTGCTTCATTGCTGGAGCTGATATAAGCATGCTTGAAAAGTGTAGGACCTTGGAAGAGGCTTCAAATATTTCGAAAGAAGGACAAGATTTCTTTCATCAAATGGAAAATAGCCGAAAACCCATTGTGGCTGCTATTAATGGAGTATGTCTCGGAGGAGGTTTTGAATTAGCTATGGCGTGTCATTATCGTATAGCAACAACATCAAGGACAACAAAACTCGGTACACCGGAAGTTTTATTAGGTCTTCTTCCTGGTGCTGGCGGTACAGTTCGGCTTTCGGAACTTAGTAACGTGACAACAGCTTTAGATTTGTGTCTCACAGGAAAACGTGTATCACCGAACAGAGCGAAAAAAATAGGATTGGTAGATTTGTTAGTTAATACATTAGGGCCAGGATTAGCTCCAAATGAAGAAAATACCATGCAATATTTGGAAAAAATCGCAATCCAAGTAGCAAAAGACATTGCCAGTGAAAAATTAAAGGTTTGTTTATGATGTATTTAGCCCCATAAAATTTAACTTTTCGTATCAAGGTAAATCGTGGAAGTAAAAGTTTGATGGATAAAGTTTTGAAGGCCTCTATGGGTGTAGATTTCATCAGAAACAATATATTCAAAACTGCCCAAAAGCAAGTTTTAAGGCTATCAAACGGCCTTTATCCCGCACCTTTAAAAATAATCGATGTTATTCGAACAGGTATTGAAAAAGGAACTTCAGCTGGATATGAAGCTGAAAGCAAAGCATTTGGAGAACTTGTTATGACTCCGGAGTCAAAAGGCCTTATTAGCCTATTTCGTGGCCAAACTGAATGTAGAAAGAACCGTTTTGGCCATCCAAAATCAGAAGTTAAAACTGTCGGGGTGTTAGGTGCTGGACTTATGGGTGCTGGTATTGCCCAAGTATCAGTTAACAATGGATATCAAGTTTTTATTAAAGACACATCCATTAAAGGACTAGCACGGGGAGTGGAACAAATCCAAAAAGGATTAGACGCTCAAGTGAAGAGAAAAAGAATTAGCGTCGTGGAATGCAATCAAATAATATCAAAATTAAAACCTACACTCGATTATAAAAAGTTTCAAAATGCAGACATAGTCATAGAGGCCGTATTTGAAGATTTAAAAGTCAAGCATGCAGTAATTTCAGAATTGGAGTCTATAGTGCCTCCTCATTGCATAATCGCAACCAACACAAGTGCCATACCTATCAAAAATATCGCTGAGGTCAGCTCAAGACCTGAAAATTTGATAGGCATGCATTACTTTTCACCTGTTGACAAAATGCAATTACTCGAAATAATTACTCATCCGAAAACTTCTAAGGAAACTACAGCTAAAGCTGTGGCTGTAGGCCTTAAACAAGGAAAAGTAGTGATTACAGTAAATGACGGCCCTGGTTTTTATACAACACGTATTTTATCAACTATTTTGTATGAAGGAATCAGGTACGTATATCTTATTACTCACTTTTTTATGTAAATTGTTCTTTTGTTGGTTTCGTTTTTAAATTGGAACCAGTAGCTTGTTTAAAAATATATATTTCTTATTAAATTCCTTAAAATTTGGAAAGTCTCCAGATTTGATTTCTTACTATTACCTCGCCCAAAAATTACTGGTTCGCAGTTTTTCTTGTTCTTACAATCGCGTTTAAAAGAAATTTGATTGGATAAAAGAATAGCACACATTTGATTATTTGTACAAATATACAGTATTCATTGGCAGTCGTGAAAAGAATACGTTGCAGCTGTCAAAGAAGATTAAAAAATTTGTTGAAATTTGCATTGTACTCTTGAAAAAAGAGAATTATTTTTGATCTAAGAGGCAAAAATCCAGCTCAGAATGCAAAAAGTATGAATGGTTCGAGGAAAATGGTATATAACGCCATAAATTTTGTTAAAAGTGATTCTAATTCGTTGAATAAAAAATACGCAAAGCTCTTGCAAGTAAATCAGCGGAAAATGCTGATACAGTTTTTAACATATTTTTTTTTTTTAATTTATGCTCTACTAATGGAAAATTTCAAATTGTTTTCTGTTTACAGTAAATGATCTGTTTATATTCGCAATGACTGCCATTTTGATATTTTTTTTTGAAAATTTTGCAAAATTTTTACTAAATATGAGTCTTTTAAATAAAAAAAAATTCATTAAAATATTTTATTTTTTTATATGTAAAAAAAAATTATTGAAAAAAGGCCGTTTTTTGCCCGAGGAAACCCATGTAACCCCTAAGCATGTATTTGAGAACAGTTATACAAAGTAAACGGCTATCTCTTCGACTTTTCTCGCTTCATGGAGTCTAACCTTCTCCCGCACTAAATCGTTAAATTTCCGACTGATAATAATCCTAAGATTTTTGTAAAGTACTGAGCCGCAATAAAATCTTTAAGTCGCTAGCTGAAAAATCAAGAGTTTTCTGGCAACATACAAGACAATCGGTTGGCCGGTTCTTAACTACGCCGTACCAATGAGGTCGCCTGTATATAAGCAGGTTCTGTTGGGTGTTTTCGTAGTACATCAAGAGGTCCTTCCTTATCTACATTGACGACATGAGACACTACGCCGACCAGACTTCGGACGCAACCTTAGACATGCACTGACCGCCATTCACAGTGGAGCCATAAACACAGACTCCTTCTCAGTGAATGGAGTACTATTCTGTATCTCGATTCGTAAATGTATTCTATTTGAAATTCGGATCTACTTCATAATTAACAAATTTGTACCACCCAGTGCCAGAATAAATACGTACAATTTTCGTTTTGTTTTCTACAATACATACATATTTAAAAATGAGTAGAAAGATAATCAGGGGTGTTGCGGAATCCAAGACAGATTTACGTCTTTTCGAACATACGCAAAACCAATATTCGAATCAATTCTAATAAAATTTGCAATGAGTTCGGCAATTTTAACTTTCATTTATTAGAATAAGAAAAAACGAAAAATTCTGTTTCGCACATCAATAATATCTGAATTCATGACACCTACTACTTTTTTTTGTGGTGGTTATTGTATAGGGTGATTTTTTAAGAGCTTGATAACTTTTTTTAAAAAAAAAACGCATAAAATTTGCAAAATCTCATCGGTTCTTTATTTGAAACGTTAGATTGGTTCATGACATTTACTTTTTGAAGATAATTTCATTTAAATGTTGACCGCGGCTGCGTCTTAGGTGGTCCATTCGGAAAGTCCAATTTTGGGCAACTTTTTCGAGCATTTCGGCCGGAATAGCCCGAATTTCTTCGGAAATGTTGTCTTCCAAAGCTGGAATAGTTGCTGGCTTATTTCTGTAGACTTCAGACTTGACGTAGCCCCACAAAAAATAGTCTAAAGGCGTTAAATCGCATGATCTTGGTGGCCAACTTACGGGTCCATTTCTTGAGATGAATTGTTGTCCGAAGTTTTCCCTCAAAATGGCCATAGAATCGCGAGCTGTGTGGCATGTAGCGCCATCTTGTTGAAACCACATGTCAACCAAGTTCAGTTCTTCCATTTTTGGCAACAAAAAGTTTGTTAGCATCGAACGATAGCGATCGCCATTCACCGTAACGTTGCGTCCAACAGCATCTTTGAAAAAATACGGTCCAATGATTCCACCAGCGTACAAACCACACCAAACAGTGCATTTTTCGGGATGCATGGGCAGTTCTTGAACGGCTTCTGGTTGCTCTTCACCCCAAATGCGGCAATTTTGCTTATTTACGTAGCCATTCAACCAGAAATGAGCCTCATCGCTGAACAAAATTTGTCGATAAAAAATTTTCGAACCGAACACTGATTTTGGTAATAAAATTCAATGATTTGCAAGCGTTGCTCGTTAGTAAGTCTATTCATGATGAAATGTCAAAGCATACTGAGCATCTTTCTCTTTGACACCATGTCTGAAATCCCACGTGATCTGTCAAATACTAATGCATGAAAATCCTAACCTCAAAAAAATCACCCTTTACAATGCGCACGCGGTGGCTGTCAGCAGGAGAAGATACTTGATCGTATGATGTGTAGTCCTATATAGTAATAACAGCGGGCGTCCTCAAGCCTAACGAATAACTATGTTTCATTTTGTGTCGTATTCGTTTCAACGTTGCTGGTACGCCAGGCGCAGCTGACTTGCTGACATGATGTTGCCATGTTGTATTAAAAGTTGAAGTATAATATTATAATATATTGTGGCTCGTCCCACAAGTTCTCCCCTTCTTGGAGAACGTTATCAAAATTATTGATAATTTAGGAAGAACTACTCAGCGGAATCTAACGCGTCTCTTGGGTGACGGTATAGATAAGCGGGAATCGGATTGAGATGGACGGTGTAATAGCGACGAAAATCGACATGTCCCAGGTTCAGATGATTCTGAAGTTATTGTAGTAAGCGTAGTATTACCGTCATCGTCGTTGTTCTGCTCACTCTCGTTGAACTTATCGTCGAGAAATAGGTAAACAGGCTTTAGTCGGTCGATCGAAACTGTAATGAAATACTTTTCATGCTTTGAAATGACTCGGTGAAGTCCTTTATAAAGTGAAGTGAATGCGTGGTGTGGAGCGTCGCGACGAATAAAAACGTTTGAACATGTAGATATGTTTTCCTCTGACCATGTCGGACGATGGGTTGTGGTGCAAAGTTTACGAAGTAATTTCTCAGTAGTTTTTTCTTTTCGCTACGTGGCGCCAATTGGATATTCCAAGCGAGGCCAGGTCCTTTTCCACCTGGCCCTTCCAACGGAGTGGAGGTATTCCTCTTCCTCTGCTTCCCCCGGCGGGTACTGCTGTCTTTTAATTTACTGAACTATGTCAATCTCGTCGTATATCTCATACAGCTCATCGTTCCATCGAATGCGTTATTCGCCGTGGCCAACACGCAAAGGACCATTAATCTTTCGCAGAACTTTTCACTCCAAAACTCGCAACGTCGACTCATTAGTTGTTGTAATCGTCCAAGCCTTTGCACCATATAATAGGATGGGAATTATGAGTGACTTATAGAGTTTGGTTTTTATCGGCGAGAGAGGACTTTACTACTCAATTGTCCGAAGTAGCACCTGTTGGCAAGAGTTATCCTGCGTTGGATTTCCAGGCTGACATTGTTGGTGGTGTTTACACTGGTTCCAAGATAGACAAAATTATCTACGACTTCAATGTTATGACTGTCAACAGTGACGTGAGAGCCAAGTCGCGAGTGCGACGACTGTTTGTTTGATGACAAGAGATATTTCGTCTTGCACTCGTTCACTGCCAGACTCATTTGCTTTGCTTCCTTGTCCAGTCTGGAAAAAGCAGAACTAACGGCGCGGGTGTTGAGGCCAATGATATTAATATCATCGGCATACATTCAATCGATTTACATTGGAACAAAAAAGCACACAAAAATTGTAATTAAATTCCCCGGGTAAATGATATTGCAAAGAAAATTATTTTGTAAGTTGGTAGGTTGGTAGGGCTGTCCTTAATTACTATGCCAAATATGAGCTGAATTGTCAATTAGTTTGCATATAGCAGATGCTTAAGTCGGTATACCTCAGTAGTGCGTTGCGATTTTTACAATGGGTAAAAATATCAAACAAAGAATTTGTCTAAAATTTTGTGTTTTTAACCATGTGCATGTGCGGAGTCGTTGTGAATGTTGGGAAAGGCTTACGTTTATTCAGTTTTATCAAAAACATAAGCTTACTAGTGGTAAAAAGCTTTCAAAGACGGTCGACAGATTGTTGAAGACATGTCTCGTTCTGGACGACCTTTGACTTCTTCAACTGATAAATATTAAAAAAGCGAAGGATATGGTGTTTGAAAATCGTCAGGAAAGTCTTAGAGAGATGGCAAGAGGGCCATCCGAGTCTGTTAGAATGGTTTTGATGGATATTTTGGGTATGAAACGCCTTCTTGCGCGACTCGTCCCGATAAAGCTGAATTTTTTTCAGAAAAAGTGTCGTAAACAGGGTCTTTAGACATGCTTGATTGTGCGAATTTCCCACATTGATGGAGAGCGTTATAACTGCCCATATTTATGAGTTTGATATGCACACAAGTCAACAATCATCGGAATAAAGGGAAAAACGGACCGGAGGGATAGATGTTCAATAAGGCAGTTGTGTGGGAATATCAGTCGAAAACGGCCGTAATTGTAGAAGATGATGCATCATCGCATCGAGCCTGTGCGATGTGACCAAATTCAAAGCCAAAAAACGCATTAAATACCATCGATCAATCACCGAATTCATATTTCGCTCCGTGTGTTTTTTCTTGTTCCCCAAACTGAAATTTGCGCTCCGTGGTCTCGTTTTCAGTCGATCGAAGAGATAAAAAAAAACGCTGAAGGAGCTGAAGGCCATCCCAAGATGTGCTTATGAAAAGTGTTTTGAGGACTAGGAAAAATCGTTTGCATTGTTGCTTTGAATATAACTATTGATGAATAATTAAATATTTTGCGTTTTAATTACAATTTCCGTGTACTTTTTTGTCACAATGTATAGTTAACCAATTTTTAATTCTAATATTCGGCTTAAGAATTAAAATTTCAGTTTCGTTTTATTACAATTTCCGTGTACTTTTTTGTCACAATGTATAGTTAACCAATTTTTAATTCTAATATTCGGCTTAAGAATTAAAATTTCAGTTCTTGCTTTAAAATTAAATTTTAAATGTTTAATCCCAACATCTTAATAAAAAAACTTGGAATTAAAATATTCGCGACCCTGTTTATCAACCTTTTCTAAGTAAAAACGGATGTTAGTTTTTCCTAAGAAATTTACTTTACTTAATTTGGTGTTGTGTTCTTTTGTGTTTGTGTTTGTGTTTGATTAGATTATTTATTGATTAAGTTTTCTTCGTTTTTTATTTTCGGATAATATCCAGCCGAGCTATGATGAACACTACATAGTTTTTTTTCTCAAGACGTTCTGGAAGAAGCTGTGTACCGGTTTATGCTTCAATATTTCCGCACGAAAAAATTACCCTAGACTAAAAGTATAGTCAATAATGTACAAAAAATAAAATTACTTAATACATATTTAAGAAATAAATTCGCAAAAAAATTATTTTTTCTACATAAAAAAAACTTCGAGTCATAGAAGTTTTCAGTTTTCATTAAAACATACAATTTTCAAAAAGCTGTAAAATATAAATTTATACATATACAGCAGTGTTTCCCAAAGTGGGCGATGACGCCCTCTTGTGGGCGCTGCAGGTGTCAATGGGGGCGGTAAGAGACCCAGAAAGAAAATGGGGGCGTTGTGTAGAGGCCTGGGGGTTATTTGTAATTTAGTTTAGCTAGGAGGCCTCTTAGACAACGACTACATGAGCTCTCGACTCTCAACAACAACTTGCGAACATCAACTAATATGAATTAAAAGATTGCTCAAACTCGGTTCTATATTTCTCTCCGCGTAAGTCATATATCTGTCCTATTTTATTGAATATAGAAAAAATGAAAATCATGTCAATCGATCGCTCCGTTTCATAACGGGGCATCTCGACATCAACGACATTTATAGAACACTAACTGTCATATGTATTGCTCTTGCCATTGCCAAATCTGTATGTGAGCATTTGCTATCTTAATATCATCATTTGCGCAAAGGTGTAGGGTAGGTAGTAGAGATGAGCGATATTGCGATTTTTAAATCACTGTGATTTTATATTGCTATTGCGATCGCAACTAACTCGACGATAAAACGGAGACCTTTTGTTGTTGTTGTTGTAGCGGCAGATTCTGCCGATTTGACAGTGTTTGGCCGAATACAACTCCGGGTCCCGTCCAGTTACGTACACCCGACTGTCGTGGAAAAAAAAAAACTGTCGTGGGAACGACTGAACCTTTTGTCGTTATTGGCGGTAAATTCTCTTTTGGTTCCTGTAATTCGAGTCAAGTTTTTACGCCTTTCTTTTCACTACATTTTCGCAAATGTTGGAGCGGTTCGGCTACCTGAAACTTAGAGCTTATTGTATAGTTCATTTGTATGTTGGTATGATCCGTTTTTAATATTTTCAAAGAAAAACTATAAACTCCATAATCCATCAGAATGTTTTGAATACCCGCTAATAATATTTTCAAGACCAAATTAATAACGGGAGTTTCCTAATCTTTGGGAAAATATTAAAAACCCGTAATTTTTTTATTCCATATTTTTTCTGAAATTAATTAGTTACAATTCTTGTTTTCATCACAAAAAGCTTTCAAATTCTGTTTTAACAATAAGTAAAATTAAAAATTTTATTAAAACAAATTAAAATGTTCCATTTTGATTATATTTCATCTACCACTTCAAAAATCACACTTCACTTCTTTTCCTTGATACATTTCCTGCCATTATTAAAAATTATAAGAACGTTACACTCAAAACTTCACACCGCTATGACGCAAAATAGCATATACGATATATACAATACCCTGAAGAAAATTGTTACTTTTCTGCTATTTGCTATTGTGATCGTACGCACGCCAACAGCGGGTGCGAATTTGGCTGCAACAATATAGTGGTCCGAGTCGATGTTAGGACCTCGGAGCGCACGTACATCTAAAACACTGGAAACGTGTCTTCCGTCTATCAGAACATGATCGATCTGGTTGGTAGTTTTTCGATCCGGAGACAGTCAGGTAGCTTGATGTATCTTCTTATGCTGGAATCTAGTACTACAGATAACCATATTTCAGGCCCCGGCGAAGTCGATCAGCCTCAACCCATTTGGGGATGTTTCCTCGTGGAGGCTGAATTTACCGACCGTAGTGCCAAAGATACCTTCTTTGCCCACCCTGGCGTTGAAGTCGCCAAGCACGATTTTGACATCGTGGCGAGGGCATCTCACATAAGTGCGCTCTAAGCATTCCTAAAAGGCATCTTTGGTCACATCGTCCTTTTCTTCCGTCGGGGCGTGGGCGCAAATCAGCGATATGTTGAAGAACCTCGCTTTGATGCGGATTGTGGCTAGACGTTCATTCTCCGGAGTGAATGATAGTACTCGGCGACGGAGTCTCTCTCCCACCACGAATCCAACACCAAACTTGCGCTCCTTTATATGGCCACTGTAGTAAATGTCACAAGGACCTACTCGTCTCTGTCCTTGTCCCTTCCATCGCATTTCTTGGACGGCGGTGATATCAGACTTTATCTTTACGAGGACATCTACCAGCTGGGCAGTGGCACCTTCCAAATTAAGGGACCGGACATTCCAGGTGCATGCCCTCAATTCGTAGTCTTTATCTCGTTTGCAATGGTCGTCATCAAAAGGGGGGTCTCTCATCCGAGGCTGATTGTTGGTTTTCATTGGGGGTGTTTTTTTACGTGGCGGGTCCCAAACCCAGCGCACAACCCTAAGTAGGGGATATTTCGCCTTCTCACTTTAGCTCGCCTTTAAACGGATGTTCTTAGGCTACCCAGAGGATACTTGGTCAAAGAACGGAAGTCGTGAGCTGCTTGAGTCATATGTAAAAGAATCGTTTCTGGCCACTCCCAAGTGAATGGCGATCAGAGAACTTTCCTCACTTGCGTGAACTTCTACACATGACTCCATCCTCCTTTTTTTTATAACAGCGATAACTTATAGGTTTTTAACAGTTCCTCTTCTACGTTGACTGACAGCTGTACATAAAACATGTATTCGTTAATTTTTGGTTGAACAAATATTTGTTGCTTGTTTGTTTCAGTGAAAGATTTTGATCTGTTGAGCGCTTTGTAGTGATCGTTTGCTGTATTAATATTTGTATTTAAATATGAATTTGAAATTACGGAGGAGAATCCTTTACATCATTTTTGGAGAGCGGTTGAAGAATTTCTTCTTCAGAATCATTTTCCTTTTATATGTCGCGAGAAGTCATATTCGTTGGGTCCCAAATATTCGGTTTTACAATATTATCTGTTATAAATAAGCCTGAAATCTCATTGCTCATCTCTATAAATTGTGTAATAGTAACATTTGAAGGTGAAATACGTGGGAAATTTGTCAAAGTTCATGAAAATATTTCGTTAAATGAAAAGAATTATCCATGCAAGCACTTGATTCCGATCGTTCAGTTTGTATGCCAGCTATATGTTAATAGTGATTCGATCTGAACAATTTCTTTGGAGATTGCGTAATTGTTTTACGTTATAATCCATGCTAAATTTGGCTGCTTGTTTGTTTCAGTGAAAGAAGATTTTGATTTGTTTAGTGCTTTGTAGTGATCGTTACTTGTAGTAATATTTGTATTTAAATATAAATTTGAAATAACGAAGGAATCCTTTAAATCATTTTTGGATGGCGGTTGAATAATTTCATCAAGAATCATCTTTTATATGGCGGTTAAAGTAATAATTCGTTGGGTCTAAAATATTCGGTTTTACAATATCGTCGGTTATAAATGAGGCTGAGCAAATCTCATTGCTCATTTCTATATAATCTGTAATAGTAACATTTCAAGGTGAAATACGTGGGAAATTTGTAAAATTTCATGAAGATATTTCGTCAAATGAAAAAATTATCCATGCAAGCAATTGATTCCGATCGCTCAGTTTGTTTGCCAGCTATGTATATGTTAATAGTGAATCGATCTGAACAATTTGTTTAGAGATTGCGTTATTGTTTTACGTTATAATCCTTGCTGAATTTCGTGAAGATATCTCGTCAAATTAAACATTTTTTCATGCAAGCTCATGATTCCTATCATATAAAAGAGCTGCATATAGGCTATATTGGTCTTATAACTGTGATTCCTACAAATGAGCATCTTTAAGAGAAAAAGACGTGTGCCAAAAAAACTAAAATGACGATGATCATACATTATGGAATCTCCGAAAAAAAATCGTTTGGAGATCGCTTTAAAATACCGCCATTTTACAACAAATGAATGAAAAAGGTACTGTTTTCCAACGAAACAAATATAAACGGAGCGTGTTCGGATGGGAATAGCAGCAATACAATGTTTTAGGGTGCAATGTTATGTCGTGCCATCGGACCCATGTCCAAAACCGATGGGCAAATGGAACGATTTAAGTCCGTATCTATTATGAACGACGTCATTATGCAATTTGTTAATGGTAGCATGACCGTAACATGGATCTTCTAGTAGGATAATGATCCGAATCACATAGTTTAACGCACATAGCAATAGTTTCGTGACAGGACATTTAACAAAAAATAATGGAGCAAATGCCACTCAGATATCAAGCGGTAATCACCAATAATGGTTTTGCTAAACAAAATATCGCCTTTATTTGAAAAAATAACAAATAAAGCGTTGTTAATTAAGGCTAAGTTTCAAAATTTAACACGCAAATAAAAAATTAATGTAGATCTTACATATATCGTTGTTAATTAGCTGCTCGCAACTGTTTGTATAAATCAATTGCTACATATTTTTTGAATTTATAGGCTTATGCAGGAGGGCGTGGAACCAACTGAACTTGACAATTTAACAAAACGATTTGGTTTTCCAGTAGGCGCTGCTACATTATTTGATGAGGTTGGAATTGATGTGGGTGCTCACATTGCTTTCGATTTGGCCAAAGTAAGTTACATTGAAAATTAATTAATTAAATTTTTTTTACATTCACGTCAATTTTTATTTTATGTATTATATTAATCTGAAAAATATGCGCAAATATAAAATATTTAATTTACTTTATGCATTTTGTAGGCATTCGGACAACGGTTTAGTGGAGGAAATTTAAATTTGTTGCAAGATTTAGTTCTAGCGGGATTTTTAGGTAGGAAATCCGGGAAGGGCATATTTGTATACGATGGAACTCAAGGAAAGGGCAGTCGGCCTGTAAATATTGATTTCCTTACCGTTGTAAAAGAGAAATATTCTCTTGTCTCAAAGGGAGCAAATACAACAGAAGATTTAACTATACGAATGGTGTCGCGTTTTGTGAATGAAGCTGTTCTCTGCTTAGAAGAAGGAATTTTGGATAATCCTTTAGAAGGTGATATTGGTGCTGTATTTGGTTTAGGATTTCCACCTTTCTCAGGAGGACCATTCCGTTGGGTCGATCATTACACAGCATCAAAATTAGTAGAAAAAATGAAGTCATATGCTGATTTGTATGGCATCGCATTTAAACCTGCACAAACCTTGGTGGATATGGCGAAAGATTCTTCGAAGAAATTCTATCCAAACTAACTTGCTCATATGAAACCTTTACCACTGTATGGATTATGTAGCAACATCATGTAGTATCTAGAATAAGCAATTTTTTACTCATTAAGTTAAAAATATAATCGTAAATAAATCGTTAAATATACTCTAGTGAATATAGGAACTTACATAAATTTTGTTAGCTGAAGGGGTAAGAGGGTATGTGAGGTCAAAGCTCGTATTTTATAACTTCTCATTTACGACTAAAATGAAAGTTAGTTTTGAATTTTTATACGTATATTTATTTTTTGTACCTTTAGATTTGTTTCGAAAACTTTATGCAATTTTAAAAATAATGTTTTAATATGAGCATTTGATTCTTAACGGACTGTTCTAGTCTAACATTTTAAAATAAATATTTTTTTGTATTTATTCCTATTATTAAAGATATTCCAAAATATCTCGTTAGAAGGATTTCTCAAAATTTAAGTTATTATCAAAGTAAAGACCGCTATATTTTTGTTGTAACTCGACTGATTTAGATCTAACTTAAAGCCTTAAAAGCGATTTTTGCGAAACTATTATTTTGCGATGCGATCGTCGAAAATTGGAAGTCGAAGTTAAGTAAGCTTTTTTACAGAATGGCCATGAATAATTATTAAATAATTGCTAAAAAAAACGCTTCTAGACTAGAATACTACAATAAGAGTCAAAATTATATTTTATTGTTTGTATGTTCGTTTACATATTTAAATAAGAGTCTTTAAAGTTTACTTTACTTAGTTTTCTCCCTATTTTTGGAGTGGTATACATACGAGTACTAATTGAAGAAAAACATTCCTTAAACTTCCCTAATATAGAAATAGGATCCAACTATAAGCTGCTAAAGAACAGACAAAAATAGCAAAAAGTTATAGCTACAAACCTCTGTATATAAACTTATGTCCGGCTGGCCGATTGTCTTGTAAGTTGCCGACAACATTTTTGAATTTTGGCGATAATCGCGGTCATAAGAGGAATGAAGAAGCATAGACCATCAACAGTTACACTTAAAATCTTAGGATTATTTACAGTCGCAATCTTGACACCATTGACTGCAATATTAATCTTAAGTCTGTACTTCTTCGTCCAATTTCTAAATATTGGTGAGTGCAAGGAAGAAGCGGGAAAGGTCGGAGAGATAGCCGTTTACCTTTGAACTCTTGCCATCGATTCCATTGCCCGATGTTGATATCGTGCAATCATTAGCGAACGAGGTTATGGAAACTCCCTCTAGTGGTTGTTTCCAGGTATAGAAGTTAATCAATAGCGGGAAGAGAACACCAACCTGCGGAACCCCTTGTTAGGTTAGCTTAGGTAGTTCATTGTGAACCTCTTCAGTCAGGAGGGAGCGTAGTTTTTTAAATGTCCTGCAGTACCGTGGTGTTACTATGCCAAAGGCTTCTGACAAATCCAAGGCTACGAGGCTACGGGTGGTTTCTGGTTAAGGCCACGTTTATGAAGAGCTGTGGTGGTGCTGTGCACTTTTCGGAATCCATGCTGGTGGTATGCTAGGCTCAGGTGGTAAGTGAAGGTCGGGAGTAGCAAGGTCTTAAGTGTCTTCACTGCTATGGAGTGGAGAGTTATCGGACGATAGGACCCCGTTTGTTGCCGGGTTTACCAGGTTTTAGTGGTGGAACCACTCTCCCGACTTTCTACACATCGGGAATTTGAAGAGTGGTCAGTGACAGGTTGAGGACCTTGGTGAGGTAACTTACTACCGCCAAGTTAATATGATTTAGCATAAGCATGTTGATTCCATCAGAGCCAATGGATTTAGATGATTTTGCGTTGTTGATGACATTCTGAACCTTCTCATCAGTGAAAGTAAGTAGTGCGGAGTCTTTTGGCATTTCCGGTGACACATCGTTTGGTTTTGTCTACCGAAGGATATGGCCATTGAATTGAACTTCAACTCGGTCATCGTGTATTTTCGGATTGGACAAAGCTTTGATAGTATACCAAAGCTTACTCATACCGGTGGAAAGGCTGCAAGACTTTAAGTGCTCTATAAATTTCGTCCACTTTTGTTGATTTACCAATCGCCGTATCTCAAAGGGATCTCAATTTCCCTTTGGTGTCATTATCTAAAACCGCTGCTTTGGCTGGGAAATTTTGGCGGAGTTCCGCAATTCTTCCCGCAGTAATAAAGCTAGTGGTAGCTGCTGGGATCACCTTTTGGAGTAAGGGTGTTCTCAATAAATTCTGTGAAGCCGACCCAGGTACGGTTGTCCACAGAAACAAAATCACGAGGTTTCTCTATCGAGATTTGAATGAGCAGGTGGTCTGATGCGAGAGTTAGTATAGGTCGCCAGGTTATACTATTTATCAGACCGCCGCTAGCAATGGTAATATCGGGCGAGCTATGACAGGTGCCCATGGCTGGGGGCTTCGTCATTAATTGTGCTGAATATCGAATCGTCAATCTGTTCAGCTTCATCCCCTTACGATCTTTTGACAGGCAGGAATGCCGAAGATCGTGGTACGGGTTAAAGTCGCCTAGTACCAAACAGTTATCACCCCGAAGTAGCGCACCTACATATATTCGGGTGATATCCTGTAGGGCAACATGTATGTAACTGGGGGGATGTATATATTAAATATTTCGAGCTCAACATCGATTGACCGGATAGTTACACTCGTGGCAACGCACATATTACTTTCTTAAATTTTTTTTTCGAAATTTTTCGTTCGTTCGGGATTTTCTTCAATTTTTTTTTGTTTTTAGAAAGCATAAGTAAACTAAATTATATTACCTAATTGTAATTACAGTTTTTAATTTATTAAGTTAAAGAGTGTTTAAAGTGTACCCACTAGTTGATTTAAAATTATTCACTCACCGCCACTTTGTGTTAATAAAAGACTGCAAGTGCAATTAACATTTGTTTAAATTCTGTTTAATTTAGCAGGTAACGAAATATGTAAAGTATAATATAAATGACGAATATAAATACATATATGTAAAAAAAATTATCAATAGAAAGCCGAAGAGACGGTGTCCAGTTTCAGGACCGCGAAATGATGTTTTTTGCGAATGTAGCCTGGTCGTTACTGAAGGATCGATGACTTGACGTAGCGTTGATGACTCGAACTAATGTAACACTCAGGATCGGTGAATAATCGGAACGTATGTTGACGTGGCGCAGTATAGAATATAATGTCTTGTAGACTAATGTTGATGTGCGGATAGTGTTTGACGAATTGTTTAGAACGAATGAATCTGCTTTCCCGCTGCCCATTCTTTTTGGCGAGTGGGTTGGTTACAGATGTTTTCAGTTGTGCTGTAGTGTCATCAGCTGTGGTCAATTGCGCGGCTGTATTAGGATGCGCCAGTTTTACCGGGTAGAAGGGGTGGATGCTTAACTCATTTAAACAATGAGTAAAACACAAACCTAATAAACTTCGTGTTTCAAAAAAAAAAAAAAAATATGAATTCCAAATATAGTGTAAATGAAATGAAATTAAAAAAATATAATATATAATTTTTTCATCTCTTATCAGTCATTTCGAACTAATTTTGTAAAGCTCATTATCTTTCAATTTATTTATCTATAGCTGAATGCGTTTTGTTTTTAATTTTTAATATTTCTGATTAAGAACATGTCATTAATTTATTTCTAAATAAAAAATTTCTATACCGCAAAAAGTACTGAAAATTCTCAAGCGTTTTTGAGACACGAATATAATAGTTAGGATGCGCAATTTTAATTCACTCCAATTACCTGTCGCGAAAGACGTATAAATTGTTCCGGTAACGAAAAAGCGTGCGTTCGGTTCAACCGTTTACAAAGAAGAGAGTTCTTTATTTCTTAATCTAATTGCTAAGCCTAAATCTTAAAACTAAAGGCTTAAACTAGTGGTAATATAAATATGTATTAAAAAGGGGTAAGTATAATCATTTTCAACTATCGTTAAATATTGTAACAGATTATGGTAAGTATTAAGGTAAGTAGTAGATTGGTATTATGAATGCATTATTAAGGTAAGTATTTTATAATAGATTTTCTTAATTTAATTTTTAACAATTCAATATTTTACAATTCATTTCATTATTTTTGTTTTAGATATAGATATGTCTCTCGACGCAACACCGGCCACCTTGACAGCATCAATTTCCTTCAACCTCCATTGGAAGCAAGGCCAGCTTGTGGATGGGACGCTTGATTGTGCCCGCCTTAGTCGCCACTTCTGCGACTCGCACCTTGCCGTCTTGCCCTTCGACGGTTGCGACGACGCGTCCGAGTACCCACTGCTGTGGCGGCATGTTGTCCTCGTGGACGAGCTCGTTCAGCTGCAGATTGCGAGTGGGGTGCAGCCATTTGTTGCGTTCCTGAAGGCCCGTCGGATATGTTTTGGACCACTGTCGCCAAAACTGTTGCTTGAGAGATCAAACAAGTTTCCATATCTCGCAGCAACGAATTGGGTCCACTGACACCTGCTCTAGAGGTAATGCTCGCAGGGAGAACCCTATGAGTAAATGCGCTATGGTTAGTGCCTCGCCGTAGTTGGGGTCCTTTCTCAACGGGGTTAAGGGCCGAGAATTGAGGATGGCCTGCACTTCTGTCAGCAGTGTTGACAGTTCCTCTGCGGTCAGTAGCGCGTTGTTGATTACGCGAACGACGTGATGCTTGGCGGACTTTACCCTGGCTTCCCATAACCCGCCGAAGTGCGGCGCTCTCGGCGGTATAAAGGTGAAGCTGAATCCTTCTTCGGCGCCGACGAAGTTGGTGGCGTTGTTGCTGAATACCTTCGTCGGAATTAGAAGATAGGTCCGAAACTAATTCTAAATGTACTGCTTTTGAAGTGAAGCAAACCCCTAGGTTTTAGGGGTGGTCGACCGTGTATTTTCAAGGTTGTGTCTATCGGACCACAAAAATTTACGCCACATATAAGAAAGGGTTTATTTTCGGTTCTATTGCAAGCTTCTCGGGCATTAATTAGCCATGTGCGTTCTCGAAGAAGCGCAACCAACGCTTTAGCCCCAGCGTGGTGATTTCGAATATGCAGGAACCGTAAATACGTTATAACGAAGTGCAAACTTTTATTCAATAAAAGCGGAAATATGGCTTCGTATAGGAGAGGTGCATTTAATAGGCGACCTCCTACTCGGATTGATTTTAATGACAGCGACATATCCGAGTACTCATGCAAAAACGGGCTGAGTTTTTGCAAGTTTGCGGGTAGGGTGGTACCTTTATGCAATTTTGAATGACATCCGAAAATTCTGAATGTTGAACCACTTCTGCAATTTTAAGTAAACTCGAGTTTAGCTCTTCTGAAGTCAGATCTTGTCCCATGGAGGATTTTAGTGGTCGCCTGATCAATCGTATGCGACCACACGAAGCAATTTTTTATGAGATGAGAATTTTTCAATAAGGTCCAATATTGAATTTTTTTCAGCAGTCGAAATTAATGTTGTTGCCCATAATGCAGGGTTTTCTAGGAGGAACTCTGGACCGCCAGACCATATCGAATTATTCAATTCGTTCACGTTACAACCCCGAGACACTTGACCCGCAGATTTTGTTTCGTTGGCACATGTCGCCAATGCACTTTGTCAGTCAACTCTTGGATTTCGGACACTATGTTTGCGACGAAGGTTTGTAGTGAGGATGGATGTGTTTTAATCCAATGTAAAACGATTTCACGGGACGGGACAAGGACAGAGACGAGTAGGTCCTTGTGACATTTACTACAGTGGCCATATAAAGGAGCGCAAATTTGGTGTTGGATTCGTAGTGGGAGAGAGACTCCGTCGCCGAGTACTATCATTCACTCCGGAGAATGAACGTTTAGCCACAATCCGCATCAAAGCGAGGTTCTTCAACATATCGCTGCGTTGCGCCCACGCCCCGACGGAAGAGAAGGCATATGTGACCAAAGATGCCTTTTATGAGTGCTTGGAGCGCACTTACGAGAGATGCCCCCGCTACGATGTCAAAATCGTGCTTGGCGACTTCAACGCCAGGGTGGGCAAAGAAGGTATCTTGGGCACTACGGTCGGTAAATTCAGCCTCCACGAGGAAACATCCCCAAATGGGTTGAGGCTGATCGACTTCGCCAGGGCCCGAAATATGGTTATATGTAGTACTAGATTCCAGCATAAGAAGATACATAAAGCTACCTCCTGGCTGTCTCCGGATCGAAAAACCACCAACCAGATCAATCATGTTTTGATAGACGGAAGATACGTCTCCAGTGTTTTAGATGTGCGTGCGCTACGAGGTCCTAACATCGACTCGGACCACCAAATTCGCACCCAACTCTGTGCAGCAAAAAACGTACGCCAACAAACACAAGGAAGGTTCGACGTCGAGAAGCTGCAATCACAACAGACAGCCGAACGATTTTCTACTCAGCTTGCACTCCTGCTCTCTGAGAGCACTCGCCAACAACTCGGTATAAGGGAACTGTGGGACGCCATTTCAAACTCCTTACATACAGCTGCTACCGAAATCATTGGTTTTCGGAAAGTGCAAAAGAACAGCTGGTACGACGAGGAGTGCCGTGTCACAGCGAAGAGAAAACAGGCTGCCTACCTCGCAATGTTACGATCAACCAAAACACGTGCGGGACGGGATAGATACCGAGAGTTGAAGAGGGAAGCGAGACGCATTTGTAGACAGAAAAAGAAAGAGGCCGAAATGCATGAGTACGAAGAGCTTGATAAGCTGGCCGACAGGGGTAATGCTCGAAAAGTTTACGAAAAGATGCGGCGGCTTACAGAAGGTTTCAAGACCGGTGCATACTCTTGTAGTACCCCCCAAGGTGATCTAGCCACAGATTCCCAGAGCATACATAAATTATGGATGGAACAAATCTCCAGCCTGCTGAAAGGCAGTGAACGCACAACACCAGGAGAAGGCGAACCCGATATCCCAATCGATGAGATGGAGCAGACGTTCCATTGTCCGACCATGAAGAAGTCCGAATAGCAATTGCCCGCCTGAAAAACAACAAAGCGGCAGGGGCCGATGGATTGCCGGCCGAGCTATTCAAACACGGCGGCGAAGAGCAGTTAAGGTGCATGCATCAGCTTCTTTGCAAAATATGGTCGGATGAAGGCATGCCCAACGATTGGAATTGAAGTGTGCTATGCCCAATCCATTAAAAAGGAGACCCAACAATCTACGCCAACTACCGTGGGATTAGCCTCCTCAACATCGCATATAAGGTTCTGTCGAGCGTATTGTGTGAAAGATTAAAGCCCACCGTCAACAAACTGATTGGACCTTATCAGTGTGGCTTTACTGTGGCTGGTAAATCAACAACCGACCAGATATTCACCATGCGCCAAATCTTGGAAAAGACCCGTGAAAGGAGAATCGACACATACCGCCTCTTCGATTTCAAAGCTGCTTTCGACAGCACGAAAAGGAGCTGCCTTTATGCCGCGATGTCTGAATTTGGTATCCCCTCAAAACTAATACGGCTGTGTAAACTGACGTTGAGCAGCACCAAGAGCTCCGTCAGGATCGGGAAGGACCTCTCCGAGCCGTTCGATACCAAACGAGGTCTCAGACAAGGCGACTCCCTATCGTGCGACTTTTTTAATCTGCTGCTGGAGAAAATTATTCGAGCTGCAGAACTGAATCGAGCAGGTACAATCTTTTATAAGAGTGTACAGCTGCTGGCGTATGCCGATGATATTGATATCATCGGTCTCAACACCCGCGCCGTTAGTTCTGCTTTCTCCAGACTGAACAAGGAAGCAACGCAAATGGGTCTGGCAGTGAACGAGGGCAAGACGAAATACCTCCTGTCATCAAACAAACAGTCGTCGCACTCGCGACTTGGCTCCCACGTCACTGTTGACAGTCATAACTTTGAAGTTGTAGATAATTTCGTCTATTTAGGAACCAGCATTAACACCACCAATAATGTCAGCCTGGAAATCCAATGCAGGATTACTCTTGCCAACAGGTGCTACTTCGGACTGAGTAGGCAATTGAAAAGTAAAGTCCTCTCTCGACGAACAAAAGCCAAACTCTATAAGTCGCTCATAATTCCCGTCCTGCTATATGGTGCAGAGGCTTGGACGATGACGACAACCGATGAGTCGACGTTGCGAGTTTTCGAGAGAAAAGTTCTGCGAAAGATTTATGGTCCTTTGCGCGTTGGCCACGGCGAATATCGCATTCGATGGAACGATGAGCTGTACGAGATATACGACGACATTGACATAGTTCAGGGAATTAAAAGTATTCGACGCAGTACCCGACGCGGGAAGCAGAGGAAGACGAAGACCTCCACTCTGTTGGAAGGACCAAGTGGAGAAGGACCTGGCTTCGCTTGGAATATCCAATTGGCGCCACGTAGCGAAGAGAAGAAACGACTGGCGCGCTGTTGTTGACTCGGCTATAATCGCATAAGCGGTGTGTACGCCAGTAAAGAAGAAAGAAGAAAACGATTTCAAAGTCTGTCCAAAATGTAATATTTTCGAAATGTCGACTCAACATAGGCGCTACTCTTGACCATAATTTCTAAAGAAAATGTGCTGCCGAGAGCTCAAGACGCGGAAGAGATTTGATCTTCAGCGGAGCCACTCTAGACTTTGCAATGGACTAGCATACATTTTATACCACTAGCAGATTGGCTTCGTATTATATGCAGCATCCGTACGCCCTTATTAAGGCGTCGGAGAAGCCATGTATTTGGCAGATGGCACTCGACTCAATGTTTACGTAACGAGGAATGCTTATCGATGAGAGCTGCATTAGGTTGGCTTTAAAGTCACTGTCGAAAAATTTAGGGTGGTTCGAAAACCATTTCGTTAAGGTGAATCCGGCTGAGTTTAATATTCGAATTACTTCATTCTCAAAAGATCTAGAGACTCAAAATTTTCGGACCCTCTTAATACATCATCAACATAAAAGTCTCCATTGATGGCCAATGAACTGAGTAGATATTTCATTGTATTGGCATCACTGAGTATTTGCAAACACCGTGTTGCGAGAAATGGAGCGGGCGCAGTGCCGTATGTTACGGTGTTAAGACGAAAAATTTGAATTTGCTCAGAAGGATGCTCTCTCCACACAATAAGTTTTTTTCTGTCTTCTTCATGCATAATTATTTGACGATACATTTTAGTAATGTCCGCTGTTAGTGCATACTTATGTAAGCGAAAACGAAGAAGAGTTGAATATAATTCTTCTTGGATGGTTGGACCTACCATCAAAAGTTCATTCAACGCTATTTGAGTTGAACATCTATTCAAAGCATCAAAGACAACACGTAATTTGGTTGTTGTGCTCTCGGGTCTTAAAACGCATTAATGTCCTCTCCAGGGCCTGAAACCGCCGAACTGCGGTTTCATATGAGTGACCGAGTAACTTACGGTCAGCTTTAAAGGGCATTCTGACTTGAAGCCGTCCTGAAGGCAATAGTAGTAGTATTAACGAAAAAAATTTCACACCCTTGTTGCTCTGGTGTGAATTTGATGCCACTTGATTCTGAGGGTAATTCTTCTAGAGGCCAAAATTTTTGGACTACTGAATCTATTGAGATGAAGTCTTCTTCAGCTTGGCATAATGTGCTATGTAATCTGGGAGGAGAATTTATATTAATGGCGTATTTGCCAGATACAATCCATCCTAAAAGGGTTTTCTGAAAAGTTGGCTGGTTAGGATCATTTTTAATTTGGCCAACAGCTAAAGGGATGGAGGATGGGGTCATGTGTAGAAGTTCACGCAAGTGAGTAAAGTTCTCTGATCGCCATTCACTTGGGAGTGGCCAGAAACGATGCTTTTACATATGGCTCAAGCAGCTCACGACTTCCGGTTTTTGACCAAGTGTCCTCTGGGTAGCCTAAGAACATCCGTTTTAAGGCGAGCTAAAGTGAGAAGGCGAAACATCCCCTACATAGGTTTGTGCGCTAGGCTTGGGACCCGCCACGTAAAAAGCAACACCCAATGAAAACTTCGGCTATAATCGCGTAAGTGGTATCTACGTCAATTAAGAAGAAGAAGAACAGCTAAAAGGTCGAAAAATTTTTCAGCACCCAATAGGATATCCACTTTTATAGATTTGTGGAATTCTGGATCTGCCAATTCAATATTGTGCGGAATTTTCCAGCCACTAACATTGATGTTATGGTCTGCATGATTTGCCGAAATGTATCGCATTACCCAGAATTCCGCCAAAAATTCAAAATTATTTAACCGCGACTTAACAAACGCACTTAGTTTTGACCCCACTTTTGTATTGGAATTGCCAATTCCTATTACGCCTAATGTTTTGTACTGACGTTGAATCCGCAACTTCTGCGCCAAGTCCTCCGTCATAAAGTAGACCTGGGAACCTGAATCCAGCAAAGCTCTCGCAGGCAGGTAGTCTCCACAGCTGGAACTTACTAAAATTACTGCTGTTGCCAACATGACCCGATCCGGCATATTGGCTGTATGCATGGCATGTGTGGTTGATGGTTGCAGATGGGATGCAGCGGGGAAGGACACTGGATACTAATGCAACAGCAAGTGATGAGATCGATTGCATATGCGGCAACGATCCGCTCTGCATTTGGAAACGGTATGTCCCTTACGCAAGCAATTTATGTATAAGGGTACCGATTTGATTTTCCTCTTTGAAGTTGGTCGCCTTGCCGTGGCGAAGGGGCTTAAGTAAGAGTAAAGTGTGCATCCCAAAGGAAACGCACTCTAATCTTACGAACTAAGAGGGACACTTCATAATTTCCCACAATAGTGATATGGATGAATAAACCCTAGGTTTTACGCCCATCTCCTATTGTGGAATTGTGAGGATACCCGAACCAACACCACCCTAAGCCAAAGTGTCGAGGTACCCGTGCCAAGGGCTGAATGGTCAGCGGGGGGTAATAAATAGCTGATCGCGAACGGTCCCCTCCGATGCCCGGGCGAGGTCGGAGGTATAAATCGCCTTCTCTCCGTATACCGGCTCTGCGGACGAGTGACCAACCCTTTCCGGCTTACTCGTGGGACCAAAACATGAACGTAACCAATATAACAACAACAACAACTACAACAACAACCATGACGACGACAACAGCAACGACTACGGACATGAGTTACAGGAATCCGAAGAGGACGAACTGCTTGCCTCCAGCCAGGAGACAAGTAAGAGTACTAACGGACGTACCAACCAAAGTACACCGGTAGATACAGCAGACAATACATCAAAATTAAGGGAGGAGGCGTCCACCTCCACGGCTGCCATGAGCACCAACCAAAGTGCACTGGCGGCTAAAAGAGACAGCAAAAAGAATCACAAGAAATCCCAGAATCAGCTGAGGAAAAACCGGTACCAGAGGGCGGTCTTCATACTAGGGAAGATAGCCAAAGACCAGGCAGCCGGTACCCCAGTTGATGAGGCTGAAACAAAACGCCTCAAATCTATCGTAGAGGAATATGAAAGCTACCTGAAAAGGAAGCAATCACAACCTCAAGAACAGAGCAAAAAAGAGAGCACTTCTCGGAAGAGAAATCGCTCCACGACAGAAGTACCCGGAACTCAGCCCAAAAAACCGAGGAGGAGCGAAGGAGAACACAGCTGCACAACAACGGCAAGGCATTTCTGCGATGCAGCCAGAGATAGCCTGCAGGTGGCCATTATAGATGGGAAATCCTCCTCTCCGAGCACTATACGAGAGAGGTTTGTGGAGATCGACGTCAGATTGTCGAGTATGGTGCTAAGCTATGTACTCGACAATCCGGCGGTTCCTCACCCGGAGTTTGACTCCTCTGAGACCCTCAGGGGCTACAGGGTCATCAAGTGCGCGGACCAGGCCTCGCTGGATTTCCTGACGGGTAGTGTTGCTAAAATTAGCAACGCCTTTGAAGGCCTCCAATTGAGGCTTATACCCGCCAGCGATATTCCGAAGAGGCCTCGGGCTCGCATTTGGCTACCCCCACTAGAGGAGCCAGGCGAAAAACTCCTGAGGTGCATTAAGCTGCAGAACAAATCTATACCTGGTATAGATGAGTGGCAGCTTATCAAGGAGGAAAAACCAAACAAAGCAAGCAAGCCAATACTAGTGGCCATTTGTGATGAGTCCATTGAGGCTCTGAAGAAGACTGACAACAAAATCAGCTTCGGAATACGCAAGGCCAGATTAAAAATCTTCCAAGGCGACAAAGCGGCTGACGAAGACGACACGGAAGAGGTCGACGACGCCAGCCAGTTGCTAAGGAATGTGGGCACTGAAGAACCCCGGGATGCCCAATAAAAACAGCATAAGATGCGTACAGATTAACCTGCAGCACTCGAAGAGTGCTACAGCGAATCTGACAACCCTCGTGAACGAGGGGGGCATCGACATCAGCCTAATACAGGAGCCCTGGTTCAATGAGAATTCCATAAAAGGGCTAAACAGCAGCAATTATAACCTGTTTTACACGCGGAACAGAGGTAAACCTAGGGCATGCATTCTTATCAATAAAAGTATAAATGCATTTCTTTGTCCTAATTACAGCACAGCAGATATCACAGTGGTGAAGGTGGAACAGAAGGAAAAGCCCTTCTTCTTGGTCTCGGCCTACTTGGCCCATGACGAAGACATACCACCGGCGCCGCTCACCAGGCTAGTAGAGGAGAACAAGAAGGATGATGTCCTAATAGGGTGTGATGCAAATGCAAGGCACACCGTATGGGGTAGCTCCAGTATAAACACCAGAGGTGAGTCACTCTTGCAGTATATTTTGAATAGTAATCTAAGTATTTGCAACAAGGGCGATAAGCCAACTTTTATTTCTCCAAGCTCGGATAGGTTTCCGGGGTAAGAGGAAGTGCTTGACCTCACGCTATCGGCAGACACAGACAGTCTCGTTGTGGATAACTGGAGGGTATCCGATGAGCCTTCCATGTCGGATCACTCCTGGATACCCTTCAGCATCCGAGAGAGGTACTGATACTCCTTTCCCTGATAGCTGCTGGAATCTCCTATTTAGGGTGGCTTCACAGTCCTTCCACAGTGGCAGTTTGTCATAGTCCAGCGCTTCTTCCCATTTGGTTCGGGAGGCAGAATCAACCTTTGTCATTACTATGTATATAATTATAGCATTTGTAATCTGTTTCTCATCGCCCAGCGATAGCAACGAGCCCTACAACGCTGACACTTCTTCAATTATTGAACGCAATGAAGGCGCAGAAGGCTTTGGGATTGTTGCCAGCAAAAAAAAATTAAATATTGTATTGAAAAAGATCAAACATTTATTATCATACACTTTTTCGAGACTTGCCAACGCTTTCGGGTAATTTTCATCCGACATCTGAAATGCTTTAACTGCTCCAAAAGCCTCTCCAAATGGACAATTTACTTAATGGTTAAATTTTTCTATATCTGGGATATTTGAATCGTTATGAACGAAGCTCTTAAACAAACTCATAAAATTTTTAAACTCTGAATATTCTCCCTTGAATCTCGGCAAATTCATTTTAGGGAGCCTTGAGCTGTGAGAAGCTACAAAAGTTGTTTTGTCAGGTGAAGTTTTATTTTTTGCTAAAATTGACTTAATTATGGACTTCGTTTCAACGATTATGTCCTCTAACTCCCCTCGGGCCTTGTCGTCTTCATCAATTTCTTCAATCTTTGATTGGCACTTTATTAATTTTTCACTATGTGAATTTAATATATCGAGACGACATTCGAATTCGATTGGGTCTAAAGGCATAGTCTTTTCGAGAAGGCCCGTTTTAATGCGCAAAATACTACTTTTCGCAACCGTTCTTTGACGTCTTAACGATTTTAAGTCCGTCAACTCCTTACTTGGAGACAGGGTTGTGAGAGTTGGCTTTGGCTTGCTCATTTTTGCTTGTTTAAATTAAATTTCCGAAAAAATACTGAATAGGTTGGCAACAGATATATTAAGAATCCATAACGAAAACGAAATATATGTATATATATCGATTCTAAAATATACGAAAGCCAAACCAATAAGTTATTAGAAATGAACAATAGCAATAAAAGTTACGAAAACGAAAAAAAAAAAATCACCCCTATCACGCATTTCGACTTGAATTGAAATTTTCTCCGTTTGGCGACTTTGGTATCATGCGTTCCGTTCCCGTTCAGTTCAACTTCGAAATTTACAATTCTGCCTATCATGCATTTCGATCGTAGCTCCGTTTTGCTAAGTTGCAATTTTGTTGGCGGAGAACTTTTTGTGTTTTTATTTTGCTGCGAAAATTTTATTATTTGCGTGATTTTTTTTTAATTTTCTAAAAATGTAAGTAAAACTTGTATTTAAAAGTTGTAAAACACACGATATTTCCAGTTTTAGTGATGTTTTTTGATATGCTTTCAGGTCAAAAACAACAACACCAGAGCAATATGGAAAATTGACAGATATGATGGAGAGTAAGCTAGATGTAGCCAACGGTTTCCACCAGCGTCCTAAGGAAGATGTGCAGGCTTTTTGGAAAAAGGTAGCATGAAATTTACTTCCCGTCGTTTCTTCCGCAAACGTATATAGGACATACTTGAATGCGTCCTTATTCAGAAGAAAGTTTTTTTGAATCTAAATAAGTAAACAAATTGTAAGAAAAATGTCTACTTTCACGTGCAATTACTTACAGCCCGTCATTCATCTGGAAGGGATCGCACATATCTCGTAATCTTCTCCTTTCAATTCTCACCCCAGCATTCTGAGATGCGCTGCTCTCCTCCTCAACCAGTAATATCGCCACGGATAAAGATTCCATAGTTACGTTTAATAAAAATAATAATATAAAAATTTTACTTTTATTTATTTTCTTTGAACAGCAGTAATTTGTGTATTTTTGCTTTGTTATGTTCCTCTTCTTCTTGTTTACTGGCGTAGACACCGCTTACGCGATTATAGCCGAGTCAACAATAGCGCGCCAGTCGTTTCTTCTCTTCGCTACGTGGCGCCAAATAGATATTCCAAGCGAGGCCAGGTCCTTCTCCACTTGGTCCTTCCAACGGAGTGGAGGTCTTCCTCTTCCTCTCCTTCCCGCGGCGGGTACTGCGTCGAATACTTTCAGAGCTGGAGTGTTTTCATCCATCCGGTTAATTCGCTGAACTATGTCAATGTCGTCGTATATCTCGTACAGCTCATCGTTCCATCGAATGCGATATTCGCCGTGGCCAACGCGCAAAGGACCATAAATCTTTCGCAGAACTTTTCTCTCGAAAACTCGCAACGTCGACTCATCGGTTGTCGTCATCGTCCAAGCCTCTGCACCATATAGCAGGATGGGAATTATGAGCGACTTATAGAGTTTGGCTTTTGTTCGTCGAGAGAGGACTTTACTTTTCAATTGCCTACTCAGTCCGAAGTAGCACCTGTTGGCAAGAGTAATCCTGCATTGGATTTCCAGGCTGACATTATTGGTGGTGTTAATGCTGGTTCCTAAATAGACGAAATTATCTACAACTTCAAAGTTATGACTGTCAACAGTGACGTGGGAGCCAAGTCGCGAGTGCGACGACTGTTTGTTTGATGACAGGAGATATTTCGTCTTGCCCTCGTTCACTGCCAGACCCATTTGCGTTGCTTCCTTGTTCAGTCTGGAGAAAGCAGAACTAACGGCGCGGGTGTTGAGACCGATGATATCAATATCATCGGCATACGCCAGCAGCTGTACACTCTTATAAAAGATTGTACCTGCTCGATTCAGTTCTGCAGCTCGAATAATTTTCTCCAGCAGCAGATTAAAAAAGTCGCACGATAGGGAGTCGCCTTGTCTGAGACCTCGTTTGGTATCGAACGGCTCGGAGAGGTCCTTCCCGATCCTGACGGAGCTCTTGGTGCTGCTCAACGTCAGTTTACACAGCCGTATTAGTTTTGAGGGGATACCAAATTCAGACATCGCGGCATAAAGGCAGCTCCTTTTCGTGCTGTCGAAAGCAGCTTTGAAATCGAAGAGGCGGTATGTGTCGATTCTCCTTTCACGGGTCTTTTCCAAGATTTGGCGCATGGTGAATATCTGGTCGGTTGTTGATTTACCAGCCACAGTAAAGCCACACTGATAAGGTCCAATCAGTTTGTTGACGGTGGGCTTTAATCTTTCACACAATACGCTCGACAGAACCTTATATGCGATGTTGAGGAGGCTAATCCCACGGTAGTTGGCGTAGATTGTTGGGTCTCCTATTTAATGGATTGGGCATAGCACACTTCAATTCCAATCGTTGGGCATGCCTTCATCCGACCATATTTTGCAAAGAAGCTGATGCATGCACCTTAACTGCTCTTCGCCGCCGTGTTTGAATAGCTCGGCCGGCAATCCATCGGCCCCTGCCGCTTTGTTGTTTTTCAGGCGGGCAATTGCTATTCGAACTTCTTCATGGTCGGGCAATGGAACGCCTGCTCCATCGTCATCGATTGGGGTATCGGGTTCGCCTTCTCCTGGTGTTGTGCGTTCACTGCCATTCAGCAGGCTGGAGAAGTGTTCCCTCCATAATTTAAGTATGCTCTGGGCATCGGTGGCTAGATCACCTTGGGGGGTTCTACAAAAGTATGCTCCGGTCTTGAAACCTTCTGTAAGTCGCCGCATCTTTTCGTAGAATTTTTGACCATTACCCCTGTCGGCCAGCTTATCAAACTCTTCGTACTCACGCATTTCGGCCTCTTTCTTTTTCTGTCTACAAATGCGTCTCGCTTCCCTCTTCAACTCTCGGTATCTATCCCGTCCCGCACGTGTTTTGGTTGATCGTAACGTTGCGAGGTAGGCAGCCTGTTTTCTCTCCGCTGCGACACGGCACTCCTCGTCGTACCAGCTGTTCTTTTGCACTTTCCGAAAATCAATGGTTTCGGTTGCAGCTGTACGTAAGGAGTTTGAAATGCCGTCCCACAGTTCCCTTATACCGAGTTGTTGGCGAGTGCTCTCAGAGAGCAGGAGTGCAAGCCGAGTAGAAAATCGTTCGGCTGTCTGTTGTGATTGCAGCTTCTCGACGTCGAACCTTCCTTGTGTTTGTTGGCGTGCGTTTTTTGCTGCACAGAGGCGGGTGCGAATTTTGGCTGCAACAATATAGTGGTCCGAGTCGATGTTAGGACCTCGGAGCGCACGCACATCTAAAACACTGGAGACGTGTCTTCTGTCTACCACAACATGATCGATCTATTTGGTGGTTTTTCGATCCGGAGACAGCCAAGTAGCTTGATGTATCTTCTTATGCTGGAATCTAGTACTACAGATAACCCTATTTCGGGTCCCGGCGAAGTCGATCAGCCTTAACCCATTTGGGGATGTTTCCTCGTGGAGGCTGAATTTACCGACCGTAGTGCCAAAGATACCTTCTTTGTCCACCCTGGCGTTGAAGTCGCCAAGCACGATTTTGACATCGTGGCGAGGGCATCTCTCATTAGTGCGCTCCAAGAATTCATAAAAGGAATCTTTGGTCTCATCGTCCTTCTCTTCCATCGGGTCGTGGGCGCAATTAATCGTTATGTTGAAGAACCTCGCTTTGATGCGGATTGTGGCTAGACGTTCATTCTCCGGAGTGAATGATAGTACTCGGCGACGGAGTCTCTCTCCCACCAACGAAATATATGTATATATATCGATTCTAAAATATACGAAAGCCAAACCAATAAGTTATTAGAAATGAACAATAGCAATAAAAGTTACGAAAACGAAAAAAAAAAAATCACCCCTATCACGCATTTCGACTTGAATTGAAATTTTCTCCGTTTGGCGACTTTGGTATCATGCGTTCCGTTCCCGTTCAGTTCAACTTCGAAATTTACAATTCTGCCTATCATGCATTTCGATCGTAGCTCCGTTTTGCTAAGTTGCAATTTTGTTGGCGGAGAACTTTTTGTGTTTTTATTTTGCTGCGAAAATTTTATTATTTGCGTGATTTTTTTTTAATTTTCTAAAAATGTAAGTAAAACTTGTATTTAAAAGTTGTAAAACACACGATATTTCCAGTTTTAGTGATGTTTTTTGATATGCTTTCAGGTCAAAAACAACAACACCAGAGCAATATGGAAAATTGACAGATATGATGGAGAGTAAGCTAGATGTAGCCAACGGTTTCCACCAGCGTCCTAAGGAAGATGTGCAGGCTTTTTGGAAAAAGGTAGCATGAAATTTACTTCCCGTCGTTTCTTCCGCAAACGTATATAGGACATACTTGAATGCGTCCTTATTCAGAAGAAAGTTTTTTTGAATCTAAATAAGTAAACAAATTGTAAGAAAAATGTCTACTTTCACGTGCAATTACTTACAGCCCGTCATTCATCTGGAAGGGATCGCACATATCTCGTAATCTTCTCCTTTCAATTCTCACCCCAGCATTCTGAGATGCGCTGCTCTCCTCCTCAACCAGTAATATCGCCACGGATAAAGATTCCATAGTTACGTTTAATAAAAATAATAATATAAAAATTTTACTTTTATTTATTTTCTTTGAACAGCAGTAATTTGTGTATTTTTGCTTTGTTATGTTCCTCTTCTTCTTGTTTACTGGCGTAGACACCGCTTACGCGATTATAGCCGAGTCAACAATAGCGCGCCAGTCGTTTCTTCTCTTCGCTACGTGGCGCCAAATAGATATTCCAAGCGAGGCCAGGTCCTTCTCCACTTGGTCCTTCCAACGGAGTGGAGGTCTTCCTCTTCCTCTCCTTCCCGCGGCGGGTACTGCGTCGAATACTTTCAGAGCTGGAGTGTTTTCATCCATCCGGTTAATTCGCTGAACTATGTCAATGTCGTCGTATATCTCGTACAGCTCATCGTTCCATCGAATGCGATATTCGCCGTGGCCAACGCGCAAAGGACCATAAATCTTTCGCAGAACTTTTCTCTCGAAAACTCGCAACGTCGACTCATCGGTTGTCGTCATCGTCCAAGCCTCTGCACCATATAGCAGGATGGGAATTATGAGCGACTTATAGAGTTTGGCTTTTGTTCGTCGAGAGAGGACTTTACTTTTCAATTGCCTACTCAGTCCGAAGTAGCACCTGTTGGCAAGAGTAATCCTGCATTGGATTTCCAGGCTGACATTATTGGTGGTGTTAATGCTGGTTCCTAAATAGACGAAATTATCTACAACTTCAAAGTTATGACTGTCAACAGTGACGTGGGAGCCAAGTCGCGAGTGCGACGACTGTTTGTTTGATGACAGGAGATATTTCGTCTTGCCCTCGTTCACTGCCAGACCCATTTGCGTTGCTTCCTTGTTCAGTCTGGAGAAAGCAGAACTAACGGCGCGGGTGTTGAGACCGATGATATCAATATCATCGGCATACGCCAGCAGCTGTACACTCTTATAAAAGATTGTACCTGCTCGATTCAGTTCTGCAGCTCGAATAATTTTCTCCAGCAGCAGATTAAAAAAGTCGCACGATAGGGAGTCGCCTTGTCTGAGACCTCGTTTGGTATCGAACGGCTCGGAGAGGTCCTTCCCGATCCTGACGGAGCTCTTGGTGCTGCTCAACGTCAGTTTACACAGCCGTATTAGTTTTGAGGGGATACCAAATTCAGACATCGCGGCATAAAGGCAGCTCCTTTTCGTGCTGTCGAAAGCAACTTTGAAATCGAAGAGGCGGTATGTGTCGATTCTCCTTTCACGGGTCTTTTCCAAGATTTGGCGCATGGTGAATATCTGGTCGGTTGTTGATTTACCAGCCACAGTAAAGCCACACTGATAAGGTCCAATCAGTTTGTTGACGGTGGGCTTTAATCTTTCACACAATACGCTCGACAGAACCTTATATGCGATGTTGAGGAGGCTAATCCCACGGTAGTTGGCGTAGATTGTTGGGTCTCCTATTTAATGGATTGGGCATAGCACACTTCAATTCCAATCGTTGGGCATGCCTTCATCCGACCATATTTTGCAAAGAAGCTGATGCATGCACCTTAACTGCTCTTCGCCGCCGTGTTTGAATAGCTCGGCCGGCAATCCATCGGCCCCTGCCGCTTTGTTGTTTTTCAGGCGGGCAATTGCTATTCGAACTTCTTCATGGTCGGGCAATGGAACGCCTGCTCCATCGTCATCGATTGGGGTATCGGGTTCGCCTTCTCCTGGTGTTGTGCGTTCACTGCCATTCAGCAGGCTGGAGAAGTGTTCCCTCCATAATTTAAGTATGCTCTGGGCATCGGTGGCTAGATCACCTTGGGGGGTTCTACAAAAGTATGCTCCGGTCTTGAAACCTTCTGTAAGTCGCCGCATCTTTTCGTAGAATTTTTGACCATTACCCCTGTCGGCCAGCTTATCAAACTCTTCGTACTCACGCATTTCGGCCTCTTTCTTTTTCTGTCTACAAATGCGTCTCGCTTCCCTCTTCAACTCTCGGTATCTATCCCGTCCCGCACGTGTTTTGGTTGATCGTAACGTTGCGAGGTAGGCAGCCTGTTTTCTCTCCGCTGCGACACGGCACTCCTCGTCGTACCAGCTGTTCTTTTGCACTTTCCGAAAATCAATGGTTTCGGTTGCAGCTGTACGTAAGGAGTTTGAAATGCCGTCCCACAGTTCCCTTATACCGAGTTGTTGACGAGTGCTCTCAGAGAGCAGGAGTGCAAGCCGAGTAGAAAATCGTTCGGCTGTCTGTTGTGATTGCAGCTTCTCGACGTCGAACCTTCCTTGTGTTTGTTGGCGTGCGTTTTTTGCTGCACAGAGGCGGGTTCGAATTTTGGCTGCAACAATATAGTGGTCCGAGTCGATGTTAGGACCTCGGAGCGCACGCACATCTAAAACACTGGAGACGTGTCTTCTGTCTATCACAACATGATCGATCTGGTTGGTGGTTTTTCGATCCGGAGACAGCCAGGTAGCTTGCTGTATCTTCTTATGCTGGAATCTAGTACTACAGATAACCATATTTCGGGCCCCGGCGAAGTCGATCAGCCTCAACCCATTTGGGGATGTTTCCTCGTGGAGGCTGAATTTACCGACCGTAGTGCCAAAGATACCTTCTTTGCCCACCCTGGCGTTGAAGTCGCCAAGCACGATTTTGACATCGTGGCGAGGGCATCTCACATAAGTGCGCTCCAAGCATTCATAAAAGGCATCTTTGGTCACATCGTCCTTCTCTTCCATCGGGGCGTGGGCGCAAATCAGCGATATGTTGAAGAACCTCGCTTTGATGCGGATTGTGGCTAGACGTTCATTCTCCGGAGTGAATGATAGTACTCGGCGACGGAGTCTCTCTCCCACCACGAATCCAACACCAAACTTGCGCTCCTTTATATGGCCACTGTTGTAAATGTTACAAGGACCTACTCGTCTCTGTCCTTGTCCCGTCCATCGCATTTCTTGGACGGCGGTGATGTCAGCCTTTATATTCACGAGGACATCAACCAGCTGGGCAGCGGCACCTTCCCAATTAAGGGACCGGACATTCCAGGTGCATGCCCTCAATTCCTGGTCCTTATTTCGTTTGCCATGGTCGTCATCAAAAGGGGGGTCTCTCATCCGAGGCTTATAGTTGATTTTCAATGGGGGTGCTTTTTGACGTCCCAAACCCAGCGCACAACCCTTTGCAGGGATATTTCGCCTTCTCACTTTAGCTCGCCTTTAAACGGATGTTCTTAGGCTACCCAGAGGATACTTGGTCAAAGAACGGAAGTCGTGAGCTGCTTGAGTCATATGTAAAAGAATCGTTTCTGGCCACTCCCAAGTGAATGGCGATCAGAGAACTTTCGTCACTTGCGTGAACTTCTACACATGACTCCACTGACTTTGTTATGTTCCAGTTTCACATATTTCAAAGCAAACAGCTGATTTCGAAAGAGTTATAGCTCTTCCTCTTCTTCTTTCAATCCAATCGCAATGCATGATACCTAATTTCGACTCCGGCGGAGCGTAGAGCGGGAACGTAATCGAAATGCATGATAGGGGTGAATATCGATTCCTACGAAAGCCAATTAAATAAATGCGCAAAATGAGCAATATCGCAACAAAGTAATTTAATCGGAAAATGTCCGAACAAAAATCGACCAAAATTGCGAAAAGACGACCGATAATTGCAAACGCGGATCGAAAAATTTGCGAAAAAAGTATAATAATTCAATTTTGAAATAAGAATTTTTCACTTTTATTTTAAAATAAAGGGCTACGGCGAAATCCCAAAATCCCTTGATTCCCTTTAAATTTATACATTTAAATATAAACATACGTGGCGTTCAAATATATCAATTGTATAGTATATAATATATGTATACATATATTGTTATATACGTATGTATGTCAATATAGTGAAAAAGAGGTAGAGCCAAAAACTGAAAGTGTGTACTTGTTGTTTATTTGAATTTTCGTTTGCTTGCACCACTTTCAATATTCCGCACTCGTTACCTGGTGCGTCGGCTGTTTGCCGGCCCTCATTTCCCTTTTGCACAGAATGCAGGGGCAGCTCATTCACAACACGTCAGCAGCGGTTTGACGGTAGCAGCGACGTTGTGGCAGCAGCTGTTTGATGGAAATGTTGAAACGTTATGTACGTTATCTGTTCCTCTATTACGGTACTTCACACGGCACTTTTCACTCAACGGATACGTATGTAGCGGCATTTATTTTTTTGTTTTTTAGAATAGCGTTGAAACGGCACTTTTAATTTTAATAATTAATTTTTTTTTGTCACGGTACTTTCAAGCGAAACTGTTTCAAACGCTTTGGGGGAATTTTTTTTGTAATCACTGTACCTAATGTTTCCCAGTTTCCTTACACTTACATATGTATGCATGATTTGTTTGTCTCTTTTTCAGTTAAGCCCTTTCTTTACTTTTGCACGCACTTATACATATGTATGTTCTAATATGGTAAGTAAGCGGGAACGTAATCATTAGTAAGTACATACATATTGTTACGAATTTACTCTTGCTAGTTTACTTTGTTAGGTTCGTATCTCTGGATTGACAAATAAAATCAACACTGTTTAATTTAATTCAACAACTCTTTATTTCACAACTCGTCTACACTATAGCAGTTTACTCTTAGCACTGATTGATTACGTTGGCGCTGCCACGGCTTATATAGCCACGCACTTCTCGCTGATGCCGACGTGTCCTTCTAGAATATCGCGTCTGGAAATTACCAGAACATACGGCTATACGGCGCCAGACGCAAGCAGACAGTCGCGGCGCCAGATGTCTATTGTTTCGACAAGCGGACAGTGCGGCGCCAGATGTCTATTGTTTCTCAAGCAGACAGCCGTGGCGCCAGATGTCTACAACAAGACAAATGCTATTCCATATACCTACAGCTATTGTTCATAATCAGGGATGCATATAGTAATACAAATACAACTTAATACTACTTTTGTAACACTGCCCTCCACTAAAGCCTAATCGTCCCGATTAGGCACAAATCCTCTTGAACCAAATGGGGCGAGCCTCTCCAAATGTACTACTTTCATTTTACATCGTGCTTTTCCATTTCTTTGTATGCGGTATACCACGTCATTAAGTCGTTTCATCACCATATAGGGTCCTTCCCAGGCTGTCTGCAGTTTCGGGGACAAGCCTTTCTTTCGAAGTGGATTGTACAACAGGACCAGATCACCTTCTTCAAAACCTTTTGAATTTGCCGCTTGATCGAACCGGTCCTTCATCTTATTGCTCATCAGATGCGTATGCTGTCTTACCATTAGATGCAATTCATTCATTTCTTCCTTTAAGGCAGAACAATAATCTCCATCATTCCTTACAGCTGTAGGATTCGTTCCAAACTTAAGATCAGCAGGGAGTCGCAGATCAGATCCGAAAATAATCTTTGCTGGCGTGTAACCAGTTGTCTCGTGCTTCGCTGAACGATACGCCAGCAGGAACATCTGGATGCACTTGTCCCAATTCCGTTGATCTTTATCAACGATTTTCCGCAGATGTTCTTCGAGCGTTCGGTTGAATCTCTCTACCATCCCATCTGATTGTGGGTGTAACGCTGTTGTCCGTGTCTTGTGGATGCCCAATAATGTACAGACTTCTTGGAAAATGGAAGATTCGAAATTCCTGCCTTGATCTGAGTGTAATTCGACGGGCACTCCGAACCTTGTTAACCAATTTTCTACAAACGCTTCGGCTACGGTCTTCGCTTCCTGGTTTGGTAAGGCATATACTTCTGGCCATTTACTGAAATAGTCCATGACAACCAGTAGATATTTGTTTCCGGCCGTACTGGTTGGGAACGGACCTGCAACATCCATTGCGACTCGTTCAAATGGTGATCCCACGTTGTACTGTTGCAGCCTACCGCGACTTTTGGCTTTAGGACCTTTAGCTGCCATGCACTCTACGCAATTACTTATCCATTCTGCTATGGAATCTCGACAACCGATCCAGTAGAACCGTTGTTTAATCTTCTCTATAGTTTTTGTAATTCCAAGGTGCCCTCCACTAGGTCCATTGTGATATTCTTTCAATACTTTTGGGATCATGGACTTCGGTACTATGATCAGCAGACGAGAATGTTTGCCATCTTCGCTTTCCCAGGTACGATGAAGGTATCCATTAACGAGGTTTATGCTGTTCCATTGGGCCCAATATGCTTTTGCAGTTGGACTCTCGCTACTTATTTGTTCCTTTGGTGGTCGTACCCCATTTTCTTTGGCCATTACCAGCTTTGCAAGATCAGGGTCCTCCAGCTGATTGATTCTGATGCGGTGAGGAGTCCAATCATCTTCAGGTTCTATATTCAGTAATCGCACGTCGATTATACCTTCTTTTCCTTCTGATTTGGAGCAATGTTTACATTCCAGTGGACAAGGGCGACGTGATAATGCATCCGCATTTTTGTGGTGAATCCCCTTTCGATGTTCCGTTTCGAAGTCGTAATTCTGTAATCTTTCGATCCATCGTGCAATTTGGCCTTCCGGATTCTTAAACTGTAATAACCATTTTAATGCTGCATGATCAGTCCTCAGCAAGAATCGTTGTCCATACAAATACTTGTGGAAATGTTTTACACATTCCACCACAGCTAGTAGTTCTTTTCGCGTCACACAGTAGTTTTTCTCTGGTTTCCCGAGCACTCTGCTGTAATACCCAATTACTCTTTCTTGTCCGTCGATGAGCTGAGACAGGACACCTCCAATTCCATAAGCGCTCGCATCTGTATCCAGAATGAATTTCTTTCCAGGTATTGGATAAGCTAACATCGGCGCCGTACAAAGTAGTTCCTTAAGCTGCTCAAACGCTTTTTCTTGTTCCAACTGCCATACAAACGGGCGATTCTTCTTTGTTAAATCATGTAAACTTCTAGCCACGTTCGCAAATCCAGGTACGAAACGGCGATAATACGTGCATAAGCCGAGGAAGCTGCGGAGTTCATGTATGTTGGTGGGTCGAGGCCAATCTTTCACTGCTTTTATTTTTCCTTCCTCGGTGTGAATCCCGTCAGTTGACACTTTATGTCCGAGATATGTGACCTGCTTCTTCCATAATGAACACTTTTTGGGATTCAAGCGTAATCCGGCTGATGCTATTCGCTGAAAGACTTCCTCTAGATTTTTCAGATGATCATCAAAACTTTTTCCCATGATGATAATGTCATCAAGATACACCAAACATGTCTTCCAGTTGAGTCCTTTTA
Organism: Bactrocera dorsalis; assembly: GCF_023373825.1. Lineage (NCBI taxonomy): Eukaryota > Metazoa > Arthropoda > Insecta > Diptera > Tephritidae > Bactrocera > Bactrocera dorsalis. The sequence continues at coordinate 68,871,022 of NC_064303.1, read as the reverse complement.
ACACATGTTCCATCAGTCGCTCGAACGTTGCAGGCGCATTACATAACCCAAATGGCATCACAGAGAATTCCCATAACCCGTCGCCCATACTGAAAGCGGTCTTTTCACGGTCACATTCATCGATCTCGACTTGCCAATATCCACTTTGTAGATCTAATGTAGAAAACCATTTCGCTCCAGACAAGGTGTCTAATGTATCGTCGATTCTTGGTAGAGGATAACTGTCTTTCTTTGTGACATCATTCAACTTCCTATAATCTACGCAGAAACGGGTGCTACCATCTTTCTTTTTAACTAAGACGATAGGTGAGCTCCATGGACTTATTGAAGGTTCGATTACACCGTTTTTGTGCATGTCTTCAATAATTTTGTTAGCATCCTCACGTTTTGCTAGTGGAACCCTACGCGGAGCTTGTCGGATTGGTTTAGCGTCTCCAGTATTTATGCGATGCTTGACAATGCCGGTTCTTCCTGTGTTTCCTTCGTTTGCAAATATGGATGCGTATTTTTCTAATAGTTTTTCTGCTTTTAATTTTTCATTTCCATGCAGTTCGTTCAGCAAATTATTTAGGAGTGTAGGACTTATCTGCTGTGGCTCAATAGTAGGTTTCTGTTGTGACCGTTCGCATCGTGCTATTGCACTTATATTCTGGCACTGTCCAATTACGGCTCCTTTCTTCAGACTTATAGGCGTGTTGAATTCATTCACTACTCTGACCGGAATGATGGCGTCTTCACTAGTTTTCACAAGCGTTCTTCCTACCAATATGGGTGTATTTATTTTTGTTGGTTCCACAATCCACAACTCTTCAGTCCCACCTACTCCATTCACTTTGGCCCATACAATCGCCTCAGATTTTGGTGGAATACTCTGATTATCATCAACAATTACCCTCTTACTTTCAACGTTGGTCACATATCCGGTGTTTATAGGCATCTCCATGTTCTGGCAAAACAGCATTTGCTTGTTTAAATCCAAAGTAACCCCGTGATCAATCATGAAATCTACTCCCATTATAATTTCATCCGTGATTTCTGCTACGATGAAGGTGTGATTAACTTCCAGGGTACCAATCATCACTTCGCAAAACACTTTTCCCGCGACAGCTGCTTCCTCTCCGGTGGCCGTTCGAAGCTTGCAACCGACTAATGGTTCAACCGTTCCTCTTACCACATCCGGTCGGATAATTGAATGTGTGGCACCAGTATCCAAAGTAAGCGTTGACAGTCGTCCATTTACGATACCGTTGATAGTAAGATTGTTGTCATGGCGACCTATTTGTGATATCGAGATGGTGGGGCAAATAGTTGTGGGAACCAGCTCACGCCCCTTTGAACTGTTCCGTTTTAGTTTAACGACTTGTGAGATGTGGATGCTCCGTCCTCGTTATCTGTTGGTTGTTTCCGTTTTGATGGGTTTACTTTTATATTGCAATTTCGGGCAAAGTGACCCGCTTTTCCACAGTTGAAACATCTGCCTGTTGTATTTACTCGCGGTGCAGCAATTGTCTTCAGAGTCTTCAATATTTCCTCCATCAGCGCCGGTTGTTCCATTTCAACCCTTTGTACTTTGGGTGCTGGTTTACTTAGTAGGGAAGCTGTTTCCTGTGTGAGGGCGTGTGAAACTGTTTCAGCAAACGTTCTTTTTGGCATTGCATATGTGGCGCGTTTGGTGTCCACATCACGAATTCCATTTATGAAACATTGAATTTTTACCCTCTCAATGTAATCCACAGGTGCATCTGCATTTGCCAAATGAGCCAGTCGTTCTATTTCAGTTGCGAACTCTTGCAATGACTCGTTCATCTTCTGACCCCTATTTTGCAGTTCGATCTGGTATATTTGTTTCCGGTGCTCACTACCATAACGTCTTTCTATCGCACTCATCAATGCCTCATAGTTGTCCCGTTCACAGTCTGGAATAGTCTGAAGGATTTCTGCTGCCGGTCCTTTCAATGATACAAACAAGGACGCCACTTTGTCCGCTGCATTCCAGTTATTGGCCGTTGCTGTCTTTTCAAACTGAAGTTTGAAAATTTGAAATGGAATACTTCCATCGAATGTGGGTGCCTTCAATCTTGGATTATTTATTGATGGTGCAGGGCCATGCAGTTGCAGTTCTCGCATACGATTACTCAGTTGAAGAAATTCTGATTTTAAATTTTCTTCTTCATTTTTTAACGTGCTTAATTCCTCTTCAAATTTTGAAAATTTCTCTTGCACTTGTTTTTGTACTTGTGTAGTATTTTCTGTAATCTGTTGTACCAAACGCTTTTCTAACTGCGTATTATTTTCAGTCATTTGTTGTGTAAGGCAAGACTTTAACTGCGATGTATTTTCAGCTATTTGCTGTGCCAGACGATTTTCTGTTTGCACTGCATTCTCTGTTATTTGTGATATATTTTCAGCTATTATTTGCTTAAAAGCCACTAACAGCATGTTCGTGTCTGCACTTGATGATGTTCGTTGTTCTTCTACTTTTTCTTCTACCTTTGTAGAAGTTTCTGGCCCAACAAATTCGAACTCGTCTACATTAATTCCATCCGCTTCCATTGCTTCACGTAATCGTGCCTTCAGATCCGCCTTTTGTCCGCTTATCGGCAAATTACGCTCCTCCAGTTCCTTTTTTAATTGCTGAATTCTCAATTCTCCGAATTTAACCATCTTGAATTTGGATTATTTGACAATCCCACTTCTGACACCAATTGTTACGAATTTACTCTTGCTAGTTTACTTTGTTAGGTTCGTATCTCTGGATTGACAAATAAAATCAACACTGTTTAATTTAATTCAACAACTCTTTATTTCACAACTCGTCTACACTATAGCAGTTTACTCTTAGCACTGATTGATTACGTTGGCGTTGCCACGGCTTATATAGCCACGCACTTCTCGCTGATGCCGACGTGTCCTTCTAGAATATCGCGTCTGGAAATTACCAGAACATACGGCTATACGGCGCCAGACGCAAGCAGACAGTCGCGGCGCCAGACTCTGCAATTGTTCAAGCAGATGGCTGTGGCGCCAGATGTCTATTGTTTCGACAAGCGGACAGTGCGGCGCCAGATGTCTATTGTTTCTCAAGCAGACAGCCGTGGCGCCAGATGTCTACAACAAGACAAATGCTATTCCATATACCTACAGCTATTGTTCATAATCAGGGATGCATATAGTAATACATATACAACTTAATACTACTTTTGTAACAATATGTATGTATTTATATGAATTTCCTTGTTTCGTTTTTTCTCCTTTACTTCTTTTTAGAAATTTGGTAGCACAGGTAAGTAGACAAATTATTTTTTTGTTTTTATCAAACACTCTATATCACGTATGTAGTTCATTTTCCCTTTCTTTATAATTTCTTTTGTTTCGTTTTTAACGATTTGCTTCACTCACTCGAATGTACATATGGACATAAGTATGTACATATAAAATATGTATTGTTACAAAAGTAGAATTAAGTTTGGTATTTGTATTGCTGTATGCATCCCTTATTATAAACATTGGGCGCCGCAGCTGTCTGCTTGTCTACTTAAACAATAGCTGCATTTAGCGCTGCGGCTGTCTGCTTGTATAACCAATAGTTTCATTTGGCGCCGTATAGCATTATGTTCTTATAATTGCCAGACGCAATATTCTAGAAGGACACTTCGGCATCAGCGAGAAGTGCGTGGCTATATTAGCCGTGGCAGCGCCAACGTAACCAACCAGTGCCAGGAGTAAACTGCTATAGTGTAGACGAATTGCGGAATAAAGAGATTTTGTTAAATTGAATCAAACGGCTTTTGGTTTTATTTGTCAATCCAGAGATACGAACCTAGTAAAGTAAACTAGTAAGGAGTAAATTTGCAACAGTTTGTGTGAGAAGTGGGATTGTCAAATAATCCAAATTCAAGATGGTAAAATTCGGAGAATTGAGAATTCAGCAATTAAAAAAGGAACTGGAGGAGCGTAATTTGCCGATAAGCGGGCAAAAGGCGGATCTGAAGGCACGATTACGTGAAGCAATGGAAGCGGATGGAATTAATGTGGACGAGTTCGAATTTGATGGGCCAGGAACTTCTACAAAGGTAGAAGAAAAAGTAGAAGAACAACGAACATCATCAAGTGTAGACACCAACATGCTGTTAGTGGCTATTAAGCAAATGGCAGAAAATGTAGTGCAAACAGAAAATCGTCTGGCACAGCAAATGACGCAAATAGCTGAAAATTCATCACAGTTAGAGTCTCGCCTTACACAACAAATGACTGAAAATAATACGCAGTTAGAAAATCGTTTGGTACAACAGATTATAGAAAATAATACACAAGTGCAAGAGAAATTTTCAAAATTTGAAGACGAATTAAGCACGTTAAAAAATGACGAAGGAAATTTGAAATCAGAAGTTCTTCAATTGAGTAATCGTATACGAGAACTGCAACTGCATGGCCCTGCACCATCAACAAATGCAGATGTACCTGTGCATTACATTGAGAGGGTAAAAATTCAAAGTTTCATAAATGGCATTCGTGATTTGGACGTCAAACGCGCCATGCATTGCCAAAAAGAACGTTTGCTGAGACGGTTTCGCACGCCCTCACACAGGAAACAGCTTCTCTACTAAGTAAACCAGCACACAAAGTACAAAGAGCTGAAATGGAACAACCGGCGCTGAAGGAAGAAATATTGAAGACTCTGAAGACAATTGCTGCACCGTGAGTAAATACAACAGGTAGATGTTTCAACTGTGGAAAGCGGGTCACTTTGCCCGAAATTGCAATATAAAAGTAAACCTATCAAAACGGAAACAACCAACAGATAACGAGGACAGAGTATCCACATCTCACAAGTCGTTAAACTAAAACGGAACAGTTCAAAGGGGCGTGAACTAGTTCCCACAACTATTTGCCCCGCCATGTCGATATCACAAATAGGTCGCCATGACACGGTATCGTAAATGGACGACTGTCAACGCTTACTTTGGATACTGGTGCCACACATTCAATTATCCGACCGGACGTGGTAAGAGGAACAGTTGAACCATTAGTCGGTTGCAAGCTTCGAACGGCCACCGGAGAGGAAGCAGCGGTTGCGGGAAAAGTGTTTTGCGAAGTGATAATTAGTACTCTGGTAGTTAATCACACCTTCATCGTAGCAGAAATCACGGATGAAATTATAATGGGAGTAGATTTCATGATTAATCACGGGGTTACTTTGGATTTAAACAAGCAAACTGTTTTGCCAGAACATGGAGATACCTATAAACACCGGATATGTGACCAACGTTGAAAGTAAGAGGGTGATTGTTGATGATAATCAGAGTATTCCACCAAAATCTGAGGCGATTGTATGGGCTAAAGTGAATGGAGGAGGTGGGACTGAAGAGTTGTGGATTGTGGAACCAACAAAAATAGATACGCCCATATTGGTAGGAAGAACGCTTGTGAAAACTAGAGAAGACGCTACCATTCCGGCCAGAGTAGTGAATGAATTCGACACGCCTATAAGTCTGAAGAAAGGAGCAGTAATTGGACAGTGCCAGAATATAAGTGCAATAGCACGATGCGAACGTTCACAACAGAAGCCTACTATTGAGCCACAGAAGATAAGTCCTACACTCCTAAACAATTTGCTGAACGAACTGCATGGAAATGAAAAATTAAAAGCAGAAAAACTATTAGAAAAATACGCATCCATATTTGCAAACGAAGGAAACAACACAGGAAGAACCGGCATTGTCAAACATCGCATAAATAGCGGAGACGCTAAACCAATCCGACAAGCTCCGCGTAGGGTTCCACTAACAAAACGTGAGGATGCTAACGAAATTATTGAAGACATGCACAAAAACAGTGTAATCGAACCTTCAATAAGTCCACGGAGCTCACCTATCGTCTTAGTTAAAAAGAAAGATTGTAGCACCTGTTTCTGCGTAGATTATAGGAAGTTAAATGATGTCACAAAGAAAGACAGTTATCCTCTACCAAGAATCGATGATACATCAGACACCTTGTCTGGAGCGAAATGGTTTTCTACATTAGATCTACAAAGTGGATATTGGCAAGTCGAGATTGATGAATGTGACCGTGAAAAGACCGCTTTCAGTATGGGCGACGGGTTATGGGAATTCTCTGTGATGCCATTTGGGTTATGTAATGCGCCTGCAACGTTCGAGCGACTGATGGAACATGTGTTAAAAGGACTCAACTGGAAGACATGTTTGGTGTATCTTGATGACATTATCATCATGGGAAAAAGTTTTGATGATCATCTGAAAAATCTAGAGGAAGTCTTTCAGCGAATAGCATCAGCCGGATTACGCTTGAATCCCAAAAAGTGTTCATTATGGAAGAAGCAGGTCACATATCTCGGACATAAAGTGTCAACTGAGGTCAACTGATAAAAGCAGTTAAAGATTGGCTTCAACCCACCAACATACATGAACTCCGCAGCTTTCTCGGCTTATGGACGTATTCCCGCCGTTTTGTACCTGGATTTGCGAACGTGGCTAGAAGTTTACATAATTTAACGAAGAAGAATCGCCCGTTTGTTCGGCCCCGATGTTAGCTTGTCCAATACCTGGAAAGAAATTCATCCTGGATACAGATGGGAGCGCTTATGGAAATGGTCCTGTCTCAGCTCATCGACGGGCAAGAAAGAGTAATTGGGTATTACAGCAGAGTGCTCGAGAAACCAGAGAAAAACTACTGTGTGACGCGAAAAGAACTACTAGCCTTGGTGGATTGCCCACTGTAATATAATCATTGCTCCAAATCAGAAGGAAAAGAAGGTATAATCGACGTGCGATTACTGAATATAGAACCTGAAGATGATTGGATTCTTCACCGCATCAGAATCAATAAGCTGGAGGACCCTGATCTTGCAAAGCTGATAATAGCCAAAGAAAATGGGGTACGACCACCAAAGGAACAAATAAGTAGCGAGAGTCCAACTGCAAAAGCATATTGGGCCCAATGGAACAGCATAAACCTCGTTAATGGATACCTTCATCATATCTGGGAAAGTGAAGATGGCAAACAGTCGCGAAAAGAACTACTAGCCGTGGTGGAATGTGTAAAACATTTCCACAAGTATTTGTATGGGCAACGATTCTTGCTGAGGACCGATCATGCAGCATTAAAATGGTTATTACAGTTTCAGAATCCGGAAGGCCAAATTGCACGACGGATTGAAAGATTACAGAATTACGACTTCGAAACAGAACACCGAAAGGGGATTCACCACAAAAATGCGGATGCATTATCACGTCGCCCTTGTCCACTGTAATGTAACCATTGCTCCAAATCAGAAGGAAAAGAAGGTATAATCGACGTGCGATAACTGAATATAGAACCTGAAGATGATTGGACTCTTCACCGCATCAGAATCAATCAGCTGGAAGACCCTGATCTTGCAAAGCTGATAATAGCCAAAGAAAATGGAAAATGGGGTACGACCACCAAAGGAACAAATAAGTTGCGAGAGTCCAACTGCAAAAGCATATTGGGCCCAATGGAACAGCATAAACCTCGTTAATGGATACCTTCATCCTACCTGGGAAAGCGAAGATGGCAAACAGTCTCGTCTGCTGATCATAGTACCGAAGTCCATGATTCCGAAAGTATTGAAAGAATATCACAATGGACCTAGTGGAGGACACCTTGGAATTACAAAAACTATAGATAAGATTAAACAACGGTTCTACTGCTAAAGGTCCTAAAGTCAAAAGTCGCGGTAGGCTGCAACAGTACAACGTGGGATCACCATTTGAACGAGTCGCAATGGATGCTGCAGGTCCGTTCCCAACCAGTACGGCCGGAAACAAATATCTACTGGTTGCATGGACTATTTCAGTAAATGGCCAGAAGTGTATCCTTTAAGGGAAGAGCCCTATATGGTGATGAAACGACTTAATGACGTGGTATACCGCATACAAAGAAATGGAAAAGCACGATTGAAAATGAAAGTAGTACATTTGGAGAGGCTCGCCCCATTTGGTTCAAGAGGATTTGTGCCTAATCGGGACGATTAGGCTTAAGTGGAGGGCAGTGTTACAAAAGTAGTATTAAGTTTGGTATATGTATTGCTGTATGGATCCCTTATTATAAACATTGGGCGCCGCGTTTGTCTACTTAAACAATAGCTGAATTTGGCGCCGCGGCTGTCCGCTTGTCTAAACAATAGCCGCATTTGGCGCCGTATAGCATTATGTTCTTATAATTGCCAGACGCAATATTCTAAAAGGACACTTCGGCATCAGCAAGGAGTGCGTGGCTATATAAGCCGTGGCAGCGCCAACGTAATGATCCAGTGCTAAGAGTAAACTGTTATAGTGAAGACAAATTGCGAAATAAAGAGTTGTTAAATTGGATTAAACAGTTTTTGGTTTTATTTGTCAATCCAGAGATACGAACCTAGAAAAGTAAACTAGTAAGGAGTAAATTCGCAACAGTATTTAAATTTTCGTTTGGCGTATATAGGGATCACTCCACTTTTGAAGTAACACCTTCACTTTAACGTAAGTATATGTAAAACTTTTTTGTACTTATATAATATTGTTACAAAAGTAGTATTAAGTTGTATTTGTATTGCTATATGCATCCCTTATTATGAACAATAGGTGTAGGTATATGGAATAGCATTTGTCTTGTTGTAGACATCTGGCGCCGCGGCTGTCTGCTTGTCGAAACAATAGACATCTGGCGCAGCCGTCTGCTTATCTACTTAAACAATTGCTGAGTCTGGCGCCACGGCTGTCTGCTTGTCTAAGCAATAGCTGCATTTGGCGCCGTATAGCATTATGTTCTGGTAATTTCCAGACGCAGTATTCTAGAAGGACACGTCGGCATCAGCGAGAAGTGCGTGGCTATATAAGCCGTGGCAGCGCCAACGTAATCAACCAGTGCTAAGAGTAAACTGATATAGTGTAGACGAGTTGTAAAATAAAGAGATTTTGTTGAAGTGAATTAAACGGCTTTTAGTTTTATTTGTCAATCCAGAGATACGAACCTAGTAAAGTAAAACTAGCTAGGAGTAAATTCGTGACAATATATGTTTTGCCTTTTCAGGTGTTTAACTATATAACGCAATGGTTATATTTATTTCATATATTTTTCCAGTAATTTCACTTAGCCGAGCCGAAAACCGAGATCCGAAAGGAATTAAGACAGGTAATTGGTTCGAAAGAATTATTAATCCACTATTAATTGTTTTACACTTTTTAAGTGTATTTCAATTTTAACATTTTTTTTTTAACTACGCACTTGAAAATTGTCAAGCGTTTTTGAGACACGAAAAATATAATAGTTAGGGATGCGCAATTTTAACTCACTCCAATTACCTGTCGCGAAAGACGTATAAATTATTCCGGTAACGAAAAAGCGTGCATTCGGTTGAACCGTTTACAAAGAAGAGAGTTCTTTATTTCTTAATCTAATTGCTAAGCCTAAATCTTAAAACTAAAGGCTTAAACTAGTGGTAATATAAATTTGTATTAAAATGGGGTAAGTAAAATCATTTTCAACTATCGTTAAATATTGTAACAGATTATGGTAAGTATTAAGGTAAGTAGTAGATTGGTATTATCAATGCATTATTAAGGTAAGTATTTTATAATAGATTTTCTTGATTTAATTTTTAACAATTCAATGTTTTACAATTCATTTCATTATTTTTGTTTTAGATATAGATATGTCGCTTGACGCAACAAGTACTGCTATAAAATGTGGTACATACATATACATTGTATGTACACAATACTTGGAAATTTTGAGCGGTATGGTTTGCGTGGCCACGAATGTAAACCCTGGCATTCTAGAGTAGTATATTGCACGGTGTTGTAGAATTTGAAGGCTAGGCCTCCACCATTATCTCGCTCGGGATCTCGACAGATCAGAATGCCAGTTATGTTGCCTGTTGAAGCACCTATGGACCATGGAGGTTCTCTGTTGGACACTCGGGTGGAGTGGCGGCGCAGTGCGCGAACTAGGTGCAGGTTGCACAGCCATAGAGGCTAAGTTCACAGTAGTGCGTAGTACGCCAAAATTCAAAGGGACTTGTGGCAATCACAGATTCAACTCCTTCATCGATCTTCTAAATTTATATGTATATATTTTTCTCCTATCGTTAATGATTTCCAAATCCTTTACTTCCGTATTTTTTAATATATTATGTGTTGGAAATCTAACTACTGTATCTAAAATACCAATATGGTCATTTAAGGCTTCTTGTTGGGAATGTTATGCATATTATTATACAGAAAATTTCAGCTACCGAATGTACCTAAATTTATTTCGTGGGTATCACAATTTATTCTGCTTAAGAAGTATGATACGTGATTATCTCTCCCCCTTAAGTAATTATAAGTATAAGTATATTCATAGTATAGTCCCTTAACTATTAACTAAAAAAATCGTTTGTTTTGCAAAGACTGAATTTTTTTTTAAATAATGGAACACTGTTGATAGGTTTATCTCATATATAAAAATTAATCGCTAAATGTGTTGGTAAGCGCATAACTCAAAAACGCCTGGGCCAATTTTGCCAATTCTTTTTTTAAAATGTTCGTTGAGGCTCAAGGATGGTTTTTGCGGCAAGAAAAATTTGAAAAATTGCCGGAAAACCCCTAAAAACAGCCCTTTTCTTTTTTTCCATACAAACGAATGTTTATTAGTGACGCTAAGGGAACGACTGAACCAATTTTGGTGAAATTTTCAGAGAATGTTCCATGTGGATCGGGGAAGGTTTAGAATTAAAAAATCCTGTATGCTTTTTCTGAGAAAAAGTAGGAAATTTGGACAATTCCAAAAAGTTAATCTTTTCTATACAAAATTTTGTTTTCAATTTTTTTGTTTTGTTTTTCAATTATTTGAATCGTTCAAATTTGTCGTTTGTTTCAAAAATGTTTGAAAATTATTCAGTGAAAATGTTATGTGTCTTGCACACAAAGTGATCGAGTACTCCCAGAATGCGATGACATACGTGCGGTATTATACGTCGCGATCAATCAGAAAGCGATCGTCTGGTGTTGTTAGATGCTAGATGCACTCTGTTGAGTTGCAAAAGAGAGGTTTGCCGCACGCAAATCCTGTATTATACGAAGTGATGAAAATCAGTATCCCACTTCGGTTTGTATGTCTGACAATAAATGCACGAAACAGTATCCACGTGCTTTTCTTTCGGAAACACAAACCTGAAATGATGGATATCCACTCTATTGGCGTCGCTCACCAGACGACAACTGCAGAACATTCAGCATTCAATTTAGAAGAGTGAGTATCGAAGTTGACAACACATGGATCGTACCATATTCGCCACTGTTGTCTAATTCACATTCAAAAGTCATGTCAATGTTGAGTATTGCAGTTTGGTGAAATCAATAAAATACGTTTGTAATTACGTCACCAAAGCAATGGCGGTTATTGGTCTTGAACGATGCGGTCGATACGTGAACTGCAATAAGGCGCTTTTTAGGATGTTTACTTTTACAATTCATAAACGTTTGCCGACTGTTGCGCGTCTCGCATTTAATTTTGAGAATGGCCAAAGAGTGTATTTCAACCCAGAGAACACATTCAAGCCAGTGAAAACACCACCAGCAAAAAAATTGACTTTGACGATTATATATGCAATGCATCGTCGAAGACATTTTACATCGTATTCGCTAAGAATTGGAAATATGTCAATTCCGGTTCATACTTCCGGTGGTTTGATATCAATTCCATTTGCCGTTTATCGATTCACAAAAGATGAACTCATCACAAATGTTTATCCGAACATTAAGCAAATTATCGTAACTACGATTCCTTGAGTGCACGCGTAATTTTAGCTGCCAAAAATACCGATATTGTTGACTTAAACTGGAAGATTCAAAGTCAAATTCCGGGAGACTTGCGCTCATACAAATCGATCGATCGTCTTGACAATGAAGACGACGCCGTGAATTATCCTGTAGAATTTTTAAATTCTTTGGAGAGGCTTGGTATGCCACCGCATCATTTGCGTCTCAAAGTTGGATCTGTAGTTATTGTATCGCAATCTGCAAGCGCCGAAACTGTGTAATGGAACCTGACTGATTGTGACGCACCTATCGAATACTAGGGGGCAGAATGCTTGATTCTACGAATTCGAATAAATTTGGAAGTGCTATGTTTTTCACACCGCCAAAAATACGTGGCGTGCTCACGAGTTGGAAAACTATCTTCTCTGTACATTTACGCACCGGAACAGAAACCAAAAAATTGTGTTTATTAAGCTACGTTACATTGATAAAAAAAGAAATGATAAATTTAGCATTCTCTTCATTTCAAAACACATAATTTCACGCAGGACAACGGCTGCGGGGTCAGCTAGTACAATATATGTTTAAAGTTGTTAAATTTAACTTTTCAGTGAAAAATGTGCCATTTGTTGGCACTACAGCTGTTGTGCTGATCCACTTTTTTTCTTACAAGCTTTGCGGTGAGCATGATAAGTAGGTGATGGTTCATCGGCAATCAAATAAAAGAACAGTTTTTTTTAGTTTATATCATAACGCCGTATTTGAACGAAGGATTTGGCGAAATAAACATTTCTTCGCAAATGGAGATGATTTTACTGAAAAGATCGATTTTTATGGGTCTAAAAATTCAACTTTTTCATTCCCAAAAACAACTTTGTTTCAAATAAAAAAATCCTTCGTCCAAGTATGAAATATTGTAGTTTTCATGTAGACAGAAAAAATTTCATCGATAGCCCACATGGTTCTTGAGTTACTTTGCTCACCGCAACGGTATTTTTTAAAAATATCATTTTTAGATAAGCACACTCGTACTCGTACTCGGGGAAAAATGGGAGAAGCGCGCTGTTGACAACTGTAACTTTGGTCCTAGTGTTCAGAGCTCTATGAGCTCAACCAGTCTTGGACGTCCGTCTTTTACCTGCGTTTTTATGTACAACTACTTGAGTGGCTGATGATCAGAGGAAATAGTAAACTTACCAAATATGATCGAAAATAGCCAACAAAACGATGTCTAAGAGCTCTTTTTCCGTGACCGTAGAATTACGCACATGATCACTTAAGATTCTGCTGGCGAAAAATATAGGGTGCTTGTCTTGTTGCAGCACTGCTCCTATTGCAAAAGAGCTTGCGTCAGGTGCCAACTCAAAATGTTTATTAAAATCGGAATACTTTAGTACCGTGGTTCCCATAATGATTCGTTTAATCTTTTCAAATGAATTTATAAAATTAGAATCACTTGTATTAATTTTAGCGTCTTTCTTAAGAAATTTTACCATTGGATACGCCACATTCGCATAATGCCTAACGAATTTCCTGTAATAACCACACATATTCAGAAATGATTTAATTTGTTTAATGGTTTTTGGAATCGTTAGACCCAATATAAGCTTAACTTTTTCGGGGTTTAGCTTTACACCGTCGGGTGTCAAAACGTGACCTAAATATAGAGTTTCCTTAGAGAAAAATTTACATTCATTTATTTGTATTTTTAGTTTAGCTTCTCTGAACTTGATCACAACTTTTTTAATATTTTCAATATGTTCGCTCAAATTGTGGAAAATATGGGTATGTCATCCAAAGATACTACGTATATTTTATTAATTAACCTTCCTATACCCGCGCCAAATGTTTTAACACCTATACCCGCGCACGGTGTAACAGACCGAGACTTTGACTCCTGTTACCTTTTTATTTTTCTATAAAACCGTTTATATTTTTTTTATTTTATAGGAACTAAATGATGTAAAAAAACAAAAAATATCAGTTGTTAGCGTAAATTATGTATTACTTTAATGACTATCAGTCTTTCCAAAACTTTCCAAAAAAAAATATGTACGAAAAACTGATTCGTCGGTCTCACAGACATGTGCGCGGGTATAGGAAGGTTAAGTCTTTTAGTACCCGATTAATTAATCTTTGAAACGTTACAGGAGCACTTTTCAGACCAAAAGACATCCGAACGCATTCTTAATATCCGTGGGGTTAGAAAAGGTCTTCTTCGTTGACAAGAATTTGGTAAAAACCTTTCGCCAAATTCAAAGTCGAGAAATATTGTGCATGTCCAAGTTTGTCTAGTAAATTGTCGATACCACAACAAGTCTCCACTTCTTTTCTCAACTAATATCTGCATTTTTATTGACAACCCAGAGGGGACTATTATAAGGGGAATCGCTTTCTTTTATAATATCTTGTTTCAGCATATATTTTATTTGTTTACTACCTTCTTGTTCATGAATGGATTCTTACATATTTTTGAATAAATGGGTCTATCAGTAACTGTTTTTATTTCATGCTATATTATGTTTTTATTTGTTAACTGTTGACCCTCAATATAAATGAAATCTTTATATTCATGTAACTGATTTCTTTCCTCACATTTTAAGTTTTCATATAAATGCTTTGTAAGAGTTGCATCCAAATTTATACTATCTAATTAGTGAATCTTATCTACTTTATAGGGATATTATTTTATAGAATAATTTTCACAGTTATTTATTTTAACGGTCTCCTTTTCCATGTTTATAATAGCTTTAAGCGGTTTTAATATATTTTGACCAATAATTGCATTAACATTTTTTCCTTCAAAATTAGTCAATTTTCACGACATTGTTTCACTTTTATGAATTTCTTTTAGTAGTTCAGTAACTATTTCGAAATTTATTTTTATTTGTTCAAATTCAAATTCAAATTCATTTATTGAGACCAAAAAGAAACAAAAATACAAATTATTTACAAAAGTAGAAAGTTATAACTTAAGACTGTACATATTTTATCTTAAACAAAAGTTTCCGAAAACAGATCTTAATCTAAAGGAAACAAAAAAAATACAATAAACGCTTGCTCCCGACATTTTTAAATGTATTCTGAGGGCTACGACTCAGTCTTAAAACTAACTTAAAGCTTAAAACTAATTAAAAAAGAAATCTTACAAGCTATAATAGCGAATAAAGCTTATGCTTAAAATAGCCCCTGTGCGAACCAGGTGTTGATTTTACATACATACTTTTGTTATATGATTTTTACCATTTCCTACGAAATGACGCCAGACAAGATAACGGGAAAATTTGTAGTCGTGGTATCTTTTATATTCTTGGAAGTAATCTTGCATAGCACTTGCATACATATTTTGATTTAAAAAAATCGAATTATTTTGGAAATAAATTCACACATTCGGCTGTTAATCATGGTGCATACTTACTTTAGTGATGCACTGTAAAAGTTTGAGCAGAAGGCTTCTGGATGATTAACATCATTTATTATACTTTCTTTACTAATACCAAGTGGAGGCAAATACTTGCTGTTGACCCAAGTACTTATGACTCGACTGCGACAAGATACCATCAGAAATCAATGGTTTGTCACAATTCCGAACATGGTCGAAAAACCTTAATATTGCTCTTATTGCATATTTATTAAAAGGGAGTACTTTAGAATTTGAATAGATATATTTATTTGAGTATTTTTTTTTAAAGTGAATGAAGTTTTTGTTTAAACAAAATCTTATAATTTTACGTTCAAATATTTCAATTTTTTTCATCAAAGAAGGTGAAAAATGAAACCAAATCGGCAAAGCGTACATTAGGACTGGACGGAGAGCCACTTTATAAATCAAAATTTTGGTTCTTGTGCTTAAACTTGTATTTTTCATTATCATTGATAAGGCATGAAAACGGTTATTACATTTTTCACCATGTCGTTAGCATGAAAATTGAATTTAAATAAGTTGGTGAAGGTTACTTCGAGATATTTCATTTGATTCTGAAAACGAATATTATGACCATTAAGATTTAGAATCAGGTCTCTACGCTCCTTTACAACCCCCCTAGGTCCTTTACCTGAAGCGTTTCTGATGCAGATAGGTACAGTCTTGGCCTCATTTATCTTAAACCCCCAATATTTGTAGAAATTATTCATTTTTTCTAGATGATTCTCTACCATTCGCAATGCCAAGGTAGGTAATTTGTTATGAGCATAAACTAAAGAATCATCAGGATACAGAATACTTAATGAATTATTGTGACTATGTGGAAATCAGACATAAAAATATTGTAAAGCAAGGTAGCTAGAATAGAATCTTGTGGAACTCCACAATTGCAAACTCCAAGATCCGAGGAACAATCATTAATAAGCACAAAAAATTTTCTATCTGACAAAAAACTTGAAATAATCTTAATAATACCATGATCAAAACCAATCTGAACAAGCTTAAAAATAAGCCCTCTATGATAAACACGATCGAATGGTTTTTCGATATCTAATGATACTGCTACAGTACAAAGTTTATTCCTTAAATTTACCAATACATCATTGGAGAACTTAAAAAGGGCATGTTGCGTGGAATGTGCTTTTTGTAAGCCTAACTGATAAGACGGAATAAACTTTTTGGAGTGCAAATCATGTATTTTGGAATGAATTATTTTTTCAAGTAGCTTACCAATGTTCGATAGTAAGGAAATAGGTCTAAATTCTTTTGCCTCAACGGAATTACGTTTTTTTTTAAAGGTATTATCTTGCCAACTTTCCATTTTAACGGAAAATAAATTTTTTAATTTTTTAATTAAAGAATTCGAAATGCCATCGGGTCCTGCAGATGGCTTTGAATTCAGTGAAATAATTGTGTCTTTTAAAATATATCTATTTATTTATCAAAAGCTTATTAGTATTTGTTGGAGGATCAAGCGATGTAAGGCGTGGAGAAAACTCAAACAATATTACCACCAAGAATATGATCATGCACATCCAGGGTTCTTTCCACACGACTGACTGAAGCACAATTAGGAGTTATCTCCGAATAAATACTTTCGTAATAAGATTTGAACACTAGAGCCTTTGCCTTATCCTCATAAATCTCCACATTATTAACCAACAACTTATCACAAAAAACTTTCGGTTTCATCTTAGCCGCTCTATAAATTTTCCTAAAAGCATGAGGTCCTGGTGTAATAGTTTCAAGGAATTTATTGAACCTCTCTGCTCGCGCCTTACCAATCCAATCCTGCAGAAGCACTTTAATATAATAAATTTGAGATGAAATTAATTTGTATTCCAGAGAAGTTCTATATCCGGATGTATGATAAATTTTTTTTAATTATTTTGCCAGATATGTGTGGGAAGCGATGACAGGACAACACGTAGTGGACACACCTAATAATACGTACGCATACTCACCTCACTTACAAAGAGCAACCCTGACCTATGACAATAGGCAGCACTGATAGGGCACAACCAACTTAACAAACAGGACAAGAGCACAGTCGTTAAACGGTCATCCCACATATAGGACGGTCAAACGGACGGACTTCATATATTCAGTTTGTACATGAACATTTAACATTTATGTATTTTAAATAAAAGTGTATGCAAATTATAAAGTGGAACCAAGTGCGTTTATTTGGAAGGGCTATCCTACATATGTATGCTTAATAGCAATTAATTTCTTAATTTGATTATTACAAAAAGGAGAAAATTCTATATGCTTTGTAATGCAGGAATTTTTAATCTTGACAATGCCTAAATGTTCAACAAACTTTTTCATGTAGTTATCTATTTCAATATTAGTAAGATTAATATCTGCTGGAGGAAGTCTTTTAGCCAAATCCTGATTGAAATCATTTGCAAAAGATGTCCAATCAGTTTTAACAATAAACTTCGCAAAATTAAATAAAAAATCAACATTTGGAATTTTTATATGAAGAATAAGGGGAAGGTGGTCAGAAAAGGAGGAACCTAGGAAAACTTTAAAGTTTTTAATATTGAAATCTATTATATGTGAAGACAAAAGAAAATGGTCCAGATACGATTGACCTCCAGGGTAAGAAGGTTTTCTACCGCAAAATCTAACTAGATTTGATTAAGCTTGTCCCGTTAGCATTTTGCATTAAAATCACCTCCTAGAATTGACGCAAAAAAATTTGAACTGAAATTCGCAAGGATATTCAATTCTTATTGTAGATTATTAACTGACATATTAGAGGGAATATAAACATTACCAATTAATAAATCTGTTTTCCTTGAATTGATAATTACCTGAACTTTAATAAATAAAGAAGAAAATTGAGCATAAGGACTGTAAATTCTACTATGTGTTATGTTATTCCTTATCGCAATTAGCAAATCTTGTTTAGCATCATCTCTATATATAGAAGAATGTCTTAAAGAAACGGGAATATCTGAGTTAAGATGAGTTTTCTGAATAAGAGCAATATCAATGCTTTCACTGTACAGAAAGAATTGCAATTCGAGCACTCTCAACTTATTAATTAAAGAGCCAACGTTAAAAGTTACTAATTTTAATTGCGTAAAACCCATATTTTGTTCTTACTTCAGATTGTAACTGACAGCATTGATCTCTGAGATCGTCTTTAGATAAAGAATTACAGTTATCCACGAATTTTTGTATCCTGTCTTCAATAGTATCCGTAACAGGTTCAAGTATTCGTTTAGCGACAGCAAGAAAGTCTTCTATTAATTTAGGTTTACTCATATTTGGTGATTGACTATATCGATTATTACTATCTGCATGGTAAAATTGGCTAGCAAATGATTTGCCTTTAGATACAAACGAATGATTATATAAAGCAGAATATACATTATTTTGCGCTTTTAAATTAATATTATTTGACAAATTATTATTCTTATTTTTAAATTCTGAATAACGTTTAAAAGCTGGACATCCCCTCCAATTAGCCGGATGACTCAAAGTATTGCAATTCACACAAAAGGCTTGAGAGCCATCATCTTTTTGGATCATACAGGCTCCTGCTTCATGATTTTCATTACATTTCATGCAACGAAAAGCTTTATTGCAGTTTTTAACGGCATGGCCCCATTGGGACTTGGGATTTTCCCACGTAACCATTTGATATGCTATAGTTTTAATTTTAGCAATATCTTTCAGTTCAAAGCCTTGATTCAAAGTAACTAAGAAAAGTCCTGATCAACGCCCATTTTCTTTGAATAATTCGTTACAAATTTATTTACAGATGCCACTGTTGAAGGGCAAATTTCGTTCAATTCTTGCTTAATTTCATCAGCAGACATATTGTAATGCAACCCTCGTAAAATTACGCTTGCTACTTTTAATTGTTTTGGGGTCATTGAATAAGAATCAACTTTTTTTCTTTCAGTTGCGCCATCATTTGTAAATAGATATCCAAATCCTTAATAAGAAGTTTACTTTATATTTGGATTTATTTATAACCTTGAATTCCACTTGGGAATATTTCAACTTGAGTTGATCAATTAAATTCTTCACATCTATATTAAAAAGAAAGATAGGTGGACAATATTCTGCGACTTTTTGTTGTTTAGCCGCTCTCTGTTGCGAAGTTGCTTTTGAGTACTTATTCGCATTCAAATTTTCAGTACTTTTCTCTTCTGTGTTCTCAGCCGGAGCAATCACTTTTGGGTCTCTTAAAACGTTAAACCCCAGGTCGTTAAATATTGCAAAGCGATTTTGCGAATTCATTTCGCCCAACAAATTTCTCTTTATCATTGGATAATATTTAGGTGTAGCAAAATTGCCGCTAAGTGCAGGTAATATTTGTTCATTAGATGTAACACTTGGAAGGACTTGTTATTATTAGTGGGCAAGTGTTCAGTAGTGGGTAATGTGTAGGCTCCATCAGCTTCATTACCCTCCATGCCGGCCGCACTATTAAAGCACCCACAAGTGCAATTACACTTTAATTTATTATTTATAACTATTTATAAATTATATTCAAAATGTTCACAGAATACTTATAACACAAGTATATAAGAAATGAGCGCAATCAAAAGTCACAATGCCAACAATAGCACACGATATAGACCGCGAAACTTAAGACAACCTATCACGTTGACGAACGCCGTGAGACCTATTTTTATTAATTATTGAACTTCAATCGCCACTTTACCGCCAAGTTCAAATAATGTTCACATGAACTGTATTACTTTATAGGTATGACAATTAAGTAATGAGACTGATTCCATAAAAACCGTATATTTGAAAATTATTTTATAACTCTGCCATCTGCCTTAGTCGCCTGCCCCACACCCCACCTACACCCATCTCTAACACGCACACTCACCACACTCACCTCGACATCACCACAGTCCACATCAACACCACCCACACGCGACAACTGTCAATGTGTTTTAACGTGAGTATCTGCCACTTGTAGGCTTAAATCCACGGTGTTTTCTATTGCTAGAAACACGTAGATCAGTATAATGCGCCGATCAACGCCCCAAAGCATAAGTGCATGCACAACACTATACCTTGGGAGAACCAGAGCAATGTGCCGCAACACACTTATACTTTGGTTCCAATCGGTTCCGGTGCAAACAGAAAGAAAACACCCTAGCCACCTTGGTCGGGTAGGAGGCCTACCCAAACCTCTGCCGTACTCTGGGTCCGACACCCGGCCGCGATGCGACTCCACATTGGACAAAAGTCCTTCCTGCATTTAGGTTTAAACCACAGCCATCACGAATCTCCCCAAAGGGCCGAACCCAATGAGCAGATTGGAGCGAACTCCAAGGACAAACTGCTCCCCGTGGTACCATGTTTTAGTCTTTGGTATGACTTGTAGACCACAGTGTTACCTGTGATCTACTGGCAGTCGGGGACCCTAAGAACTCCTAGGAATTCCTAAGGACCCGGCTGTATGATGTATTGTACATCATTTCATTTTTGTGTTTGTTATATAATCGCAAACCCATTTAAAGAATATGATATCATTTCAATATAGCACTTTTCTGACACCTCTGACCATGCCGACATTCAATTAAACCAGACACGTGAATGTCGGACATAGTGCATTTGGATTTTAGTCGCCTTTTACGACAGGCATGCCTTACCGCGGGAATATTCTCTATCCCCCTCCCCGCAGGGGGACCCACACACGACAGTCCAGAATCCACACACTCAAACACACACCACACCATTCCACTTAAAAAGGGTCAGCGTACACACAAGACAGTTCAGATTCTACCGCCTGTGAATCAACTTCGCTTTCCCGCCACCGCTACGCAGCGCCCGATATTTAAGTGTGTTCGAAAATTGAAATTACTTATATTAAGTGAAATTATTGTACAAAAAAGGAAACCCCGATGAATCGAATGTGCACCTTATATTATTAAAGATTATATTAAGTGAATTTATTGGACATAAAAGAAAACCCCCACTAATCGAGTGGTATACATAAAGACTCGTATTGTTAAAACAAATATACCAACAAGTGGCGCATAACGAAAGTTTTTTTTTATTTCAGCCCATAAAGCGCACAAGTGGTAAGTAAAGCGGGCAGTGAACCCAACATTGGTCCTTCGAGCCGCAAAGAACGGCACTATTGAAAAAAAAGAGATTAAAAATGTGACATAAACATACATATCGTCACCTGAAATGCAAAATAACGTATCATCAAAAAATTCGAAATTGAGTGTCTTATTGATTACGCTTCACTACTTCAAATTGGATACATAATATTAAATATGTTCAACATTTTCTGGTTCTGCGGTCATATATAAACCAGTTTTAACCAATATTAATATTTTGTTTCACTCATGTTCCATTTTATTCCGTGTTTCATTCATGCCACTGTAAATTTCTGAAAATGTTGTTACGTTAATTTGCATTTCAGGTGACAATATAAAACTTGTTCAAAAGAAGAAAAGTTTACAAAAAATTCGTGCACAAAGGTGACATATACACACACATATACAAAAATTTAGTGCAATACACATATGTATATACAAAAAAAATATATAATAATATATATATTGCAAGTGAAGTCGAAGTTTAGTGGCAAATACATACATACTTAAATACAAAAAAAAAAACAGTTGAAAACGGAAAACACAAGACGGTTCACTACTGTTACCTCAAAATCAAAAAAAAAAAAAAAAAATCAAAATCAAAAAGGAAAACATATAAATATATAAGAGTGAGACATATAAATATATAAATATACATATAAATACAAAAATACAATACTGTGCTGAACAACGAAACAAAAACAAAAAAAAAAACCGGGCGCGAAGTTTAAAAACAAACAATAAAGGAAAACAGTGACTTCAACAGTGCAATAATCTTCAAAAAAAAAAACAAGAAATAATAAAATTAATAATTATTGAAATAAAATATATTAAAGACATCTACATAAGTACGAGCCAAACAACAACAAGAAGAGTAGAAAGGAAAGGGATACCGTGGTCCAACCTAATAACATCACATCAGCAGCAGCAGGAAACAACTGGGACACAGCGACAAAAGCAAACACCCCCAATTAACCGGATACTAAAGCCCTCAAATACCCTTGAAGCGGCACAAAGTGAGTGTATCGACTCCTTTTATTCGTATAATATTTTTATTTATTGGCATATATGTATGTTGAAAGTTACAGTTCATTTTTCTAACAACTGTACACTTTAATAAAACGGTTGCTACCAAACTGTTTGGAACTTACGGTTGATTTCCGGGAAACCGAAAACAGTTTGGTACATTACATATGTACATACAATATATGTATGAACAGTATATAGTATAATATATAATTATATATATACTGGCATATACATACCTGTTAAAGGCCTAGTTATGCTAACACTTGTGTTCCCAAGCACACAAAGTTTATAAAAAAAAAACACTTCAAGTATTCACTTGACAACATTTTCCGGCGATACCCCTTATACTCAATACACATACACATACACATATGTATGTATCAACAGACTAAAATATTTATAACTTCCACAAATTTGCATTTGTGGTAAAAGAGCATACCTGCACTTCGTCATTTTCTCATCCCGCGTTATTTGTACGGCAATAATATACACGCATACACACGGCATACAATTTGCCTATGCCGGGATACATATGTACATACATATGTATAAGGTACATAGTGTACATATTTAAATTAAATTTAAAATTACAATTTAAAAATTTCGGTGCGGTAAATGCAACCGTTTACTAAGGAAACAATACATTCTATTAATTAAAAAAAAATTAAAATATATACGGACAAATAAAATAAACAAAAACTAAGAATTGGTAGCATATTAATATTTAATTATATATAATATATTCAAAGATCAAATCGGCACATTTTCAGCAATACCCCCTGTCCTTGTTAATATACAAGCAAGCAGGACTGCAAACGAAAAAAAAAATATTTTTCATTTTCAAAGGCCATTAACCTTTTGCTCTCTCCCATTATCGTCCGTATAAGCAATTATAGCTAACGAGTGCGAACCAATAAATAAAATAGAAAAAAAACAAGAACAAACTAATAGCACAACTATTAGGAATACGAAGCAATAAATAAAATAGAAAGAAAACAAAACAAACTAATAGCACAACTATTAGGAATAAAGAAAACGAAACACTCACTCGTTAGTTCGTACATTGCGTATACAACAAAAATACAATAAGGAAAACGAAACACGCGTTCGTTATTCTATACGGTGTATATACAACAAACATACAAACCGCTTATCTTAAAGATTCAAACGTATCTATTGTTAACAGATATACACTGAGAGAAGTTTTTCTTTCTCATATTTTTAAATATTACCTACTGCGTAAAGGAGGGCACAAGCTGAAAGCTTGCGAAAAGTTTAAGAAACTTAATATCAATGAAAGGAACAACTTTGTCAGAGCAAAAAGACTCTGTACAAACTGCTTGTCCCACTCACATAATCTCAATAATTGCGAAAGCAAATTCAATTGCGTATATTGCCACAAGAGGCATCATTCAATGTTGCGCTTCAATAACTTTCCTAGCACACCCCAAAGTAGCGCTTTCTCCAAAAGAGCCACGGGTTTAGTTGCAACCGCAACTCCCGACACACAAAATCCCGAAATTTGCCAAGAGACACCATGCTGCTCAAAGGCTTTAAAAACACAAACGCTTCACAGCGAGAATCAAAGTAGAGTACTGCTACCCACAGCAGTTATCTCCATCGAACACCGAGGAGAACTTTTCAAATTGAGAGCCCTAATAGACCAAGGATCACAACGATCATTCATAGCGTCTAGGGCACAAAATAGGCTAAAACTACCAACAAAACATGCCAATTATGAAATTACGGGAATAGTTCAAAACTCAAATAAAATCTGTCCCATTACCCTAATTTCCCCCCAAGCGGATAAGCGCATTCAAGCAGAAGCTATAGTCTTACCGCAACTTACGAACATGCTTCCAAGCTATCATATAAATAGCAAGCATTGGCAAAAGGTTACACACCTAAAGCTAGCAGATCCTAACTGCAACACCCCCTCTCAAATAGATCTTCTATTAGGCAGCGACCTTATACCTCAAATTATTCTAGAAGGGGTTGAGAAAATTTCAAACACGCCAGAATATCAGTATTGTGAAGACTTTTACAAAGCCACAACTACTAGATCAGGAAATGGTCGGTACGTCGTACGACTACCATTTAAACAACAATTTCCAGATACACTCGCCATAGGTCACTCTCGCACCTCTGCAATACAGCAGTTTCTAAGTATGGAAAAAACCCTACTTAGAAAAGGTGAGCTCAAACAACATTATGATGGGAATGAAGAATACCTCCATTTAGATCACATGGAGGAAGTAAGCCCATGCGAAAAAATCATAAAAGGCAAATATCACTCATTCTACTTGCCACATCATGCTATAGTAAATCCTGACAAAAAAAACAACAAAAGTTAGAGTTGTCTTTAATGCCTCCAGATGCACTAGCTCGGGGAATTCCCTCAATGATATTCTGTTCACGGGCCCCACACTCCAACCAGATTTAATTCTCCTCATATTAAATTGGCGTATATACAAATACGTTTTCAATGGGGATGTTGAAAAAATGTATCGGCAAATAGTCGTACATAAAGATGATCAAGATTTTCAACGAATTATTTTCCGAAAATCTCCCACTACTCCATTACGCGACTTTAAATTAAAAACAGTTACCTTTGGCGTAAACTGTGCCCCATACCTCGCCATTCGTACACTCCACGAACTGGCAGAAGACACAAAGTCAGTATTTCCTCTGGCAACACAAGTCTTAAAAACACATACGTATGTAGACGACAACCTGTCTGGGAGCCAAAACCTCTCACAAGCATACGAGTCCTTATCACAAGTGATAAAGGCCCTCAACACCGCAGGGTTTCCTTTAAAAAAGATCACAGCTAATCACCCAAGTATCTTAAGAAATATACCAAACGATAACAAATTGGATACTAATTTCCTTATATTTGAAAAGGAAAGTATAACAAAAACACTGGGCATCCAATGGAATGCGATATCGGACCAGTTCTCATACACGACAGAGTCCATAATCGCATTATCCGCCATAACAAAGAGGCAAATTTTATCCTCAATGGCAAAACTTTTTGACCCTTCAGGATGGCTTGCGCCAATTATGATACAAGCGAAAATCCTGATTCAAGAATTATGGCTGGACGGAACAGACTGGGACGAACAGGTGAAACCTCTTCGCTTAGAAAAATGGTCCCAGTTTGCTAATAATCTAAAAGACATCTCGCAGATACAAATTCCACGGTGGGTAAACTATTCCCCCGAATACAAAGTGGAACTACACGGCTTCTGCGATGCCTCTGAAAAGCCATATTGTGCCACGATCTATGTGCGCACACAAAGCGACACCGCCACCACAAGCCACCTACTAGCTGCAAAAGCAAAAGTAGAACCTCTAAAAACGACAAGTCTACCACGACTTGAACTCTGTGGCGCTCTGCTACTAGCAAAGCTGGTTTCCATAGTGCAGACCCACATGAACATGACCAAATGCAAATTATATCTATGGTCCGATTCCGAAATCGTTCTAGCCACCACACTCGTGGAAAACATATATTTCTAATCGAACCTCTCAAATACTTGACCTAGTAGGAGCAGCCACATGGCGACACGTAGCCAGTGCCGACAATCCTGCTGATCTAGGTACAAGAGGGTGCAAACCCCTAGATCTTGCCACCACCACCCTCTGGTGGAATGGCCCCCGATGGTTAACCGTGGCTTCCCATCCAAAATCATGAGCGATAATGGCAAAACATTCATAGGAGCCCAACGAGCCACAGAAAAACAGTTTGTGGATTTCTTAAAACAAGTGTCCCCTGATATCGTACAAAAGTACGCCCCTCAAGGTATCAATTGGCAATTTATACTTCCAAGCGCTCCTCATATGGGTGGTTTATGGGAATCAGCTGTAAAGAGCTTCAAAACTCATTTCAAGAAGCTAGCCGGCAGCTATAAATTTAACTATGAAGAATTCACGACATTATTAGCTAAAATTGAAGCCGTTCTCAACTCACGGCCGCTCACAGCACTATCGCAAAATCCCTCCGACTTCACAGCCCTAACTCCAGGGCATTTCTTAAAAGGAGCACCCATTCTGGCCACATCTGAGCCAGGCGTGGAGTCGCTTTCCTTATTAAATAGATGGGAAAGAATTAAAATTCTCCATCATAATTTCAGTAGCCGATGGAAAGAAGACTATATAAAGGACCTCCACAAGAGGTACTGATGGAAAAATACAGAAAATGCGCCAAAAGTTGGAGATTGTGTCCTGACTCACGACGATTGCCTGCCACCTACCGAATGGCGGCTGGGCCGCATAGAGAAGCTTTATCCAGGCTCCGACGGTCATATTCGCGTAGTCGATCTCCGTACGCAATCCGGAAAGTTAACAAGACCGCTCGGCAAACTATGCTTCTTACCGATCGCCGATAACCGCGAAACGAAAACCGACAAACCGCTAAAATAAACCGAATATAAAAACAAAATAAAATAAAAATGTATATAAATACATATATACATATATATATTTAAAATCACTCACAAAAGTAGTCTATTAATCTAACGACGCACTCATGCCGCATAACGTGGCAGCCATGCTCATATGTCCTATATGCAACCAAATTCTAATTGAAATAACACTCTTCCAAACAGATCAATATGGATGCAGACATGCCAGCAGCCCCGACACCAACCACTCGTTCGGCTGTCAATGTGCCACGCCAAGCGGCTGCACCAGTTGCAGCGCCCCGAACAACCACCCCAACGGTGCCTCGGAGTGGAACGGCCGCATTGCCGTCAACACCCGCGCTTGTCGCCGACCCACAACGCCGTTGATGTCCCCTATGTCGTCGACCCCACCGGCTGCCACAATGCGTCATCTTTAAGGGATTGCCACCTCACAACGCCAGTTGATCGTGCAGGCGCACGACTATTGTCTCAATTGCCTGACGCCTGTCCACCAAACTCACGAGTGTACGTCGGGCAATCTGTGCCAAATTTGTATGCGCCCGCATCACACTATGTTGCACCGTACGCCACCAGCCAACCTCCTGCCGGACGCAACCGCGGTAAAATGAAATGCTACGAGAGTAGCGTAGTTTTTCAAACGCTGCTTTTACTAATAAAGATCAGTGCATAATCAGCAAGCGTATTGAGAGATCATCTTGATGATCGCACTCAAACCAACACTTGTGTTTTATTTCTACCGCGCGTAGCGGAACGGAATACATTTTTTTTATACTTCCCACGCAAGGGAAGTTAATTTGCATGTGATACATAAACCTTTTACGGAGGTTATGAAGAATGGCCGTCCTTCTGGGACATGTTCACAGCCGTTTACATCAACCACCCACAACTATCAAAGGCACAAAAACTGTATCACCTCCGATACAAAACAAAAGGTCAAGCAGGCGAAATAGTTAAACAGTTCGCATTAAATGACGACAATTTCAATTTGGCTTGGGAAGCTCTAAAAGCTAGATTTGAAAACGAAAGAATACTGGTCGATAAACAAGTAATGACACTAATGCACTTGCCAAAAGTTAAGAAAGGAACAAGTGTAGAATTCATCAAACTAGAATCCACTGTTTCAAATTGCTTGTCGATTCTATCGACACTAAATATTCCCCTAGACAGCTGGGATCCTATTCTGGAAAACATTTGCACCGCCGCATTACCAAAGGAGTCGTTACTTCTATGGGAGCAATCGCTCTCATCACGAAAAAAGTGACCAACGTGGCAACAAATGAAAGATTTTCTCACCACCCAATATGAAATTGCGGAAAGGTTAGAAGAAAAAATAATCAAAACTAAGAACAAACGCGACAAAATGGAAGCTTAAATAGACCCCAAGTTAGTAACTAAATCAATTCAAACAAAAACTTTTACAAAACGCAATCGTTCACATCTGAACAGAAAAAACATACGTTATGCGAACTATGTAAAAGAGGGCATAAACTTATATCTTGCGAGAAGTTCAAAAAATTAAACATTAACGAAAGGAACAACTTTGTCAGATCAAAAAGACTCTGTACAAACTGCTTGTCCCATACACACAATCTTAAAAACTTCAAAAGCAAATTTAACTGCTTATATTGTCATAAAAGACACAATTCAATGCTTCATTATAGCAGATATCCCATCTCACCCCAAAGAAGCGCATTTATAAAACAAACCAAGGGTTAATTGCAAAAGCAAATCCGGAAACTGAAAATACTAAAAATTGCCAACAGAACCATGCTGCTCCAAGGCACAAAAATCTCAAACGCTGCACAGTGAAACACAACGTGGACTAGTTGCAGCACCAGTTTCCACCATACCAACTCAAGTTGGGGACAAATACCTTAATTCACAATTAAGGAAATTACAAAAGTTAAGGAAACTTCTATTAATGGCCGGTACGTCGTACGACTACCACTAGAGCCACAATTATCCAATATTCCTCAAATTGGTTTAAAAACAAAGTCAGGGTTACCTCTGACAGTCTAAATTATTAAAAGCACATACACCTTTTCCGCCCCGTAGGATGGCTTTCGCCAATAATGCAAAAAAAAATACAATTGTGAACAAATCCTAGAGCGGTGGCGGGCTACTAAACGCCAAATAAGTGCATATGTACTAAAACATAAAATATACACAATAGTATCAAAAAGTCGAAAAATCGACATTTTCATAAATTTTCAAAATACATACAATGTCAAAAGGAAGTCAAGGGATCACCATACTCCCAATGCGATACAGTGACGCACCTAGACTTAACAAAATCAAAGGTAGCCTTATCGCACCTACATTAGCGCTTCTCATAAGAGTAGTTTGTGAGAATCTGTTATACAACTTGAACATACCACTTAAAAACTTGTTATTCTAATGAAGCCGTTCGCAATAACCGGCCACTCTCTCGCAAGAACCCTCTAATTCCAGAGCTCAAAACTCAAGGCTAAAGAGCACGCACTCTGGCCATATCTGAGTCAGACGTGGCGTCGCTATATTTCATAAAAATAAAAAAATGAAAACCATTTCAGAAAAAGCAAAGAATATATAACCGATATACCAAATCAATAAAATAAGAAATTGTAAATAACCGCAAAGAAAATTGATAAGAGCAAACAACGCATACACATGTTCACTATAATAATAAGTCGGATAAACCCACAAAATATAGGTCCTAGCCATACGCACCTAAACCATACCAAATATATTTAAAACCAAAGCCCTTTTTAGCATTTACACGTATTCAGCGCCCTCGGGTACTCTACCAGAAGTACTCCGAAATACATGCAACAACGTGTAATATTAGGCAAAATATTCGCCTAGGGGCACAGGATGTTTAAATGAGTTAAGCATCCACCCCCTCTACTCGGTAAAACTAGCGCATCCTAATGCAACAGTGCAATTCACCACAGGATGCCACTACAATACAACACCAATACAATCCACCACACTCGCACCAACCCAACTAACAAAAGCAATGGACAACGGGGAAGCTGACATTATTCGTCCTAAACAATTCGACAGGTCAATTCGCTACCAAAATTTGCCATACACACATTCGTTTACACACTGTGCCGCGTCGACACCTTTCGCCAGCACCTCCAATCAATTTGATACTATATACATATGAACTTTCGATCATACGCGGCGTCATGTAAATCCCTCCTGCGGTCCCTACACGGTCCGGTACGCAACTTACCCGCTCTGTACATACCTTCGTCGTATATTAATTAATACGAGGGCTGCTATATATATTTCTGGCCTAATAATGAAAATAGGAATATTTATCAACGAAAATGGTTTTATTGTTTTTCAAAATATTCTCGATCAAAATTTATACACTTTTGCAAGCGCTCAAACCAATTTTCGAAGCACTTTTTCCACTCCGATTGAGACACCTCCAAAACATGGGTTTTGAATGCTTCAACAGCATCTTCTGGCGACGAAAATCGTTGACCACGCATTATTTTCTTGATGTGTGGAATAAAAAGAAGTCATTGGGTGCCAAGTCAGGGCTGTACGGCGGATGACCCATCAATTCGACGTTTTGGCCGGTCAAAAAGGCGCTGGTTTGAGCCGATGTGTGAGAGCTCGCATTGTCATGGTGCACAATGATTCGTCTTCTCTTGTTCGTTTTTCGAATTTCTCCGCAAACAAATGGTGGTGTACCACTCAGAATTGACCGTCCTACGTTGCTCAAGCGGTACAGTCGCCACATGACCAGTTTTGCCGAAGAAACAGGCGACCATTTGCTTCGAAGTGCTTCTTCCACGAACAACTTTCCTTGGATTTGGCTCGTCTTGGAAGACCAACACGGTCGATTGCTGTTTTGTTTCGGGCTCATACGCATAGATCCATGATTCGTCACCTGTGACGTTCTTATAAACGTCTTTTGAAGCACCGCGATCGTATTTTTTCAGCATTTCTTTACACCAATCCACACGAGCCTTTTTTTGAGCGAAAGCCAACTTGTGCGGGATTAAACGAGAACAAACCTTTTTTACGGCCATGTGTTCATGCAATATCGAATGTATGCTGGTGGGAGAAATGCATAGGCATGCCTCTATCTGAAGGTATGTTACGTGACGGTCTTGCATTATCAGTTCACGTACGGCATCGATTTTTTTTGGCACAACGGTGTGTTGGACGACCTTCACGGAATTCGTCTTTGAGCGAGCGTCGGCCACGATTGAATTCGTTGTAACAGTTTTTCACAGTGCTATAGGATGGTGCTTCATAGCGATACAAAGATTTTAGTTCATCGTTGCACTCTTGTCGTGATAATCCACGTCGAAAGTTGTGAAAAATGATCGCACGAAAATGTTCACGAGTTGATTCCATTTTTTGGCCGAGTTGAATTTTTTAATTCCCTGTAAATAAAACAATTCACGATTAAATGACAAAACGTTCTGAGTGATGTTATGCTAAAAAATGTCAAACTTTCCAATGGAAATGTCAGATTGCACCTGGCAACACTTAGTGTTGCCTAGGCCAGAAATATATATAGCAGCCTACGTATAATAACCAGCGTCGCTGTCCTAGCAACACCAAACAAAAGCTATAAGCCGTTTGGTTACAGAAAAATCTCTAACAGAAAATTGAAATGCTTGTAAAAGAAAAATGGCGTGCAAGACGTGAATGGCAGACAAATCGTTCCCCTTCCACTCAGCTTCAATTAAAATCTGCTGTACGTAAATTAAAAAAAGCGCTAACGTGAGGAAGATTTGAATACCGAAATGTATATAAAGAAGCTGTGTCCGAATTCAAAGAAGCAAAATTCCCTTTGGAAAGCCCAAAAGTCCATGAAGCCACCAACTGACTCCAACATGCCTATACGAGACTTGGGTGGAAATTGGGCTCGAAGTGACGAGGAAAAGGCTAATTGCTTTGCAAATTACCTAGAAAAGGTATTTCAATCCAATTTGCCAAAGAGCAACTTTAAGCTGCCAATCTTACCCAACACAGCTAAAGAGTCGCTCGAGTCTGTTAAGACTTCACCTTCTGAAATTATTGGTATCATCAAAGAACTTAATCCAAAAAAGTCGCCGGGACATGATGATATTTCCCCAAAAATGCTAATTGAGTTACCAATTATTGCTGGAGAGGTGCTCTCTTTGCTCTTCAATTCTTAGTTTCGGATACTATTCAATTTCATGGAACAATAGCTTTTGCTTCACCTCGCGTTTTTTGATTCAAATGGAATAACTTTTCTACCGGAGATATTGGGTTATTCCCATATATAGCGGCAAATAAATCCCTAAATGATGGCCATTGTAAAACATCGCCATGAAATATTTCGGTATCACATGGCGGTAAATTGATAGAATACCTCACGGGTTATACAGTTTGTTGTAACCATTCAGGTTGAATCACCGTTGAATTGGAAGTAGGGCTTTGGTTGAACGCCGTGAGGTTGTGCATGTGTTCGCCCATCAAGGCCGCGCAACACACATAAGCGTGGTAACAGCTTGTATATTTAAGTTTGAGGTCGTCAATTGAGCTTGTGTGAGAAGGATCCACTTTTGGCAAACACAACTTGTATTCTGACTTTACCTCTGCCCACAGAGATTTCAGTTCAGCTTGTTGACCTTCAAGAGAGTAGGCACTTTGATTGTTTGCTGTTGGAGTAAAAGACTCCTCAAACTCCAGTAGAGCGTCTGCAGCTGTAGTAAAGGCTCTGATTGATTCCATTGTTTTCAAAAAATTGAACTGCAAAAATGTTGCACAAAATCGGATCTAAAACTTAAAATTAAAATTTAAAAAATATTTGCAAATATGTTGCAAAAGTTCAAAGTTATAGAACCAATTACGGACAGACTACAAATTAGTTGATGATAGGCAGTGCGTTGTTTCTTTATAAACGTGAATTTTCGAAGGCACAAAAAAATTAATAAATTTGGTAAACTATTTCTGAAAGTATTTTTCCGAATTTAATTAGTATGTGCTTGTTGGGTAATCGGCCCAATGCACTTGTACTTGCACTTGCAAATTTAGTGCAATCCCAAATTGAATTTGAAAGTGCTTGCTGGGTAATCGTCCCAATGCACTTGCGCGCTTAGCTCTTGACTATGTACACAAACAAAATTGATTTGTGCTAATTGCTTTATTTAAATCCAAATATGTATAAATACAGATAAAAATTCACAAGCACTTATTTAATTTACTATATCCACTATTCACTTTCACTTTTATCACTGGGTTATTTTCGAACTATTTCGATTTCACCACTATACTCTTTTGTTTGTTGGGATGCGCTGTTTGCCTTTGCTGCTTTGCCTTTGCTGCTTGCCTATGCCGCTCTCACTTTTCTGCTTTGCCTGTGCTGCTTTGCCTTTGCTGCTCTCCCTTTGCTGCTTGGTCTGTGCGTCTTCGCCTTTGCTGCTCCGACTTCGCTGTTTGGCTTTCTTGCCGTCGCTCACTTCACTTGCTCCAATTTTTGGTGTCGCTCACTTCACTTTTATTACTTTTGTATTTTGTTTCTTTTTTTGTTCACTCGCGAAACTGCAGCTGCGTTATTGCTGCTTGCCTTTATTGCTATTAGAGCAATATATGGAAAGGCAGAGTTGAGCGACTAGACTCAAATTAACTATAAGAAAAACCAAAAAAAACCGAGAGAGATTTTTGACGCTCCAGACGATTTTGTGCGTCCAAGATTTATAATTTTTTCTCGAATAACAGAGAGTGTGGTTTTTTTTGCAAAGTGAAATAAGTGCATTTGCCAGGTGTATTTGTTATTGTACTTAAATGAAGTACAATACTACCTGCAATCTTGTGCTTTGATTTTGTGGGTAGAGTGCCAAAATAAGTTTTGGTCTCCACTTCACACAGCACAATGGGTTTTGTACATAAATGATGCACAAATTAACCAATCTTTTGCCTTATAGCTTGCAGAGCACAAATCCAAAATATGTTTGGCTGCAACTTGCGAGTTGCTAAAGCGGGCAAATTATGTAATTTCACTTTAATAAAAAATTGACTTGTTACCTGTTATCCGGCTGGAAGGCCCAATGATAATTCGGGTGGTGGAGACGGTGATCGCTCGTTCCGTTGATGTGGTTGGCCGTGGGGAAACGGTCGGCGCAATGTATCCACAAATATTAAATAAGAAAATCCAAAAGTTTCATGTAATACTTATCTTAAATTATAAACAAATTGGAACCACACTTACCACGTCTGTATAGCAGGGCTGTCGCAAAAGAAGAGAGCGCGCAACTTTTTAGTAAGTGTTTAGTTGCGCGCGAATTAAAACTTCGAAAAAACTTCGACAAGAGAAAAAATAAAAGATTGCTCTGCCGATACAGACGTGACAAAAGAAATTGGGCGGGGGCGGCGTCAACACCGTTATTTACTGAAAATGCAGTTTTTTCAATATCGTGTTCTTTAATAAGGATCTGGTGAAAACCTGATTCCAGATCTATTGTGGAAAAATATTTTGAACTTCCTAAATTTGAAAGTATTATATTGCTATCCGGAATTGGATATTTATCTGATTTTGTTACTTCATTTAATTTTTTGTAATCGATTACCATTCGCAATTTCGGCGTACCGTAATCATTTACACCTTTTTTTGGTACAACCCAAATTGGCGAATTATATGCGCTCTTACTTGGCCTTATTATTTTATCTTCCATAGTTTTTTTACCTCTTCGTTTCTGAAGGAATTAGCAGAAAGAGGATATGGGTATTGTTTACTCCATATAGGAGTTTCAACAATTGTCGTTATTTCCGCTTTTATTTATATCCATTCGAAACGGTAAATTCATATTATTCCTCTCTTAAATTTTCAATTTCATCTTTGTTTATGTCGGTATTTCCTTCGACTGGCACTTTAGAGAACTTTTCCTCTAAAGTAATTTTGTTTACATAGTTTTCCTCTTCTATATTGCCGGTATTATCATCGGCTGGCGTTGGAGGACTTTTGCGTTCCATAATATATTTTTTATTTAACTTGCCGGTATTATCATCGGCTGGCGTTATAGAACTTTTTCGTTCCACAATATTTTTTGCATAATTTTTACTTCTACTCTGCTGGTATAAATCTTCAGCTGGCGTTGTAGAGCTTTCCTGCTCCACAGTATTTATTTTGTTATATTTCCATCGGCTGGCGCTTTAGAAGTCTTTGCTTCCAAAGTAATTTCGTCCTCCTTAACGATCTTTAAATTATCCTTACTTTTCTGATGCTCATATTCGCATCCTAAGCTAAATATATCCTCCTCTTTTTCATTATTTATTATTAATTTCTTTTTTTCCAAGTTAATCACCGCATTAATGTCGTTCAAAAATTTGTATCCTATTAATAGGTCTGCTTCCAAATTTTCAATTTCGTAGAATATTTGTTTTTTACCGAATAATGTAATTGGCTAAATAAGTTAAGCTTCCCGCCATCATACACCACTACACCACACAACACACCACTCACAAAGCAACACTGGCCCACTCACCACACTTGGAGACAACACTCATCGACTGGAAGCAGAAGTCTACACCCACACACACACCAATACACGCCGTACATCAACCCACCATAACTCTCCACAGCCCAACCCTCGCCAAGGAAGAAGCCGCACTTTTTTCGATCGCGATTTTCGAGCAACACACATCGGCGCACGTTTCTATACATTTTTGAACTTTCGGCACGCAGCTCCACGTTTTTTATATATACATATTTTTCGTCATCTCCGGCGCGCAGCTCAACCACCGTTCCCACATTGGGAGATCCTCTACGCGCAGCAGCTGAACCAACACATTATCATCGTATCATTTTATAAAAACATATATGTACACTTCCACTGGTACTCGACCAGGGAGTCCACTAACTCAATACAAAATCCATTTTTATATACATTTTTGTGTCACGCCTTCACTGGTATCTTGAAGTGAACAACAAAATACTTATATATTGCGTCCTAAAAGGAGTGGGTATTTAAAAACAAGTGGTAAGTTTTATCTATGGTCCTTCGAGCCATCCTGAATGGCACTATTGTGAAACAAAGAAAAAAATAATAATAATAAGAATAAAACAAGGAAAATTTGAAACAAAATTATACAACCAAAGGTGAAAAAAAGCTAAAAATATTTAGTTAAAGTGACAAACAAAAGTGAATAAGTGCGCAAGTGCAAATGCAAGTGCAGTGAAATTGACGAAGAAAAAAAAAGAGAAAATAACAATTAAAAAGAATGCAAGTGAAAACAGTATGTGAAATTATATAAAAAAAAAACAAGATACAGTGCTTGAAACTAAAATAATAGAATATAAAAAGAAAAAAAAGTAT
Organism: Bactrocera dorsalis; assembly: GCF_023373825.1. Taxonomy (NCBI): domain Eukaryota; kingdom Metazoa; phylum Arthropoda; class Insecta; order Diptera; family Tephritidae; genus Bactrocera; species Bactrocera dorsalis. Next base: position 68,834,995 of record NC_064303.1, on the reverse strand, counting down.
AAGTGTTAAAAGTGCACACATACTTACCTATTCCATGTGCCCGCAAAAAGCCCAACAACAACAACAACAACAAAGTTTGGGTAGTGACAAAAAACAGGAAAACAAAGAAATTAAAATCAAATAAGAATACACATACATAACATATACATCACAGTGCGGTGCAAAAAATAAGCAGTTACAAATAAAAAACGGGCGCGGGAAAAAGAAAACAAAACCACCTAACTAATAAATAAAAAACAAAAAACAGCGGGCGCGAATATATAATCATATATGTACATAAAAAATACATATTAATATAAAACGGGCGCGGAATAAAAAACAGACAAATAACAACAAGCCAGCAAACAAGGAACCCACCGAATCATCCCAGGGCAGGATTATAAGGACAAAAACCGTCCGACCCACAATTTGGCCATTACTAATCCCCAAAATCCCATGAGGGATATCAAAGTGAGTCGTATTGATTCCTTTTAGTATTTCATTTTTCAATTTTTTGCATATATATGTACTAAGTATGTATTATTACGGTAAAAATTTGTGACAAATTCATTTAACTTACATGGAATAACTCATCAAGTTATTCTCACTATATTTATTGGTTTTGCAAAAAAAAAAAAAAACACACCGGTTATCAAACAGTTATAAGTAACTTTTGGTAAAAACGGAAATACTGCAAAATACAGTTGGGCATAACCGACAACATATACATATATATATATAGATATATATATATCAGAGAGCTGCAACGGGTATATCATTTTCGTGCACACTCGAATGTCCATTCTGATTTTGTTTGATCAAACTTTTCAGTATGAATACATGTATTGATCGCTAGGAGATATGTTCAAAACGAACGAGCCTTTCGCGACACTCGAACCACAAGCATATCTGTTTGTTTTAATAGAGTGCCGAGTTGACACTCGTTTGTGAACGAGCTGAAACTCTAACCCGATCGTATTGAATGTGATCGAGTTACACACGAGTGTGCACAAAATTTGACAATATGTATGTGTGTAATAGGCAGTCATGCTATTATTGCGTAGTGATTGTCAACGGTTAGTGGTTTTGTTTGTTTTGTTTACTTTTTGTAATTCATAATGACAACAATAGAAAATTCGGTTTGTGAGAACATTTCCAATGGCACCTACACCTTGCCTGGTAGGCGCTAAGGCCGAAGTTTCATCTGGAACGTTCTGTCGGAAATATTAAAGCCAGATGAAACTGTAGTAGAAGGTTTCGTGTACTGTCGCTCTTGTTTAAAAGTGTTAAAATATTGCAAAGGTCAGACATCTAATCTGGTTCGTCACCCATGCTGTAAAAAAATAAAAGAGGGTCAACAGTTAAAAACTGTCACAGCGTCAGATAAAAACGAGGCCATTGAGAGATGTACATCGTGGATTATTGAAGACTGCCGGCCATTTTCGGCAGTGCGAGGTTCTGGCTTCTCGAAACTGGTAAAATTCTTTATTAAGATCGGTGCAACTTATGGCGAGAACGTTGATGTAGAAAATTTGCTACCTAACGCAACAACAATTTCCCGCAAAGTCCAAAAGTACGCAAGTGAAAAAAAAAAGAACTTAAAGATGAAATAAATAGCATTGTGACCAGCGGTGGAGCTTCAGCTACAATCGACATGTGGACGGACAACTACGTAAAGCGGAACTTCTTAGGCGTCACCTTCCACTACCAAAAAGACCTAAAATTTTATGATATGGTGCTGAGCATGAAGTCCATGGATTTTCAGAGATCTACGGGTGATGATATCTTTAAGAAGCTTGATGATTTGTTTAAGGAATATGGAGTTCAGAATATGGACACAGTTAAATTTACTACTGACAGGGGAAGTAATATGTTAAAAGCATTGCAAAAAAATATACGCATAAACTGCAGCAGCCATCTATTTTCCAATGTTTTGGATAAGTCGTTCGCGGACACAAAAGAGCTGACAGATGTCTTAGAGTCTTGCAAAAAAATTGTAAAATATTTTAAAAAAGCAAATTTACAGCATTTACTACCCACTTCATTGAAAGCCCAATGTCCAACTCGGTGGAATTCCCACTACGGAATGATTAAATCCATAATTGACAATTGGTTTGAAATTAACAACGTTCTAATTGATAACGGAGAAAGCCAACGATTGCTACACGTTAGTATACCGATTTTAAAAGTCTTGTTTGAATTGTGCAAGGATTTTGAAACTGTGTTCAAGAAATTACAACTTTGTAGTTCTCCAACGCTGTGTTATGTTTTTCCTATTTTTTTTAAAATAAAAAATATTTTCGAACCGAATAGTGATGACATAGCTGCAATATCGATGTTAAAAGCGAATATTAAACAAAAAATTGAGGAAGTATGGGTCGCCAATTTAAGTATATGGCATAAAGCTGCATGCTTTTTGTACCCGCCTGCTATAAACATGCAGCCAGATGACTTACATTGTATAAAGAATTTTTGCATTTCTCAAATTCAATATAATACACCAACTTCTACACAATCATCGTCTGTGTTATTGACGGAAAACGACTCCGTAAGCCCAACCACTCCCGTTTCTGCTTCGACATCACGTTTTTCTTTTAATGAAAGTGACTTAGAACAAAGTCATTCAAGTTTCCCAGCTACGAATTCCAATAAAAGCAATGATGCATTCTTTTTCTCAAATTTGCTTTAGCCATCTGTCTCAAATACCACAGAAAACCCTGAAGACGAAGTAGAAAGATATAGCAAGAAAGTAGTTGAGATGACTAAAGCTTTCAATTTGATGGAGTGGTGGCAAATAAATCAGAAGAAATACCCTCATTTATCAAAACTTGCATGTCAGATTCATTCAATGCCAGCTAGCAGTGCAGCGGCCGAGAGATCTTTTTCTTTAGCTGGCAACATAATATCAGAAAAAAGAAATAGACTGGGACCCGGATCGGTAGACAGCTTGTTGTTCTTAAATTCGTACTATAAAAACTATACTGATTAAAAATTATAAAACTTAACATGATCTCATATGTTTTTTAACTAATAATATAATGTATTTCTATTATTTATTATTTTTTTCTTGTAATTTATGTTTTAAAAAAATCAAAATATTTAAGTGCAATGAAATGTTTGTTTTTTATTTATAATGTGTTAATTAATAAATGAAATAAGTTTTGAGTGAATTCTATTCTTTAATTGAATTATTAAAGGGTGATTTTTTAAGAGCTTGATAACTTTTTTTAAAAAAAAAACGCATAAAATTTGCAAAATCTCATCGGTTCTTTATTTGAAACGTTAGATTGGTTCATGACATTTACTTTTTGAAGATAATTTCATTTAAATGTTGACCGCGGCTGCGTCTTAGGTGGTCCATTCGGAAAGTCCAATTTTGGGCAACTTTTTCGAGCATTTCGGCCGGAATAGCCCGAATTTCTTCGGAAATGTTGTCTTCCAAAGCTGGAATAGTTGCTGGCTTATTTCTGTAGACTTTAGACTTGACGTAGCCCCACAAAAAATAGTCTAAAGGCGTTAAATCGCATGATCTTGGTGGCCAACTTACGGGTCCATTTCTTGAGATGAATTGTTGTCCGAAGTTTTCCCTCAAAATGGCCATAGAATCGCGAGCTGTGTGGCATGTAGCGCCATCTTGTTGAAACCACATGTCAACCAAGTTCAGTTCTTCCATTTTTGGCAACAAAAAGTTTGTTAGCATCGAACGATAGCGATCGCCATTCACCGTAACGTTGCGTCCAACAGCATCTTTGAAAAAATACGGTCCAATGATTCCACCAGCGTACAAACCACACCAAACAGTGCATTTTTCGGGATGCATGGGCAATTCTTGAACGGCTTCTGGTTGCTCTTCACCCCAAATGCGGCAATTTTGCTTATTTACGTAGCCATTCAACCAGAAATGAGCCTCATCGCTGAACAAAATTTGTCGATAAACACATTTCGAACCGAACACTGATTTTGGTAATAAAATTCAATGATTTGCAAGCGTTGCTCGTTAGTAAGTCTATTCATGATGAAATGTCAAAGCATACTGAGCATCTTTCTCTTTGACACCATGTCTGAAATCCCACGTGATCTGTCAAATACTAATGCATGAAAATCCTAACCTCAAAAAAATCACCCGTTATTATTTAATATGTAATATGTACATACATACGTCTAATTCAACAAACGAAGCTAAGACAGAACGCGACATCCCGACGCCAACAAACATACATATGTGTGTACGTATGTTTATCTATTATTCTTTGGTCTTCGAGTGCCACTCGAGTGTGTTGATCACAATCAACACGTGCACGACACACCCGAAAATATAATATACACAAAATCCGAGTTTGCTGCTTGAACCCGAAGCTGCTCTCTGGTGGACACTCGCTTGTGATCGTTTTGAAGAGAGTATGATCAAACAGACTCGAACACACAGAAAGCAGCTGCCGGGTGTGCCACTCGATCGAACCCATTGCTGCCGATTGTGGCGCTCGCTCGTGATCGATTTTTAATGAGGGTGATCGAACAGGTTCGAACACACCCAATGCAGCTCTCTGATATATATTTATATACCGTATATATATATATCGAAATATAAATATTTTAACTGTCATTTACTGCTTACCTTCGTGTATCAAAACACAAAATATCTCCAAAAAAAAAATTCAAGTATTTTACTTGCACAAGTGTCTGGCGATACCCCTTATGCTTGATCAAGCAATAGGCAGGATTGCCTTAAATAAGTAAGCTAAAGTAAAGGCAAACAAACAAAAAAAATACATATATACATAGAAAAAGAAAATTACATATTTACATATATGCACGAATTTAATATACATATATACGCTTTATTATACTTAAAATTTTATCATACGTATATATACATATATACTCAGCCGTTGAGAGCAAGTGCACTACCGGAACATTTGCTCATCTACATACATATATGTGAATATATATTTAAACTCTTTATCATACTTACATATCTATACTCATTCGTTGGAGAGCATCTAATTGCACTACCGGAATTTGTGCTCACCATAATACTTACATACGTATGTACATATTTACGCAACAGTAAGAGAGTGTACATATGCAAATCAAAGTGCACAAACGATTTTATTTTACTTTTATTTTGTTTGGTTTTTCTATGCGCGCAAGTTAACGATAGCCTCCGCATAGAAACCTTAGCATAACTGTAAACAAAATTGCATCTTTGCACTCTGCAATTACACTGCCTCATAAACTAGAAACATAATTCACTTTTCTGATTATTTAAGAATTCGATACGCTTTTTCCGTTCTGTATCCAAAAATCCATATCGCTCGCCCTCACACGAAGGCATAACAATAACAATCATAAATAAACCACTTAACATTCCGTTGGAATTTGATGTCACAGCTAAAAATGTAATTTAACACTTTGTTCTGGACTCAATCAAGCTGATGCTTACACTTCAGCTCCAACCTTAAGTAAACAAAACTAAATTGTATAAATACTAGTATTTTAGAAATAAAGAATTGATTTGTATCTTACAATTCAGAGTAACCACAAGCGTTTTTATTTAATCCGCGCGTTAGCGGATGTAAAATATATATTTTTTTTTAAATTCCCTCGTTACGGGAATTAATTCGCACGCTCAGAGGAAAAACAAAATACTCTTGCTTACAGGTACTCATAATATAAGTACATATATACGAAACATTATACCCTACTAGAGTACCACAAATTTTTTCATACCTTCGGCAAAAAAAAAAAAACGCATTCACAAGAAATTAATCGGTTCGGTAGAGATAATATTAAATATCATAATATATATTTTTACATAAATAACCAAATAAATAAACTATTGCGAAAAATTTATTTTACTTGTTCAAAGTCCAAATTGGCACATTTTCGGCAATACCCCTTGTTCTTTGGTAAGCAAAAACAAGCAGGATTGCGTACTTATGTACAAAGTGCATTGATCTCTTTTACGAGCAGTCATTTGCAAGTACATACAAACGGATTCGTCTATAGGTATACCCTATAAGACATATGTATAAACACAATACCAATTATAATTAAAAATAAATTTTGCAATTTGAATAATTAAATAAATAATAAATTTTACTAGTTTCGAGAATAACAAACAGAATTTTTTATTTAATCCGAAAAAAAACGAAACACGGTATTTGATTTAATTCGAAAAAAAAATTATATATTCTATTATTAATAAAAGATTTCGTGGAGAAATAACGAATATGTTCAAAGTCAATCAGTTTACACTGATAGAAGTTTTTTGATAAAATTGAACTTTTCTAAATGAACGCAGATTCTAAAGAATCTAAATCTTCTCAATTACTAAAAGTACCAAAAATGCTTTCGGACGAAAAAAGTCCATGTACACCTGCAGAAGCTACACGCTCAAAGCAAGGTGTTACAAAACAAAAAAGGGAGAAAGACATTATATACAGTAAATTTATTGCTGAGAGTGACAGTTTTATAAAATACTGCACTCGATTTTCATCTTCGCCGATTCAAGGTAATTCTGAATCGGCATTAGAAATCAAAAAAGAAAATCTGGACAATTTTTGGATACGTCTCCAAGCTTCTTATGACGCAATAGTAGAATCTGATGACTCAGATCTACCAGAAAATTTCAAATCCTCGGCTTACGCCAAATATGAAAATTGCTTAGACCAATTTGAAGAAACGAAAGCAATGATTACAGATCAATTGAAACTAATTAAAGCAATTGCACCTACTCCACTTCCGCGAGTAGAAATGCCACAAGTACAAAGTCAAGAGGCAAGTTCAGGCATCCACCTCAAGGTGCCCGCATGTGACACAGGAATTTTTCATGGGGGTTATGAACAATGGCCGTCCTTCCGGGACATGTTCACAGCCGTTTACATAAACCACCCAAAATTATCTAATGCACAAAAATTGTATCACCTCCGATACAAAACGAAAGGTCAAGCTGGCGTCATAGCAAAACAGTTCGCATTAAGTGACGACAATTTTAATATGGCTTGGGAAGCTTTAAAATCAAGATACGAGAATGAACGAATGTTGGTCGATAAGCAGATAACAATTCTAATGAACTTGCCAAAAATACAAAAGGAAACCAGTGAAGAATTTATCAAAGTTCAATCCACTGTTTCCAATTGTTTGTCGATTTTATCGACCCAAAACATTCCCACAGACAACTGGGACCCTATACTGGTAAATATATGCACAGCAGCATTGCCAGAAAAGTCTTTATTATTGTAGGAGCAATCGCTCTCATCAAGGAAAAAGTGCCCAACGTGGCAACAAATGAAAGATTTTCTCACTACCCAGTACGAAATCGCAGAAAGGGTAGACAAAAAAATAAATACAAGTAAACCAAAAGGTATTCAGCAAGACTTCAATAGAAGCTTCCACAAGACCCAAGCCAATAGCAACAACAATTTAAATAGAAGCTTCTTCAAAACGCAATCGTTCTCATCTGAACAGAATAAATATAGATCATGCGAACTATGTACAGGAGAGCATAAGCTCAAATCTTGCGAGAGATTTAAAAAATTGAATATTATCGACCGCAACAATTTCGTAAAAACTAAAAGACTTTGTACAAACTGTCTGTCACATGCGCATACACTCAAAGAGTGCGAAAGCAAATTTAACTGCGTCTATTGTCATAAACGACACCATTCGATGCTTCATATTAATAATTTTTCCAGCTTACCCCCAAACAGCGCAAATATCAAAAGAGCCGCGGGTTTAGTTGCAACAACAAATCCCGAAGTGCCAAGTTCACAAAATTGCCAAGAAGCACCATGCTGCTCAAAGGCATTAACAACTCAAACGCTACACAGCGAAAATCAAAGTAGGGAACTACTACCCACAGCAGTCGTCTCCATCGAACATCGAGGAGAACTGTTTAAGCTCAGAGCCCTAATAGACCAAGGATCACAACGATCTTTCATAGCGTCTAGGGCACAAAATAGGCTAAATCTGCCAACAAGACAAGCCAACTTTGAAATTACGGGAATGGGCGGAAGAGTAGTTCAAAACTCAAATAAAATCTGCCCCATTGGAATTCTCAAATGGGTACCTCAATTCACAATTGAGAAAATTTTGGGAACTTGTTAAAATCACAAACGTATGTAGACGATATTCTGTCTATCACAGTCTTCCACAAGCATACGAATCACTATCACAAGTAATCCAAGCCCTCAAATCCACAGGGTTTCCATTAAAAAAGATTACGGCAAATCACCCTACTATATTAAAAAATATACCAAAAGAAAACTTGTTGGACACTAATTTCCTTATTTTCGAAAAGGAAAGTACAACAAAAACTCTGGGCATCCAATGGAATGCGATATCGGACCAGTTCTCATACACGACAGAGTCCATAATCGCATTATCCGCCATAACAAAGAGGCAAATTTTATCCTCAATGGCAAAACTTTTTGACCCTTCAGGATGGCTTGCGCCAATTATGATACAAGCGAAAATCCTGATACAAGAATTATGGCTAGATGGTACCGACTGGGACGAGCAAGTAAAACCACTTCGTTTAGAAAAGTGGTCCCAGTTCGCGAGCAATCTAAAAGATATCACACAAATACAAATCCCACGATGGGTAAATTATTTCCCAGAGCACAAAGTCGAACTACACGGCTTTTGTGACGCCTCTGAAAAGGCGTCTTGCGCCACTATATATGTTCGCACACAAAGCGACAAGGCGACCACAAGCCACTTACTAGTTGCAAAAGCAAAAGTGGCTCCTCTAAAAACCATAAGTCTACCACGACTAGAACTATGTGGTGCACTACTACTAGCCAAACTAGCATCCATAGTGCAAACACAACTGAATATGACAAAAAATAAATTATATCTCTGGTCCGATTCCGAGATTGTAATAGCCTGGTTGGAAAAACCACCACATGCATGGAAGACGTATATCTCCCATCCAACGTCTCAAATTCTTGACCTAGTGGGATCAGCCACTTGGCGACACGTAGCCAGTGCTGACAATCCTGCTGATCTAGGTACAAGAGGGTGCAAACCTCTGCATCTTGCCACCACCACCCTCTGGTGGAATGGCCCTCGATGGTTAACAGAATCTCCCGATTCTTGGCCACAATCGCCAATGCGCAACATAATTGCCCCCGAAAGTCGAAAAATCGACACCTACTACACAATATTGGATGATATCGACATCCTTGAATGATGTTCATCGTTCCCCCGAGCACTCAGAGTAGTCGCCTATATTCTCAAATTCGCAGAGCGACTCAAACTTAAGGTAAAGGGAGCAACTTGCCCCCAATGCGATACATTGACGCACCGAGACTTACAAAAAGCAAAGGTCGCTCTTATCGCATCAACCCAAACGCGGTACTTCAGCCGCGACCTGGGGTTACTAAGAGAATCGAAGCCAATTGACAAAAAAAGTTCACTCTTAGTACTAAACCCATTTATAGATACGAAGGGGCTACTTCAGGCAAATGGTCGGCTTGTCAATTCAAGCCTAACGTATAACGAACGTCATCCCATTGTTATACCAGAGAGATCGCAACTTGCCACATTGTATCTTAATTATGTCCACGTACTATTATTACATGCAGAACACCGCCTCATGCAACAAATAGTCCGCCAGGAGTTTTATATCCCAAGACTCAAGCCAAAGATAAAGAAATGCATTTTTTCGTGCAAGATCTGCACTATGCATAAACAAAAGATGGGAACACAGATTATGGCAGCACTTCCACCGGAACGCTGCAACTTTACTCTGCCCTCCACTATCACAGGTGTCGATCTTGCTGGGCCTTTTCAAATAAAGGCGTCCATGCTAAGGTCTCCCACACTGATGAAAGGCTACGTGGCTGTCTTTGTCTGTTTTACGACAAAAGCAGTACACCTTGAGCTATGTACTAATCTGACAAAAGAGGCTTTCCTGGCGGCATTTGCTCGCTTCGTCGGACGACGTGGTTTTCCGTCAAAGCTCATGAACGACAACGGCAAGACATTTATAGGTGCTCAAAGAGCCACCGAAAAACAGTTAGTGGACTTTATCAAACAAGTTTCACCTGAGATTGTACAAAAGTACGCTCCCCAAGGCATTAACTGGCAGTTCATCCCTCCAAGCGCTCCTCACATGGGTTGTTTATGGGAATCAGCGATAAAAAGCTTTAAATCCCACTTTAAAAAAGTAGCTGGAAACTACAAATTTAACTCTGAAGAATTTACAACATTATTAATTCGTATTGAAGCCGTTCTCAATTCACGGCCATTGACGACACTCTCGCAAGATCCCTCAGATCTAACAGCTCTTACACCAGGGCACTTTCTCAAAGGAGCACCCATTCTGGCCATATCTGAGCCAGGGGTGGAGTCGCTTTCCTTGCTAAATAGATGGGAAAGAATTAAAATTCTCCATAATGATTTCAGCCGCCGATGGAAGGAGGAGTATATAAAGGACCTTCACAAAAGGTACCGCTGTAAAGCTCCCGAAAAGGCGCCAAAGCTTGGAGATTTTGTCCTAATACACGACGATTGTCTCCCCCCAACAGAATGGCGGCTTGGTCGCATAGAGAAGCTTCATTACGGCTCCGACGGTCATATCCGAGTAGTTGATCTCCGTACGCAAAACGGAACGCTGATCAGACCGCTCGTTAAGCTATGCTTCCTACCAACCGCAGATAATAGCGAAAATGCGCGTAATGAACAATCCGTACAATCCGAACAATAATACCGACACGCAGAAATTGAAACATCCGTTAATAACTAAAACCGAAATCAATCGCACATATGATAAATCAAAAAGATATTAAAAAATAATGGGTAGATTAGTAAACTCTGACAAACCAAATAAAGTTGGTTACAAATCGCACAATTTCATAATATATAGAAATGAGTTGCAACTAAATACGACTTTTTCTCCGTACAGGCAAACATGGATACAGAAAGCATGTCAACTCCAACGCCAACACTGCGATCGGCCATCAGTGTGCCCCGTCCTGGGGTTGTCCCAACAGCGGCGCCCCGTACAGTCACCGCAACCGTACCGTCAACTGCAGTTCGTAATGGCACACGAGCACCTGTACCCACACCGTCACCACCGGCGGAGCCGCATCGCATACGATGCCCCCTTTGTCGCCGCCCCCATCGACTGCAACACTGTGGGCTCTTTAAGGGCATGTCACCCATCCAGCGGCAGCAAGTAGCACAGGCGCATGGGCATTGCAACAATTGTCTGGCACACACGCACGCGACTGAGGACTGTGACTCTGAGGCTTTGTGCCAAAAGTGTGGCAGGCAGCATCACACGCTGCTCCCCCGCACCCCACGACGTGAGGTCGGTCGGCCACCTGCCACTCGCAGACCGCAGCAAACCAACCGTGTGGCACGACGACGAAGACCGGCACTACCCCCTGAGTCCCGTCTATGGAGTCCGCGAAACGCAGCACCCACCAGGCGCTATCGTCAAAGGCCACACTACGGGCGCGCGTTCGGACTTAGCAACGTTGTGGCAACGTTGCAACAACTCCAGCGAATGCTAGGCTGAACATTCGCCTAGGGGGGCCGGGATGGCTAAATGAGTTAAGCTTCCCGCCCTCATACACCACTACACCACACAACACACCACTCACAAAGCAACACTGGCCCACTCACCACACTTGGAGACAACACTCATCGACTGGAAGCAGAAGTCTACACCCACACACACACCAATACACGCCGTACATCAACCCACTATAACTCTCCACAGCCCAACCCTCGTCAAGGAAGAAGCCGCACTTTTTTCGATCGCGATTTTCGAGCAACACACATCGGCGCACGTTTCTATACATTTTTGAACTTTCGGCACGCAGCTCCACGTTTTTTATATATATATTTTTTTCGTCATCTCCGGCGCGCAGCTCAACCACCGTTCCCACATTGGGAGATCCTCTACGCGCAGCAGCTAAACCAACACATTATCATCGTATCATTTTATGAAAACATATATGTACACTTCCACTGGTACCCGACCAGGGAGTCCACTAACTCAATACATAATCCATTTTTATATACATTTTTGTGTCACGCCTTCACTGGTATCCGACCAGGAGGTTTTTATTATAACCTTTTCGTTGCTTTCAATAAAATTGTTAACTTGAAGTGAACAACAAAATTCTTATATATTGCGTCCTAAAAGGAGTGGGTATTTAAAAACAAGTGGTAAGTTTTATCTAGTAATAATGTGATAGTAGCGTATTATCGAAAAGCCATTAATTGTTTTTACTCTCTTTTGTATGTCCAATTTATTTTCATTTTTGTATATTCCTGATTTAATATAGCAACTAGTTGCTCCTGTATCTATTAATATTTTAAAGTTTTGACCAGTAACCCTGTCATTTAGAAAAATATATGGCAGAGTTAATTTTGGCCTAAAAAAATGATCCTCCTTAACCCTGCTGTTAGGTTAAGACCATTTGGTCCAATTCTTTTTTTTTTTTCTTTGTAACATGCAAAACGGGGGAACCCCTCGCCTAGTTTTTATTTTACCAGAGTTGAATAAATAATAAAATAATAATAGTTAGCAAGTATTGAACTAAACTAAATATAAAGACTAAGATTAAATTGTTATTTTGTATGAAAACTGCAGTATGGACCAAATGGTCTTCTAACCTAAGGTTCGTAAGTTTTTTTTAACCTAACAGCAGGGTTAATATTATTAATGCGCTGTGTCTTAGTCGGTGGCTGCACATTCTGTTGTGTACTTCCATGTTATTGAATCTGTTGTTATTAAAAGTATGTTGCCTGTTATTGTTGTTAGGATTTGAATAGTTTTGATTTTTTTCAAATTGTAATGTGAAGGACGCTCGCATATTGTTAGATTCTAATTCTTGTGCTTTTGCTAAAGCATTTGGTAAATCGCTTGGCGATAGTGAAAATAGTATGTCTGCTAAGTTTCCGTTTAATCCCGTTATGAATGTGCGTAAGGCATCCCGCCTATTTTTAGCATCAAATTCTTTAGTTACGGCACTATCTGATCCGTAAGTCATTATAGTTTTGTTTATTAGCAAGGTTAATTTCTCATTAACTTTATTATAATATTCAATTATGGAGTAATTGCCTTGACGCAGGATACTCATTTCTTGCTCAATTATATGAGCTGGTCGCTTATCGGCGTAAGCGAGATCTAATCGTGCTAAAATAGCATCAAAATTTAAAACTGTTCCGTGCATTGTTAGCCGATTCTCTCCAGCTAACATATTTATTCTGTTTTCCCCCAAATTCTGGTAAAGACTTTACTACTTCTAGGGATTCGTCACAGCGAATCTCTGAATTTATTACTTCAGGTTTGTAATCGGTTATTGTTGTAGACTTCGTTAAGTCTTCTATTTGCCTGCGAATTTCAGATATTTCTAATCTAAGTGATCGTTCGTTGCGGCAATTAGTCTTGCGACTAAGGTCCAATTTGGCTACTTAAAGCCATTTTTGATTAATTAATTTTTTCATTTCTTTTCCTTTAAATATGGATAATTTTCAAATTTATGGTTGCCTTTATAGTAATCGCAATAATGCAACCTTTCGTATTTTGGAGCACTTATATTACTCCCCATTTAAAACAAATCTTCCTTTTTTGATATTTGTATCATCTCTATAGTCTCAGACATAATTGTCTCCTGATTATAATAATCCTCAAGTGTGGCCTTTTTATCTTTTCCTATAAAACGAAAAACTTTCTCCATACATTTAATTTATCTTTATTTAGATCCTGTTGAAGATAGTCGTTTACTAACACTATGCATGTCATTGCATTATTTACGTCATTACATTCTTTACATACTGTCATTCTCACATTTACATGTATAAGTATTAGTTATTACTTTGTTCTTTAATTCTTCTTGTAATATAACATTCTTTCTTCTGGATTAAAACCTCGTGGAGTGAACATCAACTTTTAGTTTGTCTCTAAATATATACTTAATTATCTCTGCAATCCTATCAGGTTATGGGCCCAGGATCGCAAATTTGTTTAAATTTTGAGAGTTTATAAGACTAATGAGTGATATCGAGAATTCAGAAGCGTTTTTGCCAAAAATTGAAATCAGTAAAGCTAGCAGGTGCTTTGATACGGCTGAAGTAATGGCTACGATTACTTCGTCAACATCTTCTCGGATCGAGTTGCTTTCCAAGGACAATTTCGACACTTGGAGCATGCAAGTGGAAGCATTGCTGACTAAAAATGATTTGTGGGAGTATGTAAATGGTTCTAATTTGATACCGGCAGAGACTGACACTGCAGCAAGAAGCGCTTGGTTGAAAGCTGACAAGAAAGCTAAAGCAGATTTGGTTTTGTCAATTCAGCCATCCGAACTAAAGCAAGTCAGGGGTTGTGAGACTTCGCGGGAAGTGTGGCTGAAACTAGAATCGATTTATGCGTCAAAAGGACCAGCACGTAAAGCAACATTATTGAAGCAGTTGATGTTGCAAAAGTTAGATGAAAGCGATGACGTGAAAGAGCACATGGCGAAATTTTTCGATGCGGTAGATAAGTTGGAGAGCATGAATGTGCAGATAAACGGTGATCTGTTATGTATCATGCTATTGTATAGTTTACCGTCTACTTATGAAAACTTTCGGTGCGCAATAGAATCACGCGATGCGCTTCCATCAGCTGAGGTACTGAAAATAAAAATAATAGAGGAGAGCGAAGCGCGTAAGCAATCGGCTAGTAATACAGTAATGGCTATGGCCGCGAAATCACATGTGCAAGATAAGCTGAGTAGGAAAAAGTTCATAAAGAATAAAAGGGAATTCCGATGCTTTAAGTGCGGCGCATTAGGACACAAGGCGAGCTCTTGTTCTGTTAGGAGTAATAATGGTGTTCACGGAAAAGATTCCAATAATTCCAAACATTTGGCATATTGTGTTGATGAAACGTATGCAGCATATCATTCTGCAATAGAAGAAAAATTTCTTGGGGATATGCGTGGAAGACGAGCATGGGTATTGGATAGTGGGTGTACTGCTCATTTGTGTAGTGACGAGTGCATGTTTAAGACCGTGGAAAAATCATCCAAAGTCAAGTTGAATTTGGCAAGTCAACAGGCGTGTGCAGATGTACGAGGTGAAGGTGTGGTAAATTTGTCAGTGACAGGCGCAGATGGCCAGCGAGTAGTTGAGTTACAAAATACGTTGTTGGTTCCGGAACTGCGCACAAATTTAGTTTCGGTGGCAAAAATTACTAACAAGGGACATAAAGTGACATTTACCAAAGATGGAGCGTTTGTATCCAACGCAAGTGATGAAATTACCTTGATTGCTGATCGCATGGGTGATTTATATTACGTCAGAGAAAGCAGCGAGTGTGCTTCTATTCAGGCGAAGTGCTCCGAACTGTTGAAGTGGCATTATCGTCTGGGTCATCTTAACGGGGCTGATTTATCAAAATTGGTAAGAGATGGCATAGTTCCTGTCTCTGATATTGACGAGGTGAAGCAACTGATACAGTGCGAAGTGTGTATATTAGGCAAAATGTCTGCGTTACCGTTCAATAGAGGCAGAGTGCCTTGTTCAGAACCAATGAGAATTATACATTCTGATGTTGTGGGACCGTTCAGAGAAGAATCCATTGAACGAGCTCGATATTTTGTCACCTTTATAGATGATTGTACAAGGTGGTGCGAAATATACTTACTAAGGCAGAAGTCTGACGTTTTCGAAGCATTCAAGATGTACCAAAGTTTCATGGAAAGACAGACTGGGTTTAAAATTAAATGTTTGCAGTCCGATAATGGACGTGAGTATCTAAATAATGAATTTAATAAGTATCTTTCAGAATGTGGCATAGCTCGTCGGCTAAGTGCTCCCAGGACGCCTCAACAGAATGGAGTCGCAGAACGAATGAATAGAACACTGCTGGACATGACTAGGTGTTTGTTATTGCAGTCTGGTCTCGGTCATACTTTTTGGTCAGAAGCTGTGGCATCTGCTTGCCATATAAGAAACAGATGTCCATCCCGAACATTAGGTGGGAAATCGCCTTATGAATGCCTAAATAAGGTAAAGCCAAGTGTTAAACACTTCAAATCGTTTGGATCAAAGGTAATGGTGCTTGATAAAATACCAGATAAAAATAAACTGGCGCCTAGATGTCAAGAAGGTGTGTTTGTTGGGTATCCCAGAGAAACAAAGGGTTATCGTGTGTGGATACCGAAGGCGCATAAAGTCATATGTGCACGTGATGTCCGGTTTGTTAGCGAACATCAACTGATTTCGAATCCAATAAATAAATCTAGTGATCTGCTGCTACCACTTAAAATTCCTGAAGAGAATTACAGTAATTGTCGTAAATTTGTAGATTTTTCTCATTCTCAAACCGATGAAAACGGAATTAGCGAACCAACAGCAGTTGCGGATTGTGAATTAGAAGAAATTCGGAGAGCGCCAGGTAGGCCAAAACTGATGCGAATGGGAAATAGAGGAAGACCGCGAAAAGTGTTTCGTAGTCGTGTTAATTCAGAGCCATCACTGAAAACGGCACATCCAGAGAGCGGCAACGATAGTGCAGGAGACGATGTTGTGTTTGCTGGTATGGCTGAGGTTAGCTTACAAGATGCTTTAAATGGGCCTGAGAGTGATGAATGGCGCGACGGATTGGAATGTGAAGTAATTAATATTATTAAAAATGATACATGGGATATTGTTCCGGTCGATCACAACAAAAATATAGTGGGATGCCGTTTCGTTTTGACAAATAAGTATGGGTCAGACGGTAAGATCGAGCGACGCAAAGCGCGTCTTGTAGCCAAAGGGTACGGTCAAAAATATGGTATAAATTATACTGGCACTTATGCTCCAGTAGCACGTTTAGAATCGATTCGGTTATTACTTGCATTGTCGGCTCATTTTAATCTCACTATCTGGCAGTTTGATGTTGTAAGCGCATATCTGAATGGAACGTTGAACGAAAAAGTGCTCATGAAGGTACCAGACATGCTATATGATATTTTGCAACGAATAACAATGAAATTTGATAAAAATTGCGACGTTGGCATTAAAGCATCAAAAATGATAAAAGAACTAAACGAAGGAGGTAATGCGTGTCGACTTAAGAAAGCCCTCTATGGCCTTAAGCAAGCTGGTAGGCAGTGGTATGCCAAACTTAAATCGAAGTTGATAAGTATGGGATTAAAGCCCACTGAAAATGAATCATGTTTATTTTATGGTTATTTTGAGAATAACTTAGTTTTACTCCTTGTATATGTAGACGATCTACTTATTGCGTCACGTGAAGTGAATATTATTCACAAATTAAAGCAACAACTTTTGAAATATTTTGATATTAAGGACCTTGGTAGAGCAAATTATTGTCTTGGACTAGAGATTAACCAAATGGATGGTAAGATTACTTTAAAGCAAAGTGGCTACATAAAAGCATTATTAAGGAGATTTGGAATGAGTGAGTGCAACCCGGTTGCTACACCTTCAGAGTTAAAGATAAATTTAGTTGAAAATAATTCAATTGATAAACTCTGTCCATATCGTGAATTAATTGGAGCTCTAATGTATATGTCCATTGCATCAAGGCCAGACATAGCAAACACCGTGTCAAGACTAGCGCAGTTTGTCACGAATCCATTGAAATGTCATTGGAATGCTGCCAAACGTATTTTAAGGTATCTTGCCGGTACTGCCAATAGAAGCTTGCTGTATCAAAAATCCGATTTGCAGCTAGTTGGGTACACTGATGCTGATTGGGGAGGCTGCACAACTGATCGCCATTCCTACACGGGATACGTTTTCTTGCTCAGCGGTGCTGCGATTAGCTGGAAGTCACAAAAACAACGCACAGTCGCTCTTTCGTCCACAGAAGCTGAATATGTGAGCTTGGCGGAATCAGCAAAAGAAGCAGTGTATTTGCGTAGTCTCTTAAATGAGATTGGTTTACAAAAACTCGCTGATGTAATAATTTATGTGGACAACAGAGGTGCGCAGTGTATGGCTAATGATCCTGTTTTTCATGCGCGTACCAAGCACATTGATATCAAACATCATTTTGTGAGAGAGTGCATTAGCGCAGGATTATTTTCATTGAGGCACGTATCTTCTCAAGAGATGACTGCGGATGTGATGACGAAACCATTGACGCGAGGAAGCCACGACAGATGTCTTAACGGACTTGGTTTGTCCACCGAATGACCTGCATATTGAAGGGGCGTGTTGAAGATAGTCGTTTACTAACACTATGCATGTCATTGCATTATTTACGTCATTACATTCTTTACATACTGTCATTCTCACATTTACATGTATAAGTATTAGTTATTACTTTGTTCTTTAATTCTTCTTGTAATATAACATTCTTTCTTCTGGATTAAAACCTCGTGGAGTGAACATCAACTTTTAGTTTGTCTCTAAATATATACTTAATTATCTCTGCAATCCTATCAGATCCCTTTCTTTTTTGTTAATCCTATTGACTTCTACAAATCCTTCAAGATTTCTAACTATTCTGTCTATTTCGTTATAGTCCAAGTCAGTTGGTAAAGCATCTGTCATTTTGTTGTTTTTTATCTTATACTTTTTATTTTTGATCCTTTCTAGGAAAGGAGACTCTTTTATTCTGGAGAGTCTGAAGTTCAGAATCGCAGAATTGAGTTTTTGTTATAAACCGGAAGGTCCCCCTTGCGGTGGTGAATCGCGGTTTTAAAAATATTTTATTATATGGCTGGTCGAGCCTTCAATTATTCTTAATGGTTTAAACTTAATTGCTTAAATTTATTGGCTTAAATATTATATGTATATATTTAATATATGTATATTACTTAATATGATTGGGTTTATTTCCCATTTAATTAATAAATATGGTTTTACTTACAACTAATTTTATGTTGTTGCTGCTATTGCTGCTGTTGTTACCTTTGCTGTTGCGGATATTGTTGCCTTTGCTGCTGCTGTTGCTTTTTGAGTAGAATTTTGGCGGTTGGTTATGCGATGGTCGTCGTTGGCGGCCGTGTGTGAGGTTTAGATGAAATAAGATGTTTTTTGGCGAAATTTCTGATTTACAGAAATTTTTTGATTCTTTTGTTTTTATGATGGGCTTATTTCTTTGAAATTTTCACAAATGTTCATAAATGTTCACTTTCAGTTTTTTTCTTAAATTCAAACTTTGAAATCACTTTATATTTGCGTTTAAAGCGTATTACCTCTCGCATGAGGTTTATTGTATGTTTAATGGTTCCGGCACCGGTGTTCGTAACGGTCGCGATTAATGGTTATGTTTAATGGTTCCGGTACCGGTGTTCATTAATCAAGACCGTTACGAACACGTGCCCTTAACGTTGGGCGCCAATTAACTTCCCTTGCGTGGGAAGTATTAAAAAAAATGTATTCCGTTCCGTTACGGGCGGTAAAAATAAAACACAAGTGTTGGTTTGAGTGCGATAATATAGGCATATACGGTACTTTTGACATTTCATGCTGCTCTGCTTCATCTGTTGGACACATTTCATTACTCAGACGTTGATTTAAGTCGATTGGTGTCGCAACCGGATTGCTGCTAGACATTCCGAAACGGTTCAGCATATCGAAGATATATTGCGATTGATCTATTTCTATAGTACCCTTTGTATTTCGAACCGAACACTGATTTTGGTAATAAAATTCAATGATTTGCAAGCGTTGCTCGTTAGTAAGTCTATTCATGATGAAATGTCAAAGCATACTGAGCATCTTTCTCTTTGACACCATGTCTGAAATCCCACGTGATCTGTCAAATACTAATGCATGAAAATCCTAACCTCAAAAAAATCACCCGTTATATGGTGCGCTTTGATCATCAAGATGATCTCTCAATACGCTTGCCGATAATGCACTGATTTTTATTAGTAAAAGCACTTATATTTATATTCTTATAATTCTTGCTTATTACTAAAGATGCTTTGACATTACATTAAGTGATGAAATGCCAGAGCATTGGATTTCCAATTATTCTCATTATCAAAACAAATAATGGAATATTGAATGATGCTTACTTATCAAAACAAGTGATGTATTGATTTCTTATTAATTAAAGTATTCTGCTGACCAAGCAGTAATACTGTAAGAAGATACAATTTGTTTACGTTTATCATTAGGTATCTGTGTGGCTGCTGCCGTTAACTTGCAGGCACCTCGAGGTGGATGCCTGAACTTGTCTCTTGATTGTCTATTTGTGGCAGCTCTACTCTACTGTGGGGAGTAGGGGCAATTGCTTTAATGAGCTTTAATTGATCGGAGATCGTTTCTTCATATTGGTCCAAGCAGTTTTCGTAAATATCGTAAGCAGATAATTTAAAATTTTGTGGTAGATCTGAGTCGTCAGAATCTACAATGGCGTCATAAACCGCTTGGAGGCGAGTCCAAAAATTTTTTAGATTTTGATTTTTTATTTCTAGTAACGATTCCGAGTTTTCGTGAATCGGTGAGGAGGCAAATCTAGTGCAGTATCTAATTAAACTGTCACTTTGTGAAATGAATTTAGCAACCTGATTTGAGCGTGTAGCTCCTGCAGGTGTATTTTGATTGGTGTCGAAATAATATTTTTTATTTATATTTTAGTTTGAAAATTTATTTGAATTAATTACTTTTAAAAAACCGCGTTTTTTATTTATCAAAGTATTTGATGTCCGAATGATTTTTTATTTAGGTACACCCTAATACTTGGACTTATGTACATATATGTATGTTTGTATGTGCGTATGAAGTTGCTTATGTTTTGTGCAATTGAGAGCTCGTCGAAGAGATCAATATGCTTTGTACATAAGTATGCACGAATTGTTTGTTATGCTTTGTTCGTAAGCAATTGAGAGCTCGTTAGAGAGATCAATTAGCTTTTTGCCCACAATCCTGCTTGTTTTTGTTTGCCAAAGAACAAGAGGTATTGCTGGATAATTGTAAATGTGGACTTTGAACTTTTGGTTCTTTTAAGATTTTGTGTTTTGCGTCACATGCAGATTTTGCCGTATGTTTGTATGTAGTAAGATTCAAATTTATATATGTATTTTTTTTGGTTGTGTTCACAAACTTATGTATATTTTGTGAAACTGATTTGTTTTGTATACGTTTCAATAAACGTATTCTGTGAGTTTCATTTTACTGTTCCGTTTAGTTATTTACGGAAAATTACTATTTTTTTTTAAATCAATTAAAATTTTAAATAATTAAATAATTTTTAAAACTTTAAATAATTTGGTAACCAGTGTAGGGTATACAATTACAGGCAGATTCTATGCCGTGTGTATATACCTACTTATATACATATGTTCGCACTGGGACGAGAGTGCGAAAGCGAAGTGGATAAAGTGCAGGTATGCTCCTTATGCACTTATGTACATATGTGCATATATATGAATGTATGTACGTATAGTAATCAATATGTTGTAATAATGTCTGATGTTATATATGTAAGCATGAACATATGTATATTAAGAATGTTTAAAATTTACTTTAAGTGTTGCTTTTTATGTTAAGATTTTAATGTTTGCCTTCCCTTACAAATTTTAAGCAATCCTGCTTATTACTTAAGCAAGTATAAAAGGTATTTAATATTTATTTTGTTGGAATATACAAACATAAGCATTAGGCATATAACAAATTTTGACGAAAAATTTGGCATACCACCACGTGGTGGCAAATATTGTACAAGTAATGAATATCATTTTTTTAGGTGATTGAGGTTCAAAAACGTTCCGCGCAAAAAGGGATCTCTAAAAAACGTCAAATTTTTTTTAATATTTTTATTTTGAAGAAAAATTAGTTTGTGGTGGGTAGGGCACTTCCCTTAGGTCCATTAAAAGGCGTTTGGAATAATAGGAAGATTATTAGGTAAATAAATATCTATTATTATGAAGAAAAACGTGTACAGTGTACAACACTTTTTTTTTGTTTTTTTCAGCAGTTTTGATAAAAAAGTAATTTTGTTTTGCGCGGAAACTTTTTTGCAATTTCGCAAAAACAAAAAATAATGGGGTTCATACTTTTCTATTCGACTATGGTATGCCGTTTTTCGTATTTGCAAAAATTGTAAAAAGTTATATGCCTAATAAGCATATACAGGCATTCAATTTTATATTTATTATATGTTATGATGTCCACACTTATGTATACATATGCATATGGTATATACATACATATGTATATATCATATGTAAAGCGTATTTTTTATTACAAGTTTTATATCAGATAAAACTGTAACATGAGTTATACATATTTGCATATATTAAGTTAAAATGAAAATAATACGCTGTGCTCCAGCTGATTACCACCTTGTGCTGCTGTGTTGCTATGTGTTAGTATATTTGTTTTAATGTTCGCGCCCGTTTGTTTTTTTTTTATTGGTGCTTTAGTTTTTCGCGCCCGATTTATCGTTTGTTCTTAGCTTTCGCGCGTTTGTGTTCTTTGTTTTTTTTTGTTTATTGAAATTGTTTTGCATATTTTGTTTTGTAAGTTTATGCTCTTGTCACCGCAGCTTTGTTTTTTTTTCTCTCGTATCACTGCACTTTCTTTTTTTTTTTGTTTTTGCTTGTTTGGTTTTTTTTGTAGGTTTTGATTACATCGTCCTTTATGTTATTATTTAAGTTAATCTATCTGTGAAATATGAATATATGTGAAAATATTTAAGTTTTTAGTAAAAAAATGAATTATATGACCACCACTGTATATATATATA
Source organism: Bactrocera dorsalis (assembly GCF_023373825.1). Lineage (NCBI taxonomy): Eukaryota > Metazoa > Arthropoda > Insecta > Diptera > Tephritidae > Bactrocera > Bactrocera dorsalis. The sequence continues at coordinate 68,812,347 of NC_064303.1, read as the reverse complement.
TTTTTTTTTGTTCGCTTGTTGACACTGTTTGCTTGTTTAATTTTGTAAATGCACTCGTGTTTTCTTTTTCTCCACTCTCTTCACACATACATATGTACATATATGTACATATATTTTTTGGTTTGTTTGTGAACTGCACCTTCTGTTGATTTCTTTTTTGTTTATTATGTACATACTTATATGTATGTATGTTATATAGGGATGGTGTTATTTTTTTTTGAGTTTTGTTCAGGTTGGGTCACTGCACTTTGTTGCACTGCACTGATTTTTGTTTTGTTTTAGTTTTAGTTTTTGGTTTGTACCGTCTTTTTTTAAATTTTGTCACCAAAATTTTAATTTTTTTTTCTTTGACGAAACCAATAGTGCCATTCGGAATGGCTCGAAGGACCATGAGTAAATTGCTGCTTAAATTTGCAAACCAAAGCACAAGCCACTTTATTCTTTAATAAAAATGCTCACCTTCAAATGTACAATAATTTAATACAATGTTTATTATATTCTTATAAATAATCATAATATAAAATTTATATTAACTTATATTAATTAATGTACGACGAAGGTATGTAGGTGTACAGAGCGGGTATTGCATTAGGATGCGCTAGTTTTACCGAGTAGAGGGGGTGGATGCTTAACTCATTTAAACATCCTGGACCCCCTAGGCGAATATTTTGCCTAATATTACACGTTGTTGCATGTATTTCGGAGTACTTCTGGTAGAGCACCCGAGGGCGCTGAATACGTGTAAATGCTAAAAAGGGCTTTGGTTTTAAATATATTTGGTATGGTTTAGGTGCGTATGGCTAGGACCTATATTTTGCGGGTTTATCCGACTTATTATTATAGTGAACATGTGTATGCGTTGTTTGCTCTTATTAATTTTCTTTGTGGTTATTTACAATTTCTTATTTTATTGATTTATATAAATTAATCCTTCAGTCCAAATTAATCCTGTTGTCCAGTTGTTGTTTCGATTATTCCTCAAGTCCTTACGGTTGCTATCCAGGAAATAAAAAATTGTTCTCCAGTTTTATAATTCAATAATCTTTATTAATCAAACTGTTTCTCCACTTTAATCTTCAATATTTTTCAATTTTGATTTGAAAGCTTTGTGGCATCACATTTCAAAATTTGTGATGTACAAACGTGAAATTTATACGTAAAGAAGAAATATTAAACATTTATAAACACACTCTTTGTTTTTAATACTTAAGTTGTAACGAAGCTTTTTACTGACCCTGCTTCTTACAAGTATAACTTGTTGAGGTATACTCGTCGTGTCCAGGGTTCGTTACAATAAATTTGTAAACATTGGGGCTCTTCTGCGAATCGTACTTTATTATAATCTTAATCAAAGTTACAAAATTGTCTCCCGCGTTATAGTTTTAGCTTTACAACATGTTAAATATTTTCATTTAGATGCAATTTATATAGCTACAAATGCCCCACGCATGGTACCTCTCAGTCGCGAACTTACTGGTGTACTATTAAGTAATGATGATTTTGGGTCACATTTTGATTCAAGTATTCGAACTACTGACTTAGATCTAGAAAAACGAAGCTTCGAAAGTGCGGGAAATGTGTTGGCTGACCTTTGGGGCGAGTTAGTCATTGATAATTTTCCAGTCGTTGTTGAATGTGTTGCACCAACTGTACTAGATATTGAACAGGCTATGATGTTGAAAAATAATGCTACTTGGTAAGCTAATGTACGTGAGTCACAATATTTTTTAGAAATAGTTAAATGTGAAATTATTGCATGCTGCGGTGTAAGACGTTGTAGTCGTTGGAAATTATTAAAAGAAGGATTTTTACCACCACCTGTGTTAATTAAACAGACATCAGAAGGTTATGGAGTCACAGGGAGTGATGACAACGCTAAGTTTGCTCCATTATTACTACAGATATTATTAAATCTCCAAGCATCACCCCATCTGAAACAAGTTCCATATGATAGTTATTGCCCTAGTGTCGAGTCATACTTATTTAAAAGATCGTGTAGCATATGTGGCCTATATTTTTCTTCATATTAAGCCACCAATCAACACAAACAATCACATAAAAAACAAGAGCTGTTATCTATCGCGAAAATTCGTCCTCAAAGAATTGCGGCTAGACGTGCCCGAGAGATTCTCTGTTTAATGAATGATGGCGATGCTTTATGGGTGGAAGAAGACGATGTTGATACGAAAAATGTTCCTGTCCTCCGAATTCAGAACGAAAATGAAGTGCCTGATTTACCAGCAATAAATGATATAAAGGAGTGGGTCAAAATTCCATGGACCCAACATGATTAAGTTTTGTATTTTTAATTAGCATAATTAAGTATCTACATATTATTTCTTGACTAGTCATTCGTTGTGTCTGTACTTTAATATTTAACGAAATGTTGATTTTATTAAAGATTATTCAATAAATATAAGAATAAATAGAATAACCTTTTTTTTGATAAATCCATAAAATTGGAAAATGTGTGACGTCACGAAAGGGGGAGGGGCTAGATCAAAATGTGACAACTTGTGACAAGGAGGGGGGGAGGAGTTAAAAAGTCCTTAAATTCGTGTGAGGTAATTTATGGATGGCCCCTAAGACTAAAACTTAAAAATTAGAGTCCTGTCTGATTCCCTAAGCTTTGGCACAATTTCGGCAATTCTACTGTTACTGCACCTGATACCGTTGTTGTTGTTGTCGTTTAGACAACAGTTAATCGCTGCTACTGCGCTGATATTGGAGTGTCAGTTGATGTAAAAATGCTGACGCGGACTATTCCCACGCTTACTGGCTGGTGTGGAATAGCTCTTAGAACGCTACAGTGGGCAGACTAGCAGACTAATGTGTTAACTGGCCCCCTTCTAAATCGAGGCCGCCCGCGGCCGCTTGCATGATCTTGGCTACCGCTTACTTCCTGTCATTCGTGTCCTTTAGACGTTCATTCGTCCTGCGTATCTAAAATACTAATGTTGCACCTGTAATCATAGCAACGGCCAGTACCACTAACATGCAGAGGGTAGTGCGGTTAGGGACCATTTCATGTAGCTTTCCAATGTGTCCAAGGTTCTTCAAATTAATTTTGTGCAAATACGGGAGGCTTAAAACTTCCAAATGGTCGGTCAAGTTAACAAACTGTGTTGAGGGAATCCCAGATCGGAGTCTTGCCTTCACTTTTTGATTAAAAACAGTTGTACCATTAATGGAAACATTTCCTTCGAATGTCACTAAATAAGTGCCGGATGTCGTAACCGATGATGTTTCCTCGTCCCGAACTTCGACTGTTTGGTCATTTATGATGATTAAGCCACTGTCCACCTCGATGAGCGGATCGAGCCTTGTTATTATTAAATAGTTACCTCACACATATAGAATCTGTTTCTATTTTACAGAAACTTGCAGATATCGCTGTCGTGCAGTTTTTAACTGGAATTGTTGAATTGCCGCAATCAACAACAGTATCGGTCTTCAAAAAAATTATTTTGTCGTCGTGTGCCACCGGAAAAACCCTAACTAAGCTGCATACTTTTTGAATTCTAGGAAACTTAACAATAAAGTACGATATATTATCTTTTTGAAAATTTTTTATCTTAGAATTACTTATAATATCGCTTATGCTTACATTTAAAGCGTACTTAGTGATCAATACTTTAGAAATTTCAACTGAATCCAAAATTATAGGATTTACAACATTTAATTTACCTAAAACTATGGAATAAATTATAATGTAATTTTGTATTAGAAATAATTTTGTTAACAGTCTCAGTCAATTTGTCGATCGGCTGTTGTATCTGAGTATTTATGAAAAATTGGCGGTCATTGTATTCTATAAGTTCTTGTGTCTTAAATTTTAATTCGTTAAAATCGTCGAAATCTGGAGTTCCGGCTATGTATTTTATTGCAGTGCCAATCATGTTTATGCTTCGCGCTTGTCTATGATGAATTTTGACTGTGTCAATCAATCGATAAATTTGGTAAATATCGGCCTGAAGAACTTTAGTCATATGTGATTGGGGAAAAACGTGAAAATTTTTTTCTGTTTCGCGCAAGACGGTGAGGTAATTCGTCAAATTCGTTCGATGCGTTAAGTAGTCATATTTGTCCCAAACTGCTACATTTCCGTCAATAACTGGTATGCAGTTGGATTTTGTAAAATTAATTATTTTGCTGTCGGATCTCTGAGTACAGAAAGGTATAACCCTGTAAAGGTGAAAAAAATAAAAAAATATTACCTAAGGTTACTCTTATAAACCTTCCTATTATCTATTAAAACTGTGGATCCTAGATCCTTTTGAATAGTTTTTTCCGTACAAACTTTTGTAAATTTATTGCCAATTCTTTTATTGGTCCTAACGTAAACTTTATCCCCTGGCTTGAAAAACCTCGTAAGTTTACCGCTATTGGTCCTTGCCAACTCATTTTCCTGAGCTTTAATTAATTTGCCCTTTATTTCAGTTTTAAGGTCCGAAAGCATGGAAAAATTCAGTTCGATAGGTTTCCATCCAGTTACTGAATGAATTGATCTATTGTATTTTGCAGTAGCAAGAAGTATTAATTCATTGGTATCATTTGTAGCTTGTTCTAGCTTAGTGCATCTAGTTATTTCAGTTAATGTGCTATGAAATCGAGGAAGAGGAATGGAAAGGAGGGGTTGTAAAAATTTCTGCGCCAAAATGATCCTTAAGAAGGGACCTTATTGTCTGCGAGTTCAGTGACTTTTCGTTATCAACCGTCACATTCCTCGTATTTTCAAAAGAATTAAGGTTTTGTAATAAAGCTTGTTTTACGTCAACAATTGCTCTTGATGCAATTGGAATAACTGTGGCGAATTTTGAAAACTTATCTATGCAATTTAAAAATAATGTTTATCAGTAGAATAAATATCTATATGTAACATTTCCCCAGGACGGGATGGTATCGGAGCCTTTCCTAACTCTGGTTTAGTCGGATGCCGTTCGTACTTGGCTTCCTTACAAATTTTGCAATTGACAGTAATTTCCTTTATTTCTTCCGCATATTTGGAAAATAGTAGTCGCTCAATACCTGTTTAATGTTCTCTCGGACGGAGGGATGAGCTCTATTATGTTCCATTGCCAGTATTTCATTTTGATCGTCTTCATTAAAAATATCATTAACTAGTCTTATTGTGTAACGAAATTTTATTGACGGGAATTTCCTTACAATCTCGTCCTGAATTTTTCCCAAAATAGGCATACTGCAATGAATAGCGTTAACTACATCAGGATTGACGCATTCACCAATCAATTCTAGTAGATCCTGAAGATTTTTAAATGTAATTTGATGCCTTATCCTTGACTTGAAAATAATTCTTGTTTTCTTGGTTGTGACATTTCCTTCTTCCAGAATTATCTGATTTCGAAATGAATTATCAGGGTTTTCCACTTTTGGAATAACTTCTGTTAGAGATTCTTCACTATGCATAGTAACAGATGAGGATTCCTGCTCTATTGCATTAATGTGTTGTCGTGACAATGCATCGGCAATATGATATCTTTACCGGGTTTATAATGAAATTGAAGTGAAAACTCTTCCACAAACGCTCGCCAGCGTTTTATTTTCGTGTTTGGATTCTTATCCGAGACAGCGAAGGTCAAGGGCTGATGATTGGTAAAAATATTCAGCTGTTTTACTCCGTACAAATAGTTTCGCAGCTACTGAAGTGCCCACACTATCGCTAAAAGCTCTCTTTCATTGGTAGCATAATTCTCTTCTGCTGTCGACAACGTTCTGGAAATCATGGTTATAGGCCTATTGCCTTGAGATAGTACCGCCCCAATAGCGTGTGCTGAAGCGTCAGTTGTTAAGTCAAATGGTTTATTGTGATCAGGATATAGCAGAAGTACATCCTCAGAGGATAAAATTCTCTTAACTTTTTCGAAAGCCAGCAACGCGTCGTTGTCCAACTCAATTTTAACATTTCTTTGATTGATTCGTTCCCACATCACCATTTTCTCCCCTTAAGTATCTTGTCAGAGGCTTTACTATGGAGGCATTTTAATAAACTTCCTATAGTAACCAGATAGCCCCAAAAATGCTCGTAAGCCACGAAGAGTGTTAGGCGTTTTATAATTCAGAATGTCATTGACTTTATCAGGGCATGTTTTTAGCCCGAAAGGAAGTCTACAAAATTCGTATTTTCCATTATTTACAGAGAAGGCAGTCTTTTCTCTGTCCTTCTCTGCAAACTTAATTTGGTGGAACTCTGACTTTAAGACAGGTGTCGTAAAAAATGCTGATTTTCCCATATTTTCTAAAATGACTGAAGTATCTGGAATGGGATACCTGTCTGAAACTGTTTTGAAGTTCAGTTTCCTAAAGTCAACTACCATCCTCATCTTCTTCCTCCCGTTCTCTTCTATCCCTTTTTTTTATCGACAACCCATATAGGATTATTATATGGAGATCGAGAAGAACGAATTATTCCATCCCGTAGTAAATCTCTAATTTCCTGATTTATAAATTCTGAAGCGGCTATCGGGTAAGGGTATGACTTTGAATAAATCGGTTTGTTATCGACTGTCCTAATGGTGGCTACCACATTAGTGTTAAACGGCAAAGCCTCATCTGGATTTGCGAAGACCCTTGCATGTTTTTCCAATATAAAAGAAATCTTTTCTGTATTCCCTGGTTCCTTAGGGGAATTCCCATTTTCAACTATTTTGTTGACACTTTTACAATCATAATAAGATAATTTTTTTCCACCCCCTTTATAGCGAATGGTTCCTTTTTGTAAGTCTATTTTTGCGCCAACCTCTTTCAAGAAGTCAAACCCAATAATCCCGTCAAATGTTTTAAGTTGGGAAAGAAGGTAAAAAGGAGCCGTCTTTCCGAACACGTTAATTAAGCATCTTTCCTTAATCACGGCAGTACCGTGGATGGACCTAACTTTAAATGAGTTTTCTACATTCTTTACCCCTTTTCAATTTTCGTTGGGTTTAACAAAATTTTTTCCCGCTCTGGTGTCGATCAACAATTTCATCGGTCGCTCTGCCAGTGTCGTATCTATATAGTGCAGGAGCGACCTACGTCTAAACAAATTTTTTCTTCCAAAAATTCACATTGTGACTCGTTTTCATTAAAATCTTCAACTGAATCTTGGGTTAAGTGATTAACCCTTTGTATTTTCGAAATATTTTGCCTATCGCTCTCGCGAGGCCTTTTCATTGTTTCCCTTTCTTGAAAGTGTAGGTTATTATTATAGGCTGTCGGCCTTTGATTAAAGTTTTGGGATGCCATTCGGGTTCTCTGAGAATCTCACTCAGCTCTCCAATTTGGATTATAATTCCCTCCTTGCCTGTTTGCGATAGGGTCGGATCAACCTCCATAGGCGTTGCCGCATCTATATGTTTTTTTTTCCATTTGGTTAAAATGAGGAGAGTGGTGTGGAGCAAATGTCCTTCCACCATTTTTTCCCCCCTGAGCTGAATCCATTTTACTGTAGAAAGAATTTGCAAACGAATATCGAGCACGATTTGCTTCCAATTCTTGTGCTAATGCCAATGAACTAGGCATGTCCTTAGGTTGCGACGAAAACATGATGTCGCTCATTAGCTTCCGCAAGCCAGAAACAAATTCCCTCAAGGCATCTTGCCTATATTTTTGGCAAAGTGACTCTATCAGTTCTTTTTTGCCCTCATTTAACGTAATAGTTTTATTTATTATCAAGGTCAATTTCGTTTCGACCTCGTCGTAAAACTCAGCAATTGAAAGTTTCCCTTGCCTAAGAGTTGACATTTCCTGTTCAATCAAATAGACTGGTCGCTTGTCAACATAAGTAAAATCTAACCGCGCGATGATCGCCTTAAAATTCAACACAGTATTGAATAACGATAACACTTGGTCGGCCGATCCGACAATTTTATTTCTTATTATTGCTACCGCTTGGTAGTGTTTCGAACTGTTTTCGTAATTTTCAAACAACTTATAGGCAGCAAATGCAGCTTGCCTCCAACTAATATATCGTGACCTTTCGCCACTGAATTCCGGCAGAGATTTAATTATCTCTAAAAATTCCTCACACCGAACAGTCGGGTCGATCGTCACTGCTTCATACTCCTCCATTTCTAACGGTGTTTCTAAAGCCTTTAATCTTTCCGTCAGCTGTCCTATTGTCCTCTCAAAGGACGCCTTAGTCCTTTCCGCAGCTGCTGTGACGGCAGCTGTCACTATCACCCTCAAAGTTTCTTCATTCATTTTGATGTCTCTTTTACACTGACTGTGTCAATGATTTTATTTATTCTTTAACGCTATTAAAAGCTTTTTAAACACATGAATACTTTAGCTCTACGGCCACTTTAAAAAATTTACTTACACCTTATAGCGCTATACGCTATTTTTTTTTTAAATTTATCTTCAATAAACTTTATTTATAACTTTATTAATTCTTTCCTTTTTTATTATATCGTTAATTTCCTAATGGGAAATTTCACTAGTTTAGCGCTATGTGCTGTTTTCTATTAACTTTAATAAGATTAACGTCAATCAATCCTATTTATAACTTTATTTATTCTTTTTCTGTTTTCTTTTTTCTTTTATCTCGATCACTGAGTACTTACATGAAAATATTAAAGATAATTCTGATTCCTTGGAGTAGTAGTTGTAGTCCTCAGTAGTCTTTATTCTGGTTCTAAATGCGTTGGGCGCCAATTAATCCTTCAGTCCTTACGGCTGTTGTCCAGGAAATAAAAATTGTTTCGATTATTCCTCAAGTCCAGTTTTTTAATTCAATAATCTTTATTAATCAAATTGTTTCTCCACTTTAAACTTCAATATTTTTCAATTTGATTTACTAAGCACTATGTGCTCCTCCTAAAGTCTAGCTTAAGACTAAAACTTAAAAATATGAGCCCTGTCTGATTCCCTAAGCTTTGGCACAATTTCGGCAATTCTGCTGTTACTGCACCTGATACTGTTGTTGTTGTTGTCGTTTAGTCGCTGCTACTGCGCTGATATTGGAGTAGCGAAGAATTTGCGGAAGACGCGGACTATTCCCACGACACCTGGCTGGTGTGGAGTAGCTCTAAGAACGCTACAGTGGGCAGACTAGCAGACTAATGTATGTGTTAACTTATATACACCTTCAGTCGGATTCGTTAAAAGTTTGCTGGGGGGAATGTAAGTATTAACAACACAAATTGGATGGTTAAGTTTTAATTTGATTGATTTGTTAGACAATGTTGAAGTAATATTAGTAATTTGAGGTACATATATGTCTTTTAACTACATAGTATACCAGCTCCTTGTTTGTTAGTTTGTATTAAAAAGTAGCCAGTGTATTGTTTGTGAAAGTATGTTTTTTGGATATTTGTTATTGGAATGTGAGTTTCCTGAATACATATCACATCTGGGTTCTTTTCTATGATAAGTAATTGCAGCTCATGGTAATTGTCCCAATATCCATTCATGTTCCACTGGATGATTTTTAATATCATTGATGTAAATGAGAGGAAAGGAAAACGTGAGAATATGTATTCATGTGAAAACCATTAAGATTCCACTGCATAAAGAATCAATGAGTGTTAGGTGAGAAAACTTTACTATAAAAGAAGTGTTTAAAGGTAAGAGTTTTTTATAATGCTATCAGAAGTATCAGAGGAATGGAATTGTTTGTTGCTGTTGTTTGTTTTTTATTCTATTGGTTTTCTAATTTTTTTATTTATTGCTTCTTCTAAACTTTCTTTTGGTGAGACGTATTTTTTGGGTTTGTTGTTTTTTTTTTTCAGTTGCTTCTTTGTAGCTACATTCATTTAGTGTTTTGTATTGTTACGAATTTACTCTTGCTAGTTTACTTTGTTAGGTTCGTATCTCTGGATTGACAAATAAAATCAACACTGTTTAATTTAATTCAACAACTCTTTATTTCACAACTCGTCTACACTATAGCAGTTTACTCTTAGCACTGATTGATTACGTTGGCACTGCCACGGCTTATATAGCCACGCACTTCTCGCTGATGCCGACGTGTCCTTCTAGAATATCGCGTCTGGAAATTACCAGAACATACGGCTATACGGCGCCAGACGCAAGCAGACAGTCGCGGCGCCAGACTCAGCAATTGTTTAACTAGACAAGCAGACAGTGCGGCGCCAGATGTCTACAACAAGACAAATGCTATTCCATATACCTACAGCTATTGTTCATAATCAGGGATGCATATAGCAATACAAATAAAACTTAATACTACTTTTTGTAACACTGCCCTCCACTAAAGCCTAATCGTCCCGATTAGGCACAAATCCTCTTGAACCAAATGGGGCAAGCCTCTCCAAATGTACTACTTTCATTTTACATCGTGCTTTCCCATTTCTTTGTATGCGGTATACCACGTCATTAAGTCGTTTCATCACCATATAGGGTCCTTCCCAGGCTGTCTGCAATTTCGGGGACAAGCCTTTCTTTCGAAGTGGATTGTACAACAGGACCAGATCACCTTCTTCAAAACCTTTTGAATTTGCCGCTTGATCGAACCGGTCCTTCATCTTATTGCTCATCAGATGCGTATGCTGTCTTACCATTAGATGCAATTCATTCATTTCTTCCTTTAAGGCAGAACAATAATCTCCATCATTTCTTACAGCTGTAGGATTCGTTCCAAACTTAAGATCAGCAGGGAGTCGCAGATCAGATCCGAAAATAATCTTTGCTGGCGTGTAACCAGTTGTCTCGTGCTTCGCTGAACGATACGCCAGCAGGAACATCTGGATGCACTTGTCCCAATTCCGTTGATCTTTATCGACGATTTTCCGCAGATGTTCTTCGAGCGTTCGATTGAATCTCTCTACCATCCCATCTGATTGTGGGTGTAACGCTGTTGTCCGTGTCTTGTGGATGCCCAATAATGTACAGACTTCTTGGAAAATGGAAGATTCGAAATTCCTGCCTTGATCTGAGTGTAATTCGACGGGCACTCCGAACCTTGTTATCCAATTTTCTACAAACGCTTCGGCTACTGTCTTCGCTTCCTGGTTTGGTAAGGCATATACTTCTGGCCATTTACTGAAATAGTCCATGACAACCAGTAGATATTTGTTTCCGGCCGTACTGGTTGGGAACGGACCTGCAATATCCATTGCGACTCGTTCAAATGGTGATCCCACGTTGTACTGTTGTAGCCTACCGCGACTTTTGGCTTTAGGACCTTTAGCTGCCATGCACTCTACGCAATTACTTATCCATTCTGCTATGGAATCTCGACAACCGATCCAGTAGAACCGCTGTTTAATCTTCTCTATAGTTTTTGTAATTCCAAGGTGCCCTCCACTAGGTCCATTGTGATATTCTTTCAATACTTTCGGGATCATGGACTTCGGTACTATGATCAGCAGACGAGACTGTTTGCCATCTTCGCTTTCCCAGGTACGATGAAGGTATCCATTAACGAGGTTTATGCTGTTCCATTGGGCCCAATATGCTTTTGCAGTTGGACTCTCGCTACTTATTTGTTCCTTTGGTGGTCGTACCCCATTTTCTTTGGCTATTATCAGTTTTGCAAGATCAGGGTCCTCCAGCTGATTAATTCTGATGCGGTGAGGAGTCCAATCATCTTCAGGTTCTATATTCAGTGATCGCACGTCGATTATACCTTCTTTTCCTTCTGATTTGGAGCAATGTTTAAATTCCAGTGGACAAGGGCGATGTGATAATGCATCCGCATTTTTGTGGTGAATCCTCTTTCGGTGTTCTGTTGGTTGTTTCCATTTTGATGGGTTTACTTTTATCTTGCAATTTCGGGCAAAGTGACCCGCTTTTCCACAGTTGAAACATCTGCCTGTTGTATTTACTCGCTGTGCAGCAATTGTCTTCAGAGTCTTCAATATTTCTTCCATCAGCGCCGGTTGTTCCATTTCAACCCTTTGTACTTTGGGTGCTGGTTTACTTAGTAGGGAAGCTGTTTCCTGTGTGAGGGCGTGCGAAACCGTTTCAGCAAACGTTCTTTTTGGCAATGCATATGTGGCGCGTTTGGTGTCCACATCACGAATTCCATTTATGAAACATTGAATTTTTACCCTCTCAATGTAATCCACAGGTGCATCTGCATTTGCCAAATGAGCCAGTCGTTCTATTTCAGTTGCGAACTCTTGCAATGACTCGTTCATTTTCTGACCCCTATTTTGCAGTTCGATCTGGTATATTTGTTTCCGGTGCTCACTACCATATCGTCTTTCTATCGCACTCATCAATGCCTCATAGTTGTCCCGTTCACAGTCTGGAATAGTCTGAAGGATTTCTGCCGCAGGTCCTTTCAATGATACAAACAAGGACGCCACTTTGTCCGCTGCATTCCAGTTATTGGCCAATGCTGTCTTTTCAAACTGAAGTTTGAAAATTTGAAATGGAATACTTCCATCGAATGTGGGTGCCTTCAATCTTGGATTATTTGTTGATGGTGCAGGGCCATGCAGTTGCAGTTCTCGCATCCGATTACTCAAATGAAGAACTTCTGATTTCAAATTTTCTTCGTCATTTTTTAAAGTGCTTAATTCGTCTTCAAATTTTGAAAATTTCTCTTGCACTTGTTTTTGTAGTTGTGTAGTATTTTCCGTAATCTGTTGTACCAAACGATTTTCTAACTGCGTATTATTTTCAGTCATTTGTTGTGTAAGGCGAGACTCTAACTGTGATGTATTTTCAGCTATTTGCGTCATTTGCTGTGCCAGACGATTTTCTGTTTGCACTGCATTTTCTGTATTTTCAGCTATTTGCTGTGCCAGACGATTTTCTATTTGCTTAATAGCCACTAACAGCAAGTTCGTGTCTGCACTTGATGATGTTCGTTGTTCTTCTACTTTTTCTTCTACCTTTGTAGAAGTTTCTGGCCCATCAAATTCGAACTCGTCCACATTAATTCCATCCGCTTCCATTGCTTCACGTAATCGTGCCTGCAGATCCGCCTTTTGCCCGCTTATCGGCAATTTACGCTCCTCCAGTTCCTTTTTCAATTGCTGAATTCTCAATTCTCCGAATTTAACCATCTTGAGTTTGGATTATTTGACAATCCCACTTCTGACACCAATTGTTACGAATTTACTCTTGCTAGTTTACTTTGTTAGGTTCGTATCTCTGGATTGACAAATAAAATCAACACTGTTTAATTTAATTCAACAACTCTTTATTTCACAACTCGTCTACACTATAGCAGTTTACTCTTAGCACTGATTGATTACGTTGGCACTGCCACGGCTTATATAGCCACGCACTTCTCGCTGATGCCGACGTGTCCTTCTAGAATATCGCGTCTGGAAATTACCAGAACATACGGCTATACGGCGCCAGACGCAAGCAGACAGTCGCGGCGCCAGACTCAGCAATTGTTTAACTAGACAAGCAGACAGTGCGGCGCCAGATGTCTACAACAAGACAAATGCTATTCCATATACCTACAGCTATTGTTCATAATCAGGGATGCATATAGCAATAAAAATAAAACTTAATACTACTTTTTGTAACAGTATGTTAGAATGTCTTTCCTTTTAAGTAGGGTGGGACATAGTTTGTGGTCCGATCTATGTTGTTGTCTACAGTTAATGCATTCTACTTTACTACATGGAGTGGGAGTTATGGGTTGAAGAGGAGCAAACGTTACACTTCGGATTGGATTCGCAATATTTGGCTGTATGGCCCAAAACAAAGTAGTTTTTACACTGCATTGGGGATGGGGTTAAGGTGCAACTTTAACTTTAAGCCAAGCGACATTAACTTCTTTGGGTAATTCATATGCCTTAAAGGAAATTATGTGAAGAGGAGAGTTTATGGTTTTACCATCTATAATTTTCGTAATTTTTTTGCACTCTGTTGCACCCTGTTGGCGTAGACCGTCCACTATTTCGTTTTCAGTAATACCATGTTCCGACCGAAAATTTAAAAGATTAGATTACATTTAAGCATTTCATAACCCAACAATGCCGTTAGAAAGATCAAACAACAGCTGTTATTGTCATTCATGAAGTCACATCGCTTAATATTCATCAAAAGAAAAGATTGTCATATAGTATTTTGAAATAAAAGCCGTCTTTTTTCAAATATTTTCCATATAATAGAAATAGTGGATGCATTTTCTCATTTGTTAAGTCGGTTTTTAGGTGAAACTAGATTCATTGCTTTAAAAAAAAATTTTTTTGTTTACATTTTATTCCCTTTGTAGTGTCTAAATCAGCTGTGATAATGTAACAGATTTCCAATGCTGAGAAGTAGATGGCGCAAGATCAGAGTCGCACAGTAAGATTTTGCGTGGATCAGTTTCAAATCATTTCAATGAAGTGATTTGGAACTGTCATTTTTGTATGGCGAAATCTTGAAAAATTTATGAGATTAGTGGGATAAGCCACTCAACAGCCGAAATCGTGTGATTAAGTGTCGGTCTGAACATGGTATAAGGCTAGCAGGACAGCTTGCATATACAACAGAGAACTGCAACGATCACAATTTTTTCAATCATACCCGATCATTGACTCAGATTTTTTGTGACGGAAAACTTTGCTTCAACAAAAATGAATCATCGTAAGCGAGCGTGCTCGAAGCGAACAATCAGTTTCAATCACTGTTGCTTGTTTCGTCATGATTTTTCTCGATCGAAAGCCTTGTGTGAGCAGCAAAGAATGTTCGAGAATGCTGCTTGCATTCCGATCGATCACACTCATACGGTTTGGTCATACCGGATGGTTCGATGGAATCTTTGCTCATTTTAAATTTATTATTTTAATTGATATATAAAATTTATGCCACAATTATTATATAGTAGTACAAAAATATGAATTCTTATTTTTCCCAGAAATACATTTGTAAAAAAAAAGACCTTTATCCTTTGTTATTATCTTAATTTTCCAATTTTCCCAGAAATATATGTATTTGTAAAAAAGGATCTTAATCCTTTGTTAATTATCTTACTTCTCCCACAAATACATTTGTAAAAAAAGGATCTTAATCCCTTTTATATATTCAACATATGTAAAGGATTTAAGGAGTTCAAGAGCTCAAAACGTGCGCTACATCAGCTACCTACGCAAATGATTATATATATTATGATAGCAAATACATACAGCACTTACTAAAAAGTTGAGTTGCAGAGTGTTTTCAATAATCGGTGGCGTAAATAATAATAATAATAATTATAAGTATTAAATAGCATAATTATGGAGAGCGAATCGGCGAAGAGTGTTGCTGACAACATTTCAAAAGGAATGTACACATTATCTGGCCAGCGCAAGGGAAGAAGCTTTATATGGAATATACTTACTGAAATACTAAAGGAAGAGTTAAAGGCAGAAATCAATAAGATTGTGAGCATTTTGTAAAGCGCAACTTTTTAGAAGTAACATTCCACTACCAAAAGGATTTCAAATTCTTTGACCTAATTTTGGGAATGAAATCAATGGATTTCGAAAGGACAACAGGCGACAACATCTTAAAAAAACTTAAAAGTTTATTCAATGAAGTTGATATTTCGAATATTGAAAAAATTAAGTTTGTAACGGATAAAGGAACAAATATCTTAAAAGCCTTAGAAAACAATTCTAGACTTGTAGCAGCCATTTGTTTAACAATGTGTTGGACAAGTCGTTCTCTGCCACCACAGAACTCGCAGAAGTGTTGGAATCGTCCAAAAAAATAGTTAAATATTTAAAAAAATCAAATTTGCAGCATCTCCTGACCACTTCTCTAAAAAGCCAATGCCCAACACGTTGGAACTCCCATTATTTTATGCTCAAGTCGATTATTGACAATTGGGGAGAGATGAATACCATTCTAAGGCAGAATGAACAAAGCCTACGATTGTTACATATCAACATAACTGTTGTTAAAGCGGTAGTGGAAATGTGTGAGAATTTTGAAATTGTATTTAAAAAATTGCAGCTTTGCAGTGCACCTTCACTGTGCTATGTGTTGCCAGGAATTTTAACAATTAAAAATCTATGTCAGCCGGCAACCGATGAAATACCGGTAATTTTAACATTAAAAGAAAATATAATAAATAATATTAATGAAATATGGTTCCCTAACATCGGTATATGGCACAAAGTTGCATATTTTTTATATCCCCCGACTTTAAATATGCAGCCAAATGATTTAGAAGACATAAAATTATTTTGCAATACTCGCATATTGACAGAAAATCAATCAGCATTTATAAATACACCTTTATCGGATTCATCGACAACGCATTTTTCATTTGACTCAGACAGTACCTTAGATACCAATAGCCAAGTTTCAGCACGGAATAGAACCAACGACACTTTCTTTTTCCCGCATGTAATTAAACGGAATTCCACACAAACCGCAGAGACACCTGAGGAAGAATTTGAAAGGTACTGCAATGGATGAACATTTTAATTTAATTGACTGGTGGCAAAATAATGAAAAGAAATACCCGTTTTTAACAAAAATAGCACTGCAAATTCATTCGATTCCTGCTAGCAGCGCAGCCGCTGAGCGTTCTTTTTCCTTAGCTGGAAATATTATAACTGAAAAAAGAAATAGGCTCGAACCATGTACAGTTGATAACTTATTGTTTTTACATTCATTTTTTAAAAATTTTAGCGATTAAGAAACCAAGTTTATTACCTTCTTTTAATTTTAAGTTTTTGTTGATCTCAATGAAGAAGTGATAAAAATTTTAAATTTGTGTTCCCTAATATTTTAAGCATTACCTTTGTTTATTAATTTTAAGCATTAATTGAATTTTAGTTTTAAGCGTTAAAAATGAAGAAATATATGCAGTAATGTTTTGGTTAATTTTATGCATCGCAACTTGTTTCCATTAAAACACACAAATATGTACATACAAACTATGCATATACATATTTGCAGGGCAATTCTCGATCTGATTGGTTCAATCACAATCTATTCAAACGCACACTTGATCGATGTCTGAGTTTTCTTGCATAATTGGACTTGAGCGTGTTTTTCTGTACAATCATTTCCAATCATCATACCGCAACCGAACAATCAGTTTCAATCAGTAAACAGAGCAATCACATCAATTGATCGAACTCCTTCGTTTTGAGCAGGAAACTCGATCGAACAACTTTGTTGCGACCGCTGTGCTGAGTTGTGACCGTTTTGAGCGAGGCTGATCAAACAGGATCGATCATACTCAATGCAGGTCTCTGATATACAATATAACGCCTTTCACCGTGTTTAGTGTTGGGTGTAAATTAACGGAAATTTCACAAATGTTTGACAGTTTTGTTGCTTTTGTTAGTTGTTGGTATTTGTTAGTTTGTTGGTTATTTTTGGTGAGGATGAGGAGATCTCCGTCTCTGGTAAATGAGACAGAACTGGGTGGGTCGTAAGTAATCGATTCTAGCGGTTTTTGGTGAAGGAATATGTTAATGGATTTTAAAGGTTTTTGACTGTCTTTGTTTTTAATTATTAGGAATTTGGGACAAGAGGAAGGGGAGAGGTTAAAGGTTTTGTTGTTTTTTTTTAAATGTGGGGAGCCATGTGGATTGTTGAGGTTAGGAATTTTCCGTTTGGGTGATGGCTCCGCTCCTAAGACAGCAAAGCAGTTTTGATCACCACCTCCAGGATCGGAGGCCATGATTGATGCACAATGCAAAATATTTTTTAAATTACACAAAATTCACTATATTTTAGTTCACACTGATTAATTGGAAATTTAATTATTAAGAGAAAGTCACTATCCTTAAAATTGACACTTGACAACAACAAAATTGTTGAGAGCGAAAGAAACAGGAGAAAAACAACCACTAAGAACGTGTTTACTGTTCGGTAGTCAATTACTCACTGAATTGTTATTTAAGTTGTTAATTATTTGTTCCTGCAATCATGCAATTGATGCAGTTTGTGTTTTGCCGACAGACAGAACCGCAGTATCATCTGCAAATGTTGCTGTAATACAATTGTAATCTTGTGGTAGATCGCTCGTGGGTCCTAACACACTACCCTGAGGAACACCAGTCTTTATTTCCTTTAAATTAGAGTACATATATGGTTTAATTCGAAAACACGTTTCGAAAGGTATGATTTTAAAATATTGTAATATTTTTTTGGTAAAAGCATTTCAATTTTGTTTAGGATCCCGCCAAGGCAAACTTCATCAAAGGCTTTAGACACGTCGAGGAAAACGGCCGAGCAAACTTTTTTTCTTCAAAGGCGTTTTCAATGACTCGAGTTATTCTATGTACGTGGTCAATAGTGGAGTGATTTTTTCGAAAGCCAAACTGGTGCACCGGTATCAGCTTCCTCTCTTCAATTATGTTGTTAATACGCACAGTAAGCACAGTTTTTCCAAAAGTTTTGAAAGTATTGGCAGGAGAGATATGGGCCGATACGCAGTAATTTCATGCGCTGACTTACCAGGTTTATTGAACATAATCACCTTTGCAGTTTTCAAATATATAGATACGTATTGAAGATTTATAGTAGCATTCATTATGGCAGTAATTTTACATATAACGTTGTGAGGAAGCTGTTTTAGTATTTATTTAGTAGTTAATAAGGTCAAAACCAGGCGATTTTTTAGACTTCAGTTTTTTTATTTCTGCACATACCTCATCGTTAGTTATCAGAGGAATTTCGAAATGTTTCTCGTAAGTATGAGGTTTCATTTCTGCTGCATTGGATGTGTCATATAAAGGGTGATTTTTTAAGAGCTTGATAACTTTTTAAAAAAAAAAAAACGCATAAAATTTGCAAAATCTCATCGGTTCTTTATTTGAAACGTTAGATTGGTTCATGACATTTACTTTTTGAAGATAATTTCATTTAAATGTTGACCGCGGCTGCGTCTTAGGTGGTCCATTCGGAAAGTCCAATTTTGGGCAACTTTTTCGAGCATTTCGGCCGGAATAGCCCAAAGCTGGAATAGTTGCTGGCTTATTTCTGTAGACTTTAGACTTGACGTAGCCCCACAAAAAATAGTCTAAAGGCGTTAAATCGCATGATCTTGGTGGCCAACTTACGGGTCCATTTCTTGAGATGAATTGTTGTCCGAAGTTTTCCCTCAAAATGGCCATAGAATCGCGAGCTGTGTGGCATGTAGCGCCATCTTGTTGAAACCACATGTCAACCAAGTTCAGTTCTTCCATTTTTGGCAACAAAAAGTTTGTTAGCATCGAACGATAGCGATCGCCATTCACCGTAACGTTGCGTCCAACAGCATCTTTGAAAAAATACGGTCCAATGATTCCACCAGCGTACAAACCACACCAAACAGTGCATTTTTCGGGATGCATGGGCAGTTCTTGAACGGCTTCTGGTTGCTCTTCACCCCAAATGCGGCAATTTTGCTTATTTACGGAGCCATTCAACCAGAAATGAGCCTCATCGCTGAACAAAATTTGTCGATAAACACATTTCGAACCGAACACTGATTTTGGTAATAAAATTCAATGATTTGCAAGCGTTGCTCGTTAGTAAGTCTATTCATGATGAAATGTCAAAGCATACTGAGCATCTTTCTCTTTGACACCATGTCTGAAATCCCACGTGATCTGTCAAATACTAATGCATGAAAATCCTAACCTCAAAAAAATCACCCGTTAGTTTGAAGACACCTTCAGAAATTCCGAAAAAACATTTGCTTTTTCTATAATTGGGTGATGCTGAATTATGGGTCGAGAAAAATTTTTTGTACACTTCCAAAGTGTATTCCTATGGTCGTTAGATAAACTTTTCAGATAATAGCTGAGAATTATATTTTTAAATACCTTTATCTTACTGATAAGATTTTTACACAATTCGTTAAGACAACTTTTGTCAGACGGAGATCTTGTTTGTCGCCACTTTCGGCGTAATTGGCATTTTTCAGCTACTATTTCTTTAATTTCTTTGGTATACTTATGACCTTGGAGGATGGAGTCATGTGTAGAAGTTCACGCAAGTGAGGAAAGTTCTCTGATCGCCATTCACTTGGGAGTGGCCAGAAACGATTCTTTTACATATGACTCAAGCAGCTCACGACTTCCGTTCTTTGACCAAGTATCCTCTGGGTAGCCTAAGAACATCCGTTTAAAGGCGAGCTAAAGTGAGAAGGCGAAATATCCCCTACTTAGGGTTGTGCGCTGGGTTTGGGACCCGCCACGTAAAAAAGCATTCCCAATGAAAATCAACTATAAGCCTCGGATGAGAGACCCCCCTTTTGATGACGACCATTGCAAACGAGATAAGGACTACGAATTGAGGGCATGCACCTGGAATGTCCGGTCCCTTAATTTGGAAGGTTCCACTGCCCAGCTGGTAGATGTCCTCGTAAAGATAAAGTCTGATATCACCGCCGTCCAAGAAATGCGATGGACGGGACAAGGACAGAGACGAGTAGGTCCTTGTGACATTTACTACAGTGGCCATATAAAGGAGCGCAAGTTTGGTGTTGGATTCGTGGTGGGAGAGAGACTCCGTCGCCGAGTACTATCATTCACTCCGGAGAATGAACGTCTAGCCACAATCCGCATCAAAGCGAGGTTCTTCAACATATCGCTGATTTGCGCCCACGCCCCGACGGAAGAGAAGGACGATGTGACCAAAGATGCCTTTTATGAGTGCTTGGAGCGCACTTATGAGAGATGCCCCCGCCACGATGGCAAAATCGTGCTTGGCGACTTCAACGCCAGGGTGGGCAAAGAAGGTATCTTTGGCACTACGGTCGGTAAATTCAGCCTCCACGAGGAAACATCCCCAAATGGGTTGAGGCTGATCGACTTCGGGACCGAAATATGGTTATCTGTAGTACTAGATTCCAGCATAAGAAGATACATCAAGCTACCTGGCTGTCTCCGGATCGAAAAACCACCAACCAGATCGATCATGTTGTGATAGACGGAAGACACGTCTCCAGTGTTTTAGATGTGCGTGCGCTCCGCGGTCCTAACATCGACTCGGACCACTATATTGTTGCAGCCAAATTCGCACCCGCCTCTGTGCAGCAAAAAACGCACGCCAACAAACACAAGGAAGGTTGGACGTCGAGAAGCTGCAATCACAACATACAGCCGAACGATTTTCTACTCGGCTTGCACTCCTGCTCTCTGAGAGCACTCGTCAACAACTCGGTATAAGGGAACTGTGGGACGGCATTTCAAACTTCTTACGTACAGCTGCAACCGAAACCATTGGTTTTCGGAAAGTGCAAAAGAACAGCTGGTACGACGAGGAGTGCCGTGTCAGAATTGACACTTCAGTGTTAAATGAGAAAAATAATGCTAATTCCAATGTAAACAAATTTACGCCTAGAGACTCGTTTATTTTCTATGCGCAACCGACTCGGCATATAATTTATATATTATCCGTATATATTTGGTATAAAAGCATATACTTAGTACATAAGAATGTATGTATGTTAAAATGTGCCTATGTATTTCATGATGATTCCATAAACTCTTTAAAAATATATAATAGAGTAAGGTATGTATTATTACCCAAATAATTAATATAGGTTTATGATGATTAGTTTTAAATTTACACATTTACGAGGGCTGTCCGATAAATAACCGACCTAACCATGATGCACGCGACTTTTTCAAATTTTTTTTTTTTATTTTTCTACATAGTCTTCTTGTAACTCCACACACTTCTCCCAGCGATGCTCCCATCTCTGCAACCCTTACAAATAGTACTTGGCGTCTTTGCAAAATACGAGTTCACGAAAGAGACTTCCTCCTCATTTGACGAAAATCTCTGGCCGCCGAGCGCAGTTTTAAGTTGAGGAAACAAAAAAAAGTCGCTTGGTGCTAGATCCGGTGAATAAGGTGGATGGTCAAGCAGTTCGAACCGCAATTCGTGGATTTTCGCCATGGCGACTGTTGAGGTGTGAGATGGTGCGTTGTCTTGGTGGAACAAGACTTTCTTTTTTTGCAAATGTGGCCGATTTTTCGAAATTTCTTCCTTTAGCTTGTCCAATAATAATGCGTAGTATGCTCCAGTTATAGTTTTTCCTTTTTCAAGATAGTCGATAAAAATAATTCCATTGCTGTCCCAAAAAACACTCGCCATCACTTTCCCAGCCGAATACACAGCTTTAGGTTTTTTTGGGGCTGGTTCCCCCTTTTCAATCCACTGTTTAGATTGGATTTTTGTTTCGGGCGTATAATGATGAATCCAAGTTTCGTCTACAGTTATCAATCGGCGCCAAAACTTGGTCTTATTGCCTCTAAACTGAGCCAACAGAGCACTGGAAATGTTCATGCGCGCACGTTTGTGGTCTAGCGTAAGCAAACGCGGCACCCAACGCGCGGACAGCTTTCTCATGCCCAAATCTTGGTTTAATATGTGACAAACAGTTTCTTTTGACATCTTCATAATCTCAGCTATTTCCCTAACTTTAATCCGGCGGTCGTCTAGTACCAATTGATGAACTTTAGCGATGTTATCGTTAGTGGTTACAGTTTGTGGACGCCCAGGACGTTCATCATCTTCCAAGCTCCTGCGACCACGTTTAAATTCAGTTGCCCAAAATTTTACGGTGGTAAACGATGGTGCAGAGTCACCATACACAGAGTCCAACTCATCTTTGATTTGTGAAGGCGTATTGCCTTTCAAAAATAAAAATTTAATTACAGCTCGATATTAAATTTTTTTCCATTTTGAGGAAATCACCGAAATAGACTCACAAAAACGACTGTCAACAGATAATTGCGCAAGATAAATTTCTGAAATTTTGGCGAGTAGCTATTATAATATGCACAATTTGAAGTAGAAACTTTTTTTTTAGATGTGCCGCTAGCTTCACGTTGAGGTCGGTTATTTATCGGACAGCCCTCGTACATTAAAAGTTCTTAAAGGATTAAGCGGTCGCACATGTGCTCATATATATATGTATACTTATGTATGCATGTAAGCAAATATGACAGACTATACGCATAATGTTTGTAAATTTGTCAACATGCAACATATGTATGTAAATATGTACACTGAATGCTTCATGCGAAATCTCCGGTGACATGGACAAGAATGCTCGTCAAAAAGTCAATGTGTCGAAGGACCAACGAGACGACAACATTGTGTTGTTGGTAGAAAATCCGAGCTGTGCCGAAAAAATAAGCGAACGATCGCTGATTGCCACCGCTTCCCTTGCCACTGTAACAGCTTCCGCAACAAACTTGCGTAAATATGTATGAAGATGTATGAGCGTGCATACATATCAACGAAGATTTTTGCGAGCCACGGAAAAAAAATTTAGAATTGACAAACATTATAAATCGACAACAGCTATGTTGCCCATTGGTAATAAAAGTACTGTCAACAAGCAGAATCGTGTGCAGACGAGTAAGCTCACTTTTTCTGAAGTATTGAAAAACGACTCAAACGTGGTGAACGAAAAACAAAACACAAAGATTACCGAAGACCTACTAACTCAAATCCTTGAGAAGTTAAATAAACAAGAAAAATTCAATAACGATCTGTGCAGCCATTTGGATAACCTCGACAAAAATAAAAATAAAACATAATCTAAGGTATGAATGGTGCTCTCCGAGTTATGACATGGAATGCAAATGGACTATTAAAGCACCAAGAAGAGCTTCTACTTATTTTACAAAAAGAGAAAATAGATGTATGTCTAATATCCGAAACTCATTTTACGAGACACAGCCATATAACTTTCCAAAATTACGATGTCTATCATACAATCCACCCTAGTAATTGTGCGAGGGGAGGCACTGCTGTTATTGTTAAAAACAGCATTAAACATTATGAGGATAGAAAAATCAGTACGCACAATATTCAAACCACAAGTATTACATTAAAAGCAATGAACCAATCCTTGTCAATTACTGCAATATATTGCCCGCCGAGATACAAAATCCTCGTTGAAGAATATAAAGAACTTCTCAATATGCACAAACACAAATTTATTATGAGAGGCGACTTTAACGCTAAGCATGTTTACTGGGGATCGCGCCTAACGACAGCTAAAGGACGAGACTTATTCCAGGCAGCTCAGGAAACCGGGTGTGAGTTTGTATCGACCGGAACTCCAACTTATTGGCCAACGGACACCAACAAAATACCAGATGTTATAGACTTCTTTATAACCAGGAAAATATCTCGAAATTTCATAGAAATGGAAGGTGGGTTAGATCTAAGCTCTGATCACACCCCATTATATTTAACAGTAAGTGAAACAATAATTCAAAGAGATACTAGTCTGAAGTTATACAACAAAAATACGGACTGGACTTCGTTCAAACAAATACTTCAGACTAAAATAAAGTGTCCGAAAATCACAACAATTGAACAACTAGAGTTAGAAGTTAACACATTTACGAAAGAAATTCAACAAGCAGCTTGGGACAATACTCCGGAGATAAAGCGGAAAATTATAGGTTCAAATTACCCTAAAGAAATAAAAACCCTTCTAATTAAGAAAAGAAAGTTACGACGGAAATGGCAACAAACCCGCTCACCTCTCGACAAAACCAACCTTAATAAGGCAACAGCAGAATTAAAACGAGAAATTGCTCATATTAAGAATGAATCAATTAATAAATATTTATCTCAACTATCCGCTGACAAAAAAGATGATTACTCACTCTGGAAAAGTACAAAGTATCTGAAACGTCCAATAAGTCACGTTGCACCACTAAAAGTTGCTTCAAATACATGGGCTAGAAGTGATTGTGATAAAGCTAATGCATTTGCAAAACACTTAGCTGAAACTTTTCGTCCAAACGAGGATAGTGAAATCGCGTTCCTCAGTAGTATTCAACAGGATCATGCAACAATCCCAGCAATCACCATTTGTGAACTTAAAAGTGAAATTAAAAAGCTTAAAGTTAAGAAAGCAGCTGGCTTCGATTTAATTACAGCTGAAGTGTTAAAGCAGTTACCATACAAATGTTTACGGAAGCTCACCTATCTTTACAATACAGCAATCCGTCTGACACATTTTCCAAGCCTTTGGAAAGTCGCCGAAGTTGTTATGGTTCCTAAGCCAGGAAAGGATCCTCACGTAGTCTCGTCATATAGACCAATTTCACTACTTCCACAAATCTCAAAACTTTTTGAAAAATTAATTTATCTAAGATTAAAATCTATAATCGACGAAAAGCAGTTAATCCCATCGCATCAGTTCGGTTTTAGAAATAAGCATTCAACAATAGAACAAATTCACAGAATAACATCAGAAATAGAAAAATCCCTGGAGGAGGGAAACGTATGCTCAGCTGTATTCCTTGACGTTGCACAAGCGTTTGACAAGGTATGGCACAAAGGCCTTATGCAAAAACTAAAATCATGCCTTCCGGTTGAGTATTGTGCTCTTTTAGAATCATATATCACCACGAGATTTTTCCGTGTAAAACAATAATTCTCAAAACTTAAAGAAATTGAAGCAGGAGTTCCTCAGGGAAGTATCTTAGGTCCACTTTTATATATTCTGTATACAAGAGACTTACCGTTAGCACCAAACAGTATGACTGCCACTTTTGCTGATGACACCGCAATACTATGCGTCGAAAAAACAGCAGAAAAAGCTGCTCTAAACCTGCAACATGAGATCAACTCTGTAGTAAGTTGGACTAAAAAATGGAGAAAAAAACTAAACGGTGGCAAATCGGTTCATGTAAATTTTACAAACAAAAGAATCACTTATCAACCTATAAGTATTCTAGATGTCTACATACCATACGCAAATACAGCTAAATATCTTGGCATCACGCTTGATGCTAGATTACGTTGGAAAGAGCATATTAAAATAAAAAGGATTGAACTTAACCTGAAATTGTCGAAAATGAAATGGCTAATTGGGCGAAGGTCAAACCTGTCCATATAACGGGTGATTTTTTTGAGGTTAGGATTTTCATGCATTAGTATTTGACAGATCACGTGGGATTTCAGACATGGTGTCAAAGAGAAAGATGCTCAGTATGCTTTGACATTTCATCATGAAGGTCCGAATGGACCACCTAAGACGCAGCCGCGGTCAACATTTAAATGAAATTATCTTCAAAAAGTAAATGTCATGAACCAATCTAACGTTTCAAATAAAGAAACGATGAGATTTTGCAAATTTTATGCGTTTTTTTTTTTTTTAAAGTTATCAAGCTCTTAAAAAAACACCCTTTACAACAAATTACTTCTTTATAAACAAATAATCAAGCCGGTATGGTCATATGGTGCGCAACTGTGGGGGTGTGCCAATGATGGCAGTATTAATATTATACAACGTTTTCAAAACAAGGTGCTAAGAGGCATTGTAAATGCTCCCTGGCACTACAGAAATGCGGATATTCATCGAGACCTAAGGATGAATACAGTCGCCGAAGATGAATACAGTCGAGAAACTAGTTGTAGTGATATCAAACATTGTTAAAGTTTTAAAAATGTTTGTAATAAGAAAAAAAACAAAAAAAAAAACTTTTGTCACTCAGTGTTTTTTGTGTTTTGCGAGTTTGCATCAGAAAGTTGTTCAATTTATGATTTTTAGCGTTTGCCATCGTCGCGAAAAGCCGCCTGTTGGCAAAGGCATGCTTAGGGAGATGTGAAGGTGGTCGCTTTTATGAATGAAGCGAGTTTGCTTGTTGAAAGTGCGCTTGCGTTGATGAATGAAATTGTTCTTGTTGTAAGATTTACTACATTCGGCTTGTGACGCCGCTGATGCCATTTCAGGCATTTGTTGTTTTTGTAGAACAATATTTGTAATTTTTGCGGATGACATACCTACATGTGAAGGCAAATAAGTATGTATGTAGTGTATGCATTATTTGTGTGTGAATGTCATACGCACATATTTATGTATGTACATATGAGCAAGTCGGACTTGTTATTACTGATAAGTGATAACTTGATTTCGTGAAAGCGAACATCAACACATATGGTCATGATACTTGTGAATATACATATGTATGTAAGTTTTGAATGATAAAATATACGATTTCTGTACATTTATCACTATTATAATATATTTAGTTTTTATAATATATTATTATAGTTTGTTATATACATACATATATATGTAATGTAGTATGCACATAAGTATGAATATATCAAATACAAGAAATAATTAAAAAATAGGCCTTATTTTCACATTAACTAGGAATATTGCTTTGAAAAAGTTATTTAATTCAAGTGTATTCAGTTGCACAATTCCTATGAATACACATGTCTGCATGTAAGCGTATAAAAATATATGCAAAAGAGCTAACATATGTACGTCTGTAACAGCAATATTATAATTCTGAGCATAATTTTCATTGAATGCTCAGCACTGTTTAAGCGCAACTGTTAAAATTTCTCTTGCCGAGCTGGCAGTGGTGAAACTCCCTCATCTCGACCGAGTTAACCAAAAATATTTTTACGTTCTCCGCGCCGCGAACCTTCTTTATGATAAACGTTCTCTGTCTATGATTTATTTCTCTGCTATGGTAGTGCCTTCTCCAAATTCCTTTTTGCTGGTAAAGGTCCAATAAGAAAAAATGGTAATAGTTTGCCTTACATCTACTGAGAAACTTTTAGCAGGTGCAACAGCCTATCCACTCAATCATCTCACCGCACTTCAACTTCCAGTCGATCTCTGTGAAAAGTACTTTCGTGTATAAACAAGTTGCTTATTATTAATTATTGTAAATATTTAAAATTGTTGAATGTATTGAATTTTTGGGAATATTTGAACTTCAAAGGATGACTTCCTCTTTCCAACAGTACCTGGGCCTCAGTATCTTTTCCTGGGGCGTAGTCAGCAGCAAGATTGAGAGAAAGGGTGATATAACGAGATGAAGACTAAACTTGTACATAAACGAGAAGTCGTACAATATGTTCGTGCAGCAAGCTTCCGCCTATTCTATAGGTTTAGTACAGTGGTCCTGAGGCCATACGAGCCCACAGCGGCCACCGGGCGCAAGGAAGCGGAAAAGACGCAAGTGGATGAGGCTGCTAATCAATCCAGTGGGAGTAAGACAGAACAAGTTGCGACTGTTGCGGCCTCGGAAGTGGAAAAGATGCAGGTGGAGGATGTTGCTACTCAATCCAGCAAGACCAAGGCCGAACAGGTGGTGACTGTCGCGATCTTGAGAGGACTTGCGATCAGGGAGGGGAGCTATCCTATACGCAGGAACTCCTCGAGGGGCTAGGAGACTCGATGGATGGCAGTGCGAATGACGGCGAGGATGAGGATTTGCCCCTCTTCGAACCCATATTATAGTGGCCGTCAACGTGGCAGTTGCCCAGGTGAACCTGCATCAGGTTCACTGTATATAAACTGGGCATCATGCTGATCCAAGAGCCTTGAGTCTACAGTGGAGAGGTTAGAGGTCTCAAGACAGTTTTCAACAAGGTAATCTGGGATCTCTCTAACCTAAGAGACCTAGAACTTGTATAGTAGTCAGGAACAATATTGGCTTCTTGTGCATTTCGGGGTTCTGACGCAGGATCTGGTGGCGGTGCAAGCCATTGAAAGCACAGACATCGTCCTGGCTTCAGCCTATTTTCCAGGGGAGGAATTTGAGCAGTTAAGGGCAGAATAGCGTTACAAGCCCAGGAATGGAGAGCAGGTTGTCTGCGTTAAATGGGTCAATCATTGACGCGTATCATTGCAGCTGCCCCCTAAAAGCGACCACAGACAGATGCAACTGCCGCTAGTGATCAAGAAAGCTCTCGGATCTCAGGAAAAATGCAAAGCGTTTGGGGGTCTGGGAGGAACAAAGGGGCAACCTCACACCAGAAGCAGCTCGGCTGCATAATACACTGGCCAGAGGCAAGACTGACACAGTACTAGCAATCAAAAGAAGGGACATTTACGACCAGCGCAGAAGATAGAGCTATGGAGCTTCTGAGGGCGCACTCCCTGGAAACAATTCGGGAAGACCAGTGTCTACCGGTGGCCGAACACAGGCCATCCCGCTCGGACTGGACAATCGCAAGGCAATTATATACTGCGGATTCGTTCAAGTGGGCAGTGGCTTCCTTTGAGAAATTCAAGTCTTCGGGAGTGGATGACATCTTTCCAGCGCTTTTACAACAGGGAGAGCAGGATCTGCTGCCGCACCTTGTTCGGCTGATAAGGGATATATCCCTGAAATATGGAGGACAGCGAAAGTGCTCTTTATACCCAAAGTAGGAAGAACGGACTACTCACTGGCAAAATCTTTCAGGCCAATTAGCCTTCTCACTAAAAAGTATGGAAAAGATCGTAGACCATGAAATAAAGTCGAAGGCGCTGAAAAGTGCACCCCTGCATGCTGTTCAGCATGCATATAGAGCAGACAGATCGACCAATACTGCTCTGTACCAGTTAACCTATGAGATAGAGAGTTCACTGGAGAGAGGGGCCGTGATGCTTTGCGCCTTCTTAGACATCGAAGGTGCCTTTGACAATACGTCTTACTGTAGTGTAGCCAGGGCACTGGAGAAAAGGAATGGGCAGCACCGGTGCGCAGATGGATAACCACAGTAGGAGATACAAAGATTTGTCTTGGCACAATAAGGGGCTGCCCATAAAGGGCTTTGCATTCCCCCGGTCTCAGGAACCTTAGACTTGAGGGTAGAGAGATAGAGATGACCAACAAGGTCAAATATCTTGGTCTCTCGCTGGATTCCATTGCGGGGAAGCAGCATGTTGACCTAACCTTGGTCAAAGCGACAAAAGCATTAATGGTGTGCAATCGGCTGACGGGAAAATCCTGAAATCGTTAGGTGGTTGTACACCATGATTGTGCGACCGATAATCACGTACGGAGCGGTGGCCTGGGCCTCCAAAGCGTCGCAGACTTCGAAGCCCTCTCCAACTATCGAAGCTGCAAAGACTAGCTTGTGTCTGCATGGCGGGTGCAATGTGCACCTGTTCGACGGCAGCACTGGAAGTCTTGTTCGAACTTACACCGCTTCTTTAGTGTTCGGTCAAGTAGCCAAACACACAGCTCGAAAACCTCGGGGGAAATCGGTGCAGAGATCGCAGGTCCACGCACTAAGCTCTCCATGCCTATGGTAAGCTTTCTGAGCATTTTCCAGGCAGAAGTCATTGCCATAAGTCGGTGAATAGAGATAAACTTCCATCGCAACTATCGCAATGAGCGGATAATCATAGTCAAGCGGCACTAAGAGCGATCTCCTCTTACGAGATCAAATCGCTACTGGTGAAGGAGTGCAGAGAACGGCTGAATATCCTAGCGGAACATAACCAGGTACACCTAATCTGGGTGCCCGGTCACAGAGGTATGGCTAACGAGCTCGTCCGCTTCGCAGCTTCCACCAACATGATAGGATTCTAACCTTTCACTGGAGTGGATCCCTATACCATAAAGGAAGAAGGAGTAGGCAGAGAAAGGCATTGGCATTAAATGCATGGCACGCGACATGCCAAGTTGCTAATTGGGGGGTACAACCACAGTAGTTTTTAATATGTAATTAACCTCCCTAGGGACAAACTCGGGCTACTGGTAACATTTTACACCGGCCACTGCAAGCTGAAAAGGCATTTATATAACATGAGCCTATCCTCTTGCGCCAGAACACCTGCTAATCGACTGCACAGCAGTCTGTAGACGCAGGATTAAGGCCCTTGGATCCATATTTCCGAATAAGGATCGTATCGCCTCACCAGCACCCAGCAAAATATTGCAATTTATCAATATGCTGGGGCTAAGTGAGTCTTAGGAGAGGGCACAATAAATCTAAGGCTTCGGTGCATTCCTCATTTATTAATCTTATCTACACCGATAGAGTGGATATCCATCATTTCCAGTTTACGTTTCCGAAAGAAAAGCACGTGGATAGTATTTAATGCATTTATTGTCAGACATACAAACCGAAGTGGGATTGTGGTGTCCGCAAGGTCCATGAACCAATTGGTTTTCATGACTTCGTAAATACATCCAGTATTTCCGCAGAAATGATTTTATCAATTTGATCTTATGTAACCACCATGCTTTTTTTTGCAACTCAACAGAGTACATCAAACATCGTAGCTGTTGTTTGAAAAGTCGTGCTGTGACACGTGACGATTGCTTGCTGATTGGTTGCTATCAAAAATTCCACAAGTTTGTCATCGGATCTTGGGAGTACTCGTTAATGTGTCTGTGGGCTGCCATACGTTGATGGCAAAAAGAACGCCGACCGATATTAGCGCGACCTCTTCGTGACTTCGTAATCTGTAATCGGTCACTGTGTGTGAAACACACATAAAGTTTTCACTGAATAATTTTCAATAAATTTTCTTTTGAATAGCCGGAATAAAAAAGGAAGCGACCGAAATTGAACGATTAAAATAATTTACAAATCAAAATATTAAAAAACAAAACAAACAAAATATTAAAGAAAAAATTTGTATGGAAAAAAGTTACTTTTTGGAATTGTTTCCTCATGAAAAGTACAAGGTTTTTTTTATTTCTAAACCTTCCCCGTTCCTCAGCGAACAACCTCTGAAATTTGCATCAATATTGGTTTAGCCGTTCTCGTGCCTTATCGTTACTAGCAAACAAAGATTCAAGAAAAGTGCTCTTTTTAGGGGTTTTCCGGCAATTATTTGAATTTTTCTCGCCGTAAAAACGAACATTTAAAAAAAGGGTTGCTCAAATTGGTCCAGGCGTTGTTGAGTTATGCGCTTAGCAACATATTTTGCGATTCATTTTTATATTATAGATTAAAAGGAGCATTAGCTACACAGGCTTTCAGCTCATAAAATAGATAAATTTGAGGGAAAAATTTACTTAGCATTGAATGGACCTATAACTAATATCAGGTTTTTCGAACATTCGGCTGACCTTACGGTATATGGTTGGTTTCTTAGTATGTTGCATATTAATACTTAGTAAGTGGTATTAGAAAAACAATTAAAAACGGGTCGATACTACCCCAACTCTCATAAACTACACACATAAATCTTTGCTTTGTTTACATCCATATACTCAACTCTAGAAAATTTTAGGAGGTTGTGTAACACTTTTTTTTGCTACTTTAATGGTAATCAGGGTGTTGTGTTAGCATTTAAGCTACATATAAATTTTAAATTTTGTTGAGCAACACTTTAGAAGATATTAAATAATGCAAGTGTATACGTTATTTAAGGGGTTACCAGGGTTTCACATTTCCAAAAAATCGAAACAATTTTTTTGTCTTATTAAATTCTATAACAACTCTAGAATACTGTCCTAAATTTTCACGTTGATCCGACTAACAGTTTCGGAGATACAGCCTTGAGAACTTGTGCGCTCGAGGCTAGCTAGACTAAGTGCGCCGTCTTTAAACGCGTTTTTCTCGAAACTATGTTTTCAAAGCCGGTTGACAAGATTTCTCGCGAACTACTTAACCGATCTTGATGAAATTTTACACAGGTCTTCGCGATATAATTTACATGGTCTTGATTACAACTATTTAAAAAAAAATGCCTAGAAATTTTCATCGAAATTTGAATTTTTTGATTAAAACGTCTCTCAAAAATCCTATTTTAATTTTTTTTCCTTCGTCCAATACCTAGTTTATTGTCTTTATTAAAAAAAAATTTTATTTCAGATGATCCTGAAAGAAGTTCTGCTGACAACGCGGATGCGCCTTTTTTCCGAGGGACTGCCGGAAATGGCGTCGTAATGACTGCCATTTTGATATTTTTTTTTTTGAAAATTTTACAAAATGTTTATTAAATATAAGTATTTTAAAAAAAAATTCATTAAAATATTTCATTTTTTATATGTAAAAAAAAATTATAGAAAAAGGGCCGTTTTTGCCCGAGGACACCCATGTAACCCTTTAAGTGATTAGGGCAATTCAGAATCTGGTGCAGCCTTGAGTTGTGCTACCCTGGTACGTTCCGTCAGAAGAGTGAAACGTACAAAACCGTCTGTGTGCAACGTCTTCGCATAAATCATCGCTGCATACGCGTGTGAACTAGCATCGCAAAACCCGTGAAATGATGTTTCATCGCGTGGAATCGTGCACATCCACCGCTCGATTCGAATTTGATTAAGCTCCTGAAGCTGTGCCCGATACTTCAGCCATTCGCGGCAAAAATCGTCAGGTAATGGTGAGTCGCAAGATAAACCGGCAGACCACAGTCTCTGAAGTATGCGTTTTATGTGGAGGACTTCTTTACAGAAGCAAAGTTGTAGACATAATATGTATACAAGTTAAAAAACGTTTAGTTGTTTTTTATAAAAAAATATTTTCTGAGAGCATGCTCCTTTATTGAATTCCACTTAAGAACTAAAGTTTACAATTAATTATACTTAACTCTAGACCTATGTTTGCCGCTGCAACGGTTACGGAGTTAGCTGACGCTGCACTTCACTGACGTTGCGCTTCCCACAGGTTGCCACTACACCTGTCGCTCTCTCAGCGATTTAGTGGTGTCATATTATATTACTTTGTATCATATGATATTAATGCATCATATGATACTTTATGAATGTATGGGGTGCTAACTTACATTTATATGCAATTCCACATACTTATAAAGAAATAAATATTGTACATTTTCTATCAGTTTTATCGTAAATAGTATACTCGTACGGATGAGAATTAGAACGATGTATTAAAAATCCAGCTTCAAATGCCTAAATATCTTGGGATTGGATTTCTAAATTAAAATGCAAACCGTTTTAGGTTTTCTGTCTGTCAATTGTAAACAAATACATTCAGAAGAAAACTCTCCACCGAGAAATCTAAAAGCAGTTCTGCATTTTATTAATAAGAACTCACTACATAGAGAATATCTGAATATCAGTAAATTATATTTTTATGTGCGAAATATTGCACACTATGGCATTTAAATAAAATATTAGTAAATATCTATCATTAATAAATAATTTCCTTTAATATTAAGCAAAAATATTTATAGTTTTTGTTATTTAAAAAAAAATAAAAAAAAGTTGCTACCTCTGAAAATCCAATTCACCCCTCAGAAAGCTACCACGAAAAGGTTTTCTACTGTATATACTGTGTTATATGCCTACTGTGCATACAATGATTTACTTTTCTCTAACAAATCTTATGTCGTATATTAGTTACTTATAACTACATACATATACGTAAATACATATATATGTGGAGTACTGATTTATTAATACACGTCTGGGCGACGTGGTAACCAAAATCCAACTGACATGCTTAGCTTAGAGTTTAATATCTTATATGCTTATTTAGGTAACGGTGATCGACAAGCATCAGGTGATGCTGCTGTCAATATGTAATGTATTATTATAGCTTAATTAATGTATGTAAAAGAGAAAGAAGTACTGTAACTCTTAGGATAACAATGTAAAGTAGAATGTAGGATAACTTAACCTTTAGTTGTACTAATATAAATGAACTTAGTATTAACCTGTGAATGCATGAATTAAATAAATTTGAAGATATGTTTAATGTGGGTGTCGCCACATATCTCCCCTGCGGGAAAAAAAAGGAAAATTAGCTAGAATTTTTTTTTTTTGAATTATGAAGATATTTTGAAGCGCACTCTTTTTTGACTTCTTTGTATTGTAGTAGAAAGATCAGGATTCGTGTCGCTGGTAGTTTTGTTGCTTAAGTTATTTCCAGACGAATTGGATTGTAGATGCTCGATATCGTCACTACAAAGATAAGCTGGTTTTAGGCGATCGATGGATATGTGTGCAGGTTTTCCATATAACTAGTAGTACTTTGTAGTATTTTTCATGTCTGTCCATAACAGGGAATGGTCCATCATATGGTGATGAAAATGATTGCTTGACTTTGTCGTTTCGAATAAAAACGTGTGTTGAATTTGCGAGATCCTTGGAAATGAAGATTTTCTCTCGGTTATGACGAGAAGCAGGCGTAGGCGTTAGATTTTGAAACGCTTTTCTTAGCGTTTTAACGAGTTCAGGTGCTTCGATTGTTTTATTAGATGGTGTTAAAAACTCACCCGGGAGTCTGACTGGCTCACCAAAAACAATTTCTGCTGGTGTGGCTTGGACGTCTTCCTTGAATGCAGCTCGTATTCCTAAGAGAACTGCAGGGAGTGCATCGTACCAACTATCGTTGTGGCAAAGAAGGGATGATTTGAGTTGACGGTGAAAGCGTTCGATAAGTCCGTTTGATTGTGGGTGATAACTCGTTGTTCGTTGATGTTTGAAACCGAGGAGATCAGCGAGCTTCCTGAAAAGGTCTGACTCGAATTGTCCTCCAAGGTCGGTTGTTATTCGAAGTGGGACTCCAAAGTAGGAAATCCAAGTTTGCATGAGTGCATGTGCTACTCGGTCAACTGTGCCGTCAATAAGTGGTGCGGCTGCTGGATAGCGTGTGAATCGGTCGATTATTGTGAGACATTTGGTGTGTCCTTTTGAAAGCGGGAGTGTCACCAAATCTATGTGAATATGTTCAAATCGACGCGAAGGTGGCTGGAATGTTGCGATGGGTGAAAATGTATGACGTGAAATTTTATTGCGTTGACATTGAATACATGCTTTGGTCCATGTGATGCAATCCTTGTTGATTGATGGCCAAACATATCTTTGTGTGATAAGGCGTCTTGTAGCTCGGCGACCAGGATGTGAGACTGAATGAAGAGTCTCGAAGATTCGCCGCCTTAGTTGTTGTGGAACGAACGGACGTGCTGTACCCGTAGATATGTCACAGTATATAGCAATGTCCGTAGTATTGCTGTTGATTTTGCGTAGCTCTAATGATGTATTCGAGCTGTTGAGTAGTTGTTGAAGTTCTGCATCGTTATTTTGAGCGCGTGCAAGTTCTTCGGATGTAACTGCTGTGTGAATGGCATCGACTCGAGATAAGGCGTCCGCAACGATATTGCTGGAACCGGATATGTGCCGTATATCGGTGGTAAACTGACCGATATAATCAAGTCGTCGAAATTGCCATGGTGAAGCGCGTTCGGGCTTCTGTTTGAATGCGTGCATTAAGGGCTTGTGATCTGTGTAGATTGCGATGTGTCGTCCCTCAAAAATATGACGGAAATATTTGACTGCTTCGTAGATTGCGTTGAGTTCACGATCGTAGGTTGATCGTTTTTGAACAGATGGTGCAAGTTTGCGGCTAAAGAATGCAAGCGGTTGCCAATGTTCGCCAATACGTTGCTGAAGTGCGGCACCTATTCCACATTCAGATGCGTCTGAAAAGATGGCCCACTCGGAATTGTTGTCCGGGTGCGCTAAGAGAGTTGCGTTAGCAAGAGCTTTCTTGCAGTTTAAAAATGCGTTTTCAAGCGATGTTGTCCAGTTTATTGGAGTTTTTCCATTGATTTTAGGACCTTCCAGTAGCGTGTTGAGTGGTACGAGTAAGTTTGCTGCGTTTTTAATAAATTTGCGGTAAAAATTTATTGTTCCAATGAAGTTGCGTAGCTTGGTGATTGTTGAAGGACGAGGATAGTCGATAATGATTTTGACTCGTTCCGGAAGTGGTTTTATTCCATGGGCGGAAATTGTATGCCCTAGGAACTCGATTTGTTTGAGACCTAGACATGTTTTTGTTGTGTTGATTACTAAGCCATAGTGTTGAAGGCGTTGAAAGACGATACGCAAATTGTTGTTTGTGCTCTGCTTCGTTAGCAGATGCGACCAGTAGATCATCGATGTATGCGAAAACGAAAGGTAGATCTCGAGTTACCTCATCGATGAAGCGTTGAAAGGTCTGAGCTGCGTTGCGGAGTCCGAAAGTCATAAATGGAAACTCGAAGAGACCAAACGGTGTAATTATAGCCGTTTTGTGGACGTCTTCTTCAGCTACTGGAATTTGATTGAAGGCACGAATTAGGTCGATAGTTGAGTAGCAAGCTGTACCGTGTAAATTTGCAGTGGAATCTTCTAAGCATCGAACTGGGTACCGATCTGGTATGGTACGTTCGTTGAGGCGACGGTAATCGCCACATGGGCGCCATTCGCCACTCTTTTTGGGCGCCAGATGTAGAGGTGATGACCAAGGGCTATCTGATGGTCTTGCAATGCCCAGGTTGATCAACTTTTGAAACTCAGCTTTTGCGATTTTTAGGCGTTCGGGAGCTAATCGCCGAGCACGACTACTGACTGGAACGCCAGGTGTTGTCTTGATGTGATGTTGCGTTGTATGTGAAATTTGCTTGGGTTCACCATCGGGACGTGTAATCTTAGGATATTCGGCAAGCAGTTGCCAATATCCTGATGATTGATTCGGCTGTTGGAGTTTGATCGACTGTACAGTCACGCTTTTAGATGTACCTGAGGTGCACAGTCGTATGGTTTCGTCGATGAGTCGTTGATTTTTGAGGTCGACGAGGATGCCGTAGTGTGAAAGTAAATCGGCGCCAATGATTGGATTGGACACATCTGCCAGTATGAAACGCCATGTTAGCGCTCTGCGAAGGCCGACGTTTAAAGCGATTGTTACGACACCATAAGTATTAACGGGTGTTCCGTTAACTGCGATGAGTTGGTAGCCGGTCGCCATCTTCGTGTTAGTTGCCTGTTTATGAGGGTAGACTGAGACTTCGGAGCCTGTGTTCACTAGAAATTGTGTGTTTAAGGGGCGGTCCGTGATGAAGAGGCGGTACGATGGTGGGAGAGAGGCGCTTTCCGCCGCTAACGTCTCTCTGCTGCGTTTCCCGCTTGTTGGCAATCAGGTGTGCATTTTTGAGCCAGGTTGCCAAACTTTTTGTGATACCAGCAGGTGTTACTGGTGGACATGGCAGGAGAAACCGATCTGCTTCTGTTGATGCGTTGTGAACGAAACCGTTTTCGTCCAGTGGTTTGATGGGTGTTTAAAAGCTTCTGAAGACTTCTCGTGATGTGAGCAAGTTGTTGCTCAACGCCTGTAAAATTTGAGTCGTGAGTTGTTGTAAGCGATGTTGCAGCTATATTATGCCCTTGAGAAGGTTGAAGAACGTCGTGTAAACGATCCGCGGCTTCGCTTAACGGTTGTAGCTCGGCCGTGCGTTGTGCAACCAAACATGCGCGCATTTGGTCGGGGAGATGTGAGAGCCACCTTGCTCTTAGTACTTCCTCGTCTATGTCTGGAACTAAACTTCGAAGGTGTCGCAGATGTTGGGAGGGCGTTCTGTCGCCGAGGCACTCACCGTCCAGAAGTTGTAGGATTTTTGCTTCTCTCGACTTAGAATAGCAAGCAATTAGTGTGGTCTTTAAACGTTGATAGGGTTTGTCGACTGGCGGATTTAAAATGATGTCCTCAGCGTCGGCAGCTATGCGCGTGTCTATCAACGGAATCGTGTGGTGGAATTTGTCCACCTCGCTCGTGACGTTGTGATTGCGGAATTGTGATTCTAATTGCGCGAACCAGAGGGCTGGCCTGTCTTGGTTGAAGCTTGGAACACGTATTGTCGCAGGGCTGGAATTGTTTCCCAGGAACATGGAAGGCTTCGGTAGGCGTGGCGTATCATCGTCGGCAGGCATTTCGGATGATATTTAATTAATAAATATAGAAAATATGAAGTAATAGTTACGAAATGTTGTACTGGTTGTACAAAACGCTGCCAGATGATGGTTGAGTGGTGTGACTTTAGCCTCGTGTCACCTTCAGTGGTATGGTCCGCTATTGGTAACGGGCCGCTTGCTGTAAAATTCCACCGTTGATTCAAGGTGACCGCTAAAGTCCGCGTCGGGGTCACCAATTGTGGAGTACTGATTTATTAATACACGTCTGGGCGACGTGGTAACCAAAATCCAACTGACATGCTTAGCTTAGAGTTTAATATCTTATATGCTTATTTAGGTAACGGTTATCGACAAGCATCAGGTGATGCTGCTGTCAATATGCAATGTATTATTATAGCTTAATTAATGTATGTAAAAGAGAAAGAAGTACTGTAACTCTTAGGATAACAATGTAAAGTAGAATGTAGGATAACTTAACCTTTAGTTGTACTAATATAAATGAACTTAGTATTAACCTGTGAATGCATGAATTAAATAAATTTGAAGATATGTTTAATGTGGGTGTCGCCACATATATACGTAGTACACAGTGGTGGCCTTATAATTAGAAACAATTTGCTAGACAAAATCAAATCACTGTACATTTTTCTTAAGGCGAATACTGTAAATTATAAGTCCCGTTATTCGTAATGTAGACTATGAACGTTATTCTTAAATAAACACGTGACTATTTGCTTAATGGTTATTGAAAGAATTAAAATTATTTCCCGGTTTGTGTTTCTTGGCTGACCACGTAATTAGAAACGCGCAGATTCATTTCCATTTTCCATGTGACCCAAAACACAATTCAAGGTTATTCAAAATGGCAGACAAGAGCTCTTTTTAGTTTTGTGAAATGCTAACTACCAGGTCTCAATATTTTGAGACTAATAGCATTGACAGACGGCAGCGTTAAACCAGATTATTTGCATTTTTCGGGATTAATTCAGGAGTTACCACAGCTAACTCCGTTGCTGAATCCAAACATAACTCTCAAAATTTTAGGGAAATTGTGAGATTTTCGTTGGCAACATTGTTAATAATTGACAGCTGCATTCTATTGTGAATGAAAAATAAGAACAGTGACAGCTGTTTTACGTTTAAATGTATTCAAAGTTATTTTAAAAAGCGACGATTGAAGATTAAAAGTAAGTAATTTTATTATTTTGCATTGCCTTCTAAACGAAAATTATTATCTTTGTTTTAATTTCAGATGGCTGGCAGAAAAAAACGTTCAGGGTGGACTTTTAAGGATGAGTTGGAGCTGCTGGAAAAATGGGAGGCACGTTCCCACGACCTCCGGCGTGCAAAGCGAAATGCTCATATATACAATGAGATTTCGCAGGAAATGGCACAAAAATACACCGCCGAGGAAATTCACTGCAAAGTGAAAAATATGACAAAGAAATACAGGTGAGTTTTTTCAATAATTAAATTTCTTCTTTTAACACATTAATAACTCTACTTTCAGAGAGGAGAAAACCAAAATTGGCCCTTCTGGTGGTAGTCCCTCGCCTTGGAAGCATTATAATGCTGTGAATCGCATAGTAGGGTGTACTGCCGTTAATTCGGCTTTGTACATAGAGACATACTCGTATTCCGAGGTAAAAACGAATTTATTTTATTTATATAAACACATGCATTTATAAAGTTAATTTTTTTTAAAATTCAACATTAAACCAATTGTTGCCGCCGTCCGACCCATCATTATCACCTCCGTTGCCATCGCCATCATGTCCGCTGCCACCTTCGTTGCCGTCACCATCACCGTCATGTCCGCTGCCACCTTCGTTCACCATATTTAATGAATTGTTTTGTTATTTTCTAGTCCTTAACCATTATTTAATGAAATGTTTTGTTATTTTCTAGTCTTAAAACATAATATAATGTAACAAAAAATGAATTTAAATAAAAAATGATCTCTTTAAAAAATGGATGTTTGTAATTATGTGTACTAATATTTGTTTTCTGCTACTCTATACATCTATACTCACGAAAACTCAGAGCTATTGCATTTCTAATATTTTTAAAAAATTGTGCAAAATACAGCATGCATAATTTGCATCATCTGTGCGGCTAACAATCGCAATGCTTGTCTTCTATCCATTTTTGTTTTATAAAATTGAAAATGTTATTAATATGCCAATCAGCTGTTCGGTAACTCGCTTCGCTGCTGTCTGTCACCTATAAATTTGGATCTGATTAAGGGCGCAGTTAATCAGGGTTAACGCAGCCGTCTGTCAAGGCTATAACGCTAGAGACTGTTTAGTGAATAGTAACTAGTCTCAAATTGAGACTTTGCCTCAAAATGTCTCAAATAGAGACTAGAGACTAGTTACAGAATCCCGCTATAAGATTGCAAAATAAAAAAAGAGGAATTATATCGAAATATAGAAATTCAGCGAATTGCTCATATTTACTTATTATCATATGGCAGTGCTCCATTTCCTCATAATTCACCTGCAAAAAGTGAAAAATGTGGACGTATTTAAATGTTTATAGATTACTCTAATTAATTTGAAGCCTGCTCTAGTTTAATCAATGTTTTTGGAAGACATGTTTTGCCGGCCCTAAATTGTTACTTGATATTTGTTTACATTCCATATAGTTACAAATACAGTTGTCGCGTGATATTCTCATATTAGGGGGATTCTCTTGCTCTTGCAAAACCTTCCACCGTGCAGAAATTGCAGAATTTTCCCTTTGGTGCAACGGCACAACAACCAACACGCGCAGAAAATTATTTGCAATGGCTTTAAAATATGTCAGAACAAAACCCATGTTTATTGTCGTGCCGTCATATATTACTAGATTCTGCAGTGGGTGATCTCTTAGCCTTGCATATTTCGGTATAGGATTTTTGCGTTTTGTATCATCGTGCAATTTCGCAACAGCAAGAGAATGCCGCTTTTGCTAGTTGTCAGTGAAAACTCATCGAAAACACACATTGTCGGTCCGAACGACTTAGATTCCACAACATACAAATGTGTTTTCAAAATGTTTTCAATGTCGGTCCGAACATAGAATAAGCTATTTACTTCAATTTAATACTTATCACGCAATCGACGATCCGCGAACTAGAATTTAAAATATTCAAATATTTTGTTATAAGAATTGCTATATTTGAATACGATACAGGGTAGGTTTTAGTATACCGTCCCAGGATTTCGGGAATAAAATGGATAGGGTCGGATAGAGGAGATTCTCCAGATCACGAATATATAGCCGCAGGAAGCTTATAGTTTTCGAAATATTCGCGCTTAAAGTTGAAAATTTACAATATTTTAATTATATATTTTCTATATATAAAACTAATTTTTCACTTATATTTTTAGCGCATATATTATATATATAGCGCAAAAATAGCTTTTAATATATACTTAAATTATTGTTGAATTATGATTATTTAAAAGTAACAAAGATTATTAAAAAGTAGTAAGGAGTTCAACGCGAAAAAAATCTGATACACCACGGTGTTTGACCGATCAGGGTTATTTTTTTTATAGGTTGTTGAAATTAATAACAAGCAATTGCCCGCCTGAAGAACAACAAGGCGGCAGGGGCCGACGGATTGCCGGCCGAGCTATTCAAATACGGCGGCGAAGAGCTGATAAGGAGCATGCATCAGCTTCCTTGTAAAATATGGTCGGACGAAAGCATGCCAAACGATTGGAATCTAAGTGTGCTCTGCCCAATCCATAAAAAAGGAGACCCCACATTCTGCGCCAACTACCGTGGGATTAGCCTCCTCAACCTTGCATATAAGGTTCTATCGAGCGTATTGTGTGAAAGATTAAAGCCCACCGTCAACAAACTGATTGGACCTTATCAGTGTGGCTTCAGACCTGGTAAATCAACAACCGACCAGATATTCACCATGCGCCAAATCTTGGAAAAGACCCGTGAAAGGAGAATCGACACTCACCACCTATTCGTCGATTTCAAAGCTGCTTTCGACAGCACGAAAAGGAGCTGCCTTTATGCCGCGATGTCTGAATTTGGTATCCCCGCAAAACTAATACGGCTATGTAAGCTGACGTTGAGCAACACCAAAAGCTCCGTCAGGATCGGGAAGGACCTCTCCGAGCCGTTCGATACCAAACGAGGTTTCAGACAAGGCGACTCCCTATCGTGCGACTTCTTCAATCTGCTGCTGGAGAAAATTATTCGAGCTGCAGAACTGAATCAAGCAGGTACAATCTTTTATAAGAGTGTACAGCTGCTGGCGTATGCCGATGATATTGATATCATCGGTCTTAACACCCGCGCCGTTAGTTCTGCTTTCTTCAGACTGAACAAGGAAGCAACGCAAATGGGTCTGGCAGTGAACGAGGGCAAGACGAAATATCTCCTGTCATCAAACAAACAGTCGTCGCACTCGCGACTTGGCCCCCACGTCACTGTTGACAGTCATAACTTTGAAGTTGTAGATAATTTCGTCTATTTAGGAACCAGTGTTAACACCACCAACAATGTCAGCCTTGAAATCCAACGCAGGATTACTCTTGCCAACAGGTGCTACTTCGGACTGAGTAGGCAATTGAAAAGTAAAGTCCTCTCTCGACGAACAAAAACCAAACTCTATAAGACGCTCATAATTCCCGTCCTGCTATATGGTGCAGAGGCTTGGACGATGACAACAACCGATGAGTCGACGTTGCGAGT
Organism: Bactrocera dorsalis; assembly: GCF_023373825.1. Lineage (NCBI taxonomy): Eukaryota > Metazoa > Arthropoda > Insecta > Diptera > Tephritidae > Bactrocera > Bactrocera dorsalis. The sequence continues at coordinate 68,769,418 of NC_064303.1, read as the reverse complement.
TTTCGAGAGAAAAGTTCTGCGAAAGATTTATGGTCCTTTGCGCGTTGGCCACGGCGAATATCGCATTCGATGGAACGATGAGCTGTACGAGATATACGACGACATTGACATAGTTCAGCGAATTAAAAGACAGCGGCTACGCTGGCTAGGTCATGTTGTCCGGATGGATGAAAACACTCCAGCTCTGAAAGTATTCGACGCAGTACCCGCCGCGGGAAGCAGAGGAAGAGGAAGACCTCCACTCCGGTGGAAGGACCAAGTGGAGAAGGACCTGGCCTCGCTTGGAATATCCAATTGGCGCCACGTAGCGAAGAGAAGAAACGACTGGCGCGCTGTTGTTGACTCGGCTATAATCGCGTAAGCGGTGTCTACGCCAGTAAAGAAGAAGAACAAATGAATTACAAACAGTCAAATAATCAGTTTTGCCTTATCGACATCATTTGTAAAAATAAATTTGTAAATTTGTCAAATAATCATTGTTACAATACTAAAATATTTTACAAACTAAAACAAAAAAAAAATATAAAGAAATATTATACCCTAAATACAGGAAACATAATCTTTGATAAACAATAAAAAATATATAAAAAATTTATGCGGCCTGAATGGCCGCCAATGCAAAAATGAGTTCTACGGGAGAACCCCGGTGTTGGATCGACAAGGGTAATTTTTTTGAAGCACTGCCGAAGGCCGCCTACGAAAAATGGACTTTTACGCGAAAAAAATTTGGTACACCCCGGTGTTGGACCGACCAGGTTTATATGTTTTATGAAGCGCGGCCGAAGGCCGCCCACGCAATAAGGAGTTCAACGCGAAAAAAATCTGATACACCACGGTGTTTGACCGATCAGGGTTATTTTTTTTATAGGTTGTTGATTCTCGTATTTGGGGTATAATCTGTTCACTTTATTCCATTTAGTTATTTTCCAAATGATGAGCATAAGGTAACACTGATTATTTGACGGTTCGTAATTCATTTGTTATTCTTAAATAATCATAATTCAACAATAATTTAAATTTATATTAAAAGCTATTTTTGCACTATATTATATAAAATAAATTTGTACAAATGAATTAGTGGAGTGCTAGTGGATATAAAAGTGAAAAATATAAGTGCAAAATTAATTTTATTTATCGAAAATTTGTAATTAAAATAATGCAACTTTTCAACTTTAAACCCGAATATCTCGAAAACTTTAAGCTTCCTGCGGCTATAACCTTGATCAGGATAATCTCCTCTATCCGACCATATCCTTTTTATCTTTGAAATCCTGGGAGGGTTTACTACCCTGCAAGACGGAGGTAACAGATTGCACAAACACATTGAAACATTTTCAGCTGTTCACTAACACTTTTACATTTTCTGGAATTTTCAATGGAATGGGAGAATACGTAAGTAAGATAGAGAAAAACTATCGACATTATAAAGATATTGTAATGTTAACTTGTTAGAATAGGAGAGGCGAATACTCAATATTTCAAGAAGAATAAACGAAAAGCGCAGTTTATTTTGGATTTTAAAGAGGTAAGTTCGCTATTTTATAATATGATATTTTATAATTAATTTCTAATTTATATATATATATTATTAATTTCTTTTATATAGAGAAAACGAAAGAGGTTAACAAGGAGAAAAAGGTAAGCATTGTGAATTTAAAGTTGTGTGTATAATTAAAAATTTTAATATTACAGAAATCATTTGGACCATTGGTAAAATTTAATTCTATTGCGTGCAGCAACCAAATAATGGAGTATGTTTTAAATTATTAAAGTTAAATAGTGTACATTTAATTGAAATATTTGTTATAGATTATGCATTTTATTTTGATTTTATTATTAAATAAAGAGAAATAATAAAAAAAACTGAGTTTTATTTAAAAGAATTTAATTTGCTAGAAGTAAAAATGGGTAACAGATAATCTTGTTACTGCTTGTTCTTCCTAACATGCTTATATGTTAAAGGTAACAAACTGATAACGAAAATAATAACACTAACAGATATTCGGGTAACAAATACTTTTTGTTATCCATAACACATGGGTAAGCTAAGCGCTAACAAAATAATTTGTTACCCGTAACATGCTGTGAAGAGATTTGCTAACAAATGTGTGTATTCTGTTAGAACAAGGCAGCATGCGATATTTGCCATTGGTTAGAGCGAGATAACCATTGAACATCAAATATCTATGTGTTACTTTTTTCCCACTCTCTGAACAAAAGTAACAAATATTTTAACGAATGCAAAAGTGAACAATAACAATTCGCTTACACGTTTGCTAACAGCTACCCGTGTTGCAGGGATGTTCAATATATATCGCAAACTTAGTTCGTGTCAATATATATTGAACGTGTAGCTGTCCTCAATAAGTTGAGGTATCGAACTTTTTTAAAAGTTTAGTCTAGTATTACGGCATTTATGAAAAGTTAGGCAGGTTCAGAGTAATAAATATTTTAACGGTCGGGTTTTAAATAATATAGGAGAATCAGATCGCCAAAAATGTCGATTGTAAATATTATCAAGAGAGCATCAAATCGTATTTTGGGGGTGGATAAATCTATTGAAAAAATCGATATTTATGAGGACAACGAAGTTTTGTTTTGCAAAAATAATGTCTGCATACACCCACCAATTTCTATACGACATGAATCCGAATTGATTCACTATCCAGGTTATTTGACTGTTACATCTAAAACTTTCGTTGATCAATTTAATAAAGCAAGTCGTTCGACATTGTTGCTCACGTGGATCCCCAATTCTTCACTGTGTAAATCGAAGTCAGAAGAAAAAAAATTCTATCAAAACTTACAATGCGAGGTAGTTGATACGAATGGAACCCAACCAGTAGACGATATAGCTATTCCAAATGGATTTAGAAATGAAACAATTATTAAGAGCGAAGAGAAAAGTGAAATAGATGGCTCTAATGTTGATATACAAGAGCTTAAAAATGAGTTACAGCCTCTCCTAGGAGAGCAGTTTAATTCAATTCGTGATATTAATGTTTTGCTGAACAGAAGTCACATTACATCAGTTAATATAACAATTTCCAACCCACATATTGAAAACATCAATGTAAAGGATTCGATAAACAGTGTTGTAACCGATATAAATAAGTTATATCTCAATAGTGAATATTATATTTCCGATGATATTGATTTTTATAATGCGACTTCGAGTATATTATCCGTTAAACACAAGCCAAAGTCATATGTAGAATATTCAGTTACTCGAAAAAAAACATATTATCGGAGATTTTCAGTCGATCTGAGTCAAATGCGTTCATTGCGCTTGTTTTTCAATGACGATAATTGTACTTCTGGGCAACTGGTAATTTCGTCAAGAGAGTCGCAGTATAAAATACTTCACTTTCATCATGGTGGTTTGGATCATTTAGCGCAGGTAATATCTCTTCTTTTACCAGGAAATTTCCGATATTCTCGTACGTTAATACTATCGTAAGTGCTTAACACATTTCCTTTCACATACCGTATACGCACTGTGCTGAGATATAGATCTGCCGATTTCGGGTTTAAATGGCTATGTACGGATAAAGGAGGTCCTCCAGATCAAGAAAATATATATACATATAAGTAGTTGCTGCTGACTTTTTTGAGATATTGGTATTTAAAGTTCACCTATTTAAAACGCGTGCTTCTCTGATTCAGAATGAGGGGAAACTTTATATACCATCCCACGATTTCAGCGTTAAAAGTGGTATGGTTGGATAGGGCTGAAATAAGAAAATATATAATTGTTGCCGCCGCAAACTTATAGTTTTCGAGATATTTGCATTTAATGTTGAAAATTTTGCAAATTTTATCTTGCAATTTCTCGATTGTTGACAAATAATTAGTGTTGCCATAATTACACATTTATCAAACGAATAAAAATGAATATAAAAACTCAAACGCAGGAGACAAATACCATCTGAAATAAATTTTCCATTTTAATAAAAAAAGTTTTAAGGCTTAAATATATGTACATATATTTAATTGCATCTAATAATTTCACAAAGGGATCGTGATGATTATTTGCAATATTTTTTCTCCAAATATATTCAAAAATCAAATTGGAAAAATCCTCGCTATTATTATAATTGTCCTTAATAAAAAAACGTTTAATTACGCGCCCCTGGGACTCGATGCGTTGAGTTTGCGTCCCGTCCTCGGCAACGAACGGATTATCGGGGTCGCTGTGATTAACGCGTCGGTGCTCATACCCGTGACTGGCCAGACAGTCGTATGCCCTCCAGCAATCGGTACATATAATACTGCCTTTTGCCACGTGCTTCTCTATCAAAGGTATGAGCACCTCAGCAGACCTGACATTACCGGGACATACCTCGGGTCGGCTTTAGTATACGATCCCACGATTTCAGGGTTAAAAGTGGTATGGTTGGATAGAGCTGATGCTCCAGATTAAGAAAATATATAATTGTTGCCGCCGCAAACTTATAGTTTCCGAGATATTTCCATTTAAAGTTGAAAATTTTGCAAATTTTATCTTGCAATTTCTCGATTGCTAGTAGTTATTTAATTCATATTATGCCTTTTTTATGCACTTATACTTCATTACATTGTTTCTACATATTTATTTTTTAGTAATTATTTAGTTATTTGCTTAAAATAAGCATTTTATATTTTACACAATTTTCATTCCATGCACAATAACAAAAGTATTCCGTGTTGACAGATAATAAGTGTTGCCATAATTACACATTTATCAAACGAATAAAAATGAATAAAAAATAGGACTATACCCCAAATACATAAATCATTGCCCTTTTTCTTGATATATCAAGATTTTTGATACACCCCGGTGTTGGATCGACCATGGTTATTTTTTTTAAGCGCGGCCGAAGGCCGCCAACGCGAAAAGGAGTTTTACTTAAAAAAAACTTGATACACCCCGGTGTTGGATCGGCCAGGGTTTTTTTTTTTGAAGCGCGGCCGAAGGCCGCCAACGCGAAAAGGAGTTTTAATTAAAAAAAAAACTTGATACACCCCGGTGTTGGATTGGCCAGGGTTATTTTTTTTGAAGCGCGGCCGAAGGCCGCCAACGCGAAAAGGAGTTTTACTTAAAAGAAACCTGATACACCCCGGTGTTGGATCGGCCGGGGTTATTTTTTTGAAGCGCGGCCGAAGGCCGCCAACGCGAAAAGGAGCTTTACTTAAAAAAAACTTGATACACCCCGGTGTTGGATCGGTCAGGGTTATTTTTTTGAAGCGCGGCCGAAGGCCGCCAACGCGAAAAGGAGTTTTACTTAAAAAAAACTTGATACACCCCGGTGTTGGATCGGCCAGGGTTATTTTTTTGAAGCGCGGCCGAAGGCCGCCAACGCGAAAAGGAGTTTTAATTAAAAACAAACTTGATACACCCCGGTGTTGGATTGGCCAGGGTTATTTTTTTTGAAGCGCGGCCGAAGGCCGCCAATAAAGCCTTAAAAATTTTCTTATTACAATGGAAAATTTATTTCAGATAGTATTTGTTTTCTGCGTTTGAGTTTTTATATCCATTCTTATTCGTTTGATATATGTGTAATTATGGCAACACTTAATATCTGTAAACACGGAATACTTTTGTTATTGTGCATGGAATGAAAATTGTGTAAAATATAAAATGCTTATTTTAAGCAAATAACTAAATAATTACTAAAAAATAAATATGTAGAAACAATGTAATGAAGTATAAGTGCATAAAAAAAGCATAATATGAATTAAATAACTACTAGCAATCGAGAAATTGCAAGATAAAATTTGCAAAATTTTCAACTTTAAATGGAAATATCTCGGAAACTATAAGTTTGCGGCGGCAACAATTATATATTTTCTTAATCTGGAGCATCAGCCCTATCCAACCATACCACTTTTAACCCTGAAATCGTGGGATCGTATACTAAAGTTTCCCCCATACCTCCATCCTAAGGTCGTCACTCCCATCCTCAACCATCCCAAGAACCCAGCGGCCCTCGACTCTCCGCCCTAAAATAAGAAAAGATATATTAATTACATAAAAAAAATATATTTTTATTTTTACCTTTGTTGTATTTGCTCTTCCCAAATTTGCATTCGTCTATTCGAACAGTTTTACCAGGGCCACCAATTTTACCTACCGCTACCTGATGGTCAACTAATTATACCAGTCACATATTGTAGCGCTAGATAAAACTGGTTCCCTGATAAAACTGTTTTTCCTCACTTCCGCATGTGACCAATGAGATGCATACGCATACATTAGATAAAATACCTGCGGAAGTGGGATTTTGACGTTGCCGAACCAGGTATCGCTCGACCTGCCAGCGCACTTCGGTTCCGACAACCCCCTTTCCGACATCGGAACACCCCAACAGTGCTACTTTTATTTAACGACAGCGTCATTGGCACTCAAATAGGATTTGGAAAGAATTATAGGATGTTTTTTGCAATACGGTAATGCTGCGTTTGTTAGTCGTCTGAGTTTGTCGAATGATTACGTTTCTAGCTGATTGGAGTTCCTCTGCAGATAAGTTTACAGTTTGATGATTTCTTTGTTTTTTTTTTTTTCAAACCGTAATATATATGCCATAACCCTTTGTATTTTCAACTAACTAGAGTATCTGCTAGTTAAATTATCCATAAATTCGTTCTGATCCTTTGATGTTAACAATATTCTTGCTGAGTCGTTTTTTTTAACTTCTGGCCATTGACTTTCAGATAATTTCAGCCATTTTGGTCCATACCACCAAATGTCTAAATTTGATATTTTTCCACAGAAATACCTTTTGATGCAAGGTCTGTTGGGTTGTCTTTAGAGCTAACATGTTTCCACTTCACTTTAGAAGTAAGCATTTTGATGTCATCAATTCGGTTTCTTATAAATTTGTCTTTACTTTTTTAATTTTCAATCCAGAGTTATAGTTGAATCATTCCATGCATAAATTGCTTGGCATTGAAAAGACCTTCATTGAGTGAGAATTTATTCATTCTTATTTTTATTTAGTATTTTCCTTACTTATATACAAATTTTAAAACTATCTTAAATAACTAAATATATGTGTATGTGTGTATGTTTATATGTATTGCAGCATAATGTTTATTGCTGCTTGACATGGGGATCTCTTCTGTAAATTTATGGAAGGCATACACACATACATTAGTTGGTTGATTGAGTTGGGCTAGAAATTGCCCTTGTCGCTACACACGACACAACTTTTAATACAATTTTGAGGCCAACTTCATTTTGAATATTCACTTCGTTGCTTAAACATGAGCTCGGAAGATGTTGCTTTACTTATTACATATGACGCGCTCTCTTCGACAGCCGAAATAAAATGGCGAAATCGTTTGAAATCGCACGACCAACCCAAACACTATCACATAACCAACTTCACAAAATATCAAAAAATTTTGATTTTCATCCAACCAGTTAATTCAACTCATACAACTGCCCCATATACGTAGCAATCAGTTGTTCAATTCGTTGAAGTTGATACAATAATTGGTGCATGTAGTCCTTGCTTTAAGACTTGTGTCCCCATGCATTTTTATTACTATTAGATGTGCATTGCGTGTAAATGCATTATGTATATATGTACGTATGTATGTATGTATATTAATATATAAATAGATATTTCTATTTAGTAGAATTTCGGCTTTGCTGATGAGTAAGCATGTTCAATGATATTTGAACACTGAGGCTTACATTTTGTGATATATTCGCGTTTATAAATTCAAAAATTTATGTAAATAATACATGGTATTTTACAATGTTTAACTAAATTTGTTGACTTTGTATATTGAAGTACAAAATTTAAAGTTGTGAAAAATTGAAATGAGTTCACATTTCACTTTTATTTTGTTATTTTTTAGCTAAATTTATTAATTTAAATTAACTCATAGCAGAAAATGTTAGAGTGTTCACAATTATGAGAAAAACCAGCGTTGCCTCATCTTAAAAACCAGTGATAAATATAATATTCAGGCAGGTTCTGGAATCCGAGTGAAAGTGAATATGAAAATAAACCTAAATCCGAGTGAATTTGGATTTGGTGTTCTGAAATCCGAACTTTTTGTTCATTTTAGAATTCGTTTTTCATTCACCGCAAAAATTAACTTAACAGCTGACAGCTGTCAATTTACCCAAAATAAATAATAAATTTTTGAAGAAAAATCGCAAAATGAGTGCTTTAACTGCGTTTGCCACTATTTATACGGAAATGGCGGATCATGCAGAAGCAGCTCTTAATAGAAGGATACTGCGAGACCATTCAAATCCATTTGATGTGACTGAGTTGGCGTAAGTACGTATTTATTTGTATTTAGTCCAATTATAATCAAATATTCCATAGCTTTGTGTCCAACTACAGGATCAACAAAGACGCTTTCCTAATGCTGCTAAACGTTGTGGACAAATACATAAAGCACACGTCAATTCCAGTGCAATTACACCTCGCGGCAACACTAAGATTCTTAGCAGAAGGTGGTTTCCAAAAGGCTGTTGGCAAGGATAGTTGCATTTCATTGGGGCGCAGCACGGTAGCAAAAGTTACAGCAAGGGTATTGGAAATTTTGGAAAGGTACTTATGCCCGCAGTGGATTCAATTAAGTATGACCGAAAGTGAGCTGACTAAATCGAAACAGCATTTTCAACGAAGTTTTGGTATACCTGGAGTAATTGGTTGTGTAGACGGAACGCATATACAATTATGTAAGCCGCATAAATATCATAGCCTTTTTTACAATCGGAAAGGATACTTTAGCATTAACGCAATGATTGTAAGCCATTTAATCAAATTTATTATAAAACAAGCTTTATCAGTTAAACATTTTTTTGCAGATATGCGACCATAATATGGTTATAAAGGCAGTTGATGCCCGACGCTCTGGATCAAGTCATGACTCTTTAATATGGAGTATGAGTAGAGCTCATGACTATTACCAACGGTGCTACGATAACGGAGAACGTGGATCATGGCTTCTAGGCGATGCTGGATATGCACTTCAGCCTTTTTTGCTAACGCCTATTAGAGATCCACTTGTTGGCACAGCGCTGCATACATTTAACCAAAAGCATTCTTCGGCACGCAATGTCGTTGAGAGAACAATAGGGGTGCTAAAAAGCAGGCTTAGATGCTTAGCACGCCCTCTTCAATACCAACCAAAAAAGGTGGTACAAATAACAAATGTTTGCTGCGCGTTACATAATGTTTGCAAACACTACAAAGTACAGGAGTTATTTTCTGTTGACACTGAAGTCGAGAGAATGGAACCTGCAGTTGCTGAGGGAGTATTAAATGATGCCACACTGGATACTGAAGCCATAACATTAAGAGAGAATATAGCCACTCATCTTCATACAATTTCCTGAAAGTTTAAAGCACCGAAGTAAATAAAACAAACTCAAATTTAAAGACACTTTAAAGTGTCATTTATTTTAATATCAATATTAAAGCTAAAATTAAAATAATTATAAATTCACTAATTTCAAAAAACTCAAAACAATTAATACAAAATTGTACATGAATTAATTAAATACAGGTACGGTCATAAGGTAAGTTATTATTGTAAAAAACATCGCTGTGTTTATACTTTTTAAAAAACTATAAAAGAGGAAATTATGGAGTTAATTACTGTTTGGTTTGCACTGGTATTTAGAATACATTTTCAGCTCAGCCAATTTCTCCATTTCGAAATGGTGTCTTTTGTTCTCCTCAGTGAAGTCTTTTACTCTTTCACAAAGGCATTGAATGCTAGTGTTGATTTCCTTTGTGGCCTCAATATTTTCTTGCAACCCATCTACAATACTTTTCAAGGCACCTGTCTGCTCACCGATATTATTCCTTAAGTGGTCGGTTACCATAGGCTCACGTCTTCGGAATCGAGCAGAACTGCTTGTAGATGGGAGGTTGTCATCATCGCTGGAAATCTCTGGAGGCACATCGCAATTTTCAGAAGGGACACCAAAGTCTGCTGTGCTGGGAATACCTTCCACCATGGTATATATACCACATAATTGGGCTATTGTGTCTTCAGTTGGAGTGAGGATGTGCTTGTTGAATGGCCCTCCTCCTGTTGCCCTCACTTCTAAGTTGTTGTGTGCAACTTTTTTCCTTATGAAGGCCTCCCAATCCATCCAAACCTATTGAAATATTATTTCAAATTAAGAAAAATTAGCTAAAATATAAAAAAAAATTATTTGCTTACCTTTTTCCAACCAGAAATATCTTTCTGTGGTGGACCATGCAGATTTAATTCTGTCACCACCTCTTTCCATAGGGCATCAACTTTTACTTTGTCACCCTTAACAAAGCCTCGAGCGATGTCTTTATGCGACTCCATGAAGTGGACAAGGATCGCTTCCTGCTCCGTATTCTTATGTTTACCCCTATAAAAATAATATTTAACTTTAATTGCTTGTTACAGTTTTAAAACAAAATATTTAAATCTCTATTTATTCCAATAATCAAGCGTTTTTATTTACTTACATATTTGCTCGCACCAAATTCACAATTTCGAACTGAAGTGAATGCTAACCGACATTTTTATTGTGAATTCGTTTTCCAGAACATGCGTATTCACTCGGAATTCATTTTAGAAAAAATGTGGAATTGAAATTGTGAAAGTGAAACACGAGAACACCAAATGTCGGATTGAAAACGAATTTGCTAGATATTCACTCGGAAGTGAATTCCAGAACCTGCCTGATTATATATACTAGCTGACCCGGCAAACTTCGTTGTGCCCAAAATAGATTTTTTTTTCATTTCAAAAATTAAAACGGTATTGGTTTTAATGGAATATGAACGATTTTTCCTAATTTCATTGTGGATACTTTAAATACCGCCTTTTTTGTCCTTGACAAATTCACAATATTGAAAAATAGTGAAGAAAAAATTATTGCTGATTTTTTTGAACTGTTTTTGATAAAAAAATAAAATAAAAAAAAAAGATATACAGGCAGGTTCTGCAATTTACTTCCGAGTGAAATTTTGTGGAAAATACTTTCTGCACCTAATTTGACAAAATTTTTATAAATTTTACTCGGAAGTGAATTGCCAGAACCTGCCTGATAAACATTTTTTTCGAGAGTACATTAATGCTTTTTGAATTTAATTGCTTGAAAAATGCTACTCTTTTCAATAGCGCTGACATATCGCGTCCAGGATTTGTTGACAATTTAATAAAATTAAGTTTGTACTATTCTCATTCAATTTTATTAGTTTTAATCGAGTCTCGAAAATATATAATTTTAGTACATATTTAGTTTAGGGCTGCACGGTACACGATATTTTTGGTTTTCTGTTCCGCGGCGTAAATAAACAGTGAGGAAGGTTTTCCAACACGGGAACACGCCACATAGAGCTGGCCATGTGAAAAGCAAGACATTTCTAAATTTATGCCGCATACTTCCAGCGACTGCCCTTGTGACTTGTTTATTGTCATCGCAAATGCAAGTTTCACTATGAACTGCAAACGTCTGAATTGGAATGGCAAATCTCTTGAAGTTAATGGAATTCGAGGAAGTAAGCATTCCTCTCCCTTGAACGGGCCTTTCAAAATGCTTGGTCACAATCAGTCGAGTACCATTGCACTGTTTGGGAGCATGAAGATTCCGTAGCATAATAACTACAGACCCAACTTTGAGACGCAAATTATGAGGCGGCATTCCAGGCGGCATCAAAGAGTTTAAGAACTCCACTGGGTAATTTACTACCTCGTCTTCATTTTCAACGCGATCGATTGATTTATATGACCGCAGTTCTCCCGGAATTTGATTTTGAATCGTCCAATTCAAGTCGTTGACATCCATATTTTTTGCTGCTAAAATTGCGCGCGTGCTTAACCAATCGTAGTTACCATAATTTTGAGCAATATTTGGATATACACTACTGATTAGTACATATTTATTAGATGTGAATTGGCAAATCGTAGTTGGAATCGATATTAATCAACTGCAAGGATCTATCGGAACTTATCCATTTCCGATTCGCAGCAGCTCTTTTGAAAAAACCTCCGCACTTCTATCGTTTTGCAGCAAAACTCGCATATTCATGGTCAATGAAATGGTTTTAACAAACCTCCACAAATGCGATGACTTCAGACATGCGTTTAGCTCATCCGCCGCTGTTCTGTCTCAACTTTAACGTACATATCTGTTGAAATAACCGTCCATACTTCAGTAAGTGGTTGTCCTAGTTTTGGCGAATCATCATTCGATATGCGTAAAACTTCATTGAACTTACTTTTTTATTTGTCTCGACACCTAAAAGGTTTAATTACCTACATATATGAAGTAGCAAACAAAATTTTTTTTTTTACTAACCATTCACCGGATTTATCATCTTATATCCTAAGTGATATCCGTCTTCTCCACGGCAGAACATGAGCGGATATTGCATTGCGTCGTAAGACCGATGTGTCTCACTTATCCGTTTTAGTGCGTTTTGATTTCTACGTTCGATAACAATATCACGCGACTGCAAATTTTCTCCAACAACAACAATTGATATTTCGCTAACTGTAGGTGCATTATATTGTCTTTCATGTGTCCCTGTTGGTCTTTTGTCCGCTTGTATGATTATACTATCATCATACGTTCCAACGAAATCGTAAACAGTTTAATGAGGCCATTGTGTTCGTGTAACATTTGCTCTCTTTTCGTTGTATTGAAGATAGCACAACGCCGATTTACTTCATCATGTGAATCTCCCAGAAAGTAAATTTGGAGATATTTGTGTTCTTGATCTGGATACGGCAACAGCGATCCAGCGAGATGAAAAATTTGCCCATGAACCTGTATAAATGGAGGAAAGCTCTGTTGTTTCTGTCGAATATTGTTTGGCAAAAATACCTTAAACGTTGGATTGCAGTTTTGTTCATTTATAATTTCACCGCCAAACGACGTCATTTGAAAACAATCGTTGTACATTTTAGTGTGCTTTAAGAAATGGCTCGAGTGAGGAGATTCACCGTAAAGCAGCTGGAACAATGGCTGTGGTTGTGGACGCAATTCCGGCAAATTAACCTTTCCCCCGGCGCAACATAACCCTGACGGTTCATTTTTAAATTTGACTGCATTGCAATATTGACAAACTACTGACATCTGACCAATTTGAACAGATGCGCTATATTGAATGTTTGGATCATATCGAAAGCCTGCCCATTCAATGTTCACAAAAGAAAAATGTTGCCGCTGTTGTCGTCGAATAATCGCATGTTGTGATCTTACTTCATCATTTTGGCGAGCACGAACTTCCCTTCTTCTCGGTCGTTGTTGCTGATTGTGAACTTCCCTTCTTCTCAATCGTTCTTGCTGATTGTATGTTTGGTTGACATCTTCTAACTGGTGCGTGCTATTCTCCAGCAGTCTATTTCGTGGTGATACCCTCTCAATAACACTTTCCCTTTGACGTGCTCTGCTATTTCGTGTTCTCCTTGCGGCCTGGGAACTCCGAGAAGTGTTACCATACGTACTGATTCTTGGCATCGTAACAAATATCTAATTGTAAATGATCATTCATTTGCATAAAGTTCATATAAGGTTTTACGAACCAATAACTTACCTTTGAAAACTCCAAAAATGAATGAATTATACTAAGGAAGCAGATCAATTGAATGATAAATTCCAATGTACATAAATGGGTATTCACCAACACGCTAAATCACTTTCGCTAAATAACTCACTTTTTAAAACAAAATATATCAAAATATCAGTAAAGCAAGGCGCATTTTTATTGCCCTCTAAATTTTGCGTGTTCGATTGCAAAGCAAAATTGACGTTTAATTTAATTTGTGTTTGTTTCATAAAACTGCCATTTCCATAAACCAAAAATAGCACGTAACACAACCAAAATTACGATATAACCGCTACTGTCATCGATAAATAAACAAAAATAGCAAGAAACAACCAAAATTTTGTGCTAGGTGGAAAATGAGATAAATATATGGTGGATTAACAACCTAAATAATTAAAGATTGTATGGGAGGTACCCCGCCCCCTTTTTCGATAACGCCAAGTTTTATGGGTGAGAATGGTGTTGTTTCCTATAGCTCTATACCAATTTTTCCAACCTTAAACAGTTTTGAAGATATTCACCTTGAAAAATTCAGTTTGTATGGGAGGTGCCACGCCCCCTTTTCCGATTACCCCTTCTTTTATGTGTAAGAAGGCTTTTGATACCATATAGGTCTATATTTTCAGGTCCCTACCTTGAACCCTTTCAGATATTTTGCTTAACAAATTTAGTTTGTATGGGAGGTACCACGCCCCCTTATTCGATAGCCCCCGGTTTTATAGGTGAGAGTGGTGTTGTTATCCTGTAGCTCTGTACCAATTTTCATGTTCCTACCTTAAACACTTTTGAAGATACTCGACTTGAAAAATTCAATTTGTATGAGAGGTGCCACGTCCCCTTAATATTTTGTTCTGATTTTAAGACGTGACCTGCGCGTGGTAATAACAAACAAATCCCCCAAAGGAAGTATTTCATTTGGTTCAGCCGTTTTCGAGTTTTAGCGTTACAACTATACACCATTTCATTTTTATATATATAAAGGGTGATTTTTTAAGAGCTTGATAACTTTTTAAAAAAAAAAAAACGCATAAAATTTGCAAAATCTCATCGGTTCTTTATTTGAAACGTTAGATTGGTTCATGACATTTACTTTTTGAAGACAATTTCATTTAAATGTTGACCGCGGCTGCGTCTTAGGTGGTCCATTCGGAAAGTCCAATTTTGGGCAACTTTTTCGAGCATTTCGGCCGGAATAGCCCGAATTTCTTCGGAAATGTTGTCTTCCAAAGCTGGAATAGTTGCTGGCTTATTTCTGTAGACTTTAGACTTGACGTAGCCCCACAAAAAATAGTCTAAAGGCGTTAAATCGCATGATCTTGGTGGCCAACTTACGGGTCCATTTCTTGAGATGAATTGTTGTCCGAAGTTTTCCCTCAAAATGGCCATAGAATCGCGAGCTGTGTGGCATGTAGCGCCATCTTGTTGAAACCACATGTCAACCAAGTTCAGTTCTTCCATTTTTGGCAACAAAAAGTTTGTTAGCATCGAACGATAGCGATCGCCATTCACCGTAACGTTGCGTCCAACAGCATCTTTGAAAAAATACGGTCCAATGATTCCACCAGCGTACAAACCACACCAAACAGTGCATTTTTCGGGATGCATGGGCAGTTCTTGAACGGCTTCTGGTTGCTCTTCACCCCAAATGCGGCAATTTTGCTTATTTACGTAGCCATTCAACCAGAAATGAGCCTCATCGCTGAACAAAACACGCGCGCGAAACACATTTCGAACCGAACACTGATTTTGGTAATAAAATTCAATGATTTGCAAGCGTTGCTCGTTAGTAAGTCTATTCATGATGAAATGTCAAAGCATACTGAGCATCTTTCTCTTTGACACCATGTCTGAAATCCCACGTGATCTGTCAAATACTAATGCATGAAAATCCTAACCTCAAAAAAATCACCCGTTAGATATGATAAGGATGACGAGAAAAGTTGAAATCAGGTTGACTCTCTGTCTGTCCGTCCGTTCGTACGTGCAAGCTATAACTGGAGTAAAAATTAAGATATTTCGATGAAACTTGGTATGTGGGTTGTTTAATACAAAAAAAATTACGAGTTCGTAGATGGGTGTAACGGACAACTGACACGCACACAAATCGCCATTAACCGAAAACATATGTATAAAGCAATATGTTAACATATAAAGCTGTAATTTGGTACACAGGATCGCAGTAGAAGGGGGCAACTGTGAGCAAAATTTTTTGAAAAAGTATATCTTCTAAGCCACTAAAGCTACAACTACCAAATTCGCCCAGCACGAATACTAACAAAATTCGTACCGGTAGTGTGAAAATGGATGAAGTCGGATGACAACTCTGCTCCCTCACCATATAACCGTACCATTTATTTAGCGCGATAAATCAATAACTAAATGCACCGGAAAGGTAAAAGTTTACCGCAGGCATGGAATGACAAGGTTTTATAGAGGCCGGGGAAAATTGGACAGTAGGACAATAACTCTTTAACGCTCTTGCTACACAACGATAAAATGTCTAAAAGTTAATTACGTGTACATGCCTTCCTTAAATGTAGAAAAAACGCTTTCATTTATTTTCTACAGAACGTTTATTATTGTGTTACATGTTCTTTTACTTGCCAGTACACTAATCGGGAAGCAAATGTTATAACGGAATTAAAAGAAAATAAGAGAACGTGGTTTACTCATAACAGCGACTCTTTATGCCTAAAATAGATAAATTTTAGCGGAAACTTTACTTAATATAACTAATATCAACATTTTTGAGCATCCGGCTGATTTTACTCTATATGATTAGTAGTTTAGTAAATCAAGTGTGAATAGTATGTGGTATTGGAAAAAATAGATAAAATATTCTATATACCACATATAATGGTTTTCGTTTTTCTAACAAACCTTATGCTTATGTCAGTAGAGGATCTATATATATTATATGTAGATTTAAAATTGCTTGGATTTCGATCCTCAGGTTGACGTTTTACCCCATAAAGCATTTCCCTGGGCTTGATTATTGTGTTTGTGGATAAAAGATAAATAATAAATGGAAAATGAATTCATCTGAAACTAATAATGTAAGTAATATTTCATGAAAAAACAAATATGTATATTAATTTGTTTAAACATCTTTATTTTAGGGCAAAATTAAACGTGTCCGCTGCAATCCAACAAGAAGGTGGACGGTGCCAGAAGAAAATTCGCTTATGGACTTTCTATCTGAAGATTCCCAATTTAAAGTGTGTTTTTCGTTTAAATATAAAATATGTATGTAAATTAACTTAATATTTGAATGTAAATGTTTTACAGAAGCCGTCTGCTTAATCATATTATAAACGTTTTTGTGAAGAATACAAAATTCAAATGGAATGGAAGTTGGTGCGAACAAAGGTTAGAAATCTGCGAATTAGTTAGAATAAGGTCAAAAATGGGAAGACTCGACGGGAGCATGTAGCATGGATACCATTAAAGGTTAGTGCTTTCAGGTTTTAATTTGTCAATTTACTTTAATAATTAATAATCCAAGGTACCTTATTAAAAATGTGTAGCCCGTATTACAATTTGAGCCATTCTTGGGAGCAGGGTATGTGATTGCTCCATAATAGATAGATACGATGACGAAAGACGCTATTGCTGTTGAGGGAGATATAGAAACTCCAACACCAGTAGTATCTGAGTTTGAAGAGAATGCACAAAATGCAGAATACATTTTAAGTCCGAGACTTAATGTCAATCCAGGTGATAGCACAAGCCGCAAAGGTATATATAGTCGAACAGGCGTCTCGTAAATTATGAAAGTTCATAAGGGTTCAAAAACAAAAGTTGGAGGCAGATTGTGCCGCCAGGAATTGGGAGCTGAGTTGATTTAAAAGAAAAATTTCAGCTTAAGAAAAAATGTCCGAAAGTCAAGGAAAGTATAAAATTCTTGAACTTGAAATGAAGGAGCGATTAGCTATGGCTGAAGAAAATGGGACTCAAGTTTTCCATATAAAAAATTGTCAACTTTATGAGGTAAATTTTTCGACATACCTTTTGTATAAACATTTTTCACTTGCATACGGACATATATTAAATAAAATTTCTCCGATTTGCTAAAAAAGAATATTAACATATATTTTTATTCAGGGTTTTTTCGAACTTGTTGTAAATAAATAATTAAATCTATTCTAAATGAAATAGTTGTTAACAAATTGTATTTATTGAATAAAACTGTATATAAAAATACGATTCTTTAGAAATCATGAACATTATGCAAAAAAAAAATAATAATAATACGTTAAACTTTTATGAAAACGGCGTTCTAGTTCTTTGCAAGCATATGTTCTTAAGACACTAAATGCTTGGTTGATTCTGAATGAAATTTAATCGACTACATCTAAGATTTGTTGAAGGCAAAAAATTGGTGCAGAGTTCAATATTGTTTTTATGAACTTCGTTGTTTGAACTCATGCAGAATACAACAAACCATCATCCATTTATTACACTCTTTTTTGTTTTCCATACTAGTTAAGTTAGAGAACTTTTCTTTTAATGTTTCGAAACAATGTTCAGTGCGCACACGGTATTTAGAAAATAACTTATTTAACTTGTCCTTTTCTTGTCTGGAATATTCTATATACTATTTTGCCTAAATGGTGTTCCTTCAATGGATATGCTATCCATTGCGAAGTTGAAAAAAATCGATTCGGATATTGAAAGCCAACTTTCGGAAAAAATTTTCGCATCATGAACACTTCCCGGGTAACCGAATGTGTTATACGTAACCGATGATCACCGATTACTTGCATTTCGACAAAATATTAGCGATTACGAGAAAAAAGATTTCATGATTCCTACTAGGTTCCTCGGCCAATCTAATTTTGGAAGAATCAATATAGTTTGGATGTCCAGACATTTCATTTATTCTAAAGTTATCCTCGATCTCCTCCTGTTGATCATCAGCACCTAAAACAAACATAATTTTTAAATAAAATTTGTACAATAAATTTTTGATACTTTCTTCCATTGTGGGAATTTCTTCAGCATATCTTTCACAAATTGCACCTATTAACTTCTCTTTTTCACTTTTTTTTATTTTCATTTCTATTATTTTAAATCAGGAGTGTTGTGGAATCTGATAGTTGTCGGAATCAGAATTGAAACCGATCAAAAAAAGCAGTAGATGTCATGAATTCAGATATTATTGGTTTGATATTCGAAACAGAATTTGTATCGGTTTTGGGTGTCACGGAAACCAATTTTATCGGTTTTGCTGTCAGAAACAAATCAAGATTTGAAATGTAAGTTAAGAAATCAAATTATTTTATTATTTGGAATTAATTTATCTTTACTTCTATAGGGGAAAACATAAGCATAAAACACAAAATGTCTCAATTATTAAATTAAAAAAAAAAAATGATATTTAAGTGGGGAGCCTGCATTAGAGGCTTGAAATCGATTTTTTGGGGCATTTGTCGGACGACGAGCAGTATGCAGAACACAATTTCTATTGGAAAAAAAAATTCAAAAAGATTACTTTTTGTTAATACCTTATGTTCTATGTAGTTAAACTAAGAAAATTTCCAAAAAAAAGTGTAAAATTCTAAAAAAATTTAAAATTTGAAAAAAATGGTTTTTGGCCAAACAAATTTAACATTATGTTGTTTAAACATAGGTTCAAACTTAACTTTTCTTAGTTTTTTTTGGTTAAGATAATAAACTTTGCCCCAATTCCATACGACGTCTATCCTGCGCTTATATATCTGCTTCTAAAGCAGGCACCCCTCTTAAAGAAAATTTACAAAGCGCAATTTAACACCCAAATGCGTTTTTATTCATTTGATAAATGTTATCTCTTAAAATCTTTCTTTAATTTGGAACTCATTAAAAACTTTAGTACGATTGCTTCCAAATGTATTCATTTGCTAGTTTCGTCACATTAGTAGACAGCTGATTCGAATATTGGTTTTGCGTATGTACGAAAAGACAAAATCCAATCAGATTTTGTGACACCATTGAAAATCAGAATTGGTTTGCAATTCTGACAGCTAAGCAATTCTGTCTTGGATTCCACAACACCCCTGAATATTATATTTAGTTACTAGCAACCCGCCCCGGCTTCGCACGGAAATAAAATATAAGGCCTATGTCACTCACTGAAAAAATGATTAAAATCGATCCCGTAGTTTTGATTTATTCATTACTGCCCTTCTTCTCCGGTACCACATCCTGTGAGTATTGTGCACTCTATTTTGAAAGTTTTCAGTGATTTTACCAGCAAGCCAGCGTGCCATTGCAAAGTTTAGGTGGATTCAGGTTTCTTAATAAAATAACAGGACAACCTACTTTCAACGCCATTTTGTGAAGAGGGAGTCCAGATGGGTTCAAAGAGTTTAGAAATTCTGTAGGAAAATGAACAGCTTCTTCCAAATCGAGAACAGTATCGACCGAGTAGTATATTTTCGTCGGCGCATCAACCTTTGAAAGAATCAAGTTATTTACTTTACCTACTTGTTCGTTAGTTGGTGACAGAATAGCTCTTTATTTAAACCAAGATATTGTCTTATAACTTTTGTTATCAATGTCAGGATAGACATTGTTGACTAACTCTTGGATGTTGTCTATCAAAACACATAGGTTTTCTAGGTTAATCCTTCCCTCACTTTGGGTTAATTCTCCATTGCCAACTTTTAGCAGCATCTCTGGAAATAGCCTGTTCTCACGAAATGACGAAACCCTCATATTAGTTTTAAGCTCTAATTTATTGACATGTGACCAAAAATTATTATTATTCTTTATTGCTTGGTATATACGCCTCAAGCTGCTAGCATTTTTAGATTGCAGTTCTATTATCTGATCAAATTTTTTCAATATATCTCATTTTTTTATCTTCCTCATCTAAAAATCTTTTTAAGCGATCTGCTGTACTCTCAATTGCCTTCTAGATACGCTAGCATTTATTTCGGGTTGCCCTTGTGACGTGGAGGGTATATCGTCGGCATCTTGTTGTCTATTGGATGCATTATAACTTGAGTTTATATTTTGTTGCTCTGACGATGAGGAAGACAAATCTACATTCACCCCTGCAATTGTAATATTTAAATTTTCATTGACGGGTTGGGTGCCAAGAGCAACACCTGGTATGCCTTCTATAGTTTGAGAAATGCCACAAAGACGCAAAATAGTTTCTTCGGTTGGAGTGAGCTGATATTTAGAAAATGGGCCACATCCTGTTGCTCGACTCTCAATTTTGTTGTGAGCTAATTTTCTTTTGATTTCGCTCTTCCACTCAGTTATAACCTATAGAAATAAGTTTGTTTTAATTGCAGTTTAATTTTGACTGAAATTTACTTACCTTTTTCCACCGTTCCGTTTACATCTTTGTGTGGAGGACCTGAAGCATTAAGCGATTCCTGCCATAACGATTCTATTGTCGGTTTATTGTGTTTCGTAAACCCTCTTAAGATATCTGGATTTTTTTCCATAAATTCAATTATGATCGTATTTTGCGTTCTATTCTTATGTTTTCCCCTACAAAAATTAAGTTAATTACTTCGTTAGAATATAATAAATAAATTCCTTAACTTACATTTTTTCTCAACCGTCTAACAACACACAGAAATATAAACTGAATATTCAAATCTGCTAGCGATTATCTTCTTGTTTTATTTCTGATAGCAAAACCGATAAAATTGGTTTCGATGACACCCAAAACCGATACAAATTCTGTTTCGAACATCAAATCAATAATATCTGAATTCATGACACCTACTGCTTTTTTTGATCGGTTTCAATTCCGATTCCGACAACTATCAGATTCCACAACACCCCCGAATTACATGGAATTCAGTACGGTAATAACGACATGAATTGAAAATACATACATACATACGTCCGAAATTTAATGATGCGAGAGATTCGTACATATGTACTTACATACATGTGTACGTACCGAGTTCTTTCACCATACGATCTAATTCAACACGAATGAGGTGGGATGAGATTCCCACATAACTTCTAATATTTCATTCGGTTGACAGCGAACAAACACACAAACAGTTTTTTTTGGAAAAAGTAGTGCTCTTGTTTAAACAATTTTGGTTAAATAAGAAATGAATCAACTATTTTTTTGATGCAGAACGAAAGTAAATATTTCAAAGTTTAACTTCAAGTAAGTTTCATTTTAATCGGTGGATTATTTTATGATGTATGGCTATGTAAACAAAAAATGTATGGTTTTTTACCACATTTTGTCCGAGTGCCACGCCCCCTTAATATATTTCTTTACATTATAATGACATAAACCTTCCTCTTCAAACAATCTATCTATTAAAAAAAACGGCATCAAAATCAACTGCTTAGTTTTCAAGATTTAAACATTTAAGGGGACATAAGGACAGAAAAAGTGACTTTGTTTTATAATATGTAGTGATTTTACATGGTGCGTTCCCAAGTAAACGCTTTCCTTTCAGGGGCAAATGAATTTTTCCGTAAAGAAAGAAGTCGCACGGTGCCATATCAGGTGAATACGGGGAGTGGAATGGTTAAAATGTGATTCTTGGTCAAATAATCGGTCACATGATGTCCTTCGAATGTTAGATTCTGAGCAATTTTTGGTCGTCAGTCAATTTGTGCGGAACAAACCGTGCACACACCTTTCGTAAGCCCAAATGTTCTGTCAAAAGTCGATAGATCGATGTTCAGTTCCATTTCCATGAATTTCAATGATGATTTCGGCTGATCTTTGATGAATTCACGTACAGTTTCGATGGAATTTCCGGTGATCACGGATTTTGATTGGCCCACATGTTGATCGTCATTTATGTCCTCCACTTTGAAAACGTTGAAACCACTCGTGCACTCTGCTACGGGATAGGCAATCATCGCCATAAACTTGTTTCATCAATCGAAATGTTTCGGTAAAAGTTTTATCAATTTTAAAACAAAATTTAATGTTGGCTCTTTGTTCGAAGTTCATTTTCGCACCGATAACTCAAACATACTGACACTTAAAACGCAATAACTTCACTTCCAATCAATGAAATGTCATGAAATTCTCTCTGCACAATAGTGATGGGCGTGTTGTGACTTTTAAGGAACACTGCTACTTGTGACTGTGACTTTGTAGTAGCAGTGATTTTAAACTGTGACTGTGACTAGAATAAAAATTGTAACAGACATAGGCCAATAAAGTAGAACAAAATTGTTTTTATTTTTTCATTTAGGTACAATGTACATATTTATTAGAATAAACAGAAGTTAACATAGTAAATTCATTTTTAGAAAATCACCAAATACAAAGTATATACATAAAAGATAAAATTAAATAGTGTTTAAAATATTTACATTAAATGGAAAAGAAGGGCAAAATGTCACATTTTGCGAAAACAGCATCCACTTCTTTAAAAAATTGCCACACATAACTCATTTTGGTTCTTTTTGACACAGACATCTTTAATTTTTATTAAGTATAAGTAAACTGATTTGTAACAGTTTCGTACAAAAATTAATGTAAATGGTTCGTTATTTTTTAAGACGCACATTTTTAAAGTCGCACTAAATATATTCTCTGAAGGTTTTTTTCAATATAAGGATACTCAATAGAAGCTATTTAAAGTAAACGAAAACATACTTTTAAAAAAATTTCGTTACTTATAAAATACTTTTTATAAGTTTTTTTAAATTACTATATAAATTGATGCACTTTGAAGATTAAAAGTTTTATAATTGGCTTTACTAAAGCATTGAGGTTTCTGTAATCAATTTAACTTGTACATGAATATTACCCGTTTAAAGATAAATTAACTTTTTATATGTTAACCAATTTATACTTATCTAAAATTGAAGAAAATTCATAGCTTTAATGAGTATGAATTCATCACAGTCGCAATTTTTCATATAATACTATGAATGCTATTTTGTCACAGTCGCAATTTTTCATATGATACTGTGACTGCTCCTTTGTCACAGTTGCAATTTTTTATATTCCGCGATGAATGCTATTTTGTCACAGTCGCAATTTTTCATATGAAACTGTGACTGCTACTTTGTCACAGTCGCAATTTTTCATATGATACTGTAAATGCTATTTTGTCACAGTCGCAATTTTTCATGTGATACTGTGACTGCTACTTTGTTCGTTAATTCCTGTCACTGCTACTTTAGGAAACTTGTCACAGCTGTGACCAGTGATTTTTAAGTAGCAGTGACAAAGTCACAGGTACTCAAATATTTGCCATCTCTACTGGACAATCGATAAAGATAGCAGATTCTAACGCACCAATCGACATATAGATGACGCCACCAGGGGCGCTAGATACAAAAGGTCCTGTTTACTTTGGAACACTACTTGTATTTAACTAAACCAATAGTACGACTTGTGCATAATTTTTCGCATATTTTCGGTAAGATTTTTTTTTTATAATTACAAAACTACTATTAGAGTATTGGCTAATTTGAAAGATTACTGGGTTTCGGTCATTTGATTGGCCCATCTCTAGAAGTTAAGATAGCTACTTCTTCGTTACAATGCTGTAGCAATCTTGCACTATGTACTGTTGCATTTTTTAATATTTCTGCGTTAACCGAGTTTACGCCTAGATCACGCTCTATATTAGCACATCAACAATACCAAGGCGCTTTGAGAATCAGTCTTAGTACTTGGTCAAACCAAGAAAATAATTTTACAATTTTACCATTTTACCAATTTTTTCTAAATTTCAACTTTCAATAACAAAAAAAAATGAATTTTGTCGAAATGTTTATATCACGGGGTATGCGTCTGGTCCCCTTCCTAATGAATTGCTAATTTTCAAAATCGGAGATTTTTCGAATTTTTCATGGCCCACTTAATGTGGTTTGACCCTACTTTGGTTTGAAATAGTTGGATGACTTTCTCATTGTTTGCGTTAGTACATCCCCAGAGTTATGCACCATAGTTCCATATCGGTCGAAGTATTTGTTTATAGATAAGTAGTTTATTTTCGATGGATAAAATTGATTTGTTACCGATTAACCAATTATAATTTTTGAGTCGCATATCCAGCTCCTTACGTTTGTTTTTTACGTGAACTTTCCACCGTAGCTTAGAGTCAAGCGTCATTCCTAAGTATTTAGCGGAATTAAAGTACGATATACATACGTGCACCGCCCATGAAAATTGGTAAGTGCTGCATATTGTTGTATGTGCAGGAAAAGATACGTAGAACCCTAAACTGGAAAGCAAAATTTAACTTTACCAACAAGTTCATATTTATCAAAATATTAGAAATGCGATTATCTCAAAAACAAGAGCACATTGAATATTTTCATGAATAAGGTCGTAATATGGACATTTGGAAGCATCAAAATGTGCTAAAATATCAAGGGCGACGAAAAAAAAAAAGCTTTGTGACATCCCATTTCAAAATTTGTGATGTACAAACGTGAATTTTATAGGTAAACAAAAAATATTAAGCATTTATAAACACAATTTTTGTTTTTAATACTTAAGTTGTAACGAAGCTTTTTACTGACCCTGCTTCTTACAAGTATAACTTGCTGAGGTATACTCGCCGTGTCCAGGGTTCGTTACAATAAATTTGTAAACATTGGGGCTCTTCTGCGAATCGTACTTTATTTTATTTTATATTATAATTTTAATCAAAGTTACAAAATTGTCTCCCGCGTTATAGTTTCAGCTTTACAACATGTTAAAGATTTTCATTTGGATGCAATTTATATAGCTACAAATGTCCCAGGAAGGAGTGCATTTAACAGAGTTGAACGACGCATGGGTCCTCTTAGTCGCGAACTTACTAGTGTACTATTAAATCATGATGATTTTAGGTCACATCTTGATTTAAGTAATCGAACTACTGACTTAGATCTAGAAAAACGAAACTTTGAAAGTGCGGGCAATGTGTTGGCTGACATTTGGAGCAAGTTAGTCATTGATAATTTTCCAGTCGTTGCTGAATGTGTTGCACCAACTGTTACTGGACCGGATATTGAACAGACTATGATGTTGGAGGATGGAGTCATGTGTAGAAGTTCACGCAAGTGAGGAAAGTTCTCTGATCGCTATTCACTTGGGAGTGGCCAGAAACGATTCTTTTACATATGACTCAAACAGCTCACGACTTCCGGTCTTTGACCAAGTATCCTCTGGGTAGCCTAAGAACATCCGTTTGAAGGCCAGCTAAAGTGAGAAGGCGAAATATCCCCTCCGCAGGGTTGTGCGCTGGTTTTGGGACCCGCCACGTATATGGTGCAGAGCCTTGGACGATGACAACAACCGATGAGTCGACGTTGCGAGTTTTCGAGAGAAAAGTTCTGCGAAAGATTTATGTTCCTTTGCGCGATGGCCACGGCGAATATCGCATTCGATGGAACGATGAGCTGTACGAGATATACGACGACATTGACATAGTTCAGCGAATTAAAAGACAGCGGCTACGCTGGCTAGGTCATGTTGTCCGGATGGATGAAAACACTCCAACTCTGAAAGTATTCGACGCAGTACCCGCCGCGGGAAGCAGAGGAAGAGGAAGAACGTCTTGCCCTCGTTCACTGCCAGACCCATTTGCGTTGCTTCCTTGTTCAGTCTGGAGAAAGCAGAACTAACGGCGCGGGTGTTGAGACCGATGATATCAATATCATCGGCATACGCCAGCAGCTGTACACTCTTATAAAAGATTGTACCTGCTCGATTAAGTTCTGCAGCTCGAACTATTTTCTCCAGCAGCAGATTGAAGAAATCGCACGATAGGGAGTCGCCTTGTCTGAAACCTCGTTTGGTATCGAACGGCTCGGAGAGGTCCTTCCCGATCCTGACGGAGCTTTTGGTCCCGCTCAATGTCAGTTTACACAGCCGTATTAGTTTTGCGGGGATACCAAATTCAGACATCGCGGCATAAAGGCAGCTCCTTTTCGTACTGTCGAAAGCAGCTTTAAAATCGACGAAGAGGTGATGTGTGTCGATTCTCCTTTCACGGGTCTTTTCCAAGATTTGGCGCATGGTGAATATCTGGTCGGTTGTTGATTTACCAGGTCTGAAGCCACACTGATAAGGTCCAATCAGTTTGTTGACGGTGGGCTTTAATCTTTCACACAATACGCTCGATAGAACCTTATACGCGATATTAAGGAGGCTAATCCCACGGTAGTTGGCGCAGATTGTGGGGTCTCCTTTTTTATGGATTGGGCATAGCACACTTAAATTCCAATCGTTGGGCATGCTTTCGTCCGACCATATTTTACAAAGAAGCTGATGCATGCTCCTTATCAGTTCTTCGCCGCCGTGTTTGAATAGCTCGGCTGGCAATTCATCCGCCCCCGCCGCTTTGTTGTTCTTCAGGCGGGTAATTGCTATTCGAACTTCTTCTTGGTCGGGCAATGGAACGTCTTTTCCATCGTCATCGATTGGGGAATCGGGTTCGTCTTCTCCTGGCGTTGTGTGTTCACTGCCATTCAGCAGGCTGGAGAAGTGTTCCCTCCATAATTTAAGTATGCTCTGGGCATCGGTGACTAGATCACCTTGGGGGGTTCTACATGAGTATGCTCCGGTCTTGAAACCTTCTGTAAGCCGCCGCATCTTTTGGTAGAATTTTCGAGCATTACCCCTGTCGGCCAGCTTATCAAGCTCTTCGTACTCACGCATTTCGACCTCTTTCTTTTTCTGTCTACAAATGCGTCTCGCTTCCCTCTTCAACTCTCGGTATCTATCCCATCCCGCAGGTGTTGTGGTCGATCGTAACGTTGCGAGGTAGGCAGCCTGTTTTCTCTCCGCTGCGACACGGCACTCCTCGTCGTACCAGCTGTTCTTTTGCACCTTCCGAAAACCAATGGTTTCGGTTGCAGCTGTACATAAGGAGTTTGAAATGCCGTCCCACAGTTCCCTTATACCGAGTTGTTGACGAGTGTTCTCAGAGAGCAGGAGTGCCAGCCGAGTAGAAAATCGTTCGGCTGTCTGTTGTGATTGCAGCTTCTCGACGTCGAACCTTCCTTGTGTTTGTTGGCGTGCGTTTTTTGCTGCACAGAGGCGGGTGCGAATCTTAGCTGCAACAAGATAGTGGTCCGAGTCGATGTTAGGACCTCGGAGCGCACGCACATCTAAAACACTGGAGACGTGTCTTCCGTCTATCACAACATGATCGATCTGGTTGGTAGTTTTTCGATCCGGAGACAGCCAGGTAGCTTGATGAATCTTCTTATGCTGGAATCTAGTACTACAGATAACCATATTTCGGGCCCCGGCGAAGTCGATCAGCCTCAACCCATTTGGGGATGTTTCCTCGTGGAGGCTGAATTTACCGACCGTAGTGCCAAAGATACCTTCTTTGCCCACCCTGGCGTTGAAGTCGCCAAGCACGATTTTGACATCGTGGCGGGGGCAGCTCTCATAAGCGAGCTCCAAGCGCTCATAAAAGTCATCTTTGGTCACATCGTCCTTCTCTTCCGTCGGGGCGTGGGCGCAAATCAGCGATATGTTGAAGAACCTCGCTTTGATGCGGATTGTGGCTAGACGTTCATTCACCGGAGTGAATGATAGTACTCGGCGACGGAGTCCCTCTCCCACCACGAATCCAACACCAAACTTGCGCTCCTTTATATGGCCACTGTAGTAAATGCCACAAGGACCTACTCGTCTTTGTCCTTGTCCCGTCCATCGCATTTCTTGGACGGCGGTGATGTCAGCCTTTATTTTCACGAGGACATCAACCAGCTGGGCAGCGGCACCTTCCCAATTAAGGGACCGGACATTCCAGGTGCATGCCCTCAATTCGTAGTCCTTATTTCGTTTTCCATGGTCGTCATCAAAAGGGGGGTCTCTCATCCGAGGCTGGTTGTTGCTATTCGCTGGGGTTGTTGTTTTACGTGGCGGGTCCCAAACCCAGCGCACAACCCTATGTAGGGGATATTTCGCCTTCTCACGTTAGCTCGCCTTCAAACGGATGTTCTTAGGCTACCCAGAGGATACTTGGTCAAAGACCGGAAGTCGTGAGCTGTTTGAGTCATATGTAAAAGAATCGTTTCTGGCCACTCCCAAGTGAATGGCGATCAGAGAACTTTCCTCACTTGCGTGAACTTCTACATATGACTCCATCCTCCAACATCATAGTCTGTTCAATATCCGGTCCAGTAACAGTTGGTGCAACACATTCAGCAACGACTGGAAAATTATCAATGACTAACTTGCTCCAAATGTCAGCCAACACATTGCCCGCACTTTCAAAGTTTCGTTTTTCTAGATCTAAGTCAGTAGTTCGATTACTCCATTATTACTACATATATTAAATCTCCAAGCATCATCCCATCTGAAACAAGTTCCATATGATAGTTATTGCCCTAGTGTCCAGTCATACTTGTTTCAAAGATCGTGTAGCATATGTGGCCTATATTTTTCTTCATATTAAGCCACCAATCAACACAAACAATCACATAAAAAACAAGAGCTTTTACCTATCGCGAAAATTCGTTCTCAAAGAATTGCGGCGAGACGAAAAGATCTTCCTGACATCCAAATTCAGAACGAAAACGAAGTGCCTGATTTACCAGTAGTAAATGATATAAAGGAGTGGGTCAAAAGTCCGTGGACACAAGATGATTAAGTTTTGTATTTTTAACAAGCTGTCCGATAAATAACCGACCTCAACGTGAAGCCAGCGGCACATCTGAAAAAAAAGTTTCTACTTCAAATTGTGCATATTATAATAGCTACTCGCCAAAATTTCAGAAATTTATCTTGCGCAATTATCTGTTGACAGTCGTTTTTGTGAGTCTATTTCGGTGATTTCCCCAAAATGGAAAAAATTGAATATCGAGCTGTAATTAAATTATTTATTTTTGAAAGGCAATACGCCTTCACAAATCAAAGATGAGTTGGACTCTGTGTATGGTGACTCTGCACCATCGTTTACCACCGTAAAATTTTGGGCAGCTGAATTTAAACGTGGTCGCAGGAGCTTGGAAGATGATGAACGTCCTGGGCGTCCAAAAACTGTAACCACTAACGATAATATCGCTAAAGTTCATCAATTGGTACTAGACGACCGCCGGATTAAAGTTAGGGAAATAGCTGAGATTACGAAGATGTCAAAAGAAACTGTTTGTCACATATTAAACCAAGATTTGGGCATGAGCAAGCTGTCCGCGCGTTGGGTGCCGCGTTTGCTTACGCTAGACCACAAACGTGCGCGCATGAACATTTCCAGCGCTCTGTTGGCTCAGTTTAGAGGCAATAAGACCGTGTTTTGGCGCCGATTGATAACTGTAGACGAAACTTGGATTCATCATTATACGCCCGAAACAAAAAACCAATCTAAACAGTGGATTGAAAAGGGGGAACCAGCCCCAAAAAAACCTAAAGCTGTGTATTCGGCTGGGAAAGTGATGGCGAGTGTTTTTTGGGACAGCCATGGAATTATTTTTATCGACTATCTTGAAAAAGGAAAAACTATAACAGGAGCATACTACGCATCATTATTGGACAAGATAAAGGAAGAAATTTCGAAAAATCGGCCACATTTGCAAAAAAAGAAAGTCTTGTTCCACCAAGACAACGCACCATCTCACACCTCAACAGTCGCCATGGCGAAAATCCACGAATTGCGGTTCGAACTGCTTGACCATCCACCTTATTCACCGGATCTAGCACCAAGCGACTTTTTTTGTTTCCTCAACTTAAAACTGCGCTCGGCGGCCAGAGATTTTCGTCAAATGAGGAGGCAATCTCTTTCGTGAACTCGTATTTTGCAGACAAAGACGCCAAGTACTATTTGGAAGGGTTGCAGAGATGGGAGCATCGCTGGGAGAAGTGTGTGGAGTTACAAGGAGACTATGTGGAAAAATAAAAAAAAAAAATTTGAAAAAGTCGCGTGCATCATGGTTAAGTCGGTTATTTACAGCCCTCGTATTTAAGTATCTAAAAAGTCCTTAATTTCGTGTGTCGTAATTTATGGATGGCCCCTTATGTATTTAATAAGGTCATTATTTTGTTAGTGTCCGCCGATGGTTACATTAATTGGGGGAATTATGTCTGAAATGCTAGTGGGCGGCGTTGCTGACTAAACTAATTTATCTTATTTATTTGTAAAAAAAAATGATTTTCCAAAGATAAGTACACGAGGATAATTTGCAACGTAGCATTTGTATGGAGTTGTATCGGTATTTTTCTTAATGAAAAACAAAAATCATACTTCTATCCTTCTTTTATTAGCTTTCTTCATATTTATCATTATGCATGTTTGTTTGTTTTTATGTAATGTGTATTTATATTTATAAGAAGACAATTTTTTTTTAATCGCTAAAAAGGGTATATTGAAGCTGCTTCTTCAATCAGTTATATAAGGTCGTGTTACTTGGGGCCGAACTTTTTCTTGCGAAAATATTTTTTAATCCATTATACGAAAAATTTGTATGTCTTTTCCAACATTTTCTTGTTAACATTATGACGACTTAGCGATTTCTATAAACTCTTCTTAAGCATTTGTACATTATGAGTTAAGGGGTCAGTTGGATAATCTTTTTTCAAAAATATTTTTGTTTTTCTGCATTTTCTGTTCCCTTTTACCCTTAAAATCAATGTAGAAGCCCACTTTACCATTGGAAGGTTTTGAAAAGGACCCAAAATTAATAATACCGTTCGACGTTCGGAGCGCTCGGAGCGCACACCTCCAACTTTAAACGCGTTTTTCTCAAAACAAACTTTCCGGCGGACATGATTCCGGTCGAACTACTCAACCGATGTGTTCGAAATGTTCACAAAACGCCTGGCTATCGTCCCTATATTTTTTATAATTTATTGACAATGTTAAGACAAAATGTATGTAAAAAAACACGGGCAAAAATTAAAAAAAAAAATGTTAATTACTTTTGTATTTATCAACATTTTTTCATGATTCTAGAAGGGACGATAAGCATTCACGTACTTTTTAAGAATAAATTGGGTTTTTGTGTTTCAGATGATCCAAGCATGAGAAATCGTGGCCGCCAGGAAATCACCCAGCCATTTCTCCGACAGATGTCATCAAAAAATTCCTAAAAAGAATTGTTTATACACTACTATATACCTCATGATATGTGGAAAAAGTTCGATTGTAGAATAAAAATTTCTACGAAAAAAAACGGGCAAGCTTACCCTACAGACCCCTTAAAATACTTACCATTTATTTATTTATTTTTTTGATATCGATACAAAATTATATATAATGAAATCATGTAATCATTAAAATTAACTTTTTTTCCGAAATACATATGTAAGTACATGGTTTTAAGAGAAACAAGTTCTTTAAGTTCTGTTCTATTGTTTTTAATTGTATATTAAACCTTTTAAATATTACATTTAATTATTCATTCTACTTTTCTGCAATGGAATTCTCGCGAACTCTTATATATTTTAGAAAAAAAAATTGAACTTTGTGCACATCACAACACCCAGAGAATTTCTCTCTTATTTACTGTATGTGATAGAAAATTCGATTCACATTCTCCTTAAATAATTATTTAATTTATTATTATATAATTTTCTACAGGTTCTTCATCAATGGCACGGTTTTCTGCACAACATTGCATTTACACCTGGACAGCAACAGAACTTACCGTATCGTCAATTCATGGTTTGCCGCCCAGAGATAAAGAAACGTGAATTGCATCCCGACGAAGGCAGCGTTAGAAAAATAACAACTAATTTCTTTTATGGAACTTTAATTAATATAAAAGGACAAATTGAAGATGATTTGCTTCTTCGCAAATGTGTTTTTTTTGGCGGCTTGGAGAAAGGCTTAAGAAGAACGATATGGCCTTTCTTATTAAAATGTTATTCGTTTTCATCAACATTTGATGACCGAGCTGTTTTTATGGATATTAGAAAACAAGAATATGAAGAAATAACCCGTAAACGCTTATACTCGATGTCGCCAGAAGAACAAATTCATTTCTGGAAGTCGGTGCAATGTGTTGTGGAAAAAGATATAGCAAGAATAGATCGCTCTAATGCATTTTTTTATGGAGACGACAATCCAAACAGAGAAATTATGAAAAACATTTTGTTGAATTATGCCTTTCATAATGCAGGAAACAGTTATTCGCAGGTAAATTCAACCTGAAGCTTATTTCTTCTTTGGTTTTTAAATCAATTATTTTCATTTCATTATATAGGGAATGAGCGACTTATTAGCTCCAGTATTGTGTGAAATACAAAATGAATCGGAGACGTTTTGGAGCTTTGTAGGTTTACTACAACGTTCTCTTTTTGTATGTGCACCTACCGACGCAGATATTGATAAAAACTTAAACTATTTGAGGGAACTAATCCGCATTATGTTGCCTCGGCTCTATGAGCATTTACAATGTCATAGCAGTTCACTGGAGCTACTTTTTTGTCACCGATGGCTAATTTTATGTTTTAAACGCGAGTTCACCGAATCAGTAGTTATCCGAATGTGGGAAGCGTGTTGGTCCAACTATCTTACTGATTATTTTCATTTATTTTTATGTCTGGCAATTATTGCCGTTTATGCCGACGATGTAGTAGCTCAGGATTTGCGGGCAGATGAAATGTTATTTTATTTTAGTTCACTCGCTATGTATATGGATGGAGAATTAATTCTTCGAAAAGCTCGTGGTTTATTATATCAATATCGCCAATTATCAAAAATACCGTGTACTTTGAGTGGCTTATGCAAAAGATGTGGTCCTGGTATGTGGGATTCCGAACACTGTCCAGCTTTGGAATGTGTCGGTCATTCGCATGATGACAAGTGTCCTTTGGATATTGATTGAACTATTTGCTTAAAATGCATTCTAAAAAATCTAAAATCTAATACTAGATACTCTGCTTGCAATTTTAATTCGATATTAGTGTTACCATGAATTTAACTCCCATGACGTCTATTTGTTATTATTTATATAAAAGGGTATATTAAGTTTGCCAAGAAGTAACACAAAGAAAAAAAACGTGAAGATCCTATAATAAATGTATGTATATGATTCGAGTGATGGGCTGAGTCGATTTAGCCATCTACACAATGGGTTCCGCATGTTTCCTGTAAAGGAG
Source organism: Bactrocera dorsalis (assembly GCF_023373825.1). Taxonomy (NCBI): domain Eukaryota; kingdom Metazoa; phylum Arthropoda; class Insecta; order Diptera; family Tephritidae; genus Bactrocera; species Bactrocera dorsalis. Next base: position 68,735,872 of record NC_064303.1, on the reverse strand, counting down.
CATGATAATTTTCTGTCCAAGCAGTTTCTGCTGTTTCGCAGAAACCATCCCTGCAGTCATCTGTTTGGAGCGCAGCCGCCTCCTCGGAACATGAGGAGAGCATTCCTCCATCGCGTCGACGAACTTAAAAAATGTACCGCCCACATTTCGGACGAGGCCAATTTTCGACAGGCTCTGAACTCCATTTACCTTGGCTATTAACACCCTCTTTGACTGTCTCCCAGTGAATGTACTAGGAGTCCAAACACTACTCATCGCAGAACAAGAGCTCGAGTTGCCGAGTAAAACAAGAGTGACACTAGCGTAACTTCTTGCACTCGACCTTTTCCTCCTAAGAAGCTGCTCATTCGTCGTAACCGCCGATATACGACTACTATACCATATATGGTAGCTATAGCTAAACTAAACATTCAAAGACAAGATATCTTCATGAAATTTGGTATAGACTATCTCCGAAGAAATCGTGCAACTCGGAACACTAGATGCAATAAAAACTGAACTATCAATCTGAAGACCCTGTATGGAAAGCTTTTTAAGGGAGCGTCTCAGTGTGAAATTTTCGAGAATTTGATTTTTTTGCACTGCATTGTCGGATAGTTTACACTAAAATAAACATACTCTCAAATTTTGAAATCAAAATTCAAACTATTACGGTCGCTACAGCGTTTCTTGTAGAAAAGGAACATAGTGGGGAACACTGCAACTCCTATCTTTAAACGCATTTTTCTCAGAATGGTGCTTTTCAAAACGGTTTCCAGATATCTAGTTCGAATTTGGAGGGAAGATTTTGAACGTCATTCGCTATCGCGCTATGAAAGCTTATTTTTTTTTAATCTTCCTATTTTTTCTACGAAAAATTCCAAAATTTTGTCAAATTTCAAAAAAAAAAATAATACAAAGAGTTTCCATAGCGCGATAGCGATTTTCTTACAGATTAATAATCTTCTTGAAATTTTTGTTTTAGATCAATATTACAGCCGCAATCGTGGACATCGTACCGGACCTTTTTTTTTACGTGTAATTTCAACAATCTCTAACTATTATATACACAATAAATAAACACAAAAAAAGTTATTTTGTGTTCCTCATGAAAGTATCTTTTTATAAAAAAAACGAGCTGATAAGTTCATTCCATCATAAAAAATGACAAAAATCAGAGATTTTTCGAAAGGTCACACTGAGACGATCCCTTAACAAATTATTGTCGCAAAATTTGACATGAATTATTCAAAGTATCAAAGGAAAACTAGGACTTGTGAAGGGTGCACCAGTAGTTAAAGTTTTTTTAATTTTGTCTTAAATTCAAGGAATCCAATAATTGTTAATAAAGAATATATTGTTGTATTACTAAATAATTGCAAAATTTTTTGCAGGCTGTTGTTTTCTTTTTCTTGGTACGGGTTTTAACGTGGCGGGTCCTAAACCCAGCGCACAACCTTGGGGAAGGGATGTTTTGCCTTTACACTTTAGCTCGCCTTCAAACGGTTGTTTGTTTGGCTATCCAGAGGATACTTAGTCTTATAAAGAAAGTCGTGAGCTGCTTGAGCCGTATGTAAAAGAATCGTTTCTGGCCCCTTCCAAGTGCATGGCATTCAGAGAACTTTCCTCACTGGCGGGAACTTCTACACTTGGCTAACTCCTCGGAATCCAATGCATAACTCTTGCCAACAGGTGCTACTTCGGACTGAGTAGGCAAAAGCTCACTCTCAACGAACAAAAACCAAACTATAAGTCATGTCGATTACAGTATCTGATGAGTCTACTTTACGAGTTTTCAAGAGAAAGGTTCTGCGGATCCGACGCAGTGGAGAAGGACCTGGCTGAGCTTGGTATCTCGAATTGGCGCCAAATTGCGAAAATAAGACATGACTGGTGCGCTGTTGTAAACTCGGCTATAACCGCTTAAATTTTTTGCAAATATTAATATAAGGGAGGGAGAAATTCTGAAAAAACTGGAGTACTTCATACATGCAAGTAAACGTACAAAGTGTGGGTTATTCCTAAATTAACTTCTATTGATAAAAAAACATACTTTGTTTTGACCTAGGATAACGTCAGATAATCCAACTTAAGAAAATATCGGAATCGGTGTAGTTCCTAAGAAAGATAAGTTCCGTAACTTCCTTAGCAAAGAAATTATGGCGACTGTTAAGGTTTTTAACCCAACCGCATGTTGGTTATGAAATTTGGTGTTATGGTTATTAACTCAAAACGTCAAAATTCAGTAAGAGTGTTGTCAAACTTGTCTTTTAGTATTACGGTTTACAATTCTGTGCCAGTGAGTTGACTTAGGGTATCAAAAACTTTAAGTGCTACCAAACTGTTGATAAACATTAATGCTGGCATTGAGTCCCTTCCGGGACGGGAGGAGTTTTTCTGATGCTGTTGCGCTAGAAGGTTCTATCGAAACTCCACCTCGATTAGGTATAATACATGAAATGGATGGAAAAGTCTTAAGACCTGTTCGGGTCGTAAGGTACAAGCGGAGTGGCCACATGATGTGCAATCTGCATCCAGTTCTCGCACTGCGACACCATTCCAGCCGAGTGGCCAACAGAAGACCCACAAGGAAAGCAGGAGCTCAACCGTTCTGATTAGACAACTTGTCATAGCACTTATAATCAGGGGTGTTGTGGAACCTGATAGTTGTCGGAATCGGATTTGAAACCGATCAAAAAAGGTAGTAGGGGTCATGAGTACAAATACTATTGGTTTGATATTCGAAACAGGAGCCCTATTCAGTAACTCGATTCGAAAATGTATTCTATTCGAAATTCGGATCTAATTTATAATTATGCGAAAGTTGTACCACCCTGTGCCAGAATAAATACGTACAATTTTCGTTTTTGCTTTCTACAACTCAAAAGCTATCGAATATTTTATCCGAAAATTGGCTTGAAAATCCGAAAATCGAATTACAGAATATACAAAATGCGAAATCGAATACATTTTTTTCGAATCGAGTTACAGAATAGGCCCCCTGAATTTGTATCGGTTGTGGGTGTCACGGAAACCAATTTTATCGGTTTTGCTCTCAGAAACAAAGCAAGAGGATAGTCGCACACAGATTTCAAATGTAAGTTAAGAAATAAAGGGGATGTTCGAGTCTCAATCACTGCGGCAGTATCGCAAGGCATCATATTCGACGCAAGAATGTTGCAATATACATAAGTATCAGCTGAGTATCGGCAGAAAAACAATATTGTCGCAATATTGCTGCAGTTATTTGCTGCTCGAACATCCCCAAAGTTATTTTATTGTTACGAATTCATTTATCTTTATTTTTATAGGAAAAAACATAGGAATAAAACACGAAATGTCTTAATTATTGTGTTTTGAAAAAATGTGGATATTTAAGGGGGTGTTTTTTTTGCGAGGGAAAGAAATAATTGATTAAAGCGAAATTTTGAGGGTTTATAGTTATATATTTAAACATCACCAGAAGCATTTTTGGGTACGAATTATTTGATATTCTACCTTAGGGAAGCAATTGCCCCATGCATAGCACAGTGTGCATTTGTCGGACGGCGGGCAGTATGCAGGTCGCAATGTCTATCGGAAACAAAAAAGTGAAAGAGATTCATATATTTATATTTAAAATTTCCAAAAAAAATTTTAAAATTCTAAAATATTTTAAACTTTGAAAAAAGCATGTTTTTTGACCAAAAATTTTACTTTATGTTATTTAAACATATATTCAAACTTAACTTTTCTTTGTTTTTTTTTTGTAGTTTAAATAGAAGATAATTGAATGCCGAAGATAATAAACTTTGCCCTAATTCCATACGTTTAGTTTTTTTCAATTCTGCACGCCAATTAACCTATGACCAGCAACTTTGAAAAATCACCGAGACGAAAATTATCGAGATATGTCTTGAAGGCAATAATTGTATGTCATCTTGCATCTTTCTAATCTTGACAAAAATTTTCTTTTATTAATTAGTAAATTTTTTTAAATTTGATCGGATTTTTGGAAGACCCATTTTTTCGACATTTTTTATAAAAATTTGGAAAAAATAGAGAAAATTAAAAAAAAGGTTTCCTATATATTGTAGTGTTTGTCGCACACTTCACACAGAATGTATTTTACAACAGATCGCAGAATGATAAGGAATGCACAAAAGTAACTGGTTGATAAATCGACCACCGGCCGAAAACGATACGAAAAATATTTCCACTTCACTATTTTTGTGTCCTTACATCTAAATGTTTATTGTTGTTTCTATTATTTAATGAAGGGAAAGATTAAAAAAAAAACAGATCAATTAGCAAGTATAGAAATTATCAAATGAGAAAAAGAAAATATGAGAGGATAAGTAAGACAGGTAAAGAAAGAATGAAGAGAGATGTGTTTTTGTTGGTAGTGGGAGTACTAGTATATGACTATATACTTTTAATTTAACAGAAAATTGCTTTGTTAAATTGTTGATTACTGAGTTCTTTCATAAACAAGTATACGCAAGAAGTATCATAATGAAAAACATGCAGGACAAAGCACTTCTTACAGTTCATACAATTTTTCGTAATTTCATATCAGAAAATAAAAAAAATCAAATAAATACTTGTTCCATTTCATGAAATATTCAAGAACTTTCTTTCCAGGTATTTGTAGAATAAAATTTTCCGAAGCTTCCAATATTCTTCTTCTTCTTAATTGGCGTAGACACCGCTTATGCGATTATAACCGTGTCAACAACAGCGCGCCAGTCGTTTCTTCTTTTCGCTACGTGGCGCCAATTGGATATTCCAAGCGAGGCCAGGTCCTTCTCCACTTGATCCTTCCAACGGAGTGGAGGTCTTCCTCTTCCTCTGCTTCCCGCGGCGGGTACTGCGTCGAATACTCTCAGAGCTGGAGTGTTTTCGTCCATCCGGACAACATGACCTAGCCAGCGTAGCCGCTGTCTTTTAATTCGCTGAACTATGTCAATGTCGTCGTATATCTCGTACAGCTCATCGTTTCATCGAATGCGATATTCGCCGTGGCCAACGCGCAAAGGACCATAAATCTTTCGCAGAACTTTGCTCTCGAAATTTCGCAACGTCGACTCATCTGTTGTTGACATCGTCCAGGCCTCTGCACCATATAGCAGGACGGGAATTATGAGTGACTTATAGAGTTTGGTTTTTGTTTGTCGAGAGAGGACTTTGCTTCTCAGTTGCCTACTTAGTCCGAAGTAGCACCTGTTGGCAAGAGTTATCCTGCGTTGGATTTCTAGGCTGACATTGTTGGTGGTGTTTACGCTGGTTCCAAGATAGACGAAATTATCTACAACTTCAAAGTTATGACTGTCAACAGTGACGTGAGTGCCAAGTCGCGAGTGCGACGAGTGTTTGTTTGATGACAGGAGATATTTCGTCTTGCCCTCGTTCACTGCCAGACCCATTTCTTTTGCTTCCTTGTTCAGTCTGGAGAAAGCAGAACTAACGGCGCGGGTGTTGAGGCCGATGATATCAATATCATCGGCATACGCCTGCAGTTGTACACTCTTATAGAAGATGGTACCTTCTCTGTTGAGTTCTGCAGCTCGAACTATTTTCTCCAGAAGCAGGTTGAAAAAGTCGCACGATAGGGAATCACCTTGTCTGAAACCTCGTTTGGTGTCGAACGGCTCGGAGAGGTCCTTCCCGATCCTGACGGAGCTTTTCGTGTTGCTCAACGTCAGTTTACACAGCCGTATTAGTTTTGTGGGGATACCAAATTCAGACATCGCGGCATAAAGGCAGCTCCTTTCCGTGCTGTCGAAAGCAGCTTTGAAATCGACGAATAGGTGGTGAGTGTCGATTCTCCTTTCACGGGCCTTTTCCAAGATTTGGCGCATGGTGAATATCTGGTCGGTTGTAGATTTACCAGGTCTGAAGCCACACTGATAAGGTCCAATCAGTTTGTTGACGGTGGGCTTTAATCTTTCACACAATACGCTCGACAGAACCTTATATGCGATGTTGAGGAGGCTTATCCCACGGTAGTTGGCGCAGATTGTGGGGTCTCCTTTTTTATGGATTGGGCATAGCACACTCCATCGTTGGGCATGCTTTCGTCCGACCATATTTTGCAAAGAAGTTGATGCATGCTCCTTATCAGTTCTTCGCCGCCGTGTTTGAATAGCTCGGCCGGCAATCCATCGGCTCCTGCCGCTTTGTTGTTTTTCAGGCGGGCAATTGCTATTCGAACTTCTTCATGATCGTGCAATGGAACGTCTGCTCCATCGTCATCGATTGGGGAATCGGGTTCGCCTTCTCCCGGTGTTGTGCTATCACTGCCATTCAGCAGGTTGGAGAAGTGTTCCCTCCATAATTTAAGTATGCTCTGGGCATCGGTAACTAGATCACCTTGGGTGGTTCTACAGGAGTATGCTCCGGTCTTGAAACCCTCTGTAAGTCGCCGCATCCTTTCGTAGAATTTTCGAGCATTACCCCTGTCGGCCAGCTTGTCGAGCTGTTCGTACTCACGCATTTCGGCCTCTTTCTTTTTCTGTCTGCAAATGCGTCTCGCTTACCTCTTCAACTCTCGGTATCTGTCCCATCCCGCACGTGTTGTGGTCGATCGTAACGTTGCGAGGTAGGCAGCCTGTTTTCTCTCCGCTGCGACACGGCACTCCTCGTCGTACCAGCTGTTCTTTTGCACTTTCCGAAAACCAATGGTTTCGGTTACAGCTGTACGTAAAGAGTTTGAAATGCCGTCCCACAGTTCCCTTATACCGAGTTGTTGACGAGTGCTCTCAGAGAGCAGGAGTGCAAGCCGAGTAGAGAATCGTTCGGCTGTATGTTGTGATTGCAGCTTCTCGACGTCGAACCTTCCTTGTGTTTGTTGGCGTGCGTTTTTTGCTGCACAGAGGCGGGTGCGAATCTTAGCTGCAACAAGATAGTGGTCCGAGTCAATGTTAGGACATCGGAGCGCACGCACATCTAAAACACTGGAGACGTGTCTTCCGTCTATCACAACATTATGGATCTGGTTGGTAGTTTTTCGATCCGGAGACAGCCAGGTAGCTTGATGGATCTTCTTAAGCTTCCAAGATTACAAATATAAAAAGGCGCCCTAGTCGGTTGTTGTCCACATTGTAATGGATGATGAGGAAATGCACCGTTTCATTGGAATTTTGTTCGTGACTGGCTATAATACACAACCGCGCATCGATAATTACTATAATAATCTTCACTGGAGTGCAAAATAATCCATGACGCAATGGCTCGTAATCGTTTCAAACTAATAAAGAAGTATTTCCATGTGTGCGATAATCAGACAATCGATGCCAGTTATAAGTTCTCCAAAGTGGCCCGTGAAACATTCGTTTGAATAAGAAATTTATGCAGTTTGGCATATTCTCGTACAATCTGTCAAGGAAAACCCATTCGATTTGGTTTCAAATACTGGGATTTATGTTCGTCTGATGGCTATTTGTATTCGTTCATTTCGTACAGCGGTGCAAATGAGAATCGAGAACCCGAATACAAAAACTGCGGTTTAGGTGAAATGGTCGTACTAAAGTTTTTGAAACAACTTGACAATCCACGTGAACATAGTGTTGCGTTTGGCAACTTCTTCTTCTTCTTCTTTACTGGCGTAGACACCGCTTACGCGATTATAGCCGAGTCAACAACAGCAGGCTGATTGTTGGTTTTCATTGGGGGTGTTTTTTTACGTGGCGGGTCCCAAACCCAGCGCACAACCCTAAGTAGGGGATATTTCGCCTTCTCACTTTAGCTCGCCTTCAAACGGATGTTCTTAGGCTACCCAGAGGATACTTGGTCAATGACCGGAAGTCGTGAGCTGCTTGAGTCATATGTAAAAGAATCGTTTCTGGCCAATCCCAAGTGAATGGCGATCAGAGAACTTTCCTCACTTTCGTGAACTTCTACACATGACTCCATCCTCCAACTTCTTCACTTCTCATAAATTGAGGAGTCACCTCACCTCTTTGGGATATTATGTTACGAGTACCGGAACTATTCGAATTCGCATTCGAGGAAAAAAGTGGTATTGGCCACTGGTAACAAATGGATTTGATGCTGCAATGGTGAACGCTTGGAAAATTCATTGTGCTCTCGTCAAATATGAAAAGGGAATGTCACGCACCACCGAAAGATGTATTGCACAAAAAATAGAACTATTGGATAAATTACAGTTCCGTATTTACGTTGCAGAATCTTTGCTTCGAATGGCAATATCGTCGACGTCGTCTTCGGAGACGTTGATTCCACAGTCAACAACTGTTCGAAAATCCAAAGACGCCGCTCTGGAGAGTGTTCGTAAAGACAAAGTTGGGCATGGCATTAACAAATTAGAGAAACCTCGTCCTTGTCAAAATTGTCACAAAAATTCGTCACATAAATGCACAAAATGCGATATAACTCTACATGTTTTGTGCTTCAATCAATTTCATAAAATATAAAGATAAGATATTGACCTTTCAAGAAAAGTTTTTCAGAACTTACTTATGACGTGTATCTTTCTTTTATTTAAAAAAAATGTAATGTGAAATTGAAAAAAATAGAACAAAATAAACGTTTTGAATGATAAAACACTGTTTCACTTTAGTAAGTATCGTTTTCGGCTGAGGGTCGATTTTTCGACTACATTCCCCTAAACGGCAAACGAATGTAAAGCATTGAGTTTTTTTATACTAAACAGAATATAAAGTTTGAATGAAATCAAAGCAGTGGATCTAAGCGTGGCCGGAAATGGGTTAAGAAAAGTAGTAAAAATTAAAAACCGAGTCAAAGTTTTCGCTTTCTGCCCAAGCGCTAATATACATACATATGTATCTGCCAGACGCTCGGCCACTGTTTCCCTTCCCTCTTAAAATCTTTCTTTAATTTGGAACTCATTAAAAACTTTAATAGGATTGCTTCCAAATGTATTCATTTGCAAGTTTTGTCACATTAGGAAACAGCTGGTTCGAATATTGGTTTTGCGTATGTTCGAAAAGGTGAAAATCCAATCAGATTCTGTGACACCATTAATAATCAGAATTGGTTTGCAATTCTGACAGCTGAGCATTTCTGTCTTGGATTCCACAGCACCGCTGAATAGCTAGCTTATAATACTATCGGTAGTGGTGGTCTGATAAATGGCGTAACTTGGCGACATAGCATGTGTTCGATTCCTTCCACATCTTTGCCTTTTTTGTTTGTATTTTTCAAAAAACTATCGCTTCCATTTGCCAACATTTCGTCAGCAATTATATACGTTAAAGTTTCCATATTTCTAAGCAACACGTTCTGCACGAAATAATTACATATTCCACAAGGTATCAGCTGAGCATCAGCAACAAAGTTTCAAGTTAGTAACAGATTTAGTTGGAGTATTTCGGTAATTATTAAGCAGCTCGAACACAGCTCTATGCTAACTCTCGCATCAGAACATCTGCCGTAATTAGCTCGAGAAACCGCCCGACTTTATTTCTGACCGGAAATCCTCCTCAATTTTCCAGCTGAAGAAGCTGTTATAGCTGACGAGAGCGACACCTTACATAATGCCGATTCCAGTGGTCCCGGTATAGTGATCTTAATTTGGAATGGGAAATCAACATAAGAAGAAAAAATGGGTAAAGCACATGAAGTCTTGCTACCTCTCCATCGATGTGAGTGAGCTTTGGACTACTGTCAAGGCCTTGTCTAATCCGAGGAGATATGATGGTTGAGCTGAAATTAAATTCTATGACCATGCGTCCGCGGACCCAAAGAAATGCTATTTCTTCCAAACTCATTGGCTCAGATGTGGATGCGATAGCACTTAGGCTCGGCGAGGGTAAGCTTCCTAACCAAGGTCCTCAACCCGTCCCTCTCCACACTTCAATTTCCATTGTTAATAATATAAAGATTTTAGGTGTAACATTCGACATCCTGTACTGATTCACTTCTCATAAGATCGCGATAACGTTAGCTCATGGGAAAAAGAAATTGGTACAGTGAAACGCAGATGAAGAAGCTACACTCCATCCAATTACAGAATGTCTTTTGATGTCTCCGATCGAACACTTACGCAGAGATGTTAGTATGCTTTTTTTCTAGTCTTTTCACTGATGCATCTTTGGAATATCCTTGATTACGTCGGCGAACAGTACGCAGACCAGACTTCGGACGCAACTCACTTCAGACACGTACTTGTGTCAAAACACTACCCACTGCAGATGGCTAGCTCGAGTTTCCGCGAAAATCAAGAGTGACGTTTTCCTAAATTCGTTTTGGATGCTGTAGCGGGTTAAACTTCTACTTATCCGGAATTGATCTCGATATACCAAATACATGTAAAGCATGCTACTTCTAACAACTTTCTCAACAATTCCTGGCCCGACTACTGATGACTTTTCTTCAATTTCTCAAGCGTTTTTGAAATTTTTTGGGGATGCATGTTTGTTTAATATTTCCCTTCACAGAAATTAACCAATTGCCTGTACTTAGAATACTTAACTTTTCTGAAAATTAGGACGGCGAAATGGCGTGAAAAAAAGAGAAACGCGAGCGAATTTGATTGCGGTCTAATTACAATTGATTCTTTATTCCAGTTAATATTTCACTTATCCTGAAACTTAAGCTAACAGGATAAAATAGTTGGAATGTAAGTATGTATGTATGTCCAAAAAAGAGGTGAGTATAATTGGTATTATTAGGGTAAGTATTTTTACACAATGAAAAGAAAACTTTAAAATTCAAATATTGTATTTCAAAAATGTATTTAATTTTAACTCCAAGGTTTTTCATTTTAGCTTTGGACATATATAAGTCGCTTGACGCAATACCGGCTACCTTGACAGGATCGCTTACCAAAAAACCAAAGACCAGGTCGTTGAGCTGCAGATTGCATGTGGGGTGCAGCCACTTGTTGCGTTCCTGAAGGCCCGTCATATATGTTTTGGACCACTGTCGCCAAAACTGTTGTTTGAGAGAGCAAACAAGTTGTTATCTCTTGCAGCAACAATTGGGTCCACTGACACCTGCTCTGGAGGTAATACTCGCAGGGAGCACCCTATCACTAGATGCGCTGGGGTTAGTGCCTCGCTGTCGTTGGGGTCCTGGCTGAACGGTGTTAAGGGTCGAGAATTGAGTACTACTTCGGTCAGTAGTGATAACAGCCCTCCGTCGTGAGTAAGCGGGTGCGCGAATGACCAGATGCTTGGCGGACTTCACCGCCGCCTCCCATAATCTGCCGAAGTGCGGCGTCCTGGGTGGTATAAGGCCGAAGCTGAATCCTTCTTCGGTGGCGAATCCCATTAGTTCTGGGGCTTGCGCCCCCTTCAGCTCGCACAGCTTGCGGTCGGTGCCTACAAAGCGTGTTGCGTTGTCGCTGAATATTTGCTGTGGCATCCCTCGGCGACCAATAATCTTTTGAGGGCGAAAATAAAAGAACTAGTAGATAGGTTTTAAATGTACTGCTTTTGAAGTGAACGAAAACTGCTATATACGTTTTTACGGGTGGTCGACTATGTACTTTTAAAGTTGTATATATGGAATCACACAAATCTACGCCACATATCAGAAAAGGTCGGAACGCTCGAAGTCTTTCAACTGTCAAATTTCCCATTATTTTGGTGTACAGTTTCTTACGGTTCTAATGCAAACTTCTCTGGCATTAATTAGCAATATGCGTTCTCGAAGAAGCGCAACCAACGTTTTTGCTCCAGCGTATTGATTTCGAAAGTGCAGGAACCGTAAGTAAGTAAATTGCGAAAATAAGACAAGACTGGTGCGCTGTTGTAAACTCGGCTATAACCGCTTAAATTTTTTGCAAATATTAATATAAGGGAGGGAGAAATTCTGAAAAAACTGGAGTACTTCATACATGCAAGTAAACGTACAAAGTGTGGGTTATTCCTAAATTAACTTCTATTGATAAAAAAACACACTTTGTTTTGACCTAGAATAACGTCAGATAATCCAACTTAAGAAAATATCGGAATCGGTGTAGTTCCTAAGAAAGATAAGTTCCGTAACTTCCTTAGCAAAGAAATTATGGCGACTGTTAAGGTTTTTAACCCAACCGCATGTTGGTTATGAAATTTGGTGTTATGGTTATTAACTCAAAACGTCAAAATTCAGTAAGAGTGTTGTCAAACTTGTCTTTTAGTATTACGGTTTACAATTCTGTGCCAGTGAGTTGACTTAGGGTATCAAAAACTTTAAGTGCTACCAAACTGTTGATAAACATTAATGCTGGCATTGAGTCCCTTCCGGGACGGGAGGAGTTTTTCTGATGCTGTTGCGCTAGAAGGTTCTATCGAAACTCCACCTCGATTAGGTATAATACATGAAATGGATGGAAAAGTCTTAAGACCTGTTCGGGTCGTAAGGTACAAGCGGAGTGGCCACATGATGTGCAATCTGCATTCAGTTCTCGCACTGCGACACCATTCCAGACGAGTGGCCAACAAAAGACCCACAAGGAAAGCAGGAGCTCAACCGTTCTGATTAGACAACTTGTCATAGCACTTATAATCAGGGGTGTTGTGGAACCTGATAGTTGTCGGAATCGGATTTGAAACCGATCAAAAAAGGTAGTAGGGGTCATGAGTACAAACACTATTGGTTTGATATTCGAAACAGGAGCCCTATTCAGTAACTCGATTCGAAAATGTATTCTATTCGAAATTCGGATCTAATTTATAATTATGCGAAAGTTGTACCACCCTGTGCCAGAATAAATACGTACAATTTTCGTTTTTGCTTTCTACAACTCAAAAGCTATCGAATATTTTATCCGAAAATTGGCTTGAAAATCCGAAAATCGAATTACAGAATATACAAAATGCGAAATCGAATACATTTTTTTCGAATCGAGTTACAGAATAGGCCCCCTGAATTTGTATCGGTTGTGGGTGTCACGGAAACCAATTTTATCGGTTTTGCTCTCAGAAACAAAGCAAGAGGATAGTCGCACACAGATTTCAAATGTAAGTTAAGAAATAAAGGGGATGTTCGAGTCTCAATCACTGCGGCAGTATCGCAAGGCATCATATTCGACGCAAGAATGTTGCAATATACATAAGTATCAGCTGAGTATCGGCAGAAAAATAATATTGTCGCAATATTGCTGCAGTTATTTACTGCTCGAACATCCCCAAAGTTATTTTATTGTTACGAATTCATTTATCTTTATTTTTATAGGAAAAAACATAGGAATAAAACACGAAATGTCTTAATTATTGTGTTTTGAAAAAATGTGGATATTTAAGGGGGTGTTTTTTTTGCGAGGGAAAGAAATAATTGATTAAAGCGAAATTTTGAGGGTTTATAATTATATATTTAAACATCACCAGAAGCATTTTTGGGTACGAATTATTTGATATTCTACCTTAGGGAAGCAATTGCCCCATGCATAGCACAGTGTGCATTTGTCGGACGGCGGGCAGTATGCAGGTCGCAATGTCTATCGGAAACAAAAAAGTGAAAGAGATTCATATATTTATATTTAAAATTTTCAAAAAAAATTTAAAATTCTAAAATATTTTAAACTTAAAAAAAAGCATGGTTTTTGACCAAAAAAATTTACTTTATGTTATTTAAACATATGTTCAAACTTAATTTTTCTTTGTTTTTTTTTTTTTGTAGTTTAAATAGAAGATAGATGAATGCCGAAGATAATAAACTTTGCCCTAATTCCATACGTTTAGTTTTTTTCAATTCTGCACGCCAATTAACCTATGACCAGCAACTTTGAAAAATCACCGAGACGAAAATTATCGAGATATGTCTTGAATGCAATAATTGTATGTCATCTTGCATCTTTCTGATCTAGACAAAAATTTTCTTTTATTAATTAGTAAATTTTTTTAAATTTGATCGGATTTTTGGAAGACCCATTTTTTCGACATTTTTTATAAAAATTTGGAAAAAATAGAGAAAATTAAAAAAAAAGGTTTCCTATATATTGTAGTGTTTGTCGCACACTTCACACAGAATGTATTTTACAGCAGAACGCAGAATGATAAGGAATGCACAAAAGTAACTGGTTGATAAATCGACCACCGGCCGAAAACGATACGAAAAATATTTCCACTTCACTATTTTTGTGTCCTTACATCTAGGAAGTTAACATAATGCATTCGAGCTTAAAACTAATGAATGTAAATGTTTATTGTTGTTTCTATTATTTAATGAAGGGAAAGATTAAAAAAAAAGATCAATTAGCAAGTATAGAAATTATCAAATGAGAAAAAGAAAATATGAGAGGATAAGTAAGACAGGTAAAGAAAGAATGAAGAAAGATGTGTTTTTGTTGGTAGTGGGAGTACTAGTATATGACTATATACTTTTAATTTAACAGAAAATTGCTTTGTTAAATTGTCGATTACTGAGTTCTTTCATAAACAAGTATACGCAAGAAGTATCATAATGAAAAACATGCAGGACAAAGCACTTCTTACAGTTCATACAATTTTTCGTAATTACATATCAGAAAATGAAAAAATCAAATAAATACTTGTTCCATTTCATGGAATATTCAAGAACTTTCTTTCCAGATATTTGTAGAATAAAATTTTCCGAAGCTTCCAAGATTACAAATATAAAAAGGCGCCCTAGTCGGTTGTTGTCGACGAGCCTGAACAGGTCTTCCAGTGAAATTTTAACAGTGAAATTTTGAGTTGTCTCTTGAAAATGTTTTGTAAAAGATACCGGAGTCAAAGAGAGATTGAGGAGATTATAGGGCACGCCGATCATGAAATCTCAAATCGCATCCTCCATGCAGATATGGTCAACTTAGTGGTCTTGCCTCCGGAAACTACAGATGCAGTAAGTGACACAGAAAATATCGATGAAGAGGAGCAAATACTCAACGAAGGAAGGGCGCTTGTGCCTCACGAAGTCGTTTGGAACATTGAACTATATTGCGCGTACAATGAAGACAATCCGAATGCGTCAGCCGACTGCGACGAGACCGAGGAACGATATACTGAATTTGAATCTAGTTCAAGTTCGCGTGTGACATCCAAACGTAGCAGAAAACAAGTCAATCTGTTCGAACCAAAATGGACTAAAGCAAAAAAAAGTAAATACTCTCGCGAGCTTCCGGTGAACAAGGAAATTGACAAAATGGAAAAAACTTTACAGCAAATATGGTATGTATTGCAATTTCATGGTCATTTATATTTTCCTGTAGGTCATTTAGTAAGTTTTATCGCGTTGCAGGAGGGTACTTACCAATTCAACTTTTCAACTTGTTTATCGATGATGAGATAATCAAATATTTGGTCCGATGTACGATGAACTACGCGAAAGTCGATCACTACGACTTGAAATTTGTAATGGATGATGAGGAAATGCACCGTTTCATTGGAATTTTGTTCGTGACTGGCTATAATACACAACCGCGCATCGATAATTACTATAATAATCTTCACTGGAGTGCAAAATAATCCATGACGCAATGGCTCGTAATCGTTTCAAACTAATAAAGAAGTATTTCCATGTGTGCGATAATCAGACAATCGATGCCAGTTATAAGTTCTCCAAAGTGGCCCGTGAAACATTCGTTTGAATAAGAAATTTATGCAGTTTGGCATATTCTCGTACAATCTGTCAAGGAAAACCCATTCGATTTGGTTTCAAATACTGGGATTTATGTTCGTCTGATGGCTATCTGTATTCGTTCATTTCGTACAGCGGTGCAAATGAGAATCGAGAACCCGAATACAAAAACTGCGGTTTAGGTGAAATGGTCGTACTAAAGTTTTTGAAACAACTTGACAATCCACGTGAACATAGTGTTGCGTTTGGCAACTTCTTCACTTCTCATAAATTGAAGAGTCACCTCACCTCTTTGGGATATTATGTTACGAGTACCGGAACTATTCCTGACAATCGTACGAATAAAGCGAAACTTACTGACGTCTCGTCATCTAGGAAGAAAGAACGCGGTTGGTTAGACTACACATTTGATCGAAACAATAATTGCTGATAGCCCGATGGAACGACAGTTCTGTTGTGACCATTGCATCAAATCATGAGACAATTGAACTACTGCATCGTGTGAAGCGATGGAAAGGGGGCAAGAAATATTATGTTGATATGTCACACATCGTAAGATCATACAATAATCGAATGGGTGGTGTTCATATCTTCGATGATGCCATGAACAATTATCGATTTCGCATTCGAGGAAAAAAGTGGTATTGGCCACTGGTAACAAATGGATTTGATGCTGCAATGGTGAACGCTTGGAAAATTCATTGTGCTCTCGTCAAATATGAAAAGGGAATGTCACGCACCACCGAAAGATGTATTGCACAAAAAATAGAACTATTGGATAAATTACAGTTCCGTATTTACGTTGCAGAATCTTTGCTTCGAATGGCAATATCGTCGACGTCGTCTTCGGAGACGTTGATTCCACAGTCAACAACTGTTCGAAAATCCAAAGACGCCGCTCTGGAGAGTGTTCGTAAAGACAAAGTTGGGCATGGCATTAACAAATTAGAGAAACCTCGTCCTTGTCAAAATTGTCACAAAAATTCGTCACATAAATGCACAAAATGCGATATAACTCTACATGTTTTGTGCTTCAATCAATTTCATAAAATATAAAGATAAGATATTGACCTTTCAAGAAAAGTTTTTCAGAACTTACTTATGACGTGTATTTTTCTTTTATTTAAAAAAAATGTAATGTGAAATTGAAAAAAATTGAACAAAATAAACGTTTTGAATGATAAAACACTGTTTCACTTTAGTAAGTATCGTTTTCGGCTGAGGGTCGATTTTTCGACTACATTCCCGTGTCTAAACGGCAAACGAATGTAAAGCATTGAGTTTTTTTATACTAAACAGAATATAAAGTTTGAATGAAATCAAAGCAGTGGATCTAAGCGTGGCCGGAAATGGGTTAAGAAAAGTAGTAAAAATTAAAAACCGAGTCAAAGTTTTCGCTTTCTGCCCAAGCGCTAATATACATACATATGTATCTGCCAGACGCTCGGCCACTGTTTCCCTTCCCTCTTAAAATCTTTCTTTAATTTGGAACTCATTAAAAACTTTAATAGGATTGCTTCCAAATGTATTCATTTGCAAGTTTTGTCATATTAGGAAACAGCTGGTTCGAATATTGGTTTTGCGTATGTTCGAAAAGGTGAAAATCCAATCAGATTCTGTGACACCATTAATAATCAGAATTGGTTTGCAATTCTGACAGCTGAGCATTTCTGTCTTGGATTCCACAGCACCGCTGAATAGCTAGCTTATAATACTATCGGTAGTGGTGGTCTGATAAATGGCGTAACTTGGCGACATAGCATGTGTTCGATTCCTTCCACATCTTTGCCTTTTTTGTTTGTATTTTTCAAAAAACTATCGCTTCCATTTGCCAACATTTCGTCAGCAATTATATACGTTAAAGTTTCCATATTTCTAAGCAACACGTTCTGCACGAAATAATTACATATTCCACAAGGTATCAGCTGAGCATCAGCAACAAAGTTTCAAGTTAGTAACAGATTTAGTTGGAGTATTTCGGTAATTATTAAGCAGCTCGAACACAGCTCTATGCTAACTCTCGCATCAGAACATCTGCCGTAATTAGCTCGAGAAACCGCCCGACTTTATTTCTGACCGGAAATCCTCCTCAATTTTCCAGCTGAAGAAGCTGTTATAGCTGACGAGCGCGACACCTTACATAATGCCGATTCCAGTGGTCCCGGTATAGTGATCTTAATTTGGAATGGGAAATCAACATAAGAAGAAAAAATGGGTAAAGCACATGAAGTCTTGCTACCTCTCCATCGATGTGAGTGAGCTTTGGACTACTGTCAAGGCCTTGTCTAATCCGAGGAGATATGATGGTTGAGCTGAAATTAAATTCTATGACTATGCGTCCGCGGACCCAAAGAAATGCTATTTCTTCCAAACTCATTGGCTCAGATGTGGATGCGATAGCACTTAGGCTCGGCGAGGGTAAGCTTCCTAACCTCTCCACAGTTCAATTTCCATTGTTAATAATATAAAGATTTTAGGTGTAACATTCGACATCCTGTACTGATTCACTTCTCATAAGATCGCGATAACGTTAGCTCATGGGAAAAAGAAATTGGTGCAGTGAAACGCAGATGAAGAAGCTACACTCCATCCAATTACAGAATGTCTTTTGATGTCTCCGATCGAACACTTACGCAGAGATGTTAGTATGCTTTTTTTCTAGTCTTTTCACTGATGCATCTTTGGAATATCCTTGATTACGTCGGCGAACAGTACGCAGACCAGACTTCGGACGCAACTCACTTCAGACACGTACTTGTGTCAAAACACTACCCACTGCAGATGGCTAGCTCGAGTTTCCGCGAAAATCAAGAGTGACGTTTTCCTAACTTCGTTTTGGATGCTGTAGCGGGTTAAACTTCTACTTATCCGGAATTGATCTCGATATACCAAATACATGTAAAGCATGCTACTTCTAACAACTTTCTCAACAATTCCTGGCCCGACTACTGATGACTTTTCTTCAATTTCTCAAGCGTTTTTGAGAATTAAAATTTTTTTGGGATGCATGTTTGTTTAATATTTCCCTTCACAGAAATTAACCAATTGCCTGTACTTAGAATACTTAACTTTTCTGAAAATTAGGACGGCGAAATGGCGTGAAAAAAAGAGAAACGCGTGCGAATTTGATTGCGGCCTAATTACAATTGATTCTTTATTCCAGTTAATATTTCACTTATCCTGAAACTTAAGCTAACAGGATAAAACAGTTGGAATGTAAGTATGTATGTATGTCCAAAAAAGAGGTGAGTATAATTGATATTATTAGGGTAAGTATTTTTACAAAATGAAAAGAAAACTTTAAAATTCAAATATTGTATTTCAAAAATGTATTTAATTTTAACTCCAAGGTTTTTCATTTTAGCTTTGGACATATATAAGTCGCTTGACGCAATACCGGCTACCTTGACAGGATCGCTTACCAAAAAACCAAAGACCAGGTCGTTGAGCTGCAGATTGCATGTGGGGTGCAGCCACTTGTTGCATTCCTGAAGGCCCGTCATATATGTTTTGGACCACTGTCGCCAAAACTGTTGTTTGAGAGAGCAAACAAGTTGTTATCTCTTGCAGCAACAATTGGGTCCACTGACACCTGCTCTGGAGGTAATACTCGCAGGGAGCACCCTATCAGTAGATGCGCTGGGGTTAGTGCCTCGCTGTCGTTGGGGTCCTGGCTGAACGGTGTTAAGGGTCGAGAATTGAGTACGGCATCCACTTCGGTCAGTAGTGATAACAGCCCTCCGTCGTGAGTAAGCGGGTGCGCGAACGACCAGATGCTTGGCGGACTTCACCGCCGCCTCCCATAATCTGCCGAAGTGCGGCGTCCTGGGTGGTATAAGACCGAAGCTGAATCCTTCTTCGGTGGCGAATCCCATTAGTTCTGGGACTTGCGCCCCCTTCAGCTCGCACAGCTTGCGGTCGGTGCCTACAAAGCGTGTTGCGTTGTCGCTGAATATTTGCTGTGGCATCCCTCGGCGACCAATAATCTTTTGAGGGCGAAAATAAAAGAACTAGTAGATAGGTTCTAAATGTACTGCTTTTGAAGTGAACGAAACTGCTATATACGTTTTTACGGGTGGTCGACTATGTACTTTTAAAGTTGTATATATGGAATCACACAAATCTACGCCACATATCAGAAAAGGTCGGAACGCTCGAAGTCTTTCAACTGTCAAATTTCCCATTATTTTGGTGTACAGTTTCTTACGGTTCTACTGCAAACTTCTCTGGCATTAATTAGCAATATGCGTTCTCGAAGAAGCGCAACCAACGTTTTTGCACCAGCGTATTGATTTCGAAAGTGCAGGAACCGTAAGTAAGTGATAACGAAATGGGAATTTTTATTTAGTAATAATACGAATTTGGAATCATATGGGAGAGGTGCATTTAGTAGGCGATCTCCTACTCGGATTAATTTATATTAGTTTTTGCAAGTTTGCGGGTAGCGTCGTGCATTTAGTCAGTTTTTGGATTTCACTCGCAAACTCAGAATGTTGAATCACCTGGACAAATTTCAAAAAACTCAAGTTTAATTCGTATGCAGTCAAAGCTCGTCCCACAGTAAGCATTTGTGGTCGTCTGATCCATCGTAATAAATATGCGACTATTCGAAGCAAATTTTGATGAGAAGAGAATTTTCAAATCAGTTCCATTATAGGATTATCTTTCACATTTGCAGAAAATGTGACAGCGTTTTTCTTCCTTTCTAAGGCTTCGTTTTCTGGGGACAGCTAAGTGAGTGTTGAGTGGCCATAAAGCGGGGCTTCTAGGAGAAACTGTGGAAAGCCAAAACATATAGAATTATTCAATTCGTCCACGTTACAACCCCGAGACACTTGATGCGCAGGATTTTGTTTTGTCATGTCGCGAAAGTATATTGTCAGACAATTCTTAGATTTCGGACAATCTATTTGCGACAAAGGTTTGTAATGAAGATGGATGCATTTTTACACACCGCAATACGATTTCAGAGTCTGACAAAAATGTAATTTTCTCGAATCGTCGACTCAATATTGGTGCAACTCACGACCATAATTTGGCAAGAAGATGTGCTGTCAAGAGCTCGAGACGCGGAAGAGACTTGGTCTTCAGTGGAGCCACTCTAAACTTTGCAGTAAGCCTCATACATTTAGTACCACTAGCAGATTGGCTTCGTATGTATATGCAGCATCCGTACGCCCTTATTGAGGCGTTTTTTTAGTTTTTAAATCTAAAGCTCTTGCAATAAGATTTTTACTTTGGTAACTAGTGGGGTTAATAATCCAAGAGGACCGAAAAGGCGAGCGGAGACTGACAATATGTTCCGTTTAGTTGCTGGCAGATTATTAAAGTTAGCATCCAAGGCAAATCGAAACAAATCCTCTTTCGGCAACCAATTAATTCCCAGTGTTTTAGTTGAATTTTTGTCATTCAAGCTTAATGACTGCCGAAATATTTTGGGTGGTGCGAAAACCACTTCGTTAAGGGGGTATTCTAGTCTAGAAATCAAATTTTGGGCAATTTTTGAATTTTATTAAAAAAAAAAAAATATTTTTACTATCCATTGTTTTATGGTGTTTTTATTGATATCTTAAGAATACAGAAAAAAAATTTTACAAAAAAATATTAAAAGTTAAAATAATTAGAGGGGGGAGAGACAGGTGTAAAAAAAATGGCGCATCCTGGTGACATTGATCCTGACTCTCCTGGTGGTCTGAAAAAAAATCAAAAGAAATTCTTAATCAGTAAGGATACTGTTATACTACCTCAGGGAACACGAAAAATGGCAACTGCCTGAAAATAAAAATCATTTTTTACGCTTTTTTTGAAATTCCTGAATTTTTTTTAAATATTAGAAACAAAAATTTTGACACGATGCTGGTAGGAAGGATAAAGGATTATATAAAGAAGGTTCGCGCAAAATTTCAAGTAAATGGGTTGTATAGAACTTGAGATAATGCCGGTACCGTGTGGAAAAAAGTAGTTTCGAGGAAAACGCGCTTAAAAAAGGGAGTCAAACCGAACCGGGCTTGGTACCGCATTTGTTATCATAGACCTTTTTGAGACTTGTCAACGCTTTCGGGAAATTTTCATCCGACATCTGAAATGTTTTAACTATTCCCAAAGCCTCTCCAGATATACAATTTACCAAGTGGTTAAATTTTTTTATATCTGGGATATTTGGATCATTATGGACTAAACTCTCAAACAGACTCATGAAATTGTTAAATTTCGAATATTCTCCCTTGAATTTCGGCAAATTAATTTTAGGGAGCCTTGAGCTGTGAGGTGTTACGTAAGATGTTTCGGCAATTGACGTTATATTTTTAGCAAACATATTTTTAATTATTGTTTTCGTTTCAACAATTAAGTGCTCTAACTCGCCTCGGGCCATGTCGTCTTCATCCATCTCTTCAATTTTAGATTGGCATTTTATTAATTTTTCACTATGTGAATTTAGTATGTCGAGCCGACATTTCAACTCAATTGGATCTAACGACATGGTTTTTTTCTAAAAGGGCCGTCTTTATTCGCAAAATACTATTTTTTGCCACGGTCCTTTGAAGCTTTAATTATTTTAAGTCTGTAAATTCCTTACTTGGAGAAAAGTTGGCGATAGTTGGCTTTGGCATGCTCATTTTAATTTTTTTAATTAAAATTCACGAAAAATTGACAACGTAATAAATCCGGAAAAGTTGGAAATCGATTGAGGAGAACGAAAAGAAAAACGTCGATTCCCAATTGAACGAATAAACTAAACGAAAGAAATAACTGAAAATAAGCAATAGCACACTTGGAAAACATGAGATAATAACTGACCGAATTAAAATTTTTAACTTATCTAACTTATCCGCAATCCCAAAATTTTTTCGCATTCACTTCAATAGGTAATATGTGTATATATTAAAGGGCTGCATGAATACGCAAAAAACAAACTTTGAGTCACTGTCCAAAAATTTCAACTTGCACTCACTCACACAACGTAAAAATGAATTCTCATGTTTGGGTAAAATAAGGACCGAGTCTCATTAGTGAGAACAACAACGAGTTCGCTCAACTCATAGCACTCGCACAAGTAACGACCCACTCTTTGTAGAATGGGTCTACCAAAGCATTTCATTCTGTTGGTGTGAATTAATTCTGTGCAAGAAGGATGTTGGATGAGTGAATGATGTTCGTGTGAATTAACAACTGTTAATTCGAGTTATTCTAGTTGCACGACTAGAAAGAAGTATGTATGTAAATACGCTTAGATAATTGCATATGAATGTGGATAAAAAAATGTTTCCAATATTTAATTTTATTGCAATTTTTCATGAAGTTTATTTAGGGATTAATAGATTCAACAAAATATTATAAAAAATAAAAATATTTTAGAACTAAAACCTGTCCTTTGGAACAATTGAAAAAAAACTCTTTTTAAGTCACAAAATACATACAACATTTAGTTCCAAAGTATCACATTTATTATTTTTCGCGTTCATTTCCAGTCACAGTATACACAAAACAAATGACGAATTTAAATATTTAATAAACTGTCTCGGTTAAGCGTCTACGGCCAGTACAATGCAGGCAAACATGTTCTGGGGAAAACCCTTCCGTTTATCTTCTGTATTTGCTTGCTTAGCTGAACACTATGGGTGCACAGTGTTCTGTTAAAAGAATGAGAGAAACAATGAATTCACATAACAATAAGTGACGATCACACACTATTCCACTACTAAGCGAACGCTAACGCTTTGCATTCACTGCTGGTTGATGATATGAGTGTGAGTTGGGTTTGTTTATGGGATGAATGAGCTGAGTCTACCTGCTAGCGATAAACAACAACTCACAATGTCTTCTCTGTATCTGCATTCACATAATTCCAACTCAGCGTCGGCGCTTAACTCGAGTTATGAGATGAATTTATAAATTCTCTGTTGCATTCATAGCGTGAATTAATTCTTGCAACCCTTTAGTATATACATATGTACGCCGTGAGAAGAAGCCGCGAAAACAGAGAAAGATCTTTTGATTTTAGTTAGATGTATGTACATATATATTTTTAAATATCTGAGTGTTAAACATACGTATAAATTGGTTAATAATAATTGAGCAAGTTATGCTCTCTGTATGTAATGTAAATATGTAGTATTGGACATATATGTATGTATGTATGTATTTATAATATAAGAATGTTATTTTAACATACATATGCTTTTAGTTTTATTTTTGCTTCTGATTGCCGTAGCTTATTTTAAGCAATCCTGCTTATACTTGATTAAGTATAGGGGTATTGCTGGAAAATTGTGTCAATACTTGAAAAAAATTTTTTTTTTTTGTTTTGGTTTTGGGATGGATTTTGTGTTATAACACAACCGTAAGCATTTACCGGCAATCCGTAATCCGCTCTATACAGTACCAAACTGCTTTGTTAGCGGTTTTTCGGTTGTTACCGGAAAATAAACCAAATGTCGAAAACAGTTTGGTAGCGGTTTTCTGTTCTTTTTTGACCGGAATTTTGGTCAGAACCGCAATTTAAAATGTTGTTTTGTTTTTTGATATCCAAACATACATATATGTGTAAAAAAGATATAGATATAGATATGATAGGAAACGATACCACTCACTTTGATTTCCGCCAGGGGCTTTTGGGGATAATATTTGTGTGAGTGAATGTGCCTGAATTTGCGAGTGCCTGAATTTGCGTGCGCCTGTATTTGCGTGTGCCTGTGCTTGTGCCTGTTGTTCCTCTCCCCAGTCCTTTTGGTGCTGGCGTAGTTGTTGAGTTTGTTCCTCTCTTGTCTCGTTTTGGGTTTCGTTTTCACTGCAATGTGATTTTTATTGGTTGTCTCCACTTTTTCCGTCTGCGCACCACAACTTTGTCACCTCACTTTTTCCCTTTGGTTTTTTTTGTGTATTACCATACATACATACATGTGAGTATGTACGTATTACGTCTGTATGTAACGTTTAGCACCGCACTTTTGTTCACCTTTTTCACACTTTTGTTACCACTGTTTCCTCTCAAATTTGCTTTTTTTATTCCACCACAGGCTTTCTTTTTGTTTTTTTTTTCTTTTTCCCAATTATATACTTCTTTTATTTTTTTTTTCTTTTCTCCCCAACGGCTTTTTTAGTTGTCACCACCGAATTTTACCCGCATATTTTACAGTTTTCACCAAAAAAATTTTTTTTTTTTTTGTACCGGTAACTTTGTATTTTTTGTTTTTGTTTTTTAGCTTTTGTCCCCAACGGCTTTTTTAGTTGTCGCCACCGTTTCCAAAGAATATGTTACAGTTTTCACAATTTTTCCGTTTTTTTTCCACTTAGTCACCGCTGGTTTCCCAATATTTCCGTATTTTATTTTATTTTAATTTGTTTTTCTCTATTTTTTTTTCCGTAGTCACCGTCAAGATTTTTCTTGCAGCTTTCACAATTTTCCTTTTTTTTTGGTTTTTTTTTCCCCCACTTAGTTACTTTTCCACTAGTTTGTCTTATAGCGTGCACAATTATTCCTTTTTTTTCTTTAATTTGTTTTTTCACTCGTAGCCACTGTCGTTTTGTTTGAATAGAGTTTTTCACAAAAGGTATTTTTTTTTATGTTATTACCGCGTCGGCCCGTCACCGCGATTGACTGTTTTTATTATTATTATATTAATTATTTATTCATTTATTTTTTTTTTTGAATTGCGTCACCACAAGTGCCGTCCCGTACGGCTCGAAGGACCATATATAAAATCTTGCGAACACTACCGGCACTCACCTTTTTTGATTCGTAAAATTGGATTTGACAAATTAATGGGTGTTGATCGGCGGTCGCGATATTGAAGTGTATATGCGCACGGATAAAGAACAAAAGAGGCTCGACGCCGTCCGCCAGTCCCTTTTGTTAATTCTGTGCTGGTGTCCTCGTGTGTGGTGTGTATGTTGATGATGAGGTGGGCATCATGCCGAGGTGTTGAGAATGCGGTGTGTGGTGTGGGATGAAAAAATGATGCGCATGATGCCAATGTGTTGAGTATGGAATGTGTAGTGTGGGGTGAAGATGTGTTGAGTATGTTGTGTATGTGTGGGGTGTAGTTAGATTATATTAAGAGGGGGGCGCAGAAGCTCATTTAACCACCAACCAAAACTGTTCAAGCCCCTAGGTACCGAATATGTGAACCCGATACCAATAGTTGACTTTTGACCGAAAATATCGTTCAATGTGTGAGATATGAATTTGAAATTCACACAGAATCCTTTTCTGATAATAGCATTTCATTGCGTCACCGCCGTGCAAGAAATGCGATGGACGGGACAAGGACAGAGACGAGTAGGTCCTTGTGACATTTACTACAGTGGCCATATAAAGGAGCGCAAGTTTGGTGTTGGATTCGTGGTGGGGGAGAGATTCCGTCGCCGAGTACTATCATTCACTCCGGAGAATGAACGTCTAGCCGCAATCCGCATCAAAGCGAGGTTCTTCAACATATCACTGATTTGCGCCCACGCCCCGACGAAAGAGAAGGACGATGTGACCAAAGATGCCTTTTATGAGTGCTTGGAGCGCACTTTAGAGAGATGCCCCCACCACGATGTCAAAATCGTGCTTGGCGACTTCAACGCCAGGGTGGGCAATGAAGGTATCTTTGGCACTACGGTCGCTAAATTCAGCCTCCACTAGGAAACATCCCCAAATGGGTTGAGGCTGATCGACTTCGCCGGGTATGGTTATCTGTAGTACTAGATTCCAGCATAAGAAGATACATCAAGCTACCTGGCTGTCTCCGGATCGAAAAACGACCAACCAGGTCGATCATGTTGTGATAGACGGAAGACACGTCCAGTGTTTTAGATGTGCGAGCGCTCCGAGGTCTTAACATCGACTCGGACCACTATATTGTTGCAGCCAAAATCCGCATCCGCCTCTGTGCATCAAAAAACGCACGCAAACAAACACAAGGAAGGTTCGACGTCGAGAAGCTGCAATCACAACAGACAGCCGAACGATTTTCTACTCGGCTTGCACTCCTGCTCTCTGAGAGCACTCGTCAACAACTCGGTATAAGAGAACTGTGCGACGGCATTTCAAACTCCTTACGTACAGCTGCAACCGAAACCATTGGTTTTCGGAAAGTGCAAAAGAACAGCTGGTATGACGAGGAGTGCCGTATCGCAGCGGTGAGAAAACAGGCTGCCTACCTCGCAACGTTACGATCGACCACAACACGTGCGGGATGGGATAGATACCGAGAGTTGAAGATGGAAGCGAGACGCATTTGTAGACAGAAAAAGGAAGAGACCAAAATGCGTGAGTACGAAGACCTTGATGAGCTGGCCGACAGGAGTAATGCTCGAAAATTCTACGAAAAAATGCGGCTTACAGAATGTTTCAAGACCGGAGCATACTCTTATAGAACCCCCAAAGTTATCTAGTCACCGATGCCCAGAGCATACTTAAATTATGGAAGGAGCACTTCTCCAGCCTGCTGAATGGCAGTGAACGTACAACGTCTGGAGGAGGGGAACCCGATTCCCCATTCGATGACGATGGAGCAGACGTTCCATTGCCCAACCGTGAAGAAGTTCGAATAGCAAGTACTCGCCTGAAGAACAGCAAAGCGGCGGTGGCCGATGGATTACCAGCCGAGCTATTCAAATACGGCGGCAAAGAACTGATAAGGAGCATGTATCAGCTTCTGATTGGACCTTATCAGTGTGGCTTTAGACCTGGTAAATCAACAACCGACCAGATATTCACCATGCGCCAAATCTTGGAAAAGACCCGTGAAAGGAGAATCGACACGCACCATCTATTCGTCGATTTCAAAGCTGTTTTCGACAGTACGAAAAGGAGCTGCCTTTATGCCGCGTTGTCTGAATTTGGTATCCCCGCAAAACTAGTACGGCTGTGTAAACTGACGTTGAGTAACACGAAAAGCTCCGTCAGGATCGGGAAGGACCTCTCCGAGCAGTTCGATACCAATCGAGGTTTCAGACAAGGCGACTCCCTATCGTGCGACTTTTTCAATCTGCTGCTGGACAAAATTATTAGCGCTGCAGAACTGAATCGAGCAGATACAATCTTTCATAAGAGTGTACAGCTGCTGGCGTATGCCGATGATATTGATATCATCGGTCTCAACACCCGCGCCGTTAGTTCTGCTTTCTCCAGACTGAACAAGGAAGCAACGCAAATGGATCTGGTAGTGAACGAGGGCAAGACGAAATATCTCCTGTCATCAAACAAACAGTCGTCGCACTCGCGACTTGGCTCTCACGTCACTGTCGGCAGTCATAACTTTGAAGTTGTAGATAATTTCGTCTATCTTGGAACCAGCGTACACACCACCAACAATGTCAGCCTGGAAATCTAACGCAGGCTTACTTTTGCCGACAGGTGCTACTTCGGACTGAGTAGGCAATTGAGAAGTAAAGTCCTCTCTCGACGAACAAAAACCAAACTCTATAAGTCACTCATAATTCCTGTCCTGCTATATGGTGCAGAGGCTTGGGCGATGACAACAACCGATGAGTCGACGTTGCAAGTTTTCGAGAGAAAAGTTCTGCGAAAGATTTATGGTCACGCATTGGCCACGGCGAATATCGCATTCGATGGAACGATGAGCTGTACGAGATATACGACGACATTGACATAGTTCAGCGAATTAAAAGACAGCGGCTACGCTGGCTAGGTCATGTTGTCCGAATGGATGAAAACACTCCACCTCTGAAAGTATTCGACGCAGTCTCCTCACAATAAGTTGACAATTTCTGTCTTCTTCATGCATAATTATTTCACGGTAAATTTTAGTAATGTCCGCTGTTAGTGCATACTTATGTAAGCAAAAACGAAGAAGAGTTGAATATAATTCTTCTTGGATGGTTGGACCTACCATCAAAAGTTCATTCAACGCAATTTGAGTTGAAGATCTATTCGAAGCATCAAAGACAACACGTAATTTAGTTGTTGTGCTCTCGAGCCTTAAAACGCATTGATGCGGAATGAAGTAGTGTGGCTCACTCGGGATCTTATTGTTTGTTGGGCTCATGTGACCCAGTGCTCTATATTCATTCATAAAGTCCAGATACATTTTACGAAGTTCTGGATCTTTTAATGTCCTTCTCTCCAGGGCCTGAAACCGCCGAACTGCGGTTTCATATGAGTGACCGAGTGACTTACGGTCAGCGTTAAAGGGCATTCTGACTTGAAGCCGTCCTGAAGGCAATACTTGAGTTGTATTTACGAAAAAAATTTCACACTCTTGTTGCTCTGGTGTGAATTTGATGTCATTTGATTCTGAAGGTAATTCTTCTAGAGTCCAAAATTTTTGGACTACTGAATCGATTGACGTTAAGTCTTCTTCACCTTGGCATAATGTGCTATGTAATTTGGGAGGAGAACTTATATTACTGGCGTATTTGCCAGATACAATCCATCCTAAAAGGGTTTTCTGAAGAGTTGGTTGGTTAGGACCATTTTTAATTTGGCCAACAGGTAAAAGATCGAAAAATGTTTCAGCACCCAATAGGATATCCACTTTTTTAGATTTGTGGAATTCTGGGTCCGCCAATTCAATATTGTGCGGAATTTTCCAGCCATTAACATTGATGTTATGGTCTGGATGATTTGCCGAAATGCATCGCATTACACAGAATAACGCCGAAAATTCAAAATTATTTAACCGCGACTTGACAAACGCGCTTAGTTTTGACCCCACTTTTGTATTGGAATTGCCAATTCCTATTACACTTAATGTTTTGTGCTGACGTCGAATCCGCAACTTTTGTGCCAAGTCCTCCGTCATAAAGTTGACCTGGGAGCCTGAGTCCAGCAACGCTCTCGCAGGCAGATAATCTCCACAGCTGGTCCTCACTAAAATTACTGCTGTTGCCAACATGACCCGATCCGGCATACTGGCTGTATGCATGGCATGAGTGGTTGATGGTTGCGGATGAGGTGCAGCGGGGAAGGAAACCGGATACTGGTGCAAAAGTGTGTGATGCGATCGATTGCACACGCGACATCGATCCGCTCTGCAATTAGAGAATGTGTGCCCTTTACGTAAACAATTTATGCATAAGGGCACCGATTTCACGAACTCGAACCTTTGCTGCACCGGAAGCGCCTTGAAGGTGGGGCAGGCAGTCAAATGGTGGTCCTTGGATTTGCACTGTTGGCAAGAGGCTGTCTCGTATTTGCAGCAACTAGCGCCGATTTGGTCCTGTCTATATGTTGGTGTTTCCCATGACTCGTACTCGACTTCGTCCTAGAGTGTGATGCTCCTTCCGCTGATAGCTGCTGGTATCGTCGATTTAGGGTGGCTTCACAGTCCTTCCACAGTGGCAGTTTGTCATAGTCCGGCGCTTCTTCCCATTTGGATCGGGTGGCAGGGTCAACCTTTTTCATTACATTGTGTATGATTGTTGCGTTCGTTATTTGTTTTTCATCACCCAGCGATAGCAACGAATTATATACCGCTGACACTTCGTCAATCATTGAACGCATGAACGCAGGGAAGGCGCAGAAGGCTTTGGGATTGTTGGCAGCTCAAAAAGTTTAGATATTGTATTAAAAAATATCAAACATTTATTATCGTAATCTTTTTTGAGACTTACCAACGCTTTCGGATAATCTTCATCCGACATCTGAAACGCTTGAACTGTTTCCAGAGCCTCTCCAGATAGACAATTAACCAAATGGTTAAATTTTTCTATATCTGGGATATTTGGATCGTTATGAACCAAGCTCTCGAACAAACTCATAAAATTTTTGAATTCTGAATATTCTCCCTCGAATTTTGGCAAATTCATTTTAGGGAGCCTTGAGCTGTGAGAAGCTACGAAAGAGGTTTCGGCTAGTGCAGTTTTGTTTTTTGCAAAAATTGACTTTATTATGGACTTCGTTTCAACGATTATGTCGTCTAACTCCCCTCGGGCCATGTCGTCTTCATCAATTTCTTCAATCTTTGATTGGCACTTCATTAATTTCTCACTATGTGAATTTATTATATCTAGACGACATTCCAATTCGATTGGATCTAAAGACATTGTCTTTTCGAGAAGGCCCGTTTTAATGCGCAAAATACTACTTTTCGCAACCGTTCTTTGGCGTCTTAACGATTTTAAGTCCGTCAATTCCTTACTTGGAGACAGGCTTGCGAGAGTTGGCTTTGGCTTGCTCATTTTGCGTTGGTTAAATTAAATTTCCGAAAAAAAGATTATAAACGTTGGCAACAGATATATTGAGAATCGATAACGAAAACGAAAAAATATATGTCGATTCCTAAATATACGAAAGCCAAACCAATAGCAATAAAACGCGGATCGAAAAAATTACGAAAAATAAAATAATTTAATTTTGCAATTAATAATTTTATCACCTTTATTTCAAAATAAAAGGCTACCGCAAATCTCAAAGTCCCTTATTCACTTTGAATTCGTATATGTCGGATCATATATTAATATATGTATATATGTATATATGTATGTTTGTATATTAAATACAAGGCAATACAATAAAATCAATGTAACATATGTAAAGTGAAAACGGAGAGCCAAAAACTGAAAGTGTGCACTTGTTTTGTTGCAGTTTGCCTCTTTTTTTTGCACTGCTTTCAGTAAATCGCACCCGTTACCTGGTGCGTCGGCTGTTTGCCCGCAGCTCATTCCCACGACGGCAGCGGATTGATGGCAGCAGCGACTTGATGGCAACGACGGAGTTATATCAGCAGCGACGGGATGGCAGCAGCGGAGCGATGATAGCAAAGTGATGGTAGCGAAGTAATTACCGCAGCAACGGATGATAGCAACGGTTTTAAGTTGACCGGTTTTTTCACTATGCGGCACTTTAAACAGTTTTTTAAAACTGTAACACAATTTTTTTTTTTTTAAACTGTAATGCAATTATATTATTACTTTTTTAGGGCAAACCCGTTTGAGCTTTTATTTGCGCCCACCACTGTACCCCATGAAAAAATTACCTTGCACTGTACCACCTTTTCTTATTATTTTTCCTCTGGTTTGGATATTAGGTGAAATTGTCACACGAACATTTAGCAACACACACTATGTATTTATATTACTGTATGTATATATGTACGAGGGCTGTCCGATAAATAACCGACCTAACCATGATGCACGCGACTTTTTCAAATTTTTTTTTTTTTTTTCCACATAGTCTCCTTGTAACTCCACACACTTCTCCCAGCGATGCTCCCATCTCTGCAACCCTTCCAAATAGTATTTGGCGTCTTTGTCTGCAAAATACGAGTTCACGAGAGAGATTGCCTCCTCATTTGACGAAAATCTCTGGCCGCCAAGCGCAGTTTTAAGTTGAGGAAACAAAAAAAAGTCGCTTGGTGCTAGATCCGGTGAATAAGGTGGATAGTCAAGCAGTTCGAACCGCAATTCGTGGATTTTCGCCATGGCGACTGTTGAGGTGTGAGATGGTGCGTTGTCTTGGTGGAACAACACTTTCTTGCAAACTTTTGCAAATGTGGCCGATTTTTCGAAATTTCTTCCTTTAGCGTGTCCAATAATGATGCGTAGTATGCTCCTGTTATAGTTTTTCCTTTTTCAAGATAGTCGATAAAAATAATTCCAAGGCTGTCCCAAAAAACACTCGCCATCACTTTCCCAGCCGAATACACAGCTTTAGGTTTTTTTGGGGCTGGTTCCCCCTTTTCAATCCACTGTTTAGATTGGATTTTTGTTTCGGGCGTATAATGATGAATCCAAGTTTCGTCTACAGTTATCAATCGGCGCCAAAACTCGGTCTTATTGCCTCTAAACTGAGCCAACAGAGCGCTGAAAATGTTCATGTGCCCACGTTTGTGGTCTAGCGTAAGCAATCGCGGCACCCAACGCGCGGACAGCTTTCTCATGCGCAAATCTTGGTTTAATATTATAATATGCACAATTTGAAGTATACACTTTTTTTTCAGATGTGCCGCTAGCTTCACGTTGAGGTCGGTTATTTATCGGACAGCCCTCGTATGTATGTGCACGCACTCCACAATAACTCCCTTTTTTTGTTTTTTGCTCTTTTAGGCTGAGGTAAGTATATGGGTATATATTTTAGCACTCCACTTTACAAATATGTATAATTATTATTTTTTTCACTGTGTTTAACACTTTTCACATATGTATGTATGTATATAAGTATTAAATACTTTTCACTCCACTTTTTATTTTTATTCTCACTTTAGTTTTGTGTTTTGTGATTCTTTTTCGTTTTTTGTGTTTCAGGTATCACTGCACTTGACCACTTTTAGTATATGTACCAATTATATGTATGTATGTGTATTTTTCTTTTGGTATCTTTTTTATTTCTTTACATGATATGTACTTGTATATTTGTTTTAGGTGTTGTTTTTTTTTTCTTTTTTATGTTTAATTTATTTCCACTTCACTTTCATGAAGGGCCGAAAACGAACGAATTGACAGGCAATTAGCACGAAATTAGTTAATTAACGAAAACGAAAGAAATGAAATATATACTAAGTTCACGCACTTAGTCCCGGCTCGGGCGCAATGAAAAATCTAAAGCGTTTTTGAGATGCGAAAAAATATGTACCTACTGGGAATGCGCGAACAATTTAAAGCCTAATGGCCTGTCACGAAAGCAAAATATTCCGATAAATAAAGAAAACACGTCCGATCGATTTCAGGTTCTTTAATACAATAGAGCATTATATTTCATTTTATGCAATCGCT
Source organism: Bactrocera dorsalis (assembly GCF_023373825.1). Classification (NCBI taxonomy): domain Eukaryota; kingdom Metazoa; phylum Arthropoda; class Insecta; order Diptera; family Tephritidae; genus Bactrocera; species Bactrocera dorsalis. The sequence continues at coordinate 68,702,743 of NC_064303.1, read as the reverse complement.
TAGCCTAAATCTTAAACTAACGGCTTAATCTAGTGGTAATATAAGTATATGTTACAAAAAGGGGGGGGGGGGGTTTCGTTAAACATGGTACTAACTTATGTTAAGATAAGTATTAAGGTAAGTAATTTACGTAATAGAATTTCATAATTTAATTTTTATAATTCAATATTCTTAATTTTAGGTTTAAATATATATATATACTAGCTGACCCGGCGAACTTCGCCCCGCCCAATTTTTATTTTTTTTTTGGAAGTCATAGACTCGTATAACTTTACCACAAATAATATAAACTTCAAACAACGCATTTTCATTTAATGTTTTTAATGTTTGTAGCGCCATCTACTGTAACATACCGCACTTACTCAATACCGCTGTTAGCGCCACCAACTGGTGGATAAAATTTCCATAAATAAATAATGCGACTATAAGGAGAGTTATAAACTATCCTATCTTTCAAGTTGGACCAAACTGCACACAGCGTTAAAAATTTCATTAAAATCGGTTCAGTAGTTTAGGAGTCCATCGCAAACAAACAACGTGACACGTGATTTTTATATATTAAGATATTGTCGCTTCACGCAACAATCTCTTGTATTGAGTGTGAAATAGTTTGTTCAATTAAATTTGAGATTCTATTCTCGTTTATGATATCCTTTTGTGTCCTGCCAAATGATCTATATTCATATAGGTATGCGTCGTCAGTTTCGGAGAATATAATTTTTTTATTTTTTAGATTGCTCACTGTGTATGCTTTTATTAGCTTCACTATGTATGTATGTATGTATGATTTAATACAACACCTATCAACAATTCGACAACATAACTTGCGCAACCACTACATAACTTACTGACTTAAGCAAATCGCCGCAGCAGTTTCAGTAACAACGACTTGACTTCCGGCACGCGCACCCGAAATGCTTATGCACCTTCACAAGCCAATTCCTGGAAGTGCATCACGCCACCACACTGCAGGCTAGACGGAATTTAGGTATAAAATTATGTTAAGCACTAATTTTAGTCACATTTTATGTCAATCAATAAAGTAACGCGGTCGCGCTGCCATCCATGCAGCACCGTTGTTAAACGCGAAAACAATTTTGTTTTTTTTAGCTTTCTCAACGAGAGAAAGCTTAACTGGAGCCCGAGCGAATTGCAAGCGAGCGTAAAGCTGTTTGTACTAAAAGTCGCGTAAAGTGCAAGGACAACTTAGATGCAAAGGAAAAGTGTAAAAGTGTAAAAACTTAGCTAAAAAGTTAGGCGTAAAGCTACTTTGCTAAAAGCAAAAAGCGTCGATCGGTCGGTTCCTTAGTAGCTTAGGCAAAAAGGAGACATTACGTATCGGCCTAAGATCGCGGATATAAAAAAAATTTTAAACTAGAATAATAACAAAAAATACTGTAATAAAGTGTTGGACAATAAAAAAGAAAAATCTATATAAACAATATCCCTAAACGATCAAGGATAAAATAAGAAGTGAATGTGCAAAAAAAACTGTGAGAAAAATCTATCCTTAAACGAACAAAGGATAGTAAAAATATTTGACTTTCAATAAGAAAGCAAATATAAAGCAAGTTCTGTGAGCAGCGTTCTACATCAAAATAGTGCTGCTACCAAATCCTATTGAGCATTGAATGTGCGAAAGAAAAAAACTGTGAAACAAGTTAATAGAAGAGAAAAATCTAAAAGTGAACTATAAAACAAGTTCTGTGAGCAGCGTGAAATTCTATATCGAAGTAGTCCTGCTACCAAATCCTATTGAGCATTATAATCACACTATCAACTCCATCAACAGAAGTTACAACAGCATCAACAGCTTTAACTACAGAATCCGTAACGAAGGAAGAAAATACAAGCACAAAACCAGCGCTACAAGCAGTGAGTCGGTGCTATATTTTTTATTATTTCTAAATATATTTATAATTATATATATAGTATTTTGTAAAAATGGCAAATCCCAAAAACCTAGTTCGTCCACCAATTCTGATCTTGGGATGAGGAATCCCAAACTTCTGTCGCCCTCCCACAATCTGCTCAGTTATCAGTAGATGATTTGACTAGGCTAATATCGACAACTGCCACAGACATACTTAGACAACAAGGACCATAGGTAGTACAGTCAGTACTTAACCCCCCTCCGTCGCAAGTAGTAGACCAACAAATCGAGGATAGACATAGGAACAATTTAGGGGAATTAGATAAAATTCCTGACATAGTTAAATCCCTTAAGGGTTTTTCGGGACAGCCAGGAGAATACAACTCCTGGAAGAAAGGTGTTGATCGAATTTTGGCCATATACAAGCCATTGAAAGGACAACCAAAGTATTTTGGCATATTAAGTGTGATAAGAAATAAAACAGTCGGCAACGCCGACATCGCCTTAGAATCTTACAACACGCCGCTTGATTGGCAGGCCATATCAAAATGTCTAACGATGCATTATGGTGACAAGAGAGACTTGTCCACTCTCGAGTACCAAATGACGACATTGATACAAGGGAACAGACCCGTCCCTGAATTCTACCAGCAGGTGTATACACATCTTTCGCTGATTTTAAACAAGTTAGGATGCCTCGAAATGGGTAAGGAATCCTTGTGCCCCCTGACACAGGCATACAGGGACAAAGCGTTAGACACATTTATAAAAGAACTAAGTGGGGACTTACCCAGACTCTTAGGAATACGGGAACCGGCGGACTTGCCACAGGCTCTTCATCTGTGTATAAAACTAGAGAACCAAAATTTTCGCACAAATCATGCGACTAACGCAAGGAAAGGACAACCCCCTCAGCTGCCACCAAGGAGAAACTTTGTGCAGCAGCAAACACAACAATTTTATCCCCAACTGGCTCATTTTCCCAAGCCAAACTAACCTATTTGCCAACCTTTCTTGGTCAAATAGGGCAGCATAACGGCAATTACCCCCCTAGACCACCCAAACCCCAACAGCGGCCAAAACCGATGGATGTAGACCCAAGCATCCACTCCCTTAGGATAAATTATATGAATAGACCCACCCAAAACCAGGCTTATGGCAAAAGACCTCAGCCGACTGCTCATCATCAACCAAATAAATATCAAAGAACTTTTCGTCTAGCCACAGAACAGGCGGAAGATGAGAATATCGTTGAACAAACGAGCATTAATTTTTTAGCATGATAGGCTCTTCGCTACCCTATTTTGAAATAAAAGCGGAGAGCGGAAAAATCCCGAACTTGCAAGGAAGCGTATACCAAACGAGGTGCCCTTCTATGCAAAATCCGTTGTAGGTTGCATAAAAATATGCGAGCATACAAAAGCAAAGTTGTTTGATATGAACGAGGAGATAAAATTCTACCTCATGCCTTCTTTAGTAACTTTTGATGGCATACTAGGTAACGACACTCTAAAGGAGTTAGAGGCCGTAATTTACACAAACAAAAACTACATGAAAATAAGAAATGGTAAGGCAATAAGATTAAAGCAGCTGCCTTCTAAGGCAGTCAATGCAGTAAATATAAAAGAGGAAACGTTGGCTCCTCAAACGAAAACAAAAATGAATCACGTTGTCAACTCCCACAGAAATCTTTTCTCAGAACCCGATAAGAAACTTACATATACAACCAAAGTTGTTGCCCAAATTAGGACAACGAGTGATTCACCAGTTTACATGAAATTCTACCCATACCCCGCAGCTCTAAATGATGGTATAATAAGGCCGTCAAGGTCGCCGTACAACTCCCCAGTTTGGATTGTACCCAAAAAGGCGGATTCAGCGGGAAACAAACAGTACCGCATGGTCATCGACTACAGAAAGCTCAATGCAGTCACGACTGCGGAGAGGTACCCTATCCCCGAGATAACAGAAGTTATCTCCCAGCTGAGCAACAGCAATTTTTTTCTGTACTTGATCTAAAAAGTGGTTTTCACCAGATTCCACTAAAAAAATCTGACATTGAAAAAATCGCATTTTCCATAAACAATGGAAAATACAAATTCACGCCTTTACCTTTTGGCCTGAAAAATGCGCTATCAATATTCCAGCGCACATTATACGATATATTGCGAGAATATATCGGGAAATGTTGTTATGTCTATATTGATGATATAATAATCTTTAGTAAAACCGAGGAGGAACATCTCGGACACATTAAAACAATTTTTAGGGCCCTAGATGAAGCCAATATGAAGGTGCGGTTGGATAAATGCAACTTTTTTAAAAGGGAAACGGAATTTTTAGGTTACATCATTACACCAAATGGCATAAAAACCAATCCGGCAAAAGTGGGGGCAATTTCCAATTTTCCACAGCCCAAAAATTTAAAAGAACTCCGTAGCTTTCTAGGTATGTCAGGATATTACAGGCGATTTGTTAGAGATTACGCAAAAATAGCCAAACCCTTGACATCCCTTTTAAGAGGGGAAGATGGCCGAACGTCTAAAAACAAATCGGCCAACATTAAGATTGACCTTGATAAAAATGCAATCGAGTCTTTTATCAAAATTAAAAATTCCCTAACGTCCAAGGACATTATCCTTGCTTTCCCAGATTTCGAAAAGGAATTTGAACTGGCTACTGATGCCTCAAGCTTCGGCATAGGCGCAGTTTTGTCGCAAAACGATAAGCCGATAGCTTTTATATCGCGAACGTTGAGTAGAGCCGAAGAGCACTACGCAACAACCGAAAAAGAGATGCTTGCAATAATATGGGCATTAAACTCCTTCAGAAATTACCTATACAGTTCACGCAAGGTAAAAATCACGACCGACCACCAACCTTTAACCTATGCGCTAAGCAACAAGAATAGCAATAGTAAAACGAAGCGGTGGAAGGCGATCCTTGAAGAATATAACTATGAGTTATACTACAGGCCTGGCAAGGGTAACGTCGTAGCTGACGCCTTGTCTAGAATACCTCATGATACACCATTGAATTCGCTCTCTACAGCGACTCATTCGGATGGAAGTTCATCCCACAATTTAATATATAGCGTTGAAGCATCTATTAACGCATTCAAAAATCAAATATTCTTAAATAAAGACGTAATCTCGAGTTACCAATTCAAAATTATATTTCCAACGTATCATCGCCATCTAATCACCGAACCCGAATATACTGATGAAAATTTGATAGATATTTTAAAAAGATACCTTAATCCGTCCGTCATAAATTGCTTAAAAACGGATGAGCATATTATGGGAAAAATTCAGTTATTATATGCCTTACACTTTAACAAATATAAAGTTAGGTTTACCCAAATAATGGTAAAGGACATAACGAATGAACAAGAGCAAGAAGAAATAATAGTTAGCACCCATAATAGAGCACATAGGAATTGCAGGGAAAATAGAATGCAGATCCCAGAAAAATATTATTTTCTTGCAATGGCAAATAAAATGAAAAAAATTATGAAAAAATGCGAAACATGCAAAGCTAATAAATACGAACGGCATCCGCCAAAGCTGCAAATACAGGGCACTCCAATTCCACGGTTTCTTGGTCAAATAGTTCACTTAGATATCCTCATAATAGGAAAACAGTTGATTTTGACAGCCGCAGATAAATTTTCAAAATTTGCTGTCGCGAAACCCATACAATCTAAAGCTGCAGAGGATATCAGGCAACCTCTGAGAGATATACTACTTTCCCTCATACCGGAAACGGTAGTATTTGACAATGAAAGATCATTTAAATCTGAGTCAATAAATTTTATGATAGAGAATGAGTTCGGCATACAAATATTTCGAACAGCCCCTTACACCAGCTCCTCAAATGGACAGGTTGAACGGTTTCATTCAACTCTACAGGAGATCATGCGTTGCTTGCAAAGCGAAAAAACGCATAATTCTTTTAACGAATTACTGGAGAAATCGGTAAAAGAATACAATTATTCAATTCATTCCACTACCGCAATGAAACCCGTAGAAGCTTTCTTTGGCAGAAGAGTTTGTAGTGACCCAAAATTACTAGATAAGGATAGAGAGGAAACTGCCAAAAAATTATTAACTAAACTGAATATCGACCTTTTGTACCATAATAAAGATCGAACCCCGTTAAAACAATACGTCAGAGGAGACGAGACTTTCGTAAAAATAGACAAGAGAATAGGAACAAAGTTATCTTCTAAATACAGAAAGGAAATTGTAGAGCAGAACTACAATTCCACAATTAAAACTAAGTCAGATAAAATCGTTCACAAAAAAAATATTAAACAATGTTAAAATTATTTTTCCAGTTAGTCATAATGACCCGCTACTATACCTTTCTGATTCAACTAACGATGACATTGACCGTGATCACACAACAAATCGACATACAGGATCTTACCAACGACAACGGGTATCTACCCATTAAGACAGGAGAAGTAAGGACAATCAACCATTACGACAAAATTTTACATTTCATCAATTTAACGAAATATGAAGAAACGCTATCGCTTATTTCAGGCAACATTAACACTCTAAAAGCAATCACTTTTGAGGACAGATTTCTTGACTCAATCCATAAAAATTTTGTTTTATTAGAAGCTAAGTTAGACGGTTTGCATCCGCACTTTAAAGTCAAACGAGGCTTACTCAATATCGTAGGAAAGGACTAAAATTTATAGCAGGCTCCATGGACAGTGACGATGAAAAAGAAATTAGGGACGCTCTCACACAAATTCATAACAACGAAGAAATTACCACGAATAATGTTAACAATTTAATGCAAATTAGCGACTTTCTTTCTGGACAGATAACGAACATTACAGACCACATAAACAAACAACAAACTGTTATTAGTAGTTACATAAACGAATTTACTGAATTAGCACAAAATAAAATAAAGACAATAGAGGACGAAATTCAATTCATCATGCATACTTACCAAATTAACAACGACATATCACTTTTACGCAATCACGTAGATGACATCGGACAAATCATTTTTTCAACTAAATTAGGTATCTTGCCAACGGACATTCTAACCCCTACTGAACTGAATCATATTAGCAATTTTGAAAGTTACAGCCACATTAGAACAGCCGTACTATTCCAGGAAAATACAATCATCCCTCCTCATACCTCAATATTCCCAGAATACATTATTCAAAATAAAGTTTGAACCCATCCCAAACATTAATAATAAGTCAGTAATACTAAGCCATTTAGAAATCCTTGTAGACGAGGGCAATAAAATGTACCAATTAGAAATTAAGGATAATTTAGAAAAGAATATTATAAGAATTGAAGACACATGTATAGGCAATATATTAATGTTTAAAGAAGCGAGCTGTAAGTTTGAAAATTTTGATAAACCTGATGTAATAGAAGCGCTACCAGGCACCCTTGTATTTAAGAATTTTACATAATTCAAATATAACCCAAAATTGTAATAAACAAAAGATAAGCCAAAAAGGCACATTTTTATTAAGGTTCGGAAAATGTGAGATAAAGATTTCTAATAGAACATATTTCAATGTAAACTTGAGGATATTTGAAACATTTGTATTACCAAATGTAATAACAGAAATAAATGATACAAACGAAATTAATAAAGTAATAAAGATGGAAGCATTGTACATAAAACAGCTTCAGCATGAAAATAATTTTAAATTACTAAAGAATGGAAACAGTGTATCCTCAATAATTAGCTTAAGTTTTGATATTTCAATTGTTTTAATTATAGTAGTCACTACTGCAATTTTAATAATAAATCTCAACGAGAGAAAGCATAACTTATGGATGTAAATATGTATGTGTGTATGTATGGATGTATGTATGTGTGCATGCATGTATGTAACTTTTTTAAGTGGTACTGAAACGTAGAAGTTTAAGCAGCTTACCAAAAATATGCAACATCTATATAAAACTAGTTTGAGTAGCATATACCGAAATATACATATGTATATCCTTAAGAAAATATACTTTATATAGATATACTTATGTATATAAGTATAACCGCGCACCAGAAGAAATAATATCAAATAATGCAAAACATGTGACTTTTAGGTAATAAAAAAATTAATACTTATAATAAAAATTTTGTAGTAAAAAAAATTCAGATACTAGTTTTCAAAATGCCCGAGAAGCAACTGCAGTAGAAAACTCCTTTTTAATACTCTTTTATTAGCTTCACTTGTATGTATGTATGTATGTTTGTAACTTTTTTAAGTGGTACTGAAACGTAGAATATTTGAGCGAAGGCGATAGTAAGTTTAAGCAGCTCACCAAAAATATGCGCTTAAAAGTATGTAACATCTATATAAAACTAGTTTTAGTGACATTTAAATAGCATACTGATTTGGGCGTCGACCGTTCATAAGATGCAAGGTTGTACATTAGAACATGCAGTAATTTATCTGGGCTCTCGACTGTTTGCTGCTGGACAAGCTTATGTAGCACTTAGTCGTTGTAGATCTTTGGACTGTATTCGAATTAAAGAACTGGGCTGTTCAAAGTTGACAGGTAAAACCCCGCGTAATAGTGAAGCTTTAGAAGAAATGATTCGATTAAGAAGTAATAATTCGTAATGTCGTCAATAGAACTTGGTCGCCAAATAATGTACCAATTAGTCAATGAAAGGTTACGAGTAGATATTAAATGCTGCCTAAGTATCGATTTACTTAACCGATACTACATGCATGCATTATACAAAGAATTATTTTTCACTTTTTAGTTTGATATGCTTTAAAAGCGTGGTTTTTAGTTTTTTAAACTATATTTATGTATATTATTAAATTCAATAGGAGTGTTACGAATGTTATCTTTATGTAAGACATGTTATCTTCCTCCTCTCTCTACTAAAACTGTGTCCTCACGGTTTTCTATAACTATGTATTTTAAAAATTTTTGTTCTGTTTTTGTACGTCGTTTTGAGAGTGCGTAAATTATTTGTTTTGGTTCATAAAATTTTTGTGTTCTTTATTTATTACGATAATCTAAAACTTTGTCTTTGTTTTTTTCAATCAATTGTTTTATTTCCGGATAATTCTTCCTGTTGAAAAATACTTCCACTGGTTTTTGTTTTGTCACCGAGTGTATTGTCCTATTATACTCGTATGCTGCGTTAAATATTTCCGTAACTGGATCGGTGTTATTTTGTTTAGCTAATGTTGCTGCGATTTCTATCAGTTCTTGCTATGCAAGCGTTCAACTGAACCGTTTGATGTCGAATGAGCTGTTGGCGTACGATTATGTGTCATATGTAGTCGTCGGTATAGTGACATACTACAAGTTACCCTGCCAACCATGGCTACCCGCTTGTGACAAATATTCCAATACAACTACAGATTTTTTCTCCATACATTAACACCAACGCACATTTTCGGGTTATTTTTTGTTTACGTAAATGATTGTTTCATTTCTTGATTTATTTCAATGAGTGCGAAGGAGAAAACATAATTGTCAATAGTGACAACAGAAAATCCCAAAAAGGGTAATAAAAAAACGATTGAAAGACGCATGTCGTTCGTGATCGTACCATCGTAAAGGAGGCTCGTACAACAAGAAGGTAAGTAAATGAATTTTATGTGACTTTTTAACAATATTTTGAAAATAATTACTTCATTTATTTTTATAGCATTGGAAATCAGAACTGAATTGGAAGTAGCAGCAGCAGCAATATCATCAGAAACAGCAAATATCAATTGTTAAGTAAGTACGAGTATGTGAAAATAAGCGTGTGTTGTTTGAAATTGGACTGCGCAGACTTCAATATATGCGCACAATCCAATATAATTTGTGAAAAAAATGTTTGTTTTATATTTTAAATTATCAGATAATATTTATATTTCTTTCAGATGTTATTATTATTTTTATTTAATTATTCTTTCCTTTCAGATTTTTTCTCTATTTTTATTTAATTAATCTTTGCTTGCAGAGTAAATTCTATTTGTAACGGGTGATTTTTTTGAGGTTAGGATTTTCATGCATTAGTATTTGACAGATCACGTGGGATTTCAGACATGGTGTCAAAGAGAAAGATGCTCAGTATGCTTTGACATTTCATCATGAATAGACTTACTAACGAGCAACGCTTGCAAATCATTGAATTTTATTACCAAAATCAGTGTTCGGTTCGAAAATTTTTTATCGACAAATTTTGTTCAGCGATGAGGCTCATTTCTGGTTGAATGGCTACGTAAATAAGCAAAATTGCCGCATTTGGGGTGAAGAGCAACCAGAAGCCGTTCAAGAACTGCCCATGCATCCCGAAAAATGCACTGTTTGGTGTGGTTTGTACGCTGGTGGAATCATTGGACCGTATTTTTTCAAAGATGCTGTTGGACGCAACGTTACGGTGAATGGCGATCGCTATCGTGCGATGCTAACAAACTTTTTGTTGCCAAAAATGGAAGAACTGAACTTGGTTGACATGTGGTTTCAACAAGATGGCGCTACATGCCACACAGCTCGCGATTCTATGGCCATTTTGAGGGAAAACTTCGGACAACAATTCATCTCAAGAAATGGACCCGTAAGTTGGCCACCAAGATCATGCGATTTAACGCCTTTAGACTATTTTTTGTGGGGCTACGTCAAGTCTAAAGTCTACAGAAATAAGCCAGCAACTATTCCAGCTTTGGAAGACAACATTTCCGAAGAAATTCGGGCTATTCCGGCCGAAATGCTCGAAAAAGTTGCCCAAAATTGGACTTTCCGAATGGACCACCTAAGACGCAGCCGCGGTCAACATTTAAATGAAATTATCTTCAAAAAGTAAATGTCATGAACCAATCTAACGTTTCAAATAAAGAACCGATGAGATTTTGCAAATTTTATGCGTTTTTTTTTTTTAAAAAAGCTATCAAGCTCTTAAAAAATCACCCTTTATTTAATATATTTCATTTGTTCAGAAAATATTAATTTTTTCTTTCAGATATTATTATCATTTTATACAATTAATGTTTTTTTTTCTTTTAGTTAATACAAATTCAATAATTACATTGCTCTTTACATTTATTTACAGGTTTTATTACCTTTACATTATTTTCAGGTATTTGTCTATTATAATCTTTTTAATTACTCGATGTATTGTCAGTTTCTTCCATGTGTCTGAAGGTTTGTTCTGGCTGAGATTCAGGTTGTTAGTGTGTGTTGATCCTTTGTATCTTTTGCGGAATGATCTTTCTGTTAGAATTTGTACCTAGGTTTGTAGGTTCGTCAACATCCATGCGTTCTTGTGGAGGTTGGTACATATATATTAAATACTCTTTGAGGTTGTGCATAATTGTAATTGTTCCTCCTTTGTTGCCTTGGTTGAAATTGATTTCGCCTGAAGTTGTTATTATGATGATTAGGTTGATTATATTGGTTTCTTGACCATTGGTATTATTCTTTTGTGGTATTATTCTGTGTTGATTAGTTGGTGTTTGCCAAAAGTTATTAAATTTTGTTTTTGGATTTCGATAGGTCGTCTTAGATTTTTATTTTCACTAGTTTGTTGTAATCGTATTTATATTTGTTGTATAGGTTTGCTTTAAGCTTTGATATTGATTAGATGCTAAGGCTGTTGTCAAATTTTGATTTTTTAATCCTGTGTTGTTATTTATTTCTGTTTTTAGAAGGTCCACTGTATTTTTAATCAGCTTACTGTGCAGTGACAATGTATATTGGAAATAGTGCGTGATATAGTGCGTCCAAAGCTTCCATGATACTGTAGGAGTTGAGAGGTGTGTTGTTGCATTCAAGTAACATATCTGCATGTCCCGTGATTCTTCTTCTGAAGGTTCTAATGATATTGTAGAATTGAGGTGTGTTCTAGAATACTTGGAGTGGTTCCATGACTTTCATTACATGTGACTTCCATATCGTATATTCTTCTTTGTTTCCTTGGAAAATAGGTAATTCCGTTATAACTTCGATTTGTACATCTGTTACATTCTGATATTGCATCGTGGCTTCTTGGTATATTGTTGGAGTGGAAGTTGCGCTAGTGTTAGGATTTGTAGTTTGGAACATCCGTAATATTAACTCCTTGTCCTTTCTTCGTGCAATTTCGAGAACTGAGCCTGAATGTAGGACATTATGTAGTTTTCAGGAGTAGTATGGACTGTAGCTGAAGGATTTATGTCCTCGTTTGGCATTGTCCGTTTTGCTCCTTGACTCATTTTCTGAGTGTCTATCTTCGTTAAGGAAGATTTAAAGATTTTGGCTTTCTTTACTAAAGATTTCTGCTTAAGGATTTATATGTCCTTCTTTATGCCCTTCGAAGATTCTTAAGGATGCCGAAGTCCTGTTGTGCGATCTCCTCCTTCATAGCAAAGAGCGGTTGAGCCCCCAGTTAATTCATGTACTTATGAATGGTTAAAAAATATGTATTTACTTTTGCAGAATAAGATCTTTATTCTAGAAATTCACATACTTAAATGAACATGTTTTCGTATTATCCTATGGGTTATAAATTATTCGTTAAGTTGAGAACATATTCATGTTTTGTGGCTTAGGTCTAAAGCAGTGTTGTCCAACGTGACTGTGTGCACGTTACGCTTGTGTTGGTTATTCTTCGTCAACTGATCGCAAAATTCTGCTTTGCTTGCCTACGAAGTTGAATACAGTTGCACAATCGTGCTTTCACAGACACTTGTCGCGACATGTTGGTGTGAGGTGTCTGGCACTGTCCGTGCGCTATTGTGCGCATAGGCCGTGGACAACGCTGGTCTAAAGTCTAATTGTAGTTATTATTTGCTGTAAACAAGTGCTTATCGTGCGGCCTATGCATGTCTTACATTCGGTATGAGTTCAAAGTCTTGAGTTTGATACTCTTGTTAATTTGATTAGGGCAGAATTAGCTTTATCAGCGTTTCTCATATACTTGTGTATAAGTGTCGTTGATACTGGTATTAACTGGCACCCTGAAATTTGTCAAGCGTTTTTGAGAATTAAAATTGTTTTGGGATGCGTGTTTGTTTAATATTTTTAAATATTTCACTTCACAGAAATTAACCAATTGCCTGTACCTAAAATACTTAACTTTTCCGAAAATTGCGACGGCGAATTCGATTGGGGTCTAATTACAATTGATATTTATTCCAGTTAATATTTCACTTCCTGACATGAAACTTAAGCTAACAGGATAAAAGCGTTTGGAATGTAAGTATGTATGTATGTATGTACAAAAAAGAGGTGAGCATAATTCATTTCGTTAACTTATGGTAATAGATGAAGGTAAGCATATTTAATATTATTAGGGTAAGTATTTTTACACAATGTTCAAAATTGAACATGTTCGTTGCTGCCAGACAAGGACAACAATATTATACTTAAATCTTTTATATATTTCAATGTTAAATAAGATAAGAAATAATCTAGCTATTGTAATCATACAGTCCACTAGTAATAGATATCTATGAGTGACATTGCTACACTCACTCAAACAATAAATTAATAGATATCAATACGCTCTTATACGTCTTATACGTTAGAAGTAAAATAATCGAGATGACCTTCTGTAGCAGTTATTAAGCAAGGATGAGTTAGTCATTAAGCAAACATTGAAATGTGACGTATTAATTCCCTATTGTAATATTTAAATTTATTAATAGATTAAAATTAAATCCAATAAACTAATATTAAAATTTCACTGGCGCAGTCGGTAGGATCTACGAAAAAAGATCCTTAAACGAACCTACAATTAAAAAATTAATAATAATCATAATAATAAAAATAAAGTTAATAAAAATAAAAATAAATACACGCGCTGAATAAAAAACGGCATATTCTATTGTCATGCCGTTGGATGTCAATGTCAAAGTAAAGCAGTCCAATGTCAAATAAAGATCAGTGTAGTGTCTTTCAATATCATATCAATGTCAATGTAAATTAAGGACAAATTAATGTCAAAGGAAAGACATCTACAATACAAAAAAAAAATTATTAAGACCGGTTCCAGTGATAGTGACAGTTTACACGAAAGAACGAGAACTTAAATACAAAAAAAAAATTAATCAAATCGGCTTCAGTGATTTACACGAATATTAACTAGTTAAGAGACTCAAAAAACTCACAGTGTATGAAAATTAATACTCTTGACAATAAAGAATTCGTGTATAAAAAGAGAGCTTTAGAACAAATACTACTAAAGTAAAGAAAAATTTTACCGATATCTATTACTTAATTTTGTTAAGATAATTTGATAAAAAAAAGAACTATATAAAAAACAATTGATCTTAATCTATATACTGCTCTTATCAATGCGCGTTGAAGAAGAGTTAGAAACTATAGACAAAAAGTTGAGCTCTCTTAGTATAAATAAAGAAATAACAATGACCGAAGGAAGAGAAAAGCGTGATCTCGTTATGCAAACCATTAAGCTGATTCAACCGTTTGACGGCAACAAAAACTACTTAGCGATGTATGTATGTCGACAGCATGGATAGCGTTGTACCTCGGTACACAACTATCTCTTCAGAAGAGGCTGCATTTTATTTCAACTGTGTTACCTGCACTCTAAGAGGTTCTGCTCTTGATATTGTAAGACGGGAGCAACCGTGTGATTGGACAACACTACGACAATTGCTTATCGATGAATTTGGCGAACATACACCTGTATCTACTCTTATTTTGGAAATCAGTAATATAAAATTTAAGAATAGTGTAAAATTATTGTGCGAAGAAATTAACATCGAAGTATGTAGAGTAAAAGATTGCATTAAATTAAAAAATGAAAATATATCCACTAAAACATTTTTGTACAAAGAGCTAGATCAGATTAGTTTAAAGACGTTGAAAAGGGAATTGCCAAATTATTTAACAGCATTAATAAACGCAAATTTAGTAACTGACCTTAAGTCCGCAGTTAAAATTTTGAAAGAAAATAATGTTTTTGAAGATGATAGAAGATTGAGCAAAACCAAACAAAATCATAATCAGAGAAACATCCCATTTCCCAGAGTTCCTAACTTTTCTCACATAAATTCAAATAGAGAAAATGGTAACGAGTTTCAACATTTTTGTCCGTCTAATGTAAATCGATTTTTTGACTATTCTCATGACAATAACTATCAGGGATATGCATTGCCACCTAATAACGCAAATCATTTTTATCATTCAAATCCAAATGGATGGATTTATCACCCACAAATGAATACAACTTTGAATTGTCCTAATAGTTATACTAATAGAAATAATTTTAATGCGCATAATGACAATAATGTACCTAAAATAAATTCGCAACAAACAAGAAGGCAAAATGAAAGTAATTCGAATCAATCTAGAATAAGGCGATACGGCGCTCCTCAACCAATGGAATTTGAGTCATCAAATTTTCAATTAGAAGCCTCGGAGGATTACCAACAATAGAATTAAAGATTGAACATAAATTTATAAGGTTTTTGATAGATACGGGGTCTTCTGTTAGTTTAATTAAGCCCCAAGTTCTTAGTAGTAGAATCGTTGAAGTTGAACCAATATTATTAAAAACAGTTACAGGAAAGGTATTACTTAAACAAATTCAAGAAGTTTTCGACAATTACCATAACCACAAATTGACGTTTTACGTTTATAATTTTTCCGATAATTACGACGGATTATTAGGCTACAATACACTTCGTCAGCTCAACTCTAAAATCGATTTAAAAAATAATACGATTAGTTTACAAGGACATATATACAAATTTTTCAACACTGTTAAAAATTATACACACACAAACTTACTAACCGAGTTGAAAGTCAATGATGGTCAATTTACTAACACATTCAGACTCAACCATTTAAATAATGAAGAATCGGAAAAATTGAATAAATTACTGAAGAAACACAAAACTTTATTTTACAAGGAAGGTGAGAAGCTTACATTCACCCACAGAATTAAACACAAAATAAAAACTATTCATGAAGATCCCATCTACGTTAAATCCTATAGGTACCCAGAAGTACATAAAGCGGAAGTAAACAAACAAATAAAAGATATGTTAGAACAAAAAATAATTTGCCACAGTACTTCTCCATATTCTGCACCGATTTGGGTGGTACCTAAAAAGCTAGATGCTTCAGGTAAAGACAAGTGGAGAATCGTTGTAGATTACCGTAAGTTAAATAATATTACTGTGGATGACAAGTACCCCATTCCAAACATGGACGAGATACTGGACAAGTTAGGTAGATGTTTATACTTCACGCCTTGATTTGGCGCAAGGATTCCATCAAATCGAAATGGATCCAATAGATAGACAAAAAACAGCTTTTTCTACACAAAATGGCCACTTCGAATTTTTGAGAATGCCATTCGGTTTAAAAAATGCGCCAGCCACCTTCCAACGGCTGATGAATACAGTCTTGGACGGTCTAATTGGGAAAGATTGCATGGTGTATTTAGATGATATAGTAGTTTTCAATACATCTCTGCAGGAGCACATCGAATCTCTCGATAAAGTGTTTCAAAGATTAGCTGAAGCGAATCTAAAAGTGCAGCCGAACAAAAGTGAATTTTTAAAACAAGAAACCGAGTTTCTTGGCCATGTTATTACCCCTTCCGGCATAAAACCAAATCCTAATAAAGTCGTAGCAATTTTAAATTATCCGATTCCCAAAACGGAAAAGGAAATAAAACAATTTTTGGGTTTAGCGGGATTTTACCGCAAATTTATACAAAATTTTTCAAAAATAACAAAACCCTTAACAAATTGTTTAAAAAAAGGCAATATAGTGAATAATTCAGATAAAGAATTTATCAGAGCCGTAGAAACTATCAAGTTATTAATAACAAAAGAGCCGATCTTGGCGTATCCAAATTACGAGAAATTATTTACGTTAACGACAGACGCCTCTAATGTAGCATTAGGAGCAGTATTAAGCCAAAATGGACATCCGATCTGTTTCGCCAGCCGTACACTCAATGAACATGAGTTGAATTATTCGGCAACAGAAAAAGAGCTCTTGGCAATGGTATGGGCTACGAAATACTTCAGACCGTATTTATATGGCAGAAGGTTCTTAATAAATAGTGATCATCGCCCTCTGCAATGGTTACATAATTTAAAAGAGCCAAATGCAAAACTGCAACGGTGGAAGATTAGGTTGAATGAATACGATTTTGATATCAAATACATTCCTGGTAAAGAAAATCATGTTGCCGATGCGCTATCTCGCGTTAAAATTGAAGAATGTAACGTTAATGAAGTAACTGCTTCGAATGTAGCCACAATCCATTCCGCTAACGAAGACTCCGGTGAGTTTATTAGAATTGCCGAAAGGCCATTAAACGTATTCAGAAACCAACTTAAACTAATAAGATCTAACCAAAATTGTACAAACACATGCAAAATATTTTCTAACAATCTTACTACTATAACTTATACGGCACTAACAACTGAGTTTATAAAGGACATAATTAAAACTTATTTATTAAACAAAAATACAACAATACTTATGACAGATGACGACGACTTTATACAATTGCAAAACATTTATAATAGACTGATCACTTCAAACAGATTTAAAATTTACCGAACCATGAAGGAATTAGAAAATATTGAAGATTATTCGGACTTCAAATCAAAAGTAATAGAAATTCACCTCGAAGGATTGCATCAGGGAATTGAAAAAGTTGCAAATTGCTTCAAGCAAAAATATTACCACCCTAATTACGTTAAGGAGATAACTAAAATAATTAATGAATGTGAGTTATGCAACCATTGCAAAAACGACCATATTTCGAACAAATTACCATTTAAAGTTACGCCTCCTGTGTATGAGACTCGAGAAAAGTTTGTAGTAGACTTTTGGAAATGGGATGATGAAAATTATTTAACATGTATTGATTTATTTTCCAAATTTGCTGCAGCTGAAAAAGTATCAGCTTTAAATTGGTTAGAAACTAAGAAAGCTCTCCTAAAGATTTTTAATTTTATGGGACCTCCGAAAACATTAAAAATAGATCAGGACCAAGGTATCAATAATGTTAGCATAAAGCAGTGGTGTCAACAATTGAATATAGCAGTCGAAGTCACAACTGGGAAAACTGGTATTGGTGACATTGAACGGTTTCATAAAACGATGAATGAAAAACTGCGAATTATTTGTAGCTCTGGGGATAAAGAGTTGAAATACCTTCAAATTGAGCAAGCACTATTTACCTACAATCATGTTATTTCTCATTCCACTACAGGTGAAAGTCCGTATAACATATTTTTTAATCGAAAACACCCAAAAACAAATCCCCAATTAATTAAAGAACGAAGAATAAATAACATAAATCAAAACCGTCAAGAAAAAGAAATAGATACGAATTTTGTTAGCGCCGAAACCTCTAGGAAAAGATTAGATAAAATTAGTAACCCTTATAAAAGAGTAAGACTTGTTCAAACCGAGTCTGATGGGGAACATCATGTAGTAAAGTTTAAAAACAGAAAAGTAAGAAAATACAAAAGCCAATTTAAAAGAAGAAAAAAATATGTCTAACTGATTTATGTTTACAATTTAGTTTTAGTCTTTAAATATTTAATATTTTGTACAAAACAAAAAACAATCCAAATGGGTTAAAGCATTTACTAATATTATTAAGCATCCCATGAACCTGTTAACATTTTAGTTCTACTTATTTTGTAAATAATAAAAACCAAAAAACGCAATGAGGACATTGCAATATTTTAAGATGGGAGGAGTGACATTGCTACACTCACTCAAACAATAAATTAATATCAATACGCTCTTATACGTCTTATACGTTAGAAGTAAAATAATCGAGATGACCTTCTGTAGCAGTTATTAAGCAAGGATGAGTTAGTCATTAAGCAAACATTGAAATGTGACGTATTAATTCCCTATTGTAATATTTAAATTTATTAATAGATTAAAATTAAATCCAATAAACTAATATTAAAATTTCACTTATGTTTAAATATATTGAACATACATACACATATACATAAAATAAACACATAAAAATGTATGCATTGATATGCAGCATACAAACATATTTGAGGCACGCATGCATTAATATGTGACACGCATGCACTCAAGAAATATCTAATAAACATATATACATATTTACTTAGGTTTGGGCAATTGATTAGAAATGCACATGTGCACTTGAAAACAACCCAAACCAAGCAATATAAATTATACTTCTATGACAGCACACACACACACACACACACATGTATTGTATTGTGTAGTTAAAAACAACCCCAAGTGGTGTGCTGTAAATATATGTATATATATTTAATTAGATAAGTTAGACTTTTAAAATAGTATATAAGGTTTCCAAATTTATAAATAAAACTAGAATGAAATATTCTCAGCTCGACTAAAGACGTTTTTTAATTCCCCCCACCAGTGGTAAGGATTACTAAAATCTTTGTTGAGTTTAAGTTTGATCTTACAAATCAAACAGTTTGATATATAATTTCAAACATTTGGTCCTTCGAGCCGGATAAGTAGCTCGAGCCAAAATTGTAAGACCTGTATGGATAAAATACAGGCAACATGTGTAAAAGTCCTATTATATACGTATATATAGGCAATATAAAAGCCCTGTTATTTACACAGGCAAATTAATACAGAAATTGTAAGACGGGTCCATATTCCCGCATATTCATTTGATCACATAAGCCGTTTTAGTACGAAACTAAACGCTGTGTAAAACTGTTTATTTAAAAAAATTATATATTCAGCGGCTGTGAATCGAGGCACAGCAAGGTCAACCAGGCGACCAAAACAATAACCTCCAACTATTTTTTTAAAGAATAAGAACAGTTTAGTAAAAAATATTAATTAAAAATGTCGAACATTGCGGACATGTCTAAAGTAAAAGACCAAAAGACTGAATCTCTAGTGCAGAGAATGCAAAATAGAGCACACAGTCTTCGATATTACATCGATGAAGGGAAAATGAATTTATTTAGCACCAATGAAAAAGTGCTAGAAACTTGTGAAAACCACATTAGAAATATGTGGAGGTTATTAGAAAAGGATTATGAATAACTATGTGGAATACCGTACTTAACGAATTATAAAACGGAAGTGGAAGACTTAGAACAGCAAGTATATGAAATAGTGTATACATTAACTAAACAAATAATTTTTGTAACAAAAGAAAAAGATGATAGAAAACGAGCTGAGCAGCTCAAAATGGATCTCAAAACCACAGAAATGGAGAAGGCACAAACAAGTCTTTCCGATTACCAAGCTTTTGCTCAAGAAAAATTCGCAGCACTCGAGTCACAACTGGAAGCACAAGCTGTGGTAGATAAGCGTACACTCGATTCGTATCGCTTAGAAATTGATAACAAACTTTCGCAAAAGCAACAACAACTCGATGAAGCCGAACAACGCGAACTCAAATTAAAAGAGCGTTTCAATTTATTGGCGATTTCCGAGCAAGAGTTGCGTGAAAAATTTACTAGCACTAAAATTGCCTACGCCGCCCGCTTCCAGGCGGCCACAGAACGCGAACATGACTTGAATGAACGAGTGCAAGCGCTGACAAAGGAACTCAATGAGCTTAGAGCTTCCAATGAGAATAGGGAACGCGAGTTGCGTGACAAGTTAAATCTGTCGCAGGATGAGATTTCGGTTTTACGATCCTCACAGCACAGCTTTAACGAGAGCCTGGATCGCAGCAGTGGCATTAGTTCGCCACGCAACTCCAGTATGTCGGAACTGGCGCGTCTGAAAGGTGAAGCGGATAGTTTGCATTGTGTGTTGGAGTTAAAACAGAAGGAGATTTCCAAGTTGACTAAACATAATGAGGAGCTAATGCGTGATGCTGAGGAACGTGTCGTTTTGCAGAGCAAAATATCTTTGCTTGAATCAAACAATGAGATGTTGAAGTCAGAGCTGGATATCAAGTCGGAGAAGGAGAAGGACTTTCTTCGTAAAATCAATGACAAAACAAAAGAGCAAAAGGAATCTTGGAGAGCTACCACGGGAAGAGAAGACGTTAACAGGTATTTTATTCCCCGGGAGAGTCCTCACTTCGGAGGAAGTAGGGAAGAGGGTTATCTTTTTACAGATGAAAGAATGGATCTGGAACCGCCTGATGAAGAGCCAAATGAAGACAAGACAATTAAAGTCGTTGACGATGGGGCTATGACAATAGAAGATGCAGTACTGAATCCAAAGGCCAAGAAGAAGAAACGGATGGCATGTCTACCAATCAAACACATACAACAATTACCGAAAGGCGAATGCAGTGAAGAGGATAATACTAAATTACAAAAAAAGAAGTGTCACATCAAAGGTACACCGTCGTCTAATGTGAAAGATGAAAAGTCAGCAGGATACCGTTGTAACGAATTTGCAGAAATAGTGATGAACAAACTAATTCAACATAGAAAGGCTCGTAGTCATCGTGAACGTCACTTAGTTGGCGAACATGACACGATCACAAATTGTAAGTTAATTTTGTCGCCCGGGAGAATGTTCAAAATTGAACATGTTCGTTGCTGCCAGGCAAGGACAACAATATTATACTTAAATCTTTTATATATATTTTAATGTTAAATAAGATAAGAAATAATCTAGCTATTGTAATCATACAGTCCACTAGTAGTTTAAATATATTGAACATACATACACATATACATAAAATAAACACATAAAAATGTATGCATTGATATGCAGCATACAAACACATTTGAGGCACGCATGTATTAATATGTGACACGCATGCACTCAAGAAATATCTAATAAACATACATATTTACTTAGGTTTGGGCAATTGATTAGAAATGCACATGTGCACTTGAAAACAACCCAAACCAAGCAATATAAATTATACTTCTATGACAGCACACACACACACACACACATGTATTGTATTGTATAGTTAAAAACAACCCCAAGTGGTGTGCTGTAAATATATGTATATATATTTAATTAGATAAGTTAGACTTTTAAAATAGTATATAAGGTTTCCAAATTTATAAATAAAACTAGAATGAAATATTCTCAGCTCGACTAAGGTCTTTATTTTTCCCCCACCAGCGGTAAGAATTTAAAGATTCTTTGTTGAGTTTAAAAAGTTTGATCTTACAAATCAAACAGTTTGATATATAATTTCAAACACTTTATAATTCATATATAATATTTCAAAAATGTATTTAATTTTAACTACATGTTTTTCATTTTAGCTTTCGACATATATAAGTAAGTCGCTTGACGCAACAGATGACAAACAACTTACTAACCAAGCGGGGATTACATAACCGTTAGAATAACAACAACGACATTAATGAATTTATGAATATTAATATGAACCCGCCTCTGTGCAGCAAAAAACGCACGCCAACAAACACAAGGAAGGTTCGACGTCGATAAGCTGCAATCACAACAGACAGCCGAAAGATTTTCTACTCGGCTTGCACTCCTGCTCTCTGAGAGCACTCGTCAACAACTCGGTATAAGGGAACTGTGGGACGGCATTTCAAACTCCTTACGTACAGCTGCAATCGAAACCATTGGTTTTCGGAAAGTGCAAAAGAACAGCTGGTACGACGAGGAGTGCCGTGTCGCAGCGGAGAGAAAACAGGCTGCCTACCTCGCAACGTTACGATCGACCACAACACGTGCGGGATGGGATAGATACCGAGAGTTGAAGAGGGAAGCGAGACGCATTTGCAGACAGAAGAAGAAAGAGGCCGAAATGCGTGAGTACGAACAGCTTGATAAGCTGGCCGACAAGGGTAATGCTCGAAAATTCTATGAAAAAATGCGGCGGCTTACAGAAGGTTTCAAGACCGGAGCATACTCTTGTAGAACCCCCAAAGGTGATCTAGTTACCGATGCCCAGAGCATACTTAGATTATGGAGGGAAAACTTCTCCAGCCTGCTGAATGGCAGTGAACACATAACACCAGGAGAAGGCGAACCCGATACCCCAATCGATGACGATGGAGCAGACGTTCCATTACCCGGCCATGAAGAAGTTCGAATAGCAATTGCCCGCCTGAAGAACAACAAGGCAGCAGGGGCCGACGGATTGCCGGCCGAGCTATTCAAACACGGCGGCGAAGAGCTGATAAGGAGCATGCATCAGCTTCTTTGTAAAATATGGTCGGACGAAAGCATGCCCAACGATTGGAATCTAAGTGTGCTCTGCCCAATCCATAAAAAAAGAGACCCCACAATCTGCGCCAACTACCGTGGGATTAGCCTCCTTAATATCGCATATAAGGTTCTATCGAGCGTATTGTGTGAAAGATTAAAGCCCACCGTCAACAAACTGATTGGACCTTATCAGTGTGGCTTCAGACCTGGTAAATCAACAACCGACCAGATATTCACCATGCGCCAAATCTTGGAAAAGACCCGTGAAAGGAGAATCGACACTCACCACCTATTCGTCGATTTCAAAGCTGCTTTCGACAGCACGAAAAGGAGCTGCCTTTATGCCGCGATGTCTGAATTTGGTATCCCCGCAAAACTAATACGGCTATGTAAGCTGACGTTGAGCAACACCAAAAGCTCCGTCAGAATCGGGAAGGACCTCTCCGAGCCGTTCGATACCAAACGAGGTTTCAGACAAGGCGACTCCCTATCGTGCGACTTCTTCAATCTGCTGCTGGAGAAAATTATTCGAGCTGCAGAACTGAATCGAGCAGGTACAATCTTTTATAAGAGTGTACAGCTGCTGGCGTATGCCGATGATATTGATATCATCGGTCTTAACACCCGCGCCGTTAGTTCTGCTTTCTCCAGACTGAACAAGGAAGCAACGCAAATGGGTCTGGCAGTGAACGAGGGCAAGACGAAATATCTCCTGTCATCAAACAAACAGTCGTCGCACTCGCGACTTGGCACTCACGTCACTGTTGACAGTCATAACTTTGAAGTTGTAGATAATTTCGTCTATCTTGGAACCAGCGTAAACACCACCAACAATGTCAGCCTAGAAATCCAACGCAGGATAACTCTTGCCAACAGGTGCTACTTCGGACTAAGTAGGCAACTGAGAAGCAAAGTCCTCTCTCGACAAACAAAAGCCAAACTCTATAAGTCACTCATAATTCCCGTCCTGCTATATGGTGCAGAGGCCTGGACGATGTCAACAACAGATGAGTCGACGTTGCGAAATTTCGAGAGAAAGGTTCTGCGAAAGATTTATGGTCCTTTGCGCATTGGCCACGGCGAATATCGCATTCAGTGAAACGATGAGCTGTACGAGATATACGATGACAGTGACATAGTTCAGCGAATTAAAAGATAGTGGCTTTGCTGGCTAGATCATGTTGTCCGAATGGGCGAAAACACTCCAGCTCTGAGAGTATTCGACGCAGTACCCGCCGCGGGAAGCAGAGGAAGAGGAAGACCTCCACTCCGTTGGAAGGACCAAGTGGAGAAGGACCTGGCCTCGCTTGGAATAGCCAATTGGCGCCACGTAGCGAAGAGAAGAAACGACTGGCGCGCTGTTGTTGACTCGGCTATAATCGCGTAAGCGGTGTCTACGCCAGTAAAGAAGAAGAAGAATATGAAATCGCTGGTTTAAAATCGCATAGCCTTTTAGGAAAAGTTGTTTAGAATGATACGGAGAATCCGACATACGCGATTTTTTCGTGTTTTGGCTCACCTGTGCTAATAGTAGATTGTTATTTAAGGTATAGTTGTTCTTTACTGTTATTCGATTTGAAGTAGCGTTTGTGACTATTTATTTCGAATGTAATTATAAGTGCACGATAGTATAATTCGATTTTGCTTTTTTATTTTTATTATATGCCAAAATATACATGAGTATATAATATAGTAAAAAATCTGTGCAATAGTTTGTATGTAGTCAGATATGCCGAGTGGCACAAGTCTTCCATAGTTTGTGCAGGGAGGAGCACTAGGATTGCATGAATATAGTATGGAGATAAAAAAAATTGCACAGTACTAAACCGACATAGAGCAAATAGTAATTTCCCAGAAAACACCTCGAAGTATGGTACTAATCAGGGCTGTATCAGAAAAATCAAAATAGACGCACGATAAATTCAACGTCATGCACTCGTTGATCAAATGAAGCCTCATTTGGATGGGCATGTAAGAAGAATGAGAATTTGTCAAATTATGCGTTAGAACTCTAGCTTAACCATCTTTCTATGGTACAACAATCAGACATTTTACCGTTTGATTAACATTTGCAGATAAGTACGAAGAATGTCTTATCCTGATATACTGCGACGAAAAAAGATAAATTTCGATAAATTTGATGGTTATAAAAAATATTTGTACAATACACAAAAACCTCGGCACACCTGTCTCCGTCAATGCAACTTTTATTTAATTCATCAAAATATTAGTAGAAAATTAATATTTTTTTAACAACATATAAGTAAATATTTTCTATAAAGCATATATTTACTCCATCGGACGTTTGCGAAAGATTATACGCAAAACTACTTGATGTAGGTAGCTAGGTCTCAAAAAGGACTCTGATAAATTCCAGTAACCTGCTGCGTGCTATTGAGACGATCTGGCTTCTAATCGGAATCAGGTGCTAAAGACTCCGGAACCCGGAATCAGGTGCTAAAGAGTTTTCGACTCCATGTCCCAAAACTTATAGTTTGCACAAGAGACTATGCTTAGTGTAAAATTTGATTAGTAGCTAAATTGAAGTCTTCTTACGTTAGCAGTTTTCCATTTCGCATGCCTGTCGCGTGCTACCCATATCTTTCCTTCTCTCAAGTATTTTGTAAATGCAGAAAATGCAAGAGAAAACTTTGGTCGAAGGCGTAGCAAATGGAGTTTGTTGAAAACTCACAAAAACGAAGGCACCTATTAAGGTTTTCAACACAACTGCATTTTGGTTGAAGTTTTAAATTTCGGTATTATGGTTTCCAACTCAACCCATCAAAAAAAAATTCAGTTGAAGTGCTTCAGCTTTTCTTTTTTATTACAATTTCCAACTCCACCAATCATGTTGACTAGAGTATTAAAAATTGTCAACTAGGAAATGGTTAAAAGCATCAATTTTTTTATCATTTCAAACTATTTATCAGTTATTAAGTACAAATCCAAAGAAGGGTAATAATTTCTTCAGCTCGTCGAGTATAATCCCAAACCTGGAGGAAACAAATTAGAGTTTGGAAACTTTTTCTTCTTTACTAGCGTAGACGAATGCGGTTATAGCCGAGTTAACAACAGCGTTTTTCGCAATTTGGCAACTCTCGGCATCTATTCTACCCCGCTCTTACTGTGGTCGACCGCAACAATGCGAGGTAGGCTTTCCGTTTTCTCTTCATTGCGACACGTCCTCATCGCATCAGCTGTTCTTTCGAAGTTTCCGAAATCCAATGGATTCGTTTGCAGCTGTACGTGAGGAGTTTGAAATGCTGTCCCACAATTTCCTTATGTCGTGTTACTGACGAGTGCTCTTAAAGAGTGTAAGTCGAGTAGAAAACAGTTTTGCTACTTTTTGCGATTGCAGCTTCTCGAGGTCGGACCTTTCCTGTGTGTCCAGCCGCTCATAAAAGGTATTTTAGGTCATATCTATTTTTCGCAATTGTAGCTTCTTGATGTCGGACCTTCCCTGTGTGCCCAGCCGCTCATAAAATGCATCTTAGGTCATATCCTTCTCTTTCGTCGGGCGTGGGCGGAAATCAGCGTTATGTTAAGCATTTTTCTTTCTATGCGGATTGTGGCTAGATTCTCATCCAGCGGACTGAATGTCAGGACTCGACGACAAAATCATTCTGTCATCACAAATTCCACACCGAATTGACGCTTCTTTATATGGCCGCTGCAGTAAATGTTATAAGGACCTACTCGTCTCCGTTTTGGTCTCGTCCATCGCATATTTAAAACTAACGTTTCTGGCCACTCCCTAGTGAAAGGCAATCAGAGAACTTTTCACACTTCTTCCCATAACTTAAAAAAAAACACCTCTAAAAAAAATTATATCGAAGACCAGCATTTCAAGAATCCAAATCAATATGAAACTTTGTACACATACAAGGTGCTTTCCAAAGTAAACAGGACTTTTTGAATCTAGCGCCCTGGTGGCGCCATCTATATGTCGACTGGTGCGTTAGAATCTGATATCTTTACCGGTTGCCCATTTAAAAAAATAATGATATTTCATAGACAGGAAGTGAAGTTATTGCGTTTTAAGAGTCAGTATGTTTGTGTTATCGGTTCGAAAATGAGCTTCGAACAAAGAGTCAACATTAAATTTTATTTTTGAATTGGTAAAACTTTCAAACGCTTCAATTGGTGACACAATTTTATGGCGATGATTGCCTATCCCGTAGCAGAGTGCACGTGTGGTTTCAATGTTTTCAAAGTGGTCGTGAGGACATACATGACAATCAACATGC
This sequence comes from Bactrocera dorsalis, assembly GCF_023373825.1. Classification (NCBI taxonomy): domain Eukaryota; kingdom Metazoa; phylum Arthropoda; class Insecta; order Diptera; family Tephritidae; genus Bactrocera; species Bactrocera dorsalis. Next base: position 68,675,549 of record NC_064303.1, on the reverse strand, counting down.
GGCCCAATCAAAATTCCATCGGAAATTCCATCGAAACTGTGCGTGAATTCATCAAAAATCACAAATTGACTGACGACCAAAAATAGCTCTCATCGATCGACGCTTGCGACCGATTATTTGACCAAAAATCACATTTTAACCATTAACTTTTTTACTAACTAATTTTAACTTAAAAAAACCAGTAACAATTTCATCAAATTCATACAAAATGCTATTTGGAAATAATCACCAAAACCGGTTTTAACAATTCGTATAATACAAGGTGTGTTCCAAAGTAAACAGGACTTAAAAACAAAAACAGAAAAAAATGTTTTTTTGGCAATTTTTGTTTTAAGTCGGAGATATTGGTTGGACTTTGAAGTTTAATTTGTTTTTGAGCTTAATTCTATATATTCCTCGTTTATGTGTAGATTACAATTTAAACCAAATGGGACGATAATTGATAATTACTGGAGAACAGCAGCTCTGTTATATTTTTGCTTATGCTTTTCTGATGCAGAGAATGTACATCATAAAGAAGGTTCACGACGAGGAGAACGTAAAAATATTCTTGGCTAACTCGTTCAAGATACCAGCACGGCAGAAGAAATGTTAACAGTTGCGCTTGAACAGAGCTGAGCATTAATAAAAATTATGATCAGAATTATACGTATTTTGCTGCTACAGACTTATGTTAGCTCGTTTGTTTAAATTTTTATACGTTTATATGTAAACATTTGTATTCATATATATATATATATATTTGTTTTGTGCATATTTATGAATATAGGTGCAATTAAATACATTTTAGTTAATTTATATTTGCAGATAATGTGAAAATAATGCCTACTTTTTCAATTATTTCTTATATATTGGTCTACAACTTTGCTGACGTAACGCGTTTTTTTTGGTGCTCCATTTATGGCATCAAGTATGATAGGAAATAATCCTAAATTAGTTCCTAAGCGCGCGGAAACACACACAGTGTCCACATCAGCTCAACCTAATTAAAAACTGAGCATAATAAAGTTACAAAAGCGGTGAGTGTTAAAACACTTTACAAAGTCCGGCAGTATGTTCAAAATTGAACATGTTCGTTTTCTTAAATAAGATAAGTTTAAAAATGTGTAATACTTAAGATCATGAAAACATATACAGTCCACTAATTTTAGATAATCATTTCTTTCCCTCGGCAATATGTTCAAATATCATTGAGCATGCATACTTATCAGCAAAGCCGAAATACAATTAAAAATAAATATATATTTTCAAACATACATACATACATACGTATGTACATAAACAACCACATGCATTTAAATGCAATGTGCATCTAAATAATAATAAAAAATGCATGGGGACACAAGTCATAAATTTACAGAAGAGATAACATTAAACAAATGGAAATTAGCACAAAAAAATCAAAGAAATTTTTGGAATCGTTGGAAAAATGAATATCTTCATACACTTCAGCAAAGAAATAAATGGAAAACTCCGGCAGACAATATAAGGTCGGCGATGTGGTAATACTAAAAGACGAAAACTCACAACTAGCCAACTGACCTCTTGCTAAAATAATAGAAACTCATCCGGGAAATGATGGTCGCGTTCGTGTGGCAATGTTGAAGCTGCAAAATACCACATTGAAAAGACCAATTCAGAAGTTGTGTCTTTTGGTAAGCGCAGCAGAAGAAGACCGGAAGGAGCAGGTAAAGGAAACTTACTTAGCCACAAATAGTCAAAAGAAAGCAAACAGGACGACAAACATATAATTGGAGTTACACTTCTGGTACTGTTTTGTCTTACACCAAGCAATCTCGCAAACGCCTTGAAAGTAGTGCTAATACAGCAATATTTTTGGATTCACTAGGAAAAATGGATGTAATTACCTCTACTTGGGATTTAGTAATATACTATGATCTTCGCGCATATTTTGAACAAATGAATGTAATACCGAATTGCTTGACTAGAATAAAAGATCAGTGTCATATCTTAACACAGTTCGAAGAAGCATGTAATGTCATATCATTATCTCTTGGAAGGCGCCTTGAAGGAATAACGCACAATCACAATTTGATTGTATATAACAAGAGACAAAAAAGAGCACCTTTGGAATGGGTTGGTTCCATTTACAATATGCTATTTGGGTTGATGGATGCCGATGACCAAGACCAAATTGAATCTAATCTTAAAACTTTACTCAGCAACCAAAGATATTTAAAAGAAGGTCTCAAGGCGCAAATTTTTGTAATCAATTCGACAGCAAATATTATCAACAAGAATATATATGAAGTAAATGAGCAATTTACAAAACTTCAAACTCAAATTAATAAGTATCATTCTGAGATAATAAAAGATATTAGTCGAGATAAAATGGCTATACAATTTCAAATGCTGGTAACACAAATTAACATTCTTATGAGCGAATGTGAAAACACAAAGATTCATAACTGAATTACTAATCGATTTAAATCATGGAGGAATTAATCCAGCTCTTTTAACTCCCTTACAACTGAGTGAAGAAAGGGTCCATTAACAAGGCAACAACAACAAAAATAATGGAGGAACAGTGGAATGTAGTAGCTCAGAAGACAGCAAAATTGCCAAAAACAAAACCCCAAGCGGTTTTAAAATCAAAAATGGGGACCTTTCCTATGCGGAGATGCTACGGAAAATCAAGTCCGACTCAACACTCAGCGGATTCGGAAATATCGTGACAAAGATACGCAAAACGCAAAGTGGTGAAATGTAGCTACAATTGATCGGAGCAGTGATTTCAACCCACTCTAAGGAGACTATGAAAAAATGTCTTGGGTATCAAGCCCACGTTAAACTTCTGACCCTGGAGACTCTACTGGAGTGTAAAATCCTTGATGAAGTCACAAGTAAGGAAAAAGTTTTTTATATCCTGCAGAGAGAATTAGGAAACCCTCATCTGACGATCTCGTCAATCAATAGCTTAAGAAAGTCTTATGGAGGCACCCAAATAGCACTTATTAAACTCCCGGTTGAAGCAGCTAGACAACTTCTAGTGACTAGAAAGCTGAAAGTTGGATGGGTAAGGGCAAACACAGCGATGCTTTAAATGTCTCGACTACGGACACACTGCAAAATTCACATTCACAAATGAGGACACGTCCAGACTCGGCAGGAGATGTGGCGAAGGGGAGCACCAGGAAAAGGACTGCAATAACAAACCCAAATATTTGCTCTGCTTGAAAGCCGGTACAAAAGAAATTGAGCACTTTACAGGAAGCGTCAGGTGCCCAATATACAAGGAAGCAGCTCAACAGGTCACATGAGGTTCTTACAACTGAACGCAAACCATTGTCAAGCGGCACACGACTTGTTAAAACAGTCAGTTGCCGAAGAGCAAATTGATGTGGTTCTACTAAGCGAACCATACAAAATCGGACAAGGCGTAATCTGGATAAGTGACAGTCGAAAGAAAGCGGTTATATGGAAATGTACTTTCAACTTTGCAAAGCTTGAATCGCCTTTCTCTTCAGATGGTTTTGTTCGTACAACTATCAATAATATTAATATACACAGCTGCTACTTACCTCCTAGCCTTAGCGACGAAGAATACAGGCGTACTATCGACAACCTAGTGGGCGATGCCAGGCGCAACACCAAAGTGATAATAGCTGGTGATTTGAATGCCTTGGCTATCGAATGGTAATGCAAAAGAACCAACAGCAGAGGAAAAACCTTACTAGAAGCCTTTGATTCTCTTGATCTGGAGATGCAATGCACATTTAACAAAGGTGGCCGACAATCGGTGATTGATTTAAAATTTGTTCGCTCGAGTTTAGTTCGCAGATCTCACTGAAAAATCAGCGACCGGCACAATTCCGATTTCTTTGGCGCCGCGATTTGAAGGTACCGTTGGAAAGAGGAAGTCCTCCTGATTAAAAACATATTCGGCCTTAAAGTTCGAAAATTCGCCAAATTGGACCATTTCAAGAAGCTATTTCACCACATTAAACACGCTTTATTCACATTTTTTTCTTCAAATTAATTAAATTACACTATAGTCTTTTAAATGAGTCCACATTTTACACTTTTTGCAGGTTTTTTAAATAAAATTTTTTCTTTATTTTAAAAATTACATTTTACACTCGTTTGAACTTCATTTGTTTACCAAAAAATACGACGAAATGGAGCGCTGCCATGTGATGATAAGGCAATTCGCTGAAATTCCTCTTTTTCGCAAAATTTCCTTTATTCATGCATATGGATATTTTCTTTTTTAAATTTATTAAGTAAATAAGTAATATTATATACATGTATTAGCAATATTATATAATAATATTATATATACACATGTATAAGTAATATTATATAATAATATTACGTAATAAAGTGTAAAGTATACAGTACAGTACGAAAACTCAAATTTTATTTCAATATGAGTGCATGATAACCGAAAAATATAACCACTTCATACCCAAAACTCATATTTTAAATATAATAATGTATATATCGTCGCCTAAAATACAAACCAATCATCAAAATAAATGGAAAAATAAATGGAAATCGCTGACAGATATAATAACCAAAACGAAAGTACTTCAGTCAACCCGGGTATTCGCTCGGTCAGGGTTATTTTTTTAAAGCGCGGCCGAAGGCCGCCAACGCAGAAAGGAGTACTACGCGAAACTACTTCAGTCACCCCGGGTATTCGCTCGGTCAGGGTTATTTTTTTAAAGCGCGGCCGAAGGCCGCCAACGCAGAAAGGAGTACTACGCGAAACTACTTCAGTCACCCCGGGTATTCGCTCGTAATATTATAATATTATCACACGATTTTACTTATTTGTGTTTATTAAATATAAATCACATATTATTCATATATTCATATATGTATGCATGTATAATATGTATGTATGTATGTATGTAAGTTAATAGTTGCCACCAAATAATTAAGACACGCTCATTTGAATTGTCAAGTTGAACTCCAAATTATTTTATTCAATACATTTCTTTTTATACAAAATTTTTGCTTATTACTATAAACTTACATATGTACGAATTCTTACTTACTAGTACTTAATTCTATATACTTTATAATGCTAACGTAAGCAATAATATAGCGAAACAGTAAACCTCAGTTTGTTCAAGAAACGGCTTACATTGCGGTGGCACGACTTCCGCTCTGGTTTAGTGCCGACGAAATGTGCTGTTGTTGTAATTTTTGGAATTTAACTTTATTGAGCAACATTCTCGTCAGTATACTCGTATTTTGCTAGCTACGACAACTTTGTTGTTGTATATTTCGTTAGCTATGCTACCTGTGATAACTGCTATGCTAGCTGTGATAACTCCCCCCTTCTTAAGCATCAGCGTCTCGCTGATTAAGAATTATTGACTACTGAAAGCTTATTCAAAGTTATAGTTTCGTTAAAGAAGTTTATGAGAAAAGTACCATTTAGTTTAAAAGAAGTATTATTATAAGTAATATTTCCAATAAAATTTGAAAGAAATATTGTTCCTTCACTAATTAATTCAATTATAGCTTGGTTTACATATTGGTAATCGCAAAGCGCTTTTTCTCCGCTAAGGATTTGTGAAATGCAATGGGATTTGTTTAGTTTTTTAAGTTGGTTTCTCTTGCATATAGTAGTATCATCTATTTCAATGCAATTTCCAAGTATGCCATATTTGTCGTTTTGGGATATGAAAAGATTGGTGAATTCTAAGTATACTCGTTTAAGGTGTTTTACAGTCGAACGTATGATAATATTATTGTAAAGGGTATCTTCGGTTTTTGGTAGTGAAATTACATATAAAAGAAGTGAGTCTTTAATAATCATAGAAGGTTCTGCATATTTGAGTGCTTGCAGTTCATTTTTAAAAGGTAGTGTCTCAGTTTGAGAGAGAATATTTGCGATATCTTCTTTATTTAGAATTTGAGAATGAACGATTCCTTGTTTTGCTAATTGGGTTGCCATTATAATTTTAGCAATTTCGTCTTTTACGATACCTAATCTATTATATAATGTTTGTGCGAATAATTCCTTATTATTCTTACTTATTTCATCCACAATCATGTTATAACTATCTAATATTTTATTATTTGTCTTGATAAGGTATTGGTTTGTGGTGTACTGTACGTTACTGTTTTCAGTCAGTTTATGTGTTGTGGAAAGTATTTGGTCCCAGTCAGTGGCATCTGGATTTCCTGCTAACCATTTCCAAGCAGATCCTATCCAATTGATTGATCTCTTTTGAATGGTTGAATTTTTTGTTCGCAGTTGGCTTAATAAGCTGTCTATCTCGGAAAGTTGATGTTTTAGTTGTGGAAATAAAATATTTGTTGTACTAATTTTTTGGTATATAGTAAGTCTAACGTCGTTGGTAATTTTTTCGTAGTCGTCCAAGTCGATAGTATGGATAATTGTATACGTCCCTTTTGTAATCTTTCCTAGTCCTTGTTTGATCGTCACGAGTGGGCTGTCATATTCGTAGGTGTCCACTGTTGCAGTTGTCCAGTAAGGTAAAAGTCTAAAGAGTAAATGTCAGTTAGTTTTTTAAATGTGATTTATGAATCTTTCTGTTATCTTTAGTAGTTATTGTGACGGTATTGTCTTTAGCGACAGTTTCTTTTTTAAAAATGGGTTTCGTTTTCCCTTTAATTTGTTTGTTCTTTTTAAATATAGTATCACCAGGTTCGTAATTCCTTATTTTTGACCTATTTTTGTTGTGATAATTTAGTGTATTTTTTTGGTTTCTGGCTATTTCATTTCGAAGGTCAGAATTAACTATTTCCTTAAAGTTTGTTAAATCTTGGTAGTTGATTCTCTGTGTTCTTCCAAAGAAAATATCAGCTGGTTTCCTTTTCGTAACTGAATGTATCGTGTTATTATATCTGTCAACGGCAACGTTGACAATTTCTTTAAAAGAGTAATCAGGATATTCCACTTGGAGACATCTGATTATTTCAATAATAGTGGAATGCACACGTTCTATCGCACCATTGACTTCGCTTTTCTGAGGTGGTGCTAAATAGATTTCAATTCCTAACCCTTCTAAATAGTTCAGAGTTATTGGGCTTATAAAGCTGCCTTCATTGTCCATGACCAAAGTCTTTGGTACAGTGAAATAGTGTTGAAGCTTTATCAATTTATCCCTGATATGCAGTACTGATTTATTTTTTATCCTGAAAAATTTTACAAATTTAGTGAATTTGTCAATGCACGAAATATATTTTTCACCGGACATTTCTATAATGTCGATATGCAGTATTTCTGTTGGATACGAAGGTATGGGTGTTGCCTGTAACTTGGGTTTTTGTGGATGCCGGTCGTACTTATTACATCCGCAAATTTCACATGATTTAGTATATTTTTTAATAAGTTTAGTCATTTGTGGAAAATAGTATTTTTCCAATATCTGGTCTTTATTTTCTCTACCATTGCGATGGGCTCTTTTGTGTTCTTGTTCTATTATTTTAAATTTGACATCTTCGTCTGCGATATCGGTAACTACTTTCTGTGTTATCCTGATACGAAATTGTGAGAAATTTTCTTGATATATTTGTTGAAGTAATGAAATGTATTTCTCTTGAATTTTAATTCCATTGATTATGTTTGGGTTTAGAATGCTTTTCAAGATTTTACTTAGGTTTTCTTTATCGTAAACTTCACATTTAATGAGATGTCTATGGAAGCTTGGATGAGGTTCTTCCTGTGTAATTTCCTCCTTTCCTTCTGTAAATATAACTTGATTTTTAAATACGTTAATTGGAGCTTCACAGTGAGGAATGAGCTTTGAGCTATCCTCTTCTGCGCTATGTTGTGTATTTTCATCTGTGGATGTTAGCGTATTAACTTCTATTGGCAGCCGTGATAGCGCATCGGCGACTACGTTTGTTTTTCCTGGTTTGTAAATTAGTTTATAATTATATTCTTCTATCCTTGCTTTCCACCTTTTTAGCTTGGCATTGTTATTACTGTTGCTTAGTGCAAACGTCAGTGGCTGGTGATCAGTAAGAATTTTTATTTCTTTAGCTCCATACAGGTAAGTCCTTAATTTGTCGAGGGACCATACTATGGCGAGCATTTCTTTCTCTATTGTCGAGTAATTCTCTTCGGTTTTATTGAGTGATCTAGAGATGTAAGTTATGGGTCTGTCTTGACCGATTATCCCTTGTGAAAGGGCTGCTCCGATTGCAGTATTGGAAGCATCTGTCGTCAGAATAAAGGGATTGTTGAAGTCTGGGAATACCAGAATTTCAGAAGATGTAAGCAAATATTTTATGTCATTAAATGATTTCAAGCCCTCCTCTGTTAGTGAAATTTGTATCCGTTTGGATTGACTTGCTTTTATTTGAGCATTTTCACCTCTAGTTAAATTGGTAAGTGGCTTGACAATTTTTGCAAAGTCTTTTATAAATCTCCTATAATACGATGCTAAACCCAGGAAACCTTTTAATTCCTTAAGGTTAGCAGGTGTGGGAATTTTTTTAATGGCGGATATTTTGTCAGGATCTGGCAAAATACCTTCGCCGGTAACGATATGACCTTGAAAATTTACTTCTGTTCTAAACAATTTGGATTTTTCCAGATTGACTTTTAAATTTGATTTGTGCAAAAGCATGAACACCTCTTCAATATTTCGTAAGTGTTCCTCTTTAGTTTTTCCCATTATTATAATGTCATCGATATAAACGTAGCAGGCTTTTCCTATAAGCGTTTTGAGAACATCATTGATCATTCTCTGAAAAATGGAAGGGGCATTTTTAAGACCGAATGGCAACCTAGTAAATTCATATTTACCATTGGCTGTAGAAAAAGCTGTCTTTTCTATGTCCTTTTCCTTCATCCTGATTTGGTGGAATCCGGATGTAAGGTAGAGTGTAGTAAAATACTTACATTCGCCTAAGCTAGCGAGAGTGTTGTTTATATCAGGTATTGGATAGGAATCAGGTATAGTTATTGCATTTAGTCGTTTAGAATCAACAACTACTCTATACTTTTTTTCTCCTGATGGACCTGGTTTTTTTGGAACAATCCACAATGGGGAGTTATATGGACTCTTTGAAGGCCTTATTACACCATTGTTAAGAAGTTCTTTTATTTGTTTTTCTACTTCGCCCCGTAGGTTGGCTGGGTAAGGATATGATTTTGTATATATCGGTTCTTCACTTGTTGTTTCAATTTCTGCTAATACAGTTGTGTCGATTGTCCCACTGTCGGAGACTGGTCCGAAAAGTTCCGAATATTTATTTATCATTTCCTTAACTTCATGTTCATAGGGGTTTTCTTGAATATTATTTATTTGTTTAGAGATATTTTGTTTTAGTGGCAGTACCACATCCTTGAGGGTTATTGTGTCATTTTTCCTATTTATGATTGCTCCCAATTCTTTGAGGGTATCATCGCCAATGATGCCATCAAAGGATTTTAAATTGGGTAATGTAAAGAAATCAAAATTATTTGTAATACCTATACTTTTAAAAAATGGTCCACGTAGTTTATGGGTTATATTTACTTGACCTGTGGCTGAGTGAACCTTAAAAGGACACTCAAGTTTCATTGAATTTTTTGAAAGTTTTTCGGAGACAAAGTTTTTATTAGCTCCCGTATCTACAAGGAACTTCGCGATATCCCCGTTCTTTAAAGTTAGTTCTAAATAGGGTAGGGTAGACAGGCGTCTGTCATAAAATTTATTTCCTCGTCCTCTGTTTGGACATTAAATAGTTTTTGGGATTTCCTAGGGATATTTGAAGAATAATTGGATGGCCTTACTATAGGCGTATTGTTCGGTCGATTCATATAGTTTATTCTTCGTGAGTGTATTGAAGGATCCACCTCCATAGGGATTGGTGGTTTAGGATTGGTTGGTCTGGGCGGTGGCGGTGCTTGATTTTGAATGTTTTTATTATAGATTAAATTTTTTTTCGGCAGGGTTTAATACCCTTGGTACAAATATTGGTTTTGGATTCATTTGATGGTTTTGTATTTGATTAGAGCTACTTCCATTTTTTTTATATATTGAATAGTTTCTTAAGTTAATGTTTTGAATTTCAAGGCAGGAATCGTATGCTTCGGGTAGGTTGCTGGGGCGTTGAATGACTAGCATTCTAGACAATTCGCGTTTAGGCCTCTGATAAATATATCAATGGCTCGATTCCTATAGGTTGCCAGTAGAACATTATTTGCTTCTCTTGAATAATCATGACTCTTTATTTTGTTTATTATCAGGGATAGTTGGTGATTGACTCTTGCGTAGAATTGCTCTACGCTGAAGTGTTTTTGGGATAAGGTTCCTAGTTCGTGTTCTAGAGTCCTAAGGTCGCGTTTGTCTGCATAGTGTAGTGACAAACAATTTTTGATTGTTCCCCAATCATCGTTGAATATGTTGTAAGAGATTAAGGCCGTATCTGCAGGGCCTTTAATTTTCTGCCTAATATGTCGTAGGATGGCTCTATACAGTGGCTTTGTTCTGACTACTTCGTAGTCCTGTAAAATAGATTCTACATTGTGGATCAAGGAGATAAATTGAATCGGGTCTCCTTCGAATGTCGGTAGGTTCTTTACACTATCAGGCAATCTGCTAATTTCGGCTAGGTCTGCCTCTGTTAAGTGAATAAGGTTATTGGGGTTAGCGCTTTCGCTGTGTGGGTTGATTCTAGCTTCTAATTGATTTATTCTATTGCTTAATACCTTAGCTTGCTCGATTTGCGCGTTTATAGCGCCTGTCAAGTGTGTGATGGCTTCTTGTACTTGATCCATACTGAGGCTCACCAGTTTTTACAATTTTTTCTATTGCTAATTGTTATAATCTTGCTCTTATTACAATTTATTTTAAATTGCTTAATACATAAATTTGATTACAAAAAGGTGAATAACTTAATTTTAATTCTTACAACAGTATCGGGAGTATCAGCTTCTGCATCCTGATTTCGGGCGGTCCACTTGTTCCTTTTTGAGGTGTTTTACTCCGCTACTTGGGAGTGGATGACGTCACAGTTCAGGCTTTGATTGTTGTCTTGGTGGTTTTGCACTTTTGTCTACACAGTTGAATATGCTGCGAGAATAATTTTCTCAGTTGCACAGTTATTATTGTCGTATTAGAGTCACTTTGAGCACTTGGTGTTATGGCAGCTTTTCTACGTTGATTCCTTCTTGTTTAGGGGCAACAATAGTTTTTATTAATGCACAGTTTTGAGTCTCTTTGAGCACGTTTTTAGATAACAGCAGTTTTGTTAAGCTGCTTAGTTACTTACACGCGGATAACAGAAGTTTTATTAACGTGCGATTAGAGTTACTTTAAACACTTTGTTTAGATAACAGCAGTTTCCTAACGCTGTTTTTTTCTTTTTCTGCTCGCGGGCAACAACAATTTTATCAATGCGCGATTTAGAGTTTTCTAACGCTGCTTTTTTTCAACCGATATAGACAATTTAAATTTGAAGTCTCGGGCGCCAGTTAATAGTTGCCACCAAATAATTAAGACACGCTCATTTGAATTGTCAAGTTGAACTCCAAATTATTTTATTCAATACATTTCTTTTTATACAAAATTTTTGCTTATTACTATAAACTTACATATGTACGAATTCTTACTTACTAGTACTTAATTCTATATACTTTATAATGCTAACGTAAGCAATAATATAGCGAAACAGTAAACCTCAGTTTGTTCAAGAAACGGCTTACATTGCGGTGGCACGACTTCCGCTCTGGTTTAGTGCCGACGAAATGTGCTGTTGTTGTAATTTTTGGAATTTAACTTTATTGAGCAACATTCTCGTCAGTATACTCGTATTTTGCTAGCTACGACAACTTTGTTGTTGTATATTTCGTTAGCTATGCTACCTGTGATAACTGCTATGCTAGCTGTGATAACTCCCCCCTTCTTAAGCATCAGCGTCTCGCTGATTAAGAATTATTGACTACTGAAAGCTTATTCAAAGTTATAGTTTTGTTAAAGAAGTTTATGAGAAAAGTACCATTTAGTTTAAAAGAAGTATTATTATAAGTAATATTTCCAATAAAATTTGAAAGAAATATTGTTCCTTCACTAATTAATTCAATTATAGCTTGGTTTACATATTGGTAATCGCAAAGCGCTTTTTCTCCGCTAAGGATTTGTGAAATGCAATGGGATTTGTTTAGTTTTTTAAGTTGGTTTCTCTTGCATATAGTAGTATCATCTATTTCAATGCAATTTCCAAGTATGCCATATTTGTCGTTTTGGGATATGAAAAGATTGGTGAATTCTAAGTATACTCGTTTAAGGTGTTTTACAGTCGAACGTATGATAATATTATTGTAAAGGGTATCTTCGGTTTTTGGTAGTGAAATTACATATAAAAGAAGTGAGTCTTTAATAATCATAGAAGGTTCTGCATATTTGAGTGCTTGCAGTTCATTTTTAAAAGGTAGTGTCTCAGTTTGAGAGAGAATATTTGCGATATCTTCTTTATTTAGAATTTGAGAATGAACGATTCCTTGTTTTGCTAATTGGGTTGCCATTATAATTTTAGCAATTTCGTCTTTTACGATACCTAATCTATTATATAATGTTTGTGCGAATAATTCCTTATTATTCTTACTTATTTCATCCACAATCATGTTATAACTATCTAATATTTTATTATTTGTCTTGATAAGGTATTGGTTTGTGGTGTACTGTACGTTACTGTTTTCAGTCAGTTTATGTGTTGTGGAAAGTATTTGGTCCCAGTCAGTGGCATCTGGATTTCCTGCTAACCATTTCCAAGCAGATCCTATCCAATTGATTGATCTCTTTTGAATGGTTGAATTTTTTGTTCGCAGTTGGCTTAATAAGCTGTCTATCTCGGAAAGTTGATGTTTTAGTTGTGGAAATAAAATATTTGTTTTACTAATTTCTTGGTATATAGTAAGTCTAACGTCGTTGGTAATTTTTTCGTAGTCGTCCAAGTCGATAGTATGGATAATTGTATACGTCCCTTTTGTAATCTTTCCTAGTCCTTGTTTGATCGTCACGAGTGGGCTGTCATATTCGTAGGTGTCCACTGTTGCAGTTGTCCAGTAAGGTAAAAGTCTAAAGAGTAAATGTCAGTTAGTTTTTTAAATGTGATTTATGAATCTTTCTGTTATCTTTAGTAGTTATTGTGACGGTATTGTCTTTAGCGACAGTTTCTTTTTTAAAAATGGGTTTCGTTTTCCCTTTAATTTGTTTGTTCTTTTTAAATATAGTATCACCAGGTTCGTAATTCCTTATTTTTGACCTATTTTTGTTGTGATAATTTAGTGTATTTTTTTGGTTTCTGGCTATTTCATTTCGAAGGTCAGAATTAACTATTTCCTTAAAGTTTGTTAAATCTTGGTAGTTGATTCTCTGTGTTCTTCCAAAGAAAATATCAGCTGGTTTCCTTTTCGTAACTGAATGTATCGTGTTATTATATCTGTCAACGGCAATGTTGACAATTTCTTTAAAAGAGTAATCAGGATATTCCACTTGGAGACATCTGATTATTTCAATAATAGTGGAATGCACACGTTCTATCGCACCATTGACTTCGCTTTTCTGAGGTGGTGCTAAATAGATTTCAATTCCTAACCCTTCTAAATAGTTCAGAGTTATTGGGCTTATAAAGCTGCCTTCATTGTCCATGACCAAAGTCTTTGGTACAGTGAAATAGTGTTGAAGCTTTATCAATTTATCCCTGATATGCAGTACTGATTTATTTTTTATCCTGAAAAATTTTACAAATTTAGTGAATTTGTCAATGCACGAAATATATTTTTCACCGGACATTTCTATAATGTCGATATGCAGTATTTCTGTTGGATACGAAGGTATGGGTGTTGCCTGTAACTTGGGTTTTTGTGGATGCCGGTCGTACTTATTACATCCGCAAATTTCACATGATTTAGTATATTTTTTAATAAGTTTAGTCATTTGTGGAAAATAGTATTTTTCCAATATCTGGTCTTTATTTTCTCTACCATTGCGATGGGCTCTTTTGTGTTCTTGTTCTATTATTTTAAATTTGACATCTTCGTCTGCGATATCGGTAACTACTTTCTGTGTTATCCTGATACGAAATTGTGAGAAATTTTCTTGATATATTTGTTGAAGTAATGAAATGTATTTCTCTTGAATTTTAATTCCATTGATTATGTTTGGGTTTAGAACGCTTTTCAAGATTTTACTTAGGTTTTCTTTATCGTAAACTTCACATTTAATGAGATGTCTATGGAAGCTTGGATGAGGTTCTTCCTGTGTAATTTCCTCCTTTCCTTCTGTAAATATAACTTGATTTTTAAATACGTTAATTGGAGCTTCACAGTGAGGAATGAGCTTTGAGCTATCCTCTTCTGCGCTATGTTGTGTATTTTCATCTGTGGATGTTAGCGTATTAACTTCTATTGGCAGCCGTGATAGCGCATCGGCGACTACGTTTGTTTTTCCTGGTTTGTAAATTAGTTTATAATTATATTCTTCTATCCTTGCTTTCCACCTTTTTAGCTTGGCATTGTTATTACTGTTGCTTAGTGCAAACGTCAGTGGCTGGTGATCAGTAAGAATTTTTATTTCTTTAGCTCCATACAGGTAAGTCCTTAATTTGTCGAGGGACCATACTATGGCGAGCATTTCTTTCTCTATTGTCGAGTAATTCTCTTCGGTTTTATTGAGTGATCTAGAGATGTAAGTTATGGGTCTGTCTTGACCGATTATCCCTTGTGAAAGGACTGCTCCGATTGCAGTATTGGAAGCATCTGTCGTCAGAATAAAGGGATTGTTGAAGTCTGGGAATACCAGAATTTCAGAAGATGTAAGCAAATATTTTATGTCATTAAATGATTTCAAGCCCTCCTCTGTTAGTGAAATTTGTATCCGTTTGGATTGACTTGCTTTTATTTGAGCATTTTCACCTCTAGTTAAATTGGTAAGTGGCTTGACAATTTTTGCAAAGTCTTTTATAAATCTCCTATAATACGATGCTAAACCCAGGAAACCTTTTAATTCCTTAAGGTTAGCAGGTGTGGGAATTTTTTTAATGGCGGATATTTTGTCAGGATCTGGCAAAATACCTTCGCCGGTAACGATATGACCTTGAAAATTTACTTCTGTTCTAAACAATTTGGATTTTTCCAGATTGACTTTTAAATTTGATTTGTGCAAAAGCATGAACACCTCTTCAATATTTCGTAAGTGTTCCTCTTTAGTTTTTCCCATTATTATAATGTCATCGATATAAACGTAGCAGGCTTTTCCTATAAGCGTTTTGAGAACATCATTGATCATTCTCTGAAAAATGGAAGGGGCATTTTTAAGACCGAATGGCAACCTAGTAAATTCATATTTACCATTGGCTGTAGAAAAAGCTGTCTTTTCTATGTCCTTTTCCTTCATCCTGATTTGGTGGAATCCGGATGTAAGGTCGAGTGTAGTAAAATACTTACATTCGCCTAAGCTAGCGAGAGTGTTGTTTATATCAGGTATTGGATAGGAATCAGGTATAGTTATTGCATTTAGTCGTTTAGAATCAACAACTACTCTATACTTTTTTTCTCCTGATGGACCTGGTTTTTTTGGAACAATCCACAATGGGGAGTTATATGGACTCTTTGAAGGCCTTATTACACCATTGTTAAGAAGTTCTTTTATTTGTTTTTCTACTTCGCCCCGTAGGTTGGCTGGGTAAGGATATGATTTTGTATATATCGGTTCTTCACTTGTTGTTTCAATTTCTGCTAATACAGTTGTGTCGATTGTCCCACTGTCGGAGACTGGTCCGAAAAGTTCCGAATATTTATTTATCATTTCCTTAACTTCATGTTCATAGGGGTTTTCTTGAATATTATTTATTTGTTTAGAGATATTTTGTTTTAGTGGCAGTACCACATCCTTGAGGGTTATTGTGTCATTTTTCCTATTTATGATTGCTCCCAATTCTTTGAGGGTATCATCGCCAATGATGCCATCAAAGGATTTTAAATTGGGTAATGTAAAGAAATCAAAATTATTTGTAATACCTATACTTTTAAAAAATGGTCCACGTAGTTTATGGGTTATATTTACTTGACCTGTGGCTGAGTGAACCTTAAAAGGACACTCAAGTTTCATTGAATTTTTTGAAAGTTTTTCGGAGACAAAGTTTTTATTAGCTCCCGTATCTACAAGGAACTTCGCGATATCCCCGTTCTTTAAAGTTAGTTCTAAATAGGGTAGGGTAGACAGGCGTCTGTCATAAAATTTATTTCCTCGTCCTCTGTTTGGACATTAAATAGTTTTTGGGATTTCCTAGGGATATTTGAAGAATAATTGGATGGCCTTACTATAGGCGTATTGTTCGGTCGATTCATATAGTTTATTCTTCGTGAGTGTATTGAAGGATCCACCTCCATAGGGATTGGTGGTTTAGGATTGGTTGGTCTGGGCGGTGGCGGTGCTTGATTTTGAATGTTTTTATTATAGATTAAATTTTTTTTCGGCAGGGTTTAATACCCTTGGTACAAATATTGGTTTTGGATTCATTTGATGGTTTTGTATTTGATTAGAGCTACTTCCATTTTTTTTATATATTGAATAGTTTCTTAAGTTAATGTTTTGAATTTCAAGGCAGGAATCGTATGCTTCGGGTAGGTTGCTGGGGCGTTGAATGACTAGCATTCTAGACAATTCGCGTTTAGGCCTCTGATAAATATATCAATGGCTCGATTCCTATAGGTTGCCAGTAGAACATTATTTGCTTCTCTTGAATAATCATGACTCTTTATTTTGTTTATTATCAGGGATAGTTGGTGATTGACTCTTGCGTAGAATTGCTCTACGCTGAAGTGTTTTTGGGATAAGGTTCCTAGTTCGTGTTCTAGAGTCCTAAGGTCGCGTTTGTCTGCATAGTGTAGTGACAAACAATTTTTGATTGTTCCCCAATCATCGTTGAATATGTTGTAAGAGATTAAGGCCGTATCTGCAGGGCCTTTAATTTTCTGCCTAATATGTCGTAGGATGGCTCTATACAGTGGCTTTGTTCTGACTACTTCGTAGTCCTGTAAAATAGATTCTACATTGTGGATCAAGGAGATAAATTGAATCGGGTCTCCTTCGAATGTCGGTAGGTTCTTTACACTATCAGGCAATCTGCTAATTTCGGCTAGGTCTGCCTCTGTTAAGTGAATAAGGTTATTGGGGTTAGCGCTTTCGCTGTGTGGGTTGATTCTAGCTTCTAATTGATTTATTCTATTGCTTAATACCTTAGCTTGCTCGATTTGCGCGTTTATAGCGCCTGTCAAGTGTGTGATGGCTTCTTGTACTTGATCCATACTGAGGCTCACCAGTTTTTACAATTTTTTCTATTGCTAATTGTTATAATCTTGCTCTTATTACAATTTATTTTAAATTGCTTAATACATAAATTTGATTACAAAAAGGTGAATAACTTAATTTTAATTCTTACAACAGTATCGGGAGTATCAGCTTCTGCATCCTGATTTCGGGCGGTCCACTTGTTCCTTTTTGAGGTGTTTTACTCCGCTACTTGGGAGTGGATGACGTCACAGTTCAGGCTTTGATTGTTGTCTTGGTGGTTTTGCACTTTTGTCTACACAGTTGAATATGCTGCGAGAATAATTTTCTCAGTTGCACAGTTATTATTGTCGTATTAGAGTCACTTTGAGCACTTGGTGTTATGGCAGCTTTTCTACGTTGATTCCTTCTTGTTTAGGGGCAACAATAGTTTTTATTAATGCACAGTTTTGAGTCTCTTTGAGCACGTTTTTAGATAACAGCAGTTTTGTTAAGCTGCTTAGTTACTTACACGCGGATAACAGAAGTTTTATTAACGTGCGATTAGAGTTACTTTAAACACTTTGTTTAGATAACAGCAGTTTCCTAACGCTGTTTTTTTCTTTTTCTGCTCGCGGGCAACAACAATTTTATCAATGCGCGATTTAGAGTTTTCTAACGCTGCTTTTTTTCAACCGATATAGACAATTTAAATTTGAAGTCTCGGGCGCCAGTTAATAGTTGCCACCAAATAATTAAGACACGCTCATTTGAATTGTCAAGTTGAACTCCAAATTATTTTATTCAATACATTTCTTTTTATACAAAATTTTTGCTTATTACTATAAACTTACATATGTACGAATTCTTACTTACTAGTACTTAATTCTATATACTTTATAATGCTAACGTAAGCAATAATATAGCGAAACAGTAAACCTCAGTTTGTTCAAGAAACGGCTTACATTGCGGTGGCACGACTTCCGCTCTGGTTTAGTGCCGACGAAATGTGCTGTTGTTGTAATTTTTGGAATTTAACTTTATTGAGCAACATTCTCGTCAGTATACTCGTATTTTGCTAGCTACGACAACTTTGTTGTTGTATATTTCGTTAGCTATGCTACCTGTGATACCTGCTATGCTAGCTGTGATAACTTGTATATGCAAAAGTGTTCACATATTCAATTTTAACTTGAAAAATCTTCTTTATACTTTTTTATAGTTAATAAAGAAAAAAGAATCACTCGAAAGTACAAACAAAGAAAACGCTGTGAAACGCTAAAAAATTCTTCACTTTTGGTTTTTAAGGTGTGGCAACGCTAGTTTTCCTCGTAAATATAAACACTCTAAACTTTGCAGCCATAAATTTGATAAGTGATTTTAAATTACTAAATTTGGCTGAAAAATTACATAATGAAAGTGAAAAGTGAACTTATTTCAATATTAAGAGTGTATATTTAAATATAGTGAGTGAAAAACGTGAAAATATTCTGTGAAACATGGAGAAATAACACGTGTTGTTAGGGCAATTTTTGAATATTTAAACGTGAATATTTTTAAAAATATTAGCTATTTTTACATAATTTTTGGATATTCCTCCTCTGGAGAAGCCCCCCTAGCCGTACATAACCCATTTATACGGAAATTCGTTTTTTTGGCCCCTCCGCCAAAGTAATCGGAATCGTGCCCAGCGACCAATGCACTTTTAGCGATCACACGCACGACAGGGTTTATCGAGCCAAAAAAAAAGTAACTGGCGACTCAAAACATTCGCCTCAGACCTTTTGAAGAAGCCTTCAGACCATCTACACTTCCCGACAATCTGTTGTTGGCTAACAAAGCTGCTCGGTCGATTATGAGTTGTATTAAGAACGCATGCGACGCTTCAATGTCCAAGCTATCTCGACGCAAACACCGCCCCCCAGTATATTGGTGGATCGAGACAATCGCAAGATTACGTAAAGAATGCCAGCAAGCTAGACGCTCGTACCAAAGGTCCCGTGGTACATCTGAATACACCACCCTCCAAAAACATTTCAAGGACAAAAAAAAAATTGCTAAAACAGGCAAATAAAAAAAGTAAGCAGGAATGTTTACTTAAACTGTGCGACGATGCTGAGAATAACGCTTGGGGACTTGCTTAAAAAACGGTAATGGAAAAACTCCCCACTGACGGACAAATGCCAACCCCCCCCTTAATAATTGAGAGAATAGTTTCGGTACTTTTCCCTACCCGACCCCCACTCCATCACGAGATCGTGATAGTTCCACAAATACCGGATATACCGGCTGTTTCCAATGAAGAAGTCCGAGAAGCATGCAAACGATTATACCCATCCAAAGCCCCGGGAGGATGGAGTCATGTGTAGAAGTTCACGCAAGTGAGGAAAGTTCTCTGATCGCCATTCACTTGGGAGTGGCCAGAAACGATTCTTTTACATATGACTCAAGCAGCTCACGACTTCCGGTCTTTGACCAAGTATCCTCTGGGTAGCCTAAGAACATCCGTTTGAAGGCGAGCTAAAGTGAGAAGGCGAAATATCCCCTACTTAGGGTTGTGCGCTTGGTTTGGGACCCGCCACGTAAAAAACACCCACAATGAAAAAGCAAACACAGCCTCGGATGAGAGACCCCCTTTTGATGACGATCATGGCAAACGAAATAAGGACTATGATTTGAGGGCATGCACCTGGAATGTCCGGTCCCTTAATTGGGAAGGTGCCGCTGCCCAGCTGGTAGATGTCCTCGTAAAGATAAAGGCTGGCATCACCGCCGTCCAAGAAATGCGATGGACGGGACAAGGACAGAGACAAGTAGGTCCTTGTGACATTTACTACAGTGGCCACATAAAGGAGCGCAAGTTTGGTGTTGGATTCGTGGTGGGAGAGAGACTCCGTCGCCGAGTACTATCATTCACTCCGGAGAATGAACGTCTAGCCACAATCCGCATCAAAGCGAGGTTCTTCAACATATCGCTGATTTGCGCCCACGCCCCGACGGAAGACAAGGACGAGCTGACCAAAGATGCTTTTTATGAGCGCTTGGAGCGCACTTATGAGAGATGCCCCCGCCACGATGTCAAAATCGTGCTTGGCGACTTCAACGCCAGGGTGGGCAAAGAAGGTATCTTTGGCACAACGGTCGATAAATTCAGCCTCCACGAGGAAACATCTCCAAATGGGTTGAGGCTGATCGACTTCGCCGGGGCCCGAAATATGGTTATCTGTAGTACTAGATTCCAGCATAAGAAGATACATCAAGCTACCTGGCTGTCTCCGGATCGAAAAACCACCAACCAGATCGATCATGTTGTGATAGACGGAAGACACGTCTCCAGTGTTTTAGATGGGCGTGCGCTCCGGGGTCCTAACATCGACTCGGACCACTATCTTGTTGCAGCCAAGATTCGCACCCGCCTCTGTGCCGCAAAAAACGCACGCCAACAAACACAAGGAAGGTTCGACGTCGAGAAGCTGCAATCACAACAGAGCGCCGAACGATTTTCTACTCGGCTTGCACTCCTGCTCTCTGAGAGCACTCGTCAACAACTCGGTATAAGGGAACTGTGGGACGGCATTTCAAACTCTTTACGTACAGCTGCAACCGAATCCATTGGTTTTCGGAAAGTGCAAAAGAACAGCTGGTACGACGAGGAGTGCCGTGTCGCAGTGGAGAGAAAACAGGCTGCCTACCTCGCAACGTTACGATCGACCACAACACGTGCGGGATGGGATAGATTCCGAGAGTTGAAGAGGGAAGCGAGACGCATTTGCAGACAGAAGAAGAAAGAGGCCGAAATGCGTGAGTACGAAGAGCTCGATAAGCTGGCCGACAGGGGTAATGCTCGAAAATTCTACGAAAGGATGCGGCGACTTACAGAGGGTTTCAAGACCGGAGCATACTCGGATGAAAGCATGCCCAACGATTGGAATTTAAGTTTGCTATGCCCAATCCATAAAAAAGGAGACCCCACAATCTGCGCCAACTACCGCGGGATAAGCCTCCTCAACATCGCATACAAGGTTCTATCGAGCGTATTGTGTGAAAGATTAAAGCCCACCGTCAACAAACTGATTGGACCTTATCAGTGTGGCTTCAGACCTGGTAAATCAACAACCGACCAGATATTCACCATGCGCCAAATCTTGGAAAACACCCGTGAAAGGAGAATCGACACTCACCACCTATTCGTCGATTTCAAAGCTGCTTTCGACAGCACGAAAAGGAGCTGCCTTTATTCCGCGATGTCTGAATTTGGTATCCCCGCAAAACTAAAACGGCTGTGTAAACTGACGTTGAGCAACACCAAAAGCTCCGTCAGGATCGGGAAGGACCTCTCCGAGCCGTTCGATACCAAACGAGGTTTCAGACAAGGCGACTTCCTATCGTGCGACTTTTTCAATCTGCTGCTGGAGAAAATTATTAGAGCTGCAGAACTGAATCGAGCAGGTACAATCTTTTATAAGAGTGTACAGCTGCTGGCGTATGCCGATGATCTCAACACCCGCGCCGTTAGTTCTGCTTTCTCCAGACTGAACAAGGAAGCAACGCAAATGGGTCTGGCAGTGAACGAGGGCAAGACGAAATATCTCCTGTCATCAAACAAACAGTCGTCGCACTCGCGACTTGGCTCTCATGTCACTGTTGACAGTCATAACTTTGAAGTTGTAGATAATTTCGTCTATCTTGGAACCAGCGTAAACACCACCAACAATGTCAGCCTGGAAATCCAACGCAGGATTACTCTTGCCAACAGGTGCTACTTCGGACTGAGTAGGCAATTGAAAAGTAAAGTCCTCTCTCGACGAACAAAAACCAAACTCTATACCGGGGGAAGCAGAGGAAGAGGAAGACCTCCACTCTGGTGGAAGGACCAAGTGGAGAAGGACCTGGCCTCGCTTGGAATATCCAATTGGCGCTACGTACCGGAGAGAAGAAACGACTGGCGCGCTCTTGTTGACTCGGCTATAATCGCGTAAGCGGTGTCTACGCCAGTAAAGAAGAAGAAGAAAGCCCCGGGACCAGATGGAATTCCGAATGTTACACTAAAAACGGCGATTTCCAGAAATATAGACCCTTTTCGAACAATAAGGATAAGGAAGGATGTCCTTTAAGGAGCACTTAGCGTACACATGCGAAAAAGCTACAAAAGTGTGCAGAGCCTTGACCCGGTTAATGCTGAATACCTGTGGGTCCAAGCAAAATAGAAGACGACTATTAGCCGGCGTATTAAAGTCGGTCGCGTTGTTCGGCGTCCAGATATGGGGAAAAGCCCTCAAAATAAAATCTTATCGCCGTGGCCTTTTCACTATATATGCCACTCGCGCGCTGAGAGTATGCTCTGCATTGCGCACAGTATCGGAAGATGCTACCTTAATAATTTCGAGCCTACACCCTTTAGACCTCTTGGCCAAAGAAATTCAATGTCTTACAAATGACAGGTTAATGCATAATACACTAAAAGAAAATGCAAGGGCAGAGGCGGTGAATCACTGGGAAAAACGTTGGGAGGAAAACGAAAACGGGCGGTGGACATTCCGACTGATCCCCAACGTTGAACCATGGCTAAACAGACCGCACGGTGAGGTAGATTTCTACCTAACTCAAATCCTCAGAGGACGTGGCTGCTTCAAAGCATACTTGAAACGATTCGGATACGAAAATAACGACACATGCGATTATTGGGGAGGCGATACCGTCGAAAATGTAGAACACACATTCTCCTATTGCCCGAAATATAATCATGAGAGGCAACACACACAAAAATGCGTTCGGTGTAGACCCAACTCCTAATAACTTGGTAAACCAAATGGTCGAATCAGTAGAGAAGTGGCTGCTTGCGAAGTGGCAGCCAGGGTTATGAAATCCCAACGTGCTAGCGAACGGCGGCGGAAAAGAAAGCTGTTAAATGTAGCGAACAACCATGACCCAACCACACTAACATTGACGTGACGGGAAGAGCGGCGAACAATGTACAAGGGGGTCATCAGATCAACAGAGGTGGGGCCAAGTAAATGAAACTTGTAACTGACTGCATTTTGACTATCACGTACGCATGAGTGTCACACAACCATCCTCCCGTGTTAATATTTGACGGTGGTACCGGGGCGAACGGTACAGGACGGTAGGAGGTTTAGTTCGGATTAAAGTTCCACACTGACATGGGGTTCAGACTTTCGATGCTTCCTCCTCCTAAAAAACAAAAATATATTCCTAAATAAGTGCACATTGGCACACAAATAATGCTTACACAATCCTACACACACATATGCGTACACATGTAAAAACGTCACCCACAAAAATTACAAACATTGTTCAAAACAAGGCCGGAAGGATGTGCTTGCGTCCCACGAACTTAGTGTACAGCTGCAACACATCGTGTACTAACGTTATAACTGCGTTCTAAGCTACCGGAAGGTCGGCAGGTCGCGGATAGCCGGACGGCATGTAGTGGCAAGTTAGTTTAAACGTATAAGCAATCCCCGACGATGAGCGACAGGAGTGAAAGATGCGGTATAAAAGCTAGCAAATCCGTTGAAGCTCCTGTGACGGTGGCGAACCGACACCGCCTCTTAGAAATATGTGTCCCGAAACCTTAACAATGACTTCTCTGTTGCTAGTGTGAAAAGGGTGATGTGAGCTTGCTCTGCCGAGGTGTTAGCCACGTGGTTTGCCTGTAACCAGCCCCTTCGGGTTCTGGTCAAGAAGTGTGCAGTGGGCGTAGGATTAGTAGCCTGCGTTGCTCTCAGGGAACACCTAGTTCGGATATAGACCCCTTTAAACGTGCACCGAGGTTAGGTAGATCGCCCACAAACGCGCTGAGTGTCGAAAAGCCGACAAGGGTAAGATCGTCAACACCTGCCTTGCAAGATAGCACACCACAGGCTAAGCAAGCACTCTCATGTGTAGACTTCATGAGAGAACTAGGAGAAGAGATTAAGAAGCTAACGGAAATGATGTGGCCACCACAGCCAACATCATAATAGAACAGTTAAGAAAGAAGATTCTCTCCAGAAGTTGGGTGAAAATGTAACCCGAATTAGAAATACGGCCAAAGGTGAAATGCTGCTAGAGTGAAAAGATACGCAAAAGGAAAATTCAAGCGAGTTCACAGTTGAGATAGGTAAAGTTCTAAGAGAATCAGGCAAAAATTAAAGCACTTACTCACGAAACAACGATAAAGATTCGGGATCTAAACGAAATAACCTCTGAAGACGACATCTGCAGTGCTATACGTGCACAAATAAAGGAGCTAGCCGATATTGATAAAGCATCAAGAAAAAACATCAGAGCGGCGTATGCGAGCATGCAAACAGGCCGCCATATACAGAAAAAGGCAAGGCACGCACAGGAAACATGCATACTGGTGGAATGACGAAATTGAAGTCCTACGAAGCGAATGTCACAAAGCAAGGCGTCTCTGCCAAAGAGAGCGACAATCGACGAATTACGCAGTGCTACAGGAATTCTTTAAGAGGAAGCGAAGCGACCTCAAAAAAACTACCAAAAGTAGAAAGACCTGCTGCTTCAAAAAGCTGTGACAAAAATCCTAGGACACAAAGGCCAAGCTTCAACCTGTTCCAAACTACTAAAGACTAAAAGGAGCGTTCTTTCACAGCTTGCTCAAATATTTGATCCACTGGGTTGGCTCTCACCAATAACAATCATAGCAAAGCTATTCATTCAAAAACTTTAGATGCAGCAATCTAACTGGGATGAGCAGCTATCAGAAAGTCTACAATCAGAATGGTCGATCTTCCTACAAAATATAAAAGATGTTCGCCGACAAAACAAGTGCAACAATCACCGAAAGACGGAATCAGTGCAGCAGGTTACACAAAGATGCAAAATAAGAAAGGTAAAATCAAAGATACACAGTCGTCGGACGTAAAAGAAGAAACGCCGACAGAACAAAAATTTGAAGAAATAGTTACGAGCAAGCTATCGCTGATACAACACAGGAAGGCACATAGTCATCGTGAACGTTACTTAGTTTACGACCAAGACAGGATCGCAAGCTGTTGTCACTTTTCTAGCAATCACATTTGGCGTCCGGCAGAATGTTCAAAATTGAACATGTTAGTTTTCTTAAATAAGATAAGTTAAGACATTTGTAATATTTAAGATCATGAAAACATATACAGTCCACTAATTTTAGATAATCATTTCTTTCCATCAGCAATATGTTCAAATATCATTAAACATTAGGGGTATAACTTTTTGCATTTTTTTGAAAAAAAAAAAAAAATACATGGCATAACACGATGAGGAATAGTAAAAAAATGATAACTGCGTTTTTAGTTTTTCGATTTATTTCAAAAACTTCACGCAGAATTTAAATTGAAATTTCGTATGAAAATTTCATACATATGACTAGAAAAAACACCATATGAGATTATGTTCTTTTCTTTGTGTCTGTTTTGTTTTGCTCTTCTACCGTTATTCGTCGTATTTTTGCATATGACAAAAATAGATAACGGTAAATTTGAGTAAATGCTTTATGAATGATTGAAACTTCGTATAAGCGTCGCGCCAGTTGCCTTTATTTAGCTGTCGGTCTCTCATTCAGTGCGTGGCGGCTGGAGTGAAAGTGTCTTTTTTAATTAACAATGTCTTTTAAAAAAAGTGGTGCTGAAGTTTTAAAAAATTCAAAACAATGGGAAAACAATTTAATAACATTTGAAAAATCTAAGAATAAGAGAAGAGAAATCAATAACATTGAAAACCCCTTGAGTGAATTGTGTAAGATTCCAAAACAGACCGTGATTATAGGAAGGTATAATGAATTAGCAAAAACGGAGAAATTGAAAAAGAAAAGATGCCAGATTATTTCAAACGAAATGATTGCCTTGTGGTCGAAACTAAACATTCCGAGCATAACACGTATAGCTGCACAACGGAAGATAACAAAAGGATTATTCAACATTTTTAAAATTCCCGGATGGCAGAAATGTTACAATGGCGTTCAACAAATTATTTATTTAAAAGGTGTCTGGCTAGGAACTGAGGACAAAAAGTTGTATGAACTCCAAACAACTACAAATGGAGAAGTTGGGTACACGACAGCTAAAGCAGTTTGTGTGCATCCCTCCAAAGCTGCGCTTTTAAGAGAAAAGGTTCACAGCACCTCGTGTTTAAATAAAGTGGCGCTCAACACTTCAACATCATCAGCTGAATCTGTCGAGCAATCACATTCTCCACCTGTTGATGAATATAAAGCTCCTCTTCAAAGAAAAAGGAATGGGAAGTGTTCAACAAAAGCAGCAGTGACAATGGTAACAATGGAAGAAAGAAGTGCAGGCCGTGGTGTTAACAAATGAAGCTAAGGAAGTAAGAATAGCGGCAATGGTTCTTGAAAACGGGAAAAGTTTGTCAATTTTTGAAGGTTTCTATTTAATAATATATTTTTAGAGCATTAATTAACTTTCTATAACTTTTTTAAGGAATAAGGAATGTATTGGATAAATTTAACCTTTGGAATTCCATTAAAATGATTGTTAGTGACACAACAAACGTTAATACAGGGATTAAAAGTGGAGTTGTTCGTTTACTGCAGAATTGTTTTCAGGAAAAACATTTGTCCCCACCGCAGTATATTGGATGCCAACATCATGTATTAGATTTAATTTTGAAGCATGTAATGAATGAAGTACTAGGTGGAAAGTCGACATCGCCAAACATCAGTTATGACATATTTACCGAATTGATTATGAACTACGAAAACCTAAAACAAAACTACAAACAAAACGAAGAAAAGTTGATCTTAAGATCTATTAAATGGCGTGATGACATGCAATTTTTATATGAACTAGGGCAATATTTTAAATATTATGAAGTAAACAACAAGTTCCCATACATAAAATTTAGAGTTTTACCAGCGCTCAGCAACGCTCGATGGAATTCTAGAGCTATATTAGCGATTTTAACGTTCATACTAATACCGGAACACAGAATACAACTTTTGCCAATTTGCCAATTCATATGCAGCGCATGGTATGATGCTTGGTTCTCGGATCACCGTTTTCATAACAATGATTTTGAAATATTGGAAAAATCCGTCAAGCAATTCGAAACTGCGCATAAGTGTTTTCTTAAACACTGGGTAAAGGAAGATTCTGCCATTCTGAATTTAAAAAGATCTAATATTTGCGCTGAAAGAGCCATCAAAGTTATTCAGGAAATTTACCCTTTTTGTAAATCTGAATATAGTTTAAATCTTAAGTTTATCTCAAATAATATCAAAATGAATTAAATAATGAACTAAAACGTATATTTACTATAAAAATGTATTTGTCTTGTACTTAAATGAGTCTTATTGCTTCTAAATCAAAATTTGTCTTCTTCTTCTTCGCATATAACATATGAATTTTTTCAATTTAAATTCTGCGTTAAGTTTTTGAAATAAATCGAAAAACTAAAAACGCAGTTATCATTTTTTTACTATTCCTCATCGTGTTATGTCATGTAAAGTAGGTGTTACAAAAATAGACTACCCCTATTGAACATGCACACTTATCAGCAAAGCCAAAATTATACTAAATATAAATATCTACATTCATATATATAACGGGTGATTTTTTGAGGTTAGGATTTTCATGCATTAGTATTTGACAGATCACGTGGGATTTCAGACATGGTGTCAAAGAGAAAGATGCTCAGTATGCTTTGACATTTCATCATGAATAGACTTACTAACGAGCAACGCTTGCAAATCATTGAATTTTATTACCAAAATCAGTGTTCGGTTCGAAATGTGTTTATCGACAAATTTTGTTCAGCGATGAGGCTCATTTCTGGTTGAATGGCTACGTAAATAAGCAAAATTGCCGCATTTGGGGTGAAGAGCAACCAGAAGCCGTTCAAGAACTGCCCATGCATCCCGAAAAATGCACTGTTTGGTGTGGTTTGTACGCTGGTGGAATCATTGGACCGTATTTTTCAAAGATGCTGTTGGACGCAACGTTACGGTGAATGGCGATCGCTATCGTTCGATGCTAACAAACTTTTTGTTGCCAAAAATGGAAGAACTGAACTTGGTTGACATGTGGTTTCAACAAGATGGCGCTACATGCCACACAGCTCGCGATTCTATGGCCATTTTGAGGGAAAACTTCGGACAACAATTCATCTCAAGAAATGGACCCGTAAGTTGGCCACCAAGATCATGCGATTTAACGCCTTTAGACTATTTTTTGTGGGGCTACGTCAAGTCTAAAGTCTACAGAAATAAGCCAGCAACTATTCCAGCTTTGGAAGACAACATTTCCGAAGAAATTCGGGCTATTCCGGCCGAAATGCTCGAAAAAGTTGCCCAAAATTGGACTTTCCGAATGGACCACCTAAGACGCAGCCGCGGTCAACATTTAAATGAAATTATCTTCAAAAAGTAAATGTCATGAACCAATCTAACGTTTCAAATAAAGAACCGATGAGATTTTGCAAATTTTATGCGTTTTTTTTTTTAAAAAAAGTTATCAAGCTCTTAAAAAATCACCCTTTATAATGCATTTACATTACAATGCACATCTAATAATAATAACAAGAAAGGAAGGGCTAAGTTCGGGTGTCACCGAACATTTTATACTCTCGCATGATAAAGTGATAATCGAGATTTCATTATATTTCGCGGAAATAAAACGCTACAATTTCTCAATATTGTTCTGGCTGCGTCTGGTTTGCGTCACGTGCACATTTGCTCAATTGTGTTACAACATGGGTTGCGTTCAGGCGTGTGAGCATAGCTACGACCAAATAAACAACTTTCGAGCTTTTTAAATACCAGTAGCTCTATTTATCAATTAACAAACGTTTTCAAAAGTATTTTTTCATTTTATAGACGGTAAGTAGAATTAGAAAGATTGTTTTTTTGTGAAACTGTTTAACTGCGTATTTTTTTTTAGAAAAATGAAAAAAATTGCTGGCTCTATTAAAAAATATGTGCTTCAATGGTTGAATGAAGGACTCTCATATCGGCATTTGCAAATTTAGCTGAAATTTCATTTGGGTCAGTGAAAAATATTGCTAATTGTCATGAAATATCAGTACCAATACATCGATCTGGTCGGCTATCCGTTTTATATAACCACGATAGACGGACTATCAACCGTCTGGTGGCCTCGGGAGCAGTAAAATCTGGTACTGAGATTCAAAAGAACTGGAGAGGACTTACGGAAAACAAGTTTCTCGCATGACTGTACACCGCGAGTTGAAAAAACTAGGGTTTAAAGCCAGGCGCAAAATTAAAAAACCTTTGCTTACTAAACGTCATCAAGAACTACGTCTAAAATTTGCTGAAGCGCACCGAAACTGGACTCCAGAATAGTTGGCGAATGTATTCTGGACAGATGAAAGCAAGATTAATCTTCACGGTCAGACGAAATACATTACGTTTGGAAGAAGTCATCAAAGAATATTACCAGCTGCGATGTCATCCCAACGCTCAAATTTGGGGGCGGAAAAGTTCTTTTTGGGGGTAGCTTTTGTAAAAGTGGTGTTGGGGTCCTAATTTTAAACGAAGGAAATATGGACGCGAATATGTATGTATATACATAGATATACTAAGGCAAGGGTATTTTTCTTCGTTGAAGAAATTGGGTCTGGACAGTAGCAAAATCGTACTGATGTACGACAACGACCCCAAGCACAAAGCTAAGAAGACTATGGGTAATCTTAGAAGTCAACGAATTGAAACTTTGGAATGGCACCCTCAAAGTCCCGATATTAATCCTATCGAGAATCTGTGGTTTGTTTAAAAAAAAGGGTATACAATTATGCCAGTCCATCGAAAACAAAGGCGGAATTATTTACTAGATGTGTAGAAGTATGGAACTCAAAAACTAAAAAAGAATGTGAAGATTTAGTCAATAGCGTTCCCAAGCGGATT
The DNA here is from genome assembly GCF_023373825.1 of Bactrocera dorsalis. NCBI lineage: Eukaryota > Metazoa > Arthropoda > Insecta > Diptera > Tephritidae > Bactrocera > Bactrocera dorsalis. Next base: position 68,645,456 of record NC_064303.1, on the reverse strand, counting down.
GAAGCGGTGATTGCGGCCAAAGGAGGCTATACTAAATAATAACTGAATAAATTTGTTACTCTTTTGTTGTTTTATATTATAGACGGACTGTAGAATGTATTTGAAAAAAACTGTAATTCAATTCGCCCAAATTAAATAAAAAAATTTTGTAAGAATCGACATTCGTGATTTTATTTGCTCAATTGTGTTACATGCTGTAATATGCTGCACGCATATGGGGGATAGCGCTGCAGCAGAAAACATAAGGAGAAAAGGCAAAATCAATAGTACGACTGAATGCAATCAGAGTTGCATGTGCAACTCGCTCTGTATCACATCAGGAGGCTGGAGTCATATCAGGTCTCATGCCACCAGACATAATGGCCATCGAAATTAAGCGAGTATTCGACAAAACGAAAAGCACTGACGCTCGATTAACGAATGAAGAGAGAAAGCAGGAAAGACTAAGGAGCCTAAACGAACGGCAGAAACGATGGGACGAAGCAACTACGGGGAGATGGCTGCACAGGCTTATTAGAAGCATACAACCATGGATAGAACGGAAACACAGGGAAACTGATTTCTACCTTACGCAGTTTCTTTCAGGTCACGGATGTTATAGAGAATATCTATATAAATACGGACATGACGACGAAACAAATTGCTCCTTCTGCAGCAACAGCACTGAAAATGCATTACATATCTTCTTTTCCTGCTCAAAATATGAAAAAATACTAGAAATATAGAATGTGAGAAACCAGTGGTTCCCAAACTTATTTTGTCTACCGTCCACTTTGGGAATAAATATTTTTTAGCGCCCCCATTTTTTCACCTATTTAAAAACCACTATAACTTCAAATTAATTATTGTGACTTATATATGTATATTAACGGAGAATTCTAAACGAAACTTTTACTATAACCAGCAACTTGACACCTGAGCGCAGTAGGTAACATACAACGGCGCTTAGGTCTCAAGTTAACTCTTACGGGCTACACCTGCCAATAAGAATGATTATTGAAACACAATTTTATAGTATTAAAACAGAGAATCTTTTATTAAAAATAAAACTAAAATAATCGATCCATATATAAAAACTAATGTGAAGGATGAATCTGATGCTGTTTAATAAGTTTGTTAATATCAGGTTCCAATTTACTCAAGAACAGTCGCAAGTCGCCACGTTCGGTAACAAGTAAACGATTTCTATTTTTAGTAAGCAGTGTTGTCACAGCACTAAATCCACGTTCACACAAATATGACGATGGGAATGCTATCAAGAATCGTTGAACGATTGACCACAATCCAGTTAAAGTACATTTGTTATTATAGGTAAGGAAAAAAAGTACTTACTATCAAAATAAAGTATAATTTATTTTTCCTTATTATTATATTTAAAAACATATTTTTTATTGCTTTTTGCAATTTGTATCAAATTAGCATCTTTTCTGAACAATTGCACAGCATCTTTACATTCTATGTTTAAATTAAAATAAATAAGTAATTCATTTTTTATCAAATTCAGAGACGCTTTGTTTCTTTCGTCTCGCCATTTGCTATTCATCACAGAAAAAACTCTCTCTGTGAATGCTGACGTGCCGGGAATCAGTGACTGGTAGTTGGCACCACATAATTGAAAATTCATTGGTTTTTTTATTTAGATCAATAGTAGGACCTTTGTAGATCATTGTAATACAATTAAAAAATTTTGTAGACCCTTCCTTACTTTTTAATTAATTAAATAAAATAATGATGGGAAGTTAGCACCCCACCCCACTAATTTTCATTTGTAGACCGAAATAATATTAACCAATGGAAAGCAAATCGTTTGTAGATAATAAATACCTTGGTTTCATTCTTTTACACGTAATTATTCATTATATTTTAATTAATTTAAAAAAAGGTCTATGGTATTTCACTATGTATTTCAATCGTACAATGTATACGTGATGCTCCCATACCATAAAAGTTCAATATCGAAAAAGATAGTGTGGGCACACAGATATGGCAACTCTGTTTTGTCAGTTATTCATTCTCTGTACATTCTTGGAATTTCAATTTCCACTGAATTCCTTTTTCTTAGTTTTGAATTTTTAGAAGCGTCACTCTTTGTCTAGACGCCATTAAGAATAGAAGTGCTTATTAAATAAATATTTGTATCGTTTTAATAATTGTGGTGTTTCACAACGCCACAATAGTAAGTTCGCTCAAAACTGACCGACACTTGTCGAATATATCGATAAAGTAGATTGATTCACATCATTATTGAGGTTTATCAGGCTGGTTTTCGATTTGGAGTTTTGATTAAAGGTAATTGAAATCAATAACTATATAATAAGTGATTTGTTAACGGTAGGAATTTTGAATTGAGCATATTCTCAAAGCTTGGCGACTTTTTAATTTTGTATTACCAATTTTTTGAATAAATTTTCTTTTAGGCTACATCAACAATGGCACCTCATGCTAAAGTAGCTGTTGAGGATGTCGTAGCAGTTATTAAAAAGCATATTGACCATTTTAAAGAGAGAAGTAATTTTCTAATTTCTTCGCATATAATATGGAAAACCATGAGCAAGGAGTTGAAAAATAAATGGACACCATATAAAGTATATGTGAATGTCATTAATAATAGGAGAGAGGTACTTGCTATTGCCTGTGATGAATTGGGAATTCCTTTTCGTGAAGAGGTGAAAAATGTTTCACTTCACAAATCAACGTTCGAAGACTCAGTGACTGATCCCTTTAATGAGTCGTTTGAACTGCATGAGGAAAGTGCGGATTTAGATGAATTCAAAGTGCTCGTCACTGCAGCTGAATGGATGAGCATACAAGGAGATGAAAAAACTTATAATGATGGACGAACTTATACTACTCCCCGTTCAGGTATCAGAGATCAGTAAAAATATTACTCTTTAAACTATTAATGGCTTTTTCAAAATTCAATTATTTTTATGACAATATTAATGCCGAATAATGTTTTGAAAAAACATTGTGATGATATATAATTAATTATTGGAATTATTTATTTCCTGACCTCCCTTAGGTACATGGACAGATGAACTTTTCGAGATCATTCAACGTCAAACTAATCTCCCATGCTGCTTCAATTTCAACAAGCACAAAATTTCACGATCGGGCACAGCTACTCTTTATCTGATCGTCACTGGTCACTGTGCTAGCAAACAATGCAATAATCCTTTATATTGTTATCTGGATGAAGAACCCGAAGAAGGAGATTTTTTTATGACTATTAGGATTATTGTAGGTAAAATTATTATTTCTAGGTAAAAAATAATCCTTGAATTTTCATTGTAGACCTAATTGTTCTTTAAATACTAATAAATTAATGATATCAATGACAATGTGTCCATCTGCGCATGTGTGGATCAATCCATGGATCAATCTGGCCGTACTTTTCTTCATTTTCGACATTCGTTAAGAAAATTCAAATGAATTAGAATTCATCATTCGATTAATTGATGAAGGTAACTAGTTACACTCTCATGTAATTAGGAAAGAATAGATTTAGGGACAAGCAAATGTGTATCGGAATGTAACATTATTTATGTAAAGGAGATTCTAAAAATGAGATATTTGAACGTCTTAAAAATTGATATTTCATTCTGATTTGACATTCGCTTGATTTTGGATTTATTTCTCTTTAATTACGTGCGATCGTTAATTACCTTTTAATAAGTGACTTTTCATTGAGTTTTTTTTCAACGGGCATCGCTAATGAGGGTACAAAGTTAATTGTTTTATACCAACTTTGAAATTTTGGTATATTCCATTACGAAAGACAATTTAATTTTGGATTGGAACACTTGTATTTTCTATTTCATATTTTCGTTTAAACCAATTATTTTTCGATAATTTCAACTTGGTTGTTTTAAAAACTATTCATATAGAAGATGCATTTTAAAGTAATTGTTATTTTTTTACATTTTCCTTTGATAATTTTGAATACGTCCTGTCTGACTCTAATAATGATTAACAGGAGTTAAACCATCTCACATCGTAATAAGAGTTAACATCAATTAACCGTCTTCAACTAAGATTATTAAACTAATATATATTTGGGTTAATCTTGCAGTACGTAAATAAGTCCGGAAGGACGAATTTGTTCACAGCCAACTATTGTTTTATTTACTTTGTGATAACCATCGTACAATAACCAATTTTGTAGCGCTGAACAGTAGGCAACATATCGATCTCCGAGACGACTAATTATTCCAGCTAATCTGTTGGAAAAGAATTGTTAGAATATTATTGTTTGTTAATTAGGAACGAATTGTATGAGATTCGTAGGCGGAATGAAACAATGTAAAATAAAACGTAACTGATAAGACTGAGTTGCGTAAGTAAATTTATATACTCTACCTGTAATTGAATTCTCGGCATATCACTGTAGATATTTCGTCGATCAGGCACATTGAAGATTGAGAGATGTCAATGAAGAGATGAAAATTCGACGAAGTGGTCACTACACATTTTCCTGGACATGATTCCTTTATACATCGAACTTTCTTCAAGTATTTATAGAAATGTAGAGCTTTCTGCAAGTCAATGCATTTTTGGGAACGGTTGAAGAAATTAGGACACAGTACTGCGATATTTTAAACGTATTCTCCGCAAATATTACAGTTATACAGCTTCTGTTCACTGGGTACACTGTCAAAACATGCTTTCCAAACTTTAGCATATGTACCACTAGTAGTTAAATCAATTGTCGATATTTCTGAATCGATGCTGGGGCTGATATGATAAATTTGTGTCTCAACGAAAGAAGGTGAGACAAGAACTCGGTGCTCATTTGTTGATTGCAGATTTTCATTATCCACTAGCTGAGCAATTAATTTTAATGGGTCATTTTCGGTGGTGGCATATCTCATTAATGTCAAATAATTGGTATTACATTCAGCTGCATACCATAAAACGTGTATTATCGAATCAAGACAAGAATTTTTCCGGACATGTATCACATCCCCCTTAATTGCAATTGCGCTTTGAGAGTCACCGTTTTGATGTAGCTTTACTTCACGATCATCACATTTTTTTTCTTTAAAAACATCTGTATAAAAGTTTTTAGTATCGATACAATACAATGAAGAATTTTCTTTATTCCTCCAGTTGTCTCGAGAATTTGTGTCAGGGTCCTCATCTGGGGTAACATAATGGAATTCTTTCTGTGATGAATCAGCTTTGATGGGTCCTGTGAATGTACTATAGTTTTCCTCATTCAGCTGAACATAAACTGCTGCTTCTGGTGTTACTCGTGTTGTAGAATGACAAAATTTAATTTTTGATTGTTGATCATCGTGTAGCTCCCAACGAACCATTCCTCTGAAACAATATGCAGTAAAATGTTCGGATTCATAGTGAATTACACCTGCCAATCGATAAATTGTGGCGTTTAACTCCAATGTCGTGGGAAACTCCTTCAGTCGACAACGTTTCCCAGATTTGTAGCTCAAATCCGGACGAACATTCAACTCCACGAACACTTGATTTGAATATACAGTGTTAACACTGCATTGCATTTCACATGATGAATTAATACAAGAGTAGCGTTTATGCTCGTTAAAAGCCTGGAGATTCTTAAGAGCTTCAAATCCATTCGGCTCCCTGAAATTTTTATGGTTAATATATAAAAGTGGTACTGGTACTGTGTATTCACCACAATTGAGGCACGTATAGTGACGTAATGCCGAAGGTTTTGATTGGAAACATTTTTTAACAATAGACGACAAATAATCTTTCAAATCGACGATATAAGATTTCAGTGCTTTGATCACGCCAATACACTCTTTACTTGGAAATAACTCTGTTAGTAATTTCACTCTGTCATTTTCTATGCGTTGAGATGGTCCATTTTTTACAAAATCAGAAATAAACTTCAAGGTTGGATTCTCTGAATTTATCATCTCCTGATTGTAATTTTCGTCGTCCATAGCTGCCGTGCTTAAAATTTGAATAATCGAATCGAAACCACAAGTGTTGATTGCGAAATGATGATTCGTGTTACTCAAAGTAGGCTTTTTCACAAAATTGCCATTACGCAACAGCCAGGATTTATGGGAATGACCAGCGAGATTATTGCGGCGTCCTATATCGGGTTGAGGTTGAGAGTAGACGCCCGTCACGTTTGCAATCAATTTTCTATGCCACTTGCTTCGATTAGTATCATCAGTATCAAAATCCGAGTTCTACAATGGATCAATCGTCGAAGATTGAAAGCTAATATTCGAGATTAACTCCTCAGGCATTGGGGAGTTATTATCATTGGCAGAATCTTGTGATTCTCCATCATAATTAGCATCTGGAACATCAGAGATATCACCTTCAGGTGACGGGGCTCTTTTGAAATTTAAAGACTCACCCTCTGGACTTCGATTTTTCTTTGCCAGAGGACTCGGGCAAGGGCCTTCGTTTTCGCGAGATACTTTTAATTTCGAATGAATTTCGATTGCACTCGATGAGGCGTCGTCTAGAAGAATTTTAACGAGTTTATCTGCTCTAATTAACCCAGAAAAATTTTTCAATACATGGTTTTTTATATTAGAAAAGTGACCTTCTGAATAACTGGAAGTAGCACGACCTCGTATATATGGCAATGGCACTGCACTCCATAGACAAAATTCTGTTGCTAGGGGCATGAATCTAATTAGGAAATCATTAAAATAGAAAGAATTAGGTTCGCAGCCTTCAATTGATACTTTTTTCGAATCTTCTAAAATTTTTGTTATCCATGCCTTCACACGGCTTTGCTCGTGAAATTGTTTTTCTTTAATACTCTCATCATACAAAGTCTCTTCACCCTGCCACTGCTTATCGTCAACTTTAGTGTTATAGCCATGGTCAGCGATTTTTTTTTTTCCAATGTTTTCCGACTTTCCAATACAGAAATCCCATTCTTAAGCCTCGTGTCTTGGTGTTCATGCCCAGCAACAATACATGTCAGACGGAAAATATTCTCAAACTCATACGGAGACTGACTGTCAATCATTAGTGAAAAACAGAGCATGAAAAAATGTCTAACTTTGGAAAATTTCATTTGTTGGAAACAAATCCATCGACGCACCATGCTCATCAAATGAGCAACATCTAATCGTATAAACGTAAAAATTTCCGGACGATGTTTGAATTCTTCATGTTCACTGGCTATTAGAAAACAAGTTTCATTGTAAGTTTTCACAGTTTGAAAATTAAATCCTAAGCATAATCCGTTCATTAATGCCCGGGACGAGTCACAAACTACTTGCTTTGGTTTCAAAGCTCCATTGTCCTGCCAATCTTTAATAAACTTCCAAATTATCCCTGTGTCTTGAGATTCAGTCAGCATATCATGCACAGACACAATTACGCCGTCATAGTGGATTACAATTGAATACAAAAATATGTGTCCTAACAAAGTCTTATTTGGCCGTTCTATTTTCCGAACAAGGCTACCAGTCCCATCAACAGATATTGAAGAATAATCCCTCGTTATTTTACGATATTGATTATATGCATGAAGCTGTTGATGTGTGCTGAAGATGACCAAAAATTTATTTGAAATGACATTGTGGATGGATCCTTGGTATTTCCCATATCTCATCATTTCTAAATTTTCCACAACGTTTTTTTTGCCTGCTTCAATTTCGTATAAATTATTGGAAAATTCTTTTTTTGCCTGACGAACAGCTTCTGTTTTCGGAACTTGAGGAGGCAGACGACCACCAAATTTAGTTTTTTCCTTCATTTGTACTTTCATGTAATTCCGGCAGCCTTTGTAAAACGCCTCTTCTCCCACCTTCTTTCGACGTTCACCGCGTAATTGCCGCTTTACGTCCTCATGTTTAGTACTGAGAGTAGTTTGTGTCCTAATAGTCATAAAAACATCTCCTTCTTCGGGTTCTTCATCCAGATAACAATATAAAGGATTATTGCATTGTTTGCTAGCACAGTGACCAGTGACGATCAGATAATGAGTAGCTGTGCCCGATCGTGAAATTTTGTGCTTGTCGAAATTGAAGCAGCGTGGGAGATTAGTTTGACGTTGAATGATCTCGAAAAGTTCATCTGTCCATGTACCTAAGGGAGGTCAGGAAATAAATAATTCCAATAATTAATTATATATCATCACAATGTTTTTTCAAAACATCATTCGGCATTAATATTAATATAATTACAGACGGACAGTCACCTTGATTTAAACTGATCTAGTCATCCGGATCATTTATGTATATACATATATGTGGGGAATGAAACACCACAATTATTAAAATCTAAAACTATTTATTGTAATAACGCTTGTATTCTCGTTGGTGTCTAGACAAAGAGTGACGCTTCTTAAAACTATAAATTAAGAATTCAGTGTAAGCTGAAATTCCAAGAATGTGCAGAGAATGAATAACTGACAAAACAGAGTTGCCACATCTGTGTGCCCACAGTACTCCCCCCAAATAAAGTCCTGGTGGACTTTTTTAAGGTTGAGTTCCTTATTAGATCCTAGTCCGGGTGCTTGGTGCAGTTAGGCTGGTTGATGTATGTAGCGAATTCATTTGCTTGGTAAGAGTACGGCTGTGCGGCGTACTGTTGTCACTGGCCAATTGGTATGGTTAAGTGGTTGTTGCGAATTTATTTGCTCGGTGAGAGTACGGCTGTGCGGCGTACTGTTGTCACTGGCCAATTGGTATGATTAAGTCGTTGTTGTGCAGTTCTCGGTTAGGGCTATGGCGGTTGCATAGGAGCCTAAACGTGCGAGACTGGGTTAGGGTCTACAAGCGACCGATTGGATGTTTGTGCAGTTCTCGGTTAGGACTATGACGGTTGCAGAGGCGTGCGAGACTGAGTTGAGCGCCTTATCCCTGTAGGTTCCGACTTTGCTACCGTTTGCAGCTTGCAGTCGAAAAGGAGTTACTATTTTGAGTTTACGAGAAAGCGGAGTTGCCGAAATCCGTGCCATTGTCGACGAGGAATTTCGTACTCGATGTGCGGTCGTAAATGAATAGTTGGCGATGTGTTTCATAGCGCGTAGCGTAGCGCAGCGGCCGGTTGGCAACCTGCGCGAGGGTTGATTGTGGCGTTGTGCACTTGATAGTGTTGCATGTAGCATGGAGGCGGCGACTGATGCAAAGTGCGTTGAGCCGAATTCACGTTGACATGTACTGCAGTGATTGTAGCGTCGTTTTTGGTTGTGCGTGTTGCATGATGACGGTTTGTAGTACCTGCGACAATTGATATGTGGCCGGAGGTTGTGATATTGGTTGATGAAGAGGTCAGAAGTTGGGTAGTTCGTACATCAGGATATGGAGGAACTGTTGCTAGCAAAATGATGATGATGATTGCTGCTGCTACAAAGTTTGCGGCAGTGGTGGTGGTGGTTGCTGTTGCTGCTGGTAGATAAGCGGTGCTGTACTTATGTGCGTTGCTCCAGCGACAGGTCCTGTTGAAAAGATAGTGATTTAAGTTAAATATATGTAGGTGATGTTGAATTGGCAACTGCAGTTGTAGCGTCCGTTGTTGCTATTACTGCGCTGTTTTTGGGATGGTGCTGTTGCACCTGCGATTGCAGTTGCATTTGTACGTGTTGGTTTTGCTGTTGTTGTTGATGGTTGTAGCCATGTTGTTGCGCTGTACCAGCGAAATGCGGCGACATACAGGTGGCGGTGGCTGTCAAATTGGTCTGATACAAATCGCTGGCGCTAATGTAGTAGGTGGTGGTGGCATCGTTGGCGGCTGACGCCTGAATGATGGCTGGCGAGAGGTCCGTAAGATCGGTACTGGACGCCCATTGGATATCTTGTCCGATGTCGAGACCGTAGGCGTACAGGTGGCGTATTGCGATGGCCGTTTGTGCCAGGTGCAGTTGCGCGGCCTCGTAAGCGCAACTGGGCGGCAAGGTGATGTAGTGTTGATACACTGTATATTGTACCAACTATGGTGTGCTATTCAGTCATAGGGGTCACCAATTATGTGGCGTTGTGAAACACCACAATTATTAAAACGATACAAATATTTATTTAATAAGCACTTCTATTCTTAATGGCGTCTAGACAAAGAGTGACGCTTCTAAAAATTCAAAACTAAGAAAAAGGAATTCAGTGGAAATTGAAATTCCAAGAATGTACAGAGAATGAATAACTGACAAAACAGAGTTGCCATATCTGTGTGCCCACACTATCTTTTTCGATATTGAACTTTTACGGTATGGGAGCATCACGTATACATTGTACGATTGAAATACATAGTGAAATACCATAGACCTTTTTTTAAATTAATTAAAATATAATGCATAATTACGTGTAAAAGAATGAAACCAAGGTATTTATTATATACAAACGATTTGCTTTCCATTGGTTAATATTATTTCGGTCTACAAATGAAAATTAGTGGGGTGGGGTGCTAACTTCCCATCATTATTTTATTTAATTAATTAAAAAATAATGAAGGGTCTACACAATTTTTTAATTGTATTACAATGATCTACAAAGGTCCTACTATTGATCTAAATAAAAAAACCAATGAATTTTCAATTATGTGGTGCCAAATACCAGTCACCCCGGGAATCGACAATAAAAATGAAATTACCTTATACAAGTTTAAAAAATTGTCATCACTCATATTAAATACCTGCTGCCATTTTTGTGCAGTTGATAGCTCTGCAAAACCCTTAGAAGTACATAATTGATTATAAACTTGGTTTAATAAAGCGATTTCTCCATAAAGATCATCCATATCCACATTAAGTTTTTGCAGATTTAAATTTTCAATTATGTTTACAATATTGTCAAATTCTATATTATTCTTATGTTACTCAGTGTAAATAACCAGTTCGTGTTATTAAAATCAAACCATTTATTCAGGTACACTAGGGATTCGTCAATAAATAATAAAAAATCCCCTTGAATTTTTCTAGTCAGTTCCGGTGAAGATAACAGTTTAATTTTTTTGCCTATTTCATAGCCAAAAAACAGATCTAGTTTTCTTTGTGTTAATTGATATCTAATCTAGTAAGCTATGAGCAATGTGGAGTCTCCACAGGCAATGGGCACGGCAATGCAGCTGGTATTCTATATATTCTATCCTGTCGAGATGCCCCGTAATTGTACAAAACGAGTGCTTGAGTGATGTGGCGTCGACGAGTGGCAACATCGATTCAGCACTAAATCACCAATCTATAAATTTCGTTTAACAAATTCATCGACTAAACTTTTCAAAATCTCAAAGAAATCAAATAATGCGAAATAAAGTATTTTTGTGAACTTTATTGTTCTCATAAAGTATAGAGTACAATTACCTGATATAACGTAAAATACTTTATAATAAAGTACGGGTGGCAAGCCTATCCAGGGTATAATTGCGAGATCGGTTTTTGTAGCCAAAATTCTTGGTAACCATTTTTGAACTTGATTTTTATTTCCTTGTTTGTTGTCAATTCTATAAGTTCTTCTTCCAGCTGAGGTGACATTGCTGTGTTGACATTTGAAAACGGATCCAACACCCATTCTGGTATTTCCAAGTTCAAAATGTTCTGGTATCGTTCGGTGAAGTCAATGTGGAGGTTTTCCAAATGTTGGCAGTAGGCAAACAATTCGTTGTTACTGCATGATACTGATAAATTTGGAAAATTGTGAAACTCACGTCTGCCCAGATTCTTTTTGTGTAGAAGCAAATTTAGTTTATTGCCTTGCAGTTGGAGATTCATGTCGTTGAACAATTTATACAGGTCTGTCATGTAAGCTATATCATTCTTTGACGTTATGAGCTTGCCTTGAAATTCTGTATCTTTAGTTTAGAAGAACTCTATAACAGAGTCAAACTGGTTGTAGAATCGAGTCAGACAATTGCCTCTTGATAGCCAACGAACTTCAGTATGAAACAACAAACGATTGAAATCCTCGTAACACAAAGCTGATGAAATAATCTATCATTCAAAGAGCTGTTGCAAATTTTATTGACTGCTTTGATGACACGTTGCAGTGATTGAAATAGTTTTTCACTTAAGTTTCTAGCAACTAAATGTTGTCTATGAATAACGCAATGTACACCAAGGACATCTGAAATTTTATTTTTTAAGTGCGCTATTAAGCCTTTATGGCACCCTATCATAGCCGGAGCGCCATCCGTAGCAATTGAAATAATATTTTTCAAAGGAATCTCTTTCTCATCGCAAAACTTCTCCAATATATTGAATATGGTTTCGCCTTTTGTATCGGTCTCTAAATTTCTAGCAAATAATAGTTCTTCACATATTTTCTCATCTTTAATAAACCTCACGTAAGACAACAACAATGCTTCATTAGTTGGTAAAGTGAACTCATCGAGCTGAATTGAGAATTGGCTTGTCCCCAGGTGATCGCACAATGATTCTTCAATGTTTTCAGCCATTTCATCAATTCGTCTTTGCACAGAATTATTAATCAAAGGAATTTTTTGGATAATATCTGCGGCCGGTTTATGAAGCACGGTAGTTATTACTTCATTTATTGCTGGCAATATTAACTCTTCTCCGATGTTATGTGGTTTGCCTTTTTGAGCAATTAACAAAGAGATATTGTACGAAGGTCGAAGTCCGTCGTAATGCATAAACTCGTTTATCTCATTCGACGCTCAATCGTACACAACAAGTCCGAACAAGTATTCAATGAACCAGTCGATAGGACAGATATATGAACTACGCGGAGAGAAATATAGAACCGAGTATGAGCAATCTTTTAATTCATATTAGTTGATGTTCACATGTTGTTGTTGAGAGTCGAGAGCTCATGTAGTCGTTGTCTAAGAGGCCTCCTAGCTAAATAAAATTACAAATAACCCCCCCAGGCCTCTACACAACGCCCCCATTTTCTTTCTGGGTCTCTTACCACCCCCCTTGACACCTGCAGCGCCCACAAGGGGCGTTATCGCCCACTTTGGGAAACACTGTTTTAAATGATAAGAGTTGTGATTTACATATATTATTATTGTAATAAGTATATTATGTTTTTAGGATATTACGATAATATATCATATACATATATAGCATATATACATGCATACGAAATTATATAATATTATCAAAAAAAAGAAATATTTAAAAAGTAGCTTTTATTTGGACATTAACTACAAATATTACCATGAAAATAGCATAATTTAATAAAAATTGATCGATTTTGCATGAATTCACAAAAATTCGCAAAATTATATTCATATCAGTTGATACGATAACATGTAAACGTATAAAAATATAAGCCAAAAGGCCAACATGGGTCTGTAAAAGCAATGTATAATTCTGAGCATAATTTTCATTGAATGCTCAGCTCTGTTCGCTCATCACTGTTAAAATTTCTCCTTCTAGGCCAAAAGTGGTGAAATCCACTAATAGGATTTTGTTAGCTCTTGACAGTTCACACGCCTGTCCGCAATTGAACCTTCTCTATATTATACGTTCTCTGCTGGATACTAAGCTTAATACTATAAAAATTGCCCCTATTTATATTCACCAGTACAGTTCAATTTTTATATTTTTCTGAGTTGGTATAAAACAATCGATTGAGGTATGTATTATATATTTTATTGTTAGAGTTCTGAACTTGTCCCAAAAAAATGGTAAATCAATTAATCTATCCTTTGAGTCTGGAATGATCATCCGAAAATTTTAACTTTAAAATGTTAGCTAAAAAATAGACATTAAAAGAAAATATAATAATAAAAAAACGTGAAGATTGAGAGAAATATTGAAATCTAAGGCACGACTTCGATTACTTTGGCAGAGGGGTAAAAAACAAGAATTTGCGTATAAATGGGGTATGTGGGGATAGGGGAGCTTCTCCTGAGGAGGAATATGCAAAAATAATGTTTCTAACACTTAAGTTTAAGTAACATGCTAAGCTTTTCAAAGATTCTGTTCATATATGTAGTATGTCTGTACATTTGTATATATGAATAAGTCAACAATATGATGACTTGTCTACAAAACAGAAAAACTTGGACCCAATTATTTAGAAAGTTTGTACAGAAAGAGTACAAAGAAGACCATAAAATGAATCTCAACCAAATACGAAATAAAATAGTTATTTACCTTCTTAGAAAAAGTTTTGGAGTCGGTCCAAAATGTCTATTTTACAATGAACGTAGCATACAGATGCCACTTTAATGGGTAGGGGAGCTAAATAATATCATATATACCTACTTAAATATCTGGAACTAGTCTCTCAGTTTTTGAGACATCGCTCCGAATTTTTGCAAAAGTCCATTTCTAAAGAACAACTTTTTCAGAACGACCGAAAGCGAATCACTACAGCATATTTTTGTCTTACAAAATTAACGATAAAATTAAGAGTAGCTGCTAGCTATCAGGAAGAAAAAAACTGACTCTCATAAAGAGCGAAATAACGAAAAAGTATAAAAAAACTAGCAGGAAAATATCAAAATGTGTTCAAAAATCACTTCAATTAATTTAAAATAGTTTTTTTCACAGTTCAAAGTAATTAAAATAAAATAAAAAATCAAAGAAAATTCGTCAAATTTTTCTTGGTTACACATGTTTTTAACAGCTGTTTCATCATAAAGCTTAGTATCCAGCTCTCAAGTAATGTAAAAACTTCATATAAAAAAACGCTTAAGAAACGGTCAAGAAACTTTCCTGCGATGAATTTACATGGTACTTTTTTCGCAAATTTAAAAGATCTCATAGCAAAATACATATATTTGAATGTAACTAAATGTTAATAGGCACAGAAGCACTTTTTATTTTTCTTGTAAATAGAAGCATATATTAATGGATTTTAAAGATATGTAAACATGAGTTTCAATACTTTATTTTTAAGTTTCCATTAATGATAACAATGAAAAGCGCTTAGATGCACCTTCAACTATTGGTAAGTTTTGATCCCCAGGCTCGTCGGCTTCACTGTTTTCACTAATGCTTTCTTCGTCAACATCAAAACTACCGTCGTTTTCTTTTAATATAATATTGTGCAATATCGCTCAAACTAATATCCACTGGCATGCAAACTTTACCTAATTATCACTCTTTATTTGAATTTTGAGTTCTTTCAAGCTATTAAAACGTTCTTTCAATAAACCAAAGCAATGCTCAATTCTTATTCGGTACTGGCTGAACGTTCTGTTGAACAGAATTCGTTGATTCAAGGTGCCTTCCGTTGCGTTTATTCTAAAAGGAGTAATAAGGCTCGAAGTTAATTTATATGCACTGTCTGCAGCTAACCACTCTGATCCTGTTAGCATTTCAGTGGCGTTTGTGGACAGCTCGCAATTGTTGTATATCCTAGCGTCGTGAACACTACCGGGATACCCCAATACCATATGACGAATTACTAGTTTGTGGTCACACACACATTGAGCCTTAAGAGAATATATATGCTTGCGAGAAAAATATGCTTCACAATCTACAGTAGGTTTTTCCACCAATTTTATCTCCGTTCCATCTACGTAGCCAACACAATGTGGTAGCTCACTGAGTGTTTAAACAACTAAAGCTCTACGCTCTACAGGGTCCGGCCAAAACAGAAACTGAGTTTTCTTTTTAATAGTTGCATCAAATACTCTGTTGGTCATGACCTATTGAGAAATTTAAAATACAGCTGAAACACAAATTTTAACTGATACATATGTAAATAGCTCACCTGTATTACTCCACCATCGCTAATACCAAACAAACTAGCAATTTTAGTAATTGTTGCTCCTTCTCCACATGAACCCAGTCGGTACATTACTACAGCCAATTGAATTTGGATAGGGAACTGTTTACATGAACGTGGACCATTGAACACTTCGTCATCCTTTATCAGATCAATGATAAAATCAAATGTAGTTTTGCTGACTCGCACAATTTTTCGAAACCTGTTTTCATCCAAATGCGGTAATACATCTATTAAAAAGTTGGGTGATTTTGGGGCAGAATGATGAACAAATGTAGATCCATATCTAAAGTATGCAGCAGCTGCCAATGCAAAGCTAAAGTCTTCCATAATTTCATCTTCCTTTTTGCGTTGGATTTCTGAAATCATTTACATATTTACATATGTATGTATGCGCCTTTAAAAATTTTAGCATTGACGCAAAACAGTTACCGTCATGTTTTCCAAACAGCTCCAACATTAACAAATCAAATACTAGTGCTTTTTCCCAAAGTTGAATAAATTTTGCTTTTTCGCTAACTTTCGGCATTTTAATATTTTGAATAATAATAATACATAAGTGGCATTTACACAAGGAATTTGAAGTTCATGTAACACACTGCGTATTTGCATAAATTTATGCGATGGGTAACATTATACATACGTTTAAACGAATACCCTTAATATAATAGTAACTCTTACTAATTTCGTAATGGATTTCTTAAAGGCTAGCCAGTGAAAAACGCTACTCCCTTCCTTTCTTTTCTTTCCTTATCGGCAAAATGTGTGCACAGGAAAGACGTGGTGAAAACGCAGAAATCAGCCATCTTTGCTTTGTTTTCATTTGAACAATGTTGCCATTGCCCAATACGCATATATAGTTTTGAGCACATCTTTGTTTTCAATTATAATTTTTTACAATATAAAATATCAAAACTGAAAACAAACTATTAAAAATAGTTTATATATTTATAAATAATAGCATTCGACTCTGATTTTGAGTTATTTTAAGAAAATTTCAAACATATTGAACAGATTGAATTATAAAAGTTGATAATTACTGCAGTATATCGATATTGGCAACCCTGCGTTGTGAGAGAGCAATCAGCTGCGACGTTTGCTGCGGCAAAATCCAAATGTCGCGGATTCTCACGTCATCGTCACGTCAGAGAGAAGGGAGTAGCGTTTTTCACTGTTCAGTTACATTGCGCGCCCATAAGATAGGTCGTGCCAGCTGACACGACCCACGGTTCTGCGTTGTTCACTAACTAGCCTATTAGTCTTTGGTTCATAGCGTTACGGCTCAAGTGGCTTGCACACAATTGAGCTTCTTCGTATATTCGCAAGTGTTTAGTATTCATGAATGTCAAAGAATCCTAAGCAAAGATTCATAAGTATTGTGAGCTCATAAGCAAACACTTGTGAATATATGCTTCAAACAAGCTAAGCAGCTAACAAGCCAAAACTCTCTCTCTCATATATGTAAGTGAGCAGTATTCACACTTATACTCATTCCGTGAATAATTTGCTTGCTTCATACTCAATTTTTCGCAAGTGGCTCAAAGTTGTGTTTAACCCATTCACTGCAGATCACTGGTACTCGTCCAGGCAAACCGCTTTTGTGCAATGTTCTCCAGATTGTGCGGGCACTTATTGGTTTACCCATTGTCTCCGCTATATCTTTTGATATTTGAACAGCGTTTGAGGCTGAATTTATTTTTACTTTCTGTATTATCGATCGTATTTCAGTGTCAGTAAGGCGATTTGGTCGGCCCGTTCAACAGTTTGCTGTTTACCATGTTTATGAATCTTTTTTTTTTTGAATGTTCAATGGTGTTTTTCAAATATTACTCCGATTTCGCGCAAATATTTACCTTTTTTCAAATTTAATATGATTTTGTAACCATTTCAAAAGTTGGTCGCCTACCCATTGCAAAATATTTTAACGACTTAAACTCAGAAAAAACAGTAATGTAACGGTTTCCAAAAGATATTTGGCGCTTCCCCGATATAAGTATTAAAAACAAACAGCGGTTGTTGCCACTGTTTACTTTTTTTCGATGCAAAAAAACGAGTGTATTTTTAGTTTAAGTGAATTATTTTAGGATGTGTTTAGTTTTTGTTAGTTATTAATACTTAGTTAAACTCTTACGAGTATAGTATAAGTTTTGAATTCTATAAAAAGCTTTTTATTATTGTATTAAAAACTGCGTTGTAATAAACACTTAAATATTGATACAACTCTTCTTCTTCTTTACTGGCGTAAACACCGCTTACGCGATTATAGCCGAGTCACCAACAGCGCGCCAGTCGTTTCTTCTCTTCGCTACGTGGCGCCAATAGGATATTCCAAGCGAAGCCAGGTCCTTCTCCACTTGGTCCTTCCACCGGAGTGGAGGTCTTCCTCTTCCTCTGCTTCCCGCGGCGGGTACTTCGTCGAATACTTTCAGAGCTGGAGTGTTATCATCCATCCGACAACATGACCTAGCCAGCGTAGCCGCTGTCTTTTAATTCGCTGAACTATGTCAATGTCGTCGTATATCTCGTACAGCTCATCGTTCCATCGAATGCGATATTCGCCGTGGCCAATGCGCAAAGGACCATAAATCTTTCGCAGAACCTTCCTCTCGAAAACTCGTAACGTCGACTCATCCGTTGTTGACATCGTCCAAGCCTCTGCACCATATAGCAGGACGGGAATTATGAGTGACTTATAGAGTTTGGTTTTTGTTTGTCGAGAGAGGACTTTGTTTCTCAATTGCCTACTTAGTCCGATGTAGCACCTGTTGGCAAGAGTTATCCTGCGTTGGATTTCTAGGCTGATATTGTTGGTGTTGTTTACGCTGGTTCCAAGATAGACGAAATTATCTACAACTTCAAAGTTATGACAGTGACGTGAGTGCCAAGTCGCGAGTGCGACGACTGTTTGTTTGATGATATTTATTTACATGCACATATAATTATATATCAGCATCTTTTAAGATGATTTCAAAATTTTTAATTTTTAATTACCATAAACCTATATTAAATCTATATTTAGGTAATAATAAAAACACAATTAAATAATAAATATTTCAAAAGATTTTATAGAATCATTATGAGATAGGACAATTATAACATATGTACATATATACATACTTAAGTATATAATTTGATATCAAATATATATAACTATAAATTATATGCAAAGTCGTTTGCGCATATCAAATGAGCAAATCTATAAGCGTACATTCCTTAACATTGAAATTATCATTACTTTTCTAGCTTAACACTGAAAATGTTTAATTCTGCTATTTTCGAGTCCTCTGATGCAAACCTCTGGTGAAACACGCTAATAATTTGTACCCCTGCAAAAAGTTACGGTATCTGAATCGTAAACCTTTTCTATAATAAACGTTCTCTGGTATATTTATGTAAAGAAAACCTGTAATTCGGTACCAGCGGAGAAGTGCTGATCTTGCATATTGCACTTACTGCAAGCAATAGCCTACGCTCGCGCCCTTGGCTGAGTAACCAAATATCAAATGTTTTAAGCTAAATGATAAAGAAATTAAATTTTATAAATTCAATATCCATTTCGTAGTGTCCGGGTCCGGTCATAAAACCAAAAACATATTTTTTAATTGGCGCTGCAGCAGATCGAAATACGAGAGCAAATTAAAGTGATCGTACACATAAAAAAGAACCTGAGCAAATAAAAATACGTGAATTCATTAAAGTGACCGTACCAATAAAAAAAACCCGAGCAGATCAAAATACGTGAACACATTAAAGTGGCCGTACAAATAAAAAAAAATATCGAGCAAATCGAAGCACGCGAACAAGTGACAGGTGCAAATAAAGAAACTTGAATCCTTCGAAACGTCCAACATTTTCCGAACCCTAAGATAAATTGTAGGACCTAAGGAACACTACACTAACGTGAGAGCATAATTATAAGCGAAACAAACTCTAAGCAACAATCATTTAAAACAGTGTTGTCCAACGTGACTGTGTGCACGTTATTCTAGCGTCAACTGATCGCAAAATTCCTCTTTGCTTGCCTACGAAGTTGAATACAGTAGCACAATCGTGCTTTCACAGACACTTGTCTTTTTTTTATGGATACGCCAAAGGTGGGTGTAAATCTTCAAAAGATATTGTTGGCCCGTACCAACAATTATGCCCGATTCGCATACAGCGCATACGTGCTAAAGCACCCCCTTGCCCACAGACCTGTGTTTCCCTGCGGAACTACCTATAGGCTTTCCTTCGCAGGGCAGGTATTGTTTAAATATATAACATCTCTTTTATTTATAACTTCTTATTTTGTCATACGTTTGCAGCTTCTCGGGACTGCACTCTCCATCTTACCGTGATTTCCTCTTCCCGCAGCCTTTGCATAATATATGCTATTATCCCACATACCATGTCCCATGCTAGGTGGGATGTTAGCATTAATTTTACCACATCCCTTGAGCGTATGGGTAAGGGCTTTCCTACTTTATCTGAGAGTATTTTCCTTTCCTTTTGGAAGCGGACACATTCCACCAGTATGTACATGGATTGCATCATCCGACACTGTTCTAAATGCACAACAAGTTCTCAACGCCAGTCTGTGGACCGAAGCAACTCCTCTCATATATGAGCTGTGTTTAATAGCAGATATCCAAATTGGCGCCGCGTAAAGAATGATGGAGCTACTGATGCTTGTCAGCAGCTTTCTGACTAGTTGTCTGGGGCCTCGCATATTGGGCATTATTCTCGCTATTGCCGACACGGACCTCGCCGCTTTGGTGTGTGTGGCTATTAAGTGCTGCTTAAACGAAAGTCTTTGGTCTAAGATTACTCCAAGGTATTTTAGATGTGGACTTGACTTTATTGTATGCCCATCAATACATATCTCGATTGTTTCCACCTTTTTTCGACTACTCATCAGAACAACCTCCGTTTTGTGAGCTTCTAATATTGCTGATACTTTCGTTGCACTTGTTCCTCGCCTCGTCCAGGGTTTTCGCTACTACTACGACCGCAATGTCGTCCGCATAACCTACTACGTTCATCGCGTCTGGCATCGCGACTCTCAGAACCCCATTGTACATAACGTTCCAGAGTACAGGGCCGAGAACTGACCCTTGCGGAACACCGCCTGTGACTTTGTATGTTTCAGGTCCACATTCAGTTTCGTATACCAATACTCTGTTGTCAAAGTAGCTGGCCACAATTCGTATAAGGTAGTCCGGAACCTTTAGCTCTGTCAGGGCTCTAATGATTAGAGTCCAGTTCGCTGAGTTGAAGGCATTTTTGATATCCAGGGTAATGACAACACAATATTTTTTGTCACCCCAGCGCCTTCTACTCCCTTCCAATGCTTTTCCCGCAATATTGGTAACCGCATTTATCGCATCCACTGTGCTTCGTCCTTTTTTGAAACCGAATTGCATCGGATTCAACCCAGGGTCTCCTTCCGTATATTTCTCAAGTCGCTTGCAGATAATTGTCTCGAAAACTTTTCCAGCCGTATCAAGCATACATAAGGGTCGATATGACGAGGGTTCTTCTGGGGGCTTATCACCTTTGGGGAGAAGAACGAGGCGTTGACGCTTCCAACATTTGGGGAAGATCCCTTCCTTCAAGCAGCTTGTATATGCGTTTTGGAACAATGTTGGCTTTCTTTCGATGATACGCTTGGTTACGAAATTGGGTATTCCGTCCAGGCCGGGTGCTTTGCCTATCTTAATTCTTTTCACCGCATGCAGTATTTCTTCGTGGGACACTTCAGCGATTTCGTCCGCGTAAATTTGGAGAATTGGCACTTGCATGGGTTCGCATCTTGGAAATAAACTACGAACTATCATACGTAGGATTTCGGGAGATATAGGCGGGCTTCTTGATTTACCTATTTTCTTCATCACGATTCGGTAGGCTTTTCCCCAAGGGTCGTAATCTACCTCTGAGATAAGCTGGTTAAAGGCGTTTCTTTTGCTTTTGGCTATGGCCTTATGGAGTTCTATCCTTTTTTTCCGGAAGTTTATTAGGAGTTCCGCGAAATCCTCTCTTCCTCTAGCACGTTGTTGCCTACGTCGGAACTTGAGACATTCAGCCCTCAGTTGCGCTATTTCTTCGGACCACCAGTATAGTGGGGCTTTGTTTCCTCCGTCTTCTCTTCTTGGCATCGTGGCATCGGCTACCGTTACTAGTGATTTTATTATGTGTTGTATCTGGCTCCGAGCGTTCCCTTGTTTACTTGGCTAATGGCGTATTCGAGCATTTCCGTATCACAAACTTTTGTTCTCCAGCGTCTTATTACGCTTTTACCTGCGAAAGAACCAGAGTTTTGCTTATTTTGTATATTGATATCAAAAATTATAGCTTGGTGATCACTGTGTGTATACACGTCCGAAACTCTCCATGAGGTTTGGGTTGCAATCGACGAACTTACGAATGTGAGGTCAATATACGATGACGCTCTTCCTTTGATAAAAGTTGGTTTGTATCCGTTGTTAAGGAGTACAAGATCAAGATTTGCGAGTGATGATAGTAGGGCTGTGCCCCTCGCGTTTGTGATCATACTCCCCCATTCAACCGCCCATGCATTAAAGTCACCAGCAATGACCAGAGGTGTCTTTCCTCTTGCGCGCGATGTGAGCCTAAAGAGCATATCCTGGAATTCAAAAAGGGATAGGCTCGGAGCGGTGTAGCAACTGTAAAAATGTATGCCCTTTATCTTTGCGTACACGAAGCCTTTTTCTTTAATGGTCTGAATGTTTTCAAAAGGAATATTGTTCAATGTCCATATCGCAGATTTCGAATCTTTGTCTTCGATCCAGTTATCATCATTTTTTGGGGTCTTATATAGTTCACTAAGTAAGAGTACGTCTGTGTTAAGGTCCAAGGCGGTTTTCGTCAGCAGTGCTTGGGCTGCCGAACAGTGGTTCAGATTTAACTGAAGGCACCTCATCTTTCTGGTCTTGCGGCAGCCTTTTTATACGCTGGGCAGCTAAAACTTCCAGTCGGGTGCTTATTTGTCCCATGTGGGCATAAGAGACATAGTGGCTCCTTGCTGCATCCTTTTGCAGCATGCCCCTTTTCACCACATCTGTAGCAAGAGCCGTTGAGATCTCTGCTGCTTTTACAGCTACGCGATATATGGCCAAACTCAAAGCATTTGAAGCATCGGGTAGGTCTTGTAATTTCCCGGACCCTACAATTCACCCAGCCTATTTTTATTTTGTTTGCGTCTAAGAGTTTTCTTGAAGTTGCCAAAGGGACACTAATAATGGCAATTTGCGTTTCATCTCTAAGCCGTCGCATAGATTTGATGGCACTACGTTCTACATTCTCTTCGTCAGGAAGTTTGTCGTTTATGGACGTACATACTTCCTCGGCTGTCGTTGCCTCATCTAAATCTCCAATTTCTAGCGTGATTGCTTGTGCAAGGACTTTAACTTCTGCAATGTCTTTTAGGACCTCTATTGCGCGTTCCTTGAGTATTTTAGAGGGCTCCTTAGTTTTTGCTTTAAGTTTTAGGAGAAGTTCACCTTTCGCTGTTCTCCTTGTTTTGCTCAAGCTGTCACCGAGGTCTTGAAGTTTGGGGTCTGATTTCATTTTCTTTATCATTTCTGCGTAAGACATCTCACTGGTCTTCGAAATCACCAGGGCATCTGTGCGCTTCAGTTTACGTTTTGGGACCTTTGGTTCGGTTTTTTTCAACTCCGGTTTATTACGTTTGTTTTCCACCAGTTGCCATTCAGGTGCCTGATCATCCGGGGGGGCCCTGTCAGGTATTTTCGTTTGTTGCGTTTTACCAAAGTCTTTTCGTCTCTTACTCTTTGACGTTTCTATCTCGTTTTCAAGCTTTCTCTTCGCTTGCATCGCAATCACAAACCACGGCGAAGTTTGGGACGTGTTTCCCCTCCTTTCACAGGGATTTGGATTGGTAGCACACTCAGAGGCCGCTAGCTCATATAGTGAGGTTATCCGTCCTATTGTGTCCCTCATGGCCTGATGGATAGACCGTCTCTTTCCATCCTCGAGCATAGTAACCAGATTGCCAATCTGTTCGCCGAGTTGATAAAAGGCTGGCATATTTCCGCCAGTAATGGGTTTCCTTGCTATAGGGGTTACATTTTGCTGCTTGTCTTGTTCATCACCCACTGCTGTGCTGCTTTCGTGGTTGGCATGTAGTGGCGGTGTTCGCATTACATTTGAGCTTCGCCTAAAGGCCATGTGCTCGTTTACATTTTCAAGTTCAGTTTCCGTGTTATTTTTAATATTCTTTGTGGTGTTCATTTTGTTGGGTCCCCCCTCGAGGCCGCTATCTCTGCTCGCTATGTGCAATCGCCGTGATGATCCCGTGGTTATCTTTGCAATGCAGGGAGGTCACGCAAGGGTTGACGTAGGTCCTTATGGATACATACGTTCAGTGCCAGATCAGCGTTAATTGGGAGCAAGGCTCAACCGAAATTGCAGCGCCAACTTAATGACGGCAAGCATAGAACGTACCTCGAAGCCTTGCCGGGGTTTTAGCGGGACGGAAGGCAGACGTAACATTAGCCGGTGAGCCATTTCGGCAAGATTTCACTCCGCTTACTAAAGTCACCGAATGCTAGGTCTGTCAGCTCCAAAATGCAAATTTTGAAAACCGTTTCCAGTAGATTTCCACCAGAGTCTTACTGGGCTTAGAGTCTGGTATCCGTCTTGAAAGAATTAGTCCAATATCTGTATGTTGTTGGTTGGTTCAGCCGCTCCTGACATGGAGGCAGACGCTGCCCAGTGAGCCGCTCAATCTGAGTCCGACGCTCCCGGGATTTTTCTTTGTTTGACACGTAGTTTTGGGCGGTGCCGGTTCGCCCCATCACAGAGACTTCGTCAGGTAGATATAACCTTTTAAGCTATACCCTCCATCCCTGCTGCTTTGGTCGGGGACTGTTTATTAGTTATTCGCAGCTAACCTTCATATCTGGAGGCCGTTCAACTATTCGCCACCTGCTGTTGGTGTGAGGTGTCTGGCACTGTCCGTGCGCTATTGTGCGCATAGGCCGTGGACAATGCTGATTTAAAACAACCCAACCCAATCGAAGCGTGAAACTCACGCAAATAAAGAAAAATAAATCACTAGCCGCACACCGGACATACAATGTGGGAGTATCCTAGGAGGGAGCCCGAGTACAAAAGGAAAGGGGGTATCAACGAGGATTTTTACGCCGCGAGATGGATGATCGTAAAGTGTAAGTTATACTTAAAAGAATGTATAAAAAATATACATTCTTATGTACTTATTTTATTTCAAAACATAATTAATTAAAAATTAAGAAAAATTGAAAATTTAGCAAATATGATAAGAAATGTTGTCGCTCAAATGCTTAATTCAGAAGGACGCTACCTAATACAGAATATTATTGGGACTGACACAAAACAAAAACCGGTAGTGGACCAAACCATTGATGAAATACACAGAAATAATTTATCAGAAATTGACAAAATCCCGGAAGTAGTCAGATCTTTAAGAGAATTTTCAGGCAAACCAACTGAGTTTAGTTCGTGGACAAAGAGTGCCGAAGGGATATTGCAAATTTACGAGCACACTAAAGGTACACCTAAGTATTCTAAACGTCATAAGGAACAAGACAATGCGAACATAGCTTTAGAATCCTACAGTACCCCTCTTAATTGGAATACGATTTCAATGCGTTTGACGACATATTAATGACAAAAGAGACTTAAGAACTCTAGAATACCAAATGACTGCACTAATTCAGGGTCGACAGTCAATCCAAGATTTCTACCAAAAAAATGTACTCTCATTTATCCTTTATATTAAACTTAATAAGTTGCATAGATGTTAGCAAGGAGTCCGTCCGATTACTTACCGAATTCTACAGAATAAAAGGCCTGAACACATTCATAAGAAGACTCAATGGCGATCTGTCACGATTGTTGGGTACTACAACAGAGGCCTTATTATAACCAACTTCCACGACCACCACCACGAAAACCACAACCGAAACTGGAGCCAAAGGGTATCGATTCTAGCATAAGTCCACCAAGTAAACAACAAAGAAATTTTCATGTAACTACGAGCGAAGAGCGCGCGAAACCCCTATGCAGCCGTAAGACCATTATAAGGACAACTACAATGAAAATCCTGAATACCAAACTAAAGAATACGATCATCAGTACAACTACGAAAACAAACGACTTCTCAGACAATCATTTTTTAGGCTGAAAAACTTTTCGTCGCCTTATTTTAATTGTAGAACGGAGAGTGGTGACATGATTAATATATTACAGGCTCTAACAAAAACTACGTACAGCCAAATATGGCTAAAAAATACCAAAATGACAAGAACTTTTTCGAAATCATTCATCATACGTACGCCATCCTGTTTAAGCCACCAGTAATAATTATTAAGTTTTATCTTTTCCCTTCTCTTCCATCTTTTCATGCAATACTTGGCAATGGTACTCTTAAATAACTATTCGCAATCATCTATAACAGTGTTTCCCAAAGTGGGCGATAACGCCCCCTTGTGGGCGCTGCAGGTGTTAAAGGGGGCGGTAAGAGACCCAGAAAGGAAATGTGGGCGTTGTGTAGAGGCCTGGGGGGTTATTTGTAATTTTATTTAGCTAGGAGGCCTCTTAGACAACGACTACATGAGCTCTTGTTGAAGTAAAGAAAGAGCGACCCTTTGTACTAATAAATACAACTCTGTAATATCATATGTTTATGCTGAATTAATTAATAAATATGTCCTCTCTCTTCCGGTTTGTATTTCACGCTAAACAGGTTGTTTTATTCTACTGTGTTAAATTATATCACAACTTTAACAGGTTATGGGCCTATGACACAAAATAAAATAGAAAATTTTTCGGGAATCGTGTAAAATAAACGTTTTGGTATTTGTTAAACGCGGATTAATTATTTTTAACGAAATAATTTCGGATTTTGCTGCTTAAAAAATGGCGACAAACGCGGTAGCTTTCCCGTTCGAAAAATTGAAAGGGCGTGAAAATTTTGATACTTGGAAGCGCCACGCGAAGTCCTATCTAGTGATAAAAAACTGCTGGAGGGTAGTTGAAAAAGAACTCTTCTTCTTCTTTACTGGCGTAGACACCGCTTACGCGATTATAGCCGAGTCAACAACAGCGCGCCAGTCGTTTCTCCTCTTCGCTACGTGGCGCCAATTGGATATTCCAAGCGAGGCCAGGTCCTTCTCCACTTGGTCCTTCCAACGGAGTGGAGGTCTTCCTCTTCCTCGGCTTCCCGCGGCGGGTACTGCGTCGAATACTTTCAGAGCTGGAGTGTTTTCCTCCATTCGCACAACATGACCTAGCCAGCGTAGCCGCTGTCTTTTAATTCGCTGAACTATGTCAATGTCGCCGTATATCTCGTACAGCTCATCGTTCCATCGAATGCGATATTCGCCGTGGCCAACGCGCAAAGGACCATAAATCTTTCGCAGAATTTTTCTCTCGAAAACTCGCAACGTCGACTCATCGGTTGTTGTCATCGTCCAAGCCTCTGCACCATATAGCAGGACGGGAATTATGAGCGTCTTATAGAGTTTGGCTTTTGTTCGTCGAGAGAGGACTTTACTTTTCAATTGCCTACTCAGTCCGAAGTAGCACCTGTTGGCAAGAGTAATCCTGCGTTGGATTTCCAGGCTGACATTGTTTGTGGTGTTAACGCTGGTTCCTAAGTAGACGAAATTATCTACAACTTCAAAGTTATGACTGTCAACAGTGACGTGGGGGCCAAGTCGCGAGTGCGACGACTGTTTGTTTGATGACAGGAGATATTTCGTCTTGCCCTCGTTCACTGCCAGACCCATTTGCGTTGCTTCCTTGTTCAGTCTGGAGAAAGCAGAACTAACGGCGCGGGTGTTGAGACCGATGATATCAATATCATCGGCATACGCCAGCAGCTGTACACTCTTGTAAAAGATTGTACCTGCTCGATTCAGTTCTGCAGCTCGAATAATTTTCTCCAGCAGCAGATTGAAAAAGTCGCACGATAGGGAGTCGCCTTGTCTGAAACCTCGTTTGGTATCGAACGGCTCGGAGAGGTCCTTCCCGATCCTGACGGAGCTTTTCGTGTTGGTCAGCGTCAGTTTACACAGCCGTATTAGTTTTGCGGGGATACCAAATTCAGACATCGCGGCATAAAGGCAGCTCCTTTTCGTGCTGTCGAAAGCAGCTTTGAAATCGACGAATAGGTGGTGAGTGTCGATTCTCCTTTCACGGGTCTTTTCCAAGATTTGGCGCATGGTGAATATCTGGTCGGTTGTTGATTTACCAGGTCTGAAGCCACACTGATAAGGTCCAATCAGTTTGTTGACGGTGGGCTTTAATCTTTCACACAATACGCTCGACAGAACCTTATATGCGATGTTGAGGAGGCTTATCCCACGGTAGTTGGCGCAGATTGTGGGGTCTCCTTTTTTATGGATTGGGCATAGCACACTCCATCGTTGGGCATGCTTTCGTCCGACCATATTTTGCAAAGAAGTTGATGCATGCTCCTTATCAGTTCTTCGCCGCCGTGTTTGAATAGCTCGGCCGGCAATCCATCGGCCCCTGCCGCTTTGTTGTTTTTCAGGCGGGCAATTGCTATTCGAACTTCTTCATGATCGTGCAATGGAACGTCTGCTCCATCGTCATCGATTGGGGAATCGGGTTCGCCTTCTCCTGGTGTTATGCGTTCACTGCCATTCAGCAGGCTGGAGAAGTGTTCCCTCCATAATTTAAGTATGCTCTGGGCATCGGTAACTAGATCACCTTGGGGGGTTCTACAGGAGTATGCTCCGGTCTTGAAACCTTCTGTAAGCCGCCGCATCTTTTCGTAGAATTTTCGAGCATTACCCCTGTCGGCCAGCTTATCCAGCTGTTCGTACTCACGCATTTCGGCCTCTTTCTTCTTCTGTCTGCAAATGCGTCTCGCTTCCCTCTTCAACTCTCGGTATCTATCCCATCCCGCACGTGTTGTGGTCGATCGTAACGTTGCGAGGTAGGCAGCCTGTTTTCTCTCCGCTGCGACACGGCACTCCTCGTCGTACCAGCTGTTCTTTTGCACTTTCCGAAAACCAATGGTTTCGGTTGCAGCTGTACGTAAGGAGTTTGAAATGCCGTCCCACAGTTCCCTTATACCGAGTTGTTGACGAGTGC
Source organism: Bactrocera dorsalis (assembly GCF_023373825.1). NCBI lineage: Eukaryota > Metazoa > Arthropoda > Insecta > Diptera > Tephritidae > Bactrocera > Bactrocera dorsalis. Next base: position 68,616,726 of record NC_064303.1, on the reverse strand, counting down.
TCTCGGAGAGCAGGAGTGCAAGCCGAGTAGAGAATCGTTCGGCTGTCTGTTGTGATTGCAGCTTCTCGACGTCGAACCTTCCTTGTGTTTGTTGGCGTGCGTTTTTTGCTGCACAGAGGCGGGTGCGAATTTTGGCTGCAACAATATAGTGGTCCGAGTCGATGTTAGGACCTCGGAGCGCACGCACATCTAAAACACTGGAGACGTGTCTTCCGTCTATCACAACATGATCGATCTGGTTGGTAGTTTTTCGATCCGGAGACAGCCAGGTAGCTTGATGGATCTTCTTATGCTGGAATCTAGTACTACAGATAACCATATTTCGGGCCCCGGCGAAGTCGATCAGCCTCAACCCATTTGGGGATGTTTCGTCGTGGAGGCTGAATTTACCGACCGTAGTACCAAAGATACCTTCTTTGCCCACCCTGGCGTTGAAGTCGCCAAGCACGATTTTTACATCGTGACGGGGGCATCTCTCATAAGTGCGCTCCAAGCACTCATAAAAGGCATCTTTGGTCACATCGTCCTTCTCTTCCGTCGGGGCGTGGGCGCAAATCAGCGATATGTTGAAGAACCTCGCTTTGATGCGGATTGTGGCTAGACGTTCATTCACCGGAGTGAATGATAGTACTCGGCGACGGAGTCTCTCTCCCACCACGAATCCCACACCAAACTTGCGCTCCTTTATATGGCCACTGTAGTAAATGTCACAAGGACCTACTCGTCTCTGTCCTTGTCCCGTCCATCGCATTTCTTGGACGGCGGTGATGTCAGCCTTTATCTTTACGAGGACATCTACCAGCTGGGCAGCGGCACCTTCCCAATTAAGGGACCGGACATTCCAGGTGCATGCCCTCAAATCATAGTCCTTATTTCGTTTGCCATGGTCGTCATCAAAAGGGGGGTCTCTCGTCCGATGCTGTTTTTTTCTTTTCATTGGGGGTGTTTTTTTACGTGGCGGGTCCCAAACCCAGCGCACAACCCTATGCAGGGGATATTTCGCCTTCTCACTTTAGCTCGCCTTCAAACGGATGTTCTTAGGCTACCCAGAGGATACTTGGTCAAAGACCGGAAGTCGTGAGCTGCTTGAGTCATATGTAAAAGAATCGTTTCTGGCCACTCCCAAGTGAATGGCGATCAGAGAACTTTCCTCACTTGCGTGAACTTCTACACATGACTCCATCCTCCTGAACTTCTACACATGACTCCATCCTCCAAACTACCTGCAGAAATTTCGGACAAAGATAAAGAGTGTGACGAGCGTGCATTAGCTGAAATAACTTTAATGATAGAACCGAATAATTTTTCTCACATTGCCACAGCTGAAACGGCATATCAAGCGTGGAATGCATTGTTCTGTGCGTACGAAGACACGGGTCTTACGCGGAAGGTAGAACTTTTAAAACAATTAGTGCAGTGCAAGCTTAGTGACTATGTATCAGTGCAAGAATACGTGAATGCTGTTGTGATGACGTCACTAAAAGTCAGAAACGCTGGTCTCAATATAGACGATGAGCTGACAGCTTCGTTAATGTTAGCAGGTCTATCGGACGAATTTCGCCCACTCGTACTTGCCGTTGAAAATACGAAAGAGAAACTCACCATCGATAGTGTAAAAAATCTTCTGTTGCAAGACGTAAAATTTGATAATTCAAATAAGAGTGGTGAGAATGTACTATATTCGAAAGAAAAATCAAATTCGAAAGTGAGTTCTAATAAGTTTCGATGTCATTCTTGTAAGAAAATTGGTCATTTTGCTCGTGATTGTCCTAATAAGACTAAGCAAAATTATAACAATACAAGAAACAAAAATATTCTTTTCGCATCTTTACTTTCTCATGACATTCGTAATAAAGATGATTGGTTTATTGATTCGGGTGCTACTTCACATATGACAAAAAATCGTGAAATGATCGTAAATGAAGTGAAGATAGAAAATAAAAACATTCTAACTGCAAAAAATGAAATAATTAAAGTTAACTCAAAAGGCGACGTGAATATGTGCCTATTTGCTAATAAAATAAAGACAAATGCTGTTGTAAAAAACGTTGAGTATGTGCCGGAGTTATGTGCAAATTTGTTATCGGTACGACAAATGACGAAAAATGGAAACAAAGTAGTGTTTGAAGGCGATAAATGCAAAATTTACAACAATGATAATAATTTGATAGCCACCGCAAATGTTGTAAATGATCTGTATCGTTTAAATTGTAATATTGAGTACAATCGTGATTCGCCAAATCAAAATGCATTTTATACTTGTGACGATTATAATTTATGGCATAGAAGAATGGGGCACATATGTCAAGAATATTTGAAAAAAGTAAAATGTACTTCTGATGGTATAAACTTTGGAAAAATTAATATGGAGAAATGCGTAGTCTGTGTGAAAGGAAAGCAAACGCGTGCATCCTTTAAAAGCAGTGTTACTCGGGCAGAAAACTTTCTCGATTTAATACATTCGGATGTAATGGGTCCATTTTCGGTAAAATCGTTTTCTGGTGCTCGTTTTCTGTTGACATTCGTAGATGATTTTTCGCATAAGCTGTTTGTGGTGCCAATCAAGCACAAATCAGAAGTGTTTGCTGAATTTGTAAAATTCAAAAAAAATGATTGAAAATCAGTGTTCGCGAAAAATAAAAGTATTTAGATCGGACAATGGTACAGAGTATGTGAATGAAAATTTTAAAAAATTTTGTGATTCAGAAGGAATTATACATCAAAAAACATCACCGTATACACCTGAGCAAAATGGTGTTGCTGAGAGACTGAACAGAACAATTATTGAAAAAGTGCGTTGTATGTTAATTGATTCTGGTTTACATAAAAAATTTTGAGCAGAGGCGGCAAATACAGCTGCGTATATATTAAATAGAGTTCCGTTCGGGTCACACGCGAAAAGTCCCTATGAAATGTGGACTGGTAAAAAACCTAACTTAAAATTTTTAAAAGTGTTTGGCTGTAAAGCCATGATGCATGTGCCAAGTGAAAAGCGAAAGAAGCTGGATGATAAATCGGTTGAATGCATAATGATGGGTTATTGTAATGCATCCAAAGCATATAGACTGTTCAATCCGAAAACGCAAAATATTGTAATAAGTCGTCATGTTGTTTTTATTGAAACAAAAAATAAAAATGTAATTGAAACGGACTATTGTTGTGAAATTCCTGAAGGGTGTGAATCTTTCAATATTGACGATTCAGAAGAGGTAGAGAGTAAAGAATCGCCAATGGTTGAAAACATGCAAACGGAATGTATTAACAAACGCGACAGTCAGTTAGTGAATAATAAGGTAGACGCTGATTCATCTGAATATGAAAGTGCAAATGACTCTGATGAAATTAAAGTTTTGGGCAATCATATCTTAAGGCGTTCGAAAAGAATCGCGGCCAAGAAAGATAGCTATAATTTTTGTGTAACTGACTTTGTATCAAATGATCCTCAAAATCTAACTGATGCTATGACTAGTGAAAATGCAGATGAGTGGAAAGTGGCAGTTCAAGCTGAAATAGACTCTCTCAATTCTAACAAAACATGGTGTTTAGTACAGTTACCTGTTGGTAAGAAAGCCATTAAATCTAGGTGGGTATTCAAAACCAAAATGAACAGTAATGGTGAAGTGATACGACGTAAAGCTAGATTAGTGATCAAAGGATATAATCAAACAAAAGGTGTTGATTATGAAGAAACATTTGCTCCTGTAGTTCGATATACGTCATTACGTTTTTTATTGGCGTTAGCTGCACGGAACGACTTGTTAGTACATCAAATGGATGCTGTAACAGCATTTCTCAATGCTGAGTTAAATGATGAAATATATATGGTGCAACCTGACGGTTTTGATGACAACACTGGGCGTGTGTGTAAGCTGTTGAAATCCTTATATGGACTGAAGCAGTCCAGTCGATTGTGGAACGAGAAATTTAACAACGTTCTGCTGAAGTTAGGTCTTCTGCGAAGCAATGTAGATCAATGTGTTTATTACAAAGTAAAGGGTAATTCGATGCTATTTGTAGCTGTGTATGTTGACGATGTTCTGTTGTTTTCAAGCGACGAGAAAAGTATGAAAGTGTTAAAGAAACAACTTTCATTAGAATTTCATATGAAAGATCTTGGTGAAGTATCTTCAGTACTTGGTATGCGTGTTACAAGAGATACTAACGGGTGATTTTTTTGAGGTTAGGATTTTCATGCATTAGTATTTGACAGATCACGTGGGATTTCAGACATGGTGTCAAAGAGAAAGATGCTCAGTATGCTTTGACATTTCATCATGAATAGACTTACTAACGAGCAACGCTTGCAAATCATTGAATTTTATTACCAAAATCAGTGTTCCGTAATCCGCTTTTTTATCGACAAATTTTGTTCAGCGATGAGGCTCATTTCTGGTTGAATGGCTACGTAAATAAGCAAAATTGCCGCATTTGGGGTGAAGAGCAACCAGAAGCCGTTCAAGAACTGCCCATGCATCCCGAAAAATGCACTGTTTGGTGTGGTTTGTACGCTGGTGGAATCATTGGACCGTATTTTTTCAAAGATGCTGTTGGACGCAACGTTACGGTGAATGGCGATCGCTATCGTTCGATGCTAACAAACTTTTTGTTGCCAAAAATGGAAGAACTGAACTTGGTTGACATGTGGTTTCAACAAGATGGCGCTACATGCCACACAGCTCGCGATTCTATGGCCATTTTGAGGGAAAACTTCGGACAACAATTCATCTCAAGAAATGGACCCGTAAGTTGGCCACCAAGATCATGCGATTTAACGCCTTTAGACTATTTTTTGTGGGGCTACGTCAAGTCTAAAGTCTACAGAAATAAGCCAGCAACTATTCCAGCTTTGGAAGACAACATTTCCGAAGAAATTCGGGCTATTCCGGCCGAAATGCTCGAAAAAGTTGCCCAAAATTGGACTTTCCGAATGGACCACCTAAGACGCAGCCGCGGTCAACATTTAAATGAAATTATCTTCAAAAAGTAAATGTCATGAACCAATCTAACGTTTCAAATAAAGAACCGATGAGATTTTGCAAATTTTATGCGTTTTTTTTTTAAAAAAAGTTATCAAGCTCTTAAAAAATCACCCTTTACAAAGGGTACTATAGAAATAGATCAATCGCAATATATCTTCGATATGCTGAACCGTTTCGGAATGTCTAGCAGCAATCCGGTTGCGACACCAATCGACTTAAATCAACGTCTGAGTAATGAAATGTGTCCAACAGATGAAGCAGAGCAGCATGAAATGTCAAAAGTACCGTATATGCAGGCTGTTGGTTGCTTGTTATTCGCCTCACAAATAACTCGACCTGACATCAGTTTTGCAGTTAATCTACTGAGTCGTTTTTCTACAAATCCAGGAAAAGCACACTGGGTTGCGGTAAAACGTGTAATGCGTTATCTAAAAGGTACCATTGACAGCAGAATTGTGTATAGCAGGGAAGTAAATGATCTCACTGGATACTGTGACGCAGATTGGGCTAGTGATCTTGACGAAAGACGATCTACGACGGGGTATATGTTTAAGCTTCAGGGTGGTCCGATATCCTGGTGCACACGAAGGCAGCGTACTGTTGCTTTATCATCGACAGAAGCCGAATTCATGGCCATGACATCAGCTATTCAAGAAGCAACTTGGTTAATACGTCTACAGTCTGAATTGACATCAGTTATGGTAAAAGGTATGGTACTTTACTGTGACAATAAAAGTGCTATACAAGTGGCCTTGAATAACTCATATTCACCTCGTACAAAACACGTGGATATAAAAGGTAAATTTATTCGGCAGCATCTAGAAAGCGGCATGATTAAATTGATTTATATTCCAACGAACGAGATGTTAGCAGACATTTTGAAAAAAGGTATTGCTAAAGAAAATCATTTTAATATTTGTAAGTCACTTGGACTTTTTAAGAATTAAAATAAAAAATGTTTTCTTTTCTATTATTTAAAAAACGAAACTATGTATCAAAATGTATGCATGAAATGTAAAGAACAAAAGTTAATTTATAAATAATTATTGTAAAAGTGTCGTTCAGGAAAAGTGTTGAAATAAAGAAAGAGCGACCCTTTGTACTAATAAATACAACTCTGTAATATCATATGTTTATGCTGAATTAATGAATAAATATGTCCTCTCTCTTCCGGTTTGCATTTCACGCTAAACAGGTTGTTTTATTCTACTGTGTTAAATTATATCACAACTTTAACAGCTCTCGACTCTCAACAACAACTTGTGAACATCAACTAATATGAATTAAAAGATTGCTCCAACCCGGTTCTATATTTCTCTCCGCGTAGTTCATATATCTGTCCTATTTTATTGAATATAGAAAAAATAATAATCATGTCAATCGGTCGCTCCGTTTCATAACGGGGCATCTCGACAGGATAGAATTTATAGAATACTAACTGTTAAACGTATTGCTATTGCCATTGCCAAATCTGTATGTGGGCATTTGCTATTATAATATAATAATTTGCGCAAAGGTGTAGGGTAGGTAGGTTCGAGCTGATGAAGCGCATGCTTTGAGCTCTTGAAAGTTTTATTTTATCACTTGCGAAATGACGTCGGGTAGGTAGCTGATGTAGCGCACGTTTTGAGCTTTTGAACTCCTTAAATCTTTTATGTGGAAAATAAAAAAAGGATCCTTATCCTTTCTTACAAATGTATTTATGGGAACAATAAGATAATACGAAAAGGAGAAAGATCCTTTTTTACAAATGTATTTCTGGGGAAAATAAGATAATACGAAAAAGAGAAAGATCCTTTTTTTTACAAATGCATTCATATTTTTGGACTACTATATAATAATTGTGCTTAAGCATTCCTATATAAACAATATAATATTGATTTTATATTCATTTCTGGTTTTGCACGCAATAGATGAGCATTACTTACGTCTTTAACGTATTTCTCAAAGCAAAACAATGTCGGAAGTAAAAAAGAAGAGACGGCAATACTGTGCGGAATACATTAAATTCGGATTCATTGAAAATCCCACAAACCCATCCTCGCCTTTGTGTCTTTTATGTCTAAAAACATTTTCAAATGAAGCAATGAAGCCTTCAAGACTGCAAAATCATTTGAATAAAATGCATCCAGATAAGAGAGACAAGAATGTAGCATATTTTCAAGACCTAGAGAAGAAGCATAATACTCAGCCTTGCTACACTTGGCTATTCGGGGGCTGCTAAGCAAGATGACGACGGACTTCGAGCTTCGTACAATATCTCTTTGTTAATTGCTCAAAAAGACAAACCACATAACATCGGAGAAGAGTTAATATTGCCAGCAATAAATGAAGTAATAACTACCGTGCTTCATAAACCGGCCGCAGGTATTATCCGAAAAATTCCTTTGAGTAAGAATTGTGTGCAAAGACGAATTGATGAAATGGCTGAAAATATTGAAGAACCATTTTGCGATCACCTGAGGACAAGCCAATTCTCAATTCAGCTCGATTAGTCCACTTTACCAACTAATGAAGCATTGTTGTTGTCTTATGTGAGGTTTATTAAAGATGAGAAAATATGTGAAAAACTATTATTTGCTAGAAATTTAGAGACTGATACAAAAGGCGAAACTATATTCAATATATTGGAAAAGTTTTGCGATGAGAAAGAGATTCCTTTGAAAAATATTATTTCAATTGCTACGGATGGCGCTCCGGCTATGATAGGGTGCCATAAAGGCTTAATAGCGCACTTAAAAAATAAAATTCCAGATGTCCTTGGTGTACATTGCTTTATTCATAGACAACATTTAGTTGCTAGAAACTTAAGTGAAAAACTATTTCAATCACTGCAATATGTCATCAAAGCAGTCAATAAAATCCGCAACAGCTCTTTGAATGATAGATTATTTCATCAGCTTTGTGTTACGAGGATTTCAATCGTTTGTTGTTTCACACTGAAGTTCGTTGGCTATCAAGAGGCAATTGTCTGACTCGATTCTACAACCAGTTTGACTCTGTTATAGAGTTCTTGGAAACTAAAGATATAGAATTTCAAGATCAGCTCATAACATCAAAGAATGATATAGCTTACCTGACAGACCTGTATAAATTGTTCAACGACATGAATCTCCAACTGCAAGGCAATAAACTAAATTTAATTAAAACAAAAAATGTCGTTGCTGCTTTCGCAGCCAAACTGCTTCTACACAAAAAGAATCTGGGCAGACGTGAGTTTCACAATTTTCCGAATTTATCAGTATCATGCAGTAACGACGAATTGTTTGCCTACTGCCAACATTTGGAAAACCTCCACATTGACTTCACCGAACGATACCAGGACATTTTGAACTTGGAAATACCAGAATGGGTGTTGGATCCGTTTTCAAATGTCAACACAGCAATGTCACCTCAGCTGGACGAAGAACTTATAGAATTGACAAGAAACAAGGAAATAAAAATCAAGTTCAAAAATGGTTACCAAGAATTTTGGCTACAAAAACCGATCTCGCAATTGTACCCTGGATTGTGGTCAATCGTTCAACGATTCTTGACAGCATTCCCATCGTCATATTTGTGTGAACGTGGATTTAGTGCTGTGACAACACTGCTTACTAAAAATAGAAATCGTTTACTTGTTACCGAACGTGGCGACTTGCGACTGTTCTTGAGTAAATTGGAACCTGATATTAACAAACTTATTAAACAGCATCAGATTCATCCTTCACATTAGTTTTTATATATGGATCGATTATTTTAGTTTTATTTTTAATAAAAGATTCTCTGTTTTAATACTATAAAGTTGTGTTTCAATAATCATCATTCAGTTTACAGTAGTAGTTTAGTATTTTCCATACCCCATGTCTCTAAAATGTAGAAAAGAAAATAAAAAAATTACTGGACGATTGAATCATAAGTCCTTCCCGTTCCCAATATAATTCCCCATTCGGATCGTTTCAAAAACACAGGACGCATCCACGGATAAAAAATATAGGTTAGCAATAGATTTCAGGAAACTTAACTCAATCACAATAGCCGATCGTTACCCGATCCCTGATATAATGAAGTTTTGGCACAACTATGCAAAATTAATTTAATAAAAATCTGAAAAGCGGTTTCCACCAGATTCCATTAAAAGAATCTGACATTGAGAAGACTGCTTTCTCAGTTAAAAATGGCAAATACGAATTCACATGTTTGCCTTTCGGTTAAAAGCGTGAACCAGCAATATTTCAACGAGTTTTAGATGACATTCTTAAAAAACATATTGGGAAATTTATATTGACGATATGATCATATTCATCGAAGATGGAAAAACACATACTCAATACATCCCCGAAACTTTCGAAACTATCAAAACTTTACAAGACGCGAATATGAAACTGCAATTCTTTAAAAAAGAAACAGAATTTTTAGGATTTATACTTGTAGTAAGCTGTCGCTCAAATTTATCTATTTAGGCACAATGATACCCGCTTTTGACATAGAGGCATTCTATTATAAAAGAAGGATCATCCCTTAATTTCATTTATATAGTATATATATATAGCACATTGATCGACATTTTCGATCAAAAGTCAACTATAGGTACCGGGGTCTAAATATTCGGTACCTAGGGGCTTGAAAAGTTTTTATTGGATTTAACTAATTTCATCATAAGGTGGCACACTAAAGACATTATTTACCCCGTTATATGAATTGCTTCTTGATTTGTGTACTGGAAAGTTAAGGAATGAACTGGAATATAAAGTTTTGCTATATGGGAAGTAGGCGTGGTTATTGCCCCATTTCGCTCATTTTCACAACGTGACATGGAAATATGAAAAAATACAACATACATACAACATTTTATCGAAATCGGTCAGTTGGGTCTCGAGATGAGGGATTTCTCCAAAAAGTGGGCGGTGCTAAGCCCGTCGGCTCTTAAAATCACTCTCATACCATTTCGGTGGTAAAATTTAATGTCTTTGGCGTATTTAGTTATTGATTTATCGCGCTTTTAGTAGTTTTTATCAGTACCGTTATATGGGGAGTGAACGGGGTTTTCGTCCGATTTCGTCCTTTTTCAAAATGTTGGTAGAAGTTCTTATAGTATACATGCTGAGCGAATTTGGTTGTTGTAGCTTATGTGCCTTAGGAGATATATACATTAAGCTTATTAGAAGGCGGGGCCACGCCATATTTTTTTTTTTTAATTTTTTCCCAAAGATGGCCCTGCCTACTGCGATCTTCTGTACCAAATATAAGTTTTATATCTTATTTTAGTGATAAGTTATGGCACTTTATATGTTTTCGGTTCACGGTGATTTGTGGGCGTGGCAGTGTTCCGATTACGCCCATCTTCGAACTCGAACTTTTTTTCGTACTAGGGAACTTACGTACGTAAGTTCCATCAATATATCTGAATTTTTACTCAAGTTACAGATGGCATGGACGAACGGACGGACATACAGACAGTCAACCGGATTTCAACTTTTCTCGTCACGCTGATAATTTATATATACATACATATATAACCCTATATCTATCTCGATTATGTTTAGGTGATATGTACAACCGTTAGGTGAACAAAATTATAATACTCTGTAGCAAATATAAAATAATTTAATAAACATAACTGTAATAGAATTTATCTGCTTACATTTTTAGTTTGACGATGACATTAGCTATGTTGACAAAAATAACTGCCAATGTTCAGATCCTAGGCTACTTGTTCTCCCAACTAGTAACAATAGATTCAGGACCGACAAAATTAGAAACTGGATCCTTCAAAACTATACATCTAATACAACTGCAGAACTAAGACAATACCATTCGACATATAGAGACGGCAGTTAACGAACGAATACCGAACCATCCCCTCAAACCTATACTTACTTTCATCCCTTCTTAGTCAGGCAAAAAATTATTTTAATAGAATAGTTTTTAAGAAATGAAAAAATACATTTATATACCATAAGTAATAGCGATAAAGAAAAGAGAATTAATAAATAAAATTGAGTACAAAGCAATGTGAAAAGAAAATTTATGGAAAAATTAACAATTGCTAATCGTATAATAATTTGTCCATTTCTCCAAGAAGTATAGTGGTTGACATTACGAATGACATTTGCATATCACATCTGTTAAAAAGTTATTACGAATGACACTTGCAAATCACATCTGTTAAAAAGTCAACAACTGCACAAAAATAAATAACCAACATCATAAAAAAATCGAAGAAATATTGTTGCGCCAAGCGACATCTTTTGTAAATCTGAATCTAAATTTAAAAAGAAAATGAAATATAAATTTATTATAAGAACTTATGAAATTGAATTTATAAATATTGAATTGTACAAAATAGCATACTTACCTTAATAATACATTTATATTACCTTCATTTATTACTTACCTTAATTCTATTACGATATTTAACGAAAGATAATTATTTACCCCTTGTACTTATTTACATTACCACTAGCTTAAGCCGTTAGTTTTAAGATTTAGGCTAAGCAATTCCAAGAACGGAATAAAGAAGTCTTTGTAATTTGAACGTGAAATCGATCGTACGTGTCTTCATTTTTATCGCTATTATTTGTGACAGGCAATTAAGCTTATTAATTTTATTCGCGCATTCCCAAGTTTTTATTATCGCTTCTCAAAAACGCTTAAGAATTTTCATGACCCGAGCAGGGACAAGTGCGTACTTAAAAATTAAAAAAAAAAAAATTGTTTTAAAACTGAAATACAATTAATAGTGGTTTAATAATTCTTTCGAACCAATTACCTGTTCCGGCTTTCGGCTGTCGGTTTTCGGCTCGACAGTGAAATTAGTGAAAAAATATATAAAACAAATATAACCCTAAAACACCTTAAACACTTAAAATAAAAAAGAAAAAAAGCCGAAAAAGCAATGGATATACATATACAAAAAAAAAAGTGATACTTACGTACATATGTACATAAAAATACTAAGGTGTTACTTTAAAAGTGGAGTGATCCCTATATACAGTGACTGAAGTGATACATATGTGCAGCAGCAAATCGTTGAAAACTAAACAGAAGAAAGTATAAAATTACCTATAATAAATAAAAAATACATACAAATTTATATACATAGTGATACAGAGAGTGTGCTAAAAACAAAGAAAAATTTCTACTTACCTGTGCTACCAAATTTCTAAAAAGAATAAAAAGAAGTAAAAAAGACAAACAAAACATACATACATAAGTGTAAGGAAACTGGAAAACCGGTAGGTACAGATATTTACAAAAAAATTCCACCAAAGCGTTTGAAACAGGATTGAAAGTACCGTGACACAAAATAATAATTATTAAAAGTAAAAGTGCCGTTTTAAACGTAAAGATCTTTAGTGCCGCTACATAAGTATCCGTTGCGTCAAAAGTGCCGTGTGAAGTGCCGCAATAGAGCAACAGATAACGTACGTAACGTTTCAACATTTTCATCCGCTGCCATCAACCCGTCGCTGCCGCTGCATTCTGTGCAAAAGGGAAGTGAGCGCCGGCAAACAGCCGACGCACCAGGTAACGAGTGCGGTTTATTGAAAGTGATGCAAACAAACGAAAATTCAAATAAACAACAAAGTGCACACTTTCAATTTTTGGCTCTCCCTTTTTTTCACTATATTGACATTCTTACATACATACATATTAGACTGTGCCAAATAAATACAATATTTTTTTTTTCGGTCCCATATCAGAATTTCGTTGAGACTCACGAAAAACAATTGTGTCAAAATTTGAGCCCTTTATCTTCATTTTTCAGTTAGCGCCCGCAAAAATAAGAATTTTCGTCAAAAAATACTTTTTTTCATTCATTTTTTGGTTATACATAATTTAAAATACCAAATATAAAAAAAAAACCTTGGTATGGTTTTGTAGGAAATTAAATTCTCTACAAAACTGAACCTTTCTTGAATTTATAGAATCAACACCGTTTTTTATTGCTCATTCAATTACAATTTTTTCTATGATTTTTATTTTCAATTATTGATAAACACTTATTAAACTTCTTTCCAACGAAAAAAAATCAAACTAAATAAATTTTTCTAGGAATGTTTATGATCTAAACAAGTAGTTCTTATACCTTAATTCAGGGATGGGCACATTAGCCCTCAGTGGCATTTTGCCCGTGCGGGCACGAGTGCACATTTTGAGGGCTAGGTGAGGGGATCATCGCGGGCAAACATGAAGAGGGAAGTGAGAGCAATGTTTTACCACTCCATATTTACAAATGAGAGCAACGTATTTTCCACCACCATTGACTGATCTATCACATGTACAGTGGTGTGAACAAAATAGAAACAACCATAAGGTGTTGTGAAGTTTTAAAATATGCTGTTTTCTTATTAAATAAAATTGTTTTTGGATACATAACATAACATATATATATTTTTTCCTAACAGTGATTAAAATTTCTCACCATGCAAAGGTAAATAAAAACAAATTTTAATGCGAAACTCTAAACTCTGCAAATTATGTTTACCTCTTTTTGTTCACACAACTGTACAATTCCGATATGAAGTAAACTTCCACCCTTAAATTTGTGTACAATGTCAGTATTGCCGCGACCACTCTGCGATGAACATCAAGTTACGGAGGAATGTAATTCATTTTTTTCGCAATTTTTCTCAACTTGTTATGCCCTTCTCTCCGTAAAGTGATATTCCCCTCATCTAGCCCCCGTGCGCACTTTGCTAACTTTGCGGGCTAAAAATGTGCCCACCCCTGCCTTAATTGATTGTTATATGGTACAATAAATGATAAAAATAATTTTATTAACAAATCTAATGAAGACAAAAAGATTAATCTTTTTACAATTTTTATTTATAAGTCGCGGACTTATAAATTATTTATGATGTAAAATTTATAAGATATATCTTTTTTGGACCTTTTATACGTCAAAGGATTTTGGTATAGAGTTTGTAACTTGAAACGGCAGTTATATAACCCCGCCGTGTACAACTGCAAAAATGACCTCATAGATGTCGTTAGTATAAGTATGTATGTGTCACAGCTGATCAGATGAAATTGGCTGCATTAGCTGACTAGTTTCTATTCTATAATTTGAGATCTGTGGATATTTATTTTTATTTGTTTTGTAAAGATATATTACTTACAGTCAGAGTCATAAGTCTACAAGCAGTCAATATAAAAATGTTTGTTTCAAAATATTTACAAAATTTATTTATTTTTTGAATTCAAGTTGTATTTTTCTTATACTGAACTGAATGTAGAATGCTGGCGCCAAGTTTCTTTGCACGTGTTCGCAAGACAGACGAGTTAACGGCACTTTTCTCTTCCGAGGTAACAATACAAGCGATCAAAAGTCTACAAGCACTAAATATATGAAGGCGTAACATTGTAAAATTAAATTTTTTTTTGTCTTTTAATAACGAGTTGGGTATCCACGGCGCTTTAGGACCTCTGCTAACCGTTTTTTCATCGAACCTACACGTTTGCTGGTCTCCTGAGGTGTTATTTTAGACCACTCTTCTAATATAACGTTTTTGAGCTGATGTATGCTTGATATTGAGTGATTACGTATCTTTCTTTCCAAAAGTGCCCATAAATGCTCGATTGGGTTTAAGTCTGGCGACTGTGGAGGTGTGCATAGTTGTTTAGGGGCGTTGTAGAGCAGCCAAAGCCGTACGATTTCTGCAGTGTGCTTGGGATCATTATCTTGTTGGAAGTAAAACCGGTTTGTCAATCCTAATTTTTCAGCACTCGATCGCATATTACGCCTTAAAATGTCTAAATAAATAAACCTATTCATTGTAGTCTCCACAAATTCCAGGTTGCCGGGGCCGCTGGCTGACATACAACCCCAGAGCATCACCCCACCACCTCCATGTTTCACAGTGGGATAAAGATTGCATTGGTTGAAAGCTTCCCCTCGCTTACGCCACACTAATTTGCGTCCTTTTATACCGAATACACAATACTTCGTTTCGTCGGAGAAAAGCACATTGTTCCAGAACTCATCTGGCATGTTTATATATTTGTTTGCGAAAGCAATTCGCTTTATTCTATTAATCCGTGAAACAAAAGGTTTTTTTCGTGCTACCCTACTATGAATCCCAGCCCGTCTCAAAATTCTTCGCGCAGTAACGACCGAAATATTTTTTGCGAACCTTTCCTGCACATCACGTGCAATTGTTGATGCAGTTATTCTCGGATTTTTCTTCACCACATTCAGGATTGAGCGACATTCACGGACCGAGAGTTTCGGTGGGCGACCAGATCTAGGCTTTGACGTGATGATTCCCGTACTTTTGAAGTTTTTTATTATGGTATAGACCGAACAGTGCGATTTTCCAACCAAATGTCCAATTTCCCTATTTGATTTTCCTTCCTTCCAGAACTTAATGATAACAGTTCTTTCGCCGGTACTGATTTCTTTCCGATTAGACACCATCGTTAATATTTAAATCGAGTTTATAAAAACAAAAGATTTTACTTCATTTTTCTGATAAATGAACTCAAACACAATAAAATGTAATTAAAATTTACGCAAATTAACATGTAACACGCACTAATGCCCCGATATTATTAAGTGCTTGTAGACTTTTGATCGCTTGTATTGTTACCTAGAAAGAGAAAAGCGCCGTTAACTCGTCTGTTTTGCGAACACGTGCAAAGAAACTTGGCGCCAGCATTCTACATTCAATTCAGTGTAAGAAAAATACAACTTGAATTGAAAAAATAAATAAATTTTGTAAATATTTTGAAACAAACATTTTTATATTGACTGCTTGCAGACTTATGACTCTGACTGTATGTCGGAAAATAGTTCAAATTATGTTTATCATTTGGGTGCCGTTCATAATAATTTGCCATCACGCAAGCTGCCTAAAAATGGAGATGTTTTTAATTATTTCGTGTTTAAGTACAAAATCTTAAAGAAAACAATTCGTGAATGTGCTGCCGAGGTTATAGAAGAAGTTCAAGAGATTTGGAGTGTTATGAACATACCACTTATAAAAAAAACAACATGCTATCACAAAAATCGAAACGCTTTTTACAGAATGGAGAAATTTAGATAAAAGTCGATTTAAAAAACATTCTGAGTTTCATCTGTTGAAAATAAAAAAATTTACCAATAAATTGGATGAATTATTTGATATAAGACTCAAAAAAGATATATCTGATAACTCCTGTCCTGAAGAACTTTGTTTGTTAGTAAAACAAAGTTAGGGCCGGTTAACACCTCTACCGTACGTAGAAGATGAGAGTTTTCCTCTTGAACCAATAGAAAATGATACCTATGAACATGGTAATTAATATAAACTTCGTATTTGCTGACAAGACATTCAAATCTAATTTTTCTGAAATATTGTTATTAAAATATCTAATCACAATGATTTTTTTGTCAGTCTTAAGTCAAGCTTTAAGATATTTTGTTTGTAAGTAGTAACTGCCTATTTCTATTAACATACCAATGATTTTTCATAAAATCGAAGATTTGTGGAATTCTGACTCTAAACATGAATTTTACTAAGCTTTGACACAATAATAAGGAAAAAAGCAAAAAAAGATAAAATAAGCATAAAATTCATTATTTCAAAAATAAAAAATATTAACAACTTAAGAGTATTCACATTTATTAAAGTATAAAAACTACTTGTTTAGATCATAAACATTCCTACAAAAATTGATTTATTTTGTTTTTTTTCGTTGGAAAGAAGTTTAATAAGTGTTTATCAATAATTGAAAATAAAAATCATAGAACAAATTGTAATTGAATGAGCAATAAAGAAAACGGTGTTGATTCTATAAATTCGAGAAAGGATCATTTTTGTAGAGAACTTAATTTCCTACAAAACCATACCAAGGTTTTTTTATTGGTATATATTTGGTATTTTAAATTATCTATATCCAAAAAATGAATGAAAAAAGGATTTTTTGACGAAAATTCTTATTTTTGCGGGCGCTAACTGAAAAATAAAGATAAAGGGCTCAAATTTTGACACGATTTTTTTTCGTGAGTCTCAACGAAATTTTGATATGGGACCGAAAAAAAAAATATTGTATTTATTTGGCACAGTCTAATGCATATACATATAACAATATATACATATATTATATATTATATAATTGAACCCCACGTATGTTTACATCTAAATGTATAAATTTGAAGTGAATCAAAGGGATTTTGGGATTTCGCGGTAGCCTTTTATTTTGAAATAAAGGTGAAAAAATTATTAATTGACATTTCTTTTTTCGTTTTCATTATCGATTCTTGATATATATATTGCCAATCGTTATAGTCTTTTTTCGGAAATTTAATTTAAACAAGCAAAAATGAGCAAGCCAAAGCCAACTATCGCCAACCTCTCTCCAAGTAAGGAGTTGATCGACTTAAAGTCGTTAAAGCGTCAAGGACGGTGGCGAAAAATAGTATTTTGCGAATAAAGACGGGCCTTTTAGAAAAAACTATGTCGTTAGATCCAATGGAATTGGAATGTCGGCTGGACATATTAAATTCACATAGTGAAAAGCTAATGAAATGCCAATCTAAAATTGAAGAGATTGATGAAGACGACATGGCCCGAGGGGAGTTAGAGGACATAATTGTTGAAACGAAATCAATAATTAAAAATATTTTAGCCAAAAATAGAACGTCAATTGCCGAAATATCTTTTGTAGCTTCTCACAGCTCAAGGCTCCAAAAAATGAATTTGCCGAAATTCAAGGGAGAATATTCCGAATTCAAAAATTTTATGAGTTTGTTCGAGAGCTTGGTTCATAATGATCCAAATATCCCAGATATAGAAAAATTTAACCATTTGGTAAATTGTCTATCTGGAGAGGCTTTGGGAACAGTTAAAGCGTTTCAGATGTCGGACGAAAACTACCCGAAAGCGTTGGCAAGTCTCAAAAAAGTTTATGATAATAAATGTTTGATATTCTTCAATACAATATCTAAACTTTTTGAGCTGCCAACCATCCCAAAGTCATCCGCTCCTTCATTGCGATCAATGATTGACGAAAGGTCAGCGGTGTATGACTCATTGCTATCGCTGGGCGATGAGAAACATATAACAAACGCTATTATTATACACATAGTGATGACAAAGGTCGACTCAGCTACCAGATCCAAATGGGAGGAACAGCGGGATTATGACAAGCTGCCACTGTGGAAAGAATGTGAAGCCACCCTAAATCGAAGATTCCAGCAGCTATCAGCGGAAGGAGCATCAAATTCAAGGACGAAGCCCATACCAACAAGCAGTGCGAGTCATGGGAAACAAGAACATATGGACAGGACCAAATCGGCGCTAGTTACAGCAAATACGAGGCACTCTCTTTGTCAGCAGTGCAAATCCAAGGACCACTATTTGACTGCCTGCCCCACTTTCAAGGCGCTTCCGGTGCAACAGAGGTTCGAGTTCGTCAAATCGGTACCCTTATGCATAAATTGCTTGCGTAAGGGACATACCGTTTCCAAATGCAGAAGGGATCGTTGCCGCATATGCAATCGATCCCATCACTCGCTGTTGCACCAGTATCCAGTGTCCGTCCCCGCTGTACCCCATCCGCAACCATCGACCACACATGCCATGCATACAGCCAGTATGGCGGATCGGGCCATGTTGGCAACAGCAGTAATTTTAGTGAAGACCAGCTGTGGTGATTACCTGCCTGCGAGAGCGTTGCTGGACTCAGGTTCCCAGGTCAACTTTATGACGGAGGACTTGGCACAGAAGTTGCGGATTCGACGTCAGCACAAAACATTAAGCGTAATTGGAATTGGCAATTCCAATACAAAAGTGGGGTCAAAACTAAGCGCGTTTGTCAAGTCGCGGTTAAATAATTTTGAATTTTCGGCGGAATTCTGGGTAATGCCATGCATTTCGGCAAATCATCCAGACCATAACATCAATGTTAATGGCTGGAAAATTCCGCACAATATTGGATATCCTATTGGATGCTGAATCATTTTTCGATCTTTTAGCTGTTGGTCAAATTAAAAATGGTTCTAACCAACCAACTCTGCAGAAAACCCTTTTAGGATGGATTGTATCTGGCAAATACGCCAGTAATATAAGTTCTCCTCCCAAATTACATATCACATTATGCCAAGCTGAAGAAGACTTAACGTCAATCGATTCAGTAGTCCAAAAATTTTGGGCTCTAGAAGAATTACCTTCAGAATCAAATGGCATCAAATTCACACCAGAGCAACAAGAGTGTGAAAATTTTTTCGTAAATACAACTCAAGTATTGCCTTCAGGACGGCTTCAAGTCAGAATGCCCTTTAAAGCTGACCGTAAGTTACTCGGTCTCTCATATGAAACCGCAGTTCGGCGGTTTCAGGCCCTGGAGAGAAGAACATTAAAAGATCCAGAACTTCGTAAAATGTATCTGGACTTTATGAATGAATATAGAGCACTGGGTCACATGAGCCCAACAAACAATAAGATCCCGAGTGAGCCACACTACTTCATTCCACATCAATGCGTTTTAAGGCCCGAGAGCACAACAACCAAATTACGTGTTGTCTTTGATGCTTCGAGTAGATCTTCAACTCAAATAGCGTTGAATGAACATTTGATGGTAGGTCCAACCATCCAAGAAGAATTATATCCAACTGTTCTTCGTTTTCGCTTACATAAGTATGCATAAGAAGACAGAAATTGTCAACTTATTGTGAGGAGAGAGCATCCTTCAGAGCAAATACAAATTTTTCGTCTTAACACCGTAACATACGGCACTACGCCTGCTCCATTTCTCGCAACACGGTGTTTGCAAATGCTCAGAGATGCCAATACAATGAAATATCCACTCGGTTTATTGGCCATCAAAGAGACTTTTATGTTGATGATTTATTAACAGTGTCCGAAAATTTTGAGTCTCTAGATCTTTTGAGAAGTGAGGTAATTCAAATATTAAACTCGGCAGGATTCACCTTAACGAAGTGGTTTTCGAACCACCCTAAATTTTTCGACAGTGATTGCACTGAAAAGTCATTAAGCTTCAATGACAAAAGTTCCACTAAAACGTTCGGAATCCATTGGTTGCTGAAAGAGGATTTGTTTCGATTTCTTTTAGATGACAATTTTAATGATCTGCGAGCCACTAAACGAAAACTATTGTCAGTTTCTGCTCGCCTTTTTGACCCTCTTGGTTTACTAGCCCCACTAGTTACCAAAGCAAAAATCGTATTGCAAGAGCTTTGGATCCAAAAACTAGATTGGGATGAGTCGATTCCATTGCGCCTTGACACTAGCTGGCAGAACTTTAAAGCCAACCTAATGCAGCTCTCATCGATAAGCATTCCTCGCTACGTAAACGTTGAGTCGAGTGCCATCTGCCCAATACATGGCGCCTCAATAAGGGCGTACGGGTGCTGCATATACATACGAAGCCAATCTGCTAGTGGTATTAAATGTATGCTGCTTACTGCAAAGTCTAGAGTGGCTCCGCTGAAGACCAAATCTCTTCCGCGTCTTGAGCTCTCGGCAGCACATCTTCTTTCGAAATTATGGTCAAGAGTAGCGCCTTTGTTGAGTCGACATTTCGAAAATATTACATTTTGGACAGACTCTGAAATTGTTTTACATTGGATTAAAACACATCCATCTTCACTACAAACCTTCCTCGCGAACAGAGTGTCCGAAATCCAAGAGTTGACTGACAAAGTACATTGGCGACATGTGCCAATGAAACAAAATCCTGCGGATCAAGTGTCTCGGGGTTGTAACGTGGACGAATTGAATAATTCAATATGATTTGGCGGTCCACAGTTCCTCCTAGAAGACCCTGCATTATGGGGTTACATACGTCCAGAATTTAAAAAAAATCGATTTTTTTTTATACATAGTTTATTATTCTTTATAGTTTTAGGCGTATTTCTGTGAAAGTCGATTGTAAAAATTCCCCATAGATACAAAGTTATGGTAGAAAATCAGACCGCCCGACGAGGGTTACACACAGGTGAAAGTTTGAACGCGTTTTTCTCGAAACTACTTTTTCCGGCACGGTCTGCATGATAACTCATACAGTTTTTAACATTTTTTGATGTGGTTTTTTTTTAAATATTCGAAAATGTTTTCTCTATAGTCTGTCGAGCCGGATTTTTGATATTTTTATTGAAAAAATGTATAAACATAATTAAAGTGTGACATTTATTTTTATTTTATGTACTAATTTTTGTAAAGAAAAATTAAAAAATATTTTTTTTTTTAACTTTAAGTACCAATAAACATTGCATAAATTTTTTTTCATTTCTATTGTTATCCCTTCTTAAAACAGTTTTTCGTTTAGCGCATTTTTCGTGCTGCTGGACGTATGTAACCCCTTATGGCCAATTTATAACCACTTCCAGCTCTCACCAGAAGACGAAGCATTAAAGAAGAAGAAAACTACATTTATATTAATTTCGACTGCTGAGAAAAATTCAATATTGGACCTCATTGAAAAATTCTCTTCTCATAAAAAATTGCTTCGTGTGGTCGCATATATATTACGATGGATCAGGCGATCACCAAAATCCTCCAGAGGCCAAGATCTGACTTCAGAAGAGCTAAACTTGTGCTTTCTAAAAATTGCACAGGTGGCCCCGGATGTTATTCAAAAATTGCATAAAGGCACCACCCTACCCGCAAGCTTGCAAAAACTCAACCCGTTTTTGCATGAGTACTCGGATAAATCGCTGTCGTTCAAATCAATCCAAGTAGGAGGTCGCTTATTAAATGCACCTCTCCCATACGATGCCAAATTTCCGCTTTTATTAAATAAAAGTTGGCACTTCATTATAACATACTTACGGTTCCTGCATATTCGAAATCACCACGCTGGGGCTAAAGCGTTGGTGGCACTTCTTCGAGAACGCATATGGCTAATTAATGCCCGAGAAGCTTGCAGTAGAACCGTAAGAAACTTGCAAAACAAAATAATGGGAAATTTGCCAGTCGAAAGACTTCGAACACTACGGCCCTTTCTTATTTTCGCCGTAAAAAGGTTCATTGGTCGCCGAGGAATGCCCCAGAAGATGTTGAGCGACAACGCAACCAACATGTCGGTTTCAGACAAGGCGACTCCCTGTCGTGCGACTTCTTCAATCTGCTGCTGGAGAAAATTATTCGAGCTGCAGAACTTAATCAAGCAGGTACAATCTTTTATAAGAGTGTACAGCTGCTGGCGTATGCCGATGATATTGATATCATCGGCCACAACACCTGCGTCGTTAGTTCTGCTTTCTGCAGACTGAACAAGGAAGCAACGCAAATGGGTCTGGCAGTGAACGAGGGCAAGACGAAATATCTTCTGTCATCGTCGCACTCGCGACTTGGCTCTCACGTCACTGCTGACAGTCATAACTTTGAAGTTGTAGATAATTTCGTCTATTTAGGAACCAGTATTAACACCACCAACAATGTCAGCCTGGAAGTCCAACGCAGGATTACTCTGGCCAACAGGTGCTACTTCGGACTGAGTAGGCAATTGAAAAGTAAAGTCCTCTCTCGACGAACAAAAACCAAACTCTATAAGTCTCTCATTATTCCCGTCCTGCTATATGGTGCAGAGGCCTAGACAATGACAGCAACTGATGAGTCGACGTTGCGAGTTTTCGAGAGAAAGGTTCTGCGAAAGATTTATGGTCACGCATTGGCCACGGTGAGTATCGCATTCGATGGAACGATGAGCCGTACAATATATACGACGACATTGACATAGTTCAGCGAATTAAAAGACAGCGGCTACGCTGGCTAGGTCATGTTGTCCGGATTGATGAAAACACTCCAGCTCTGAAAATATTCGACGCAGTACTCGCCGCGGGAAGCAGAGGAAGAGGAAAACTTCCACTCCGTTGGAAGGACCAAGTGGAAAAGGACCTGGCTTCGCTTGTAATATCCAAGTGGCGCCACGTAGCGAAGAGAAGAAACGACTGGCGCGCTGTTGTTGACTCGGCTATAATCGCGTAAGCGGTGTCCACGCCAGTAAAGAAGAAGAAGAAACAATGTTGCAAGTCGAGACTTCTTTGGTATTATTAGAGGATGGCGTTCGTTATTTGTCAGGCTTGAGTTGGCAAGCCGACCATTAGCACGAAGCAGACCTTTCGTATCCAAAAATGGATTTAGTACTAAGAGGGAGCTCTTTTTGTCAATCGGCTTCGATTCTCTTAGAAGCGAGATCTCGCAGCTGAAGTGGCGCGACTGAGTATAAGTGATAAGAGCGACCTTTGCCTTTTTAGTGCGTCAATGTATCGCCTTGGGAAAACAGCGTGGGTTCTCCCTTCACTCTAATTTTGAGTCTCTTGATGAAATTGAACATGTAAGCGATTACCCTGAGTGCTCAGGGGTTTGATGAAAATCGCTCAAGGATGGCAGTATCGTCCAATGTCATGTGAAAGGAGTCGATTTTTCGACTTTCTGGGGCAACTATGTTGCGCATGGGCGATCGTGGTCAAGAATCAGGGGATTCTGTTAACCATCGAGAACCATTCCACCAAAGAGTGGTGGTTGGAAGGTGCAGAGGCTTGCACCCTCTTGTACCTAGATCAGCAGGATTGTCAGCACTGGCTACGTGTCGCCAAGTGGCTGATCCCATTAGGCCAAGTATTTGAGATGTTCGATTGGAAATATACTATACGTCTTCCATTCATGTGGAGGTTTTTCTAACCAGGCTAATACAATTTCGGAATCAGACCAGAGATACTATTTACATTTGGCCATATTTAAATGCGTTTGCACCATACTTATTGTTTTTAGCGGAGCCACCTTTGCCACGACTGGTGGTCGCTGTGTCGGATTGTGTGAGCACATAGGTGGTGGCACAATTTGCCTTTTCAGAGGCATCAAGAAGCCATGTAGTTCGACTTTGTGCTCTGGGGCATAATTTATCCATCGTGGGATTTGAATCTGTGAGATAACATTCAGATTACCCGCGAGCTTCTAATCGAAGTGGTTTCACTTGTTCATCCCAGTCAGTTCCGTCTAGCCACAATTCTTATATTAGAATTTTTGCTTGTATCATAATTGGCGAAAGCCATCCTGCGGGGTCGAAAAGTTTTGCCACCGAGAATAAAATTTGCCTCTTTGTTATAGCTGATGGTGCGGATATTGACTCATTAGTGTATGAAAACTGGTCAGATATCGCATTCCATTGTATCCCCAAAGTTTTTGTTGTGCTCTCCTCTTCAAATTTTAGAAAATTAGTGTCTAATAGATTTTCTTTAGGTACTCATTAATGTATGAAAACTGGTCAGATATCGCATTCCATTGTATCCCCAACGTCATCGTCTACATACGTTTGTGTTTTTGACACTTGTGTTGCCAGAGGAAATTCTGACTTTGTGTCTTCTGCCAGTTCGTGGAGTGTAAGAATGGCGAGGTATGGGGCACAGTTTACGCTAAAGGTTTTTAATTTAAAGTCGCGGGGTCGGCTGAAGAGTGGGTCCCGTAAATAAAATGTCATTTAGGGAATTTCCCGAACTTGAGGATTTTGATCCATTAAAGACAACTCTTTCCTTTGTGTTTTTTTTTTGTCTGGCTTTATTACGCCATGATGAGGCAGGTAAAATTAATAGTATTTGCTTTTTATAATTTTTTCGTCAGGGCTGACTTCCTCCATGTGGTCTAAATGGAGGTATTTTTCTAAAACCCTATCGTATTCTGGTTTTAGCTCGCCTTTTTTGAGTAGCTTTTTTCCATACTTAAAAACTGTTGGATAGCAGAGGTGCGAGAGTGACCTAAGGCGAGTGTGTGGGGAAATTCTGGCTTTAGTGGTAGTCATACGACGTACCGGCCATTATCTAATCGAGTAGTTGTGGATTTGTAAAAATCCTCACAATATCAATCTTCTGGGGTTGAGATTGATATGGGGGGGAGTTCTCCCCACTCACAAAATTTCTTTAGTTGTGTATTGAGGTACTCGTTTGAGATTTCCTCAACTTGAGTTGTCATTGTTGTGACTGGTTCCGCAACTAATCCGCTTAGGAGCCATCCGAAAATGGTATTTTGCGCCAGAAGTGTTTTTGTAATTTTCTCAACACCTTCGAGAATAATTTGTGGTATGAGATCGCTGCCTAATAGAAGGTCTATTTGAGCGGGGGTGTTGCAGTTGGGATCTGTAACTTAAGGTGTGAAACCTTTTGCCAATGTTTGCTATTTATATGATAGCTTGGTAGCATGTTGGTTAATTGCGGTAAGACAATTGCTTCTGCTTGTATGCGCTTATCCGCTTTGGGGGAAAAGAGGGAAATGGGGCAGATTTTGTTTGAGTTTTGTACTACTCTTCCGCCCATTCCCGTGATTTCAAAACTAGCTAGTTTTGTTGGCAGTTGTTGCCTACTTTGTGTCCTAGACGCTATAAATGATCGTTAAGATCCTTGGTCTATTAAGGCCCTAAGTTTAAACAGTTCTCCTCGGTGCTCGATGGAGACCACTGCTGTGGGTAATAATACACTGCTTTGGTTTTCGCTGTGTAGCGCCTGAGTTTTTAAAGCCAATTTTCGGAATTTTGTAAGTAGGGATTTGCTGTTGCAAATAATACCGCAGCTCTTTTAACATTAACGTTATTTTGGGCGAAGCTGGAAAAATTTACAATGTGAAGCATTGGGGTATGTCGTTTATGGCGGTAAACGCAATTAACTTGCTTTCGCAATCTTTGAGCGAGTTAATACTTTAACCTTTAACCACAACCTTATGCTTCAGTAATTTTAAAGAAAAATCATCAAAACAACTTTAACTTAGAACAATGGAAGCGCACTATCAGTATAGTAAACAATAACAACCCAAATAGTTATTTATTAGTAAACAACCAGCATCTCAATAGTATGAGCAGCGATAATTAACTGGCGCCCAACGTGGGGCAGCAACAAAAGAGGATTATCAATAATATCCTTAGTCAGTCTGCCTGAAAGGGAAGAACCTAGTCCCTGGAAACAAAAAGAGGATTCATATAAACCATCCAAGAAGTTTACCAGTGCATCATCCCACACAACGTCAATCAAAAGGGATTCACATAAAGATCCCAATACGACAACAAATTGAAAGTAAAGGATCAATACACCATCCTTGGCTAACAACACGCTTTCATAGAAAGAATACCATATCAAGCAGCGCTCCAAGAATACAACTAGATACTGGATATACAACAAATAAATCAGAAAGATGACAGAACAAGCAAATTTAATTGCATTAACCAACGCAGTCGCCGATCTGCAACGACAGTTATCCGAACTACAATAAGGAAGAAGTGCAACCATTCCACATCGAAGAGAACAAATATGTTCTTACACCAGAACACACAATTTAATGGTGATTACAACGAACACAGGAATTGGAGGAAAGTAGCAACCATATTAATGGAAGACATACGACAATTCGAAGGACATTATATATATGCCCAAGCATTAATAATGATCAGAGGAAAAATTACTGGCAAAGCAGCACAGATTCTGATCAACCACAACGTAAAGAGAAACTTCGAAGACATCGTCGATAGGCTAGACGATTCCTATGCCGACAAACGACCAATTTACGTTCTGGACGAAAATACAACAAAAAGAACTACCACTGCATGTATATTATGACAATCTGAACCAAGCATTGAATGTAGTGCTATCCAAGATTGAGATGATACACAAGGAAGAAAGAATAGTCCAAGTATTGACACAAGAAATCCAAGCTAAAGCAATCAGAACATTCGTCACTGGACTGAGAAGTGTAGCTATCAAGAATGCCATCTATGCACGATACAATCTTCATCAGAATCATAATTTCAGCAATCAATATCAGAATAATTATTCTTGTTAACAACAATCCCCAGTTGAACCAATGGATATCGATTCATCCACCATATTCCGTAGACCAACGAGACAAGGTTACCACAAGAATCAGCAACAACCACCACGAAACTCGCAGCCTAAACAAAATTATCAAAATCCATTAAGGAAAGTAGCAGGAGCATTGGGATACAAACGAGAACGTGATAATAACGGGTGGGCCATCTAACGTTTTAAATTTGAATTATCGATATTTCGACATTGGAAACGTCAAATACCATTCGGAAAGTGACACATATTCAGTAAAAAGTCTAAAATTTACGAAATGGGTCGCTATTCACTATTTTACAGTTCGTAGATTGGGCATAAGATCGTTTGACCGAGGATGGTCAATTTAACCGAAAAATCATCTTTTCGGACGAGGCTCATTTCCTCCTCGATGGCTACGTTAACAAGCAGAATTGTCGCATTTGGGGCACAGAAAACCCACATGCAATCGCCAATGCACCCAGCACGAATCACTGTATGGTGCGGATTTTGGTCTGGTGGAATCATTGGCCCATTTTTCTTCGAAAATGAAGAAGGAACCGTAACCATCAATGGTGAGCGATATCGCGCAATGTTAACCGAATTTTTCTTCAAGCAAATTGAAGAGAAAGACAAGTCATGCTAATATATAACCGAAGAATCAACGGATCAACCAAATTACACACGATCAACAATCAAACACAGAATATGAACAGGAAGAACATTTTTTTATTCTAAGGCATGGGTTACCAACTCTTGACCACAGAAGAAGGTAACTCAGTGTATATTTTAATTGATACTGGTGCAGAAGAAAACTATGTAAATCCACAATTCGCTAACACAAAAAGATAGAAGTAGAAGGTAAAAAACAAGCCGCTACTTCACGCGGTAAATCATTAATTAAATATAAAAAGAAAGTGAATATAATAGGATTCAGTATGGAATTTTTAGAAGTCGATACCTTACAAGATTTCGATTTCTTGATAGGAATTAAAGGTTTAAAGCAAATGAAAGCAATGATATATACAGAAAGAAATGTATTAATTGTGAAAAATAAAAAATTAACAAGAATAAATTATATGATAGGAGAAGAAATGTATAAAAAAGAAATAAATTACTTAAAACTACAGTAGAGGCAGAAATCATAACGGAAACAAATAATCCTATTTGGGTCGGACAGTATCCATACCCCCAAGCGGATAGAGCATTTGTAGAAACTGAAATAATACAGTCAAACAAAAGCCTGTACAATTCACCCATATGGTCAGTTTTTTAAAAAGGGAATGACGAGCAAGGCAACCCAAAAAAACGCATGGTTATTGACTTCCAGAAGGTAATTGCGCAAACAATCGCTGATAGATATCCCATTCCGGACATCACCACGATGCTCCAAAACTTAGGAGAAGCACAGTACTTCACGACGTTAGATTTGGAATCAGGATTTCATAAAATTAAAATAAAAAAAGAAGACAGGGAAAAAAACAGCATTTTCAATAAATAATGCTAAATATGAATTTCTACGACTACTATTCGGACTGAAAAACGCACCGACGATCTTTCAAAGATGCGTTGACGACATCCTCAGACCATTCATAGGAGAATGCGCATACGTGTATACAGATGATGTCCTAATATATTCAACTAGCCCTGAACAACATATGAAAGATATCACTAATATAATACACACTTTACACGCAGCCAACAGGAAAATCTCGGATGAAAAGTAAAAATTTTTCCAAAGATAGACAGAATTTTTAGGACATATAATTAAAAACCGTAGAATTACAGTAGATCAATGAAAAATAGAAGCTACTTACATATAGATAGGTACAAAACCCCTACAAATTTGAAAGACTTAACATCTTTCTTGGGAATGAGCTCATATTATAGAAAATTTATAAAAGGATTTGCATCCATAACGAAACCATTAACACTCTACCTACGAGGAGAGAATGGTAATATTTCAAAGAATAAAAGTAGCTCAGTACATGTAAAATTAGATGACGAAGCACTTAAAGCAGTTGAAACACTAAAAAATAAACTAGAAGAACAAATAGAATTATTCCAACCAGATTTTGGAAAAGGATTTGATTTGACTACAGACGAAAGCAATCATGCGATTGGAGCTGTATTGTCACAAGGCAAGAAACCTATAGCATTCATTTCACGTACATTAACGCGAACTGAACAAAATTACTCCACAAACGGGAAAGAAATGTTAGCAATAGTTTGGGCACTCAAGAAACTTAGGAATTATCTGTATGGTCATCAATCCCTAATTTTTTCAATATCATAGGACAAACCAAATTCAAAATTAAAAGGATGGAAAAATTGTATAGAAGAATACGGAGCAAAAATTAAATATATTAAAGGAGATTTAAATGTAGTAGCCGACGCACTCAGCCGTCAAGTAAACGTAACTACGAACAACTCAATACACTCGCAGAAATCATCCTCGTCAATCAGAATTAAAGATGTCAGCGCTCACCTGAACCAATTTAAAACACAAATTGTGATAAAAAATGTGAACAAAATTCATTAGAAAGAGCAACAATTTTTGCAAACCACGACAGATTTTATGTTAATTACGTCACACCACAAGACTTGATAGATACATTAACGAAAACTATCAAACCTAATATTGTATCACGACCTCATTTCACACTAGGGGAAGGTGGGGAATGTTGGGTTGGGAATCCCGGGCCAGCGCGATATTTTTTTCCCTAGTATAGGTTGACAGCTGCAACCAACTGTCATCGGCTCGTCTCATACTAAGCTCAGTTTCTATATAGCACTCGAGCTGTGAACACGTGTTATAACCTCTCTGCGACAACAAAAAGAAATTCGACACTCCGAAAGTTTTTTTTCAACTCTGTGTACAGTTGATTTTTTTCACATTTTCCAATAAATTCATCCAGGTAAATATGTTTATAATATTAGTTGAGCCTTCGACACACAAAAGAAATTTTGCACGAATTTACATTATGTTCATTATCCACCGCCATTTTGCAAATATGAGCGTTTGGGGAATGTCGGTAGTTTTTTACATTTGACATGCTAACTTCATATATTTGACGTGCATAAGTGATTTTTCGTGCAGAATTTCAACAACACAATAGTTTTTCAACATTTCCTGATAGTTTCGTGCTCCGAAAAAATTTTTTTAGTCATTATGCCGCGGTACTATCCCAAACAAGAGAAAATTGTTGATTTCTACAACATTTTGGAGGCGATCAAGTCGGTGAAAATACATCACAACAGCGTTCGACAATCTGCGACAGGACACAAAATTCCAAGGACCAACCTGATGCGTTATATTGCAGCATTTGATGGTGCGAGCATCGACGTTACTACTGCCAATGCCGATGTAATGAAGAATTTGCTGGCTGAAAGCACGACGATGGGCACAAAAACAGTGAGTTCTGCTGGTTTCTTTCTTTTTCTTTCATCGAATAATAAATAATTTTTTTTTTTATTTCAGATCTTCAACATCGAACAGGAGAAGGCGCTCGGAAAGTTGGCGCGTCGTATCCGGATCCATGGAACGACAATCAACAGGCGAGTAAGGATTGGCAGTTGGCGTTCATGAAACGCCACAAAAATTTGTCACTGCGAACACCAGAGCAAGTAAGCCAGAGCCGTGCGAAGCGATTTAACAAAGAGAATGTCGATGCATTCTTTGCCAACCTTTCATCCGTTCTCGGTAAGACGCCGTTTGAACCTCACCGAATATGGAACATGAATGAAACCGGGTGCCCGACCGTGCCAACCAGACCTGTCAAAACCATCGCGCGCAAAGGACAAAAGCAGGTCGGCTCATCAACATCTGCCAAAAAAGGCACCAATGTGTCTTTGGCTTTGGCCGTCAGCGCTAGTGGCCAGTCTATACCGCCATTCTTCCTCTTTCCCCGAGTCAACATGAAAGAGATTTTTATGACTCATGCGAGTCATGGCGCTGTTGGTGTTGCGAACGGTTCTGGTTACATGAACTCTGACGTATTCCCTCAATTCATGCGTCATTTCATCAAGCACACCGGTGCTAATGCCATTCGCCAACCATGTTGCTGCTGGACAACCACGGTTCGCATTTATCGATCGAGGCGATAGATTTGGCGTTAGATCATGGCATCACGTTGCTGTCTTTTCCGCCGAAATTCACGCACAAAATGCAGCCGCTAGATGTTGCGGTATTTGCACCATTTAAAGGCATGATGACCGTAAAGCAAGATGCATGGAAAAAGTCCAACATTGGTGTCACTTTCGATCTGCATCATGTGCTGCTCCTTGTCGATCAGTGCCTCGATGCTATGTTAACGCCGAAAACCATCAAATCCGGCTTCCGAACAACTGGCATCTACCCGTTCAATCCGCAAATTTTCACTGAAGTTGACTTTGTCGCTTCGGAACTGAGCGGCGAAAATTTGTTCGGTGACGCCGACAACCAACGTCGAGTTCTTGCCTCTGGTGATGCCATTGTGACTGCTGCGAATGAGGAGGTGTCAACGTCGGAAGCATCGACAAGTGCCCCAGCTCATCGTCGTTGTCTTTTGTTTCGGCTCCACAGCTCCGTGATGCATTGAAATCGGTTGGCCCGTTGAAATTGGGCACACCTGCGCCGAAATCAAAACGTGGCCGCAAGACAATGGAGTCAACGATTTTGACATCACCTGAGGTTGTCGCAGATCTGCGTGACAAGGCCGAAAAAAAGCGGAAAAAATTAACGAAGGCAGCCGATGAACCAGCAGCCAAGAAGCAAAAAAGCCGTGGCAAATCGAAGACGCCACGGAAGAGAAGCCCGTCTCCGACCGAAACCGACATCGAAGAGGACTTCGATTTTTGCACGATTTGCAAGAAAAAGATGCCGAAGCACGAGAATCGTCAAAACACGGCCCATTGCATCGTTTGTGATCGAGGGGTTCACTTGAAATGTGCCGGACCGAACCCGAACACTTACACCTGCATCCACTGCGAGTCGGAATAATTTTTTTCGCCAATTCCTATTTTTCGTATTATTTATGAATCTCTCTTTCATTTCAATTGATTTACAGACTGGCCCGACATTCCCCACCTTTTTTCAAAATCGCAAAATCAGGTTTTTTGCGCCAATGGCTATAACTTTTAAATTTTTGTAGAATTTTATCAAACCAATGTTATCAAAAGGAAGGTTACGACTCGCACTACAAATCCATGCTTTGGAATTTTCACAAAAAATAACTTTTATGTGACTTTTTAACCGAAATCAAAACGTGGCCCAACATTCCCCACCTTCCCCTACACTAGAAACCTGGTATGAAATTCATGATATTATAAACTCTTCATTTAATATAGAGAAAATGGGTTTTTGTCCAAATTTATTAAAGGACATTACGAGTGAAGAGGATAGAGAAAATATAATTAAACATACGCATGAAAGAGTACATAGAAATGCAAAAAATAATATATTAGAGATACTAGAAGCTTGCTATAGGCCAAATATAAAAAATGATGAAATCCGACTAACAAGAAATTGTAGCATTTGTAAAAAGAACAAATACGAACGCCACCCAACAAAACAAGTTTTTGCAAAAACATCCATACCCGAAGGTATAGACACATAAATACAAGGGGATATATTTGAAATCGATGGAACAATGTATCTCTCATGCATAGAGAATTCTACAAAATATTAGAGGAAGTACTCATACAAATATTCCCATTTTATAATAAACTAATGACAACGCGCCCCGCGCCCAACGTCTTGGGGGCGGCAAAACGATCTTCGCTGTTTTTTAATATTCAGAAAAATACTTCAACATTTTTTTTTACGATATTTATTATAAAGAGAATCCTTGGGCCCGGGCGCCCGAACTTGTAGCTACGCCACTGCCGAGATTGTATTAGCCTGGTTGGAAAAACCACCACATGCATGGAAGACGTATATTTTCAATCGAACGTCTCAAATTCTTGATCTAGTGGGATCAGCCACTTGGCGACACGAAGCCAGTGCTGACAATTCTGCTGATCTAGGTACAAGAGGGTGCATGCCTCTGCACCTTGCCACCACCACCCTCTGGTGGAATGGCCCCCGATGGTTAACAGAAACTCCCGATTCTTGGCCACAATCGCCCATGCGCAACATAGTTGCCCCAGAAAATCGAAAGATCGACTCCTTTCATACAACATTGGATGATACTGACATCCTTGAGAGATTTTCCTCTTACCCCCGAGCCCTCAGAGTAATCGCTTACATGCTCAAATTCATAGAGCGACTCAAACTTAGAAATAAGGTAATACGGGCAGTATACCTCCAAGGCCATACAGTGACGCACCTAGACTTACAAAAAGCAACGGTCGCTCTTATCGCATCTACTCAAGCGCGCCACTTCAGCCGAGAGACAATTCAAGCCTAACGTATAACCAACGTCATCACATTGTTATACCAGAGAGATTGCAACTTGCCACATTATATCTCAATTATGTCTGGCTAAATGAGCACCTGACCCCGCTCTTAATATAATAAAACTACACCCCACACATACACAACATACTCAACACGACTACACCATCTACATCATCCACACATCATATTCCACATCTGCATCATACTCACACCCACACCTCACACTCAACACACCTGCACCATATACACCACACATGAGGACACCGCACATAATGAACAAAAGGTCTAAGTCGCTAATCAACGGGTGAGTACATCGGTACACGATATCATCGAATTATATATGGTCCTTCGAGCCGTAACGGACGGCACCTGTGGTAAATGAAAATAACATATCGGTTACGGTGACGCGTTAACTAATAAAGAAAAAACAAAAAAACAATCGGTATAACAAAACATTGTGAAATAAGAACCGGTGTAACAAAATAGGAAAAACAACGGTGGTGAGAAAGCTGGTGTAAAACTCGAAAAAAAGGTGTAATAAAAAAAAAAACGGTGGTGTACAGTTAAGAAAACTTGTGTGACAAAGTGAAGCAAAGAACCGTTGGTGGCAACGAACAAAAAACAATATGTATGTACGTACATATACCTCGGTGGTGACAAAATTGAGAAAAAAAAGTATATATGTATTAAAAATAAAATTTCATGTGGATATGATAAAGTGCAACTGAAAACATAAAAGAATACAAAGTGGTGACAAGAGTGCAGTGTGGGAAATAACATACGCATAAACCACATACATATACATATGTACATATGTAAAGTGGAAATATAACACAAGCAACAAAAAAAAAACAAAAAATAAAAACTAAAAAGTGTGGTGACAAAAATTGAAATTGAAGTGAGAGAGCAGAGTGGAGAAAAGACAAGAATTATAATAATTTACACCTACTATATATGTACATGTACATATATACACATAATGTAAATCAGCGGATAGTAAAGTGACCCACAAACAGAAGGAAGAAGTCAGACAAAATACAAGCTACATCACCACAACCATTCCAACAACAAAAGGACCGGAGAAGGAAGAAAACCAAGGACAGGAACAAACATAAGCAAAGCACAAGCACTGGCACACACCGGGCACACGCACAAGCCCCACACATCAGGCACATACATACATAAGTACACTCATATCATCCCCAAAAGCCCCTGGCGGAAAGCAAAGTGAGTGTATCGTTTCCTTTCAATTTTTATACTATATACATATGTATATGTATGGTTGAATTTGCAAAAGGTAAAATTAGAGTTCTGACCAAATTTCCGGTCCAAAAACGTAGTGAAAACCGTTACCAGACTGTTTTCGGTACTCGGTTCATTTTCCGGGAAAACCCGAAAAAAAAAATCACAGGGCTAGCTTGGGCTACTGTGGGGGTCAGCAGGTGGCGGATAGTTGAACGGCCTCCAGATATGAAGGTTAGCTGCGAATAACCAATAAGCAGTCCCCGACCAAAGCAGCAGGGATGGAGGGTATAGCTTAAAAGGTTATATACATCCGATGAAGTCTCTGTGATGGGGCGAACCGACACCGCCCAAAACTACGTGTCAAACAAAGAAAATCCCGGGAGCGTCGGACTCAGATTGAGCGGCTCACTGGGCAGCGTCTGCCTCCAGGTTAGGAGCGGCTGAACCAATCAACAACATACGGAAATTGGAATAATTCTCTCAAAACGGATACCAGATTCTGAGCCCAGTAAGACTCTGGTGAAAATCTACTGGAAACGGTTTTCAAATTCACACATTGGAGCTGACAGACCTAGCATTCGGTGACCTTAGTAAGCGGAGTGAAATCTTGCCGAAATGGCTCACCGGCTAATGTTACGTCTGCCTTCCGTCCCGCTAAAACCCCGGCAAGGCCTCGAGGTACGTTCGATGCTTGCCGTCATTGAGTTGGCGCTGCAATTTCGGTTGAGCCTTGCTCCCGATTAACGCAGATCTGGCACTGAACGCATGTACCCATAAGGACCTACGTCAACCCTTTGCGTGACCTCCCTGCATTGCAAAGATAACCACGGGATCATCAAGGCGATTGCACATAGCGAGCAGAGATAGCGGCCTCGAGGGGGGACCCAATTAAATGAACACTACAAACAATATTACCAATATCACGGAAGCTGAACTCGAAAATGTAAACGAGCACATGGCCTTTAGGCGAAGCTCAAATGTAATGCGAACACCACCACTGCATACCAACCACGAAAGCAGTACAGCAGCGGGCGTTGAGCAAGACAAGCAGTCAAATGTAACCCCTATAGCAAGGAAACCCATTACTAGCGGAAATATGCCAGCCTTCTATCAACTCGGAGAACAGATTGGCAATCTGGTTACTATGCTTGAGGATGGAAAAAGACGGTCTATCCATCAGGCCATGAGGGACACAATAGGACGGATAACCTCACTATATGAGCTAGCGGCCTCTGAGTATGCTACCAATCCAAATCCCTGCGAAAGTAGGGAAAACACGTCCCAAACTTCGCCGTGGTTTGTGATTGCGATGCAAGCGAAGAGAAAGCTTGAAAACGAGAAAGAAACGTCAAAGAGTAAGAGACGAAAAGACTTTGATAGAACGCAACAAAAGAAAATACCTGAGAGGGCTAACCCGGATGATCAGGCACCTGAATGGCAACTGGTGAAAAACAAACGTAATAAACCGGAGTTGAAAAAAACTGAACCAAAGATCCCAAAACGGAAGCGCACAGAAGCCCTGGTGATTTCGAAGACCAGTGAGATGTCTTACGCAGAAATGCTAAAGAAAATGAAATCGGACCCCAGACTTCAAGACCTCGGTGACAGCTTGAGCAAAACAAGGAGAACAGCGAAAGGTGAACTTCTTCTAAAACTTAAAGCAAAAACGAAAGAGCCCTCTAAAATACTCAAGGAACGCGCAATAGAGGTTCTAAAAGACATGGCAGAAGTTAAAGTTCTAGCACAAACAGTTACGCTAGAAATTAGAGATTTGGATGAGGCAACGACAGCCGAGGAAGTATGTACGTCCATAAACGACAAACTTCCTGACGAAGAGAATGTAGAACGTAGTGCCATCAAATCTATGCGACGGCTCAAAGATGAAACGCAAATTGCCATTATTAGTGTCCCTTTGGCAACATCAAGAAAACTCTTAGACGCAAACAAAATAAAAATAGGCTGGGTGAATTGTAGGGTCCGGGAAATTACAAGACCTACCCGATGCTTCAAATGCTTTGAGTTTGGCCATATATCGCGTAGCTGTAAAAGCAGCAGAGATCTCAACGGCTCTTGCTATAGATGTGGAGAAAAGGGGCATGCCGCAAAAGGATGCAGCAAGGAGCCACTATGTCTCTTATGCCCACATGGGACAAATAAGCACCCGACTGGTAGTTTTAGCTGCCCAGCTTATA
The DNA here is from genome assembly GCF_023373825.1 of Bactrocera dorsalis. Taxonomy (NCBI): domain Eukaryota; kingdom Metazoa; phylum Arthropoda; class Insecta; order Diptera; family Tephritidae; genus Bactrocera; species Bactrocera dorsalis. The sequence goes on along the minus strand of NC_064303.1, from coordinate 68,580,186 downwards.
AAAAGGCTGCCGCAAGACCACAAAGATGAGGTGCCTTCAGTTAAATCTGAACCACTGTTCGGCAGCCCAAGCACTGTTGACGAAAACCGCCTTGGACCTTAACACAGACGTACTATTACTTAGTGAACTATACAAGACCCCAAAAAATGACGATAACTGGATCGAAGACAAGGATTCGAAATCTGCGATATGGACATTGAACAATATTCCATTTGAAAACACTCAGACTATTAAAGAAAAAGGCTTCGTGTACGCAAAGATAAAGGGCATACATTTTTACAGTTGCTACGCCGCTCCGAGCCTATCCCTTTTTGAATTCCAGGATATGCTCTTTAGGCTCACATCGCGCGCAAGAGGAAAGACACCGCTGGTCATTGCTGGTGACTTTAATGCATGGGCGGTTGAATGGGGGAGTACGATCACTAACGCGAGGGGCACAGCCCTACTATCATCACTCGCAAATCTTGATCTTGTACTCCTCAACAACGGATACAAACCAACTTTTATCAAAGGAAGAGCGTCATCGTATATTGACCTCACATTCGTAAGCTCGTCGATTGCAACCCAAACCTCATGGAAAGTCTCGGACGTGTATACACACAGTGATCACCAAGCTATAATTTTTGACATAAACATACAAAATAAGCAAAACTCTGGTCCTTTTGCACCTAAGAGCGTAATAAGACGCTGGAGAACAAAAGTCTGCGATACAGAAATGCTCGAATACGCCATTAGTCAAGTAAAAGAGGATTTACAAGGGAACGCTCGGAACCAGATACAATACATAACAAAATCACTGGTAACGGTAGCTGATGCCACGATGCCAAGAAGAAAAGACGGAGGAAACAAAGCCCCACTATACTGGTGGTCCGAAGAAATAGCGCAACTGAGAGCTGAATGCCTCAATTTCCGACGTAGGCAGCAACGTGCTAGAGGAAGAGGGGATTTCGCGGAACTCCTAATAAACTTCCGGAAAAAAAGGAAAGAACTCCATAAGGCCATAGCTAAAAGCAAAAGAAACGCCTTTAACCAACTTATCTCAGAGGTAGATAACGACCCTTGGGGAAAAGCCTACCGAATCGTGATGAAGAAAATAGGTAAATCAAGAAGCCCGCCTATATCTCCCGCAATCCTACGTAAGATAGTTAGTAGTTTATTCCCAAGATGCGAACCCATGCAAGTGCCAATTCTTCAAATTTACCCGGACGAAATTGCTGAAGTGTCCCACGAAGAAATACTACATGCGGTGAAAAGAATTAAGATAGGCAAAGCACCCGGCCTGGACGGAATACTCAATTTCGTAACTAAGCGTATCATCCAAAGAAAGCCAACATTGTTCCAAAACGCATACACAAGCAGCTTGAAGGAAGGAATCTTTCCCAAATTTTGGAAGCGTCAACGCCTCGTTCTTCTCCTCAAAGGTGATAAACCTCCAGAAGAACCCTCGTCATATCGGTGCTTATGGATGCTTGATACGGCTCGAAAAGTTTTCGAAACAATTATTTGTAAGCGGCTCGAAAAATATACGGAAGGAGATTCTGGGTTGAATCCAATGCAATTTGGTTTCAGAAAAGGACGAAGCACAGTGGATGCAATAAATGCGGTTACCGATACTGCGGGAAAAGCATTGGAAGGGAGCAGATGGCGCTGGGGTGACAAAAAATACTGTGTTGTCATTACCCTGGATATCAAAAATGCTTTCAACTCAGCGAACTGGACTCTAATCATTAGAGCCCTGACAGAGCTAAAGGTTCCGGACTACCTTATACGAATTGTGGCCAGCTACTTTGACAACAGAGTATTAGTGTACGAAACAGAATGTGGACCTGAAACATACAAAGTTACAGGCGGTGTTCCGCAAGGGTCAGTTCTCGGCCCTGTACTCTGGAACGTTATGTACAATGGGGTTCTGAGAGTCGCGATGCCAGATGCGGTGAACGTAGTAGGTTATGCGGACGACATTGCGGTCGTAGTAGTAGCGAAAACCCTGGACGAGGCGAGGAACAAGTGCAACGAAAGTATCAGCAATATTAAAAGATGGCTCGAAAACGCTGGCTTACAACTAGCAGCTCACAAAACGGAGGTTGTTCTGATGAGTAGCCGAAAAAAGATGGAAACAATAGAGATATGTATTGATGGCCATACAATAAAGTCAAGTCCACATTTAAAATATCTTGGAGTAATCCTAGATCAAAGACTTTCGTTTAAGCAGCACTTAATAGCCACACACACCAAAGCGGCGAGGTCCATGTCGGCAATAGCGAGAATAATGCCCAATATGCGAGGCCCCAGACAACTAGTCAGGAAGCTGCTGACAAGTGTCAGTAGCTCCATCATTCTTTACGCGGCGCCAATCTGGATATCGGCTATTAAACATAGCTCATATATGAGAGGAGTTGCTTCGGTCCACAGACTGGCGTCATTGAGAACTTGCTGTGCATTTAGAACAGTGTCGGATGATGCAATACATGTTATATCTGGAAGACTCCCCATAGACATAGCAGCAGAGCGTTGCTCATCAGTTCGAGCCATGAGGGCTAGCATGTCACCTAGCCAATATAAGCAAGAAATGGAAAAAATTAATGAGAAATGCCTCCAAAAATGGCAGGAGAGATGGAATACCTCATCGAAAGGAAGGTGGACCCATTCTCTGATACCCAATATTAGAGAATGGGTTACGCGGGATCATGGGGAGGTGAACTACTACCTCACACAATTTCTATCTGGTCACGGCTGCTTCAGAAGCTATCTGTACAAATATAAGCATGTGGAATCTCCACTCTGCATGCACTGTGAAAATGATATTGAAACGGCAGATCACATACTAGTGGAATGTGTCCGTTTCCAAAAGGAAAGGAAAATACTTTCAGATAAAGTAGGAAAGTCCTTACCCATACGCTCAAGGGATGTGGTAAAATTTATGCTAACATCCCACCTAGCATGGGATATGGTATGTGGGATAATAGCATATATTATGCAAAGGCTGCGTGAAGAGGAAATCACGATAAGACCGAGAGTGCAGTCCCGAGAAGCTGCAAACGTATGACAAAATAAGAAGTTATATATAAAAGAGATGTTGTATACATAAACAATACCTGCCCTGCGAAGGAAAGCCTATAGGTAGTTCCGCAGGGAAACACAGGTCTGAGAGCAAGGGGGTGCTTTAGCACGTATGCGCTGTATGCGAATCGGGCATAATTGTTGGTACGGGCCAACAATATCTTTTGAAGATTTACACCCACCTTTGGCGTATCCATAAAAAAGAAAAAAAAAAACACTCATATCATCCCCAAAAGCCCCTGGCGGAAAGCAAAGTGAGTGTATCGTTTCCTTTCAATTTTTATACTATATACATATGTATATGTATGGTTGAATTTGCAAAAGGTAAAATTAGAGTTCTGACCAAATTTCCGGTCCAAAAACGTAGTGAAAACCGTTACCAGACTGTTTTCGGTACTCGGTTCATTTTCCGGGAAAACCCGAAAACCGCTAACAAAACGGTTTGGTACTGTTTATAGCGGATTAGTGATTGCCGCTAATGCTTACCGTTGTGTTATAACACAAAAATTATCCCAAAAGCCATAACAACAAAAATTTTGTTTCAAGTATTTACTTACAGAAATTCCCGCAAGACCCCTTATACTTAATAAAGTATAAGCAGGATTGCTTAAAAAGAAGCTACGGCAATCACCAGCAAGAAACAAAAGCATATGTATATGCAAATTAAACCATACATACATACATATATGTCACATATGTATATTTCTATAATATAACAACAGCATAACTTGCTCATTACTAGTATACATACGTACATACATACTTTCTAAAAGCAGAATAGCATTAAATATTCTGTTCGCGGCCTTTTCTCACTGCGAACATATACATATACATACCTATGTACAGACATATGTATGTATATGCTGCTCAGTAATACAAATTACATACTAACAAACACGTGAATTTGAGAAAATTACCTGCGGTCGGTTAATTCTCTTTTCGTGGCTTATTCGTACCGCGAACATATATACATACCAGAGGCCTGCACGATTAAGGTAGGCATCGTACGATTACGTTACTAAGTAACACTTCTGACGATTACCACGATGCGAAGGTAACATTGCGCATCGGCATCGCGGCATCGTGGCATCGTACGATTACTATCTGGTATCGTCAATGGCAAATGAAACGCTATAGTCTTACATGATGTTAATTCGTTGCTGGCTCGACAACGACTGAACGATAGAGCAGAGCCGCTCAAAATAATGCGCAATTTATTTACCAACGCATACAATCACACATTTGATATCTGCTAGCGTATGATTGTGTGCGCGCGCTTGCTTAGTACACTGAGTGAAATCGTGCTATTTGGTTATTTTGTTATTAAAAATTTAGAAAAAAATAAAAAATTATGGTTTTTGATTAAAAAAGCAATTAAGAACAACAATAATTTTAAGTTAATTTTTTTAACTTTCCATGATTTTTTCCATATCGACTTCAAGATCGTAAGTTTTGATTCTCATTAAGTCCTCTATATGCTTATTCGAAACTGAATTCCTGTATTTCGAGTGTATTTTTGACGCTGGCAGAATTAGCGTCATAGCGTACATGCTTCGACTGCATTTGCTTGCCTATACTCCGAGTATAGGCATGAAAAATTTTGAGCGGCTCTGCGATAGAGCGTAAGCGTACGTGTGAAGTTAGTTTCCACAATTGTTCTAAGAAATGCCGACCACTGGTAACATGTTAGTAATCGGCGATGCCCGCGATGCCGATACCCTCGATGCCGATGCCCACGATGCCAAAGTACCGTTACGTAGCGTGTACTCGCCGCATCGGCATCGCCGCTTGCTAACATGTTACTTTTTTAATTACTCGTGCAGGACTCTGATACATACATACTATATATACGCATATATATATTATACATACGGGCGCATACATACATATGTCCAAAATTTTCAGAAAAATTTACTGGAAGAAGTACCGAATCGACATTGGGTACAAATTATACAACAATAAAAATAATAAAAAGGATTTTTATATAAAACACAAAATTAGTACATATGAATTAGTACATACATATGTAAGTGTATTGTCGCATATGTAGATACGCTTACTGCTTCAAAGTCCACATTGGCATATATTCCGCAATACCCCTTGGTTTTTGTCTAACAAAACCAAGCAGGATTGCGTATAAAATATATTCAAAGTCCACATTGGCATATTCCCGCAATACCCCTTGATTTTTGAGCAACAAAAACAAGCAGGATTGTGTAAAAAACCAAAGCGTAATAAATATGTACATACATGCATATGTACAAAGTGCAGTGATCTCTAATACGAGCGCTCATTAGAACATAACAAACAAAATATCCACCTATAGGTATACCCTATAGGAAATTTGGACATAAAACATATATAAAACAAATATACATAGAAAAATAAACAAATAAAAAATTTCCGGTCAATAATAAATAATAAAATCAAATTTAAGCGATATTCTTTACGTGATTTGGAAAACTCTTATTTATATAAAAGAGTTCACGTCTAAACATTTCGTGCAAAACTCTTATTTAAGCAAAAGAGTTCGCGTCCAAACATATAAGTACATATGCATACATATATACAAAAACATTTTGAAAGTTCGGCTATCAAAAAGCCATTGGTTTTATTAATTCTCTTGGAAACTCTTGCATACAAAAGAGCTTTCTTTTCTATATTATATACAAAACTATTTCTGTACATCTACTAGTCTAGTTTACACTTAGACATTTTAAATTATTTCAAAACATTTTCTAAATGAGCTCAGATTCAAAAGAATCTAAAGCAATAGAATCACTAAAAGTTCCAAAAATGGTTTTAGAAGAAAAGAGCCCATGTACACCTGCTGAAGCTACACGCTCAAAGCAAGGTGCTACAAAACTAAAGAGGGGTAAAGATATTTCTTATACAAAATTCATTGCTGAGAGTGACAGTTTGATACGATACTGCACTCGATTTTATCTTCACCGATTCAAGACAATTCTGAATCGGTCTTAGAAATCAAAAAAGATAATTTAGACAATTTCTGGACACGTCTCCAAGCGGCATATGACGCAATCGTAGAATCTGACGACTGAGATCTACCGGAAAATTTTAAATCCTCGGCATACACCAAGTATGAACACTGCCTAGACCAGTTCGAAGACACAAAGGCAATGATTTCTGATCAACTAAAGCTATTAAGAGCAATTGCACCTACTCCACAACCGAGAGTAGAGCTGCCACAAAGACAAGCCCAAGAGGCAAGTTCAGGCATTCATCTTAAAGTGCCAGTATGCGACACAGATATATTTCATGGTGGTTATGAACAGTGGCCGTCCTTCCGGGACATGTTTACAGCTGTGTACATAAACCGTCCTAAATTATCACAAGCGCAGAAATTGTATCACCTCAGATACAAAACCAAAGGTCAGGCAGGCGTAATAGTGAAACAGTTCGCTCTCAATGACGAAAATTTTAATTTTGCTTGGGAAGCTCTAAAAGCACGTTATGAAAACGAGAGAATATTGGTCGATAAGCAAATAACAATTTTAATGAACTTGCCAAAAATTCAAAAGGAAACCAGTGAAGAGTTCATAAAGCTTCAATCCACTGTTTCAAATTTTTTGTCGGTTTTATCGACACAGAATATTTCCACAGATAATTGGGACCCCATTCTGGTAAATATATGCACAGATGCATTACCAGAAAAATCGTTACTTTTGTGGGAGCAATCGCTCCTATCGCGAAGAAAGTGCCCACCGTGGCAGCAAATGAAAGAATTTCTTCCTACTCAATACGAAATTGCAGAAAGGGTAGATAAAAAACTAGTCAGAACGAAAAACGTTCAAAACGACCTTAATAGAAGCTTCAATAGACCCCAAGCAAGTAGCCGCAATAATTTAAATAGAAGCTTTTTTAAAAATCAATCGTTCACATCCGAACAATATAAGCAAACGTCATGCGAACTTTGTAGAGGAGGTCACAAACTAAAACTATGCGAAAAATTCAAAAAAATGAATGTCAGCGATCGAAACAATTTCGTAAGAACGAAAAAATTATGTACCAACTGTTTGTCACATGCGCATACGCTTAAAGATTGCGAAAGCAAATTTAATTGCGTTTACTGCCATAAAAGACATCATTCAATGTTACATATAACCAATTTTTCCAGCTCACCCCCGAACAATGCAAACGTAAAACGAGCAACAGGATTAGTTGCCACAACAAATTCTGAAAACTGCCAAGAAGCACCATGCTGCTCAAAGGCGTTGAAAACCCAAACGCTACATAGCGAAAATCACAATAGGGTACTATTACCCACAGCAGTTGTCTCCATCGAACACCGAGGAGAACTGTTTAAACTCAGAGCCTTAATAGACCAAGGATCACAACGATCATTTATAGCGTCTAGGGCACAAAACAGGCTACAGTTACCAACAAAACTGGCCAACTTTGAAATCACGGGAATGGGCGGAAGAGTTGTTCAAAACTCAAATAAAATCTGCCCCATTACCCTCTTTTCCCCCAAAGCGGATAAGCGCATACAAGCAGAAGCAATTGTCTTACCGCAATTAACCAACATGCTACCAAGCTATCATATAAATAGCAAACATTGGCAAAAGGTTTCACACCTTAAGTTAGCAGATCCCAACTGCAACACCCCCGCTCAAATAGACTTTCTATTAGGAAGCGATCTCATACCACAAATTATTCTTGAAGGTATTGAGAAAATTACCAAAACACTTCTGGCGCAAAATACCATTTTCGGATGGGTCCTAAGCGGACTAGTTGCGGAACCAGTTACAACATTAACAACTCAAGTTGAGGAAGTCTCAAATGGGTACCTCAATTCACCATTGAGAAAATTTTGGGAACTAGAAGAACTCCCCCCCATATCAGTCACAACCCCTGAAGATCAGTATTGTGAGGATTTTTACAAAGCCACAACTACTAGATCAGAAAATGGTCGGTACGTCGTACGACTACCACTTAAGCAACAGTTTCCTAACACACTCGCCTTAGGTCACTCTCGCACCTCTGCAATACAGCAGTTTCTAAGTATGGAAAGGAACCTACTTAAAAGAGGCGAACTCAAATCTGAATACGATGGTGTGTTAGAAGAATACCTCCATTTAGATCACATGGAGGAAGTAACCCCAGGGGAGAAAATCGTCAATGGCAAATACTACTCCTTTTACCTGCCACATCACGCAGTAGTAAAGCCAGACAAAAAAACAACAAAAGTAAGAGTTGTTTTTAATGCCTCGAAAACCACTAGTTCAGGGAATTCCCTAAATGATATCCTATTTACGGGACCCACACTCCATCCAGAGTTAATGCTTCTGATATTAAATTGGCGTATATACAAATACGTATTCAATGGGGACGTTGAAAAAATGTATCGGCAAATAGGCGTACATAAAGACGACCAAGATTTTCAACGTATTATGTTCCGAAGATCCCCCACCAGTCCTTTACGCGACTTCAAATTAAAAACAGTTACATTTGCCGTTAACTGTGCACCATATTTAGCCATTCGAACACTCCACGAATTGGCAGACAACACTAAGTCAGAATTTCCTCTGGCGACCCAGGTGTTAAAAACACAAACGTATGTAGACGGTATTCTGTCTGGAAGTCACAGTCTTCCACAAGCATACGAATCATTATCACAAGTAATGCAAGCCCTCACATCCGCAGGGTTTCCATTAAAAAAGATTACGGCGAATCACGTATATCGCGAATCAAGTATATTAGAAAATGTACAAAAGAAAATTTGTTGGACACTAATTTCCTTATTTTCGAAAAGGAAAGTACAACAAAAACATTAGGCATCCAATGGAATGCGATATCGGACCAGTTCTCATACACGACAGAGTCCATATCCGCATTATCACCCATAACGAAAAGACATATTTTATCCTCGGTGGCAAAACTTTTCGACCCCGCAGGATGGCTTTCGCCAATTATGATCCAAGCGAAAATCTTAATACAAGAATTATGGCTAGATGGAACCGACTGGGACGAACAAGTGAAACCTCTTCGCTTAGAAAAATGGTCCCAGTTCGCAAAAAATCTGAATGACATTTCTCAGATACAAATTCCACGATGGGTAAACTACTCCCCCGAACACAAAGTCGAATTACATAGCTTTTGTGACGCCTCAGAAAATGCATACTGCGCTACTATCTATGTGCCCACGCAAAGTGATACCACGACCACAAGCAAAGGTGGCACCTTTAAAAACTATACGTCTCCCACGACTTGAGTTATGTGGCGCACTACTACTTTCAAAATTAGTAGCCATGGTGCAAATGCATTTAAATATGACAAAATGCAAACTATATATGTGGTCCGATTCAGAAATTGTACTAGCCTGGTTGGAAAAAGCACCACATGCATGGAAGACGTATATTTCTAGCCGAACGTCTCAAATTCTTGACCTAGTGGAATCAGCCACTTGGCGTCACGTAGCCAGTGCTGACAATTCTGCCGATCTAGGCACAAGAGGGTGCAAGCCACTGCAGCTTGTCACTACCACCCTCTGGTGGAATGGCCCCCGATGGTTTATAGAATCTCCTGATTCTTGACCACAATCCCCCATGCGCAACATTATCGCCCCAGAAGTTCGAAAAATCGCCTCCTTTCATACATTATGGGATGATACCGACATCCCTGAACGATTTTCATCGTTTCCAAGAGCTCTCAGAGTAGTTGCTTATATGTTCAAATTTATAGAGCAACTCAAAAGCAAAATCAAGGGATCACATAATTCCCCATGCAACACAGTGACGCACCTAGAGTTACAAAAGGCAAAGGTCGCACTAATAGCATACACACAAGCGCGCTACTTCAGCCGCGACATATCACTACTAAGAGAATCGAAGCCGATTGATAAAAAGAGCTCACTCTTAGTTCTAAACCCATTTCTGGACATGAAAGGTCTGCTTCGTGCCAATGGAGGGCTCGCTAATTCGAGCCTAACATGCAATGAACGCCACCCCATAATACTTCCAGAGAGGTCACCATTTGCCACATTATCCCTCCACTACATCCACACCTTAATGCTACACGCCGATCATCGTCTCATGCAACAGATGGTACGCCAGGAGTATTATATCCCTCGTCTTAAGCCGCAAATCAAGAAGTGCGTCTTCACGTGCAAAATTTGCACTATGCACAAGCAGAAGATGCGAACGCAGATTATGGCAGCACTTCCACCGGAACGCTGCAATTTCGCTCTGCCTTTCACCACAACAGGTGTTGATTTTGCTGGTCCTTTCCAGGTAAAGGCGTCCATGTTAAGGTCTCCCACTCTCATGAAAGGCTATGTGGCTGTCTTTGTATGTTTCACGACAAAGGCAGTACACCTTGAGCTGTGTAGTAATCTGACGACGGAGGCTTTTCTCGCGGCATTTGCTCGCTTCGTCGCTCCTCATATGGGCGGTTTATGGGAATCAGCTGTAAAAAGCTTCAAAACCCATTTCAAACGGGTAGCTGGAAATTATAAATTCAATTACGAAGAGTTCACGACGTTATTAAACCGAATTGAAGCCGTTCTCAATTCACGGCCACTTACAGTACTATCACAAGACCCCTCAGATTTCACCGCCTTAACTCCAGGGCATTTTCTAAAAGGAGCACCCATCCTGGCCATTCCTGAGCCAGACGTGGAGTCGCTATCTCTATTAAATCAATGGGAACGAATTAAAATTCTCCATCATGATTTCATCCGCTGATGGAAAGACGAATATATAAAGAATCTCCACAAAAGGTACCGCTGGAAGACTCCTGAACAAGCGCCTAAACTTGGAGACTGTGTCCTCATTCATGATGATTATCTGCCCCCACCGAGTGGCGGCTTGGCCGCATAGAAAAGTTGCATTACGGCTCCGACGGTCACATACGAATCGTTGATCTCCGTACGCAAAACGGAACACTAACCCGACCGCTCGTGAAGCTATGCTTTCTGCTAACTTTCGATGATCGCGAATCCGAAAACCTGAAAAATAAACCTGTCTTATCGCTACACAATAAACGAACCACGAGACGAACACGAGAAAGTACGTAAATAACAACCCGTCAAAATATAATAAACCGCGAAAAAATAATAAACCGTTCGAATTAAGACGCTCACCATGTTTGCTTATCTGATAGAAATTTATAATCAATAATCTTCTCTATACAGATTACCTTGGATATAGATACGCCAGCCGCAAATACGTCAACCGCTCGCGCTACGAATGTGCCACGCAACGGGCCTACCCCAGCGCCCCGGACGATAGTTGCAACAGCATCGGCCGCTGCACCGGCAACGGCACCAGCAACAACGCCGGCACCTGTACCGGCAACCGCGCCTGCAGCGGTCCTACCCTCCGCACCTCGTGATGGCACGCGACCACCACCAAACCCATCACAGACTTCGGAGACCCGTCGGATAAGGTGTCCCATCTGTCGACGCCCTCATCGTCTCCACCATTGTGGAATATTTAGGAGTATGCGGCATTTGCAACGGCAGCAAGTTGTTCAGGCCACGGGCATTGCATCAACAGCTGCAGCGCCTTTTAGGCTAAACAGTCGTTTAGGGGGGCCGGGATGGCTAAATGAGCACCTGACCCCGCTCTTAATATAATAAAACTACACCCCACACATACACACCATACTCAACACGACTACACCATCTACATCATCCACACATCATATTCCACATCTGCATCATATTCACACCCACACCTCACACTCAACACACCTGCACCATATACACCACACATGAGGACACCGCACTTAATGAACAAAAGGGACTGACGGACGGCGGCCGAGTCCCTTTCTATTACGATCCGCGCGCATATACGCATCATTTCGTATGCACTTTTTTTTCGTCGCTAATCAACGGGTGAGTACATCGGTACACGAATTATATAATGTCCATGTACTATTATTACACGCAGAACACCGCCTCATGCCTCAAATAGTCCGCCAAGACTTTTATTTCCCAAGACTCAAGCCAAAGATAAAGAAATGCATTTTTTCGTGCAAAATCTGCACTATGCATAAGAAAAAGGTGCGAACGCAGATTATGGCAGCACTTCCACCTGAATTTGTCCTAACACATGACGATTGTCTCCCCCCTACAGAATGGCGGCTTGGTCGCATAGAGAAGCTACATTACGGCTCCGACCGTCATATCCGAGTAGTTGATCTCCGTACTTAAAACGGAACGATGACCAGAGCGCTTGTTAAACTGTGCTTCCTACCAACCGCAGATAATAGCGAAAATGCGCGTAATGAACAATCCGTACAATAATACCGACACGCAGAAATTAAAACATCCGTCTAATAACTAAAACCAAAATCAATCGCACATATGATAAATCATAAAGATACTATGATTTGTAATGGGTAGATTAGTAAACTCTGACAAACAAATAAAGTTGGTTACAATTCACACAATTTCATAACATATACAAATGAGTTGGAACTAAACTCGACTTTTTCTCCATGAAGGCAAATATGGATTCAGAAAACATTTCAACTCCAACGCCAACACTGCGATCGGCCATCAGTGTGCCCCATCCTGGGTTTGTCCCAACAGCGGCGCCCCATACAATCACCGCAACAGCACCGTCAACTGCAGCTTGTAATGGCACACGAGCACCAGTAACCACACCCTCACCATCAACGGAGCCGCATCGCATACGATGCCCCCCTTGTCGCCGCCCCCACCCACTGCCGCACTGGGGACTCTTCAAGGGCATGTCACCCATCCAGCGCCAGCAGGTAGCACAGGCGCATGGGCATTGCCACGATTGTCTGGCACACACGCACGCGACTGAGGACTGTGACTCTGGGGCTTTGTGCCAAATGTGTGACAGGCAGCATCACACGCTGCTCCACCGCACCCCAAGACGAGAGGTCGGTTGGCCACCTGCCACTCGCAGACCACAGCAAACCAACCGTGTGGCACGACAACGAAGACCGGCACCACCTCCTGAGTCCCGTTTATGGCGTCAGCGAGACGCAGAGGGGCCGGGATGGCTAAATGAGTTAAGCTTCCCGCCCTCATACACCACTATACCACACAACAAACCACTCAAAAGGAACACTGGCACACTCACCGCACTTGGAGTCAACACTCATCGACTGAAAGTAGCAGTCTACACCCACACACCCACCAATACACGCCGTACATCAACCCACCATAACTCTCCACAGCCCAACGAGCAAAAACCCTCGTCCTGGAAGAGGCCGCTCTTTTTTCGATCTCGATCTAAGAGCGATTCACATCAGCGGACGTTTTTTTTTGCTATTTTCGGCGCGCAGCAGCTTTTCTCTTTTTTCTTCGTTTCTTTTTCGGCGCGCAACCCAAATCATCTTGCCTCATCAGTTGATCTTCGACGCGCAGCAGTTCATTCAATCTAATTTCAATTTCGATTTTTATATACTTGGTACAGCCTCCATTGGTATCCGACCAAGGAGTCCATCAATTCACGGTTTTCCATCCATTTACTGTCACTCCACTGGTATCCGACCAGGCAGATTTTTTCTTTAACATTATACTTGAAGTATTGTAAACGAATTTGTAAAACTTGTGAATATCTTAACGAATTAAAAAGCAATCATTTGGCCATAACAAAAGAAAGGTTTTTAGTCCGGGCTGGGTGCTAAGGTGTAAGTGCTAAATTAACTATCTACGTGAGTAAGTGGTAAAATAATACTTGCGTATACGAGCAATAATGCAAAAAGGAGAAAAAAGTTGTTGACTTTTGTATATGAGTCTGCACGATATGTGCATGTTTATGTGCATACGTAAAATGCTGAAGAAAAGTTTATTTATTTTTTTGTTTGTTTGTAATCCTACTTGCTTGTGCTCTAAGAAGAACACGGGGTATTGCTGGACAGGTGCAGATTTGGTCTTTGAATATATGTGTGTGTGAACACTTGAAAATGCAGATACGTATGTACATACTTATGTGCTTTTTTTCTAGCAACTCTTAAATTTTTTGTTTTATTTTGACCGTAAATTTTTTTGTTTTTAATTAGAACATTTTTAAATTTTTAATAAATTAAAATTTAGCATTTACCGCTTTGTTTTTTCGGAATATTGTAGGTATTTCCGATATATTATGAAATTTTTATTTAATTTTGTACCCTATGTACGTTGTATGCCGTATGTATGTGTGTATATTATATGCCGTACGGATAACGCGTGAATAGAAAATCGGTGAAGTCCAGGTATGCACTTTTTGTAAATTTGTAAAATTTTCACAATGCTGTTTATACATACATGTGGGTGTATGTTGCATTAATTTTGCTTCCCTCTTTTTTTTGTTTTGTAATATAAAGGGTGATTTTTTAAGAGCTTGATAACTTTTTTAAAAAAAAAAACGCATAAAATTTGCAAAATCTCATCGGTTCTTTATTTGAAACGTTAGATTGGTTCATGACATTTACTTTTTGAAGATAATTTCATTTAAATGTTGACCGCGGCTGCGTCTTAGGTGGTCCATTCGGAAAGTCCAATTTTGGGCAACTTTTTCGAGCATTTCGGCCGGAATAGCCCGAATTTCTTCGGAAATGTTGTCTTCCAAAGCTGGAATAGTTGCTGGCTTATTTCTGTAGACTTTAGACTTGACGTAGCCCCACAAAAAATAGTCTAAAGGCGTTAAATCGCATGATCTTGGTGGCCAACTTACGGGTCCATTTCTTGAGATGAATTGTTGTCCGAAGTTTTCCCTCAAAATGGCCATAGAATCGCGAGCTGTGTGGCATGTAGCGCCATCTTGTTGAAACCACATGTCAACCAAGTTCAGTTCTTCCATTTTTGGCAACAAAAAGTTTGTTAGCATCGAACGATAGCGATCGCCATTCACCGTAACGTTGCGTCCAACAGCATCTTTGAAAAAATACGGTCCAATGATTCCACCAGCGTACAAACCACACCAAACAGTGCATTTTTCGGGATGCATGGGCAGTTCTTGAACGGCTTCTGGTTGCTCTTCACCCCAAATGCGGCAATTTTGCTTATTTACGTAGCCATTCAACCAGAAATGAGCCTCATCGCTGAACAAAATTTGTCGATAAAAAAGAAAAGAACCGAACACTGATTTTGGTAATAAAATTCAATGATTTGCAAGCGTTGCTCGTTAGTGAGTCTATTCATGATGAAATGTCAAAGCATACTGAGCATCTTTCTCTTTGACACCATGTCTGAAATCCCACGTGATCTGTCAAATACTAATGCATGAAAATCCTAACCTCAAAAAAATCACCCGTTAGGTATGTACGTATGTACATAAGTGGTGACTAGGGTGGGTCGATTCCGGACTTTTTTCGATTCGGGATTTCTAATAGTGCGGAAAAGTTGCCTTAGTACTTCCTAATTCCAATGCAACTTTTTGTTTTGAGATCGGATTGCATCTTCAACCCCAACTCCGGCCTTGAAATTTTGGAAATTCGCCTAAAATCGTGAAATTGTCCACCTAGCGCCTGAAATACGCATCTCATGGCAAAATGTATAAAACAAAAGTTATTTGTCACGTCATTTGCTACCGAAATGGTATGTGATCAAGGCCGTAGGACGAACCGTTCCCGAGATACGAGCGAAAATGCGGCGCGCCACAGCGCAAGGTGAAAATCGGCTTGCGGCCACACTTCTTGACGTTGATTTTGCCGAGTGCTATCACTCACATTCATTCACCTACGCCAAAGGACACGTTCGGATAGGTCTCCACACAAATATTTTTTCATCGAGTTCCTTCACTCTTGTCGGTGATTTCGCCGAGTTCTATCACTTACATTCATTTCCCTGCGCCATTCGACACGTTCGGACTGGTCTCCACATAAATATTTTTTCATCGAGTTCCTTCACTTATATCCTCTCAAGAGAACACAGAACTCAAAATGTCTGTATCTAAATTTAAATTTAAACAGAAATGTCCTGTGTTTGGCATATATGCGTACAATCTCTCTGAGTCCCAGTTACCTACTTACCAGGATGTTCTTTTGTGTTATCAGTTTGAAAGATTTCGTATAGGGCGACTCCGAGGCAACAACTATGAACCTAGGAGTAAAGAGGTTACAGAAATAGTTGCAAAAAAGATTGAAAATACTTTGAAAAAGGCATCTATTCCAATAGTTTCACACACCAGAGTTGTACAAATGCTCACCACATACCATAAGAAATTTCTGACTCTTAAACAAATGTTTTTAAGGAACCCAATAGGTTTGAGCTCTAAAAGAGACGACTTTGTCTCTTCTACCGGAAAAATATTTGACATCGCTGCTTGTAAATGCATTTATTTTTCTTCTTGCACTTGTCCAAAGGAAAGGAAAGTTCCTATCAATGAACAACCATTTCTCTTGGACCAGAGAACCAGAAGAATTGGTCGCATTGGAAGTGTTGATCTACCTGAAACAAAAAGAATTACAAAGAAAAATGAACGTAAAGAAAAACTTTCAAAACGTCATTCAACATCAACACTTACCAGAAAAGTATCAGCTAGAACACGTGACCTTTCAGATCAGCCAGACTCTCATACCGACGACAACAAAAGAGGCGCGGCACATGGATTCTTCCAAAAACGATGCTGATGATGAATTTTCTCTTCCATTCTCTAAAACCAAACAAAACACACTAGTATTAGAACACACTGCTTTAGTTGCCCAAAGATTTGGAGTAACTGATGGAGCAGCGACCTTGATTGTTTCATCTGCTTTCTGGATGCCAAAAAAGCAAGTTTGATAACAGAGGATCAGGCTAGCTTTGTCACTGACAAATGCAAGATTAGTCGGGCAAAAAAAAGCGTTGGAGTTAAGCTCCAAAACACCGAAAGTATTAACTCTGTATATGGGCTGTATTTTGACGGCCGCAAAGACAAAGTACTATCGCGATAATGTCAAAGAGGAACATATTTCTCTTATAGCGGAACCTGGTTGTCATTACTTTGGCCACGTCACCTTTCCTTCCGGGTCAGCTGAGGATGAGACGCAAGCTATATGGCAACATTTACAAGACAATTCAGTTGATGTGGAACATCTAGAAGTTGTCGGTGCTGATGGCATCAACACGAACACAGGTTGGAAAGGTGGAATCATTCGGAAACTAGAAGAAAGAATAGGTAGGCCATTACAGTGGGTTGTTTGTCTTCTACCATTCAACGAACTTCCATTTCGTGCTCTTTTCGAACACATAGATGGTGTCTCAAAGAGTCCAAATACATTCTCTGGCGACATAGGTAAACTGCTCCCTGATTGTGAGAAGTTGCCTGTTGTCAAATTTGAAAGTTTTCCATCCTGCCAATTACCTTCTGAAGTTATTAATCCGAATGAGAATGAGAAGTTGCCTGTTGTCAAATTTGAAAGTTTTCCACCCTGCCAATTACCTTCTGTAGTTATTAATCCGACCCAACTTAGCACAGAGCAAGCTTATCTCTATAAAATATCAGAAGCTGTTATTTCCGGTCAATGTTCCTCAGATTTAGCGTCGATGCATCCAGGTAACATGTGCAAATCTCGCTGGCTCACCTGTGCAAATAGAATTCTGAGATTATACATTTCTTCTGTTAAACCAACAAAGGAAATAAAGATTTTGGTCAAGTACATACTTAAACTTTACTCACCTTTGTGGTTCTCAATAAGATTCAACAGTTCAATCACAGATGGCTCGCACCATCTCTATGCTGCAATTCAAAGGTCGAGATACTTACCTGCTAAACTGCGTAAAGTTGTCGATTCATCCATTCAACAGAATGCTTTCTTTGCTCTTCCAGAGAACATCCTCCTTAGTATGATGACTGACGAACGGATAGAAGTCAGAAAGTTGGCCCTTGACCGTCTTCTGGCAGCCAGAGAAGCAGAGTCTGACACTGTAAATGGAAGGGATAGATGCAATAAAGTGCCAAAGCTGAATTTCAAAGTTAATAATTATTACGATATGATTAACTGGAAGACTATTACCTTGACTGTTCCACCAGTTCTTTGTTCAGTTTCTAACGAAGAACTCATAAAAGGGCTGACGGGAGACACTGCAGAGGTATGGAAATTTAGTGAATTCCCCTCTCACACCGTGGCAGTCAAGAGAACCATCAAACTGGTGACAGAGGCATCTTCTAAAGTTATTGGCCCCCAATCTCGTAATCGTTTTATACGCTCTACACTGAAATCTAGGCAACAAGTGCCAAAGTTTAGTACAAAATCTGATTTTATCGATAAATTTGACACAGATTCAGACTAAAACAAGCCTGACATATGGTTGGTTGGGTTAGGCTTCGGAGGAACCTGTAGAGCAGCCACCTCCACGAGGTGAGTTCTGTGTGACCAATACAGGTTAGCTGAGAGCTGCAACAATTTTCACCTTGCGCTGTGGCGCGCCGCCTTTTCGCTCGTATTTCGGGAACGGTTCGTCTTACGGCCTTGATCACATACCATTTCGGTAGCAAATGACGTGACAAATAACTTTTGTTTTATACATTTTGCCATGAGATGCGTATTTCAGGCGCTAGGTAGACAATTTCACGATTTTAGGTGAATTTCCGAAATTTCAAGCCCGGAGTTGGGGTTGAAGATGCAATCTTAAAACAAAAAGTTGCATTGGAATCAGGAAGTACTAAGGCAACTTTTCCGCACTATTAGAAATCCCGAATCGAAAAAAGTCCGGAATCGACCCACCCTAGTGGTGACTATTGTGCATATACTTGTATGTATGTTTGGTTGTGTTATTATTCTTTTCTCGCAATTTCCCTAGCTTACTTTTTGCGCAATCCTGCTCATACTGTTGAGTATAAGGGGTATTGCCGAAAAATGTTGTCAAATGAATACGTGAAATTTTTTTTTATATAGTTTGTGTGTTTGAGTACACAAATGTAAGCATAATTAGGCCTTTTTTCAGATATCTATATGCCAGTATATATGCTGTATAATTATACTATATACTGTTCATACATATATTTGGATGTACCTATGTAATAATAATAATACCCAACGGTTACCCTCCTCCCGGCCAACCGACGCGAGGGGCGCAATCCGCGAACGAGCGGAATTAGCCGAGTCATAAAAGGCAAGAGAGTTTTAAGCGTTGCGATCTTAAACTGCTCAGCTACAGAAACAAAAATTTCAACAGCCAAAATTAGGAATTAAATTAAAGTTTATAATTTTACTTGTTAAGAGTAGCTAAAATAATTTTTTTAATTGTAAAAAGTGAGTCTGTTAAATCAAATGTGCTGGAATGAAAATTGAAATCATGACATATACGGCGGAATGGTTCGTTTAACTCAAAATTTGTTCTAGAAAATTTTAAAAGTAAGGGTCTAAACTGCCTGGTAGAGCGAGCGGGGACGTTAAAATTAATATCAGATAAGAGAGATGGGCTACAGACTGACCCATTCACGAGTTTTACAAGAAATATTATACCAAGCATCTCCCTACGACTAGCGAGTGTCGGGAGATTTATAAGTTTTAAACGGTTAGTGTAAGGGGGAAGATTTAAACTGGAATCCCAATTCAAATGATTTAAGGCAAAAAGTAAGAATTGTTTTTGAACGGACTCTAACTTATCCGAATGGACTTGGTAACTAGGGTTCCATACCACAGAAGCATACTCTAATATAGGCCTCACCAGAGATGTAAAATTCTCTCTAAATTCTTTAGACCAACGTTTAACAAAACTAAGAGCGCCTTTAGCTTTAAAAACCGTGGAAGATACGTGAAGATTAAAATTGAGTTTGGGGTCCATAGTTACTCCCAAATCAACAAAACTGCATACTTGCTCCAACCTAAAGTTTTGTATTGTGTATGAAGTTGGGTATACAGATCTACGTGAAAAGCACATTGTTTTACATTTTTTAAGGTTCAATGGCATGTCATTTCTATCACACCAAGAAACTAGGTTGTTTAAGTCTGTTTGCAACTGGCATCTTTCGTTGTTTGAAGTATACGTTTTAAAAAGTTTTACATCGTCAGCATATAATAAGACTTTTGAAAACTTAACAACAGATGATATGTCATTAATAAATAACAAGAACAAAATTGGTCCAAGATGGCTACCTTGTGGAACGCCTGAAGGAACATTGATTATGTCAGAAAAAGTATCGTTAAATAAGACTTGTTGAATTCTATTGCTAAGATAAGAAGCAACCCATTTTAGAAATATTGGTTGAAAACCGAGAAGATCAAGTTTATTCAAAAGAATTGAATGGTTTACTTTATCAAAAGCTTTACTGAAATCAGTGTATATAACATCAGCATTCTTATTCTCCCTAAAGCCAGCAGATACATGTGATACAAATTCAAGCAAGTTAGTTATAGTAGATTTCCCTTTACGAAAACCGTGCTGAGAACAAGAAATTAGTGGAGAGATCCGGAAGGTTATGTCGTCTGTTATCATTGCTTCAAAAAGTTTAGGTATTGCAGACAACTTTGCTATTCCCCTATAGTTTTCAATAGATGACCTAAATCCACTCTTATGTAAAGGAATTATAAATGACCTTTTCCATATGGGTGGAAATAAGCCTTGCATAAGAGATGAGTTAAATAGTTTTGTTAGGGGTTGGTATATATATTTGGCACATTTCTTAAGAAAGCATGAGGGAATCATATCTGGGCCATAATTGTATGATTGTTCTAACATGTTCAACTGATATAAGACGTCTTCTTCGGAAATGGTAGGCACATTAATGACAGAAATCGGACATAACTTGTGCTGATGCGGAACATTTTTTGGAGATTTCGGAGAGTAATTAGACTTAAAGAATTCAGCGAACATATTAGAAATGGTGTGATTGTCACTAGACATATTAGACTTATATTTCATAGCGGACGGAAAGTTAGAAATCCTGCGTTTGGAGTTGACGAAACCATAGAACAATTTTGGATTACGTATAATATTATTTTTTGCTTTATTTATATAATTATTATAACATATTTTGTTAAGTTCAGCAAATTGTCGACGCAATTTAGAATATTTTGAATAGTCAGCAACTAAACCAGTTTTTCTAAAAAGTTTAAAAGTACGAGATTTTCTATTTTTTAATTTACATAATTCTTTCGAAAACCATAAATTAGAACTACTATTTTGAGTAACAACACACTTCGGAACATATTTTTCAAATAAGTTTAAAATAGTTTCATTAAAATGGGAAGCACTAAATTCAATATTGCCACTGTAATCTGGCCAAGTTACTTTAGAAAGTTCGTAAATAATCTTCTTAAAATTAGCTTTCGCAAAGTTGAACCGAAAACAACGGTCTTGTGTATTGTTAAGAGCAAAGTTGGTTATGATTTCGATGTTAATTTCCAAAGCAGGATGGTGCGGGTCCTCTGGCCGAACCAAAGGATCACATCGGACAACGGAGAACATTGAAGCGTTATCAACATAAACTAGGTCTAAGAACTTACCAAACTCGTTTGAAATTAAATTAATTTGGTTAAGACCCAACTCCGACATTTCATCTAAGAACTCGTTAAAACATAAGCGAGTACTAATAGGAATGGTGTAATCATCACTAGATTTCCATGATACGCACGATAAATTGAAATCTCCCAAAACAATCATGGAATCAGTATTGTTAGCCATTGAGGAAACCTTATTTATTAATGAAGCATGCTGCAAATATACAGATATGTCCGAGTGAGGCGGTATGTAAGATAAAGTTAAGTAGATATGGCCACTATTAGCGCAAATACGAATGCACTTAAATTCTATGAAGTCTGCATGCGAAACATCGACTTCTTCAGATGGAATTGAAGAATGAACAGCAAACAAGACACCACCTCCTTTTCTGTCCAGCCGGTCATATCTAAAGATTTGGAATTCGCTGATGAATATTTCATTATCAAAAATGTGAGGCTTTAGCCAAGTTTCCGTGAAGGCAATGATTTTAAGGTTACAATGAATGCTGTTTAAATACAAATCAGCAAGTTTTGTGTTAAGACCTCTAACATTTTGATAATAAACAATCAGCGAATTATTGTTAATTAGTTTTTTGTAATACTGGGATTTCTTGGCAATTTGGTGATAACTACAGGGGGCTTATCACGTTTGTGCTCGAATTCGCGCACAAAGACCCCCGATGGCCAGAATGAGTTATCTAGTATCGATTGAAAACTGTCTGCGGATACGTTGATTTTAAACGACGAAATATCTCTGTTGTATTTGAAATTAAATTTACGGATGTCTGTATCTTCTGTTTTTAATTTCGACGAGATGTAATTTTTTATATCGTCGACTGTGGTATCCGCAGCAAGTCTAGAGACAAATATTGCCTTTTTCCGCGGTATTACCACTAAGTTTTTAGTAGCTGATTTGGACGTATTTGCAGGCGGATCTTGGGAAGTTTTCTGCTTACTGTGTTCAGTAACAGTTTTCACTGTGTCCTGAGCAGACGGAACTTTCTCACCTTGAGGACAAGGGGATGACAGATTAATAAGGTCAATAGTGGGTGGGGGCATTCGTTTTAAGGAAGATACAGTGGTATCTTCATCACACGGACGTTTACGTTTTGATGAAGGTTTTTGATTCTCTTCCCGAACATTTAGGCATTTAAATGATTGAAAAAGCATTTCATAATGCCTAAATTTTTCAGTAAGGGTTTCAAGCTCATGACCAATCTCCTTGAAACCATTGCGCGCTTGCTTAAAGACTTTAAACAATTCAATTTCAGTTGGTCTGCATTTTAAGCAAGACTAGCGCAATCCCTTACTGTCAAGAATTGAATCCAATATCCTACCTGTCAGTCCAGCACATTTAAGATGGGCAAGCCCATCACAAAACCAGCAAGAAACAAAGCGTTCCGACTCGCCTTTTACAGAGCAGTTCGGAAAGTTACAAGTCATAATGATTAAAAAAGAAACAAAAAAAAAAGAAAAATAAAAACAATATTAAATAGAAATATAAAAATGGTAAATAATAAATGAAACAACGAGAAATGACAAAAATATTTATGACAAATGAATGCAATAAAAATTGATGGTTATCAAAGATAACAACCAATGTAGCGAGCAGTTTGAGATGCACTGTAATACGCGAAAAGTAAGAAACTCGCGAACAGCTGTGGACAAAGATGGAAACGAATAAAAACAAGAAAGAAATTAAGTAAGCAAAGTAAATTAACACTAACAATTGCACTACTTAAAATGTAGCACAACAATAAATTTGAAATGACTCGGCGGAATAAATTAAAATTAGCCAACACACAATTACTAAATATCAATTGATTCAAACAGCACAGTATAACACTGATACTTATCGTAAAAGATCACTTAATCCAGACACTTTCAAATAAAGTTTTAAATAAAATTAAACAAATTCGCCAGAGCACGAAACAAATCACAGCTGAACACGAGAAGGGTTGCCAATATACAATGTACCAAACTGTTTGTTAGTTTATGCCACTGCGTCCAATTTGCTTCCGTTTCCTTTCCTTTTTGGTGTTCCTTGTTCCGTGGTTGTTAATTTCCTTTGTTGGTTGGCTTTCCTTCGTTGGGTTCACTTTCCTTCCTTGGTTGGCCTTTTTGGTTTTTATTTTCTATTTTTAATTTTTGTTTCACGTTTATCAATGTTTAATTTTTACAAAGATTCGATTTTAGTCATGTACAAGTATGTTAAGCTTGTTGTTGTTTTTATGATGTTTTTATGATACATAATATTTCTCGCCCGGTTTTCGGTAATTTTGTTTGGTTTTGGGTTTTGACACTGTATTGTATGTATAGGTATTTATACAATATGTGTTTTTTTTTTATAACTGTACACACGATTTACCTTCTTTTTTTTATTATTGTAAAAAAAAAATTTTGATTTTGGAACCGTTTCGTAGCTGTTTTTCAAACTGTTTTATTTATATGTATATGTATATGTCAATGCACCACTTTTTTTATAATATATTTTTTTCTACTTTATATCTCATTTAGCCAGGCAGAGCACTCTTGTTAAATTCCAATCTTTGGGCATGCTTTCGTGCGACCATATTTTACAAAGGAGCTGATAAATGCTCCTTATCACTTCTTCGCCGCAGTGTTTGAATAGCTCGGCCGGCAATCCATCGGCCCCCGCCGCTTTGTTGTTCTTCAGGCGGCTAATTGCTTCCCCTGGCGTTGTACGTTCACTGCCATTCAGCAGGCTGGAGAAGTGTTCCCTCCTTAATTTAAGTATGCTTTGGGCATACCCCCTTTGGGGGTTCTACAGGAGTATGCTCCGGTCTTGAAACCTTCTGTTAACCACCGCATTTTTTCGTAGAATTTTCGAGCATTACCTGTCTGCCAGCTTATCAAGCTCTTCGTACTCACATATTTCGGCCTCTTTCTTTTTCTGTCTGCAAATGCGTCGCGCTTCTCTCTTCCACTCTTGGTATCTATCCCATCCCGCACGTGTTGTGATCAATCGTAACGTTGCGAGGTAGACAGTACCAGATGTTGTTTTGCATTTTACGAAAACCAACAGTTTCGGTTGCAGCTGTACGTAAGGAGTTTGAAATGCCGTTCCACAGTTCCCTTATTCCGAGTTGTTGACGAGTGCTCTCAGAGAGCAAGTGTGCAAGCCGTGTAGAAAATCGTTCGGCTGTTGTGATTGCAGCTTCTCGACGGCGAACCTTCCTTGAGTTTGTAGACGTGCGTTTTTTTGCTGCACAGAGGCGTGTGCGAATTTTGGCTGCAACAAGATAGTGGTCCGAGTCGATGTTAGGACCTCGGAGCGTACGCACGTCTAGAACACTGGAAACGTGTCTTCCATCTTTCACAACATGATCGATCTGGTTGGTGGCTTTTCGATTAGGAGACAGCCAGGTAACTTGATGTATTTTCTTGTGCTGGAATGTAGTACTACAAACAACCATATTTCGGGCCCCGGCGAAGTCGATCTGCCTCAACCCATTTGGGGATGTTTCATCGTGGAGGCTGAGTCTACCGACTGTTGCGCCAAAGATACCTTCCTTGCCCACTCTGCCGTTAAAGTCGCCAAACACGATTTTGACATCGTGGCGGGGGCAGCTCTCATAAGAGCGCTCCAAGCGCTCATAAAAGGCATCTTTGGTCACATCGTTTTTCTCTTCCTTCGGGGCGTGGGGGCAAATCAGCCGTTCATTCACCGGAGAGAATGATGGTACTCGGCGACGGAATCTCTCTCCCACCACGAATGCCACACCAAACTTGCGCTCCTATATATGGCCACTGTAGTAGTTATATGCCACAGGCACCTACTCGTCTCTTTCCTTGTCCCGTCCATCGCATTTCTTTGATGTCAGCCTTTATTTTCACGAAGATATCAGTTGCCAGTTGGGCAGCGGCACCTTCCCAATTATGGGACCGGACATTCCTGGTGCATGCCCTCAAACCATAATCATTGTTTCGTTTGCTGTGGTCGTCATCAAAATTGGGGTGTCTCATCCGAGGCAGTTGGTATCTTTTCATTGGGGATGTTGTTTACTTGGAGGGTCCCAAACCCAGCGCACAACCCTGCGGAGGGGATGTTTCGTCTTCTCACTTTAGCTTGCTTTCAAACGGATGTTTTTATGCTACCCAGAGGATACTTGGTCAAAGACCGGAAGTCGTGAGCTGCTTGAGTCATATGTAAAATAATCGTTTTTGCCCACACCCAAGTGAATTGCGATCAGAGAACTTTCCTCACTTGTGTGAACTTCTTCACGTGACTCCATCGTTGCAGCTCAGCTTTCCTTTTTTAAATACAAATGTTGCACCTAATCAAGGTGGATTAAATTGTGTTAAAAAACAGGTGAAATTCAAAGACGTTTTTTTTTTAATTATTAAGGGGGGAGCCGGCTTTGGAGGCTTCAAAGAATCAATATTTTTCCGAAATCCTAAAATTCTTTGGATGCGAAGTCTTAGATATTCTGCCTTTGGGAAGCAATTACCCGATGCATCTCGCATGTGTATCGGAAACAAAAAATTAATATTTGTTAATAACTTACCTTCTAGTTAAATTAAAAAATTGCAAAGAAAGTGTAAAATTCTAAAATATTGTAAAAACTGAAAAAAGTGGGTTTTGACCAAAAAAATTTTACTTTATGTTATTTAAAAATATGTTCAAACTTGACTTTTCTTAGTTTTTTTTTTGTTTAAATAGATAATTTAATGCTAAAGATAATAAACCTTGCCCCCATTCCATACGACGGTTAGTTTTTTCTAACCCGCCTGCCAATTAAAAAAAATCATAAAAATTAAAAACCGAGAAATCGCACGTCAAAGTTTTCGCTTTTTGCTCAAGCGCTCATATATCTGCTACACGCACGGTCTCTATTTCCCTTCTAGCTTCAACATTATTTCGAATTCCCATCTATAACTTTGGGGGCACATTCTTAGACAATTTTTTAAGAGATTTAAGCAAAATAAAAAATCGATGTTTCGAAGCTTCTAAAGTAGGCTCCCCCCCTTAAGTCGTGTAAGAAGTTTCCACTTTAAACGAACAATTTCGTAATTCTGCATAAAATTTTATTTAAAATTTTTTCAGCATTTTACATAAAAAAATTTTAAATTGTTAATATAGCAACAAAATTTGCTTTTACATTTTATTTCAGCAGTTTACAAAACATATTTAAAGAGATAATTTTAAATAACAATAAATCAATAAAATTTGCATATCAGATGAATACTCGTATTGAAAATTTTCTTTAACTTCAGTTTCTTGTTTTTATTATTATCTAAATATATAGTTAATATAAGTCTGATAAGTTTATATCAATTAAGTTTTTTTTTTTTGGAAGGGGAAACTTCGAAAGATATCGTCATTTTGCCAGACGGTATGGCTGAAGCGGTGACCAATACGCCTACGTACTAAACCCTTAACTACATCGTCATTGCTTGTTATTTTCCCCACGGAACCGCCGTTAAGCATTACATCATAAGGCTAAGCTTAGCCATTCGGCTCGTCAATCACGCCATTTTGGGCTTCTTTTGGTTGCGTTGCCACTCTTTTGCTCTTTTCTTCTTAGCTCTTTTAGAACTATAGCACACCACTCTATTACGCTATCCCACGCTAGTTTCGATTCAGTCATAAACCGCAATATGTTATTCGGTGTCACTCGTTCCGTTGTCAATTTTTCAAGATCAGCTCCCTCGTCTTCATACCGCTGGCAGAAAAAGAAAATGTGCAGCACATTTTGTCCGCTGCTGTTGCAGAAGGAACAATTCGTCCCATTGTCATGGCCATATTTGTAGAGAAATTCTCTAAAATATCTGTGCCCCGTCAAAAAATGTGTCATGTAGAAATCTGTTTCTCTATGCTTTCTATCTAGCCATACTTGTACACTTTTTATTAGCCTGTGGTTCCATCTCCCCGTGGTAGCTACCTCCCATCATTGCTGCCATTTATTGATGATTGGTTGCCTCTCATCCTTCCGCTCCTCCACCGTTAACCGTCTGCCTAGTCTTGTGAACCTCACGTATATTCTTTTGAGTTCCATGGCCATTATCTTTGGTGGCAAGATGCCCGCTATAACTCAAACCGCTTCGTGGGATAACGTGCTAAATGCGCTCGTGACCCTAATGGCACTGAGCCGCATCGCAAACTTTGCTTTCTTTGCATACGTTTTTTGCTGTAGTGCTGGCCCCCATATTTGCGTCATACATCAAAATTGAGTGGTTCACCTTGGCGCTCGCCTATTTTGCTTTGGTCCCCCAATGTTGACTTCATTCTTGTTAGAGCGGCCGTTACACGTCCTGCTTTCTTACACACCTTTCGATGTGCGGCTTACAGCTCAGTCTATTATCTCTAAGCCCTCCTAGGTACTTCAGCATATTCTGGGTCATAATACTATGGCGTTCGATATTTAAATTAATGTCTTGGAGGTCCTGCTTGTGAGCTTCAGTTTTTTGCCCACCGAGTTGGAGGTTTATTACAGTGAGCCATTCTTCGACCGTTAACGCCGCATGATTACAGAGGTTCTCAAGTTGACCAAGTCCTTTTGCTACTACAGTTACGACAATATCATCCGCGTATCCGATAATCTGCACCTGCTTCGAGAGTGAGAAACGCAGCATCCCATCGTACAGTACGTTCCACAACAATGGACCTAGCACAGTATGTCGAATTAAACGCGTTTTTAACGTCAAACCAACTTACTGCGCAGTATTCCTTTGTACCATACACCCATCTGGTACCTTCTATTGGCTTGTTAGCTATGTCAGTAAGCTTTTTAATCGCATAAGTGGTTGATCTCTGTTTGCGGAATCTCTTCATTTTCTAAGTGCAGCTCTTATCGTGCACAGGTTATCCGCTGTAGTATCTTGCCACTCGTATCCAGCATAGAGAACGGTCGATATGAGCTGGACTCTTCGGCTGGTTTATTTGGCTTCTGCACAAGACCACTCTCTGGTTTTACCAAGTGGCAATCTTTAAAGCCTTATTTGGATTACCATCCATGTCAGGTATTTTGGTATTTCCAAATCTCTCTATGACCTCCACATCAGTGACTATTATGTCTTCGGTTTCAGCAGGTTCTTGCACTCAGCCGCTCGATTTTCTAGAGGCTGTGCAGGGAATAGAGTTTCCTCAACGATTTTCAATAGCGCTGGGTACGTTGGTGATTGTCCTTTACAACCTCTGATTTTAGCTTTCACGAGAGTATAAGCATCATCCAATGTTTCATCTAGTTTTCCGCAAAGCTCTTTAAAGCAGCAGGATTTACTCTTTTTAATAGCTTTTTTGACATCACCAATTTTTTTTAAGGCATTCGCGTGATTTCGTATGCTCTGTGTGGTTCCGATTCCTTGGACACCTCTTCCTCGCGTCGTGGCATCCCTTTCTTAATGTGTCGATCTCCTCATTCCACCAGTAAACAGGCTTTCTATGGGCGCCGTTTTTCTAACTACTCATAGAAGCGTCACATGCTGTACTAACGTGCCTCACTAGGATCTCCGCCTGCCGATCTATGTCTTCCTCAAATGTTTGATTACCATCTAACGAGAGTTTGAAGAGTTCGACATCCAGGGGTTTCTATTTCCATCCTTTCCTTTGTACCGTCTTAATGGGCGTACTCCTTCGGTTGTGCACTGAGTGTTCGATTTCAAACATAAGGACATGATGATAACTGTGTGTATATGTATATGTCGCACCCCTGCCAATTTGTTGACCGCGCCAGAGAACTGCTAGCGAAGGTTGTATCGATAACAGAGCCTCGAGCGTTCTTCCCAAGTGTATTCTGATTTAAGGTGTTCAGTAACACCATATCTAACTACGAGAATGCCTTTAGAAAACAGTACAGTTGCTACCCCACTCCATCGTCCTTGCATTGAAATCGCCTGTGACCACGTTTCCTTTAGTAGACAGAATTTCTCCGACCTTTTTCTCGTAAACCGTCTGCTTAAGAAGATTTTGTGCAGCCTCACAGTGATTCAGGTTGAGTTACCTCTTGATAGAGGAAACACATTTTACTATATATTTGGTGGTCGGTGTTTTCCTCGCCCTTTTTTTTACATAGACTACAGGACGTGCTCTTATTGCACGACTTCGCAAAGTGTCGAGTTTCTCCACACTTGACACAGCACTGGCTCCTGCCATTCGGATTGTTGCAAGTTTTCGCCAGATGTCCGTACTCAAGACCCGAAATTTTGCTTTGCCCTTATTCTGCAAACTACCCAACCTATTTTGATCTTGTTTGCATCAAGAAGCATCCTAGCCTCCAACGCGTGTAGGCTTACTACGGCAGTTTGAGTTCCTAAGTATGCCGCTCTGATGCTCTTAATCGAGTTTTTATTAAAATTGCCCAATTTTTTGACCTATAGGCGCATAGCCTCGGCAATGTCCCCTTTAGTTGTGATTTCATGGGGGTCACGTTTTGCTAGAACTACAGTTAGAGCTTTTATTTGCGCATTGTCTTCCAACGCCCCATCTGGACCTCTTTCAGGTCTCCTTTGGGAGTCTTTCTTATCACTGTCACTTTTTCTCTAAATGTATAGTATAAGTATATGATGTCGCTATATGACATGTCAGCAGTTTTTTTTATTACTTTTGCATCGTGTCGGGGTGGCAGCTTAAGAAGTGTATTCTTTAGTGGCTTACGTTTGACTGTGATTCAACCATCTTGTTTCTCCATTTCATTGGTTACTGGGTTATCGCACGTTGCTTCCTTGCTCAGTGGAGGTGCTATTTAAAACGATTGTTATTTTTATAGAACAATGTTGACATATTTACATGTGTACGCAGATAGATATGTATGAAGGTTTGCGTTTACATTATTTGTTCGGCAATGTCATACACACATATGTACGCACTTTGGTATTTACATTTTTTTTTGTTTTTTTTTTTATGGTAGGGGGATGCATCGAAAGCTCGCAACTCAAGACTCTCCCACGAGACTACTGATTAAGTATTACTTCGTGAAAGGGACAGGACATTTAAGTCTCCTCTAATGTGCGGACTGACGGACGCCTAATTTCTTCAAAAAGTCTTAGTTTCGTCATGATGGATGCTGACGCTTCGCTGACAGCTTTCCAATTATCAGTCAACTGACACATTAGTGTCGTTGAATTATCTACCGCAAAACTACTACCAAGTGTGGTTTTTAGTTTTTCCCTTCTATTAGAAAATCGAGGGCAATAATATAATATATGTTCAGAGACTTCTATATGCTCTGTACATGTCAGACAGTTCGGACTAATGTCATTGTGGAATCTGAAAAGGTAGCTTCCAAAGCACCCATATCCATTAAGTATTTAGGTCAGATGAAAGTCTAGGTCACCATGTTTGTCTATCCACGAGTGGATGTCCGGTATAAGTCGGTGGGAAGAACGCCCTTTGAATGAGGAATTCCACTGCTCCTGCCACATTTTAATGCTCTTATTCCTCTCCTCTGTATTTGCCGATACTGTTTTAGGCGCTGATAGATGATATAAACACTCAAGTTCATCTCCCTGGATGCCAATGGGCGGCATGCAAGCTAAATACCTCAGCAGTTAATGTAGCCCGGAAAGCACTTATGTATTACTTACTGTATTATGTTTAGCATATGCTTTTATATTCATTACCTGTATCCATACTGGTGCTGCGTATATTATTACGGAACTCATTGCTTTCGCTATTAAGGATCGCCGGTTGGAACGCACACAGCTTGTATTATTCATAATTCTCGAAAGAGCATTGTAAATTTTGTTTGCTTTACTCGAGGAATACTCCAGGTGTTCTTTAAATTTTAATTTAGAATCTAATATTACTCCCATATACTTCAGCTGCCGCTGCGAAGTAATCTCGCACTCCCCTATGGCGAGCTATATTTGTTCTTCCGCCTTCCTGGTGCCATTCAAGAAAACTTCGGTTTTTGCTCCGCAAGTTCCAGACTCACAGAAGAGAACCAATGGCGTAGACCATTTAAGCACTCATTGCATTTGTTCGTCCGCATACGCGTTTAGCTTCACGTCTGTTGGTTGCTGTCTTTTTAGCAACCCGTCATACATGAGGTTCCATAATAGTGGGCCTAACACTGACCCTTGGGGTACTCCACCCGAGATATAGTAGCTGTTGGTACCTTCGTCTGTATTAAAAAGCAGCCTTCTGTCTTTTAAAATAGCTCAATATAATGTTTGTGAGTTATTCAGAGGCGCGTATTTCACCCAGGGCTTTGATTATGTGGCCCATTTTGCCGTGTTGAATACATTCTTGACATCCAGGGTAATCAGCGCGCAGTGGTTTTCAGTATCAACGACTTCTCGTGGTGTGCTAATAGTTTTCGGTACGATGAAGGTTCTTCTGGTATTTTTTTTGCTTTTGGGACCAACTGCCAAACTTTCACGCATCGGGGAACACCTCTTCCTTTATACACACGTTGTACGTTTTCGCGAATAGTCGAGGTTTTGAGATTATAGCTTCCTTCAGGACTCTGTTTGGTCACATAATGTAGGCGCTTTGTGATTATGAGTTTCTTTGCTATGGCCAATAGCTCTTCTTCCGTGACTAAGATTGGTAAAATTGCAGCTTCGTTCCGTCGCTTAGAATGGGAAATCCGGTCATATCTCGGGAACAATGTTTCGACGACTTTTCCCATAAAATGTGCATCTTTAGGATGCTGCTGCTAATTTTTAAATCTCGACATACAGATTTTGTAAGCAGTTCCCCAAGGCTCAATGATATATTCTTCTCTAAGACGACTTTCGTTGGTTTCACTCCAGTTACGCTGTAGACGCCATCTGGCTGAGTGACAAAGCTTTCTCAGCGTGAAAATTACCTCATTCCACCAATATTCAGGCCGCCGCTTCTTGTGATGTGATGTTCTACGCATTCTTGCTTCACATGCTGCGACCTGTTCCTTTCGCGCTGTCGATACCAAGTGGGCGGCGTCGTCACCTTATGCTTCTGATCCACTTCAGACTAGCTCAAACAAGTCTGATCGAACTCCTGTTACTTCCAACTTCGCTTTCGGGAAATGTTTTTGCTAAGAATTTCGGGTTCTCGAAAGTACGAGATTTTTGCTATAATTGCCACATAATCGCTGCTTGTGAATATGTTTGGCACCGCCCACTTAATGTGCCTGCTAAGCAAATCATTTGCAAACATAATGTCAATAATAGATCCTTGACCAATCATTAAAATCACCCGCTATTATAATCGGTGTTTTGCCACTGATTTCTAATGAAAGTCTTAAAAGTAAATCTTCAAACTTGGTAATTGCTGCGCTTCGACGAGCATAGAAACTTACAAAATATATCCCCTGTATATTCGCCCATCTGAAGCAATTATGAGCTTCTCTGGAGCAGGTCTTAAAGGGTTGCAGGACCATATTGCTGCTTTGCCACATTTGTCTGCAACCCATGTGCTTTCGGACGCTGGGAATATTGTTCACTTTGTATTGCGACATCAATGTTCTCTTCTACGATTTTCCGTTTTAGCAAACCCTGAGCTGCTGCGCAATGATTAACCTCCGGCTTCATCATCTCGATATACTTTAAGCAAGTCGTGCTCAATACAGAGTGCTCCCCTTTGCAGAGTATGCAGCTCGGAAGATATGTCTGTCAAACTGCAGCAGTCACGCGCCATTCTCGAAGGCGACATATCGACCATCCTGTCTTAACTTTGCCCAATTTTAATGTAGCTTTAGCATCCTGAGCACATAGTCATTGAAAAGCTATCTGTGTGCCTCTACGGGGTTTTCTCATACTTTTGACGCTTGGTTTCTCCAGGTTTTACACTACAGCGCCTCGGGGCTGTAGTAATTTCGTCTAAATCCTTACACACTATTTTGGCGCCATGGGTTTTTGGCTGTATCAGCGCCATTTCACCCACCATTCCCTCTAAGACGCTTTGGAATGATTCGGCTCTCTTGTCCGTCTGATTTTTAGCTTAATCAGTAGGTCTCCTTTCATCGTTTTTCGTAATAATCAAGATCCCAAATCTTCAAGTCCGCTGTCGCCTTTTATCTTCCGGAGAATATCAGCATACGACGCACCTTCCTTTTTTGTTATTATGATGGCGTTCGGTTTCGTTCTTATTTTCTTCTGAATCGGCTTCCTCTTTTTAACAACATCCACCCATTTTTCACATGCGTTATGTTGACCCGTAATATTTATTACTCTCGTGGCCTTACTGGTCATTTTTTGCACCTGTGTTGCTTTCTCAACCATAATTTTTTTTTCCGGTTTCCCGGCTTTATTAAATAAGCTCATTATGCTACTTAGTAAATCGCGCATAGCCTGGTTTACGTGCCTGTGACCAGTCATCATATTTTTCAACTCATTTATTTTGTAACCCAGCTTGTTAAAATATTTGGAGGATCATTGATTAGTGATTTCTCTTCACTTTTGCTTGTCCGGTCAGCCGTTTCGTCACCAAATGTTTATCTAGCAGCGGTGGATTCCTCATTTCTGCCGTTAGGGCAGAGTTAGTTTGGGTACACCTGTCAGTGAGTATGTGAAATCTCAACCTCAACCTCTTCTTAATTCAAGTCTAAGAATACAATTTACATATAATATTTACCTCCTTCACACAACCTTCTAAGCGAACAGACTGCGCCGTATAGCGACAACTTTGCATTTGTTTGCTGTTCATGGGATCAGAGTCCCATATTTTTGAAGACTAATTCTTCAGTAAAATTTAACGAGGAATCGAATGGAAATTTGAAAAATGTTGGGGGAAAAGCACAAAAAACCGGGTTTTTGGAAAAAAAAATGTTTTTTTTTTTGGATTTTGAAAATTTTTTTGGATTTTGAAAATATTTTTATCAGAAAGCTGAGATTTTTTTACATAAAATGGGATAACTTAAAATTTTTTTTCACTCAATTTTGAGGTCGTTAAAAAATAAAAGAAAAAGTAATTTTTTTGTTTAATCTCAATTTGAATTGCGCGCCAAAAAACAATGGAGCAACTTTGACCACTAAAAAGTTAACAGATATTCTTCTTTTGGTCTATATTATGATATTCTAAAGTTTAGTCAAAATCGGAGAACCACGGATACAAAAACATGTCGCCAATTGATGGAATGGCCCACATACATTTGATCTGCAAGTAAGTAAAGGGTTAAAACGATAAAAATTTTGAATTTACTTAAAAGGATTTTAAATAGGAAAATCGAAAGAAAAAAGTTTACTTACGTAGTTTTTCTTTTTTACAACTTCTATGTCTTCGTTAATTCAGCTCATTCGTACTTTGTTCTTAATTAAAAATTTGTTAATTATTGCCAAAGAGTTGTTCGTACCTTCTCTTAGAAGCTGCGGAATTAGTGCTTTCTGCTGTGCTACTTCTTTTTGGAGCCCTTGGTAAGGTGCAGAAATTTGGCTTATTTTTCTTTCCATCAGGTTTAGAAATAAAACGCAAATATAAGTGAAAAGTAGAATACACTTGCTAGTGGCTTATATTATAATTCCGAAAAAAGCCTTTAACAATTCGCATTTACATGCTTTTTCGGTACATTCTTGTACTTAATTGTAGCAAGAATTTCTCAAAAGTATTATTTTTTATTTTCTTATCTTTTTATTTAATTATTTTAACATTTAGTTGGTTTTATAATTTATAATTATTATTTTCTTAATTTTATTATCACTAGTTTTCCTATTAATTAATTGTATTTCATTATTTTATTTTATCGACATATATATACTATATATATATATTTTTTTTTGACTTGTGTATATATTTTTATACTTTAAGCTGTTTATAGTATAGGTCGGCAAAAATTCCGACTGGGGGTCAACTGGGCAAGGGGTGTCGCTGCTTAGAAGGTCTTGATCTCAAGCTAGCTCCTGTCAGAGACATTACATTACAGGCAAGCGGCTCCTAGCGAAGGCTGACGTATTTTCCCAATCATCCCCTTATATTGGACTACTTCATCCTCTAAAGTAGGTGAATGGGTATGATAAGTTCTTGGTGGCGGGTATAAAACACTAGGGGCAGAGACTCCCGCATAAAAAACTCAGCAAGGAAAACAAATGAATGAAGCGGATCAGGACATCGGTCCAAACGGGCACATCAGGCACACAGAAGAAAAGCTTCTTCGCTCTCCTGTGCAGGGGACCGAGGGTTCCAACTCTGGCAACAAGAGAGGGCCCAGAAGAAGCTAAGCTAGGAAGGGTTCAAGGCGACAGTGGGGTACAAAGCGGCGAAAGAAAAAATGCAAAGACGTAGCCGAGAAGCTAGACGTCAAGCACGCAAACAAACCGACAACGTCCAAGTTTGACTGTCGCGCTCATAGACCTCAAAACCCTGCTAGGACAAATGCCACTGTAGTGGTGGAAAATAGTGGAAATTAAGCTATTGGAATCCCTCTTCTCTAGAACCAAGCGCACCCATGCCGTCATTTGATGGAGCAGAATTTCGGCAGATAAGAGATCACTTGCTCTACAGAAGGTGGAGCTGGAGAAAGAACCCAGCCAGCAGTCTGATGGTCCAAAACTCAGAGTTGAGGGTACTCCAAACGAACATCCACAAGAGTAAGATCGCCTTGTCGAGCTTCTTCTCAATTTAAAGAAGAGGCCCCGACTTGTCTTTAGTCCAGGAACCATGGATTGCCTCAGGTAACGTGGTAGCTGGGCTGAAGTCACAAAACTATACGTTATACACCCCGAACGTATTTAACAAGGTAAGATCAGCGATATTGGTGAAGAAAATTTTGTTTTCCCACTGTGATAGTGAAGGGTGTCAAGGATGAGTCTTTACTCCTTGCATCCTGCTACATGCCACATAATTGCGAGGCGCCAACGGAAGAGCTCCAAAGGCTGGTGGATACATCCAGCATGTGAAAGCAGGAGTTGGTGGTGAGCGCAACGAACACCATACGGTTTGGGGCGGCCCGATATAAATCATCGAGGTGAGCCCCAACTTAATTATATATTACAAAGTTGTCTAGTGATAGCTAATCGCGATGAGGAACCTACCTAACACTTCCAGAAACGTTCTAGTCATAACACTATGCTTAAGTAGAGAAGCATTGATAAAAAACTGGAGAGTGCTAAGCACACCGTCGTTACCTGACCATAGATACATATACTTCTCCATTAGATCGGAAACAAAGATCAAGAACAGGGTTAAGAGAAATCCCAGGAGTACAAACTGGGATCTCCATAGGCAGATACTATTTGGCAAGAGACTTAGATCTTGCGTGTACAATTTAAGCGTGAAGAGCTTGAAAAGGGCTTACCTGTATTTATCACTCTTCTAAGGGACTACGAGAAGTTGGTGCGCAGGACAAATGGAGAATCCTGGAAAAACTTTTCAAAAGCCGATTTTTTTTTAAAGAAATCAAATGGAAAACTCTCTATATCTCTTTGTAAGTGCCTAGGTATCTGTTGCTACAGGGTATAATAGTTTTGTTCACCTAATTGTTGTACCTATCACATAAAATTAATCTAGACAGATATAGGGTTATATACTATATATAAATGATCAGGATGACGAGAAAAGTTGAATTCCAGTTGAATTACGAGTTCGTAGATGGGCGTAATTGGACGACTACTACCCTCTTAAAATGTCATTAACCGAAAACCTGTAAAGTGCCATAACTAAGCACCTCATTAATATAAAATTGTAGTTTGTCACAAGAATTCGCAATAGCAAGAGGCACCTATGGTCAGAAAATTTCAAAATTTAATAAATTCCTTAATAAGTTTAATGTACATATCTCCGAAACAACTACAAAAACCAAATTTGCTAAGCTCAAAGAATATTATAAGAACTCCTACCGGCAGTGCGATAATGGATGAATGGAAGAACCCCGCTCACTCCTCATATAACGATACTGTTCAAAACTAGTAAAAGCGGAATAAATTAATAATTAATTACGCCATAAACGGTTTTGCCCTTCGGCACTGATTCCCTGATTTTCGTGAAAAATGCACTGATTCCCGGGTTTCCTCCTGAATCGGAGATTTTTTTAAATTATTATTTGTTTTTGAGCAGTGCATGTAAAAAGTGGTAGCATTACTGCGGTGGTGTTCGGGTTACATATGCAACGGGACTGATTTTGACTGAGACCGAAATGGTAACCCTAATTATGACTGAAAATTTAGAAATTTACCACGAAAAGAGACAGATACTATATATGCAAATGAATAGTAATAGTAAAATATATTGTACATAGCTTTTTCTTTAGGTTTAGTATCCACTTAGAGCTTCCACTTTACTCAACACTATTAGTATGTTGTCTGTATATATAAATATGTATATTCCTTGTTGTGGGCACGCTCCTTGTCAGAACAAAAAGGCTTTCGTTAATTGGTGTGACTTCTGAAGTCCGAAGAAACTGCAGGGGTTTGATATACTGAATGCAATTTTGATATCCAATATCGACGAAAAAATACCACCCCACAATGAATCATCTAGTTTGGACCCATCCGTATAGATGCTTATCACTGAAAGGGAGGACTATATTAAGGACCGAACATAAATACAATTCTATAAAATTTCGAAAATGTATTGTGGTATTGGCTTCCCAAGCCTGGTACAATTTATTCATTTTGGCATAACTTCTGGAGTTCAGTGTTTCCGAGTAAAATAATAATAATTGTTCTGCCTTACTAGATTTTGGTCCGCATGATACGGCCCATCGGTTTGTATCGTTTGCATAAGGTTAACAAGGGTATTTTGAAATTTACCTCCAATCGAAGTAGCCACAACATCTTTAGGTCACAACGTATACCCTGTATCGGTGTGCATCTATTCAATCCAGGTTCAGAGCCTCCAGGTCATTGTTGAGCCTCTGTCAAAAAGCGGCGTAGACGACCTAGGACTCTATGGATGCTTGGGAAGAGTTATGTAAGCAGAGGAATTCGTCAAGGAAGTGACCTTTACCTTTTTGTACGATTGGTGGCCCTGAACGATATACTACTCCAACTCAACGGAAGAGATGTGAAAGCAGTAGCTTATAGGGATGGCATAGTGTTAATGGTATCTCACTGATTGTGCGGAGCTTACACCAATGAGCCACGAAAAAGGATTAGTTGTTAACTCTAGTAAGACGGAGCTGATACTATTCACGAATAGAGCCAAACTACCTCAATTTCAATTTCCCTCACTCGGTGGTACTACAATTCTTCTACCATCCTATTAAGTATTTGGGTGTCGAGGTAGATAAAAAAAAACTGGATTGAAAATTGAGAAACGTATTAGTAAAGTTTATGTATATAGCATATTAGACGTGCAAAATGATACTCAGCAAAAACTGATTAAATGGAGTTCAGAGCGTAGCGTGTCCGGGGCTACCGATGCGTTTAAGTCATGCCCGAATGATGCGCTAAACATGCACTTGCGCCAACTTCAATAACCATTTTCGCTGGGAGCGATCAAGAGGGAGCTCAATACGCAATTTGAACAAACAGTGCAGAATACTATAGATAGAGATCAACAACCGTATGTAGGATATTGAAGCAAATATGGCCAAAATATGACAGAAAGCAAGGACTTATTACACAGGTCCAGGAAAAGTATATACAGGCTTACAGCTAACATAACCGAGCACATTAAAAATGAGAATGCCCACCAATAGCACGTGCTGTTGCTGCAAACTCGAAGGAAGCAAGGAAATGCTGTGCCAGCTTTATCACAAATTAGAATTCAATTTATTAGAAGTTTTGTCCTTGCTGAATTTCAAGTTATGAATATAATATAAGACTGGGTCACCATTCTAATTTGAATATCGCTGAAAACTGCTTTAAAATTTTTATTTAAAATTGAAATAATAAAATCGCCTTTGCTTATGTATAAAATATATGTGGAGATATATATTCGTATTTCATTTATTCACACTCTGCATTTAAATGTTCTGCGAATGATGACATTGTTTATGAGTTGGACATTTTAATAAAAGCTACCAGCTGATTTTAAGCTTAACTAAACTTTAAAGAAAAATTGGGATTCAGCTTAGCTATCACATATATTTATATTTATAACGCTAACGATTATGTTTATTTGCGCAATAAAGATGTATAAAGGTAGGTATGTAAGTATACCGCGACAGCTTTAACCGAAACAAGCTTACATTATTGGGACGTGCTATGTGCTGTCTATTGGCCAAGCTTTGCTGGACTCAATAAAAGTTCCGGTTCAATTATACTTAATGGATGATTTTGTTGTATGACATATTTATTATCATGCGATATAATTGCGTTTGCAGAAGTACTGCCATCAGGTAATTGATCCGGTCTTGCCCAAATTTTCTGTATTACTGTGGCCTGTGAGGGTGATAAAGCAGACGAGCCATCTGATTCACTGTCGGATGATGATATCAAAGGAGAAGGGAATATAAAGCTGGCGTTAGAAAATCCCGATGTTGATAAATGCAAATGGTTTGGCTCTGGTTGATTCACTACTGGCTCCGCAATATTTGTGATATTATCTTCAATTTGTCCTGGAAGAAAAACCGACTGTGACCTTGAGCACATATTTGTAATTATAGGAGTATTGGAAACAGATGTATGACTATTTGAAAGTAGTGCACATGGTGGCATTATTGTGGAAACGTTTGGTGCAGTGTTCGTTCCTGTTTCGATATTCGAATGTATATTGTCCTCTTCTAATTTCTGTTCAGACCCTATTGATTCAGGCGTTATTGTTGCTGTAGCCGTTGTAGAAGTTTTATGTATTCCTACAGTACTTGCATTATCCGTAAATCCAGAATAATTGTATGTGTTATTCGAAGTTGAAGAGCTAGTGCCATGTATTAGAGCAGGTGTTATTTCACTAGCTGTTGTTGTTGGCTTGGTCGACAAAGAAGTTTCCATTAGAAAGTCGGTGTCCTTAGTATAATTAGGGGCAATGGGAGCGTGTGATTGTACTTCCGGTATCAATTTATTGTTCAGTGCAATACGCTGTCGTGACAATTTGCTAGTAGAACTCGAGCTTATAGGTTCTGAAGTGAGCATTGTTGAAAAAGAAGGTAATGGCTGATCTAAAGATACTTCTGGCATTTCGATTGAGTTTTCGCTTAAAGTTTTTTTTGAAGATACATTTGGGAATTTTTCAATTGATGTTGTGTTTGCATTGATGGCAGTTACATTTTTCATACTTTCTACACTTGAAATATTCCCGTCATTGCAATTGACTTTGCTATTTGACTCGGTATTTTGTACGCGTCTCGGGTGCTCTAGCTCATCTCTTCTTAATAACTCCGATTTTTTGCGAGTGGACTCTGGAAATATTATTTTTATTAATGTTATTGCTGATATGAGTCACAGGTTAGAAGGTCATTGCACTCTGCTAAATTACTTCGTTAATAGACATACATATTTCCACTTACCTCCTATATTTTCCGGCTCTTTGATTATTGGAACTATCCTATTTAATGATGCCTTCTGTTCATTCTGCATAAAAAGTGATGTAGTCGCGATTTGTCTCAGTGCTTCCATTCCCTCATTCAGTATTTTATTACTGCCACGTTTGTGTGTAATTGGGTATTTTGGCTAAATAGTAAAGAAGTAGCATTAATAAATGTAAAAAGTTTCAGTCAATACACAAGACTTAAGCGTCTTGTTATCAAGAGTAAAAGCTAAATATGGGAGTACACCCTCCACAATAGCCGCGTTGAAACCGTTGAAAAACTAAATATAAATGTGGATTATGACGAAAAACAAATTCCAGGGATCTCCTTGAAAGATTTATGTAATACTTTCTTAACTCAAGAATAAACTACGACTGGAACAGGGGCACTTTCAAATATTCTATGCTGGCAGAATCTGCAGGACCGAGGACTTAAACAATAGTCAAACATTTTTTATCAACAATAACTAAAGCAACCGAATAATTTCTAATAACTGAGTACGCCTGCCCAAATTGGAAGTGCCCAGCGTTTATGACTTCCGTCATTGTAACGTGCTTTAAGTAATTACTATCTATGGGTCATTCCATCAATTGGCGACACGATTTTGTACCCGTATTCCGATCAAACAAAAAAATGACTATTTCTTTTATTTTTTGACGACATGAAAATTGATTGCAAAAAAATTTGAAGTTATACAATTTTATGTAAAAACACCTCAGCTTTCTCATAAAGATATTTGACAAGTATAAATAGCTTTAGAAGTTAATAGCCTGCGCCGTATAGCGATACCTTTGCATTCTTTTTGTGTTCAATGGGATCGGAGTCCATATTTTTTGATATTAATTCTTATGTAAATTGAACGAGGAATCGAATGGAAAAGTCAATTTTGAAAAAAAGTTGGTGGAAAAGCAACAAAAAACCGGTATTTTGTGAATTTTTTTTTTTCGATTTTGAAATTTTTTTCTTTTTGAGTTTTGAAAATATTTTTATCAGAAAGCTGATTTTTTACATAAAATTGTATGACTTCAAATATTTTCCACTAAATTTTCAGGTCGTTAAAAAAATAAAAGAAATAGTAATTTTTTTGTTTTGATTGAATACGGGTACGATGTTGCCAATTGATGGAAGGCCATTCGGAACGGGCCTATAAAAAATGTTTTGACGATCGGAAGAAGAGTGAATGTTACTTTGAAGGCGATAAAATAAATTGGATGATGATTGAAATATTTTCGTTTTAATTTATAAATTCCAGATACTTTGCTTGAGACGGTGTGCATACATATATTATTTTGAATATGTATTTATGTATGGTGTATGCCTTCTGGAATGTTGGTTTGTTTATATAATTAAATTGAGTTATAATAAATTACAGCATGCACTTAAGCACCTTGTGTTCATAAATAAATTTTAGGTGCTAGTGTTTAAATCGCCACAGCCTGAACTAACTGTTGTAGTCAAGGGGTGTAGTTGTCAAACCAACAATGTAAATTAACATATTAGTATATATACTTTACCTACGTCTAATAAAATCTAATTATCTATTTGTAAATCCTCTCTTCTTTACTGGCGTAGACACCGCTTACGCGATTATAGCCGAGTCAACAACAGCGCGCCAGTCGTTTCTTCTCTTCGCTACGTGGCGCCAATTGGATATTTCAAGCGAGGCCAGGTCCTTCTCCACTTGGTCCTTTCACCGTATGGAGGTCTTCTTCTTCCTCTGCTTCCCGCGGCGGGTACTGCGTCGAATACTTTCAGAGCTGGAGTGTTTTTCATCCATCCGACAACATGACCTACCAGCATAGCTGCTGTCTTTTAACTCGCTGAAACATGTCAATGTCGTCGTATATCTCGTAAGCTCATCGTTCCATCGAATGCAATATTCGCCGTAGCCAACGCGCAAAGGACCATAAATCTTTTGCAGAACTTTTCTCTCGAAAACTCGCAACGTCGACTCATCGGTTGTTGTCATCATCCAAGCCTCTACACCATATAGCAGGACGGGAATTTTGAGCGACTTATAGAGTTTGGTTTTTGTTCGTCGAGAGAGGACTTTACTTTTAAATTGCCTACTCAGTCCGAAGTAGCACCTGTTGGCAAGAGTAATCCTGCGTTGAATTTCCAGGCTGAGATTGTTGGTTGTGTTTACGCTGGTTCCAGATAGACGAATTATCTACAACTTCAAAGTTATGACTGTCAACAGTGACGTGTGGTGCCAAGTCGCGAGTGCGACGACTGTTTGTTTGATGACAGGAGATATTTCGTCTTGCCCTCGTTCACCGCCCAGACCCATTTTCGTTTGCTTCCTTGTCCAGTCTGGAGAAAGCAGAACTAACGGCGCGGGTGTTGAGGCCGATGATATCAATATAATCGGCATACGCCAGCAGCTGTACACTCTTATAAAAGATTATACCTGCTCGATTAAGTTTTGTAGCTCGAATTATTTTCTCCAGCAGCAGATTGAAGAAGTCGCACGATAGGGAGTAGCATTGTCTGAAACTCTGTTTGTTATCGAACGGCTCGGAGAGGTTCTTCTCGATCCTGACGGAGCTTTTGGTGTTGCTCAATGTCAGTTTACACAGGCGCATTAGTTTTGCGAGGATACCAAATTCAGACATCGCGGCATAAAGGCAGCTCCTTTTCGTGCTGTCGAAAGCAGCTTTGAAATCGACGAATAGGTGGTGAGTGTCGATTCTCCTTTCACGGGTCTTTTCCAAGATTTGGCGCATGGTGAATATCTGGTCGGTTGTTGATTTACCAGGTCTGAAGCCACACTGATAAGGTCCAATCAGTTTGTTGACGGTGGGCTTTAATCTTTCATACAATACGCTCGATAGAAGCTTGTACGCGATGTTGAGGAGGCTTATCCCACGGTAGTTAGCGCAGATTGTGGGGTCTCCTTTTTTATGGATTGGGCATAGCACACTTAAATTCCAATCGTTGGGCATGCTTTCATCCGACCATATTTTGCAAAGAAGCTGATGCATGCTCCTTATCAGTTCTTCGCCGCCGTGTTTGAATAGCTCGGCCGGCAATCCGTCGGCCCCCGCCGCTTTGTTGTTCTTCAGGCGAGCAACTGCTATTCGAACTTCTTCATGGCCGGGTAATGGAACGTCTGCTCCATCGTCATCGATTGGGGAATCGGGTTCGCCTTCTCCTTCCATAATCTAAGTATGTTCTGGGCATCGGTGGCTAGATCACCTTTGGGGGTTCCACAGGAGTATGCTCCGGTTTTGAAACCTTCTGTAAGCCGCCGCATTTTTTCGGAGAATTTTCGAGCATTACCCCTGTCGGCCAGCTTATCAAGCTGTTCGTACTCACGCATTTCGGCCTCTTTCTTCTTCTGTCTGCAAATGCGTATCGCTTTCCTCTTCAACTCTCGGTATCTATCCCATCCCGCACGTGTTGTGGTCGGTCGTAACGTTGCGAGGTAGGCATCCTGTTTTCTCTCCGCTGCGACACGGCACTCCTCGTCGTACCAGCTGTTCTTTTGCACTTTCCGAAAACCAATGGTTTCGGTTGCAGCTGTACGTAAGGAGTTTGAAATGCCGTTCCACAGTTCCCTTATACCGAGTTGTTGACGAGTGCTCTCAGAGAGTAGGAGTGCAAGCCGAGTAGAAAATCTTTCGGCTGTCTGTTGTGATTGCAGCTTCTCGACGACGAACCTTCCTTGTGTTTGTTGGCGTGCGTTTTTTGCTGCACAGAGGCGGGTGCGAATTTTGGCTGCAACAATATAGTGGTCCGAGTCGATGTTAGGACCTCGGAGCGCACGCACATCTAAAACCCTGGAGACGTGTCTTCCGTCTATCACAACATGATCGATCTGGTTGGTGGTTTTTCGATCCGGAGACAGCCAAGTAGCTTGATGTAT
Organism: Bactrocera dorsalis; assembly: GCF_023373825.1. Classification (NCBI taxonomy): domain Eukaryota; kingdom Metazoa; phylum Arthropoda; class Insecta; order Diptera; family Tephritidae; genus Bactrocera; species Bactrocera dorsalis. The sequence continues at coordinate 68,535,618 of NC_064303.1, read as the reverse complement.
CTTCTTATGCTGGAATCTAGTACTACAGATAACCATATTTCGGGCTCCGGCGAAGTCGATCAGCCTCAACCCATTTGGGGATGTTTCCTCGTGGAGGCTGAATTTACCGACCGCAGTGCCAAAGATACCTTCTTTGCCCACCCTGGCGTAGAAGTCGCCAAGCACGATTTTGACATCGTGGCGGGGACATCTCTCATAAGTGCGCTCCAAGCACTCATAAAAAGCATCTTTGGTCACATCGCCCTTCTCTTCCGTCGAAGAATCTCGCTTTGATGCGAATTGTGGCTAGACGTTCTTTCTTCGGAGTGAATGATAGTACTCGGCGACGGAGTCTCCCTCCCACCACGAATCCAACACCAAACTTGCGCTCCTTTATATGGCTACTGTAGTAAATGTCACAAGGACCTATTCGTTTCTGTCCTTGTCCCGTCCATCGCATTTCTTGGACGGCGGTGATGTCAGCCTTTATCTTTACGAGGACATCTACCAGCTGGGCAGCGGCACCTTCCCAATTAAGGGACCGGACATTCCAGGTGCATGCCCTCAAATCATAGTCCTTTTTTCGTTTGCCATGGTCGTCATCAAAAGTGGGGTCTCTCATCCGAGACTGTTTGTTGTTTTTCATTGGGGGTGTTTTTTTAAGTAGCGGGTCCCAAACCCAGCGCACAACCCTATGCAGGGGATGTTTCGCCTTCTCACTTTAGCTCGCCTTCAAACGGATGTTCTTAGGCTACCCAGAGGATACTTGGTCAAAGACCGGAAGTCGTGAGCTGCTTGAGTCATATGTAAAAGAATCGTTTCTGGCCACTCCCAAGTGAATGGCAGTCAGAGAACTTTCCTCACTTGCGTGAACTTCTACACATGACTCCATCCTCCCTGTAAATCCTACTTCACAATTAAATCGAACTTCTAGACTATAGCTTGTTCTAGCAGGTTATGACTGCGCGTACAGTGGGAAGTGGGCTTTTTACGTGTGCTGTGAAACTTGTGCTGCAAATCTAAGATACGGGTTACATGGAAAACTATCCCATGTATGCCTTTTGCGGTTCCAATAATTTTGCGAGAACCAACTAACCATTTCAACGACTGCTACTTTTGTCTGACAAAAGTGTCTGGTTTTTTAAGGAAAAAAATGATAGTTTTGGAGTATCCAGAGATTCCTTTAGTAACTGGACCCGTTTCTCACGCCGAAGACTTACCAGCTTCAGCACAATGAGAAAATTGGGGAGAAGATTATGGATATGATGATGAGAAGGAGAACAGAACAATGCAGAAAAAACGGATGCCACCTATTATCTTAAAAACAACGAAAAGGAGGACGCCATTTAATCTACGCTTGGAATCTCCGACTGCCGCCAAGCGGTTTCGCTTTGGAATGAAAACAATAGGCTCTCTTTTCCTTTAGCGTATGCTGTTGATATGAAAGAAATCTCCAAAAGCGTCTCACATATTCTAAATTCAATAAAATTTAATGCTTACAAGTGGCAAATATGCGGTGACCTAAATGTAGTAGAATTGTTGTTTTCTGTGTTTTTGCAAAAGTCAGTGAGATCACTTTATAAAAGTCTCGCCACCGCCGACAAAACATGGGTATTGTAATCTTTAAAATATTGCTTTAATTAACTTACCTGTAAAGTCGGTCGTCGCGCTATTGAAACACGTTTGCCCTCTCCACGGAGTAGTGAAGTAGTATAATCAGCATCATTTTTGTTGCAATCTTTCTTAAAAGTTTTTTTATTTGTTGAAATGCAGTGAGAAGGGCATATACAAAATAGTATTCGCAGCATACAGCAAACGAATCCTAGTCCTGAAATATATTAATTTCCTTTTGAGCATACTAGAAAATTCACTACATTGCAAAAATTAGGTTTTTCTTAATTTTGAACTTCATAGTGAGTTGTTCTTCACTACAATTATCAATTTTAGCGATAATATTTTTTGTTTCCTTATTGCAATACTATACTTAATAAATTACTTTGACAAAGTATTGGTTATGAGCAATTGAACAAAAGGTCAAGAAGTATTACGGGCGCCATGTTCATTTGAGCCAAACTTTACAAGCCAAATTCATCACAGTGTAAGCAGTTCTATTTCAACTTTTATTTGGTATACATTAATTTGGGTTTGAGTTTAATTTTATTAAAAATACTTTCAGTTTCAAGATCGATGTCATTAAAGTATTTTGTATGGCTTATTTATTGTCAAAAAATCCAAAATATCTATATATTTATCATTTATAAATGTATAGTTACCAATTAACGATGGTCCAATGAGTCTAAGTTCTACTGTTTTAAATCCTTTTTCACCTGTACCTACAAATGCTATTACCAAACCCAAAGCTATTGTCCCAAGACCCACATAAAGAAACGTATTGGCAAATGTACTAGGACCTCGTAATACACCCAAGAGATCTTCATCGTCAGAAGAGCCGCCTAATGATGCATCCTGAACCTGTAAAAAAGATTTATTTATAATCAGGGACCGGAAATAAGAGTTATTTTACAATTTTTAATAAAAAAAATCATACGTAAAGGAACATCGTAGAAAAGTTTTGTTTACACCATCATGATTTTTAGGTGAACTATATGCGAAATATTGTATGATTTTTAAATTTAGATTTTTATATATTTAGATCAAAAATAAAAAATAAAAGTTATTTTTGATTTCTATTTTTTTAGATCAAAAATAAAAGTTATTTTTGATTTTTATTTTTTTAGATCAAAAATAAAAGTTATTTTTGATTTTTATTTTTTTAGATCAAAAAATGAGAATTATTTTTGATTTTTATATTTTTAAATCAATAATAAAAATAAATTCAAAATTTGTGGCATAATATGTTTCTTAATTTCTGTTAAGCTTTAAAGTAAAACTAAGGTGTACGGTTATAATAACAGCAAAAAATAAATAAATAAAAATTTTGAATTGATTTTTATTATTGATTTAAAAATATAAAAATCAAAAATAATTCTTATTTTTTGATCTAAAAAAATAAAAATCAAAAATAACTTTTATTTTTGATCTAAAAAAATAAAAATCAAAAATAACTTTTATTTTTGATCTAAATATATAAAAATCAAAAATAATTTTTATTTTTGATCTAAATATATAAAAATCAAAAATAACTCTTATTTTTTGATTTTTTCGATAAAAGTCATAAGAGTTACGGTCCCTGTTTATAATTACTTCAATGCTACTCTTACCACCGTAAACCGCGCAAGGCGGGGTACGATGGCAGTTCGTATTATTGGTATCATCATTACTTTTATTTTTTAATATGTTAGTTTTATAAAGTTATGTGTTAGCGCGCAACAACCCAATTTTTATAAAATATTTTAACTTCAAAAATGTATGCACATTAATATTCAAAACAATAGGGGTATTCTCTTGCTCTTGCAAAACCTTTGCACAGTGCACGAATTGCAGATATTTCTTCTTGGGGCACCGGCACAACAACAAACTCACGCAGAAAATTATTTGCAATGGCTGTAAAATATGTCAGACCAAAACCCATGTTTATTCTCGTGCAATGACACGTAAAAAAATAATTGCAACCCTGTGCTAGCTGTCATTTTACCTAAATACATATTTTGACGTTAAATTGTTTAAGAAGGTAAGTTTTAAATAGATTTTATAATTTCTGTTTAAATTAAGAAGATTTGTTACAGTTTTTTTTGTTAAGAATGCACAATAGTCATTAACAATAATTTGACCGAATCAGCCGTTCATATATCACTAGATTCTGCAATGGGTGCTCTCGTGCCCTTGTATACATCGGTATAGGATTTTTGCAATCTGCAATGTTGCAAGAGCAAGAGAACCCCCCTAATGTATTTAATAAATTTTAATTGTACATTAAAATGCAGCCATGTCGTATGTCTCGCTATTTGTCTGCGCCAGTTTACCTCTGGCTTACCCCTTTGCGTTGGCTCGTTTTCTTTTGAATCGCTGGCAGAATGGTACATACACCTAGAAGGCTTATAATTATTTTAGCGAACGACGACACACTACTGAAGTGAAATAAAGTACGAATCGCCTTAAAATAATAGCGTTTTCTTTTATCGACAAAAATGTTGCCTTATTATACGAGGTGTGTTCAAAAAGTATCGCGTGTTTTTCAAAAATTATTTATTCATTCATGAATATCTATTTTGTCCCCTTCAAAGTAATCCCCATGAGATATTATACACTTGTGCCAACGGTTTTTCTAATCTTCGAAGCACTTCAAAAAATCATTTTTTTTATCTTCTTCAGCTCCTCCTTTGATGTCGTCTTTATCTCGTCAAGAGAAGCGCAACGTCGTCCTTTTATGGGCCTCTTAAGTTTAGGAAACAAGAAAAAGTCACAGGGGGCCAGATCTGGGGAATACGGTGACTTCGGCATCATTAGTGTGTTGTTTTTGGCCAAAAAGTCGCGCACAAGCAACGATGTGTAAGCAGGGGCGTTATCGTGGTGCAAAAGCCAATTTTTGTTCTTCCACAAATCCGGGCGTTTCTGGCGGATTGCTTCTCGCAAATTGCGCATAACTTGCAAGTAATGTTCCTTATTGACCGTTCTTCTCTGTGGCAAGAACTCATGATGCACCACGCCCCTGCAATCGAAGAAAACTGTCAGCAAATGTTCGCGATACTTTTTGAACACACCTCGTATGGCAAATGATGCAAAATGCTCAATTTCTTAAATTATAAAAGAACAAAAAATGGCACCTATTATAAATCAGCTGTTGCATTCTTTTATTCATAATTTGTACTTACAATAAATACATTTTTTAAACTGTAATTTACAAAAAAAAAATACTTTTAAACTTTTTACAAACCATAAATTAAAATTCATAGGGCAACTGTCACTCTTACGTTTTGAGAGGGTAGAAAATGTTGCGCTTTTGCCTGCTTAGAAGGCAATAGTTTGAGAAAAAAAACACGCAGCCCGTACACAGAGCAGTATAAATGCAACATTTGTGTGAGAAAAGAAAATGCTGTAAGTGACACACCTATTGCAGATATTTTTAGTGGTATTATTACAATTTCATTCTGTATCAAAATGTTTTTAATTTTTGGGCGAGGCGTTATATTTTTCTATTTTTTCCACGTATTTGCTGCGTATATTAATTTCAATAGATACACTTATTTCATTTAGTTGTGTAGTTTTTTTCGTTTGTCTTTTGATGTTATTTACGTATCAAAAAAGAAAGGTATGAAGAGCTTGAGAAGATGGCTGATCGACATTTATGTCCTCAAGACCACTTTGAAAACGTTGAAACCACTAGTGCACTCTGCTACGGGATATGCAATCATCGCCACAAACTTGTTTCATCAATTGAAACGTTTCGGTAAAAGTTTTACCTCTTTTAAAACAGAATTTAATGTTGACACTTAAAATGCAATAATTTCAATTCCAGTGTATGAAATGTCATGAAATTCTCACTGGATAATCGAAAGAAATAGCAGATTCTAACGCACTAGTCGACATAGAGATGGCGTCACTAGAGGGCGCCAGATTCAAAAAGTCCCGTTTACAAGATCGCATATAAGGTCGATACAAGATCGCATATAAGGTCTTATTGCATAGTGTTTGAAAGACTGAAGTTCACCGTCAACAAACTGATTGGACCTTATCGGTGTGGCTTTAGACCTCGAAAATTTACAATCGGCGAGATTTTCACCACACGCAAAATTTTGGTCGATACACGCCACTTCTTTGTCGATTTAAAAGCCACTCTTGGCAAGGTGCTACTTTGGACTAAGTAGGCAATGGAAAAGTAAAGTCCTTTCTCGACGAACGAATATGGTGCGGAGGCATGGACAATGACAGAATCTGATCCGTCAGCCTTAGAAGTGTTCGAGAGAAAGGTTTCGAGGAAGATTTATGGTTCTTTGCGCATTGGCAACGTCGAGTCGATGGTACGATGTACAAGATATGCGAAGACATCTACTTAGTTTAGCGAATCAAGAGACTGCTGTCATACCATTTCGGATTAATGTCTTTGGCGTATTGAGTTGATGATATATCGCGGTTTTAGGAGCTTTTAATATTACTGTTAAATGGGCTCTTATAATGTTTTGCGCTAGGCAAATTTGGTTGTTATCGCTTAAGTGGCTTAAGAGATATGTGCATTACACTTTTTAGAGGGCGGGGCCACGCTCACTTTTTCAAAATTCTCTGCCCACGGGTGCCCTTGCTACTGCAATCGCACGTGCTAAATTAGAGTTTTATATCTTAATTTAGTGCTTTGTTATGGCACTTTATAGGTTTCCGGGTAATGATGTTTTATGGGATGGCAGTGGTCCGATTACGCTCATCTACGAACTCGTAATTTACATATTTTTGATATGCGAAAGCTAACAAATTCCAAAATATGTGGAAAACATTAAACTTTGTATCTTATTTGATACAGAAGGAGCGTGGCCGCCAACCTTTGGGCGAAATTATGAAAATAAATACATTACATTATTCTGACGTTCTTGTATTACAGTTTGCAAATGAGAATCCAGCTACAATCATGTTATTTTTCACTTTGCAGTATATAAATCGAAAGTAAAACTTATCACGTTTAAAAATTGTCTGAGGTAGCTATAAATTTATGAAATATTATGTTGTCAAACATCTCCCTTCCATGGTCGTCATCAAAAGGGGGGTCTCTCATCCGAGGCTGTTGGTGGTTTTTCATTAGGGGTGTTATTTACGTGGGGGGTCTCAAACCCAGCGTACAACCCTATGTAGGGGATGTTTCGCCTTCTCACTATAGCTCGCCTTCGAACGGATGTTCTTAGGCTACCCAGAGGATACTTGATCAAAGACCGGAAGTCGCGAGCTGCTGAGTCATATGTAAAAGAATCGTTTCTGGCCACTCCCAAGTGAATCAAAGTTCGAATAGCAATTACCCGCCTGAAGAACAACAAAGCGGCGGGGGCCGATGGATTGCCGGCCGAGCTATTCAAACACGGCGGCGAAGAATTGATAAGGAGCATGTATCAGCTTCTCTGAAAAATATGGTCGGACGAAAGCATAAAAAAGGAGACCCCATAATCTGCGCCAAATACCGTGGGATAAGCCTCCTCAACATCGCGTACAAGCTTCTATAGAGCGTATTGTGTGAAAGATTAAGCCCCACCGTCAACAAACTGATTGGACCTTATCAGTGTGGCTTTAGACCTGGAAAATCAACAACCGACCAGATATTCACCATATGCCAAATCTTGGAAAAGACCCGTGAAAGGAGAATCGACACACACCTCATATTCCTCGATTTCAAAGCTACTTTCGACAGCACGAAAAGGAGCTGCCTTTATACCGCGATGTCTGAATTTGGTATCATCGCAAAACTAATACGGCTGTGTAAATTGATGTTGAGCAATACCAAAAGCTCCGTCAGGATCGGGAAGGACCTCTCTGAGCCGTTCGATACCAAACGAGGTTTCAGACAAGGCGACTCCCTATCGTGCGACTTCTTCAATCTGCTGCTGGAGAAAATTATTCGAGGTGCAGAACTTAATCGAGCTTAATCGTATGCCGATGATATTGATTTCACCGGCCTCAACACCCGCGCCGTTAGTTCTGCTTTCTCCAGACTGAACAAGGAAGCAACGCAAATGGGTCTGGCAATGAATGAGGGCAAGACGAAATATCTCCTGTCATCAAACAAACAGTCGTCGCACTCGCGACTTGGCTCTCACGTCACTGTTGACAGTCATAACTGTGAAGTATAGATAATTTCGTCTATTTAGGAACCAGTATTAACACCACCAACAAAGTCAGCTTGGAAATCTAACGCAGGATAACTTTTGCCAACAGGTGCTACTTCGGACTGAGTAGGCAATTGATAAGCAAAGTCCTCTCTCGACAAACAAAAACCAAACTCTATAAGTCACTACCCGTCCTGCTATATGGTGCAGAGGCTTGGACGATGACAACATCTGATGAGTCGATGTTGCGAATTTTCGAGAGAAAAGTTCTGCAAAAGATATATGGTCCTTTGCGCGTTGGTCACGGCGAATATTGCATTCGATGGAACGGTGAGCTGTACGAGGTATACGACGACATTGACATAGTTCAGCGAATTAAAAGACAGCGGCTACGCTGGCCAGGCCATGTTGTACGGATGGATGAAAACACTCCAGCTCTGAGAGTATTCGACGCAGTACCCGCCGCGGGAAGCAGAGGAAGAGGAAGACCTCCACTCCGGTGGAAGGACCAAGTGGAGAAGGACCTGGCCTCGCTTGAAATATCCAATTGGCGCCACGTAGCGAAGAGAAGAAACGACTGGCGCGCTGTTGTTGACTCGGTTATAATCGCGTAAGCGGTGTCTACGCCAGTAAAGAAGAAGATACCTCCTTTCCGCCTTTTTGTCTTTTGAATTTCGCGACTATGTATAAAGCGCTACCGAGCTCGTATTTGGCAATACTATACATCTTTGAAAGATCTTGACATAACCTACAAAACGACGCTATGCATGAATAGTTTGGATATTACGTGCAACAGTTATAGACGTGTAAACATGGAGTTCACTAACGTCGAAATTCGCGCAAATCCGCTAGAGGAACTTTCCGTGAGATTAATGGTGTTTTGGGGGAATGGTACTCTAACACTTTGAACTGCGGAAGAATGGTTTCAACGATTCAGAGCGGGTGAAAAGGACACCATGGATAAGCCAGCCGGCGGAAGACCTGTGACGACGAATACCGACCAAGTCATGGAAGACATCGAGTTAGATCGGCATGTGGTGTCGCGTGACATCGCCCAGAAGATGGGAGTTAGTCACCGAACCATATTAAACCATCTGTAAAAGGCTGGATACACAAAAAAAGTAAATGTTTGGGTGCCGCATGATTTGACCTTCTGGACCGAATCAATGCCTGCGATATGCTGCTGAAACGGAATTCGACTCATTGTTGAAGCGGATGGTGACTGGCGACGAAAAATGGATCACATACGACAATATCGAGCGAAAACGGTCGTTGTCGAAGGGTGGTTAATCGTCTCAAACAGTCGGCAAGCCGGGATTGACGGCCAGGAAGGTTTTGCTGTGTGTTTGGTGGATATAGAGCTGCTCCCATATGGCCAGACCCTTAATTCTACCATCTGCTGCGAACAACTGGCCCGCTTGAAGTAGGCGATCGACCAGAAACTTCCAGAATTGGCCCTTCGTTGATGACTCGTCAGAACCTATGGGAACTCGGATGGGAGGTTTTATCGCATCCACCATATATCCCGGACATAGCGCCAAGTGATTGATTACCACCTGTTCCTGTCCATGGCGAACGCCCTTGTTGTGTAAAGTTGAACTCAAAAGAGGCTTGTGAAAAGTGGCTGTCTCAATTCTTCGCAAATAAGGAGGGGTATTATGAAACTGCCATCTAGATGGAAACAGATTATTGAACGAAACGGCGCATATTTGAACTAAATCCGATCACTGTAACACTTCTTATAGAGCATTAGTATATATGATGATATGTTATGATGTTGATATTGCGGCGAACACAGATGGCAGAACAAAAAAGAATCTATGATGCCATAATATTGGGACTTTTTTTTAATAAGATAATGATCGAACTCAATGTAGAGTTTCAACATAGACGCCAGAATGGGTGGCATCCGTGGAGTGCCCCAAATAGCTAATTGTATAGATAGTATACCATTGATGCTATATCAACCACATTTGCCCAGGACAAACTTTTTTGGCACATTCTTCGACAGTGTGCATATGGGTAAAGTGCTACTAATGGTGCGTTAACTCAATAAATGCCAGACGTATTAAGTTGTACATACAATACAAAACTGGAGTTGATTATATTAAAAATATAAAATTTGGACCAAGGTCTAGACCAATTATAGTCATGTTCTGTGCTAGACCACACATATAACTTTTAAGAAAGTTTGTCCATTATACGAAAGTCGTATATCACTCCAAGGCTTCCGTGTTTTTTTCTTGCTGATAGTAAATTTTGGCGACAATTTCTAAACGTACTCTTTTATAAATATGTAGTTATAATTGAACAAAATCATTTTTAAAATTCTATGAGATCGGTTGAGAAATTAGCAAAAAATCTTGACAACCGACTTTAAAAAGACAGTTTCGAGAAAAGGACGTTTAAAGTTGCAAGTGGCTGTATATGTAGCTGATGTCGAGCAAGCAACTTTTCATGTCTGTATCTCTAAAATTTTACTCGAAATTCAGAATAATATTCCAGAAATGTTAAAGAATTAAATAGAAAATACATAAATCTGTTTTTTTTCAGGCCCTCAAACTCATGTAACTCCTTAAGAATGGGTTGTCAAAAAAGTCTTGCGGTATTTTTATTGATTTTTTTTTTATTGAAATTGAAATGAATTTTTGATGACTCATGCCCAGCTCTTGACCGATGCTACGGCTGCTACTATGCCGGTCTCTTTCGACCAATTCAATGATTTTATCGCAATTTTCGACGACAGGCCTTCCGGAGCGTGGCGCATCTTCGACCACCTCTACACCAGAACGAAAACGTTGAAACCATCGTTGTGTGGTGGAAATGGAAACTGTATCGGGTCCATAAACTGCACAAATTTTATTGGTGGCTTGAGATGCATTTTTGCCTTTATCGTAGTAGTACTGTAAAATATGCCATATTTTCTCTTTATTTTGCTCCATGTTTGCGACGCTATAACTCACGAACAACTTAAAAAAACGACAATCGCTCAAACACGTATTAGCGCGTGAAATGAGCTTTCGAAAAAGGTATAGCATGACCCGATGCGACGAATAAAACTAGAACTACGCGCTTTTAGCGTCAACTAGCGAAAATACCGCAAGACTTTTTTGACAACCTAATATTTCTCTTCTGTAGACAACATACATATATAATATTATTGTGCTAATCGTTCTATTTTATAGAAGGAATACCCAGAACATCAAATTTATTTTTTCCTATGGTAGTAAAGAATCATAACATCAAGAGGTAGTAAAGAATCATAACATTAGCAACAGACATTTACAAATGATGTCTAAAGACTTCTTATTTACAGTCATTAAAAGTAAAAAATTACAACTTACTCGATTACGTTTCACCCAGCGGCGATGACAGGCCGCCTGTTGTTGCGCTTCTTGAACGCTGCAACGTCGCCCTCTTTCCAGCCATGCAGCGCGGCCTCGTGTACACTGATATGCAACCAATCAAAAAAAAACAGTAATAAAATGCAAATGTTATAGATAATTCTGTTAAAGTACAATTAATCATGCAATAGTATGTATGTAAATGTTTATATGAATGCATAAATATAAGCACATAATTACATGATCAAATGGAAATGAACGCATGTTTATTTTTATTTACAAAGTGAATAATAAAACAAACACAATTATACACAATTAAAATAATATCTTAGGCTATGACATATGCGTCATTTTCTTCATGTAAAACTTAATATTTTACATACATATGTACAAGTATATACATGTCAATTCGTTTGTGTTTTGTATTGGATACCAGTTTATATAAAGTTATGGTTAAGTTTACACTTATTTCGCATCCTTATACATTGTAATATTTTTGATTTAAAAAAAGAAAAAATAAAACACATTAAAAAATTAAAGCTGAATTTGTTTGCGGTTTCAGAAAATATTTCAAATGTAAAAGGCAACCTTAAGAAATCGAGTCGACTTTAAATGCAAACATTACATTCAAACATGTATTTCTTCTTCCATTACTTAAACACGGTGAAGTTACATGTTTGAGAAGAAAAACTATTCCTAGTTGGATAAAGAAAACTCACTCGCTACGAGTGAAAAAAATCAGCAGTCTGCTCGTATGTATCTTAAAAATTTAAATAAAATTTGTAATATTTCGTCATCTGAAATGCAAAACAACGTAGTATCATCAAAAATTTCGAATTTAATTACGATTCACATGTTCCACATACTATGTACATACATATGTAAATACAAAACTTTAAATTAGGCGAATGTATGACCATGGATACTAATGTTCCATGTATTACAAAAAATATTTGTTTGTAGTGGACTCTAGTCGGTAAATTTTGGTTGGGAAGATGTTCTCAAATATATGTATGTATGTTAGTTTAATGCCCAAAGTAAAGGCAATCACCTCAGAGCATACTCCAGCGACGATATTTTCGAATTGAATATAAGCCCTGTCAACATTAATATGTTCGGTATTTTAATAAAATTAAGTGGAAATGTTTTCTTAAACATCATGTCATATCGCGTTGAATAAGGTTAAACAAGAATATTTTAGTTATACATACGTTGCAGCATACCTCTCGTTCATTCTTCCATTTAAATTGCGCGAGGGTGTGCACTGTGCGCCACTCGAATTCAATCTTTCCTTACTTGTTTCATACAAATTTTTCCATTCTGACACATTAATGTTGATGATATAAACAATATTTTGTTTCAGAAATAACACAAGACACAGAATAAAGTTTAATGGTTAATTTCAGAATAGCATCCCCCGATTTCGTTTTTGAGATATCGTATTTCCATTATAGTTCTATTTAAAGTGTGAATTTCTCCAATTTGTAATCAATTTTATACTTATATTTTTAATTTTTATATCCACTGACTCTTCACCCATTTATTTAATTTTAATTCAATATTTCAATTTTGTTCAATCATTTTTGTTTATACAATAACATAACCCTGGTCGATCTAACACCAGGATTTATCTATAGAAAAGAAATTCTGAAAGTTTGCGTTGTATTGACGGTAATAATAAGTATGTACATATATATATATATTTTAATCTGTAGAGCCTCCTCTATCTGCACATAAACATTTTAATCCCAAAATCGGGCGATACTGTTTTAACTCCCAGCCAAATGTAATTAAAAAAGGAACATTTTATTTTTCTTGTCCCCTGTAAACTTGTGAAACGGAATGTTATCTTATTTTGCATTTCAAATGACGATTTGTAAGCACGTATGTAATTTTCAATACGATATTAATAATATGCATGACAATACTTAAAATTAACAAAATTATAAAAATCAAACTTTGGCACATTAAATATCGTCATATAAATATATACAAACTTCATAAATTTCTTCTACTAAGCATGCGAAATATGTTGCATTATTTATAAATTTAAATTTAAATAGGAAAAATATTTATAAGTATATAGATTTATAGAAGGTGTATAATTTAATATTATCTTACTGATTTCATAAAAATGTGCAAAGGTTGTTGATACGGTTAATAAAAATGTATTACACTCTCATGTTTCCAAATATCTTTGTTACATGGTAAAAAAGCAATAAAATAATAAAACAGTATATGCAAGCGTGGATGGATGTGTAGAAGTTCACGAAAGTGAGACAATCGCTCAAACACGTGTTAGCGCGTGAAATGAGCTTTCCAAAAAGGTATAGCATGACCCGATGCGACGAATAAAACTAGAACTACGCGCTTTCAGCGTCAACTAGCGAAAATACCGCAAGACTTTTTTGACAACCTAATATTTCTCTTCTGTAGACAACATACATATATAATATTATTGTGCTAATCGTTCTATTTTATAGGAGGAATACCCAGAACATCAAATTTATTTTTTCCTATGGTAGTACGGGCAATAAAGAATCATAACATTAGCAACAGACATTTACAAATGATGTCTAAAGACTTCTTATTTACAGTCATTAAAAATAAAAAATTACAACTTACTCGATTATGTTTCACCCAGCGGCGATGACAGGCCGCCTGTTGTTGCGCTTTAAAGTGAGAAGGCGAAACATCCCCTCCACAGGGTTGCGCGCTGGGTTTGGGACCCGGCACGTAAAAAAAACACTAATGAAAAGATACCAACTGCCCCGGATGAGAGACCGCTCTTTTGATGACAACTATGAAAAACGAAAAAAAGGATTACGATTTGATGGTATGCACCTGGAATTTCCGGTCCCTAAATTGGGAAGGTACGCTGCCCAGCTGGTTGATGTTCTCGTGAAAATAAAGGCTGACATCACCACCGTCCAAGAAATGCGATGGACGGAACGAGGACTGACTGACCTGAGTAGGGCCTTGTGGCATTTAAGGAGCGCAAGTTCGGTTGGGATTCGTGGTGGGAGAGAGACTCCGTCGCCGAGTACTGTCATTCACCCCGGTGGATGAATGTCTAGAAGGACGATGAGGCCAAAGATGCCTTCTATTTTTAGATGTGCGTACGCTCCCAGGTCCTAACATCGACTTGGACCACTGTTTTGTTGCAGCAAAAACCACTCGTCAACAAACACAAGGAAGGTTCAACGTCATGAAGATGGTATAAGGGAACTGTGGGACGGCATTTCAAGCTTCTCACGTACAGCTGCAAACGAAACTCTTGGTGCGTTGGGGAGCACCGTGTCACAGTGAAGTGAAAACAGACTGCATACCTGGCAACGTTGCAATCGACCACAAACCCGTGCGGGATGGGATAGATACCGAAAGTTGAAGAGGGAAGATAAATGCATTTGAAATATCTCCTATCATCAAACAAACAGTCGTCGCACTAATGACAGTGATAACTTCAAAGTTGTGGATAATTCCGTCATTCCTCCAAATTCAACGCAGAATAACTCTTGCCAACAGGGGCTACATTGGACTGAGTAGGCAATTGTGAAGTAAACTCCTCTCTCGACGAACAGAAACCAAACTCTATAAGTTACTCATTATTCCCGTCCTGCTATATGGTGCAGAGGCATGGACGATGACTACATTACGAGTTTTCGAGAGAAGATTTATGGTCATTTTCGTGTTGGCCATAGCGAATACCGCATTCCATGAAACGATGAACGTTTGAGGCATACGATGACATTGACATAAGCAGTTTAGCGAAAGAAAACACTCCAGCTCTGAAAGTAATCGATACAATACCCGCCGGGGGAAACAGAGAAAGACCTCACTCCTTTGGAAAGACCAGGTAGAGAAAAACCTGGCTTTGCTCAGAATCTCTAATTAGCGATACATTGCAAAAAGAAGAAACGATTGGCGTGCTGTTGTTAACTCAGCAATAAACGCGTTAGCGCTGTCTACGCCAGTAATGAAGAAGAATATCAACCTCATTAGTTTTTCCGCATACCCGGTCAGACGGAACGAGATGTTTTAAATTAAATGCATATATTTATTGAGCATCAATCATTATTTTTTGTTACCAAACTATACCATGTCAAACGGAATAGTCCACTAAGTTTTGTTATGATATGAAGTCAACCAACATAACAAATAATTATATTAGTTATATGATGGTTGGAGGGAGGTCTAAACCATTTATACGCTTAATTTCATTAAAATATATCGAAAATTGTAGCTCCAAATTTTCCGCATAAAATTAGACAAATAGTTACGAATAAATTATATTTTATCCATAAGTAAAGTGGATCCACTATTGTCCATTTAAACTACAAGTATATAAAATCCACATTCGAGCTTTCTGTACTATATTTAACGATTTAAATTTAATGCCAAATTCTAAAGTCTCAATTATTGACTGATTGGGAATTAAAATATACTACTTCAATAATTTTCGATAACGGATATTCTATGAGTTTAGCTACTTACCAAATCTGCCTACACTCTCAGGAGGCTAAAAAGTCTTAAGGAACAATTGTAGCAAATTACACCATTTTCATGGACAGAGTGACTACGTCAGAGTTAATTTCTGCGCCAAGAATAAGTTCCTTATTCACTATTGAGCATTGCCCATCGTGAAAGCCATAATAACAAATTAACCAACCGATATTTCGATGATTACAATCTGTTTTTATTCGGTTTTGATTTAACACGGTTTGAAAATTGGTAGAGGTTCAGGAGAGCGACTTTTCTGAAAACGTGCACCAATTTCCACGGGAAAGGTCTTAAAATACTCGTTTTTCGTTCTACTTTACGAATATGTTAGGCGCGTGCCTTTAAAATCAATATTTTCTTTGTTTTTATCAAAAAAACCTCGTATTTCCCGAAATGATAAATTCACTTTTGCGCTTTACACGTCTTTATATGTTAAAATTATACTTTCTATAAGTTATATACACGTAATTATTGATATTGTTTACTTAATCAATAAGAGAAATTGGTTTTTTTGTTATTTTTATAAAAATATGAAAAACTTTACAATCACTTCACTTCAACGAAAATGGCAAGGTATGTTTGAAATTATGGCACAGCTGTTGTTAATTCGAATGGCCACTATTGATTCATGATCCTTTTTGAATTACTGATACTCTCAATATTCGAGGCTGATCGAGAATTGGTAAAAATGAGAAATACGTAATAGGAAAATTTATAATTCATTATTATTGCAGAAAGAAGAAGAATTTGGACACAGAAGAATTTTGAACACCGGGGTTTTGGACCGACCAAGGATATTATTTTTCAAGCGCCTCGTATATTGAGAATATCGATATTTTGATTTATTTATATTTTCCCAATTATTATTATTTTTCTATTGTGCATTTCTCATTTTTACCAATTTTCTTTCAAACTCGAATATTGAGAATATCGATATTTTAATTTATTTTTATTTTTCCAATTAATAATATTTTTCTATTATATATCTCTCATTTTTATCAATTCTTGTTTAGTCTCGAATATCGAGAGTATCGATATTTCGAACCCGATCACTGTTTGTATCACAAGTTCTCAATTGAATTTCGAACAGTGATGCCATTTATAGCGTGAATATTGTGCAAAATCGAAATATTTTTTATTGTTTTTATTGCAAAAAAAACAGAAAAATAGATAAAGCGCCATATATATTCGTAAATTGGAATTAAAAACACGAATTTTAAGACCTTTCCCGTGAAAATTGGTCCACGTTTTCGGAAAAGCCGCTCTCCTGAACCTTTACCTGAAAATTATTTAATTTTTCAAGCGATTTTATTCCTTTTAGTACGAGTCATGTTCCATCACAATTTTAGAGGAATTTTCTTTTTGTAGATGTCATAACGCTCACACCATCGTGCAGCACATATGTAGTATGTACATTAATGACAGAATAAAAGAGGTGAGTTGCCATTTAATTATTTACTATTAGGCTGTTCACGGTAAGGTGGTTATCAGATTATGTGATTATTAGATTAAAAATAACCTCTATGCTCCGTGAGCACCCTATGTTGTATGGTTATTTGCTTATTTTTACACAAACAGCTGTTCATTGTTTACAATTTTAGTTCAATGAAATTCCAACTTATAAAATGCCTAAACAAAGTTTAAAAAACAGAATAATCGAATTTAAAATAAGTTCTGCTATTCAGGAAATGGACTTTATTGAAGGTATGTGCTTATTAAATAATCCGAATTTTAAGGGTTCAAAAAATGCTTTGTATAAAATTTGCAGACATCTTGCATAATTTGCTGATTGTAAACAAAAAACAGCTGTTAATAGCAGATTTTCCAATAAGAAAATCTAAATGGAAATGTCATTCGCTTTGTTTTATTTATTTTTTGTGCTGCCATTTAGTAAAATTCCAACGACTTTCTAACACTGGAAATAAGCAAACAACCACATAATCTGTAAACAAGGGCCTAGGTTGGTCAACTTTGGTTATTTTGTCATAACGCATTTTGTTGTTGTTTACTTAATCACATAACCACATAACCCGATAACCACCTTATCGTGAACAGCCTATATGAATTAATCTTTTTTTTTGTGTAACAGAGATAACATGCCAACATTTATAACAAGAAACTGACAAAAGATATTAGATATAACGCTCATATTCGAAAAATTATTAAAAAATATATTCACCTTAATCTTGATTAAATAGTTCCCGGACTTAATAATATAAACTAAAGGAAGAATTAGGTCCCTAAGCTTGTCTCCCGAACTTAAAGAAACCATACTTAAGTCAGTGCAACCTAAGCGTCGATGGTGGTGTTGGTGGTAAGCGCTTGGAAAGTCAAGATGCTAACACAGGTTCGAATCTCGACAGAATAAATTTTTAATTTTTTGCTTTTAACATCGTATACTACACAAATAAATATTTTCCTTACTAATAGAAATTAAATTTATCACAGGAATATTATGTATATGTATATTATGTATATTGCTGTGATAAATATGATTTCTTTTAGTAAGAAAAATATTTATTTGTATAGTATACGATGTTAAAAGGCATACATACATCTTCTATCCTATATTGTGTATCTGCACATGCTCATATGAGTGTATGTATACGCATGTGCTCGTTCAGAAATTGAAATCATATTTTCATCACTTATCAATATACTTATTACATGTGTGCGCATTGACTTGCATGTTCATACATTCATATATACTTATATGTACATATATTTGCATACATTGCCAAACAAATAATGCACAAGCATACATATGCGTACACATATGAATATGTCACCAACAAAAAATTGATCCTCACAAGTCAATATGGCAGCCAAATTGGCGAAGAACAAGTGTAGTAAATTTTACAACAAAAACGATTTCATTCATGAACGCAGGCGCAAATTCCACAAGCGATCTCGCTTCATTCATAAAAACAGAGGCCATAACATCTCCCCGAGCATGCCTTTGCCAACAAGTCGTCTTTTCGCGACGATGGCAAAAGCTAAAAATCATAAATTGCACAACTTTCTGGTGCTTCTCGTAAAAATCTGCGTCGATATGTATTAACGATCATACGTATACATACATACATATTTACGCATGTTTGTAGGCGAAGCTGCTATTCTTTTGCTACGAATACGGAAATGACAACGAAGTAATGCAAATATGCATATTTCTAAAGGTCATTAATTTTTTTGAAGAAACGAAAGGAATGAATGATCCTGAGAAGTATAGTCTTAACTTTTCAACGGCCAACGCAGAGTATTTCAACCAAAAGTCATATAAAGAATTTGCAGAAAGACAAAGAAAAGAAAAATAATGCGCAAGCATACATTAACCGTACTGTACTTATTGACTGCATTAGTTTTGTGTAAAACCTTGGAATTTATTCATTAAAATCACCACTCAGAAGTCGTTTTATCCGTTGTAAGCGAACGATTTTCGAAAAACATCATTTCTAATATGCCACAAGACAAAATTAGAAGTGAACTTCTTAAACTTCACGCTGTCAGATAAAACGATATACCTCGTCATCGCGGGTCGATTTCCAAAAATTGTAAATGAATTTTTCAAAGACCAACGCAGAGTATTTCAACAAAAAATTACACAAAATAGTTGAGAATTCGCAGAAATGAAAGGCAAACGAAAGAAAAAGAAGTTTAACGTCAATAATGCACAAGCATACAAACATACATATGCGCACACATGTGAATAGTCACCTCGTCATCGCAGGTCGATTTGCAAAGAAAGTACCAGTAAATGAATGACCAGAGAACTTAAAAGTATAGAGAAGGTACAGGTTCGACTTCGAACATTTGATAGATTCAAATTAGGGAATTCACCGCATTTGTTAACATTGTATGCCGGAATTCGCCTCGCAATTTTAACATTTTTTACAATTCTCTCACATATTCTAACCGAGAATATGAAGAGACAGAAATATATGTATTTATAAAATGATTTCTTTGATATCCCATAGGATGGAAATATGTATGTAGAACTTTTTTTATTTTTGATTTATTATTTTTCAAATTATTTAATGTTAATTTGATCTTATTTTATAATAACTCATTTTAAATATATAAAAGACTAGCTGACCCGGCGAACTTCGCCCCGCCCAATTTTTATTTGAAATAGTCAAAACGCTTTTTGAACTCCGTTCAAGGCCATTTATTTATGCGGAATGTTAATATATTCAGGGAATAACGTCTCTGATCAATTTAATTATTTTTTGGCGAAGTTCGTTCTTTGTTTTGTTGTGTAGCGTGTAAACAAATAAAGAAGATGGCTCTCCAACACGCTAACATGCCACATATATACATACCTATGTATGTACATATGAAACTGTAAAATTTTTAACTTAAACGATAAATCGGTTTGAATCATTCGAATTCTCAGAATGAACATTTCCTCACTTTTAGATTTGCTGTGTTGTAGTAAACTATTCACTACAGTGAAATTATTATTTATGAATAAAGACGGAAACCTTAGTATATATCTGGTATAGAAATCCACGGGATTGAGATTTGAACTTGAGGTCAAAATTTTTAAAATTATTGATGAAAATTTTCGTAGAGTTGATAATAAGCACAAATTTTCATAAAATAGTTCATTTTTGATTTTGTATTCAAGTTTTTAACAAATAAGTTAATTACAAAATTGTTAGTTGATAACATGTAACATTTAATTTTATAATCTTAGGATAGATAATTCTTAATTTTTAATAGTAGTATTTATTTTTTTGAATTATAAACATTTTAATTAACCTTAGCACTAATCGGTGCACAATATTTTTGGTTAACCTGTCTCGAGCTAACACAAATAGATTTGATAGTTTTCCCACACGTGAACATGCAACATATAATTGCCCATGGGAAAAACATGGATTATCCAAATCTAACCCACAAATGGACATTGTTTGGCCTTGAGACTTATTAATGGACATGGCAAAAGCTAAACGAATAGGAAACTGTAGTCTTCTGAATGGTATCGTAGATTCTGACGGTATCATTGGAATACGGGGCAACAGGACCACTTCTCCTTTAAACTTTCCAGTCAAAATGGTTGCTTCAAGAATATTCCCTGTTAACTTTTTGATGACCAAACGTGTACCGTTGCATAATCGAGGTGGATTCAAATTACGCAGAAGAATAATAATTGAACCAATCTTCAACCGACGAATATGTGGTGGCATTCCGGGTATATCTAGAGAGTTTAAAAATTCAGTTGGAAAATTTACACTTTCATTTTCATCAACAACAGTATCGATTGATTTAAAAGACATCAGATCGCCTGGCAACAACTGTTGTATCTGGAAGTTAACTTCGTCAACATCAACATTTTTGGCTGCCAAAATAGTCCGCCCACTGAGCCAGTTATGATATAAATAATTATTTTGTAGATCCGGAAAATACTTTCAATTTTTGTGTGAACAACAGTGCAGAAATTGTCTGGCAGTTTAATGCATTGCGTGTTTGGTTGCCGTTCTATTGTACCGTTCCCAATATCTAGCAATTGTTCCGAAAATATACATATGTGCTAATGGATCATTTAGTTAATGTACGCGCATGTTTATAGTCAATCGAAGTGTTTTAACATTTCTCCATAAAAATGATTGTTTTAAACATGCGTTAATCTCATCGGCGAAAGTAGAGCGAGGTATGACCGGCAACGTCTGTCGGAAATCACCAGATAGCAATATGACAGCACCTCCAAAAAGTTTATCATTGCCGTTCAAATCTTGCATAGTTCGATGCAATGCCTCGAGTGAATATTTATGAGCCATTGTGCACTCATCAATAATGATAGAACTTCTTTGCAACACTGCAGCTATTGCGCTATTTTTTTTTATGTTACATATTGCGTTTGGGTTGCTATGAATTTGTAATGGCAACTTGAATGCTGAATGGGCCGTTCGCCATGGTGGGCATAGCATAGTAGCCGCAATGCCTGATGATGCAACTGCCAATGCGATTTTCTATTGTGACCGTATCTTGGCTAGAATCAACGATATTAAAAATGTCTTACCGGTTCCACCTGGTGCGTCCAAGAAGAAAAAGCCGCCTTGTTTAGCAGCAGCAGTCAGCATAATCTGATTATAAATAATCTTTTGTTCAGCTGTCAATAATGGCTCACTGTTCGCGATATTTGTAGCTAAACTACCATGGTCATATTGGTGCTATTTCAAATGATTGTTGTTTTTGTAGAACAATATTTGTAATTTTTGCGGGAGACATATCCACATGTGGACGAATATAAGTATGTATGTTGTGTATGTATTGTTTGTATGGGAATGTCATACGCACATATTTACATGTGTACTCATATTGTAAGTATGTATGATGATTTTTGAGACTATTGTTGTTTTTCCAGAAGAATGTTTGTATTTTTTGATTTACATGCGTACGCATATATTATTTGTGTGAGAATGTCATACGCGAGTGTACGCCAGCTGCTAGAAATGTAGCACCATCTACTGTAACATACCGCAATTACTCAATACCGCTGTTAGCGCCACCAACTGGTGGATAGCTCTTTGCTAATAATAAACAAATAATTTGCAATAAATAAATAATGCGACTATAAGGACCAAACTGCACACAGTGTTAAAAATTTCATTAAAATCGGTTCGGTAGTTTAGGAGTCCATCGAAATCAAACAACGTGACACGTGATTTTTATATATTAAGATGTAAATATGTTTTAAACTTTACATAAAATTGAAGTGTCAATAATTGCGCCAATTTTCATAAAGTTGGAAATTTTGCGCGAATAAGACGTGTGCGGGTTAAGTCGTGAATTTCGCTTATATTAATTAATTTGAAAGTGCAGAAAAATGCGAAACGAAATTTCAATAAATTTAAATAAATTTAAGTAAATTTACATGTAATATAAATAAATTTTTTAAAAATTATATGCCCTAGTTGTCCATTTTATTTTCTCACACATTTCAGCCGATTTTTGTATAGAAATTTTACCGGCGTAGAAGCAAAATGCGAAACAATCATACATACATATATTATGTCCAGGGATGGGCACCATCACAATCAAACAAGCGTCACAAAATGAGATTGTGTTAGTGCGCTTACTGTGGGACCAAGCGTACCAGCAACCAAAAATAATCAGTCTGCTTGCAGATGTCGAACGAGCAGGTCTATGTCGCACGAAGCCGCAATGCTACGAATACGTATGTATATACATATGCACATTTTTAAGAATATGTGCATAAACCATTGAATATAAAATATAATTATTTTTCATTTCAAGCAAGAATAAAATTTAAGTTATTAGTTAATTATAAATTAGTAATCTAATTCATTTAAAAACTTAAAAATAAATTAAATTTGTATATGAAAAGAAAATATAAATCTATATTTGAATTCATCGAATATTTTAAATATATAACAAAACTTCAATAAAGTTAAAGCTATTAGAAAATGAAAGCTATTATAATATGAAATATTATGAATACACATTTCAAGAGGTCAGTTAATTTCAAACAATTATCCGAGTGTCAAAAAAAAAAGAGTTCATTCTGTAATAAATTTAAGAAGGTCGTCATAATTTATATCAAAATTTGCTACCTTTATTCTAAGCAGGTCTTCTAAATGTTTGTCTGAAAGCCTTGTTCTATAGGAATTCTTTATGTATACCATAGCAGAAAACGCAGATTCGCAAATATATGTGGTTCCAAACATTGAGTACAACTTATAAATTTCGTTTTTTAAAATAGGATATTTATTTACATCAATATTTTTCCAAAATTGAATACCACGGTCTAAAGGAAGGTTGATATCATTCTGAAGTTGACTGAGCTCTTTGTGTAAATGTTCCTCTTGCTCTTGGATGTCACAGAGCAAAGGATTCTCATATAACCTTATTACACGTTTAACTTTGATGAAGTCTTTGAATCTGCCATCTAGGTTAGTTTTAAGATCCTCAAAGGACTTAAAATATTGTCGTAACTCTTGTTGCATATTAAAACGGTCACATATTTCTTTAGTATATTTAAAATTATCCAATACTCCAGCTCGAAATTGTTCTTCGAGAATTTCCAAACGTCTTCTAAAAGCATCCATAGCAATTGTAAAATCAAAAATAAATTTGTATTTACCTTGCATATTCAAATTTAATTGCGAAAATAAAATTGGTGATATCACACAAAAGGGCAAAACTTAACAAAAAACTTGGATTATTTAAATTATTAATTAATTCTTTTGTATCCACGGAAGTATCTTCCGCAAAAAACAAAAGAACGTCTGTCTTCAGGTTAAATAGGCGCTCTAGACATTTAGCCCTACTAAGCCACCTCACTTCGGTGTGAAGCAGAACATCGTGGAATTCTGCTTCGGTTTCTTCCAGAAACTGGCGAAACTTTCGGTGGGTGAGAGCATTCTGTCCACCGCGAATTTTTTTAATGATTTTTACTGTAGTTTCCATTACATTCCCCACCTTAAAACTTTTTGCAAATAGTTGCTGTTGGTGCAAAATGCAATGGAAAGTAAAAATATTAATATTATTACGAATAAGCTGTCCAATCAAACCATCTTTTTTGCCTATCATAGTAGGTGCTCCATCTGTGCAAATGGATGATAATTTTTCTTTTTCAGAAAATGAGAACAAATTATTTTGTAGAACCTTATATATATTTTTCCCGGTTGCATTTTTGTGCAATCCTCGCAAACAAAGCATGTCTTCTGAGACATTAAAGTTTTCATCAACGGTCCTTATGCAAATTAAAAGTTGACTAATATCTTGGATATCAGTGCTTTCATCTAAGGCAATCGAGTAATATTTGGAGGACAAAATTTTTTTCTTTAAATTTAAATACATATAATTTGAAATATCTCCAATGCGTCGGGTAACTGTTCGACGGGACAAAGGAATATCATTGATATTTCTTGCTAATTCGATTCCAGTTTCCCCAAAACAATGAAGCACCGCTATTGCCATTTCTTTAAAAAAAAGTCCCATCCTCTAAGGGTCTTCCTTTCTTTGCTAATGCGTAGATTACAATACACGATGCTTATAAAAATGCCGAATTTAAATCATAACTTGGTTCATTAACGTTTGCGTTAATTAAAAATACGTGTTTTAATTCAAAGAATTTTATTAATTTTTCTTCGTTATTTAAATGATTTATTTTTTTGTGAAAGATTATAAAATGTCTTTTTAAATTTTGCTTAAATACAAAATTTAAAACTTTTTGACATAACAAGCACTGCGGCTTCCCAGAATTATTCAAAAGAAAAAAAAATTCAAATTCCCACTCTGTCTGAAACGTTTTTTGGTCTTCCATGTTTATACTCGCATATGTGTTCATTTATATACGGCATACAACTCGTGCGCATCAACCTGCTCAGTTCAACTTCTGATTGCAGACTGATTTTAACATCGCTTTGTTCCATCGTAAGTGCTCGTTTTACGCTCTTCGCTTGTGCGTGTTAGTGACAATCGGTGTGTGTACGTATACGATAGCTTACGCTCTTTTAGCACCTGCTAAGACTTTGCCCATGCCTGATTATGTCGTTTGCACATTTGTCTGTATGTTTGCGAAAGCAAATGTTCTACAAAAGCATATTTCTATGCATAACCAAACCATACTTAAGTCAAGGCAACTTAAGTGTCAATGGTGGTGTTGGTCATAGATAACTTGATACGAGACTCTTTGGTTCGAGAGAGAGCTGTCAAAACTCTCATTTTTTATAACATTTCCCAATGATGCCACTGCTGAAAAATATTAGATTGCGTATATAATAAATTATACAAAACACTAAATTAAACACTTTGAAAATGTATACATATATAAATGCTAAAATGCAAAATCATTAATTAATTTACATAAACATTTATTTTGCCAAAATAGTATGTTCGCACAGTTCAATGAAATTTCATTTCACATTAATTTCGTCAAGTAATTATAGCGCTCCTCTTCTGGCATCCCGCCTTTTTGACTAACTGCTGATTGGCGTTACCCTGATTGTGTTTTGTTGCCAGCTCAAAAAACAGATCAGGGTGCCCTGCCAGCTGACAAGCGAGAGAGCAAGAAAAGAGATTCTGATCAAGTCATCTATGGTGTTGGTGGTAAGCGCAGAGATAAAGAGATGTTTAACTCCTCTCTCACTGGAAGTGAGAGAGCAATTGCTAAACGTCAAAACCACCTAAACTCGATCAACTTTGACAGTTGATCGAGTTTAGGTGGTTTTGACGTTTAGCAATTGGAAAAGATCCCGCCAAATTATTATTCGAATGGAGAGATTTTTCATTATTTTGTCTCCATTTGTAACGGCCATTAGTTCGAAGAATACCGAAGGCGAAACAGCACGCAGATTGAAAGATGTGAGTATATTTTAATTTTTATTAAGTAAATTTGCATTTATTTAATACTTTTTTATTTTATTTTACAGATAAAATGCCGAAAACAACCAGCAGTTGGAGAAAATGCTTTGTTGGCTGCAACGAGGGAGGAAGGACATTTAGCTTTCCAAACAGTGGAACGGATCTCGAACGGTGAGTGAAAAACATTAAATAGTGCAAAAAGTGTTTGTGAAAAATTTCGATAAAATCAATGTTTCGATTGTGCAATGAGTACTTTTGGATAATGAAATTGAATTCCCGTGTCTTTTTAAATGTGATGTGCTGAACAAGTAGAGCGCGACAGACCGCAAGCGACATCTGTCAAATATTAAAATACACACGTTCTTATGGACACAGTTATGTAGTCGTGCAGCTACCTCAATAACTGTGTCCTTAAGAACATGTGTATTTTAATATTTGGCAAATGTCGCTTGCAGTCTGTCGCGCTCTACTTGTTCAGAGCGTAACTGTCAATTTATTGCCACTGCCGTTAATTAATTAAATAAATTATTTTAAAGTAACGATTTATAATTGAATATTTATGATAGCTATAAAAAAGTCGTACTTTAAATATTCATTAAATATACACTTTTTGCACTATTATTATTATTATTATTATACATATTTTATAATTAAATTTTTACCTTTTTGTATTTTATTTTGTTTCTTTTAATAGGCGTAAATGTTGGCTCAAACGTTTAGGTGTCTTTGAAGATCTGAGTGAAAAAACACCTAAACACATTTTTGCGTGCGAGCGGCATTTTTCGAATGAAATGCGTAACGCGAAAAAATTGCGTCCGAGAGCCGTTCCGGACATAAATTTAATTAATGAGCCAATATTTAACGCCCCAAATTCTGAAAATACTATTGAAATGGGCGTTGAAGATTTTTTTCCCCAAATGGAAGGAACTGCCTCAAATGCAAACGGTGCATCGAGGCAGCTGCTTTCACTTTTAGAAAGGGAAGACCGGGAAAATATTTTAGAGCCTCTGCCACTTCTTGAGGAGGAACTACTAAAGAGTAGTGAAAAAGCCGCGCAAACAGGTAGGGGTCTGACAGCAGGGACAGATAGAAAAAAAAAGTTGAGGGAAGAAAATAGAATTTTAAAAATAAAATTAGACGAAAAAGAACAGGAGAATAGGAGTTTAAAAGCTCAGTTGGTCCAAATGGCAACTGAATTAGAAAGATGTAGGGAAATGTTAAGAAATAGTTCATTTAGGGAAGAGTCAGATCCGCTTGAGATAGTTTGCAGCAAAGTTCCTCCTCAGTTAGGTGCTTGTATTAGGAGTAGTTTTTTAAATAGTAATCGCCCAAGTCAAGGTCGGCGATATGATACTTTTCTTAAAACTTTAACCCTCTATAACTCAAAACCTCCAAATTAACTATTTTTAGTGGAATCGGTTAGTTTTATGTGAAAAATATACAGAAATTATTATTTTTTTTTTTACTTTTTATTTATAACACATATAACACAAAAAAAGGGAGTGTACAGCTTACAGGAAACAATGAGTAACATATGATAAAGAAAGTGGGCAAAATTATGAGTAAAATGGAAATCCTTTAGGACAAATGAAAGTTCTTGAAACAATTATTGTTTTTGGTATAGCATAAAGCTAACCCGCACTTGTGGTCACCGTGTGAGTGAACGCGGCACATTTCGGGATTTTGCATCGGATTTTTTTTCCGCACATTGAGGCCAGTGCCCGACTTTCACTGAAGAAAAAGCTTCATTGGAAAAAAGTAACGGCACTTAGTTTGTTTTGCTTATGCTTGATTAGAGGAATGGAGTGTAGACTACATTCTACATTGCTTGACAAGACGAAAAAAATTACTACGAGTAGAATTTAGAAAGGTGAAACGGTTTGTTGCCTGTGGTCTACCATACGTTATAGAGGGTTAACTTTGGGTGTATTTTTTTGTCACCAATCGCTTACCGCTACCTAAAGCACCAACTTAGTTTTCCCTCGGAAATTACGTTACATAATTTTGTCACAGATTGGCCTCGTTTCCCAGGTTGCACCCAAAGCAGCATAAAGTCTTTACAAATTAGGAGTAAGGGATTTTCTTTCGAACAAAAGTTCATATCAGTTTCTTGTGATGAAATGTCACTGAAATGTCATTTACAATATGATAGGAAATTTGATAGGGTGATAGGTCTTGAAGATGAAAATCGCACATCTAGAATAGCCACAACTGCAATGACCATAATGGTGCAAGGTATTGGTGGGGAACCTTGGTCTCACCCGTTAGCTTATTTTTTTATTAGAGGCTCATGTAAAGGGGATGTCCTCAAGAAATATATTCTTGAAGCCATTACCCAACTTCAAAATATAGGGCTAGTTCCTTGCCATTTTGTTTGTGACCAGGGTATCAACTTTCAAAATTTAGCTAATTTGTTAGGTGTTTCAATGTCACGGCCTTTTTTCAACGTTAATGGCAAGGAAATATGTTTTTTTACGATAGCTCCCATTTATTAAAATGTAGTCGAAACTGCTTACAAAATATGAAAAATAAAGTAAATTTTAAAAATAATCGCGTTTGTTGGTCAGATATAGTCCATTTTTATAAACAGGACTCTAAGTCGAGTTATCGGTGTGCGCATAAATTAACCGATGCTCATATTTACCCCAATACCTTTCAAAAAATGAAAGTTAAATTCGCGTCTCAAGTGTTAAGTAATACGGTCGCTTCAGGTATGCTTTCTCTTTACAGCTCGGGAGCCTTTTTTAGTATGAGCTTTATTATTACCGCGGATTTCGTTTCTTTTTTCAATAAATTATTCGATATCTTTAATAGTAGTTTCACTGAGGCTATTGTACCCACTAACAAAGTTTTTATAAGTTCCCCAGAGCAAAACCAGTTTTTAGATGAGGCAGAAAAAGTTTTGAAAACAATTCAGGTCGTAGATGAGTTAAGAAACAACACAACAAATAATTTCAATTTTATTAAGGGGTGGTTAATAAATATTAATAGTTTAAGACGATTGTGGCGCAGGTTCGTAAATAATTTTAATTAGTAGAAAAATATAGTTATTTAGTGAAATTTAGAAATATTTTTTCATAAATTGTGCCTATTTTGATATTGTTTTAGATGCAATTTATTGCATGATAAAAAAAATATCCTACTTGCGAAATGTAATGTATTTTAGTAAATAGTATTGTAATATTTAATAGATCCAATTTAATATGTTGTTTGGAGTAGTGTAGTAGATGTAAATATTACTATAATTATAAATTATAAGTACAAATAAATGTAATACTAGTAGAAAGTATCGTAAATACTAAAAATGTTGTGATTTTATTTTGTACCTATATGGGTGATATAGGCCTACAGGGGAACCGAGCACCCAAAACTAACTTCGGTAACGCGCCTTTTGTATACCTTAGCGGTGGTGTGGAAATTACAAACTCCCAAAACATTTACTAAAAATTCCCTAACACATTTCTTCCATAGTGGCATCATTGGCAAATGTTATAAAAAATGTGGACTTTGACAGCGCTCTCTCGAATCAAAGAGTTTCGTATCAATTTATCCATGCTGGTAAGCCATGGATAATATGATACCAGACTCTCGCATTGGCTCTCATTTTTTCCTCAAACGCGTTCCCTGATTATTTGACAGCGAAAGAGATCAGGGAATTTCGATCAGCTGATTTCAGAACAAGTGAGATGCCAGAAGCAAACCGCTTTAATTACTTGACGAAATAAGTGTGAAATGAAATTTCATTGAACTGTGCGAACATATTTTGGCAAAATAAATGTTTATGTAAATTAATTAATGATTTTGCGTTTTTACATTTATATATGTATGCATTTTAAAAGTGTTTAATTTAGCGTTTTGTATAATTTATTAAATATCCAATCTAATATTTTTCAGCAGTGGCATCATTGGCAAATGTTATAAAAAATGCGAGTTTTGACAACTCTCTCTCGAATCAAAGAGTCTCGTATCATATTATCCATGGGTAAGCGCTTGGAAAGTCAAGATGCTAACACAGGTTCGAATTTCGACAGAATAAATTTTTAATTTTTTGCTTAACATCGTATACTATACAAATAAATTTTTTTCTTACGAATAGAAATTAAATTTATCACAGCAATCTACATATACATAAGAAAAATATTTATTTGTATAGTATACGATGTTAAAAGGAATACATCTTGCACATGCTCATATGAGTGTATGTATACGCATGTGCCCGTTCAGAAATTGAAATCGTATTTTCATCACTTATCAATATACACTCAGTCCTTTTTTTACGCGATCTCTTTTTACGCTATTTCACTTTAACGCGTTATTTTTGCAGCGCAAATTCCTTTTTTTACGCGAAATTCTCACTTTAACGCGATTGCTTGTTTTCGTTTTTTGCTTGTTTACATATTTTTACGCGTAATAATTTTTGAATATGTCGGCGCACCCTAATAGTGTGTGGATATTGGATATTGACACCGAGATAGACGATCATCCAATTAAAGCAGAGACGATTAAGCAAGGTTTTAAACTTGCAGCAGAATAGGAAAATTATTTTGTAGCAAATGATACTGATGCCGAACGTGCACGAATTTTTCAAAAAGAATTGAGTCTCTGTATTTTAAGATATAAAGAACTACATCGGAATTTATTGGGTCCAAAAAGAAGCATTCAAACAAAATTAACTGAATTGCACCATAAATTCAGTTAATTTTGTCAGTCGGAGATGCTTAGTCAATCAGAACATCAATCCATAGTTCATACTATTCATATATCAGCGCCGGCCATCAAAATAAGCGGCTAAGAATAATTTCCACTACGGATAATGACAGTGATTGAACAGCATTCAACGGTTTTTTTTTTCAATAAATCTACCTATTTTCTATTTCCTTCTCTTTTATATATGGTTTTTGTTTTGTATTTTTTATTTTGTTATGAATGAATAAATCATATGTATGAAATTTGAAACTGATTGTATTGTTTTTGAATATTTTTTTGCGCGCATATTTTGTTATACGCGATATTTTTTATATTCGGAACCAATTCGTCAGTTAATATAGGAAAACTAACCATTTTTACGCGATTAGTGGCAGAACCAATGATCGCGTAAAAAAAGGACTGAGTGTACTTATTACATGTGCGCGCATTGACTTGCAAATTCATACATTCATATATACTTATATGT
This sequence comes from Bactrocera dorsalis, assembly GCF_023373825.1. Taxonomy (NCBI): domain Eukaryota; kingdom Metazoa; phylum Arthropoda; class Insecta; order Diptera; family Tephritidae; genus Bactrocera; species Bactrocera dorsalis. Next base: position 68,504,590 of record NC_064303.1, on the reverse strand, counting down.
ACATATATTTGCATACATTGCCGAACAAATAATGCACAAGCATACAAACAAACATATGTATGCGTACACATATGAATATGTCACCAACAAAAAATTGATCTTCACAAGTCAATATGGCAGCCAAATTGGCGAAGAACAAAAGAGAGATGATTACGCTGCATATTCTCTTCCGCAACGAAGAGACAAAACTACTTTCCGAGTCAAAATTCCTTCATTTAGACTTTGCTTTATTTTTCATTTCATGTGCATAATAAATTTATAAAATGTGAATTTAAGTTTTCTAGTTTTCTTTCATACAAAATGATATGCATTTCTGAATATCACTAAGAAGTATAACTTCTTCCGCGCGTAGGGACTCCACGCACCTTTTTTTTTGTGTAAAAGCTTGGAATTTATTCATTAAAATCACCACTCAGAAGTCGTTTTATCCGTTGTAAGTGAGCGAGTTACGAAGAAACATCATTTCTAATATGCCACAAGACAAAATTAGAAATGAAGTTTATAAACCTCACGATGTCAGATAAAACGATATACCTCGTCATCGCGGGTCGATTTCCAAAAAATGTAAATGAAGACTAACTACAGAAATGATCCTGTAAAGTATAGCCTTAGTTTTTCAATGGCCAACGCAGAGTATTTCAACCAAAAGTTATACAAAGTAGTTGAGAATTCGCAGAAATGAAAGACAAACGAAAGAAAAAGAAGTACAACTTCAATAATTCACAAGCATACAAACATACATATGCGAACACATGTGAATATGTCACCAACCAAAAATTGAAACATTGTTCTACAAAAACAACAACAGTTTAAGCATGGCAACATTGTGTTGTTGGTAGAAAAGCCGAGCTGTGCCGAAAGAAACGAACAAACGATCGCCGATTGTCACCGCTTCGCTTGCTGCTCGAACATCTTCGCAGACAAGGTTGCGCAACTTGCATTTAACGCAACCTTTTCCGAACATAAATACAAAGGCAAAATTTTTTCAACAATTGTAGCGTTGCCTTAGATAATAAAGGGCCATCCATAAATTACGTCACACCTTGAAGGGGGAAGAGGGTACCATTCAGAAGTGATATTGTGTGAAAAGCTGGGGGGGGCAAAAGCTTTGTGACATCACATTTCAAAATTTGTGATGTACAGACGTGAAAATTGTATGTAAACAAAAAATAGTAAACATTTATAAACACAATCTTTGTTTTTTAATACTTAAGTTGTAACGAAGCTTTTTACTGCCCCTGCTTCTTAGAAATATAACTTGCTGAGGTATACTCGCCGTGTCCAGGGTTCGTTACAATACATTTGTAAACGTTGGGGCTCTTCTGCGAATCGTACTTTATTTTATTTTATATTATAATTTTAATCAAAGTTACAAAATTATCTCCCGCGTTATAGTTTCAGCTTTACAACATTTTAAAGATATTCATTTAAATGCAATTTATATAGCTACAAATGCCCCAGGAAGGAGTGCATTTAACAGAGTTGCACGACGCATGGCACCTCTCAGTCGCGAACTTATTGGTGTACTATTAAATCATAATCTTGATTCAAGTAATCGGACTACTGACGTAGATCTAGAAAAACGAAACTGCGGGCAATGTGTTGGCTGACATTTGGAGCAAGTTAGTCATTGATAATTTTCCATTCGTTGCTGAATGTGTTGCACCAACTGTTAATGGACTGGATATTGAACAGGCTATGATGTTGAAAAATAACTCTACTTGGTATGCTAATCATGTACGTGAGTCAAAATATCTTTTATAAATGGTTAAATGTGAAACTATTGCATGTTGCGGTGTAAGACATTCTGTCTTTGGAAATTATTAAAAGAAGGATTTTTTCCACCACCTGTGTTAATTAAACAGACATCAGAAGGTTATGGAGTCACAGGAACTGATGACAACAACGCTAAGTTTGCTCCATTATTACTACAGATATAATTAAATCTCCAAGCATCATCCCATCTGAAACAAGTTCCATATGATAGTTATTGCCCTAGTGTCGAGTCATACTTATTTAAAAGATCGTAGAGCATATGTGGCCAATATTTTTCTTCATATAAAGCCACCAATCAACACAAACAATCACATAAAAAACAAGAGCTGTTACCTGTCGCGGAAATTCGTTCTCAAAGAATTGCGGCTAGACGTGCCCGAGAGATTCTCTGTTTAATGAATGATGACGATGCTTTATGGATGGAAGAAGACGATGTTAATACGAAAGATGTTCCTGACATCCAAATTCAGAACGAAAATGAAGTGCCTGATTTACCAGTAATAAATGATATAAAAGTGGGTTTAGTTTAGTCCAAAATGTGACAACTTGTGACAAGAACGGGGGGAGGGGTTAAAAACTCTTTAAATTCGTGTGACGTAATTTACGGATGGCCCCTAAACCATGACGAATTTGCAGATTATATCTCGTTAACTGAAAAAGTCTCCAATGCAGGTATTTGACTCCGATAGTTCAGTTTGTATGTAAGCTATATGCTGCAGTAATCCGATGTGAAGAATTTCTTCTGAGGTTACATTTTTTCTATGAACAACAACTTATACCAAATCTCGTGAAGATATATCGTCAAATGAGAAAGTTTCCGATGAGATCATTTGATTTCGATTATTCAATATGGAAGCTATAAGCTATAGTTAACCGATCAGAACAATTTTTCGAAGATTATATTATTACCTTAAGCAGTTAAATTTCGTGAAGATACCACATCTAATGCGAAAGTTTTCCACACAAGAACTTGATTCCGATCGTTCGGTTTGTATGACAGCTATATTCTATAGTGAGCCGATCTGAACAATTTCTTCCGATATTACATTATGGACAATATGTCATACCAGATTTCGTGAAGATATGTATGTCGTCAAATGAGGAAGTTTCCCATGCAAGAATTTGGTTCCGATCATTCAGTTTGTATGGCAGCTATATGCTATAGTTAACTGATCTGAACTATTTCTTCGGAGATTACATTGTTGCCTTATAAAATAATCTATACCGAATTTCGTGAATATATCTTGTCAAATGCAAAAGTTTTACAAACAAGGACTAGTTTCCGATCGTTCAGTTTGTATAGCAGCTGTATACCGTAGTAAGCCGATCTTTCGCATATTACATTATTATCTTAGAAAATAACCTGTGCCAATAGTTGTGAAGATACATTGTCGAATGCGAAAGTTTTCCATGCAAGAACTTGATTCCGATCATTCAGTTTGTATAGCAGCTATATGTTATAGTGGTCCGATATCGGCAGTTTCTTCTTGCTTCTTGAAGAAAAAGTGACGTTTGCAAAATTTCAAACCGATATCTTGAAAACTGAGGGACTAGTTCTTATATATACAGACGGACAGACGGACATGGCTAAATCGACTCAGCTCAACATACTCAGAAGAAAGGATCTTTGACGAACTTCGTGGCAAACTTATTATACCCTGTTCAGGGTATAAAAGGGAGATTTGGAGTAGTTCTTATTACCTTTTAAGGTCACACGAAAATATTTAAGAAGAGCAAAAGTAAATTCTTGAACTTCTTTTTATAATAATATCGAGATTACCTCAGAAACGTCTCGGCTTAGGAAAATTATAGCCAATCAATCCATAACTTTAGTTACCTTCAGAAACCAGGCTGGACGGTATTCAGTTAAGAGTCCTTAGACCGTCTAATGGATTCCATTTCTGTAGATGTAGTGTCAGAAAGCAATATATGCGAGGCGATGAGCAATTTTAAGACCAAATGTCTCGAGTAACTTATTGGCTCTACACAGCTTTTGTGAGTCCGCTTATGACATCCGATACATAAGTACATAAGTGATGCCCTTAGAACAACGCCATATCAGGCAGTAAACGGTGGTTTATATATACGGCCCACCGCCTTGTTCTGTAAGCAACTGACACGAAGCCATCTCTTATAAAAGGTGGTTCATTTCGAGGTTCCCAACTCAAAAACGAAGAAACTTCAAATTTTAAAAGGAATGTTTACTATTTGGTATTTATTTTTTTAAGGTTACCTCTTTCAAGTGTTGGCCATGGCCGTCACAGATGAGCCATCCGTTGAGTCCAACTTGCGATGACTAGTTCAAGAATTTCGACTGGTAGCTGGTGATTGACACGCGTGATATTTTGCTCGAAGGGACACAGAGATAAGCATTTATACGTACGGGTCCAAATTAGATAATCGAATGAGAGATGGTGTCTTTTCAGTAAAATCAGATATAATAATCGGCTTTTCGCTTTTAGAAGTCCTGTATTTCCATTTTGTGGTCTCCCACTTTGATTATAAAATTCGTAATAACATGCTTATATTTATTATATTATATAAGCTTAGGGATTTTTGATCATTCAAGTATGTTTTAAGTTTTGAGCTTTTATTTTAGAAACAAAAGTTCTGTCCTAAATTACTTCATTTAATTAATAGAAAAATTTTAAGGTGTTATATATTTAAAAGTAAAAAAGTATGGGAAAATAGTTAGAGAAAAAAAATAAGAACAAATAATGAGGTTAGTTTGAAGTATATAAGCCACTGGAAGCGGAGGTACTTATTCACAAATACGGTAAACGAGAATTAAAAACGAACTTTCAAAATGCTATATTTCAACCATAACAAAATGTTTTATGTTGTTATACCTAATATGAAAGCCTAGAAAAATTTGAATTTTTTGGTAAATTTTTTAAAAGAAAACTGCAGTATCAATTGTATTCAAACTTCTAGGTTATGTTTATATGAACGGGTATATGAATGTAAGTAGGTATGAATATTCAGAGAAACTTTTCTAAATAATCCTACTTACCACATTTGACTGAAATTTGTTGATTAGGTCCGGAGATATGTGATTTCACCTAAATGTTGCGGATGCCACGCCAATTAGCCAATTTTGACAGCTGCTTCTTATAAGCCTTCTCAAACCATCTGGGGGGTAAAATTTAATACGCCCGAGACATATTTAGTTATTGATTTATCGCACTTTTCGCTACCCTAAGAGGTGTCGAAATTATATACATATTTTGCGCAAATTTGGGTGTCATTCAACACCGCGGCGAAGAACTGATAAGGAGCATGCATCAGCTTCTTTGTAGAATATGGTCGGACGAAAGCATGCCCGACGATCCACATTCCAACTACCGTGGGATAAGCCACCGCCACATCGCATATAAGGTTCTATCGAGCGTAGTGTTTGAAAGATTAAAGCCCACCGTCAACAAACTGATTGGACCTTATCAGTGTGGCTTTCGACTTGGCAAATCAACAACCAATCTAGGAAAAAACCCGCGATTTCAAGGCTGTTTTTGACAGCACGAAAATGAACCGCTTTTATGCCGCTTTGTCTGAATTTGGTATCACCTCAAAACGAATACGGTGCTTTGGCCACGGTAAATATCGCATTCGTTGGAATGGTGAGCTGTATGAGATATACGACGAAATTGACATAGTTCAGCGAATTAAAAGACAACGGCTAGATCATGTCGTCCGAATAGATGAAAACACTCCAGCTCTGCAAGTATTCGACGCAGTCCTAGCTTCGCTTGGAATCTCCAATTAGCGCCACATTACAAAAAGAAGAAACGATTAGCGCGCTGTTGTTAACTCGGTAGAGTAGAGAAGAAGAATTATGTGATATAGTTGAAATGGTTTCGGAGATAAATTCATTTAACCTACACCCACTTTTCTAAAAATTTTCAAACCACAAATTCTCGTGTCTGCTGTGATTCGTTGCACCAAAGTACATTGTTATAAAATTGTCGTTTAGTTATAGCAATTTATAGGTTTTCGATTAATGGCGTTTTGTAGACGTCGCAGTGGTCCGATTACGTCCCCGTCCTTTTTTTGTACAATGAAACACGTGTACAACGTTGAACTGCGGATGAGTTCCGCCCGTGTAGGGAGTAGGGGTAATAAAAGTGATATAAGGTCAACCGGGATATATTTGAGCCCATTTTACCAATTTTTGGCAAAACCACAATAATATATATGTATATGGGGGAATGTCAGCCGTTGTATAGGGGTTGTTACAAGTTTTCAACGAATTTTATCCATTTAAGGCAAAATTATGTATTAGTAAACCATGATCTTTCGTTTTCACTAAAATAGTTCACATATTGACTGATATATGGGGTTCAAGGTCACTGGAAGTTCAAAAATCTTTATATTTTACTATTATAGGAAAGGATTCAGTCTGAACTGCAATTATACATCTCACACACTGGCTGATATTTTCGGTCAAAAGTCAAAATAAATTTTGCTTCAATTTGGAAAAAGTTTAGTCGTAAGATGGCATACTTTAAAAACGTTATTTAGGCAAAGTTTTATCTCGTTATAATAATTGCTTGTTTATTGAAAAAATTAAAGATTCAAATACAATTTAAAATTGTTTTGTATGGGAAGTACGTGTCCGATTTCGTCCATTTTCACATAAGAATGTCAATGGAATGTCATGTACCGAATTCGGTTAAAATCATTTGAGCAGGTCCTGAGATATGTGGTCGGCGCCAACTTTATCGATAAATTTTGAACCCTGGCTCCTATAAAGCATTCTCCTACCACCCCGAGAGTAAAATGAGTTGTCTCTGGCGTAATCAGTTATTGATTTATCGCGCTTTAGGCAGTTTTTAATCGTACCGATATAGGGGGAGAGGAAGGGTTATCATCCATTTTTACAGTGTCGGTAGGAGTGTTTAAGGGATTTGTCCTTGCGAATTCGGTTATTTTAGATTAAATTGTTATGAAAATATATGTACGTTTAGCCTGTTAGAGGGCGCCTCTCTTTATATTAGTTGTATTGCCAGAAAAGGATTCTGGGCGAATTTCAATTTCATATCTCACACATTGAACGCTATTTTCGGTCAAAAGTCAACTATTGTTATCGGGTCCACATGTTCGGTACCTAGGGGCTTGAGCAGTTTTGGTTGGTTTTGGACAATTATTGGTCAAAAGGTGGCTTACTTTAAGGGAATTATTACCGCAAAATTTTATTTCGTTATATTAATTAATTCTTTATTTGTGTACTGGAAATTGAAAGAATCAAATGAAAGAATAAAATTGTGCTATATGGGAAGTAGGCGTGGTTGTACTCCGATTTCGCTCATTTTCAAAGAGTAACATAGGAATATGAAAGGAATGTTACGTTTCAAATTTTGTCGGTCAGTCCGGTCCTGAGATATGGAATTTCATTAGAAAGTGGGTGGTGCCACGCCCATTGTCCAATTATCCCACCGGCTCCGATACAGCCCCCTTATACCATCTATATACTACCCATATATAATAATTTAACAGGATTTCAGTGTTTAATTAAAAAAAATAAATAAATAAAGCAGTACTCATTTTATGCAAGTGACCAAACTAATTCAACGTGCTTTTTTAAAGGGAGGAAAGACGGGGAAAATGTTTAAGCTTATATGTTAGGTAGAAACCCTGTAGTTTACTAAGAAAAATAATTCAGAGCTCGACCTCGCCCGACACTATAACAAAAACAATAATTTCTAAAAAATTAAAAACAAATTTTAGTGTTTTTAATGATTCATTGTTTTCCCGAAAAAAAAAACATAATAATATATTAACTAAATTAATCTTTATATCATAAATATTGAAGGAAAATGCTCCTATGAGCGGCGTTCAAGGTCGAAAATGAGGGTGTAGTAATTCAAGCATGAGTTCTTTATTTTAACGGGAAAGTCTTCTACCAAACATTTTTCTATTTTTATACCCTGAACAGGGTATATTAAATTTGCCACGAAGTTTGTAACTTCAAGAAGGAAGCGTCGGAGACCCTATAAAGTATATACTTATATATTTGTTGAGTATGTTGAGCTGAGTCGATATAGTCATGTCCGTCTGTATATATACGAACTAGTACCACAGTTTTTAAGATATCGTTTTAAAATTTTACAAACGTCATTTTCTCTTCAAGAAGCTGCACATTTGTCGGAACTGTCGATATCGGACCATAATAAATATAGCCGCCATACAAACTGAACAATCAGAATCAAGTTCCTTTCACATTTGACAATGTATCTTCACAAAAGTTGGCACAGGTTATTTTCTAAGATAATAATGTAATATGCAAAGAAATTGTTCAGATCGGCTTACAATAGCATATAGCTGCTATACAAACTGAACGATCGGAATCTAGTGCTGGTACGGAAAACTTTTGCATTTGACAAGATATATTCACGAAATTCGGTATAGATTATTTTATAAGGCAACAATGTAATCTCCGAAGAAATAGTTAAGATCGGTTAACTATAGTAAATAGTTGCCATACAAACTGAATGATCGAAATCAAATGCTTGCATGGGAAACTTCCTCATTATTGTTCATAGAAATAATGTAATATCGGAAGAAATTGTTCAGATCGGCTCACTATAGCGTATAGCTACCATACAAATCAAACGATCGGAGTCAAGGGCTTTTGTGGTAAATTTTCGCATTTGACGTGGTACCTTCACGAAATTTGATATGAATTACTGGTTAAGGTAATAATATGATCTCCGAAAAATTATTCAGGTCGGATTACTATAGCATATTGCTTCCATACAAACTGAACACATAGTTACTAAAAAAATGCACCTGTGAAGGGTTCGGTGCTTTGCTTGTTCCTTTATTATTAGATAATAAAAATAAAATCGCGCTTCCAATTATTTCGTTTGATATATTTTGATGGAAATCAGAATGTTCTACTAAAAGCGTTTCTACTATTTTTTCGTGAATACAACTGTCTCAAAGATATGTGTTAAGGGTTGAAATTGATTATTTTGAGGCAATTTTTGCTTATGATTTTTTTTGCATATAGTATCGTAAAATTATAAGTTATAACGAATCGAAAACATAGCGTTGAGAATTGTAATTGCGTAAGCTAATTTTTGTATGTAATCCAACAACAATTTTTGCGAACAAGTGTAAAACCATTTGATTTTATGATTTTACGAGGTTTTTTGACAAGTTGTAAGTACCCTAATAATTATAAACTTATAGTTTAGGAAATTTGCTTTTCTTCAAAAATGGTATCCTACGAAAACCGATACGAGAACAAAATAGAATACGATAAATTGCCAGTATTAACTAGACAGTGATATTTGTCCCAGAAAATTCGAGTAGTAAAGATTGTTAACGATGTACTATTATATACAATATAAGGTCTGTCGGAGTATGCAAGAGTACAGTTCTATATAGTTGGAGTATTGCCGCGTAAAGAACAATTGAGGTAATAGTTGTAAGCTAAAATAATGAGTAGTAAAGTGTTAAGTTGTTGCGATTAGAAATTAAATATGTGTAAATTAATTAAATTGGGACTCTTATTCAAAAATCTAGTGATTAAAGTGAAGAGTGAGATAGAAGCTAAACGATTAATCGTTAAATCCGTTGCATTAGTTTTCTTCACATAAAACTAGTTGAGATAGATATAGGATTATGTATATATAAATTATCAGGATGACAAGGCAAACTAAATCCGCATTTCTGTCCGTACGTCTGTCTCTGCAATCGGTAACTTGAGTAAAAATTCCTAGATGGGCGATATCGGACTACTTCCGCGCCCACAATACGTCATTAAGCGAAAACATTTAAAGTGCTATAATTAAGCACTAAATTAAGGTAAGGTAATATGGCACAGGGATCGCATGAGCAAAGGACATCTGTGGGCTAAAAATTACGAATAAATGGCGGTGGCTCTGCCTCCATTTGGTTCAATATACATATATCCTAGAATTCTTAAGCTACAATAATCCAATTCGCTCAGGATAAATCCCTTAGGCATCCGTACCGACACTGTAAAAATGGATAAAAACTACTAAAAGCACGATAAATCAATAACTAAATAAGACAGAGACTAAAATTTTACACCAGGTATGGTATGAGAAGTCTTTGTAGGATCTGGGGTAAAATGTTTTTTTTTTCTTAATGTACATATATTTAAAAATTTTATATCGTTCCTGTGAAAACTTATTAAGTTACACACAAATTTTAAAAGGCGTTTCAGAGTGCTTGCAAGTGCATTTCAAACTTTAAACGCATTTTTCATAAAATAATGTTTTCAAAGTCAGTGAAAAACATTACTTGAAAAAGGGCTAAACTAATTAGTTTCAAATTTTGACACGAGCTTCTTAAATTTTAGTTAAAAATGGTTTTTTGTTTGTTTTTAGAAATCGCCATTTTATCAAAAACATTTATTTTGCTTATTCCTCTAATTAATTACTAGATTTAATATTACTTTAAGGAAGTCTGTTTGTTTTTCGATTTCAGAGGATACAGTTCAGATATACAATATAATGGTCACAGCAAAACCTAGATCAGCTGTAGTTCCTTTTCAAATAAATAAAAATAAAAATAAATAAGTATTTTTATTAATTCTAAGTCAAGACAGTTAAAAAATTCAATAATATTGTATATGTACGAATTTTTAATCAATAAATTTAAAAATTTTCTCAACAAAAATCTGGAAAACTCGCTTTTTTCGACCTTCTAACTGTCTATAACCCCTTAAATCATTGGTTGATTACCCAACATTACCACCGGAAAGGCCTTATGAGTTGCGTGGTCTTTGTGTTTTAGTTTCCGTGATAAATCTTTCAGTGTATTGCAGTGTCGGTAGCCGTGACTTGCTGGGTTCTAATTGTCAACCACTTGCCAAATTATCTACTTCGAATATTTTTCAATCGCTTTTTTCAATTCTTCTTTTGTCGTAAGAAATAAAAAACGGCGATAATAAGGAATTGGAGGTAATTAATTGTTATTGAAGTTATAAATACAGTAAGAAATAATAATACAATGGCGTTTTAGTGTTGCTTATTTGCAAGGGTGTAGCAGATGCATCGCAGTACATTTTGTTAGCGTAAAAGCAAAGGATAAAGTCATATGTAGAAGTTCACGCAAGTGAGGAAAGTTCTCTGATCGCCATTCACTTGGGAATGAGCCAGAAACGATTCTTTTACATATGACTCAAGCAGCTCACGACTTCCAGTCTTTGACCAAGTATCCTCTGGATAGCCTAAGAACATCCGTTTTAAGGCGAGCTAAAGTGAGAAGGCGAAATATTCCCTACTTAGGGTTGTGCGCTGGATTTGGGACCCGCCACGTAAAAAAACACCCCCAATGAAAGAAAACAACAAGCCTCGGATGAGTGACTCCCCTTTTGATGACGACCATGTCAAACGAATTAAGGACTATGATTTGAGGGCATGCACCTGGAACGTTACTAGTATAATGCTCAAGAAAATTTAGAATGTGCGGAAATGGATAGTGCATTCTCGAATTCGGACTAAATTCCTCCTTTATAATAACTTAATCTGTGTTGTGTAAAAAATAAGAAGAAGAACATGAAAATACAATGAAACGTGTATTAAAAAATTTTAGGAAATTGAATTAGAAAACTATTCATGATAAATACGCTATTCCCAATATACATTTGCACAAAAAAGCACTCGAAAATTGTAATTAAATTCCCCTAGTTAATGATATCTCAAAAAACTTCTTTTGCTAAGTTGGTAGAACTCCCCTTAATTGCTATGCCAAATATGAGTTTGTTTACAACAGCTGCTTAAGTCCGTACACGTCAGTAGTGCGTTACAATTTTTACAATGGATAAAAATATCCAACAAAGAATTTTTCTCAAATTTTGTAAGCGAAATCGCTGCAACTGTCGGAAAAGGTTTACGGTGATACAGTTTTATCAAAACACAAGCCTACGAGTGGTACAAAGCCTTCAAAGACGGAGATCGTTGAAGACATGCTTTCAACCTTTTCCACTGATGAAAATATTAAACAAGTGAAGTTATTGAAAATCGTCTGGTAAGTGTTAGAGAGATGCCAAGAGACCTCGATATATATCTATCACAAGTCCGTTTGAATGATTTTGTTGTTATTTTGGGTATAAACATTGCCAGCTCATACCGATACAGTTGAATTTTTTTTTCAAGAAGCGTGTTATTTTGTCCTAATTTGAAACCCTGTGTCCTTGGTTACCATCGTATTCACCAGATTTGGCTCCGTGTGATTTTACTTGTTCCCCAAATCAAATTCACTCGTCGAGTTTACCATCCCTACTGGCAGCTATCGGGGCACATATAAAACCTCCGCACAATAACCACCACAAAAAAAATTAAAAGAATTTTAAAAAGCCATTTGATTTAATGACAGATGCTTCAAAGGCTAGCCAGTGAAAAACGCTACTCCCTTCCTTCCTTTTCCTTCCTTATCGGCAAAATGTGTGCACAGTGAAAGACGTGGTAAAAACGCAGAAATCAGCCATCTTTGCTTTGTTTTCATTTGAACAATGTTGCCATTGCCTAATACACATATATAGTTTTGAGCACATCTTTGTTTTCAATTACAATTTTTTACAATATAAAATGTCAAAACTGAAAACAAACTATTAAAAATAGTTTATATATTTATAAATAAAAGCATTCGACTCTGATTTTGAGTTATTTTAAGAAAATTTCAAACATATTGAACAGATTGAATTATAAAAGTTGATAATTACTGCAGTATATCGATATTGGCAACCCTGCGTTGTGAGAGAGCAATCAGCTGCGACGTTTGCGGCGGCAAAATCCAAATGTCGCGGATTCTCATGTCATCGTCACGTCAGAGAGAAGGGAGTAGCGTTTTTCACTGTTCAGTTACATTGCGCGCTCATAAGATAGGTCGTGCCAGCTGACACGACCCACGATTCTGCGTTGTTCACTAACTAGCCTATCATTGTTGGGTTCAGGGGCTGTTTTGTATCACAATGATTTCTAGAATCTTTAATGACCGAACACAGGATTGCCCTAGTAATGAAAGAATATAAAATTTATCAAACAATCGATCTACAATAAAATACAATAGAGCGATTCATTCCGTAACAAAAATAAAATCCATTGCTATAAGTCATACCCTTCCGGCTCGAAAGAGGAACAAAATTATAATTAACAATATAGCAAAAGCCCAACAAGCACAGATAGAGAGGAACATCCCTTCTCAACCAAATAGAGTATTTGACGTTGGGGAATACGTATTAGCAATAAATTTTCGCCTTTATATGTCCAAGATGGTACCTTTTATTCGAACAACAATAGAAAAGGTAATGGATTTAAACTCTGCCTATTCACGATGGAAACATGACTATTTGGCAAGACGTTGAACTGCTTTGTAGGTTGTTGCCGAAATATTGGACTATGACGACTTTTAAAATCTTAAATTCCGACAACTCATTAATTCAGAAAATATACAAATAAATACGGTAATATAAGAAAAAATAAATGTATTAACGGATCCAGTTAACCAAATTATCAATAGCTGAATAGATCGAACTCTGACGATATGTCCAAGATGGTACCTTTTATTCGAACAACAATAGAAAAGGTAATGGTTTTAAACTCTGCCTATTCACGATGGAGACATGACTATTGGCAAGACGTTGAACTGCTTTATAGGTTGTTGCCGGAATACTGGACTATGACGACTTTCAAAATCTTAAATTCCGACAACTCATTAGTTCAGAAAATATACAAATAAATACGGTAATATAAGAAAAAATAAATGTATTAACGGATACAGTTAACCAAATTATCAATAGCTAAATAGATCGATACTAGATGTCTATATGAACTGTTCTAAAAGTAGTGCGATTTCAATTCGGAATCCAAGCAACATTTCTTGCGATTTTGCTTTAGGTGTTCTGCAATTTCAGGAAAGAAATAAATAAAAAGTAATTTATTCAGAGTTTGAAATAATTTGAATTTAAATATACTATATATATAGGCAAATTTTGTTTGTGGCCGCTTATTCGTTAAACGAACCTGAAAGGTAGAATCGAAAAATGTCATTTGGGAATATATATATATACTCCTCAGTCTGCACAGGATTCCATGTGAGTTTTGCTAAAACATTTCTGCTGTTCGTCTTGATATAAGTTCGTATTGCTTTATGTAGGTTCTTATTGTTTAGAAACAATTAACTTAATAAAACAGCATATCTTAAGTTTTATCGCTCAAAGTTCGTATCAACGTTCAGATACCGATATTGCTCTGAGTCAGGGGCGAACGCAGGAGGCGGGTTTGGGGTGTTAAAACCCCCCTCCAAAGTAATTGAATTTTTAAATAATAGAATTTAATTCTACATAGTCAGTTGAAAAATTGTAATTTGTTGTTTTCATAGCAATCTTTCTGCCGACGATGTATGAATATGTAAAATAAATGAATACATTAGTCACTAACAGCGTTGCCGTTTTGATACAATTGTATCTTTTTTGATACTTTTTTTCTGAATTTTGTGATTTGATACTTTTTTGTTCACAAACGGCCTATTTTGATACTTTTCTGCTGATAGAATTTAATTTTTTGAAACTATGAAAATGTTAAACTAAAAACAAACCTATTGTATCTGGCTAGTATTAAAAAGTTGTGGGAATGTAGGCCAATTAAAAAACCCAGAAAAATATAAACTGGACAGAGACATTTTTTTAATTTGCTTCAAAGTAATGAGTTTGCCTTATAACTCTGTGGCTGCTGAACTGGATTTTTTTAGATTTAAGGGGAATTGTGAGTCGAAAATGGACTTCTTTTGAAAATTAGTTCTGAACTGAAAAGTCACCAATAAGGTTTCTATTATTTTTTTTAGAGTTTATTGTTAATCATAATACAGGAAAAATAAAAACTCATTTATTATGACTTTCAGTTTTCGTTCCATGAGCAAACTGTTGCGAAATAAATTTAAATTAAAAAAAATATGCTATTTGCAAAAAAATACTTGAGTGTCTTAACTAAAATGTCTATATTTTTAATAAAAACAACCAGAAATAACTGGTCTGAATTAGATACACAACTTTACTTATTATTTGTTTTTCAAATGAAAATTTTTAAAACAACGGTTGTGCTTTTGACACTGTACTGAATTATGTGCGTACGTGTGTTTTGTATTTTCCTTATATTTTTGCATTCGTATTAATCATTGTAACTCTTTCGAGCATCAGTAAGCAGAGATGAAAAAGATTTCTGATTTCTCTCTTAACTGTCGATTTTTTTGACCGTTAATGTACCGTTACCGCAGTAGCGTAAATGAAATGTATTTGCTTATTCTACACAATGTGTACTACACAGTAATTGGCGTCATTACAAAGTGGTCGTTGAAGAAAGTACTAAGTTGTAAAAATGAGTGAAAATTCGATTAAAAAATAGTTTCAAAGTAGTGTTTTAAAACGCGTAAGTGATTCTCCCGTTATAATTAATGAAGAAAACGCTGCACCTAAGGTCACCCGAGTGGCAGTAAGTGTTTACTTTTATTTTTAATAAAAAAAATATTTCGTTTACTTATGTACAAATATCACGTTAATTTTAGGAGTTTGCAAATGATATCGTTAATTTTTGCAAAAAAAGGCAAATGCTTATGTTCAAACTGCTTTTAAAATTTGGAAGAAGGCACTTGAGAAATGCAAAGAACATCAGCAGAAGGATTATCACCGCAGAGCAGTGGAAGACGCAGCCAATTTCAAGCTGATTTTTGAAAATAAAAGAAACAATATATTAACAGAAATGCCTGCTGAAAACTACGGGAACTTCAGGGCTCTTTTGCTTTTAGCAATAGATAGTGGCGACGAAAATTTAAAAAAGCATGTTGAAACTGCAGCACGTAATGCTAATTATTTCAGTTGGCGCATCCAAAATGAAATTATTGAAATAGCAGGACAAATAATACAAAAAAAAAATTATTAACCGTATTAATAAATCTCAATGTCAATGCTTTGCAATAATTGCTGATGAAACCACGGACATTAGTGGCATTGAGCAATTTTCAATTTGTATACGGTATGTTGATCGTTTTGAGAATGAGGAAAAACTGAGAGAGGACTTTTTATGTTTTGTTCCTGTTGAGGATACAACTGACAGCGGTCTTGCAAATGTGCTAATTGATAAATTAAAAGAACTTAAACTTAGTTTTGCACACATAAGGGGTCAAGGTGAGTTTTCAACTCTTCTATCTTTGGGACAATTAAATTATACTTTTTTTTTTTCTAAAGGTTATGACGGAGCGCGGTCGATGAGTGGACATGTCAAAGGTTGTGCTAGTGTCATCCAAAATTTATATCCAGCGGCTCTTTATGTGCACTGTGCTAATCACAGCTTAAATTTAGCCATCGCAACGACTTGCAAAATACCTGCTATAAGAAATTGTATTGGTTCCATGATAGAGACCGTAAATCTTTTTCGGATGTCAACTAAAGCAAGCACACTGCTCAAAAATCTTATTCTCGAATCCTTTCCAAACTCAAAGCAAGTGAGGTTACTTAAATTCTGCGAAACACGTTGGGTGGAGCATTTAGAATCTCTTTCTTTATTTAATGATTTATTCCCATTGATCTGTACAGCGTAGGAAGAGCTTGATACTGAAAATTTAAGAAGTGATTTATCAAAGCCACATGCTTTGTTGACTGCAATCCAATGACCTCAATTTGTGATTGCTATGGCGATACTAAAGCCAATTTTTGCATTATCAAAACACATAAGCCTATGTTTGCAGCAATTAGATTGTGATTTGAGCAGCTGCGTTGCTTATGCAAATAATTTGTATGCTGAAATTAGTGAAATGCGTAAGGATTCTGAACAATCGTTTAAACTAATTTTTGAATCAGTTAAAACAATAGCCGCAGAATTAGATTTAGAAATCAAAATTCCGCGCTTGGCGAAACGGCAAACTAATCGCGACAATTATGAAGGCGAACCGGAAGAATATTACCGCAGATCAATTTATATACCGTTTTTAGATAATTTTTGGACCAAATCAATGAACGATTTTTAAAATATCGACAGCTGCTTTCCAAAATTGAAAACATTTTGCCAAATAAATGCATAAATCTTGACGTTATTGAGATGCAGGAGACTGTTCGTGTTTTAGAAAAACAATGGTCCGCTGATGTAGAAGATCCCGATGATTTCGTTGCTGAATTTAGAATGTGGAAAAGGTTAAAAATCTTTTCTTCAGATTATATTTTCTAACTAAAATTTTGAATATATTTTCTGGAACTGGTTAAATCAAACAAAGAGATCCAAGACTTTTTTAGACGCGTTGAATTGTTGCGATGCAAAAAAAAAATTTCAAAACAGTGCATCGTTTTTTTAAAGATTGGAGCAACAATCCCTATATCTGTCGCGTTCGTTTTCCTCACTTCGCAGGCTTAAAACATATTTAATAAATAAAACTGAAGAAGCACGCCTGAACGGAATGGCTCTCTTGAATATCCATAGAGATATAGACGTGACGGAGGAAGAGATTTTAAATGTTATGGCCCAAAATAAAAGAAGATTAGACTTCAATTTGTGAATAAAATAATGAAATATTGTCTTTTTACCTAAATACAAAGTCACCCCGAAGTTCGAAAATATTTATATTAGGGATATGGGGGTCAATACTTCCCGGTCCGATTCAACCCATTTTTGACATACAGACATACCCATATAAGAGAAGGATTACCCTTTAATTTCAGTTATAAATATCACACATTGAACGAAGTTTTCGATCAAAAGTCAACTATAGGTATCGGGGTCCAAATATTCGGTACCCAGGAGCTTGAACAGTTTTTATTGGATTTTTTTTTGGTCATAAGCTGGTACACACTAAAGACATTACTCGTGCAAAGTTTTTTCCCGTTATATTAATTGCTTCTTGATTTGTGTATTGGAAACTGAACAAATGGAATTTAAAATTGAGTTATATTGTCGTCCTATTCCGTAATGTATGAATGTAAGAATGCTACCTACCAAATTTTTTCGAAATCGGTCAGTCGGTTCCGAGATATGTGATTTTACCAGAAAGTGAGCGGTGCCACGCCCATCGTCCAATTTTCACTCCGGCTTCCATAAAACTATCTCATACCATCTCGGTGGTAAAATTTAATGTCTCTGGCCTATTTAGCTATTGAGTTATGGCGCCTTTAGTAGTTTTTAACAGTACCTTTTATGGGGAGGGAGCGGGATTATTCTCCGATTTCATCCATTTTCACACTATAGGTAGAAGTTCTTATAAGATTTGTACTCAGCAAATTTGGTTGTTGTAGCTTAAATGGTTTAGGAGATATACATATAATAAACTTGCTAGAAGCCGGGCCCACTCAAACTTTTTTAAAAAATTTTGTCCATAGGTGCCCCTGGCTACTGCAATCCTCTGTACCATATTACAGCTTTTTATTTTAATTTAGTGCTTTGTTATGGCACTTTATGTATTTTCGGCTAAAGGCGATTTGCGGGCGTGGCAGTGGTCTAATTACGCTCATCTACGAACTCGAAATTTTTTTGTAGGAAGAAACCCACATACTCGTACCAAGCTTCATCAAGATATCTTTATTTGTACTCAAGTTACAGCTTGCACTGATGGACGTAGACACTCAACCGCATTTCAAGTTTTCTCGTCATCCTGATATATATTAGGTTGCCAAAAAAGTCTTGCGGTATTTTCGCTAGTAGGCGCTGAAAGCGCGTACTTCTAGTTTTATTCGTCGCATTGGGTCATGCTACATCTTTTTGGAAAGCTCATTTCACGCGCTAACACGTGTTTGATTGATTGTCGTTTCTTTTAAGTCGTTCGTGAGTTATAGCGTCGCAAACATGGAGCAACGATGGTTTCAACTTTTTCGTTCTAGTGTAGAGGTGGTCGAAGATGCGCCACGCTCCAGAAGGCCTGTCGTCGAAAATTGCGATAAAATCGCCGAATTGGTCGAAAGAGACCGGCATAGTAGCAGCCGTACCATCGGTCAAGAGCTGTCATCAAAAATTCATTTCAATTTCAATAAAAATTCCGCAAGACTTTTTGACAACCAAATATTTATATGTATCAAATAGCATAATAAGCATATCATGCCACTGTAGCATAATAAGCATATCACACCCCTGTCAACTGCAAGACCCGCTGACTAAACAATCTTTGCTTAATTAACAAATTCCTTTATACCATGTTCAGACCGACACTTAATCACACAATTTCGGCTGTTGAGTGGTTTATCCCACTAATCTTATAAATTTATCAAGATTTCGCCATACAAAAATGACTGTTCCAAAGCACTTCATTGAAATGATTTGAAACTGATCCACGCTAAATTCCTCTATG
Source organism: Bactrocera dorsalis (assembly GCF_023373825.1). Taxonomy (NCBI): domain Eukaryota; kingdom Metazoa; phylum Arthropoda; class Insecta; order Diptera; family Tephritidae; genus Bactrocera; species Bactrocera dorsalis. The sequence continues at coordinate 68,485,522 of NC_064303.1, read as the reverse complement.
CGACTCTGATTTTGCGTCATCTAAGGGTGATTTTTTAAGAGCTTGATAACTTTTTTAAAAAAAAAAACGCATAAAATTTGCAAAATCTCATCGGTTCTTTATTTGAAACGTTAGATTGGTTCATGACATTTACTTTTTGAAGATAATTTCATTTAAATGTTGACCGCGGCTGCGTCTTAGGTGGTCCATTCGGAAAGTCCAATTTTGGGCAACTTTTTCGAGCATTTCGGCCGGAATAGCCCGAATTTCTTCGGAAATGTTGTCTTCCAAAGCTGGAATAGTTGCTGGCTTATTTCTGTAGACTTTAGACTTGACGTAGCCCCACAAAAAATAGTCTAAAGGCGTTAAATCGCATGATCTTGGTGGCCAACTTACGGGTCCATTTCTTGAGATGAATTGTTGTCCGAAGTTTTCCCTCAAAATGGCCATAGAATCGCGAGCTGTGTGGCATGTAGCGCCACATGTCAACCAAGTTCAGTTCTTCCATTTTTGGCAACAAAAAGTTTGTTAGCATCGAACGATAGCGATCGCCATTCACCGTAACGTTGCGTCCAACAGCATCTTTGAAAAAATACGGTCCAATGATTCCACCAGCGTACAAACCACACCAAACAGTGCATTTTTCGGGATGCATGGGCAGTTCTTGAACGGCTTCTGGTTGCTCTTCACCCCAAATGCGGCAATTTTGCTTATTTACGTAGCCATTCAACCAGAAATGAGCCTCATCGCTGTAGACCATAAATCGGACGTAAAGCGCGAAACACATTTCGAACCGAACACTGATTTTGGTAATAAAATTCAATGATTTGCAAGCGTTGCTCGTTAGTAAGTCTATTCATGATGAAATGTCAAAGCATACTGAGCATCTTTCTCTTTGACACCATGTCTGAAATCCCACGTGATCTGTCAAATACTAATGCATGAAAATCCTAACCTCAAAAAAATCACCCGTTACTTGTCAGCATTGGATATCTGTGACATTATCACAGCTGATTTAGACACTACAAAGGAAAAAAATGTAACCAAACATATTTTTTTTTAAAGCAATGAATGTATTCTATTGAAAATCGACTTGACAAATGAAAAAATGCATCCGTTATTTTAATTATTAGGAAAATATTTAAAAAAAGACGGCTTTTATTTCAAAATACTATATGACAATCTTTTCTTTTGATAAATATTAAGCGATGTGAATTCTTGAATGACAACAACAGCTGTTTTTTGATTTTTCTAACGGCAGTGAGAACGGGCTGAGTAGTGAATGTAGTTGAATGTAATCTAATTCCTTTAAATTTTCGGTCTGAACATGGTATTAATTCCTTAGTTAACGCTGAAATATGAAACGCGTGCATGATCGCTGTCAAATCAAAGCTTGGCTTTATCCCTCTTAAACTTTTCTTAAGCAGAAGAATAAAATAAACGGACGGGTGTTGGGCTACCTAGCCCGGTCATATATTGGACTCAAGTGTTGACAATAGTGATGGGCGATGTTGTGACTTTTAAGGAACACTGCTACTTGTGACTGTGACTGTAACAAGAATGATAGAATATAAGATTACGACACTAGTTTACCGTTAGTTTATTTCGGTTTAGCTCGTGACAATTCTTACAAAAACAAATACATTGTGCAACAATTTCGTGACGTAACAGTTTTGCGTTGAGAAGAACACGCATAGAAATGCATACAAATTGTAAACAGAAAAGTAAACACTTTTTGAAATTCCCAAAATAATATTCATTCATTCGTCTTTGCAGGAAAAATTTCAGTGGAATGTTTAGAATATTGTTGCGAGAAAAGATATAAGTAGTTTTAGGCACATCCACAATAAATAGAGTAGCATGTGTGGAAATTGTTCAAATGAAGAAAACCAGTGAATGTGTACTGTTGTATTTATTTAAATTTCTAAGCATAAATATATTAATTTTTTAAAATGAAATGTGCAGTGGCTTGTTGTAATAATTATTATGCAATTAAAGGATCGAAAACGAGTTTTTTCAGTTATCATAAACACAATTGATTTAATCATTCACTTTATTTGGAATTAGTTGACGATAGGTTAAAAATATGTTACAAATATATCTTCAATATAATTTCACAATTCGTTTATCTTGACCGACGATCACTTACAATTTGCCCCGCTTTGGAAAAAAATCTCACGCAAGGAACGGAGGAGCCTAGAACACATAATTACTTTTTTGCTAATTCTGCCATTTTAGGGTATCTGTATTTATTTTCAAGCCACCAATGAAATGGGTCGCAACTACAGGAAACCAGTCCATCTTCCAAATGGCGCTAAATTTCAATAATGGCTATTGCTTCTACGCTACTATGTGGTTTATGTATGTTCATTAGCGTATTTATCGAAAGAACTCCATATTGATGCTGATTTTCTACATTTTCTTCTGCTCTTTTAGTGTGAAATTCTATTTCTTCCCTTTACATTTCTATTAGATAACGTTTTATAAGTTTTTTTTTGTGTTATGTGCTGCCGATTCATCAGCTAACGCCACTAATTTGAATCTGGGGTCGAAAAAAGTAGCTACCATAAGTGTATTGCTGAACTGTAAATTGCTAAAACGTTCTCTAATTCCATTTAAAACAATTTCAATTACTTTTTGTATGGTGTTTGAAAATAGCAGTCGCCCACTCGTCGCTGGTTCATATAGGTAAATTTTTGTTTATAATTACCTAAGTACATTTCACCGCTTCCTCCAACTCCCAAAAACGCTCCAACATTGCCACCTCGTAATTTCACTTTTTGATTTTAGCCGCGTGACATTTAAAAGCTTAGTTTGTGTTAAAGGCTTTGATAATGCAGTCGAAATTGATGGAATATCCTCTTCAAAAGTAACAGGCGCATTTTGCGGCGCTGGCGTAGTTTCCGACTGCAAAAACATTTTCACAATACCAATTTGATATAACTTCAAATTATATTTATTTAAATATTATGGCAAATATTTCAGTACCTTTAACACCTACGATTTTGTCACTGCTACTTAAAAATCACTGGTCACAGCTGACCCTTCCTAAAGTAGCAGTGACTGGAATTAACGAACACATGGGAAACTTCAACAAAGTAGCAGTCACAGTATCACATGAAAAATTGCAACTGTGACAAAGTAGCAGTCACAGTATCACATTTAAAATTGCGACTGTGACAAAATAGCATTCACAGTGAAACATGAAAAATTGAGGCTGTGACAAAGTAGCAGTCACAGTAACACATGAAAAATTGCGACTATGACAAAATAGCATTTACAGTGTAACATAACAAATTGCGATGAATTCATATTCATTAAAGCTATGAATTCCCTTCAATTTTAGATAAGTAAAAATAGGTTAACACATAAAATAAGTTAATTTAGCTTTGAACGGGTAATACTTACATATGTACAAATTAAATTGATTACAGAAACCTCAATACGGTAGTAAAGCAAATTATAATACTTTTAATTTTAAAATAAAGCAGAGCCGCTCAAAATAATACGCAATTTATTTACCAACGCATACAATCACACATTTGATATCTGCCAGCGTATGATTGTGTGCGCGCGCTTGCCTAGTACACTGAGTGAAATCGTGCTATTTGGTTATTTTGTTATTAAAAATTTAGAAAAAAATAAAAAATTATGGTTTTTGATTAAAAAAGCAATTAAGAAAAACAATAATTTTAAGTTAATTTTTTTAAACTTTCCATGATTTTTTCCATATCGACTTCAAGATCGTAAGTTTTGATTCTCATTAAGTCCTCTATATGCTTATTCGAAACTGAATTCCTGTATTTCGAGTGTATTTTTGACGCTGGCAGAATTAGCGTCATAGCGTACATGCTTCGACTGCATTTGCTTGCCTATACTCCGAGTATAGGCATGAAAAATTGCGCATTATTTTGAGCGGCTCTGAAATAAAGCATCAATTTTATATTAAGAAATTAAGTTGATGTTTAATTATATATGTTACTATGATTTTAAATGTATAATTAAATTTTTTTATATAAACTTTTGTATTTAGAACATATTGTTATATTGTATATTATTTTTGATCTCATGGGAGATCAAAAATATAAGTAAAATTATGGTTTTGTTATCAAATTTTCTTACTAAAATAGATTGCAAATGAAATGTATTTAAAAAAAAAATTTATATTCATATACTCTACATATATTGGTACTGTAAATATAAGTAACGAAATATTTTTAAAAGTATGTTTTCGTTTACTTTAAATAATTTCTATTGAGTATTCTTATATTGAAAAAACCTTCAGCGATTATACATATATATTTTGACTTTAAAAATGTGCTTCTTAAAAAATAACAGATCATTTACATAACTTTTTGTATGAAACGGTTACAAATCATTTTGCTTATCTATATATATAAAAATGAAATGGTGTATAGTTGTAACGCTAAAACTCGGAATCGGCTGAACCAAATGAAATACTTCCTTTGGGGGATTTGTCTGTTATTACCACGCGCAGGTCATGTCTTAAAATCAGAATAAAATATTAAGGGGGCGTGGCACCTCCCATACAAATTGAATTTTCCAAGTCGAATATCTTCAAAAGTGTTTAAGGTAGGAACATGAAAATTGGTACAGAGCTACAGGATAACAACACCACTCTCACCTATAAAACCGGGGGCTATCGAATAAGGGGGCGTGGTACCTCCCATACAAACTAAATTTTTTAAGCAGAATATCTGTGAAGGGAAGAAGGGTTCAAGGTAGGGACTTGAAAATTGGTATAGACCTATATGGTATCAAAAGCCTTCTTACACATAAAAGAAGGGATAATCGGAAAAGGGGGCGTGGCACCTCCCATACAAACTGAACTTTTCAAGGTGAATATCTTCAAAAGTGTTTAAGGTAGGAACATGAAAATTGGTATAGAGCTATAGGAAACAAGACCATTCTCACCCATAAAGCTTGGCGTTTTCGAAAAAGGGGACGTGGTACCTCCCTTACAATCTTTAATTATTTTGGTTGTTAATCCACCATATATTTATCTCATTTTCCACCTAGCACAACATTTTGATTGTTCTTGCTGCAGCGGTTATATGGTAATTTTGGTTGTGTTACGTGCTATTTTTGGTTTATGGAAATGGCAGTTTTATGAAACAAACACAAATTAAATTAAACGTCAATTTTGCTTTGCAATCGAACACGCAAAATTTAGAGGGCAATAAAAATGCGCCTTGCTTTACTGATATATTGATATATTTTGTTTTAAAAAGTGAGTTATTTAGTGAAAGTGATTTAGCGTGTTGGCGAATACCGATTTATGTACATTGGAATTTATCATTCAATTGATCTGCTTCCTTAGTTTAATTCATTCCTTTTTGGAGTTTTCAAAGGTAAGTTATTGGTCCGTAAAACCTTATATGAACTTTATGCAAATGAATGATCATTTCCAATTAGATATTTGTTACGATGTTGAGAATCAGTACGTATGGTAACACTTCTCGGAGTTACCAGGCCCCAAGGAGAACACGAAATAGCAGAGCACGTCAAAGGGAAAGTGTTATTGAGAGGGTATCACCACGAAATAGACTGCTGGAGAGTAGCACGCACCAGTTAGAAGATGTCAACCAAACATACAATCAGCAAGAACGATTTAGAAGAAGGGAAGTTCACAATCAGCAACAACGATCGAGAAGAAAGGAAGTTCGTGCTCGCCAAAGTGATGAAGTAAGATCACAACATGCGATTATTCGACGACAACAGAGGCAACATCTTTCTTTTGTGAACTTTGAACGGGCAGGTTTTCGATATGATCCAAACATTCAATATAGCGCATCTGTTCAAATCGGTCAGATGTCAGTAGTTTGTCAATATTGCAATGCAGTCAAATTTAAAAATGAACCGTTGCCAGAATTGCTTCCACCACCACAGCCATTGTTCCAGCTGCTTTACGGTGAATCTCCTCACTCGAGCCATTTCTTAAAGCAAATTGTAAATGAACAAAACTACAATCCAACGTTTAAGGTATTTTTGCCAAACAATATTCGACAGAAACTACAGAGCTTTCCTCCAATTATACACGTTCATGGGCAAATGTTTCATCTCGCTGGATCGCTGTTGCCGCATCCAGATCAAGAACACAAATATCTCCAAATTTACTTTCTGGGAGATTCACATGATGAAGTAAATCGGCGTTGTGCTATCTTCAATACAACGAAAAGAGAAATAATCGAACAATTGCAGCAAATATTACACGAACACAATGGCCTCATTAAACTGTTTACGATTTCTTTGGAACGTATGTCAACAGATGATCATAGTATAATCATACAAGCGGACAAAAGACCAACAGGGTCACATGAAAGACAATATAATGCACCTACAGTTAGCGAAATATCAATTGTTGTTGTTGGAGAAAATTTGCAGTCGCGTGATATTGTTATCAAACGTAGAAATCAAAACGCACTAAAACGGATAAGTGAAACACATCGGTCTTACGACGCAATGCAATATCCGCTCATGTTCTGCCGTAGAGAAGAAGGATATCACTTAGGATATAAGATGATAAATCCGGTGAATGGTTAGTAAAAAAAAATTTTTGTTTGCTACTTCATATAGGTAATTTAAGCTTTTAGGTGTCGAGACAAATAAAAAAGTCAGTTCAATGAAGTTTTACGCATATCGAATGATGATTCGCCAAAACTATGACAACCATTTACTGAGATATGGACGGTTATTTCAACAGTATGCAGTTGACATGTATGTTAAAGTTGAGACAGAACGACTTAATTACATGCAATACAATCAGTCGAAGTTGCGGTCTGAAGAGTATATTCACTTAAGAGATGCAATGAATGGTGATGCGGATATTACAGATATTGGTCGACTCTATATTTTGCCATCGACATACATTGGCAGTCCTAGACACATGCATGAGTACTCCCAGGATGCGATGACTTACGTGCGCAATTATGGACGGCCGGATTTGTTTGTTACATTAACTTGCAATCCAAAATGGCCAGACATTACGAATCTATTGCATCCCGGTCAATCACCAAGCGATCGCCACGATGTTACAGCACGCGTGTTTAAGCAAAAACTCAGATGTTTGATGGACTTTATTACGAAACAACGTGTATATGGCACTGTTCGATGCTGAATGTACTCATTGCAGTGGCAGAAGAGAGGTTTGCCCCACGCACACATTCTTCTTTGGATGGTGGAGAAAATTACACCTGACCAAATTGATGACATCATTTCCGCCGAAATTCCTGATGTTGAAATAGATCCAGAGTTGCACGAAGTGGTGATGGCCAATATGGTTCATGGGCCATGCGGAGAACATGATCCATCTTCGGTTTGTATGTCGGACAGTAAATGCAAAAAACGCTGTCCCCGTGCTTTTATTTCGGAAACTCAAACTGGAAACGACGGATACCCTCTCTATCGGCGTCGCTCACCCGCTGACAATGGCAGAACATTCATCACTCAATTGAAAGGAAAGAATTTCGTGGTTGATAATACATAGATCGTTCCATATTCGCCAATTTTGTCTAAGGCATTCAAAACACATATAAATGTTGAGTATTGCAGTTCAATAAAATCAATTAAGTATGTTTGCAAATATATTTGCGATATGGCGGTTATGAACGAGATGAAATTAGCAAATTTCAAATGGGCAGATATGTGAACTGCAATGAAGCAATCTGGAGAATATTTTCATTTGCAATTCATGAACGCCATCCTACTGTTGTGCATCTGTCAGCTCATTTGGAGAATGGCCAGTGAGTTTATTTCAACGCAGAGAACATAGTACAGCGAACGGAAATACCACCAGCAACCACTTTAACAAGTTTCTTTGCAACTTGCGCCAGTGATCCGTTCTCGAGGACATTGCTTTACTCGGAGATGCCTCGGTATTATACATGGAATGCATCGTCTTTCCCCCGACGCAACATAACCCTGGCGGTTCATTTTTAAATTTGACTGCATTGCAATATTGACAAACTACTGACATCTGACCGATTTGAACAAATGCGATATATTGAATGTTTGGATCATATCGAAAACCTGCCCGTTCAATGTTTACAAAAGAAAGATTTGTAAAAATTTTGTTAAAGTATACACAATGAAATTAGGAAAAATCGTTCATATTCTATTAAAACCAATACCGGTGTAATTTTTGAAATGAAAAAAAAAATCTATTTTGGGCAGAACGAAGTTTGCCGGGTCAGCTAGTACTTAATAAAGATTAAAGATGGCTGTATCAAAAAGAACCAAAACGAGTTATGTGTGGAAATTTTTTGAATAGGTGGATGCTGTTTTCGCAAAATGTGATATTTGTAAATTCAAAATATCATATAAAACGCCAACATCAAATTTAGAAAAACATATGGAACGGAGGCATCCTACTGTTCAATTGGAAATGGTAATATGTATAATTTGAAGTTATATCAAATTGGTATTGTGAAAATGTTTTTGCAGTCGGAGACTTCGCCAGCGCCAAAATGCGCCTGTTACTTTTGAAGAGGATATTCCATCAACTTCGACTGCATTACCAAAGCCTTTAACACAAACTAAGCTTTTAAATGTCGCGCGGCTAAAATCAAAGAGTGAAATTACAAGCAAATTATTGCAGCTCTTTATGGTGGATTTGCAACCTTTCTCCATAGTTGAGGAAAAAGGTTTTCGGGAATTTGTAATAGCTCTAAATCCATCTTATGACATTCCTAGCAGATGTGTGATTTCAAAATCAGTGATGCCTGCATTGCATGAGAAATGTAAACATAAGGTGCGAGAAATGATTGGGAGCGGGGAAAAGTTTTGCATAACCACTGATTGTTGGACATCGCGCAATACATCTAGTTTCATTGCTGGAACGGCTCATTATGTCTCCGAAAGTTTTGAACTAACGTCAGTACTTTCATTGTCATCCCAACTAAAGTAAAATCTTACAGCTGAAAACTTAGGTGAAGCGATACAACAAATCGTAAGTGATTCGAAAATTAACGACAAAATGTTGCTAGCTGTTTCGGACAATGCTAGTAATATAAAAATCTGGGGGATTCCAAGTCAGGGTGATGGTACTAGGTCAGTATAGTAAAACCCTCAAAGGGTTTGGCGTTCGTATGTGTCAGTTTTTTTATGACCTTTTAAATTTTTTCCTTATCTTGATGTTTTTTCGCGATCCACTTTTCCGATTTGGATGAAACAAATTTATAAAAATTAAGATATATATATCGCCTTTTTTATAAATTTTTTTTAGGCAATATTTATTAAAATAAGTAAATAAAATAAAAATAAAAAATTATAAAAATGTTTACTTCATTTTTTTAGTAGTATATATATAGGCGATATATGACACTTTTTTGAGTAAAAACAAATAAAAACAAATAGAAACTGTAATTCTTAATTTGTTTCATCAAAATCGTACAAGTGGTTCACGAAAAAACATCAAGATAAGGAAAAAATTTAAAAGGTCATAAAAAAAACTGACACATACGAACGCCAAACCCTTTGAGGGTTTTACGATACTGACCTAGTACCTCCACCCTGACTTGGAATTTCTCACCCCACAGACAATAATCCCAAAAATGTTCCACAGAGTAATTAATAAGTTATGTTCGAAGTATTTTGGATGTAAGTTAATAAGTCCGTTCTCGTGGGCAACTACGGGCAACTGCCTCGTTTTCTTTATTATATTTTCTTATATTCAATATTTTGCTTAAGTCTAGATACAAATATTAATATTACATTCTAGGAAGTATAACATATCTACAATCCACTTGAGATAGGACATATGTTACAAGTGGAAAGATTCATCTTACAATCTATGAATTACATTTTGGGACCACCTAAGTCGGACAGTATTAGCAAAGTACATATAATGTTTCAATACAGACCATTGGGTCGTAAGTGTCATGTTACATATTTATGACAGATATAGAATATGTACATGTAATATGAACTGGTGGTATTAATCTGTATGGCTCACACAATTAATTTAATTGTAAAAGAAGGATTACGCATTCCTGTAGTAGAACAAGTTGCTCACTTCAAGAGAAGTATTTCAGCGAATGAAGCGTTTGAAAATTACCAGCGCAACAGCGGTAAAGAACCTCTAAAATTAATTCAACAAGTTGAAACGAGATGGAACTCCACACTGGCAATGTTGGAGCGTTTTTCGGAGTGGGAGGAAGCGGTGAAATGTACTTTGGTAATTATAAACAAAAATTTACCTATATGAATCAGCGACGAGTGGGCGACTGCTATTTTCAAACACCATACAAAAAGTAATTGAAATTTTTTTAAATGGAATTAGAGAACGTTTTAGTAATTTACAGCACAGCAATACACTTATGGTAGCTACTTTTCTCGACCCCAGATTCAAATTAGTGGCGTTAGCTGCTGAATCGGCAGCACATAACACAAAAAAAAAACTTATAAAACGTTATCTAATAGAAATGTAAAGGGAAGAAATAGAATTTCAGACTAAAAGAACAGAAGAAAATGTAGAAAAATCAGTATCAATATGGAGTTCTTTCAATAAATACGCTAATGAACATACATAAACCACATAGTAGCGTAGAAGCAATAACATTATTGAAATTCAGCGCTATTTGGAAGATGGACTGGTTTAATGTAGTTGCGACTCATTTCATTGGTGGCTTGAAAATAAATACAGATACCCCAAAATGGCAGAATTAGCAAAAAAGTAATTATGTGTTTTAGCCTCCTCCGTTCCTTGCGTGATATTTTGTTCCAAAGCGGGGCAAATTGTAAGTGATCGTCGGTCAAGATTAAGCAAAAGGAATACTGAAATATTGTTGTTTTTGAATACAAATGGAAAATATTTATAAACATAATATTTTGGCCTTCTTTTCCATTTAATGTAAATATTTTTATTTACTATTTACAATATTTATTTTTATCTTTTATGTAAATATTTTGTATTTGCTGATTTTCTAAAAATGAATTTACTATGTTAATTTAATTAAATATGTACATTGTACCTAAAGGAAAAAAGGAAACAATTTTGTTCTACTTTATTAGCCTTTGTCTGTTACAATTTTTATTACAGTCACAGTCACAGTTTAAAATCACTGCTACTACAAAGTCACAGTCACAAGTAGCAGTGGTTCTTAAAAGTCACAATATCGCCCATCACTACCGTAGAGAGTTTCCAAGGTGACCCGAGCACCAGCCTCACTAGCTGGAACGACCTGAGAACACAGCTAATCCTTAACTACAAGCCGCAGGTATAAAACCGTTCTACTGGAGGAATTCGGGAATACACCATACAAAGGTAACGTCCGGCAATTTTTAGAAGAAGCCGAAAAAAGAAGGCAAATACTAACCAGAAAATTAGAATTAGAAAACGATACAGAAACTATTTTGTACACTAGACTAATCCAAACAAGCATTGAAACTTTAATTCAAAAATTACCCACTCACATTTATCTTAGAATTGTTAGTTGTAATATCCCAAACTAAAATCACTCATAAATATCTTACAAGAAAAAGGCCTTTATGAAACACCAACCCCAAATAAAGTTAATTTAAAATCAGTCTTGAATCAAAACAACCTTCAAAATAAATTACATAACAGACAAATAAATATTCAAGGTAAACCAATTACTCCTTTCCAACACTCATATAACACAACTTATCAACCATATTAACGACCATTTATTCAACCACCATCACTAATACCCAGAAATTCCCCCATGCCTTTTGCCCAACATCCACCTTCTTATACTTACTCACAACCTGGTGCACCAATGATGCAATCAGCCAGACCAAACCCACCATTTAACAGGCATAGTATATTTGACCATAGTAGTTTGGACCCAATTACGTAGGTGTACCGACTAATTTCCAACCAAGAGAAAATATGCAACTAATAACACCGTTAAGAGACAGAGACCAACAGATAGCGGACAGTCAAGAATTAGTATAGAAGAACTGAGATACCAGGAAGAAACACCATGTCCGTCTGAATACCCATACAACCAAGCTTACCCCTATTATCCTTGTTATCCATATTATCCTCAAGTTGATACCCATTATTATCAAGCTTACGACATTCCTAATCCATCCAGAACAAGGACTGGATAACACAAACCAAACGGAAGAAAGAAAACCAGAACCAAATGACAACCAACCACATGACATGGAGCAAGCAGAAAATTTTCGGCTAGCAGTCCCGGATCAAGCCAATACATAGTAATTAAAAACAATAATAACAATCTAAGGTGCCTTATTGACACCCGTTCCACAATAAATATGTTGACCAAAAATATTTTCAAAACACCTATCCAACAAACTAAATATTTAATTCGACTAGTAATGGCACTTTAACAATAAAAAAACTACAACCCTGCCACCGAACAACTATTTCCTTATTGAGCAAGAATTCACCATTTAGACCATTACGATATGTTGATTGGACGTAATTTGTTATCAAAAGCTAACGCCATAATAGACTATCAAAAAGGAACAGTTAACCTATTTAATAAAGAACATAAAGTGATCAATACAAGTAACATCATAGAAAAAAATCATATTCAAGGATGTCCTTTATCCCATGAAGACCCCATACTTTTAGAACACTCAACATTGCAAGAAAATTTATTTTGACTAGACCATCTAAATATAGAAGAAAAATATAAACTAACTAATCTGATAAAAATTTCCAAAATATCCAATACCTCGAAGGTGATAAACTGAATTCTACCAACCAAGAAAAACACACTATTAACACTACACATAACGCCCTCGTATATTCAAAGTATAACTACCAACAAATCTTCGAAAAAGAAGTAGAACAAGAAATTATACGAAAGAGTAACTCACCATATTAGTAGCCCCATCTGGGTGGTACCCAAAAAGGCAGACGCTTCCGGACAGAAAAAGTTGACTATAGAAAACTAAACGAAATCACTATATCCGACACATACCCTCTACCGAACATGGACGAAATATTAGGCAAACTTGGCCAATGTAACTACCTCACGACAATAGATCTTGCAAAAGGCTTCCATCAAATAGAAATGGATTCAGAATAAAAACCCAAGACCGCGTTTCAACCAAGCATGGCCATTATGAATACACACGAATGCCATTTGGGCTTAAAAATGCCCCCGCTACGTTTCAACGATGTATGAACAACCTACTTCGTCCGCTTTTAAACAAAGATTACTTCGTTTACTTAGATGATATTATAGTCTTTTCTACCTCATTAGAAGAGCACTTACAATCCTTACAGGCAGTTTTTGAAAAACTTTCACAAGCTAATTTGAAACTTCACCTAGATAAATGCGAATTTTTAAAACAGGAAACAACATTTTTAGGATACGTCATAACTAAAGATGGAATTAAACCAAACCCCGACAAAATAAGAGCCATAGAACAATATTCATTGCCAAGTAAAACCAAAGAAATTAAAGCTTTCTTTGGTCTCACATGTGACTACAGAAAATTCATACCCAACTTTGACGACATAGCCATACCCATGACTAGATGTTTGAAAAAAGGAGCCAAAATAAATACCAAACAAAAAGATTACATAGAAGCATTCGAAAAATTAAAACTACAAATCCCTGAAGACCCAATTTTAAAAATTCCGAATTTTAAAAGAAAATTCGTATTAACTACAGACGCAAGCAACGTAGCCTTGGGAGCTGTTCTCTCACAAAATGGACACCCCGTTAGTTACATCAATAGAACTCTAAATGAACACGAAGTAAATTACAGTGCCATAGAAAAATAATTATTGGCTATAGTCTGGGCAACTAAAACTTTTCGACATTATTTATTACGACATTTAGAATTAGCATCCAATCACCAACCATTGTGCTGGTTGCACAAATCAAAAGAACCCAACTCTAAATTAATAACATGAAACATAAGGCTTTCAGAATATGACTTTGATATAAAATATATTAAAGGAAAAGGAAACTATGTCGCCGATGCCCTATCTAAAGTAAAAATAGGACAAGCATTTTTTGGAGAATCCAGCGCAGAAGATAGTAGTAATCTAATAAGTTTGTCCGAGAAACCCATAAATTGTTATAAACGACAAGTCATGTTTTCAAAAAACATGGACATTTCAAAAAACAGATCATACACATTTCTTATAAAAACATGAATTAGGCAAACAATATCTACTGGACCATTTTTGTTCCAAAACCAGCGCCCTATACATAAATAGTGATGCAGATTTCGAAATAATTCAAGGTGCATATAGAGAAACTATGAATCCGAAATACACAAAATTGTCTGAAGCCTTGTTTTATTAAAAATATTGTATATCTATGTACCTATACAGAATTAGCACTAACTACTCACGAAACCTTCTATACCTAGGTAACTTTTCCGCGAAACATAATATCTTCTTATCCAAAATATAATTAGCGAGTGCCAATATGTAACTTAGCGAAAACAGAACATCGTAATACTTGTACAAGCATGTGTATGAAAATCACACCCGAACCCGAACACTGCCGCGATAAATTCGTAATTGACATTTATCCTTCCGAAAGCAATCACTACTTAAGCTGCATAGACATGTACTCTAAATTTGCTAGCCCTGAACAGATAAAAACAAAAGATTGACTACAATGTAAAAAAGCACTTATGCGCATATTTAATCAATTAGGAAAACTCAGAATTCTAAAAGCAGATAGAGACGGCGCATTCGCTAGTTTAGCTCTCAAACGATGGCTTGAAAGCGAGAACATAGAAGTACAACTTAATGTACCAAAGACAGGCGTAGAAAAGGACTATAACAAAAAGGCAAATTAGAAAAATCATTTAAATTAACACAAAATGTCGAACAAACTGACATCATTACAAAATCACTAACAGAAATAGAGAAACACCTTATTAGAAGACCAAATTCAAAAAACAAAAAAGATTAATAATATTCCCATCCCACAGACTTCTGGTTCATCATAATACTTATCCTTACCAACCTAAATCAAGCCAAGCCCAACAGATCCAAATCAACAACATCAATACCGATCATGGATACCTCTTATTCACTGATAGACCAATACCAATTCCATCAGAATTTGATTTGAACATCATTGCCTCCGCATCAACCTTACTGATATAGAAAACCTAACCCACTATTTCAATACTGAAGCACTATTATAATATCCCAGAAATTAAGCTTAATGTTAAGGGAACGTAACGGAATAAACCTACACCATGCAAAAAAACAGTAACGAAGATTGATTAACGTAGTAGGATCCGCATTTAAATATTTATTTGGAACACTAGATAATAACGATCATTTAGGAAAAGATACTTATTTCGAAGAACAAAACAAGGTCTACAACCAAGATTACAAAGAAATTAACGATAAATGTATTAAGAATATTATAAGAAGAACTAACCCGATATGTATGTAATTTCGTCCCTATCACGTTCAATCAGGTAATTAAATACGTATATGGAACCAAACAATATTCTAACTTGGAATGTAAATGATACCATTATAAGACAAGATTGTCAAGAATTAAATAAAAACTTAACGATTAAACTATGTAAAATTAAAATAGGAAAAATAGTATTGAGTGAAAACCATCTAAACCCCGAAATTAACTTGACTCCATTGTACGCACCCTTAAAATTAATAAAAATAAAACCAATAGAACATAAAAACATTGTATAGCTAATATTAAATAACAATTTCACAGTCGGTAGAATTGTACTGATCATAAGTCTTATAACCCGTATTGTTCACATATATATGTGAAAGTTAAATCTAAAACAACTATAGAAATACAAGATACGAACCCAGTTGCATTGCGCAGAAGAAGCTTAGCTTCCCTTTTAAGGGGAGGAAAGTAGCATAATAATCATATCATACCACTGTAAACTGCAAAACCCGCTGACTAAACAAGCTTAGTAAACAAATTCCTTTATAAGTGCACGCTGAAATATGAAACGAGCGCATTATCGCTGTCAAATCAAAGCTTGGAACTCTCCCTCTTAAACTTTTCTGTACAATTTTGTCTTAAGTTGATGAATGAAATAAACACCCGGCCGTTCAAAAAATTCTCGCGTTTTATTAAAAACATTTACAGCGTTGACCTTAGGCTACCTAGCCCGGTCATTTATTGGACTCAAATGTTGACAATACGTAAGTATATACATATACAAGTATAACCCTATACCTATCTCGATTAGTTTTAGGTGTTACGTACAACTGTTAGGTGAAAAAAACTATAATACTCTGTAGCAACTGGTTCCAAAAGTATAATTAGTATATAATTGTTTGTGTCTTAAGAAGATTAAGCTTTAAATGTCAGAAGTGGATCCCAGAAACTACGTCTGTGAAAAACTTTGGAATCCCAGGAATTATAGGATGTATTGACGGAACTCGTGTATATCTAGTGAAACTCTTTGTGTGTCTCTGAACCTCTAATTATACTGCCTTTAGCTTACATATTTGTGATTTTTATATGACAATACGAGCGGTTCGAGTAGATGCAACTCGCACCGGTGAAAGTTACAATGACATCGTATTTAATATGATCAATCAACATTATTTCTAATATGATAGTATCATAAAAATGTATTTTATTTTATTTTGCAAAAATTTAAATAAAATACATAAAAAATTGATGTGCATTGATATGGATTGAATAGTTTTTATTGGATTTAAACATTTTTTGGTGATAAAAAGGCACACCACTAAACACATTATTAGTGAAAAGTTTTATCCCGTTATACTAATACTTGTGTATTAGTTGTTTCTTGATTTGTGTACTGGAAACTGAACGAATCAAGTGAAATTTAAAATTGTGCTAAATGAGAAGTGGATGTGGTTGTTTTCCGATTTGTCCATTTTCACACTGTGATACACACTGCGAGGTATTAATATCGACTCGGACAACTACCTTGTTGCAGCCAACATTCGCTCCCGTCTTTGTGCAGCAAAAAGCACAAGGAATGTTCGACGTCGAGAAACTGCAATCACAACAGATAGCCGTCGTCAACAACTCGGCATAAGGGAACTGTCAACAACAGATAGCCGAACGATTTTCTACTCGGCTTGCCATCCTGCTTTCTGAGAGCACTCGTCAACAACCAGGTATAAGGGAACTGTGGGACGGCATTTCAAACTCCTTATGTACAGCTGCAACCGAAACCATTGGTTTTCGGAAAGTGCAAAAGAACAGCTGGTACGACCCGGAGTGCCGCGTCGCAGCGGAGAGGCTCGCAACGTCACGATAGACCACAACACGTGCGGGATGGGATAGACACCAAGCGTTGAAAAGGGAAGCGAGACGCATTTGCAGACATAAAAGAAAGAGGCCGAAATGCGTTATTACGAAGAGCTTGATAAGCTGGCCGACAGGGGCAATACTCGAAAGTTCTACGAAAAAATGCGGCGGCTTACAGAAGGTTTCAAGACCGGAGCATACTCTTGTTGAACCCTCAAAGGTGATCTTGTCACCCATGCCCGGAGCATACTTAAGTTATGGAGGGAACACTTCTCCAGCCTGCTGAATGGCAGTGAACGTACAACGGCAGGAGAACACGAACCCGATTCCCCAATCGATGACGATGGAGCAGACGTTCCATTACCCGACCATGAAGAAATTCGAATAGCAATTACCCGCCTGAAGAACAACAAAGCGGGGGGTGCCGATTGCTGGCTATTCAAACACGGCGGCGAAGAATCGATAGGAAGCATGCATCAGCTTATTTGTAAAATATGGTCGGACGAAAGTATGCCCAACAATTGGAATGTACTCGTAAGTGTGCTCTGCCCAATCCATAAAAAGGAAGACCCCACAATCTGCGCCAACTACCGTGGGATAAGCCTCCTCAACATCGCAAATAAGATTCTATCGAGCGTATTGTGTGAAAGATTAAAGCCCACCGTCAACAAACTGACTCCAACTCTTTAAAAAAAAATTTGCCCACAGGTTCCGATTACGCCTATCTATGAACTCGCAATTTATTTTGTACTAAGGAACCTCCCAGATCATTTATATATATAACCCTATTTCTATCCCGCTCAGTTTAAAAAAATTCAGAGTAAAAAAAGGTGCGTGGAGTCCCTACGCGCGGAAGAAGTTATACTTCTTAGTGATATACAGAAATGCATATCATTTTGTATGAAAGAAAACTAGAAAACTTAAATTCACATTTTATAAATTTATTATGCACATAAAATAAAGAATAAAGCAAAGTCTAAATGAAGGAATTTTGACTGAGAAAGTAGTTCCGTCTCTTCGTTGCGGAAGAGAATATGCAGCGTAATCATCTCTATTTTGTTCTTCGCCAATTTGGCTGCCATATTGACTTGTGAAGATCAATTTTTTGTTGGTGACATATTCATATGTGTACGCATATGTATGTTTGTATGCTTGTGCATTATTTGTTCGGCAATGTATGCAAATATATGTACATATAAGTATATATGAATGTATGAACATGCAAGTCAATGCGCGCACATGTAATAAGTATATTGATAAGTGATGAAAATATGATTTCAATTTCTGAACGCGCACATGCGTATACATACACTCATATGAGCATGTGCAGATACACAAGATAGGATAGAAGATGTATGCCTTTTAACATCGTATACTATAAAAATAAATATTTTTCTGACTAATAGAAATTAAATTTATCACAGTAATATACATAATATACATATACATAATATTGCTGTGATAAATTTAAAAATTAAAATAAAGAAAAATATTTATTTGTATAGTATACGATGTTAAAGCAAAAAATTAAAAA
The DNA here is from genome assembly GCF_023373825.1 of Bactrocera dorsalis. Taxonomy (NCBI): domain Eukaryota; kingdom Metazoa; phylum Arthropoda; class Insecta; order Diptera; family Tephritidae; genus Bactrocera; species Bactrocera dorsalis. Next base: position 68,466,793 of record NC_064303.1, on the reverse strand, counting down.
TTTATTCCTTGGGATTCGAACCTGTGGCACTCGCAGCATCTTGAATTTCCAAGCGCTTACCACCATTGACACTTAGGTTGCGCTAACTTAAGTATGATTTGGTTATGCATGTAAGAAACATACGATGGTTCTAATAATTTTGTTTAAGTATAGAAATATTCTTTTGTAAAACATTTGCTTTCGCAAACATTATGACAAATGTGCAAACGACATAATATATGTATATATGATTGTTTCGCATTTTGCTTCTGAATATCACCAAGAAGTATAACTTCTTCCGCGCGTAGGGACTCCACACACACCTTTTTATTTCTTACTAATAGAAATTAAATTTATCACAGCAATATACATAATATACATATACATAATATTGCTGTGATAAATATGATTTCTTTTAGTAAGAAAAATATATATTTGTATAGTATACGATGTTAAAAGGCATACATACATCTTCTATCCTATCTTGTGTATCTGCACATGCTCATATGAGTGTATGTATACGCATGTGCTCGTTCAGAAATTGAAATCATATTTTCATCACTTATCAATATACTTATTACATGTTCATACATTCATATATACTTATATGTACATATATTTGCATACATTGCCAAACAAATAATGCACAAGCATACATATGCGTACACATATGAATATGTCACCAAAAAAAAATTGATCTCCACAAGACAATATGGCAGCCAAATTGGCGAAGAACAAGTGTAGTAAATTTTACAACAAAAACAGGCGCAAATTCCACAAGCGCAGGCGCTTCATTCATAAAAACAGAGGCCGTAACATCTTCCCGAGCATGCCTTTGCCAACAAGTCGTCTTTTCGCGACGATGGCAAAAGCTAAAAATCATAAATTGCACAACTTTCTGGTGCTTCTCGTAAAAATCTGCGTCGATATGTATTCACGATCATACGTATACATACTAGTGATGAGCGATATTTCACTACCGGTGATTTTTTCACTGTGATTGAAAAATCGCAAATCGCAACTGCGATCACTTTTTATAAATAGCAGTTCGCTTCTATGAACTGCGATTGCGATCGCAGTTCGAAACTGTGATCGCAGTTCGAACCAGTGAATTGTGATCGCAGTTCGAAACTGTGATCGCAGTTCGAACCAGTGATTGCGATCGCAGTTCGAAACTGTGATCGCAGTTCGAACCTGTGAATTACGATCACAATAGCAAATAGCAGAAAAGTAACAACTTTCTTCAGGGTATTGTATATATCGTATATGCTATTTTTCGTCATAGCGGTTTGAAGTTTTGAGTGTAACGTTCTTATATAAAGCATTTTGTGATGAAAACAAGAATTGTAACTAATTAATTTCAGAAAAAATGATGGAATAAAAAAATTACGGGTTTAGCGGGTATTCTAAACAAACAAATTATCAACCACACTAATGGTAATTCCTTCTAAGAAATGTGTGAAACCATCATACTAACATACAAATGAACTATGCAATACGCTCTAAGTGTCAGGTAGCCGAACCGCTCCAATATTTGGGAAAATGTAGTGAAAAGAAAGGCGGAAAACCTACGTAAGTGGTAAGTGGAACAGACCCGGACTTTTATTCGGCCAAACAGTGTGAAATTGGCGGAATCTGCCGCTACAACAACAACAACGTCGTTTGAACGTCGACTTAGTTGCGATCGCAATAGCAATATAAAATCACAGTTATTTAACCCATTTACAGCCAATGGTCGATTTTTCGACCAGCAACTTTGAAAAATCACCGAGACGAAAATATCCGAGATATGTCTTGAAGGCAATAATTGTATGTCATCTTGCATCTTTATAATCTTGACAAAATTTTTCTTTCATTAATTAGTAATTGTTTTTAAATTTTATCGGATTTTCGGAAGACCCATTTTTTCGACATTTTTTATAAAAATTCGGAAAAAATAGAGAAAATTAAAAAAAAAAAATAAGGTTTCTATATATTGTAGTGTTTGTCGCATACTTCACGCAAAATGTATTTTTCAGCAGATCAGTTGTAGTATAGAATGATAAGGACTGTGCAAAATTAACTGGTTGATAAATCGACCACCAGCCAAAAACGATACGAAAAATATTTCTACTTCACTATTTCTGTGTCCTTACATCTAAGAAGTTAACATAATGCATGCGAGCGTAAAACTAATGAGTGTAAATGTTTATTGTTGTTTCTGTTATGTTCATGTTATGTTCTGTTAATCATACAATCGATGCCAGTGATAAGTTCGCCAAAGTGACCCCATGGAACATTCGTTTTAATAAGAAATTCATGTAGTATGGCATATTCTCACACAATCTGTCTATCGATGAGCAAATGATTGCTTACTATGGCCGTCATTCTTGCAAAAGGTTTATCAAAGGAAAACCCATTCGATTTGGCTTCAAATACTAGGGTTTATGTTCGTCTGATGGCTATTTGTACTCGCTCATTCCGTACAGCGGTGCAAATGAGAATTGAGAACCGGAATACAAAAACTGCGGCTTAGGTGAAATAATCGTACTGAAATTTTTGAACCAAGTTGACGATCCACATGAACATTGTGTTGCCTTTAACAACTTCTTCACTTCTCATGAATTGATGAGTCACGTCTCCTCTTTGGGATATTATGCTACCGGAACTATTCGTGACAATTGTAAGAATATAGCGAAACTTACTGACGTCTCGTCGTCTAAGAAGAAAGAACGCGGTTGGTTAGATTACACATTTGATCGAAACAATAATGTGCTGATAGCCCGATGGAACGACAATTCTGTTGTGACCATTGCATCAAATCATGAGACAATTGAACTTTTGCATCGTGTGAAGCGATAGAGAGGAGATAAGAAATAATATGTTGATGTGCAACACATCGTAACGGCATACAATAATCGAATGGGTGACGTTGATCTCATCGATAATGCTAAGAAAAATTAACGAATTCGTGTTCGAAGCAAAAAGTGGTATTGGCCACTGATAACAAATGGATTTGATGCTGCAATGGTGAACGCTTGGAAAATTCATTGTGCTCTCGTCAAATATGAAAAGGGAATGTCACGTACCACCGAAAGATGTATTGTTCAGAAAATAGAATTATTGGATCAATTACAGTTCCGTATTTACGTTGCAGAATCTTTGCTTCGAATGGCAATACCGTCGATGTCGTCTTCGGAGACGTTGATTCCACAGTCAACAGCTGTTCGAAAATCCAAAGACGCCGCTCTGGAGAGTTTTCGTAAAGACAAAGTTGGGCATGGCATTAACAAATTAGAGAAACCTCGTCGTTGTCAAAATTGTCACAAACATTCGTCATATAAATGCACAAAATGCGATATACCTCTACATGTTTTGTGCTTCAATCAATTCCATGAAATATAAAGATAAGATATTGAACTTTCTAGAAAAGTTTTTCAGAACTTACTTATGACGTGTACCTTTCTTTTATTTAAAAAAAATGTAATGTGAAATTGAAAAAATGAACAAATAAATGTTTTGAATGATAAAGCACTGTTTCACTTTAGTAAGTATCGTTTTCGGCCGATGGTCGATTTTTCGACCACATTCCCGTGGCTAAACGGCTTAATGTAAAAATCTCAAAAAATCTAAACCATTGAGTTTTTTTTATACTAAACAAAATATAAAGTTTCGTTGAAATCAAAGCAGTGGATCTAAGTGCGGCCGGAAATGGGTTAAAAATAGCAATCACTGAAATCACAGTGATTTAAAAATCGCAATATCGCTCATCTCTAATACATACATACATATATACGCATGTTCGTAGGCGAAGCTGCTACAGCGGCAAGGGGTGACAATCGGAGGCCATTACTTTACTTATGCCATAGAAATTCTATTGCTACGAATATGCAAATGACAACGAAATAATGCAAATATGCATTTTTCTGAAGGTCATTAATTATTTTGAAGGAATGAAAGGATTGAATGATCCTGAGAAGTACAGTCTTAACTTTTCAACGGCCAACGCAGAGTATTTCAACCAAAAGGAATTTATTCATTAAAATCACCACTCAGAAGTCGTTTATCCGTTGTAAGCGAACGATTTTCGAAGAAACATCATTCTAATATGCCACAAGACAAAATTAGAAATGAACTTCTTAAACCTCACGCTGTCAGAAAAAACGATATACCTCGTCATCGCGGGTCGATTTCCAAAAATGGAAATGAAGACACACAGAAATGATTCTGTGAAGTATAGTCTTAATTTTTCAAAGGCCAACGCAGAGTATTTCAAACAAAAGTCACATAAAATAGTTGAGAATTCGCAGAAAGACAAACGACAGAAAGAGAACTATAACTTCAATAATGCACAAGCATAAAAACATGCATATGCGCACACATGTGAATATGTCACCAACCAAAAATTGAAACATTGTTCTACAAAAACAACAACAGCATAAGCATAGCAACATTGTGCTGTGTTGTTCTGTCGGCCGAGCTGTGCCGAAAGAAACGAACAAACGATCGCCGATTGTCACCGCTTCGCTTGCTGCTCGAACATCTTCGCAGACAAGGTTGCGTTAGATTCATTTTGAGCAAGGTTGCGCAACTTGCATTTAACGTAACCTTTTCCGGTGTCATATAAGAAGTATAACTTCAAAAATTATAAGATAATTCCAGAAAACGATTTGTAGAGCATGCCTGGTAATAGTCTTTACATCTACATATCTTAATATATAAAAATCACGTGTCACGTTGTTTGTTTGCGATGGACTCCTAAACTACTGAACCGATTTTAATGAAAATTTTAACACTGTGTGCAGTTTGGTCCAACTTGAAAGATAGGATGGTTTATAACTCTCCTTATAGTCGCATTATTTATTTATTGCAAATTATTTGTTTATTATTAGCAAAGAGCTATCCACCAGTTGGTGGCGCTAACAGCGGTATTGAGTAAGTGCGGTATGTTACAGTAGATGGCGCTACAAACATTAAAAACATTAAATGAAAATGCGTTGTTTGAAGTTTATATTTAGGCTGTTCACGGTAAGGTGGTTATCAGATTATGTGATTATTAGATTAAAAATAACCTCTATGCTCCGTGAGCACCCTATGTTGTATGGTTATTTGCTTATTTTACACAAACAGCTGTTCATTGTTTACAATTTTAGTTCAGTGAAATTCCAACTTATAAACTGCCTAAACAAAGTTTAAAAAGCAAAATAACTGACATAGCTGACAAGTCAGCGGCTACGTTGGAAAGGTCATGTCGTTCGTGTACGAAAACACTCCAGCTCTGAAGACTTCCACTCCGTTGGAAGGACCAGGTGGCTTCGGTTGGAATTTCCAATTGGCACCATGTTGCGAAAAGAACAAACGATTGACGCGTTGTTGTTAACTCGACTATAATCGCGTAAGCGCTGTCTACACCAGTAAAGAAGAAGACCACAGAAGAATACAGATCTACTGTCTCACCAAGTCGCTAATATTTACATACTATGTAATGCCTGTGTCCGTTTAACGAACACACCTAGTAGGAGGCAAGTGGTCAAAATTATCTTCATACAGAAACCGGGAAAGGAAAACTACTCCTTGCGAAAATCTTACAGACCCATCAGTCTAGCATAAAAACGATCACATCAAGCGATAAATCGCACACGACCGGTTAGAGTGCAAGAAGCACGTGTACGTCAAAAGGAAATCGGGGAATGTTAGTAAAAAAATACAATACATTTTTCCACACACAAAAGAAATATACATTCGATTTATTAATTGAATTCAATTTTTTTGTTTTTGCTACATTACCATAGTCTGTTTATTTTATATCTCAACTGAGATCATTCACAGTCAAAATTATAAATTCATCTCTCAGGCAGAGAGCTGCAACGATCACAATTTTTTCAATCACATCCGATCATTGACTCAGATTTTTTGTGACGGAAAACTTTGCTTCAACAAAAATGAATGATCGTAAGCGAGCGTGCTCGAAGCGAACAATCAGTTTCAATCACTGTTGCTTGTTTCGTCATGATTTTTCTCGATCGAAAGCCTTGTGTGAGCAGCAAAGAATGTTCGAGAATGCTGCTTGCATTCCGATCTATCACAATCATACCGTTTGGTCATACCGGTTGGTTCGTGCCAGCAGCGCAGTCGCTGAGCGTTCTTTTTCTTTAGCTTGAAATATTATAACTGAAAAAAGAAATAGGCTCGGACCATGTTCAGTTGAAAGCTTATTTTTTTTAAATTCATTTTATAAAGGTTTTAGCGATTAAGATTGAAACCAAAAAATAAACCTTTTTTTAATTTTAAGTTTTTGTGGATCTCAATGAAGAAGTGATTAAAATTAGAAATTTGTGTTCCCTAAGCATTACCATTGTTTATTAATTTTAAGTATTAATTGAATTTTAGTTTTAAGCATTAAAAATGAAGAAATATTTGCAGTAATGTTTTAGTTAATTTTATGCATCGCAACTTGTTTCCGTTAAAACACGCAAATATGTACATACAAACTATGTATGTATATACATATTCGCAGGGCAATTCTCGATCTGATTGGTCTAATAACAATCAATTCAAACGCAACTTGATCGATGTCTGAGTTTTCGTGCATCGTTGGACTTGATCGTCTTTTTCTGTACAATCATTTCCAATCATCATACCGGAACCAACCAATCAGTTTCAATCAGTAAGCAGAGCAATCCAATCAACTGATCGAACTCCTTCGTTTTGAGCACGAAACTCGATCGAACAATTTTGTTGCGAACCGCTGTGCTGAGTTGTGACCGTTTTGAGCGAGGCTGATCAAACCGGATCGATCATACTCAATGCAGGTCCCTGCTCTGAGGTAAACGAGTATTGGTGCATGCGTTAACATGTTATGCTTATTAATAGTGCAAATCAGTAAGCAGTTTCCAGTCACTGTTTGAAACACTTTGAAGTGAAGTCTCATATTGTGACAAGTAATCATTCACAACACAGTCTCTAGTCTTTAGTCACAAAATAATGACTCAAATTTTTCACCTCATAGTTAACAGTTCACAAAACGAAAAAGAACTCATGTTTTCAATTTTGAATATGCAGTACACTTATACAGATAATCACAGATATTGATCGATTGTAGTTTTTATATTATTGCAACATGTTGCTATAGAGTGTAATAATTTTGTTCACTTTTCAAATATAGTATGTAGGATTATATGATTATACAAGGTGCGTTGGAAAGTAAGCAGGACTTAAAAACAAACAGAACAGAAAAAATGGGTTTTTTCGGCAAAATCATTTTATTTTATTAAAAATAGTCTCCTTCTGCTTCAATACAGCTTTTTTCGAAGGGTTCAAAAGCATGTCGAACGAGTGTTTTGGCTCGTTGGTCGGTATAACAGCCAGTATGTCGGTGCAAGCTTTTTGAATAGCCTCTACGTCTGCATAACGCTTTCCTTTCATGGTGCCACCAGGGGGCGCTAGGTTCAAAGAGTCTTGTTTACTTTGGGACACACCTTGTATACTATATATATATACACAACTGTAACTTGAGTAAAAATTGAGATATCTTGATGAAATTTAGCATGCGTATTGCAAAAAAAAAATACGAGTTCGTAGATGGGCGTAATCAGACCACTGCCTCCACTGTCAGAACTATAATTTAGGATATAAACCTTTAATTTGGCCTAGGGGATTGCAGGAACAAGGGACATACTACAGTAATCAAATTGAAAGGTGAAGTTTGCCCATTTCATCTCTTTTAAAGTAATCCTCTCCCGCTGCAATGCACTTATGCCAACGAACGAAGAGCCCTCTTCGATTCAGCTTTTATATCCTCAATTATGTCAAAACGTTGTCCTCGGAGTGGTCATGTGAATTTGCTAAATAGCCTGGAGTTACATGAAGGTAAATCAGGCGAGATGGTGCATTATAGCACTTCTTTGTTCGATAAATTCACACATAGTAGAAATCGAAGAATTCACTTTTCAAACCTCACAAATCGACGGTTATCTCAAATATTTATGACTATTTTGACATGAAATTTAGTAGAGATGTCACTAACAGTACTACAAACTTACAGAAAAAAAATGTACCGATTCGAAAAATACGCGAAGTATAAATTAAAAATTCCCCGGTATTGTGTATCTGTGGGTAAAATTTTTTAAAAAAGTGAGCGGGGCCCTGCTCTCTAACAAGTTTAATGTACATTTCCTAAACCACTTTAGCTACAACAACCCAATTGGCCTAGCACAAATATTACAATATAAGAACTTCAACCGATAGTATGAAAATGGGTGAAATTGAAAGATAACCCCGCTGCCTTCATATTGTATATAGCGATGCAATTAAAAACTACTTATTATTCTTCCTAATTGGCGTAGACACCGTTACGCGGTTATTTTCGAGTTTATAATAGCACGCCAGTCGTTCTTCCTTTTCGCTGTTTTGCGCCAATTAGGATTTCTAGGAGTAGTCTGGTTCTTCTCCACCTGGTCTTTTCAACGGGGTGGAGGCCTTCCTCTTCCACTGCTTCTCTTAATTAGCGGAACTATGTCTATGTTATTCACGGTTGCCAAAGCCTAAAGGACCATAAACTTTTCGCAGAACATTTCTCTCGATTTTTCTCGTAACGAAGTCTCATCAGATGTTGTCATCGCCTATGTTTCTGCACCATGTGGCAGGACGGGGGTTGATGAGTGACTTGTTAAATCTTAAGTGTGGAGTGTCCTTGACGGAAACATTGCTTGATATCGAACGGCTCCGAGAGGTCCTTTTCGATCATGTCGAAACTTTTGGCATAGCTCAACCTCAGTTTACACAGCCGTATTAGTTTTGCGGGGTCACCAAATTTTTAAATAGGAGCATAAAGCTATCTCCTTTTCGTGCTATCAAGCTTTCAAATCGAGAAAGTGGTAGTGACAGTCGATCGTCTTTTCACGGAACTTTTCCAAGATTTGACGCATGGTGAATGTATTGTGTTGTTGATTTTCCAGGCCTGAAGATACACTGATAAAGTCCAATCAATTTGTTGACGCTCGATAGAACTTTATATGCGATGTTGAGGAGGCTTATCTCACAGTATTTGACGCATATTGTAGGGCATCCATTTTTGTGGATCGACCAGAGCACACCTAAATTCTTATCTTCGGGCATGCTTTCGTCCGATAATATGCACCGCCGCGTTTTTGTTCTTCAGACGGGTAATTGTTATTCGAACTTCTTCATGATCAGGCAATGGAACGCTCTCTACGACGTCGTCGATTGTGGAATAGGCTGGAGAAGTGTACTATCTATAATTTCAGTACGGTAAGAGCATCAGTGACTAGATCACCACTGGAAGCTCTACAACAGTACGCTCCGTAGAATGCGTGTTGTGATCGATTGTAACGTTGCGAGGTAGGCAGTTGTACCAGCAATTCTTTTGCCTCTTCCAAAAATCAATGATTTCGTGTGCAGCTGTCCGTAAAGATTTTTAAATGCCGTCCCCAGTTCCCATAACCGAGCTGCTGACGAGTGCTCTCAAAGAGTAGGAGTGCAAGTCGAGAAAAAAAGCTTCCTGTTGTCATTACAGCTTCTCAACGTCGAACCTTGCTTGTGTTTGTTGGCGTGCGTTTTTTGCTGCACAGAGGCGAGTGCGCTGCAACAAGTTGCTTCTCTGTTAGGTGATGGGCCAACGACGCACCGACATTCTTAATAAATCCAACAAAACATGTAACATAAAAAAAATAGTGGAACAGCTACAGTGTTGAAAAAAATACGAATACAATGCCGTAACGAACCGGAACCGCGTGTTCAGCGCTAGGACTTATTGATATTCTTGACATTTTTATTTACACGTGCACATATTCAGTTCGCCACAGACTTATTGACTCGCTTTATCAGGTAGGTAGGTAGGTAGGAGTGCAACCCTATCGGGCTCAATTAGCACTGATGTGCCATTTTGATACACTATTCGTAGAACCTCCTGTATCTGCTGTTACGTTCCACCCTCTCTCTCAAACCATTTTGAGATTTCGATGAAACTACTTATGACCGATATGCTTTTAGTGGAAATCCATTCAAGGTTTGGTGTTTGGTGGATTCCGAGTGTTTTGTGTCGGATCTGTGCCAAAGCGGGGCATTCGCAGAGAAAGTGGAAGATTGTTTCCTTGTTCCCTGCTACTCCGCAGCTACGGCAGATGTCGTTGTAGGGCATACCCATTTTGGACGCATGTTCCCCAAATGGCCAGTGCCCTGTTGTGGTAGCTGTTATTCTGTAAATACTTTTTCTGGACCTATTAATAGGTCGTTGGTTCTTTACCTGTCGTATGTTAGCCATAATTGTTTAGTTATGACGCATTTTGTACTGTTTTTCCACCTGTTGTTAGCAATTTGTTGAAATTGTTTATTGATCTCTCCTTTGATCGATCCTAGCGGGCTCGGTATGAGCTCCGCCTCGGATTCATTGAGGAAAGCTCCTGCCTTTGCCAACTCATCTGCTTTTTCGTTACCGAAAATGTTCCTGTGGCCGGGAACCCAGATCAAGTTTAGCTGGAGCTTGTCTTTTATTGAGCTTAGTGCTCTCTTGCAGTTGTGAACTATACTGGAATTTGTCATGGGTGAAGACAATGCCAGGAGGGCCGCCTGGCTATCCGTAAATATAGTTGTTTATGTATATTCCCGTGATTTTCTAATAGAACTTCGCAGGCTTTTTCTATGCCTAGTACTTCTGCTTGGAAGATGCTAGCCGAGTTCGGTAGACGTATAGAGAGAGATATGCCCAGATCAGCGGAGAATACCCCCGTACCCACTCCGCAGTCCATTTTGGACCCGTCGGTATAGACTTTATCACACTGTAAATGAATTAATAGAGTGGAGGATGGAGTCATGTGTAGAAGTTCACTCAAGTGAGGAAAGTTCTCTGATCTCCATTTACTTGGGTGTGGCCAGAAAACGATTCTTTCTTTGATATTTTTCAAGCAGCTCACGACTTCCGGTTTTAGATCAAGTATCCTCTGGGTAGCCTAAGAACATCCGTTCGAAGGCGAGAAAAAGTGAGAAGGCGAAATATCCGTTACAAGGGTTGTGCGCTGCGTTTGGGACCCGCCACGTAAAAACCGCCCCCAATAAAAAGATACCAACTGCCTTGGATAAGAGACCCCCCTTTTGATGACGACCAAAGCAAACGAAACAATGACTATGATTTGAGAGCAAGCACCTGGAATGTTGGGTTCCATAATTGGGAAGGTGCCGCTGTCCAACTGGTTATGTCTTCGTGAAAATAAAGGCTGACATCACCGCCGTCCGAGAAATGGGATGGAAGGGACAAAGACTGAGGCGACTAGGTATTTGTGACATTTACTACAGTGACCATATAAAGGAGCGCAGGTTTGGTGTGGGATTCGTGGTGTGAGAGAGACTCCGTCACCGAATACTGTCATTCGATCCGGTAGATGAACGTCTAGCCACAATCCGCATCAAATCGAAGATTTTCAACATATCGCTGATTTGCGCCCAGGCTCCGACGGAAGAGAAGTACGATGTGACCAAAGATGCCTTCTATGAGCGTTTGGAGCGCACTTATGAGAGCTGCCCCCGCCACGATGTCAAAATCGTAACCGAAACCATTGGTTTCCGGAAAATAGAAAAGAACAGCTGGTACGACAGGGTTAATGCTCAAAAGTTCTACGAAAAGATGCGGCGGCTAATAGAAGGTTTCAAGACCGGAGCATACTCTTGTAGAACCCCCAAAGGTGATCTAGAACCTGACGCCCAAAGCATACTAAAATTATGGAGGGAACAATTCTCTAGCTTGCTGAATGGCAGGGAAAGTACAACACCAGGAGAAAGCGAACTCGATTCCCCAATCGGTGACTTTGGAGCAGACGTTCCATTGCGCGACCATGTAGAAATTCGAATAGCAATCACCCGTCTGAAAAAAAGCCCCCCCTCCTCAACATCGCATGTAAGGTTCTATCTGGCGCATTGTGTGAAAGATTAAAGCCCACCGTCATCAAACTGATTGGACCTTATCAGTGTGACTTTAGAGGTGGCAAATCAACAACTGATCAGATATTCACCATGCGCCAAGTCTTGGAAAAGACCCGTGAAAAGAGAATCGACACTCACCATCTCTTCGTCGATTTCAAAACTGCCTTTGACAGCACGAAAAGCAGCTGCCTTTATGCCGCGATGTCTGAATTTGGTATCCACGCAAAACTAATACGCCTGTGTAAACTGACGTTGAGCTACACCAAAAGCTCCATCAGCATCGGTCAGGACCTCTTCGAGCCGTTCGAAACCAAACGAGGTTTCAGACGAGGTGACTTCCTTTCGAGGCGACTTCCTTTCGAGGTGACTTCAATCTGCTGCTAGAGAAAACAATTCGAGCTGTAGAACTTAATCGAGCAGGTACAATCTTTTATAAGAGTGTACAGCTGCTGGTGTATGCCGATGATATTGATATCAATCAAGGTGAAACATCTCCTCCACGGGGTGTCGCGCTGGGTTTGGGACCCGCCACGTAAAAAACGCCCACAATGAGCAGTCAAAAACCGCCACGGATGAGAAACCTCCCTTTTGATGACGACCGTGGCAAACGTATTAAGGATAACGATGTAAGAGCATGCACCGAACCGTGAACCGAAATATAAGCTGTATATGTCTGTAGTAGGTGACATGTATCCATTGTCTCAACTTGGTATAAAGGAACTGTGGGGCGGCATTTCAAGCAGCTTGCGTACAGTTACAACCGAAACCAATGGTTTCCGAAAAATACAAAAGAACAGCTGGTAGGAAGAGGAATACCGCGTCGTAGCGTAGAGAAAGCAGGCTGCCTACCTCGCAAGGTTACGATCGACCACAACACGTGCGGGATGGTTTAGATACCGAGAGTTGAAGAAGGAAGCGAGACGCATTTGCAGACAGAAAAAGATAGAGGCCGAAATGCATGAGTACGAAGAGCTTGATAAGCTGGCCGACAGGGGCAATGCTCGAAAATTCTACGAAGAAATGCGGCGGCTTACAGTAGGTTTCAAGATCGGAGCATACTCTTGTAGAATTATGGGGAGTGCCGTGTCGCATTGGAGAGGAAGCAGGTTGCCTACCTCGAAACGTTATAAGGTTCTATCGAGCGTATTATGTGATACATTAATGCCCACCGTCAACAAACGTAATGGATAGGGAAGCGAAGCAAATGGGTGTGGACGAGGGCAAGACGAAATATCTCCTGTCATCAAACAAACAGTCCTCGCACTCACGACTGGGTTTCTACGGCACTATTGACACTTATAACTTCGAAGTCTTAAATAATTTCGTTTATCTCGGAACCAGCATTTATAGCAAAAACAATGTCAGCTTCGAAATCCAACGAAGTATAACTCTTGCCAATAGGTGCTACTTCGGACGGAGAAGTCACTCATTATTTGCGTTCTGCTATATGGCGCAGGGGCATGGACGATGACAGCATCTGATGAGTCGACGAAAGATTTATTGTCTCTTCCGCATTGGCCACGGTGAATACCGCATTTAATAGAACGATGAGCTGTATGAGATATACGACGACATTGATATAGTTCAGCGAATTAAAAGGTATCGGCTACGCTGCCTAGTTCATGTCGTTTGAATGGACGAAAACACTCCAGCTCTGAAAGTATTCGATGCAGTACCCGTCGGGGAAGCAGAGAAAGAGGAAGATCTCCACTTCGATGAAAAGACCAGATGGAGAACGACCCGGCTTTGCTTGGAATCTCCAATTGACACCACATTGCGAAAAGAGGAAACGATTGCACGCTGTTGTTAGCTTGGATAAAACCACGTAAGTGGTGTCTACGTCATTGAAGAAAAAGAACAAGAGTGTAAAATTAATTAACTTTATTTGTTGCATGATTTTTCACACATCTAGCTTATCATTTATAATTTTTATAACATCAACCCTAAAATTTAATTATTAAACATAGTATACCTGTTTATAAATAATTGCATTAGATTGAAATTTTCAGTTAGTTTAAAAATATATTTAAATTTATTTTTTAGCTTCGAATCTTAGGACAGGCACAGGCTACTTTTTACAGCTTTATGTCAAAAGTCAAAACAATTCATATATAAAAAAATTTATTACCAATCATAAGCACGTGTTCAATATTCATGTAAAAATCATTGGAATATTTTTTACTTAAGAAAAAGCAAAATAAATCACACAACAGGTGGGGTACATTAATGATTGTTAACATTTGTATAGGAATTATATAGGTAGTTTTTACTAAACAAAAAGTACAAAAAAGTACTCTACAAAAGTGCCCAGTGCAACAAAGTCGTAACTCACACCGGCGAGGTAGTACGGGGCTCTAAATCCGATTTTTCCAAGAATTTCGCATTTTTTTATATATATCTCGTAAATGACAGGAGCTATAGAAAAAAAGTTTCAGGACAAATTTGTAGGAAATTTTATTTGCTATAAAAAGGTTCCAAGGTCAAAATCGCTATCATTAATACTTCTCGAGATATTCAGCTTTTTAAGTAAGGCTGTATGCAATTTTCATAGATTTTTTAATACATACCATCTATAAAAATTCTATAAAGCCTTACTTAAAAAGCCGAATAACTCGAGATAATTCTATAACTCCTGTCATTTACGAGATATATACAAAAAAAACGAAATTTTTGCAAAAATCGGGTTTAAAGCTCCGTACTACCTCGCCGGTGTGAGTTACGACTTTGTTGCACATGGGTACTTTTGTAGACTGAAAAATTCTGAGACATACATATGCATCTAAAGCGAAAGTGATGCCATAAAATACCTCTGATCTGTAGAATTTCAATGATAAAAACCCACGATTGTACTGTATTTTCTATGGAAAATCTTTGCAGGCTTTGGTCCAGTTCTTAATGTTAATATTAAGCGCTAAAATTTTCAAGGAATTTTGTTTATGGTATTTCGTAACGGGACTGAAAAAAATTAATTGTTCAAAAAAAACACACCCTAATGTATATAAATAGTATCCACATTTGTTTGATTTTCCTTGATAGTCGAAATTATGTAATTTGATAGTGTAAAGAAGCTTAAACACGTTTTCTCAAAGCGAATTAGTTAAAATTTTAAGAAGGTCATCCCATGTGACGTCATGTTTTTTACGATTGTTATTCTGCTGCCAATAAACAGATTTATAGCAGAACCAGTGAAAAACGTAGAATCGTGGCCCGTGTCAGCTGCCACGACCTATCTTACGGGCGCGTAATGTAACTGAACAGTGAAAAACGCTTCTCCCTTCTCTCTTTGACGTGGGATGACGTGATAATTCACGACATTTGGATTTTTGCCGCAGAAAACGTGGCAGCCAATTGCTCTCTCACAACGCAGGGTTGCCAATATCGATATACTGCAGTAATTATCAACTTTTATAATTCAATCTGTTTGAAATTTTTTTAAAATAACTCAAAATCAGAGTCGAATGCTATTATTTATAAATATATAAACTATTTTTAATAGTTTGTTTTGAGTTTTGATATTTTATATTGTAAAAAAATTGTAATTGAAAACATAGATGTGCTCAAATCTATATATGCGCATTGAGCAATGGCAGCAATGTTCAAATGAAAACAAACGAAGATGGCTGATTTCTGCGTTTTTCCTATGTTCTCCACTGTGCACACATTTTGCTCGATGAGGAAGGAAAAGGAAGGAAGACAGTTCTGAACTGGTTCTGCTATAAGCTTTAAGTTTATTGACTTAAGATATTTAGACATATTTCGACAGTACAAATATACATTTTCTGCTAAAAACGGGGGCTTGTACAGCATAAGCTAGTGTTTTGAACACCCCACGTCGCGAAAAAAATTACTCACTTCCTTCAAGATTCCATGCGTTTACATGTGAGGAAAGTTTGAAAAACACGGGTTTGAGAAAAATTCTATCAAAGTTTCAATTCCGCCACTCAGCGCTCCAAACAGATCCTGTTGTATCTTTAAAATGACTTTTAAAAATCGCTTTTCTACCGTATTCTAGACATATTATGTAAATGAGTTTATGAAAGAAAAGAAATTGTTTTTTGAGCCTCTTATATTAGATGGCTCTCTAAATTTTAGAGGGGTTTAAAAAGTAAACACACAGAAACACGGAATGGCATCTGAAAAAAGTAGAAAGTCATTTTTAGCCAATCCCCATTTTTTTGCCCATAATAGCCGACGCCGATTAATTGATCGTACACCACATCTACAATGTCATTTATTAATAAAAAGATAATTTTTACCTTTTCAAAAGAATTTTTAACAAGTAGGCAATTTACAATTTACGAAAATGGTTTGGGAAAAGCAGATAATAAAACAAATTATTTTCTAGTTTTAGCGTGTTGCATATACTTACATATACACATGTAAATATAATAATACAAGGTCTGTCGCAAAAGAAACAGGATTGTTAAAACAACAAAAAATTAATATTTTTCAAAAGTTATATTTTTTTATTCAAAGTAGTTTCCTTGTGCTTCGTAGCAGCGTTTATCCTGGTCAATTAGCATTTCAAATGAGTGTTTAAGGTAATTTTTCGGAATGCTCTTGAGAATATCGGTCGTCGCTTTTTGGATAGCTGAAATGTCCTGAAACCAGTGTCCTTTCATGGGCAAATGAAGTTTTCCAAATAGGTAAAAATCACAAGGTGCCAAATCAGGTGAGTAGGGTGAGTGATTAATGGTTAATATGGAGTCTTTTGTCAAAAAGTGACAAGCGTCGACCGATGACACGGCGCATTATCGTGCAACAGGCGCCAGGACACTGCCTCACGGTATTGTGGTCGAGCACGACGAATGCGTGACAAAAGACGCTTCATAACACCAAGGTAAAACACAGCATCATTCGTTTGGCCAGGTGGGACGAACTCTCGGTGTACAATACCCTCGGAATCGTAAAAACAAATCAGCATTGTCTTTATTTTTGACTTCTGAAGACGACTTTTTTCTTATCGTCACAGTGGTCCTCACGACCTTCATGGAATCGCTTAAACCACTCATGCATATTACTACGGGATAGGCACTGATCACCATAAACTTTTTTCATCATTTGAAATATTTTAGTAAACGTTTTCCCAAGTTTAAAACAAAATTTAATATTTGCTCTTTGTTCAAAATGCATTTTACGACCGATGACCAAAAGCTGCTGTCACTTTTTGATCGATAAAATCGATTGTAGTAATCCAATTGTCTTAAAATTTTTACGAAATGTCAACAATAGATCAAAGTTTTTATTTCATATACCCACCAATAGGTGGCGCCACCAGAAAAAGTTATATTTAAAAAGTTCTGTTTCTTTTGCAACAGACCTTGTACATCATTGCTAGTCCAACCATTCATAAATATGAGAAATGTGAAAATCTCATCCATCTCATAGCGTAATTTACATTTGTTTATATTCACGCTTTCGTAAATATCAAATTATTAAATAAGGTTGAATAAATATATATACAAACATAAGTAAATCTAATATACTCGTATGATTTGAATATACATATTGTAAATTTTCAATTCAAAATCGAAGTAATTTTCTTAAAACAGTATGTATGTTCTATCAATTGAAATCAACAATAATTGTGCTGAGAATTACATGTACGTACTACATATGTACATATATAACTACAGAACTATTCCATCTGCATAGTAAATCTCTGCCATTTATTTTCTCAGCAACTTTTTGAACAATAATAACTTACCCATTTGATTTAAACATATGTAAGTATGACGATGGTTATGTTACCTAAATACACAATTGTAATTGTTACATTCCATAAGCGTTCCGAAGAGAAATTCATTTTTAACATTCTCCTTATGACTTGATCATTGCTTCCGTTTCCTTTTGAATACATAATAAAACATAATTTTTTGGTTCCTTAGAGCGTTGAATGTTGTTAACTTTTAATATCGGCTGCAAATAATCAGTCATTATTAAAATTCATTTCACATTTGTCAATTTATTTATTTTTCTTTTTGTTTCATGATTTTGATTTATGTCGCCGAATCCCGCATGCTGTACGGGTATGTACATATTCACAAATACATAACAGAGGAAGTATTTTGCGTAATATATGAATTTACATATATATTTACATATATTGTAAACCAACCATATGTTATATTATTTGGTGATGCGTAAGAATGTATCCAATTTTCCATCATTGATTTATATTAATATTGCAGAAACATTATCGCATATTAAATCAATTTGAGCTCCTAGATCGAAAACGGGAATGAGAGGTAAGTAAGCTTAACTGAACCTTCTTGGAAAACTTGATACCACCGGTCTTATATATTATTTTTAAAACAAAATGATGAATAACGTAATTAAAAGTCTATGAAACAAGTCAACAGCAAAGGGTAAAAGTTTTCGCTTTTCTTTTAAACAACGTACTCTTTGCAACTATATATTAGCAGCATAAATAAAAAATGTCCGATTATTTAAACAAATGAAATAAAATACATGTATTAATTTAATGTTACATATTTTTTAAAACAATTTGTTAATTGCAAATAAATATTTATTCAATGGGAGGAGTGTTACGCCTTCTGGTTTTTTGTAAATGGTATATTATGGTAATTATAAAATAAGCTCTGTTATTATTAAATTTACATCATATGTTAAATTGGACCGATTCAATATTAATTAACCAAACAATTTACAATATTTCACTAAAGTGTGAAAGTTTGCAATAAGAAATTAATTCAAATCATTACTTTTCTTTTTTTTCTTTTCTCATGATCCTCGAAATTGGAAATTCATTTATGTCCTTATTTTAAGCAGAGATGGCAGTAACTGATGCCCTGTAAAGTACCTTTGAAGTAATTATAAGTTTAGTTTTATTTTTAGGTAAAACTTTATAATAAAGATAAAATATATAAAATAATGTTACTGTTGCATACGAGTATATGGGTAAAATATTATATAAATGTAAGTAAAGCTCTTAAATAATTTTTGTTTTGTATACTAAATTATCGAATATTAACCGCAACAGATAAATACTAAGTTTATTGTAATATTCACGTTAAATTAAGTGTTTTTAGTGTTTAAATAATTAATCTAATCTATATATCCCTTATATCTGTATATGTAGTTATATTTGCCCTCAGCTGCAAAATGAAAAAAGAAAACTTGCGCTTTCACCGAATGACGAGCAAATGTCAGCACGGTAAAGTGTTAATCGTTAAGACAGTATTTTGTTGAATTTATAGAAACAAAATATTTGTAAAATATAACAATAATAGAACGAATAACAAATAACAATGTAGCGTGTGAAGACTCCTATTTACAAATTAATAAATAATTTTTAAGTTTTTCCATATTATTTTAATTTTTAACAATTATGGCCCTTGATTTTTATCTTGATTTTTTACTTCTTGTTGTCCCAACATACATTTGTAAATTCTCTTTGCAAGACAATAATTGATTTTGTAGATCGATAGAGTTTACTTGAATATAAACAACATTTTGTTGTCTATTTTAGCTGTGGGAAATAAGGGTATAATTGATTACACATTCTTGGATGTCGGAATATGTATATGTATAAAACTTTAAAAAAATTACTATTTCAACACAAACATGCTAATATGTTGCAGTTGAATAAAACATTATATATATATACATATGCCGGTAAAAAGTTATCATAATAGTTCGGCCCAAGGGTAGGCAAAGTAGTATCATCAAAGGAAATACTATAAACAGTAGCCAATGTTCTCATTTATTTAACACAGTGCGCTTATAAGCTTGAGTATAATATATTGATGAAGTTAAATAAGAACTTACGTAGGTTAGTGTGTTCTCTGAGAAAAATGCATATTATAGAGGATAAACAAGGCATCTGTTTTGAGAAATAATATCAATAACAAAATTTAGTCTTAATGAATTCATTTTCTTTCTTTAAATTCAATAATTTACTTGCTTAATACATGCCTATGTCTGGTTAATACATGTCTACCTAATCCTAGAAGGTTCGTATGAAGTTCTTAATTCCACAATTGTATTTGATATACATACATAAATGAATTTTCTACACTAATGCGGTTTAAATTCTATAAAATACTGGTATGTGAGTATTTTTCATATCGTCTTCTATTTCTCAGGAAAACGAGATCATTTCGAATAACGCAACTAGCTGGCCGCATGTAACTTGGAAAAATGTTTTGCATTCCGATCAGTTCAGGAAAAGTATTTATATTACATGTTATGACTACATATGACATACACATTTCTAAATCCGAACTTACAACGCAGATTATACATATACTACTGTAATTACTAAACTTTATACGTTTCATATATACAAATATACATAAATAAAGATTAATTAAAGTGTATGAAATTATTATTTCTCATTTTACAAATTACGTTCAGTGAGAGTGTTCAGAAGTGCATTTAACGTAGGAAACTACAAAAACACATATACACGTACATTTTAATACACCTTTTGATATTAATTTAAAAATTAGACAGAACTAAGAGGAAGCTTTACCATAATAGTATTAGCTAAGCAGTATTTTTTGGAATAAGGCTTATGTATGTCCAGGTAATTTCTGATTACAACGAAAGCACCCATTTCAAGCAGTAAAATCCAGAAAATATATGCATGTATAATATGTTATAGCAAAAATACAAATTAGCACACAAATACAAATTGCAAAGTGAACGAATTGCAGATTTTCCCACCCAATGCAATAGCACAACAACAAACACACGCAGACAAATATCACGCAAAAATATAATTGCAACCTGTTTTAACTGTCATTTTACTTGAATACATATTTTGACGTTAAATTGTTGAGGAAGGTAAATTTTAAATAGCTTATATATATATATTTATATATTATAGCTGTTTCTATTTAAATTATAAAGATTTTTTTGTTGAGAATGAATGCAGAAGGTGCGCCAATTCACAATGGTCGTTTACAATAAATTGACCGAATCAGCCGTTCATATATCACTAGATTCTGCAATGGGTGCTCTTATGCCCTTATATATTTCGGTATAGGATTTTTGCAATCTGCAATCTTGCAAGAGCAAGAGAACCCTCCTATTATGTTATAGACTGCAACAACTAGGATTCGAAGGTAAAGCAGTAAAAATACATATTCAATTATTATACAAAATAACCAAATGGAAGACTGACAGACTGCTTTGAGGCTAATTTCTAACTTAAAAGAAAGGGTGTTAGTTATCCACATTACGCACTATGTACCCGCATTTTATTCGCCTTTCTTTGCACTTGTTTGAGAATTTATATCAAGATTTGGAAAGATACAGGTTTTTAGAATTATGTTTTGGTACTTCTTTTTCGAACTGCGGGCTCTTTTTTATTATTTTTTACGGAAAATTAGTTTTGTTTTTATTATTTCTTATATGTATTTATAGCTCATTTGGCTCCGAAAAGCATTGTTGATCACAGCAAGCCAGTTAACTTGCGCTGGCACAGTCCGGATAATAGAAACTCTCTCAAAACTAACGGGATAATCTTCATTTATTCACTACAGGCTAATATTGCACGCATACTTTTTGCGAAAAGGCCAACTAGTGTTACATGTTTATTGAAGTTTTCGTTCCGTATGTGTGGCTGCGGACTTAAATTTACCTCGACATATAGAAATAATGTCCCTATCTACACCAGTAAGGAATATAAAACCTTCGGCTGATTGTACAATTACTGCTTTGATCGCTCTACTGGCATACTATAAAATAAATCTCTTGACTTCTTAGAGCATTGGTGATCGTTATGTGGCACCATAAATTAAATTTTGTATAAAATAAATTATTTAATTTTTTTTAAGACCATTTTGTTTAAATTTTCTTAAATGATTTGTGTATACTATATATGCATAACTACACCTATGTTCAAATACTGTACGCTGCAAATATTAGTGAGTCATTTATTTAATATACTACATTGTAATTCGTACTAATATTATAAAACGTAAACGTGCTGGAAAGGAACTAAAATCTTTTCAACTAAAATCTTTCTAATTCTGAAAATAAATGATTTTTCGAATTGGTTGGATATTCACTAGCATTATATGAGCTTTTATAAATTATAATCAGTTTTAATATAAATTCATTATTGTCTGCGCAGCTTTATACATATATGATCACCACAATACTTAATACCATATAACTCATATTAACTATAACCTTTATTATTTGTAGAACTTTAATAATTTAAACATTATACAATAATTAATGAACAGATAAAAAACTACTGTATTATGTAATAATAATAACATTACTGCACAAATTTAATAATTCTGGCTATATTTTGTAAAACAAATACATATTTTTTAAATAGGAGTACCATTGACTAATTACTAACAACCCAGCATTGATGACTTAATAAAATCTCATATTTCAAATCATAGAATTGCAAACAATTGTAAATAAATAAATTTGTCATTTATTGGCAACAAAACTTTTATATTTGTATATCAACTAATCTTTTGCTCCAGTGGTTGATATTCAGAGCACACATTGAAAATGTAACATCTGAAGATGGCGAAACCGATTCCCCAATGATGACGATGGAATAGATGTTCAAATGCCACTCTACGATGTGGTTCGAATAGCAATTACCCCCCTGAAGAAAAACAAAGCGAGTTATTCAAATACGACGGCGAAATATTTACAAGGTGCGTAGCTTATTTGCCTGACGATTGAAATATAAGTCCATAAAAAGGGGGATACCACAATCTGCGAAAATTACTATGGAATAAGCTTACTTAGTATAGCATTTAAGGTCTTATAGAGAGTAGTATGTCAAAAAACTGATTGGACTTTATCATTGTAGCTTAACATCTAGAAAATCTACTATCGACCAAATTTTCACTATGCGCCAAATCTTGGAAAATACCTGTGAAAAGAAGATTGACACCCACCACCTATTCGTCGCTTTTAAAACCGCCTTCGACAGCACGAAAAGGTACTGCCTCTATGACGCTATGTCTAAACTTGGTACTAGCTTTGCGGGGATGCTAATACGATGTATAAGCTGTTGAGCAACACCTTAAGCTCCGTCAGGAGTGGTAAGGACCTCTCAGGGCCGTTCCATACCAAGCAAGGATTCCGGCTAGAAGACTCCCTATTATATGTTTTTTACAATCGAGCTGTAGAGCTAAATAGAGAAATCTTCTACAAAAGTCTACAGCTGCTGGCGTACGCCGATGATATTGATATCATTGGCATCAAAAACCGCGGCTTTAGTTCTGCTTGAGAACGAGGACAAAACGTAATATCACCTGTCATCAATCAAACAGTCATCGCATTCGTGACTTGGCTCACACGTCACTGTAGGCAGTCATAACTTTGAAAGCACGTAAAATCACTCTTGCCAACAGGGACTCCCACATTATTCCTTTTCAGCTAAGTATATGGTGCGGAGGCATGGGCATTGACATCATCTGATAAGTTGGCCTTATGAGTACTTGAGAGAAAAGTTTTGCCTTTGCGTATTGGAAACGGCGAATACCGCAGGCGATGGAACGATGAGCTGCACGATGTAACGGGACATACGACGACATTGACACCATTCAGCGAGTAGCTCTGAGAGTATTCGACGCAGACCTCCCATGAGAAGCAGGGGAAGAGGAAGACCTCCAGTGTGTTGAAAAGACCAGGTTGAGAAGAACATGGCTATATTTGGAATCTCTTATTCGCGTCATAAAGCGAAAAAGAAGAACGACTGGCAAGCTTTTGTAAACTAGGCTATAAACCCGGAAGTGGTGTCAACGCCAGTATAGAAGAACATTTTTAGAAATGCGTCACAGCCGTCTACTATATTCTCAACTTTTTGTTGTGATTGCGCCAACCTTTCGGATGATATGTAATTTTTTAGTTTAATATGTTTACATATAAAATCATGTATTTAAATATGTCTTTAATTTAGCAAGACAAAACCTACTTAACATGGATGGATCGAATTAGAGAGCTTTTCAATAAAAAAGTAGGATTGGGTAAAATATTAACGAAACTGTTATCATATTATTTAAGGGAATTGATTAGAATTTAAAATTGAGAGGAATACGAAAAATACTAGAATAAAATGTATTGAAACTTTTATATTTGTTGAAATCGAACATAATCAATTTTTGATCAAATATTTCCCGTAATTTATCATTAAAAACGATCAACTTCGAACATGCTTAGTAAAGTATGATACACACAATCCACCACGCACATGGCTGCTAGTAACATCTTCATATGTATATCTTTGATTCAACGTTTGAGGAAACGAACTTTTTAAAACTCAAGAAAACTTTCAATTAAATACAATTTTCCCTGATCGTCATTACTTCGGAACATCATTGAGTGTTAAGTAGAAACATTTTTATTTCATTTGAAGGATTACAGATATCTTTAGGATACTATAAAAAAAAATGTATAAAAAATAATGTCGATCAAATTTAAAATATAATTTATGTTTATATTGTTATAGTATATACAGAAGTTATGAAAAGATGAAAACTACTACAACCATTTATAGTTGTCACTTACGGTTTATGGATGTGTAAAACCATACTTTTTTAAGGAGGCTTTAAAATAGCAGGAATTGCGGTTAAGAAATGTTCTAATGTTTAATTTCAAATTAATGAAGCATAAGATAAGATAATAATTTGTATATTTAAATATATATGTATATATATATATATATATATATATATATATATATATATATATGTATATATATAATATATGCAGTATATTTTATATACTCATTTATGCTGTTCTTGGTCTAAAAGCAAATTATAATAATTAACGTACTGTACAAAACTACTATTTGTGTGCTCTAAATATTCTTCTAAAAATTTGATGTTCTACGTTCTAAAGAGCGAAAGAGACAGAAGTGTGATTTAGAAGGGAGTAAGATTGTGAAATTATTACATGAATTAAGTGTATAAATATCTTTAGAATGGGTGGCAAAATATATGAGTAAGTGAAGGTAAGCAAGTTGGCTGCGAAATCAATTTAATGTTTACTTGAGCAAGGGGCGTATTGTATTGAAAAATAAATTATTGACATGAATTGAGTAGATAATCATTTGTAGTAGTAGGTAATATATGGAATTCCATTGGAGCAAAGCATTTTACTAAACAGTTAAAATAAAATATCTTTATTACCCATGACTCTGGTGGATATCGAGGGAATGGAGCAATTTCTTTTGTTGCTACATTACTGGGCAACTCAAGTCTTCCACCCAATTTTCGGAGCTTTCTTCTTCTCGCCACCCGAGATTTCGATCTTAGCATCAATGCTGCCTGCATCTTGTTTCTTCTGAATTATTGTAGTTATTATGAAAACAGAGCTTGATTTTTGATTTTTTGTTGATAAGATTTTTAGTATCTGAGTAGTATTTAAGTATTTACATATATATGCGGCTCAATCTATGCAGATACAGTTTAAAGGAGTATATGCTTGTTGTTTCAGCTGTTGATCCAAAAATCATGTACATTTATATTTTTGAAATGTAAGAATTCTTTTCTTACTCTTAACTTCCTTAATGTTTGATTTTAACTGAATTTTAAACTTCTAATTCTTCGTTATACTCCATCACACAATAGTATCCTTATAAATATATTAAAATTTTCCTCTTGTTGGATTTGCTTTTTATAATTTTTATAAATTTGATGATATGTTCCTTATGTAGACATATGTGTGTAGCCATTAATATGTTTGTTACTATTTATAGTAACTTTATTTCTATATTTTTCGGCAAGTGATGCCAATCAAGTGGTCACCGCTCTACAAGTCGACGTTTCCCTTGACTTCCTCTGCTCACATCCAATTTTATACTTAGACGACAGTATCGTCTCCAGATTTTTCCACCTTCACCACTGCGGCAACCGTAGTTTAAGATGAAGTCGACTATTATATTTTCGAATACTTTTAGTATAATGGACGACATAAAAACTAGCAGATAGTGGAATCCAAATGTTCTTTAACTGATATGCAGTATTAGTTTTTAATTATATCATAATTTTTATTGTTTTTTCACGAATTTGGATGTGGTATCCTGAACTGAGGTAGGTTTAGGTAAACCTATAGGCGACGAGGTGGTGTAACGCTCTAACTATGCATGAAAGTTATTAGTTTAGTTATATTCGCATCTGTGTGTACATGATAAGACACCACTTTTTTATTTGGAATTTCTGAATTTTAACAATGGAATTATAGTGAGTTCTCTTTAATAATTTTTTTATGCCGAATTAAGCCAAATAAAAATATTAGATATGAAATTCAGTTATTACCAAATCGTATTATAGTGCTTTAGGTATCATAGTTTTTAGCAATACACTTGTCTTAAAACAAAATGTCCGCAATGCAAATCGGTTATGGCAGTCTGTAAATTGGTAACATAAATTGCGATTTTCCAGATTATTAAGATGTAAATTCTTTTCATAGCACTCATCAACCTAATACGCATTGATGTCTCGTGGTATATAAACCAAAAAAAATATTAGTTCTTAATTCAGTTATTACCAAATGGTATTATAGTGCTTTAGGTATCATAGTTTTTAGCAATCCATTTGTCTTAAAACATAACAAAAATGTTCGCAATGCAAATCGGTTGTGGCAGCCTGTAAATTGATAACATAAATTGGTATTGCGATTTTCCTGATTATTAAGATGTAAATTCTTTTCATAGCACTCAACAACCTAATACGCATTGATGTCTCGTGGCTTTGACCCTTAATTGTATGTGAAATGTCGCACTCAAGGTTAACACAAATCGACCTTATTAAGATCTTAAATACTAAATCTGCTTTGAGTATTTTAAAAATGTTAGATTTTTTTGCGCATGATATTTCAATATTAAGATCCATAAACTCAATAATTAAACCTTCCGATTATTGTGTTGGGCAAGTTTAGTATACCAAATTTTTCATAGCACATCGTTCATAATGAATATGGGACTAATATAGGGGAAGTGACTAACGTATTAAATAATTATAAATAAAGAAACACATAGTCTAAAAAAGGGGCCAAGGATACTGATTCACATAAATATAATATGAAATTCCTTATTTTGCGCTGTAAGTCTTTTGAGCTTAATAAACAAACCTCCCGTGTCGGGAAAACCACTTCGAACCCCCGAAATTATTAAAAAATAAATAGGACTGCAATGAACAATGAATTATAGAGGCCGATAATAAGAGGACCAGATAGATAGATACCCCTGCTCAAGATGGCGTTCTGCGATTGTGTAATTGACCAAATTCTGTTTTTATCATCAAACTTGACAGTCTCGAAAGTATTAATGAGTCGTTTTCAAAATGAAGTCTTCGGAATGGCTATCAACATCGTGGAAGGCATTGAACGCCATTGTGCGTGACTGCATAGAGCCAAACTCTTTCCGCCTCTTTTAACAGTTCTCTTTAGTGAGGTTTGCCGTTCCATCATGGAAATTAATTATTAAAATTTACTACCGAAATTCGGAGTCAGTGGCCTCAACTTTAAGAGTGGGGTTTTCAATAAGAGCGCTACAAATGTTTTTTTTTTTTTTAATAAAACAAAAACGATTTGGGATATCAATAAAATTCTTTGTTTCTGTGAAAGTAAATTTGTACTTACTCCATGAGCCACAATAACATCAGAAAAAAATTACGATTCCGTGCGGTTTATGGACCGGCGGCGCCATTGGGCCGTACTTCTTCCGAGCTGATCAAGACCGGCACATTCACTGTGAATAGGAATCGCTACTGCTCAATGATAACAGAATATTTTTGGCCCGAATTGGATGATAAGGACTTGCACATTAACTGGATCCAACAGGACGGCGTCAAAAGCCACATTTATTGAAAACCAAGTTTGGTGAACGTGTTTTCTCACGAAATGGGCTATTATATTAAGCTCAAGAAATAAAATTTATATTATTATGTTGCGACAGCAGAGCAAGACCAGAGACCACCATAGTGTGAAAAAAACAGTACAACTTCGTTCATTCAGCAGATATGCCGACAAAACTTATTCCACTAGTAGCAAATGGTAAACAATCTGCTGACTCTTTGCATAGCCTTCAACTTCCTACCTCTGCATGCCACAGAAGAGTTGAAACACATAACGGATTACAAAAGAGTGGGAAAAAAGATATATCGATAGAATTTTTATCGTATGCTTAAATAATGTTGAGTTAATTTAAATAAGGAATGAAATTTCGCCCGATCTGTTTTGCACTATTTGAAGTTGTTAAAGCAGCATCCTATAAAGATACCTACTAGAAAAAACGTAAATTTCGGTTGCCACAAATATTTAATACCCTTGACAAATATAAAAGATTCATTAACAGAATTTAATTCCGATTGCTCAGTTTTATGGAAGCTATATGATATAGTGATCCGATCTGACCAATTTCTTCGGAGATTACATGATTGCCTTAGACTATAACTCTTGCCGAATTTCGTGAGGAAATCTCCGATCGTTCAGTTTGTAGTGTATAGTATAGTATGTGATCTGACCTGAAAAATTTCTTTGAAGTTTTCTTGGGTCCTTGTAAAGGTCCGATATCGGGGGTTCCGCCAATAAGAAACTTCTTGGGGAGAAAAGACGGATACAAAATTTCAGAAAGTTTCTCAATAACTGAAAGACTAGTTCGCGTATATTCAGACAGATGGGCATGGCTAAATTGACTCAGGTTGTCACGCTGATCATTTATGCACAAACATAGTGGTAAACTTAATATACACTGTTCAGAGTATAAATATGCAAAATTCCTACTTTATTTCCGATAAATGTTTTATTTCCTGTGTAAAAAAAGGTAACAGATCTGCAGTGAAAACTGTAGAGGCCTACTTTCTTTCCCATAATGAATACCCTTTATGACATAATACAAAATACAATTCATGCTGATGAAACAAAATTTCATAATTAGTACAGTTGAATCAGAAAAAGGTAAACACACAAATTTATAACGGGTGATTTTTTTGAGGTTAGGATTTTCATGCATTAGTATTTGACAGATCACGTGGGATTTCAGACATGGTGTCAAAGAGAAAGATGCTCAGTATGCTTTGACATTTCATCATGAATAGACTTACTAACGAGCAACGCTTGCAAATCATTGAATTTTATTACCAAAATCAGTGTTCGGTTCGAAATGTGTTTATCGACAAATTTTGTTCAGCGATGAGGCTCATTTCTGGTTGAATGGCTACGTAAATAAGCAAAATTGCCGCATTTGGGGTGAAGAGCAACCAGAAGCCGTTCAAGAACTGCCCATGCATCCCGAAAAATGCACTGTTTGGTGTGGTTTGTACGCTGGTGGAATCATTGGACCGTATTTTTTCAAAGATGCTGTTGGACGCAACGTTACGGTGAATGGCGATCGCTATCGTTCGATGCTAACAAACTTTTTGTTGCCAAAAATGGAAGAACTGAACTTGGTTGACATGTGGTTTCAACAAGATGGCGCTACATGCCACACAGCTCGCGATTCTATGGCCATTTTGAGGGAAAACTTCGGACAACAATTCATCTCAAGAAATGGACCCGTAAGTTGGCCACCAAGATCATGCGATTTAACGCCTTTAGACTATTTTTTGTGGGGCTACGTCAAGTCTAAAGTCTACAGAAATAAGCCAGCAACTATTCCAGCTTTGGAAGACAACATTTCCGCAGAAATTCGGGCTATTCCGGCCGAAATGCTCGAAAAAGTTGCCCAAAATTGGACTTTCCGAATGGACCACCTAAGACGCAGCCGCGGTCAACATTTAAATGAAATTATCTTCAAAAAGTAAATGTCATGAACCAATCTAACGTTTCAAATAAAGAACCGATGAGATTTTGCAAATTTTATGCGTTTTTTTTTTTAAAAAAGTTATCAAGCTCTTAAAAAATCACCCTATATTATTGACTTGTGGAAGTTAAATTTTTCGTTTTAAATTTTTTATATTTATTTCAATTCAAAAATGTAATTACAAAAAAAAAAAATAAATAATTAATTCATGTGAATATTAGAAATACGATTTTTTTAATTTTTCAGTTCATTAATTGTTTGTTTGTTTTTTTTTTTTGTACTCTGTCTCGGGCGTGAAGTATGTGCTGTTGACACACTTTATTTATATCCATATCGGTCGAGTTCGAATATTTGGAATGACAGGCATCTATAGGAAAATAGAATTAATTGATTTCTTTATAGTTATAGTCTTATGTGAAATATTACTTTTTATTAGTGCAAATGTTGTAAAGCGTTGGATACTGGGTTTGTCATTTGTTCCACGCCAAGTTAAATTAACGGCCATGGCATCCAATATAATGGATTTCAATGCCATTCTTAGGAATGCAGGGAAGTCCTTTCCTCCAACTCCATATATGATATTTTTCTAAAATTAAATATGTTCTAAATATACAAATTTATTCATAATTATGGGCATTTAGTATAAGAAAATCGACCTGCCAGCTGAGATGTTATTTTGTCGTTCAACAGCAGCTTCGTGTCAAAATCAATAAAGGCCTTGACATCCATGAAAGGCAAGGAAGGTATTAGAGACGTATCATCCTTCTCACGCATATTTCTTTGCTGCTTAACTTCGGTTTTTAACGCAACGACTTCTTCCGTCATTTAGTTTTTTAACTTTATGACTGCCGCTATATGTGCACTCATTAATAATGCATATTAATTTAGATGCTTCTCTTTTATTTTTAAATTTAATAGCCTTTGCTATCATCTTTCACTCATTTTAATTATATTTTCAATAATACTTCAAATTAAAACACCACGAAACAAATAATTTTACTAGTTCCAAAAACAATATCGCACTTTAGCACTGACCACAAACTGCAGAAGACACAAAACCAATGAACCAGATGTCAACAACTTCTTTTTCTATTCTGTTGTTTTCATCTAATTTCATTTTGCAGTCGCTGCGACTTCAACGTCGGTGATCGCGTTCATTGTTTATCTCTTGCATAATGGGACAACAATCTTTAATTTAACGTCTGGAAGTGACTTAAAAGTGACGCATTTGGCGTTTGACACGTGAACGCGACAACTATCTTTATTTTAACGTACGGAAGTGACTAAAGCGTGACGTATTTGGCGTTGGCGTTAAAAAACACTTCCAAATGTTGGCAGGGATAGTTAAAAACAAGTCCATGTCGTGTGCAGTACATACACATATATTATTTAGTTAGATACGTAAGATTTCAAATATATTATATAAGGCTTACAAATATCAAAATAAAATCAGAATGAAAGATTTCTCACTCAAAAAAAATACTTTTTCATTTTCTCCCGCCAGCGGTAAGATTTCATAAAATCTTCATTGCTTTCGAATTTCTGTGATTGTTGTATGTGTTTTGTTGGTAGACATCCCATCCGTTTCTTCTTCTTGGCTTTTGGGTACAGTATTGCATCTTCCGCTGTCATAACTGCATCTTCAGCGACTTCAATTGTAATGTCTTCGTTTGGCTCTTAATCAAGGGAGTCAGGATCCATTGTTGCTTCCAAGACAACATAACCAGCCTCCCTAATTCCTCCGAAGTAAGGACTTTCCCGGAGAATAAAATACCTTTAAAGTCTTCTCTTTCTCTCTTCTTATCTAAATATTTAACTCTCCAAGATTCCTTTTATTCTTCTGTTTTCTTCGTTTCTTCCAGGTTGCATGGTTTTTGGTCGCATTTAATTGTTGAATTGTTATAAGCTACCATTGGGTCGTGCTCTTCCATTTTGTCATCAACCTCAACATCTCTTTCTGCAAGATCTTTTATCTCATCTTTTCCATTCTCCTCAATTTCCAAAGGAGACATTTTATTGTTCACATCATCAAATGTGCAATGCTCCTCAAAAGTAATTTCCTCTACGCTCAACTTGTCTTCCTTCAAAATGTCATCTATGCAAGTCTTCTCGAAGGCTATAACTACATATATCTTCTACGCGCAGCTTGCCATTCCTCAATATGTCATATATGCGATACTTTTCGAAGGCTATACCCTCCACGCGCAGCTTGCCAAAGATAATACGTATAGCTCATCTTTTCTATTTTTTAAATTGGTTTTGTGTTTTTTTATTAATCTTTTCATAATGTCAGTGACATCAAAAGATAGATTTTCTATCTCAACATTAAAATATAAATTGTTGTATTGGAGTGTCAATTCGAGGAAATTTCATTCCATGTTGCTCAAAAAATTCTTAAAACGATCTTCATATCTTTCAACTTCATCCTCGTCGGCAGTAGGTATACATTTTTATTTTTGCCTCTTCAATAATAGATCAAATATATGTATGTATGTCGATCTTTTTACAATAGTCTGCCAATACTCGTATAATGCAGTTGGGCTAGCCGTTGAATACTTTTTTGAACAACAGCTTTTACACAGCGCTTAGTTTCGTACAAATACGGCTTATGTACATATGTGAACAAACGAATACGCGGGAACATGCACCCGTCTTACAATTTCCTTATTAATTTGCCTATGTAAGTAACAAGTCTTTTATATTGCCTATATACTCGTACATACATATACTTTATTATATATTATTTTTTACTTAATTTTATTCATACAGGTCTTACAATTTTGGCTCGAGCTACTTATCCGGCTCGAAGGACCAAATGTTTGAATTGTAATATCAAACTGTTTGATTTGTATGATCAAACTTTAAACTCAAATAAGAATCTTTAAGTCTTTACCGCTGGTGGGGGAAAAATAAAAGCCTTACTCGAGCTGAGAAATATTCGTTCTAAATATATTTTGATATTTGTAAGCCTTATAAACTATTTTTGAAATCTTACGTATGTAATCAAATATACTTGTATAAGTATGTGCTGCACACCACATGGTATCCCTGCTAACCACTTTTCTCAAATATTTCAACACAACTATACATTTTTTCTCTATACACTGACACCAACGCACATGTTCGAGTTATTTTTTTGTTTACCTGTTTTCATCGCATAAAAGTTTCTTTCATTTCTTGATTTATTTGAATGAGTGCGAATGAGAAAACATAATTGTCAATAGTGCCAAAAGAAAATCACAAAAAGGGTAATAAAAAACGATTGAAAGGCGCATGTTATTCGTGCTCATAAGACAAGAAGGTAAGTGAATGGATTTTATGTGACTTTTTTTTAAATAATTTGCAAATAATTACTTCATTTGTTTTTATAGCATTGGAAATCAGAATGAATTGGAACTAGCAGCAGCAGCAATATCTCCAGAAACAGCAAATATAAATTGTTAAGTAAGTATGTGAAAATAAGTGCGTGTTGTTTGAAATTGGACTGCGCAGTTTAGGCGGCGTTTCAGGCGGCATGCACAATCCAATATATTTTGTGAAAAAAAAAGGTGCGTGGAGTCCCTACGCGCGGATGAAGTTATACTTCTTAGGGATATTCAGAAATGCATATCATTTTGTATGAAAGAAAACTAGAAAACTTAAATTCACATTTTATAAATTTATTATGCGCATAAAATGAAGAATAAAGCAAAGTCTAAATGAATGAATTTTGACTCAGAAAGTAGTTCCGTCTCTTCGTTGCGTAAGAGAATATGCAGCGTAATCATCTCTCTTTTGTTCTTCGCCAATTTGGCTGCCGGATTGACTTGTGAAGATCATTTTTTTGTTGGTGACATATTCATATGTGTACGATGCAATGTGTGCAAATATATGTACATATAAGTATATATGAATGTATGAACATGCAAGTCAATGCGCGCACATGCGTATACATACACTCATATGAGCATGTGCAGATACACAAGATAGGATAGAAGATGTATGCCTTTTAACATCGTATACTATACAAATAAATATTTTTCTGACTAATAGAAATTAAAATAAAGAAAAATATTTATTTTTATAGTATACGATGTTAAAAGCAAAAAATTAAAAATTTATTCTGTCGGGATTCGAACCTGGGACCTGTGTTAGCATCTTGACCTTCCAAGCGCTTACCACCAACACCACCATTGACAATTAGGTTGCGCTGACTTAAGTATGATTTGGTTATGAATGCAAGAAACATACGATGGTTCCAATAATTTTGTTTAAGTATAGAAATATACATACTTTGTAGAACATTTGCTTTCGCTATAAATTTATCACAGCAATACATATGCATAATATGTATATACATTAGGGATGCTCGATGAACATCGATGTTGAAAGCAAAAACATCGATGTTTTAATATCGATGTTGCCATACGAAAAATATCGCAACATCGTTGTTAACGGAATCAATCATCGATGTCAACTTACGGCCTCACGCACGACACGGACGTCCACCAAACCAATGCAACTTGGGAAACAAATTATGTCTTCTATGAACGCAGCCACAAATCAAATTTTTTAGTTGTGAACTTCACAAACTGATTTGTGGCTGCGTTCACAATGTGAACGCGTCATTCCGGTCGTTCCCTTCATTCGTTCGTTCTTCCTGATTCGTCTTGCACATTTACGCTCACTCCCACTTCTATTTGTTTAATAATAAAAAATTGTGTTGTGCGTACCTATTTAAATTTACTGATTTGTTCGTATTCTACTGGTGTTGTGCATATATGTATATATATTACATGGAATACAACAATATGTAAGTTTTTAATGATTGAATTCTATCTAAATATCGAATTCATCTGTTTGCTTTTTGCGCATGCTAAAGGAAATTATTCTTTTTAAGGTTATAAATGCATATAAATTATAAATGAATAGAATTAAAAATGCCGCCAAAAAGTCGCTTCTGGGAATTTTTTGAAAAACTTGAAAATAACGAAGCCAAATTAATCTAAAATTTTTTAATTCAATTTTTTTATATTTATATTTTTATAAGATATTTGACAATCATATACTTACTTCCCCATTAAACTGTGAAATTTAATATTTTATTTTTAAAGTTGTAATAACATTTATTTATAATTTGTACTTCATGTTTTTAAAGATATGAATAAATAAATTCATTTAAAATGAAATATGCGTTACGATTATTTAAAAATACAAGTATAACATCGAGAAAAACGTTTAAAATAAGTCGTAAATGTGCTATGCATACTGGCTGTGGCTTAATAAATTTCGAATTTATAGATTGTGTTTTATTTCTTTGTCAATTATTAATGTAAAAATTATCGATGGATCCAACATCGATGGATCCAACATCGATGTTCGGTTTTTGATAAATATCGAACATCGATATTGAGCTTTCGATTATGACATCGATGTCAACATCGATGTTTTTTG
This sequence comes from Bactrocera dorsalis, assembly GCF_023373825.1. Classification (NCBI taxonomy): domain Eukaryota; kingdom Metazoa; phylum Arthropoda; class Insecta; order Diptera; family Tephritidae; genus Bactrocera; species Bactrocera dorsalis. Next base: position 68,431,716 of record NC_064303.1, on the reverse strand, counting down.
AATATCGATCATCCCTAATATACATATACATAACATTGCTGTGATGCCCTGAGAAGTATAGTCTTAATAAATTTATTATTAATTTTTTGCTTACGTTTATGTATATTGCTGTGATAAATTTATTTTCTATTAGTAAGAAAAAAATATTTATTAGTATAGATTTCCAAAAGCACAGAAATGATTCTGTGAATTTATTCATTAAAATCGCCACTCAGAAGTCATTTTATCCCTTGTAAGCGAGCGATTTTCTTAAATCTCATGCTCCCAGATAAAACCATATACCTCGTCCTCGTGGGTCAGTTTCAAAAACCACAGAAATGATTCTGTGTGATTCTGAAAGGCCAACGCAGAGTATTTCAACCAAAACATACATAAAATAGTTGAGAATTCGCAGAAATGAAAGACAAACGAAAGAAAAAGAAGTATAACTTCAATAATGCACAAGCATACAAACATACATATGCGCACACATGTGAATATGTCACCAACCAAAAATTGAAACATTGTTCTACAAAAACAACAACAGCATAAGCATGGAACATTGTGTTGTGTTGTTGTGTCGGCCGAGCTGTGCCGAAAGAAACGAACAAACGATCGCCGATTGTCACCGCTTCGCTTGCTGCTCGCACATCTTCGCAGACAAGGTTGCGTTACATTCATATGGATGGAGCGAGGTTGCGCAACTTTGCGTTACTTTTATATGGAAGGTTGCGCAACCAGAATCTATCGCAACCTTTTCCGGCGTCGTATAAGAAGTATAACTTCAAAAATGTTTTTTTATATTTTAAATTATCAGATAATATTTATATTTCTTTCAGATATTATTATATTTTTATATAAATAATCTTTCTTTCAGAATCAATTCTATTTGTATTTAATATATTTTGGTCTTTTTTTATCAGTTAATATTAATTTTTTCTTTCAGATTCTATTATTAATTTTATTTAATTATACATTTTAAGATTTCATCACTATTTTTATTTAATTAATTTTTCTTTCAGACATTATTATCATTTTATATAAATAATCTTTCCTTTTGTTTTAGATATTATATATAAATTTTATATAATTCTGTTAATAATTATTTTTTATTGAATATAGTTGTTATTCTGTAAGAAGTGTTTATAAATAAAGAAAGATAAAAAAATTTAATTTAAAATATTTGTTTAGAACTCTACAAAAAAATTAAAATTAGGAATCAAAAAATGCAACCCTTCATCAGCTGACGATTAGGGTAATTAGAGCAGTTCAGCTATATTTTTATATAAATAATTTATATGACACTGCTGAATAAGCGCAACAGAGATGTATGATCACATGTATACGTACGTGTTAGGGAAAAGTGGTTGGAATCTTCATGCGGCCTATGGCGAGCTCACCACTACTTTTGAGGGTTTCAGGACCTATGGTTTACTAGTTTATCCACAACTTTTTGCTGGCAGAATATTTTTATGTGTCTATTTATGTATGTATGTACATATGTTCAATATATTTGAAAATATACATATATGTAATATTAGTAGACTGTATACATACATATGTGTTTATAATAAGTATTAAATGGCACCCCTTGGCACCAACGTACATGTTCATTTTTGACAGTTACTTTATATATGAGACAGAAAAGTACACATTGCTTAACACGATTTCCCAGAGTACGAAGCTAAAAAATATTTGTGTATTTAAAACGAATTTAAAACTTTTTTTCTGTTTCTTTGTCATGAAAATTTGTTCATATGTTGAAAAAATAAAATTTCGGAAAATTTAAGCTCATATTGTTGTTTTTAAGTAGGTACTTACGATTTTTCTTGTTTTTCATGTATTTTTGAATAATAGAACGAACGAACGAATGTTTTTTACGAAAAACATCCTAAGGAAAGATATAGGACATCATATTTCCATTAAATTGGGCCGTCTGTCACTGCATTTGACAAAAAAAATAATAAGTTCAATATAAAAATATTGAAAAAGTTCTATTTCATGATTTCAAATAAAATTATCCAGCCAAAAAACTAAACTGGGTAAACTTCAATTGAGGGTTACATAACCAAATCATCAAAATATATAGATGGCCTTTTGTTTTGCATAAACAGACCTCATAAAATATAAATATTTTTCGCCATTTTAATACGGGGGAAGCATATGATGCAGTTGTCATCATGAGATGTGGCAATGGTTTTTTTGATACTAACATATTTAATGCCTTTTCGAAGGATCATGTTCCCGTTAAATCTTAATGCTCAAGGATGAATTACATTCTGCAGTCTTTACTTAATGAAATATTATTAGCAACCCAGATATACGTAAAAGTCATGTGGGCAACAAAATAGTACATTCCTTGGAAAGTTTAAGCCTCTTTTTATCAGGTGCTCTTGGGTTATATAATATTAGATGGGACAGAAATCCTGTTATTTCCGAATTTAACTTGAAAACCAAGCTTGGTGAAGGCGTCAACTGGCCGCCTCAGTCGTGCGATTTCACGCCGTCAGACTAAAGAATTTCATTGATGTCCTTAACCGTTCTTGTTTTATTTTAAAAAAACTCTTACACACATACAGCATACAAACTGAAGGATCGGATTCTGTTGCTTGCATGAAAAACTTTTTCATTTGACGAGGTTTCTTCATGAAATGGGTTATTATTAAAATGTAGATGAATTGCGTTTTTTCTCACTGCTACTTGGACGTGCTGCCGTCAAGTAATGTATGCTTAAAGAAACATTTAGATTCAATATTATAAATGAAGCTCACCGTTGAACCGAATTTATGGTATAAAGAATACTACAATAAAAAAATCATTACATCAAATGGTAGTTTGGTTCCAAAAACAATCGAGTAAAAAAAATGAAGATGTCAATGATCACTACTCTAAATTGGCCGTATCCACAAAAATGGAATTCCTGTATCCGTTCTTAGAACTACTCCACGCCAGCCAGTAGACACGGTAATAGTCCGCGTCAGCGTTTTCTCACCAACTTGAAAATTCTCCGCCAACACAACACCTTCATATTTCCACGCAGCAACAATAATTCACTGTTGTCCACACAACAACAACAATCGCCAAATTGGATAAAGTTACGCTACAGCAACAACAACAGGAGCAGTGGCAGCAGTAGCGCTAAAATTGTGCCAAGAATAAGGAATAGCAAGCAGGGCTTATATTTTTAAGTTGTAGTTCTAGTTTGGATTTTTAACAAAGCGCTTAGAGCTCGCTCCTGGAATCCACAGTCTTTTAATAAGCACATAGTGCTAAAACCATAATTGGCACCAAAGGCGGATTCAACGAAATCTATGTATTTCCTGAGGAATACTGATGACTTGCTAGACTACTGGAGGACTAGCATAACCCATCGGAAGGATAATTGGCCAACATGATTTACAATATTCTCATGTAAGTACTCAGTCCCCAATTGATGGCGATGAAGTAGACATTCCAGTGTCCGACCATGAACAAGTTAAAATAGCAATTACCCGTTTGACGAACAATAAAGCGGCGGGGCCGATGGATTGCCGACCGAGCCATTCAAACATGGCCGCGAAGAACTGATAAAGATCATTCATCAGCTTCTTTGTAGAATATGGAATGGCATGCGCAACAATTGGAATTTAAGTGAGCTCTGCCCAATCCACAAAAAGGGATACCCCACAATCTGTGCCAAGCATAATGTGCGCTCCGAGCCGTTCGATACCAAATAACTTCTGGAAAAATTAATTCGAGTTGCAGAACTAAATAGAGAAGGTACCATCTTTTATATCAATACCGTCCAAAATTTTAAGGTGCTTTTTCCGCGGTTTTACACATACTGACAAGCAACCAATCTATTTGATGGAAGAAGAAATGTTAACTCATAGGCAAGGAAGACTTTCAATATCTGAGATTTACGACGAGGTTGAAAATAAATGGACTTTGATAATAAATAAAACGATTATTTTAAAAAAGAACTGATAGGGTCACTTTGTCAGGAATATCGGCATGATGTTTTGAGGGTGTTTGTTTCTGGGTTGCGGAGGCCAATGACCGACGTCATGTTTTCGTCGCAACCCAAAGATATTCCATATTCTTTTCTTTAGTCTTTCTATGGTATAATGGATGCAGCTCAAGTAGAAAAAACTGGAGGATGGACAATTGCTCCACACCACTCACCTCATTACAAACAAGTGGATACTACTGTATCGCAAGTAGGGAATTATAACCCCGATCGGAGAGCTGATCGGATTTTTCAAAGAACCCGAATGGCATTTCAAAACTTTAGTCGAAGGCCGGCGGTCTATAATAATCCATGCTCATCAAATGGAAATAGTAAAAAGAAGAAGAAGGAAATTACAAAAACACAGAGGGTTAATCACTTAAGCCAAAATTCGGTTTAAAATTTTAATGATAATGCGCCACAATGTGACTTTTTGGAAGTAGGTCGCTCCAATGAAACTGTGATCGATACCGGGACGGGAAACAAGTTTATTAAACCCAACGACAATTTAAAAGGTGTAAGAAATATAGCGAAATAATAATGCACATAATTCACAAATGGTTATCTGATTCGCTGATGCATGGGCTACGTAAAGAACAAGCTGGTTTCAGACCTCATTGCTCATGTGTCGATCACATCAACACTTTTCGAGTGATTGTAGAGCAGTCAGTAGAGTGGCGAACTCCTCTCTACCTTTGCTTTATCGATTTTGTGAAATTTTTTGTGGTGATGCGTGTCTGTTGTCCTATAAATATTCGCACATTTCCGTGAAACTTGAAGCTGTTAGTGATCTCGCCGCACAAACTGGACTTAAATCAATATAGCGAAGACAAATTCATGAAATTCGACGTAGTAAATGGAAATGGATCGGCCACACTCTGCGAAAACCTCACGACGATATTGGCAGAACACCACTAGATTGGAATCTGCAAGGGAGCCGAAGACGCGGGAGACCAGCCAACACCTGGAGACGGGAAGTCGAAGCAGAAGCACAGAGAAGTGGTTATTCTTGGAGAGAAATTAAATTTATAGCGGTAAATAAAATGAATTATAATTTGTTTATTGAGGCCTTATGTTCCACCTTGAAAATACGGGAAAATATATATATAGGAAATATAGACAACTCATTTAATGCTACATACACCCATGGTACTTCCATGATAAATAAAAGGTGTTTTATTAACGTGATCGGAAAGACTTCTCCGTTTAGTCTTGCTTTCGAGCTTAAAACCTTTGATGGGATTATTGGGTTTGACTTTTGAAAGTACGTTGACGCAAAATAGATTTAAAAATAGGGATCCTTTACTACAATGGTGGTGCAGAGAAATTGTCTTATTATGACTGTGAAAACGTCAATACTGGCAAGTGGGAAATACATTCATAAGCTTTCTCGAATCCAGATGAGGCTTTGCTTTTTACACTAATGTGGTAGCCACCATTATGACAGTTGATAATGAACCGATTTATTCAAAGGCATACCCTTACATAATAGCCGCTTCAAAAATTAAAATTCAGGAAACTAAAAATTTACTACGAGATGGAATAATTCGTTCTTCTCGATCACTATATAGTAATTCTAAGTATGTAGGTTGTCGACAAACAATGAATGGACGTAAATGGGAGAAAGAAGATGCAGATGGTAATTGATTTTAGGAAACTGTTGACATTAAGTTTCTAGTTTTTAACGGATATCCCACTCCAGATAGTTCGAATATTTAAACTAACATGGGGAAATCGTATTATTCACTACACTCGATTTAAAGTCTGTCAAAGACATTGGTTACTGAATGGGAAGTATGAATTTTTTAGACTTCTTTTCGGACTAAAAATGCGTCTCCGATAGTTCGAATATTTAAACTAACATGGGGAAATCGTATTATACACTACACTCGATTTAAAGTCTGTCAAAGACATTGGTTACTGAATGGGAAGTATGAATTTTTTAGACTTCTTTTCGGACTAAAAATGCGTCTGAAATTTTCCAAAGAGCAATTGATGATGTTCTTAAAGATGAAATAGGAAAATGCTGTCATGTCGCCAGGAGGAGTATCATTACAGAGACGTCGAAAAAATTTAACAAAACCCGACCGACATCCGGCAAACTTCCAGTTAGGAAAGGTTCCGATACGATCCCGTACATAGGAAATATTACACATAGGCATTTACTTATTCCACTAATAAATACAACTTTTTAACTTGCATTAATAAGTTTTCAAAATTCACCACATTAATTGCTATTGCATCGAGGACAATTATTGAAGTAAACTAAACTTTGTTACAAACCCTTAATTCATATTGAAAATACAGAGAGGAAACGAATTGATAGCGAAACGTCATTGAAATAAAAAACAAAGTCGTATTTAAAGATCTTTTTGGAGCAGAAATTTTTACACCCCTCCTTCCCATAGTGCAATAAATGAGAATGTGTAGAGAATAGCAAAACGGGGTTATCTTTTAAGTATAGTTATGAATAATTCACAAGTCTTTCAATAAGTATATAATGCTCAAAAGATAATTTATATATATAAGATCATATATCTGTCTCTGTGGGTAAATTCAGCCTCCACGAGGAGACATCTCCAAATAGGTTTGAGGCTGATCGACTTCGTCTGGGCCCGAAATATGGTTTTCTGTAATACTAGATTCCAGCATAGAAAAATTCATCAAGCTACCTGGCTGTCTCCGGATCGAAAAGCCACCAACAAGATCGATCATGTCGTGACAGATGACGTCTCCAGTTTTTCAGACGAGCGTACGCTCCGAGGTCCTAACATCGACTCAACCATTATATTGTTGCAGCCAAGAACGCACGTCAACAAACACAATGAATATTCGACGTCAAGCAGCTGCAATTACAACAGACAGCCGAACGAATTTTTACTCGACTTCCACTCCTGCTCTCCGAGAGCACTCGTCAACAAATCGGTATAACGGAAGGGAAGTACGAAGAGCTTGACAAGCTGGCCGACAGGCGTAATGCTTGAAAATTCTACGAAAAGATGCGGCGCCTAACAGAAGACATCACGACCGGAGTCTTGTCTTGTCTCTTCCGTCGGGGCGCGGGCGCAAATCAGCGATATGTTGAAGAATCTCGCTTTGATGCGAATTGTTGATAGACGTTCATCCAGAGTAGGGCAGTTATAACAGATCTGGATAATATCATTTACTCCATAATTTTGGGTAAATTGAATGTTGCAAATCTCATAACTTTGGATACATATGAAATTTCACACTTTAAATGTAAGCCCAAGTGATATTGTAAGTAAATTTATTTCATACTTTAGCTTAATCCAGAGACACACATCGACAAAATAATTTTTTTGGAGATCGATAATTTCAGTACAAACTGCACGGCAGCGCTATCTGCAAGTTTTTTTTTTAATAAAAACCGATGCTACATGTGTGAGACAACTATTCAACAATAATAAGGCGACATGCAAAACTACCTACAATAACCTTGATCATATTATCGAAGTTGACAATGGCTTAATTATCATAAACGACGAAACAGTCGAAGTTCGGGAAGAAAAAAAATTATGGGTTACAATATCCGCTACTTATTTACTGACATTTGAAGGAGAAGGTTGCATTAATGGTAGGACTTCTTTCAACGAAAAAGTGAAGGCAACGGCCCGACATTGGATTCCTTCAACACAGTTTAACTTGACCAAATATTTAGCAAATTCAAGCCTACCATATTTGCGCAAATGTAATTTGAAGAACCTTGGACACATTGAAAACCTACATTAAATAGTTCCTAACCGCATTGCCCAATGCATGTTAGTGATGCAGGCCGTTGTTATATGCTGCATTATAAGTGCAGCAGTAGTATTTTGGATATGTAGGACGAAAAGACGCATTAATAACACACATGGCAAGGAGGAAGCGGTAGCCAAGATCATGGAAGCGGTCGCCGTCCGCTTGATTTAGAAGGGGGACAGTTAACACATTAGTCTGCCCACTGTAACGTTCCTAGACGTACTCCACGCCAGCCATTAAGGACGGAAATATTCCGCGTCAGCGTTTCCTTAGAAACTTGCAAATTCTACCTGTATTCCACACAAAACCAACAATCGCCAAATTGGATAAAGTTACGCTGCAGCAACAACAACAACATCAGGTGCAGTAGCGGCAGTAACGCTAAAGGTGTGCTAAGAGAAAGAAATAGCAAGCAGGCCATACAAAGTAAACAGAACAAATGAGTTCTTCGGCAAAATCAATTTATTTTATTCAAAATAGTCTCCTTCTGCTTCAATATAGCTTTTTGCACGGTCGAAAAGCATGTCGAACGAATGTTTTCGCTCGTTAGCTGGTATGGCCACCAGTATGCCGGTGCAAACCTTTTGAATGGCCTCTACATCTGCATATCGATTTCTTTCCATGGGCAGATGCATTTTTCCGAAAAGGAAGAAGTCGCACGGTGCAATATCAGGTGAATACGGGGAGAGGTTAATGGTTAAAAGGTGATCACAGCCGTCGATCGATGAGACGACGCATCATCGTGCAACAAACGCTAACTTCCATCTTTGCGATATTCGGGCCGAACACGTCGAATACGATGCACCAAACGCTTCAAAACTCCAAGGTAGAATACCGCATTAACGTTCCAATTCTATTTTCATGAATAACAATGATGGTTTCGGCTGATTTATGATGAATTCACGCACAGTTACGATGGATTTTCCGGTGATCGCGGATTTTAATTGGCCCATATGTTGATCGTCATTTTCTTGTTTCATCAATTGAAACGTTTCGGTAAAAGTTTTACCAATTTAAAAACAAAATTTTATGATGGCTCTTTGCTTGAAGCTCATTTTCGCACCGATAACACACAACATACAGACACTTTAAAAGCAACAACTTTACTTCCAATCGATGAAATGTCATGAAATTCTCTTGACAATCGATAAAGATAGAAGATTCTAATGTACCAGTCGACATATAGTTGGCGCCATAAGGGGCTAGATTCAAAAAGTCCTGTTTACTTTGGAATACTCTTTGTAAATTTTTAAGTTTTAGTTCTAGTTTGGATATTAAATAAAGCGCATAGCGCTTACTCCTACTGGAATATACGGTCGTTTAATAAGCACATAGTGCTGAAACCATTATTTATATCGCAAAAATTAAATCTGACAAATAAAATATAGTCCACAAAAGTTTAAATAGTGTTAAATGCAATAAACTCGTGTAAAAAAATTTCCAAAATTTCCAATTTTATTTAAACCAAACCTTGTACACAAAGACGGTGTTAAAGCAAAATTATGGGTATATTATTGCTTTAATTAATGAGAGCGCAATAATACCTAAATGGATGCTTCTACCCTCCGTAATTTAAGATATCCGTGAAATTTGAAATTTTTGGTTGCCAGTCTCGATATTTTGTAGTTATTAATTTAAACTTTAAACTTTTAAACTTAATATTAAACTTACTATTTTTTGAAATATTCTTTAACTAACTCAAAATCACTGCGGAATACAATTATTTATGAATTTTAATTTGGTCCCTTACATTATTGAAAATTATAAGTGAAAATCTAAATGTGTGAAAAACCATGAATACAAATTGAAAAATTTCAACATTGCTGCAATGTGAACAGAACAACTGATTTCCACGTTGTCACTACGGCAGTGGTCGGCGCCCAGTGAAAACTCTTTTACCTTAAATTTTCACAAGAAAATATATTTTTTATATTAATCAGAACATATGAACGTAAGCTCTAACTAAACTAAATAAGCGATAACTTTTATACAAATTGAGTAACGTGATTATGTGTTCCGTGGCACCAAAAGAAAGTTGTTATTGCAGATGGAATTGGTTCTTTGCCATGACCATAAGATACTAGACCAGCTTTTATGTGGAATATAACTATCAGTAGGTGAATTATATTCATAAAATTGCTTTTGAACATGTTTCGAGGTATACTTCAATAATGCCAGGCGTTTACCTAGTTCCAACATGAGGTTTGTATAAAAAATTTCGTAAATTTTGAATTGTCGTACAATCATAGGTAAGGGATAAATGATCAATAAAGAATATTAGTAGTGCCGAAACTGGTTTCAAACGCATAGTATTTTAGGCCAAGTTGTTCAGAAAGATTTTTAGAACATTTTCCGCATACTTATGCTCTTTTATATAAAAAATCGACCCACTCTAATGGATAGTGTGTCACAAATTAAAGCAGGATTTAAAATTTCTTTCAATTTCAATTAGTTTTAAGTAGTGTTTATCAACAGATACTAACGTCACATATTTCAAATTTCAAAAATATGCTAAGCATATACCAAAGCAAATGAAAACTTTTACATGGAACACATAGACGACGGCAAGCGAAAGTCAGCATCTGCCAAATATTAAAATATGTTACATAAGTTCTTATGTGCATAGTTATTTAGACAACAAGATGAGAACACGATGTCAGTTATCGCTGACGCTAATTTGAAACTATTTCTAATTTTGACGACGATTGGTAGCTGTAGTGTTGACAGTAATATGTGAAATGTAAAATTACTCAGACCTCGAAGTCTAACGTTATTTTATCAACAGAAGTATGTATCTGATATATCATTTGTAATATCAACTGATAATTTAAAACAAATAAATGGACTTATTTTTTTTGCACACGGGAATTTCTTTTTTAACAAAACATCTAAATTTCAATCGAGTGAACAGTTTCAGTATGGCAACAAAGAAGTTGTGTACATCAGCTGCTTAATATGCGCTTCCGTTTTGAAAATGTTCAAAAAACTCCAGTTGCTCCCTTGCAGTCGTCGTTGTGTTCAAAGCAATAAACATACATTAACATACATAGTTCATGCACTAAATATACAAAATAAGGATATAGATACATATATAAATATATATGTACAATAATTAAATTTCTACAATTATATGTACATTTGTAAATAAAAAGCATAAATTGATTAAAGCGTAAACATGCTCCATTTTTCGTTTAGCATAATCAGCGTAACTTGCGTTAGCTATTACCTCGATATGTTCACAGACGCAAATTCCTTCCTCACAGTAGGCACACACTTGCCATTTACGTGTATTCGTTAGACCCTTATAACAAAGATGAGACTCGTTGCTGAGCAATGGTTCGTATTGTTGTTGTTGATTAAATTGCAGATCCTTCAGCTGCCGCCTAACGCTGCTGCCCACACCGCCAACTAAGTTTGTGTCCTGATATTCATAGGGATCATTTCGTCGCATACGATATACACTGCACTTGCGTTCTAATGGAGCAGACGGTGGTTCTTTCATGTGCTCTTCATCGTTAATGATGCCTCCTGATATATTACTACTCTCAATCTTACTAAGCGGTTTGGACAGTCCTTTGGGTTGTTGATGTTCAGGCTTACCTACGTGCCCTGGCGAGGGCATAGGCGTGGCCGGTGTCACAATGATTGCATCATGGTGAGATACATTAATGGAAGTTTTATCTACAGGTATAGTTCCCACCTTTTCTGAGGTGGTAATTGCACCTTCGGCCACAGCCAATGGCGTCGTAGGTGGCGTAGCTTCCATTTGTGAGACAAGTGGTAGTGTCGCTGTAGCCGACTTTGGGAGCTTTGTTTGATAAAAGCTACTAGCACCACTGCCTGAATGCCGGTGAACCAACTTCGGTAAAATGCCTCCATGAGAATGATGCTGCTGATGCGCAAACTGATAGTGAGGATGTGCTTGAATAGGATGAGCATGGCTATGAGAATGGTGCATTTGAGTATGTACATACTGTACGCGCATTTGTAGCACCGACTGATTATCACCTTCATCGATAGGCAGTAAAAGCTTCGATTGTGTTGTATAGCTCGCACTTAATTTCCTACTCTGTGTTTGTGGCGTGCGCAGATAGTTGGTCGGCAGCTGGTGGAACTGACGTGATTGGGTGCGCGTTGGTGTTGAAGCGCCATGTTCACTACCTGATAACGCTGACAATTTCGGTGGATGTAGTTTTGCTTGCAATTGCTGAGTTTTCTTCTGTTGACGCTGCCTTTGACGTGCCTGGCGTGAAGCCAGCGAAGCACCACCAGCTGCAGCATACATTTTTAACTATTTTCACGTACCGTATTTACAAATTTGGCGAATTTACTAATTTAAAGCAGTTCTTTAAATATTTCACTAGAGCAAATGCAGTCATTTCTATATATTTGAGCTACGGTGCAAGAGAAGAAGAGTCCATTTTTGATATTCATTTCAACTTAGCGTCATTATTACACTACTTATTTACACATGTACGCGTTTCCAATTTAGCGCAATATACTCAGTTTGTATTCATGGTACACTATATATAACGAGTAAATTCAAATGAATGGTCTATGAACTCTGCAATACTGTACAATTTATAACTCAATATCGGTGTGGAAGAGAGTCATGAAACTAAAAATGTCTTTATTAAGCTTTGACCTTTGAAAAATAAAAAGTTGTGTCTCCATAAGGGGATAAAGGTTTGACGCTCACCATTAATACTTCAATTCCGAACTACAAGTACAAATTTGGCCATAAAACTGACAAAATTTTAACTGATACCAATCATCAGCGGAAGCATTTGTGAAAACAATGTTAAAGCTTTTAAGTTCATAAAGATTTCAAAGAAAACGTAAGTCTGTACAAAGTAGTATATACCTACGACGTTTTATTGTTATATCTTATTAAAAAGATTTAGTCCATTTAAATTAATTTATTAATATATTTAAACTTTGTGAACATGAAAAAAGCACATATGTATGTCTAGGTACATCATAAGCTAATTCCAAATATTGTATAATTTTCGTTGGAGTTTATTAGTGACATAGTTCACCACACCGATCAAGCCACACTAATTTATGTTAATAACCAATTATGTATGATCACTTTAGAATACCAAAAATTCATTAGAACTAATCAATATAAAATATGTTTATATAAACTGATATTATTACTTATGTATATGTTAATATATTAAAAATTATAGTTAACAGATAGGCACTTTTTGAAACGAAGAGAACTTTAGAGTTAAATTTAATTTTATCTTTTCTGAGTGGTTTGATTACACGATTATAATTGACTTACATACATATGTAAATATATGTACATTCATTAGATTTGAGAACAGTTGTTTAAGATGCTCTATATTCTAATTCTATAGACTGCTGAAGACGCACTACGATTATATGGTAAACAAAGAGTATAATATATTACTATCGGAAAGCTGTAAAAAGAAAAATAGTGAATTTTAGTATACAAATAAGCGATTGGTGTTATTATGTTAATGCTGTGCATAAAGAATAAAAGTACAGCTATTTAATGGAAAGTATTGCAAAGTTTTATAATTAGTAAGACCTCTTGTTTGCTTTAGTTAACTACGAAAGTAGGGAGTAAACTTACTATTTTGAACTATGTTACATATATCATAGTCTTTTTAAATTATTTAAAATTGATTGAGAATTTTCACTGAGCTGCATGCAAATCTCCTTAGTATATATTTATACTAATCTGTGCGAAAGTGAATTGCCATGCAAAATGAAAATTTATTACAGGGAATATACATATTAAAATCCAATTATTTCCCTTAACTTCATTGTGGAAATATAGGTAAATAAGGATACATCTACAGCTAGTATGGAATATGAAAAAATCAACTATTTTCTTATTAAAATATGTTGTATTCCACAACATTCCTTTAACTAAAATTAATATTTCATTGCATTCATAACATTTTTATACTCTCGCATTATGTTGCAAAATAGCATACTAATTGTGTTCCGTTAACGGATATTTATTTCTAACACTTTAAACTGGATATATAAAAGGTATGGTTGGCGGACGTTTCAGGGACGCACTCTCCATTTAACTGTTTTGTTAAAAGGTACTAAAAGTGCGATAACTTATTAGCTAACCCCAAGATAGTACGTGTGGCCTTCATAGGAGGCGGTGTACAAATTGGAAAAAAGACGTAGACATTATCCACTTTTTGGTGAAATGATATGCCTAAGGAACTTCTCGAGTAATTTTAATGAAATTTAGTTAAAATATATGAAATAGAAGTATAAGCAAACCTTTTAAAACTGGCGAACACGAAGTGGAAGTGTCAAATAAAGATATAATTTTAATATGGCTAAGTTTAAAAAAGGAAGATTCACCAATTAAAAAGGAAAAGGCTGGCACCCACAAGCAAATACACTATAATCTCCAGCTCATAAAGGAGCATGAATATGAAGCAGAAATAAAAGGCTAGCCAGTGAAAAACGCTACTCCCTTCCTTCCTTTTCCTTCCGTATCGGCAAAATGAGTGCACAGTGAAAAACGTGGTAAAAAGGCAGAAATCAGCCATCTTTGCTTTGTTTTCATTTGAACAATGTTGCCATTGCCCAATACGCATATATAGTTTTGAGCACATCTTTGTTTTCAATTATAATTTTTTACAATATAAAATATCAAAACTGAAAACAAACTATTAAAAATAGTTTATATATTTATAAATAATAGCATTCGACTCTGATTTTGAGTTATTTTAAGAAAATTTCAAACATATTGAACAGATTGAATTATAAAAGTTGATAATTACTGCAGTATATCGATATTGGCAACCCTGTGTTGTGAGAGAGCAATCAGCTGCGACGTTTGCTGCGGCAAAATCCAAATGTCGCGGATTCTTACGTCATCCCACGTCAAAGAGAGAAGGGAGTAGCGTTTTTCACTGTGCAGTTACATTGCGCGCCCATAAGATAGGTCGTGCCAGCTGACTCGGGCCACGTTTCTGCGTTTTTGACTGGTTAGCCTTTAAGGAGATTCCCAACTCCTCACTGGAAATGTGAGAACCGCTCACCTACCGAACAATGAAAGTTGACTGGATAGTAGGTTTTGATGTTTTGCAATTGGAATCACTGAAACAGCCAGATTGAAATTAAACCAAAAATATAGGTGAACGTCCGCCGTTCAAAATCGCTAATAAAAAATGTAAAATAATGAAAATCGAAATTTAAATACATTTCATGAAATGATGATTTATCAATTGAGAACTAACAGGCTTAATCACCTTATTAAGTATTGCAAGATCAAAAGACAGTTGTTTTAATATACCATAAAATTATAAAAAAGGATTTAAGTAGTTTCGCCATATATTATTATAAAAGTCCAATACAAAATAATTTGCAATCGTAATAAATGTTGAGAGTATTAATTTAAATGCCCAAAAATTCTTATTTTGTTCGACCTAGGCGCTCTCATTGAAATAGGGTGGGTATCTTATTATTTCTGATATGAAGTATACAGACTTTCTAAAGAAGCTGTAATTGTATTAGAGCAGTGTCAGTTGATCGAGAACATTGTAAATTAAGTCTCCTTGAGGGAGATTCCATGAGGAAAACTCAACAATTCGAGCAAAATCAAAACAAGAAACTAGAGGCAATCCATCAAATTTTGATAAAGACGATTCCAAACAAAACACTAAAAGAAAGATGATATTAAGGTTCTGTGTTGTCTACAGAAGATTGAATGATGTAACGAAGAAAAACTATTTAGAACCGATGACATTAATGAAAGACTCCTTATCAGACACAGAATTTTCGTCAAACTTTTTTTAAACAAGGTTTTCTGTAAGGCTTTTAGATTACGTAGTGCTCCTGCCACCTTTGAGAGACTTATGAACCAAGGAATTGAATGGATTGCACAGGAAGACCTGTTTGGAGTACATGGACGATATCATCATGTTGGCAAAAATATTCAATAAACACCTTAGTGTAGCGTACAAAGGCGGTAAGCTTTTTTGGGCACATAGTGACAACAGTCGTTGTATCTAATATCAACGATAAAATTTTTTCCAAGCGTAGCTAATACCTCAATGTTAGCATATCTGATATGGAATATGATAGGCGTTCTATCGCAAGTCATAAATGGGCATAGCATTATAGCCAGAGGGAATTTAGTGTGTAACTCGGAGAGGATTATTGTAGTTGATGAAGTACATTAAACATTTATGGTCAATGATTTCGAGCCGATTTTATTATAGATGTCCGATTTATAACAATAACATCCGCAGAAGCCTATGGTTCGAAAGAACTACGAAAAAGTAAGCAGGACAATTCAGACGTGCAATGCATATGGAGTGGAATTGAGAAATTAATGCAAAGGTTTTACTGGGGTGGTTGATGTCAATAAGTTACGGAGTGGATTGCTAACTGTGATGAGTGTATTGTAGCTAAAGGGCCTATCTAAAGACGAAGAAGCAGTACAATTCGAATGTACCTTTTGAGACAAATGGCATAGATGTAGCTGTTTAATTTTCCACTAGAAAACAAATATGTTATGGTAGTCATAGACAATTTCAGTAAATGGCTAATCAAGTTGCTAAAACAATAGACGTAATTATGATCAATTGGCTAACGTGGTATTGTGTTCAAATAAAACTACATTACATCCGTAGTCCGTTGGCATGGTAGAAAATCAAAACAAGAAACGAACTTTGGAAGAACATTTGAGGAAAGATAGGTACCAAATTCTTTATGAAACAACGGCGCAGATTGCAGAAAGGGGAATGTTTGGTAATCATCTTCAGTGGGAGGAGATATTGAGTGTTGTTACAAAGAAAGGAATTGTCGTTCCAGTGTAGTGGATGTAGTTGGAAGTGGTGTACTAAGTTATTGAACGACTAGGCAATTGCATATAGACCATTGGAAGACCTGGGAATAAAATTAAAGTAATTCATCTGAAACACATTGCGAGCAGACATAAGTTTAAGGCACTGTTATGAATACGGTTGCTTTTTTGGTCTATTGGACAAAATTTTGTCAATTTTTTCTGTTGGTCCACTGGTTCATCACTTTTCGAAATTATCCATTTTAAATGTAATGCTTTTGAAAATTTACTTTGTCCAACAAATGAATATGGTTTTTTCATTATCGTTACAATCTCATTCAGTTCAAGTGTACATATGTACAAATGTCAACCTCAATTTATCGAATCTTAATTTCGCATGTTGAGGCTGAGTAAAGGAAACTTTCCGTACTGTGAATGAATTATGATAAGCAGCTTATTGTTATTCTATTGATATTATTTTTGTTTTGCTGTGCATACTTTTAATATGTTTATTGTTATATGCGCACTTAAGTTTGAAGAACATCTCATATTGTTTTTGTTATCTACTAGGGTGATAGATTCTTATATACACCGGGAAGGTTCGCCGCCTTAAAGCTTATCAGATAAAAAATCAAATCACACTACTAAAAATATCTCGATTCATAAATTTTGTAGGAAATTGAATACTGTAGAAAAAGTCTCTTACGACTTTTCATACATCTAACCGTTTAAAAGATGTCTTACGTAATGGGTGAGGTTTGATTATTTTAAGCCAATTTTTTTCTTTTGAATTGATTAGAAATCAATAGAAAAAAAACATTTGAAATTGTAACACTCATAGTTTTGTATGAAATTTTCTGTTCTACAAAAATGGTCTATTATCATACTTTTTTTTTGCTAGAGAATACAATATTTTTGATCATCTAACGGTTGTTGTATCACCTAAAACTAATCGAGATAGATATAAATATAGAGTTATATACATATATATTATTGGATCGGATCAAAGCGCCTCATATATTGGTATTGTTGAAAAATAAAAAAAACCATAAATTAAAAATAAAATACGCCAGAGAAATTAAGTTTCACCCCGAGATAGTATGAAAGGATTTTATAAGAATCGAGAGCAAAATTTGATGATAGCCGCCACCGCCCACTTTTAGGTGAAATCACGTATCTCAGGACCTGCTCTACCAATTTAAACCAAATTTGGTATATAAGATTTCTCCAACATTCCTAAATTACAGTGGGACAATGGGTCAAGTTGGACTATACTTAACCATGTCTATTTGCCATATAAAAAAGTTTCATTTGATTCTTTCACTTCCCACTATGAATATGGTCACCCACCCAAAAAAAGGAAAAACTCAATTAAACAGACTTAAATTTAAACCATCCAACAAATTAACGTAACCTAAGCCCAATTAGAGAAAATCTCTACAGTAAAAAAAGAGACTTCCAAAAATTTGTAACCATCAAAAGTACAAACAACGGAAAATCACTAAACACATAGTATAATATTTTTCTTTTAACAAAATACTCCTTCTCGTCAACAACAAAAAAGACCGCAGACAATTTTATAAATACACAAAATCTCTCTAATATTATATATCCGAAATTACCTGTGAATATCAGACAAAACTTAATACAATGAAAGGTGTGATATTTTCTCCAACATTAGCAAACTTTTCAGAAAAATAAATAACTACTGGCCTTAGGGATCAAAATGTAATCGAAGTTAATAAAATCAAAAACAAAAAAATATACCAACTTTCTAAAAATCTAAAGATTGGCTTTAAAAGTATTCAAATCAAACCTTATATTCCCAAACCTATGCTACGCAGAATATGTTACATTATCGGTCATACAAAAAAGAGGTGTATCAATACTCCCATTCATGTCACCTGTGTCTTACCATAGCACAGAAGTAATAAATTGCCCTCGAATCAAATGTACTAACTGTAATTCTACCTACGACCAAACATAACAATTTATCCCAATGAGTTGAACAATTCTATTGACACTAGTTTTGCGAACAATATTATTTTGGGCGATGTAAACGGCGCTCTCACTATATCATCTCCAGATGAATAATGTTTAAAAATTTTATACTACAAAATAATTCTTAACACTGGCAAATACACTCACTATTCCACACACCATTTATCGAAAAAAACAGTGGACGATATGTCCGGTAGAGATCATCATCCAATAATACTCATTTATAGGGAAAATTCTGCGAGTACTTATTTACAACCCTAGATTCAAAGCTGCAAGCGCCAATTGGCCTCTCTATATGTATATATCTTCTATTTACGAATACTGATAAAATTAGTAAAGAGACGGCATTTTAAACCATACAAGAAGAGACGAAATACCTATTGGTGGACAAAAGACCTCGAAGGACTAAGAAACGAGAAAATGAAAAACTGGCATGATCTACAAAACAACATAACCTTACATAACCTGCTCAACTAAAAAAATTTAAAGCTCTTTTTTGCGAAAAAAAATAAATAGGAAAAAAGCTAGCTCTTTGGACAATTTATGGCTCATATCAGCCATAGCAGCAACACTGAGCGCATTCACGGACAAACCCATCTCTTATTGACAGATTTTTCAATACGACGCTGCAGCGTCATTGTGCCGTACTTCTTCCGTGATGATCAAGAATGGAAATCGCAACGATAACCGAATTTTTTTAGCCCGATATGATATGAACTTGGAGAATATATGGTTCCAACAGAACGGCGCCGCAAGCCACACGGCGAATGACACAATCGATTTATTGAAAACGTAAAAATGAACATGTTATCTCACGTAATGGCTAAGTCAATTGGCCACCTCAGTCGTGCTATTTAAACTATTTCCTGTGGAGTTACATCAAGTCTATAGCACATGTATAGTATGTCAAAAAGCCTGCGACGATTGAAAAACCGTCGAAAATAGGGTCCAACGTCTGGATTTCTGCCAAAGTGCCCGTGGTTGCCATGCAAAAGAAATCGAGTTTCATACATAATGGGATTGAATGTACTTTCACAGGAATAAAGAATTTCATTAATATTCTTTTTTTATTAAACAAAAAAGTTTGTAGCGCTCTTATTGAAAACCCCGTTACATTCACCTATTGCAGAAAAACGTTCCACTTATTTTGCAACGCTTTCTGCAGATGAACAATTTTCATGTGAATACCCTTCTGCAAATGCAAATATTAAAGTCTGCCAGTAGTCTTAAAGAAGAAATTACACTGTTTGAACTGGAAAATAAGCTCCAAAATGCTAAAGAGAATTGTCCCATCCCGGCCAGAATCGCTTATGCAATGATTAAAAACGCACACTGGTCGATTTCAAAAGCCAAAAATAAAAAAATAAAAATTTGTAATTTACCATTGTTTGTATCAAAGCTATTTCTAAAAAAAAAAACAATAAAACTAACGGTAAATACATTTTTGCTGTATCCCATTCGTACACGCTACGAAAAGCGAGATAAGTGAAACAATTGAAACACGCTGACTGTGCAGTGAAAATCGCTTAAAAATTACCTCTTATAATAAATTAAATTGCAATACAAAATCATGTTTAAGCGCCGTAAATCAAAATGAATATTGAAATTTGTTATATAACAAAGCGATTTTTTCGTAACAATAAATTGTTTTATTATTTTAAAACTATTGTTTTACAAGTGACCTGTTGAGTGATATATTTTTCTTTATACATCGAATTAAGTAATAAAAAAGTTGTGATCTCTGTCTCGCCCTCAAATGAGTAAAGTTTGTTTATATTAGTTAGTGTTTTCCAAGTCTATGCTTTTGATTTCAGCTACAACCTTTTGCAACTCTCTTTGTTATTATGTTATTCTACCAGGCATGCGATTTTTTGTGTGTTATTTTTCATAATTTTTGGTAGAGTGCTGAGAGAGAACCCGAATCCGAATAGCAAATTTAACCAAGCATCAATATCAACTTATTAGAAGCTTCGTTAACAATAAACTTGATATTAACTTTTTACATACATATATAGTAGGGTGTGTCATTCTGAGGCAACCTTTTTTTTTCAACTGAAAAATAGGCTAAAAACTTTCGAAAAAGTAGTCGAAGTCGATTAAGAATCGATTCTAGACATTCCGAAAAATCGATTATTTTACGAGAAAACCTCGATTCTCGAGTAGAATCGGAATCGAGTTTACCATCCCTATTGGCAGCCATCGCGTGCACATATAATAACCTCCGCACAATAACCACCATAAAAAAATGATTTTTTTTCCATGTTATTTATATGGAAAATAGAAAATTTGAAAGAGACCCCTCTTAATATTAATATTAAGAGCCCATCTTTTGAGTGACTTTTTTTCACATTTTCGAAAGTTTTTAGCCTGTTTTTCAGTTTAAAAAAAGGTTGCCTCAGAATGACACACCCTAATATATAGTATATAATCGTATATAACACTTTAAAGGAAAAACAGAAAAGGTATGCAGAGCAAATAAAAGTTTCAGAATCTTACGCTGAAATCGAGATAAGAAAAATATTGGACCACACTGCGTCCCGAATGTAATTAATGAAGGCAATGAGTCCTCTAATTACTTAATAATAATATGAAAATGCCTTGATGGCCGTTCTGGGCATTTGCTTTAAGCAGAAATTTGAAAATAATAATTTGGAAGACAATTATTTATTTATCAGGACATACTATGTGTCCCTCTACAACTGAAAATGAAATCGCAAAATGATGAAGAGTAAAATCAAATTTAGAAAAACTCCAGACTTTCCTCTACCCGTTATTGCCGTCCTGTTCGATTTCAATTTCAAAAGGAGACAGTTCTATCAACCCTTAAAATATTCCTGGTATTACCTTCCTCCGTCAGTCCATAAAATTTTAATTTACGCTCGCTATGTTATTCAATATGCACCAATTTCAATTGGAGAGCTCTAAGAAGAATCTGCGGAGTAAAGCTATAAGCATGTTAAGATGTATCGACTCCATTATACACGAAAGAACTAATCGATCGCTACAAATCAGGACTTGCTAATCCGATTACTTTTGATCTTAGATCCTGTCATCACAAGTCAAAGAAAACTATCATGCAAAATTAAATCAGTTTTTGATTTAGTTGAATAATATTCAAAGAATTCATTTTTTTGTTTATCAACTTTTTTAATTTAATATAATTAATTAAAATTCGTTACCATCCGGGGTTGGCGGAGTGGGAAACAGGAGACGGAGATTTCAAAAAGCTTTGGCAAAATTTTCCCTTTTATATAGGCAGAGGAAGTATTTTTGGCCGCTGATTCCATATAAGACCGACCACTGTGCTCTGGTACTAAAAAGTCGTTTAAGTAATTTATACAATTTACTCCTCACAAAGTAATTTGTATTCCAAAAATTAGGAATAAAAAACATGACTACAAAAATTATCGCCCTATCTCGCTTTTATCATGTTTAATCCTTTCGCGCCTACTGAGACAATATATGTACATATCTCACTTGCATTCGAAATGCTAAATCTTTTTTTTATGAGTGAAAACTTCTATCTGAAATGTCCCAATACAAGACTTGGGTTTTGTTTACAATAAAAATCCCTCGGCATGTTTTAAAAATATGCCGTTTGGCAGTACTAGGCAACTTTTGTGCAAAACAATAACGTGGGTGAATTTTGCCAATTTCTGCTTGAATTTTGCTTAAAACATTTAAAAAATATTCAGAACGTTGAGTTTTATACAAATTTTCAATTCTTGGGATATATTGCCTCAATATGAGTTTAATACTAGATCTATTTGTACCACTATTGTTTTTAACAGGTGTCGAAAAGGAAGTACACAGCAGAAGAGATGGCAGATATTATATATTGCCCCAGTCACCGACTACCATTCTTCATGTGTGCACGTAGTTATTTCTTTAGCGTAGCTTTTGTGTTCGCCATTCTTATTTCAGTGATTTCAATTTATTTTACGTTTCGTTTAAATAATATTTCGATTCAGTGAGTGACAAAGTGATACACAATGGCCCCTGGGCCCCCCTTTTTAGGGGATAACAGATTTGCGCCGCTTGCTGTTATCCCGCAACCAAAAAGGAAAAAACCAACTAAAAACCAATTAAACGCTTTTCCCGAGTTACCAAAAATACAAAAAGAAAACCCAAAATATTTGGTGATATCTTCACTTGAACCCAACAAACCCCTAACGAAATTCTCGTGTTTTGCAGTGCAAAAATCTCTACAAGTGACATCGTGTCTATATCCGAATTATGTGACGACAGCCTCCTGCTTCTAGTAAAAAACACCACGATCGCAAAAAAATTTCTTGATACCAAAAGATTAGCAGGCCTCTGCGATGTAGAAGTGAAATATCACACCAACCTAAACTCTACGAGAGGGACAATCTTTGCTCCATGCCTCAATGACATAGCCGAAGAAGAAATTATTGATAACTTAAGTGATCAAGGTGTGATCGCAGTTTTCAAATTTACCAAATTAATAAATAATAAACCCCAACCAACTGGAGTATGCCTGTTAACATTTGACCGCTACCACCTACCTAGCTCTGTTCAAGTCTCGTGGCATTCAGCCCGTGTTAGGTTGTACATACCCAATCCAATGAGATGCAAATGCCTTAATTTGCGCCACGTGTGGCCTCCCCCCGCACGACCCCGAAGCTTGCACACGTAAATACTGCGTTAATTGCGCAAATGAGCACCCCTCCTCGTCAAATTCATGCCCTAAATACACCCAATCAAAAGAAATATTACGCATCAAAACCGAAAGAAAATGCACTATGCGCGATGCAATAAAATTTTATAACGAAAGTAATATAACACCTTTACCGATCACCTCTTCTAATTCATTTTCTTCCATCCTCAAAGAAACATATGTACAGGAAAAAAGTAAAGAAATAAATGTCAAGCAACCTGTCAAAACTCCAAAAATTAGATATCCACAACGAAAAGCTGAATTACAATCATCAGTTCCTTCTACCTCCTCTTTCACTTCTAACTCAAACCCCACACAAACGACCATAGAAATGACTGCACCAATAAATCACTCAAAAACCAGTTTTAATGAACACTCACCTACCAACAACAATTCAAGCCTAAGATCACAAACAAGCCTCTCTCCGCACTCAAACTTCACACAAACGATCTCAGATAATAATTCACTAAAAACTTACTCAGAAACCAACACGCACGAAAGCTCTTCTACTCAACCAAACACAACTTTAAACTCACCGACAGAAATTAATTTAACCCATTCTAACTTCTCAATAATCAATTCTACAATTAAACTCTGCATTAGCACCCAATACTGATATGACTAACTCAATAGAAAAAAAAAATAAATAAATAAATAGCTTTAGCTCTTTCAGTTCTCACCAAAATTTTCTCCATCTTACAGTGGAATATCAAAGGCTATTACAATAATTACGATCACCTTCAAATTCTAATTAAAGAATATAACCCATCTTTGATATCTCTTGCAGAAACTCATGTGGCATTCAATAAATCCGCCCAGGCCCCTAAACAATATCACAGCTACTTTCACAACCTGCCTTCTAACACTAATAAAAAGCAAGGTATAGGTGTACTTATTAAAAAGTCAATCCCTCACAAACTTATTGTTGTCAACTCAGATATTTCCTCTATAGTAATCGAAGTAAATTTAAGCTATAAGTTCACCATTATCTCAATGTACAGCAGCATTTCACTGCTAGAGATATTAATAACATCTTGAACAGTTACAGTACGCCAATCATTCCTCATTGGCACCCAAACTTTCCAGCAAAACTTTTCAAGATCTCTATTGTAGCGACCACTTCCCTATTCTGACAACTTTTCCTCCACAACAACCTAACATTAAAACCTCCCCAAAACCGAAGTTCATTTTGGAAAGAGCTGACTGGCGAAAATACCAATATTTGGCGTCGCAGCTAAACCTACAACATCCAACCAGCCTCAACATAAACAAAGAAGCCTCTTCTATCCAAAAATGTATACGCTCAGGTGCCCATTATGCCATCCCCCAAACCACTAGGCGCCCTGTTAGGAAAGTTGTCCCGTGGTGGAACCCAGATCTCCAAAATTTTAAAAATATTTAACAAAATGCTTGGGAAATGTTCAAGAGAAATCGGTCTACAGCTAATCTCATCAGTTACAAAAAAGCCAATGCCACCTTTAGGAGAAAATTGAAAGAAGCTAAGCGCTCAAACTTTGAAAATTTAACTAATAATATAAACCCATCTAGTAATCCAAAACAAATTTGGTCCAATATCAAAATGCTTGTAGGACCCTACACCCCATCCCAAATTAAACTTTTGGTGGAAAATGGCAACTCTATTTCTCACCCATTCGAAATTGCAAATCGTTTTGCCTCAAATTGGTCCCAATACTCCAGCGACACAAACTTTCACCAACGTTTCGTTTCCGAAAAACTAAGATATTTTAACTCAACATACCATTGTAATCCATTTCCCACAGCAAAAACACTAGAATTCCCAATAACATACGATGAGCTTAATTCAACACTCACCTCAATGAAAGGTAAAACCCCTAGCTTTGACCGGATTTCTTACGACATGTTAAAAAATCTTCCAGTCGGACTTAAATTTTGGCTCTTGGACCTTTATAATAACATTTTCGATAAAGGTGTTTATCCACAAACTTGGAAAACGGTCACAGTCGTTCCTATTCTCAAGCCTAACAAGCCAAATACATCCATTTCAAGCTACAGACCCATATCCTTAATTCCCTGTATGGGAAAGGTGATCGAAAAAATTATTTCCAAACGCATTATGTGGCTCGCTCTAAAAAATAATCTAATCAGCCAACACCAAGTCGCCTTCAAAAATGGTCATAGTACCATGGATGCCCTTCTTTACTTCGATCATAACGCTTCGATTGCACTATCTACGAAAAAACATATCTCAGTCTTAAGCCTAGACTTCGAAAAAGCTTTTGATCGAGTAGGGGCGCACGTAGTATTAGAACAGCTAACAAAATGGAAGGTCGGGAAAAAAATTTTTAATTTCATTAAAGATTTTTTAACGAACCGAAGACTAAGAGCCAAAACTAACAACATATATTCTAAGATTTTTAATTTTACTAACGGCATCCCACAAGGATCGCCCCTTTCTGTAACGCTGCTTATTATAGCTTTCAATGCTATCAGTAACATTTTGAATAAGTATAATCATATTGATCATATAGTGTATGCTGATGATGTTCTTATATTTACTAAGATAAAAGATTCAAATATTGTAAAAAACCACTTTTGCGAGATCCTCTCCGATATCTCAGACTGGTCTGAACTATCAGGAACCCAATTATCATTAAAAAAGTGTAAGATATTCCACATGTGCAAAAAACTCAGTTGCAACAGTATAAGTTTCAATAATACAATAATTGTATTATTGAAACTGTTGATAGACTTAAAATACTTGGTGTATTCTTTGATAGAAAACACACTTTTAAAGTGCACTGTAACTATATTAGAAACTGTGTAATTTCTCGTTTGAATATTGTAAAGTATCTATCATCCAAACATAGTTTAATTCATAGTACCACACTCGTAAACATCACTAAATCTATTATATTATAAAAAATTGACTACGGTCTTCCAGTTTACGGTAATTGTGCCATAAGTAACATCAAGCTTATATCCGGTCCCTATCATATGGCCATTCGCAGAAGTCTTCGTGCATTTCCGACGTCACCTACAAGTTCTTTGCTTACGGAAGCCGGTGTTAAACCAACCTTTCCTATTACATGCTCAGTTTTGACACACGAACACCTCCTCAAGGGTACGAATCCACCACCATGCCTCCTATGCAATGCAAACGCTACATCAGTGGATCAAGCTGCCCTGCACTTGCTGCACACAGACTCACCACTTTTGGCACAATAGATCCAAAACAATTACTAAAAAAAACCAACGCTGCTAACATAAGACTTATAAATAAATTTTTTATTAAAATGTAAAATTAAACATCTTATATAATTTAAATAGCAACATGTACGAGTATACTTCACCCTAATTCAATTATCACTATTAGGTATAAATAATTTTAAAATAACTATATTGTAAAGAATTAGGTAAGCCGAAAGCCTCAGTAGCTAGTGCTTCTGTCCAATCTAAATGTAAAATAATACATCTAATAATAAATATATATTGTGCGTAATCTCCGACGATGAAGATTTTAGCCCTTCTGAAAGTGGTTATAAGCTGAAGAAAATATTACTGAAGCAGGCGAAGTTGGCGGCGATGATTCCTATTCTGAATCGGACGACGAAGAACAGCATGAAGACGGCTTAGGTGCAATTTCCGAAGAGGGAGAAGAACTATCTGAAAATGCCGCAAATGAACCAGTTTCCGATGCTACCCCGCAAGTTCTGATAATTTTCCTCGAGGAGCTACGGAGTTCAATGCATTCAGAAAGATTTTTCCAAAAAGTCTGTCCATTTTAATCGCACAGTGTACAAATCAGCGAATAATAAAACTGAATAGAGAGAAAAACGCTAATACTGCCCTAGCGGATGATCATTAAATATTGCGTGCACGAAAAACCGCTTCAGCTTTTAATCCATCGACGAATGCATGGCAAAGGCGGTCTAGCCAAAAACAATACATGCCTATGAAGCCAATTAAACGCGGTGTTAAAATTTGTTTGCGATGCGACGCAAAGACCGGATATACGTACGATCGATTTGTATATCTATACTGGTAAAGTTATCAAAGTTTGCTAGTACTATCCGTGATAAGGAAGTGGCTATTGCATTCGAACGATTTTTCAAATGAATTACATTGGAGTTGGAACATACAAGTATATACGAAATCAATAGGAAACTCTGGAGTTCGAGTCGCGACTAGTAGTGGGTAAAGTCAGTTCCAAATAAGCTGTGATGGTATAATGGCTACGCGTTGGATGGATTCTAAAGAAGTACTAGTTGCTTTTAACTGCCATACACCAATAATTTCCAACGTAAACAGAAAAAAAAGATGGTAAAAAGAAAGAAGTTGATTGTCCCTTAGCTATTGTGGACTACAAGCGTTAATAGGCGGGGCAGACCTAGCCGATCAAAAATCAGTGTATACGATCTACATCAAAAATCTCAAAGGTGGTGGAAGAAAGTATGTTTCAAAGTTCTGATGCTTTGCAAGGACCTCAATCGCAAAAAACATAGTGGATACAGTTCCTGGTACCGTTAGCAGAGTCATTGATTTCGGAAGGAACAAAACACAAAAAAATATATACTTGGACTGGCGGAAGTCCAGGTAAACGTACACGCACTGAATTATTGAATATATGCGATTATTCACCAATAAAAGGGCCTTCTCGACGTCATTGCGTACGGTGCACTTCATTATGAAAGGAAACAAGAACAAATTTCATTCCGGATTGCTGAGATGTTAATCCCTATCATAAATAAATGTTTTCCTAGCAGAAAAGCTATAACATTCTCTAAATAAATATATAATATTTCAAAACTAGTGGTTTTTCAACATCAGATATTTTTATAGGGACATAAAACCTTATTGGGATAATATGTCCCAGGATAACGAAAAGACAAAGCGATTTTTAAAGTATCCAGAAATTAGAAAATGGAATACCAAACAATGCTACCACATGAAAACTCCCTACTATTGAAGAATACATTTTTAAATTAACTGGAAATAAAATTTATACCTGCATACGAAACACCGATAACGTCCTGCACATAGACTTCAAGGCTCAAGCTCACTCAAAAATAAACCCTAAAATTAATTTAACAATCACATCTTCAAAATGGCTAAGAATATATGTAGACATAGATTTATCGAACTAAAAACTTACAAAGCCGCCGCAAAATTAATTAACCTCGTAAATGATATTTCAAAAAAATGTATTTTGCTAAGTTGATAGGACTGCCCTTAATTACTACGCTAAATTCCTCAAACGATTTGTTTATAGCAGTTGCTGAAACTCATATAAAACTAACTCACGGACACCTACTTTTAAAGGAATCACCACCACCTTGCACGAACTGTAATAATACCCTAACCATGCTACAACGACACATCGCAAAATGTTAATTTTCACACCTCCAATACTATTAAAAATAACTTAGAATTGAAAGGTACACATGGCTAAAACAATATATATCTATACAAAATGGGACGAAGGCTTCATACGTTTTTTTTCAGGGTATGTATAATAGTATGTATGTCTATGTGTCGAAAATGGGTAGAATCGGGTCAATACTTCCCTTAGCTCCCATTTATATAATAAACAGATTTTCGAACCCTCCTGGTGAGTTTATAGTGCATACTGCATGCAATATTTGAGGTATATACATGCAAAATAAACCAATGCTTACCCAGGACAAAGATACATACAAGTATGTATGTACATATTCTTTCTTTGGCACATTTGTCTTTATGTTTACGAAAGCAAATACGAGCCACATATGTACAAACATTTATAAAGAAATACTACCGTGATCAAATTTAAAGGTGAATTTTGTCCATTTCATCTCCTTCAAAGTGTTCTCGGAGTGGTCACGTGAATTTGCTGAATAGCCAGGAGTTACACGAAGGTAAATCAGGCGAATGCGGTGATTGCGGCACGATATTAGTTGAAAATGTACCGAAATGATCACAAATAACCAATGCAGTATGAGATGGTGCAAATTCAGACATAGTAGATTCGAAGAATTCCCTTTTAGAACCTCCCAAAACGACGCGTATCTCAAATACTAATGAATATGTTGACGTGAAATTTAGCATAGATGTCATTAACAGTACTACGAACTCACAGAAAAAAAATTACCGATTCGAAAAACACTCAAAGTATAAATTAAAAATTCACCTTTCAATTTGATCACAGTGGTAAAAGTGTTGAAATATATAAGTGTTGAAGTATTGAAGAAAACAACCACGAGGAGATTTCACTTTCGGGAGCTGCATTAGGACAGTAGGTTTTGAAAGACAAGAAAGATATAGGGCTGGATGTTCATAAATGCGTTGCAATAGGCACTGATGGTTGTATTGTTATGTTGGGAGATCGTGCAAACGAAATACAAAAACACAAAAGCAAACGCAGATATGATACCATGTTTTTCCCATAATCTAAACAAATTGCTTTGATTGGAAGGATATTGGAAATATTCAGAGAATTTGCAACATTTTTCCAAGTAACACTGTTTTAACTCAGTTCTTTGGCAGAAAAATTGTGCAGCTTTGTGAGACAAGATAGGTACAAAGACATTCACTCTTCCAGAAATCGTTCAGGTACTGACAAAAATAACCGAATGGAAGAATACATAGAACGACTGCAGTTAAATGATTTTTTGACATTTTCCATAAATTATATTTTTAATATAATTTTAGTTGAAGCGAACTATTTTGCTTGATGCAATCAGTCCAGAGGAAGTTTTATAATTTCCAGCTGACTCTAACCCGTAATTAAGTAGACAGTGTTTTTTAACATAACCTGATAGCAAAAATATAATGATTTCTGAGCCTCTGTTTTGCTGTTCTATCCATATACAATATTATGTTTAGCCTTTCTGGGTTCAGTTTACATCTCATATATCTTGCCTTAATCAGTTAGTTTTTAATATAAATATCTCGGACATAAAGAAAAATATAAACTAATTGAGTCTACGATCTATATAATACTTTCCTACGAAGCGTTTTTAAATATAAAGTTTTGCCAACAACAGAAAGTATTTGGGCTTTGATCCTTGCAATTGGCAAGAGTATAAAAAGTTCGGGTATACCCGAAATTAGCCATTACTTTCTTATTTAATATCAAGTTTTGTCAACACCTGAAAGTCAATCGGATTTCAACTTTTCTCGTCAGCCTGATCATTTATATGTATGTATATAACCCTATATCTATTTCGATTAGTTTCAGGGGATACATACTACCGTTAGGTAAACAAAACTATGATATTCTGTAGCAACTGGTTTCAAGAGTATAAAAAACGATGGTTATAATGAATTAGATTCTCTTAAAAAGTGTGAAATGAAGAGTCAAAAAGAAGAGAACATGACATAAGTACTATTAAATATATTTGAAGCAAAACTAATTAAAACTTCATCGTACAAACTAAAAGAATGAATCAGATTTGACTAGGTTTGGCAATACAAAACTGACACTTGTTAATCTCGTCGCAATGTCCCTTGGCGACTCCGAACTAGCGCCATCTATTTGTAAGTAGGGAAATTTATCACATTCTCGCAGCTAGTTTAGACACTACAAAGAGGAAAAAAATTTAAAACAACAAATTAATTAAAAACAAAGCCTCTAATTCACCTGTAATTCGGCTTTTCAAATAAAAAATGCGTCCCATTATTTCTATTAAATTTAAAGCATTGAAAACAAAACGGTTTTTATAACAAAATACGACGGTAAATTTATTAATTTTAACAAATATTAGATGGCTAAAAACGGCAAACACAGTTTGGCGAACAAGAAAAAATAACACGAAGCCAAATATCAATACGGTGGTAGATCGATGGCATTCATTGCATTTTTGACTTAAAATTCGGTCACAGTTGTGGCTCGATGCGATGGTGCATTATCATCGTGTAAAATCCATGAATTGTTTTTCCACATTTCCGGCCGTTTTCACGCAAGCGAATCAATGCGGGCAAATAGAACTCCTTATTGGTCATCTGCCCTTCCCGAACAATTTCATGATGCACTAAACCACGAATATCGAAAAACAATGTTCGTTTTTTCCCTCCGTTTCCATAATCGTTTACTTGTTTGCATGTCAAACGCTTAACACATGTCTCATCGTCAGTTTTAATGCTTTCCATGAATGTGGGTTCGGAATTCGCCATATCAAGCATGTCTAGTGACACATGTTAAAGGTACTCTTTTTGGAAAAAAATCAGCTTGATCGGGACGAGTGGAGCAGGAATGCGTAACCAAAAATCCACCAATATCATTTAAATGGAAAAAAATTATTCAAACAATAATAATATTGAAATTCGTTCCCATATGTACTCTAAATAATTAACTTATACAGGATTCGAACTGAGTTGATTAAAAAAAAAAATCGAACCAATCGTTATAATTCTTTAAAAACATTCAAAATAGGCTCCATCTGTGTCGGGGCAGCGCGATTTTCAAGCATTGAAGGCGTCACAGAAGACATTTTCCGGAATAGCATTAAGAGCCGGTAGGCCGCTGCGGAAGCGTTGGAATGTCGGACTTTGTTAGGTAGTTGTTCACAAGAAAGGCGGTGTGAGCCGGGGTGTTGTCGCGGTGCAACTTCCAATCGACTGCGATGTCTTGTCGGATCAGATTGATCCTTCGTTTGAGTCTCTTGAGAGCTTCCACGTAAAACTTGACGTTGACGGTTTGTCCAGGAGGAACAAATTCGTCTGGACGATGCCTTTGATGTCAATAAAAAACAATGATCATCGTTTTCACTTTAGATTTGCTTATTCATCAGCGACCTCTTCCCGAACCTCCATAAAGGCCTGGTGCCCCCGAGTTCCATAAAGAATTTAATCGCGTACCTCTGTTCTAACGTACGCTGTACTTTCGGGTTGCAATACTCACAGAAACACGAGGCGCGAAAATATTTGTTCTGACTCTCTGGGTTCTCGGAGAGAACTGACCAGCCGCTCATCCGTTAGCTGGGAACGCCCTCTACCGAATCCAGTCGGTACGCGCACGCTTCATAGTACAGTTGCGCGGAACAAAATCAGTCCTATTTCTTTCCGGACAAACCCTATAATTTCCTTAATATCAATATGTGCGAATATTTCGTCTTATTTCAATCCAGTTTTAAAAATGATTAATGGAATTGCAAGTACACAAAATTTTATTAATAAAAAATGCATAACATGTTCTAAGTTGCACCCAATTGAGGTTTTAAGTTTTTCTTAAATTACATCATCTATATACATATGTATATATACTATATTAATACTTATGCATCTTATTCGAACAGAGTATTATAGCTTCGTTAACCTAACGGATTGGTAACACCTTAAAACTAATCAAGACAGAAATAACCTTTCGTTATTCTTTCCGAGGAGCGGGAAACTTAATTCATATATTCTTTGGCACCCTAAAGGAGTTGGTATTACATATTGGAGGAGTTGGACCATTGTCACGCCCACAAAATGCCGGTAACTTAGATACCAAACTGTAATTTTGTACACCTCTTCGAAATATGTATGGACATGGTGGGTATGGTCCCGCTTCTTGATGAAATTCCTCCCATTCATCACTTAACGGTAATGCTAAAAACTACCGAAAACTCATTCAAGAAAGTTGTAATAGCCAAATACCCAAATCTCAATATAATGAATTTCTGTCCCGTTTTTCATCTCAATCCAAATTTTTATAGTTAGCCTATTCCATTCAGTGTAATTTGATATAATATAATTATTGCTGACAGGAAGTTAAAAATAGTAATAAAATTACGTGAGTCTATAACTTATATTAAAACCTCAATTTGTGACTAGTTACTATTCACTAAACAGTCTTTAGCGTTAGTTTCAAAATATTGCCTCAAATTTGAGACCTGGTAGTTAGCAGGTCACAAAACTAAAAAGAACTCTTGTCTGCCATTTTGAATATACTGAATAGAGATCATCATAGATATTATATTAATGGATTGTCGTTTCTTTACAAGTATATTGTGTAAGCAACTCAAACACGAAAAGGTTAAAAATCAATTTTACATAAATTTCGCAAATATTATGAAACAAAGCCAACATATATTTTTATTTTTAGTGATAATTATGTTTTTGACTATGTTATAAAAAATGTAATATTTGTTATCGACATATGTATTATCATTCAAGTGTAAAAACACCTCTGAATAATGAAATGTAATAGATGTTGTGACTGTTACTTAATGAATAGCAAAATCGTCTCAAGTCTCAAAAATTGTCTCTAACTTAAAATCTCAAATTTAGAGACTTGAGACTGTATCACAGTACAGAATCGCACGGTAAATATGATTATAATCCATTCTTGATTAATGTTAAATTCGCAGTAATTTTATACTCTCGCAGGTCTCCAATTCTTCAATTCTTTGCTCTCTGTAAAGGACTATTATTTGTTTAGTGAGACAGTCAATTTCATATCCACGCAAGGAAAGTTAAAAAAAAAATTATTTGAAGTGTCTGGTGCCAAATCATTAGCATCCAGGTCGAGTCTAAACTTTTCAAGCTATCGATACCAAATATAAGTACATCAGTTTCTTTTTCTGTGCTTTTACCAAAATATTCATATATATTGGAATATTCATATTCCATTTATGTTAAACTGGGATAAAATTCGGGCTAATACTTTCAGGTAATGGAGAACTTTATATTACTTTTTATTATCAACCGGGTGTTTGAATACCCTTATATTAGTTACATTGGGCTATGGCAAATTTTTCAGCCAATTTTTTTAGAAAAACACGATCACTAAATTTTATTAAGACAACTCATAACATATAATGGCCGATATATGCGGTATAAATTCAGCCAGAAGTTCGAAAATCTTTCAGTTAATAGGTATTTGCGGACTAATGAAAGTATTGTACCGATTCAGTTTATTTTGGTTATACAGACGTGTTATTTTCAGAAGGATTCTCTACAAATTTCAATTATTTATCGTTCCCATTGAACGATATTTTCGGCAAAAGATTAGCCATAGGCGCTGGATTCCTTATCTTCGGTATCTGGGGGGCTGGGGGAGATGGCATACTTTAAAGGCACTTTTCTCTCAAATTTTTTTCGATATATTTATTAGTGCATGATTTGTATCCTGGAAAGCGATAGAATCATATAGAATTTAAAATTTAAAAAGGAAGTAGGAGTGGTTCTTGTTCAATTTCACACTAAAATATTTATTATAATGTCAGAATCAGCATTATCGTGAACTTCGCGTGGATAAATCATTGCCATGTAATTTGTATCACGAATTTTACGTGAGTGAAGACTTGTGTTCGAATTTTTATTAAACTATTGTGAGCTTCGGCAATCTGTCACACATGTTTTTGTTTTTATTTTGCGGCATCTAAAACCTAAAAATCTAAAGTGTTAACTTTAAACTTTTTTAATAAAAATTAATAGTTTATTTAAAAATTAATAGTGAACTCTTCAGTATGAATGTTTTGCTGGTAACTCAAACAAATTTTCTGGTGTGTATATGTTTGTTAATAAAATGTATTTGAAGGTATGTGATGATAATAGGAAAATAAGGTATGTTGTTGATACACACTCTAGAGACTGTAATGATTCATTAATTTGGAATACGAGTCAATTAAGAACTCTAATGGAGTAGGGGTATATGCGGGGCACAAGAAACGTTTGGTTGCTAGGTGCATTTTTAATAAACTATTTTAATCATTAAATATATACATGAGGTGTTTTTTTTTCAAACTCTTAATTTTTTTAATCCCGTCATGAAATTTCCTTGGAAATACCCTAAAAAAAATTACCTGAAAATTTAAGTCCTTAATTTTAACATTAAGAACTGGACCAAGGCATATAAAATTTTCCATAAAAAATTCACTACAATTGTAATTTTTTATCTTTAAATTCCTACAGCTCAGAGCTATTTTATGGCATCGCTTTGACTTTAAACGCATATTTCTCAGAATTGGTCACTCTACAAAAGTGCCCAGCGCAACAAAGTCGTAACACACACCTGAGAAGTAGTACGAGGCTCTAAACCTGATTTTTCCACGAAATTCGAATTGTTTTTATATATCTCGTAAATTTTCTTTGCTTCAAAAAAGGTCCGAGGTCAAAATCGCTATCATTTATACTTTTCAAGATTCAAGATGGTATGTAATAAAAAATTAAGGGCTAATTAAGGACGGGATTGAAAAAAATTAATAGTTAAAAAAAAAAAAACACTCTAATATACATATAATTTTTTTCATATACAATGCTGGCTATCAACTAGAGCAGGGCTTCCCAAAGTGGGCGATAACGCCCCCTTGTAGGCGCTGCAGGTGTCAAGGGGGGCGGTAAGAGACCCAGAAAGAAAATGGGGCCGTTGTGTAGAGGCCTTGGGGGTAATTTGTAATTTTATTTAGCTAGGAGGCCTCTTAGACAACGACTACATGAGCTCTCGACTCTCATCAACAACTTGTGAAAATCAACTAATATGAATTAAAAGATTGCTCAAACTCGGTTCTATATTTCTCTCCGCGTAGTTCATATAACTGTCCTATTTTATTGAATATAGAAAAAATGAAAATCATGTCAATCGGTCGCTCCATTTCATAACGGGGCATCTCGACAGGATAGAATTTATAGAATACTAACTGTCAAACGTATTGCTATTGCCATTTCCAAATCTGTATGTGGGCATCTTCTATCATAATATAATCATTTGCGCAAAGGTGTGGGGTAGGTAGGTTCGAGCTGATGTAGCGCATGCTTTGAGCTCTTGAAAAATTCATTTTATCACTTGCGAAACGACGTCGGGTAGGTAGCTGATGCAGCGCACGTTTTGAGCTTTTGAACTCCTTAAATCTTTTATGTGGAAACTTACGCCTCCTTTACACTACTCGCGAAGTTAAACGTATTTCTCAAAGCAAAACAATGTCGGAAGTAAAAAAGAAGAGACGGCAATACTGTGCGGAATACATTAAATTCGGATTCATTGAAAATCCCACAAACCCATCCTCGCCTTTGTGTCTTCTATGTCTAAAAACGTTTTCGAATGAAGCAAGATCATTTGAATAAAATGCATCCAGATAAGAGAGACAAGAATGTAGCATATTTTCAAGACCTAGAGAAGAAGCATAATACTCAGCCAAGTGTAGCAAAACTATTTTCGGCGGCTGCTAAGCAAGATGACGACGGACTTCGAGCTTCGTACAATATCTCTTTGTTAATTGCTCAAAAAGGCAAACCACATAACATCGGAGAAGAGTTAATATTGCCAGCAATAAATGAAGTAATAACTACTGTGCTTCATAAATCGGCCGCAAATATTATCCGAAAAATTCCTTTGAGTAATAATTCTGTGCAAAAGTGGCTGAAAACATTGAAGAATCATTGTGCGATCACCTGAGGACAAGCCAATTCTCAATTCAGCTCGATGAGTCCCCTTTACCAACTAATGAAGTATTGTTGTTGTCTTACGTGATGTTTATTAAAGATGAGAAAATATGTGAAGAACTATTATTTCCTAGAAATATATTTTAAAAGTTTTGCGATGAGAAAGAGATTCCTTTGAAAAATATTATTTCAGTTGCTACGGATGGCGCTCCGGCTATGACAGGGTGCTATAAGGGCTTCATATCGTACTTAAAAAATATAATTCCAGATGTCCTTGGTGTACATTGCGTTATTCATAGACAACATTTAGTTGCTAGAAACTTAAGTGAAAAACTATTTCAATCACTGCAATATGTCATCAAAGCAGTCAATAAAATCCGCAACAGCTCTTTGAATGATAGATTATTTTATCAGCTTTGTGTTACGAGGATTTCAATCGTTTGTTGTTTCATACTGAAGTTCGTTGGCTATCAAGAGGCAATTGTCTGACTCGATTCTACAACCAACAGGGTCATGTTATAGAGTTCTTGGAAACTAAAGATACAGGGTTCCAAGACAAGCTCAAAGAATGATATAGCTTACATGACAGACCTGTATAAATTGTTCAACGACATGAATCTCCAACTGCAAGGCGATAAACTAAATTTAATTAAAACAAAAAACGTCGTTGCTGCTTTCGCAGCCAAACTGCTTCTACACAAAAAGAATCTGGGCAGACGTGAGTTTTACAATTTTCCGAATTTATCAGTATCATGCAGTAACGACGAATCGTTTGCCTACTGCCAACATTTGGAAAACCTCCACATTGACTTCACCGAACGATACCAGGACATTTTGAGCTTGGAAATACCAGACTGGGTGTTGGATCCGTTTTCAAATGTCAACACAGCAATATCACCTCAGCTGGAAGAAGAACTTATAGAATTGACAACAAACGAGGAAATAAAAATCAAGTTCAAAAATGGTTACCAAGAATTTTGGCTACAAAAACCGATCTCGCAATTGTACCCTGGATTGTAGTCAATCGTTCAACGATTTTTGAGAGCATTCCCATCGTCATATTTATGTGAACGTGGATTTAGTGCTGTGACTTGCGACTGTTCTTGAGTAAATTGGAACCTGATATTAAC
The DNA here is from genome assembly GCF_023373825.1 of Bactrocera dorsalis. Lineage (NCBI taxonomy): Eukaryota > Metazoa > Arthropoda > Insecta > Diptera > Tephritidae > Bactrocera > Bactrocera dorsalis. Next base: position 68,394,064 of record NC_064303.1, on the reverse strand, counting down.
AAACTTATTAAACAGCATCAGATTCATCCTTCACATTAGTTTTTATATATGGATCGATTATTTTACTTTTAGTTTTATTTTTAATAAAAGATTCTCTGTTTTATTACTATAAAGTTGTGTTTCAATAATCATTTTTATTGGCAGGTGGAGTCCGTAAGAGTTATCTTGAGACCTAAGCGCCGTTGTATATTACCTACTGCGCTCAGGTTTCAAGTTGCTGGTTATAGTAAAAGTTTCGTTTAGAATTCTCCGTGAATATACATATATAAGTCACAATAATTAATTTGAAGTTATAGTGGTTTTTAAATAGGTGAAATAATGGGGGGGCGCTGAAAAAATATTTATTCTCAAAGTGGGCGGTAGACAAAATAAGTTTGGGAACCACTGAACTAGAGCCTTGGCTGCTAATACCCCAAAGATCCACGGCAGAAGGATCTTCAGAATGCAAATTTAACGAAGTACATGCACGCGCGATTTAATACTTTAACCATAACCTTATTTTTCAGTAAACATTAAAGAAAAATCATCAAAACGACTTTATCTTACAACAATAAAAGCGCACTATCAGTGCAACAAATAATAACAACCCAAATAGTAAACAACCAGCATCTCAATAGTATGACCAGCGATAAGCATAGCCTATATAAGCAACTGAAACAATAGCCTCGAAGTCACTTTATCATTATCGACTGCCGAGTAACAAGTTACCACTTGCAACACTTGTAATATATTCAATATTGAAGTACATGTGCATACGGTGAAATATTATACAAATAAAGGATAAGTCAGAACCAATCTCATTGGCTGACTCAAAATTATATATTTACAAGCTTTTACCCGCGACTTCGTCCGCATAAGTGTTTTTGTTTTCTCCCGGCTGTAAGACTCCCTGCAACAATGTCCCCCTATCGTGTTCCGGTCCTCAACTTCACATCAAAATTTCTTCAAAAGCAACCTAAGCACATAATGGATGGCTCCGAATGTTACCTTAGTAAATATAAAAAGTAAATAATGTAAATCGGTTTAAAATACTACTAACTACCTACCTGCCAACCTCCGATGTTAGACAGTGTGACATCCGCAACATCGTCTACGTAGGAAGTACTAACTTAATGTAAGTAGTATAATAATGTAGGAAGCTAAAAATAAGAGGCCTTATTACTGTAGTACATTTTTGTAAACTATATTCTTTGTTTTTCCCTCTCTGGCCAACACATGGAGATTCTGTGAAGTTGAAACACGTGAGCAAGCCACGTATAATTGTCCGTGAGAAAAACAACTCTTTTCTAAATTAATGCCGGCTACTTTTAATGTTTTCCCCTGAGCTTTATTTATCGTCATAGCGATGGCGATTTTCAGCGGAAACTGTAATCTCTTGAACTGGAATGGCAAATCTGTCGGAATTATGGGTATACGGGGGATTAAAACATTCTCTCCTTTTGCCATTCCAGTCATAATGATTGCTTTTACAATATTGCGACCGAGATCTGTTACTTGCAACCGTGTGCCATTACACAGTCTTGGTGCATCTAAATTCCACATCAAAAGGACAGCAACGCCTACTTTCAGCCTCAGTTTGTTTGAAGGTACTCCCGACAGTTCTAAAGAATTAAGAAATTCTACTGGGTATGATGTTACTTGTTCAGTATTCAATACAGTGTCTACAGAGAAAAACTCAACAATATCACCCCCCACGCGTGACATAATTTGCTAGTTTATCTGTCACACCATTTAATTCGTCGGCGTTGCTCTTTCACATAACCATTCTCCATTCCTCATATTAGTTAGCAGTTCGCGATAGACGAAGTTATTTAGATCATCTGGATTATGCACAACATTGCAGAATTCACGATCCAATATAATCATGCCATTACCATCCTTTGCCATACGATCTTCTCCAATTTTAAGAAGATCAGCAGCATATTGTCCAGATTTTACATCATTGTGTAGTTGCACTCTTTATTTGTAGACAGACTAAACGTTTTTACGTGCACCCATAACGTTGACGCTTTTAAACACGCATTTATTTAATCTGCAGGGGTGCCTTTAGTGATAACCGGCAAAGTTTGGGCTAAAAGCAAGTTTAAAAGAAAGGTTTTTCCCGTGCCTCCAGGAGCATCCAAAAATAACAAACCACCTTCCCCATCTTCAATTTTTTTGACAACATTGTCAAATACTAACCTTTGTTCTGGGTTCAAACGTGGAACAGACTCTGTTAATTGTTGTAGTAAGGAAGCAGTATCGTAATCTAGTTCCCGTATTAAATTGCTACTGATTTCCTCGGTTCTCTGTCGTCTGTTCATTCCATAATCTGATAAATCCTTTCCAGAAATTGTTTTAATCTGGTCTTCAATTTTTGTCAGACCCTCATTGTAAATTAAATCACTGTACGTGACGTTGGGATTTTGCTCTCGTAATCTGTGAAATATATCGTCCGTCACATCATTTTTGTATTTATCCCACAATTATTGAGGATTTCAAAGACCACATGTCGCTACTAATACAGCAAATAGCTCTCTCATCTTGCCTGCTGATCTACATTGAGCAGCTTCTTTCAGTGTCACATCCCAATGGTTATCATTCTCCAGTAATCCTCTTGCCTCACATGCCTCTCGAAATGTAGAATAATCTTGTCCGCGCACATGATGTAAAAGCATGCGTAGACAAAAACATTCCATGTTACTAACATGAACTGTATAAACTCGTCCTAAAACATTTCCAGTTATCCAGTAGTTATTCGTTCGTAGAAATTGTGTTCATTAAAAGAAACGCGTTCACCATTTTCTAAATGCACGCTGAGATGTGTCACGGTGGGATGCCTTTCGTGCGACGGAAATCCTAACAGACACCACACGGCTTCGTTGCTGCTGACTTACCGACCTGACTGATAAGTTTACACCTCATCTACGGGATTCGCAAGATCAGTATTTCTAAAATTGAAAATAGCTTCATCACTACCTTTGTTTATATAAAGGGTGATTTTTTAAGAGCTTGATAACTTTAAAAAAAAAAAAAAACGCACAAAATTTGCAAAATCTCATCGGTTCTTTATTTGAAACGTTAGATTGGTTCATGACATTTACTTTTTGAAGATAATTTCATTTAAATGTTGACCGCGGCTGCGTCTTAGGTGGTCCATTCGGAAAGTCCAATTTTGGGCAACTTTTTCGAGCATTTCGGCCGGAATAGCCCGAATTTCTTCGGAAATGTTGTCTTCCAAAGCTGGAATAGTTGCTGGCTTATTTCTGTAGACTTTAGACTTGACGTAGCCCCACAAAAAATAGTCTAAAGGCGTTAAATCGCATGATCTTGGTGGCCAACTTACGGGTCCATTTCTTGAGATGAATTGTTGTCCGAAGTTTTCCCTCAAAATGGCCATAGAATCGCGAGCTGTGTGGCATGTAGCGCCATCTTGTTGAAACCACGTGTCAACCAAGTTCAGTTCTTCCATTTTTGGCAACAAAAAGTTTTTTAGCATCGAACGATAGCGATCGCCATTCACCGTAACGTTGCGTCCAACAGCATCTTTGAAAAAATACGGTCCAATGATTCCACCAGCGTACAAACCACACCAAACAGTGCATTTTTCGGGATGCATGGGCAGTTCTTGAACGGCTTCTGGTTGCTCTTCACCCCAAATGCGGCAATTTTGCTTATTTACGTAGCCATTCAACCAGAAATGAGCCTCATCGCTGAACAAAATTTGTCGATAAAAAAAAAAATTGTCGAACACTGATTTTGGTAATAAAATTCAATGATTTGCAAGCGTTGCTCGTTAGTAAGTCTATTCATGATGAAATGTCAAAGCATACTGAGCATCTTTCTCTTTGACACCATGTCTGAAATCCCACGTGATCTGTCAAATACTAATGCATGAAAATCCTAACCTCAAAAAAATCACCCGTTATTTGTAGATATATTTGATGGCGCGTACTGAACTGCATGCCTCAACATTTATGTGGGCGTTAAACATTTTTGATAAAATTGGTGAATAGGGGACTACCCAACTATTACACTGTGATAGTAGAAAAAAAGACAAGACCAAATTCGACGGTTTCCCCCTATTTCGGGTCCTACGAATCGAACTGCATCATTACTTTTTTGAGTTACAATCATGGTTTCATACAAAAATTTTTGTTGAAGTTTTTCTTCAAAGTGGCCCATTGTAAGAGAAAGGCACATTTTTCTTCGGTCTCTAACTTTTTTAATGTTGACTTTTTTGGTAAACTTTCTTCGGCAAAGCTTCTCAGAATAAGTCCGTCTTTAAGTTCTTAGATGACTGTAAACCCCAAAATCAATGTTTTTTGTGTCCTTTTAGCCAATATGTCGAAAAAACTGAAATTTAATCAATTTTTTTTAATGTTTTTCCCTCACGTTTCGTCAATATTTTAATTTACCCTTTGATACTTATACATTAATTGACATCTTGTAATAGTAAGAAACTTAAGCAAAGACAACGTTCTGAGCAAACTAACCATTAGAAAAAAAAACTTAACAAAATTTGTATTTTTTAAAAAAGGTACACTAACTATGTTTGTGTGCTGTTTTATTTTTTTTGTATCTTATAAGTGTTATCAATAAGTATCATAAATTTGTACCCAATATTTAAATTAATTTTAATAAGACTCATCTATCAATGTCCAGCACAAATCAGCAAGCAACTTTTAACCACTGCACTGATATAACAACAAGTATCGTTTGAAAGAAACGTTAAATGCTTGCCTAAGAGTCAAAATTTAAGCATAGATTGCAGTAGTTAATTTGACTTTGACTTCGCGGAAAGAACATTGTTTTAGTGCCTTGTATATTAAGAAAATAAATTAAAATGAATATGTGTCCAATTGGCCTATCGTAGTTCTGCTACGTATGTGGAAAATTTACAAGCCCTCGGAGTAGACGCAAAATATCTTCGGGAACTGCCGGCATCTACGAGGAATAGTTCGATTTGCCCGTTATAAGAGACGTAGATTGGGTGCCAAATACCACTTGCACGCAATGCAACAACAACCTGCATAACTGGTCAAAAAGACTGTGCCTAAAAATGGGGTTCGGCATCCCAATGATTTGGATAGATCCACAAGGGCATCATACTGGTAACTGCTACGCGTGCAAGAACAAATTTGCAAGACTCAAAAAAAAAACACAGTTTACAAAATTGTTCAATCTGCACAGCTACCAGTATCTCACTCAGAAAATATTCCAATACCAAGACGTCCAAGTCCAACTGACAGATATATTTCGCCATCATTTTCCACCGAGCCTACAGATCTACTCTCAATGTATAACCCAACCGAAGTTGAAAGCCCATGTCGTCACTTGGAGATTTCCCAAGCCCATTTGAATACGATGGTACGACAGCTGAAATTATCACAAAGACCAGCGATTTGCCTAGCACATCATCTTCGATCGGTAAATATATTATCTAATGATGTGAAGGTGTATGGATACCGCAAAAGACAGGAGGAGCTTTTAGATTTCTTTGAGGTTAATGGCGACAATACTTTTTCGTATTGTAAAAATATTCCTGGTCTTATGCAATACATGAACTGTGAATACAAACCAGAGCAATGGCGCTTGTTTATTGACTCGTCGAGAAATAGTTTAAAAGCAGGATTGCTGTATGTGGATAACACAAAAAATCCGGTTCCAATCGCCATAAGCTCCAACACAAAGGAAACATACGAAGCAATGAAATTAATTCTGGACAGAGTTCAGTATCAGCAGCATCATTGCTTACTGGTTTGCAGACAGGATACACAAAAAATATGTGCTTCATTTGTCATTGGGACACAAGGTACCGGGGAAACCAATATAGAATGCGTGATTGGAAGCTTCGCACAGAATTTCATTTAAATGTGGCAAATGTTATCCATATTCCGCTGATACCAGATAATAACATTTTGCTACCACCACTGCACATAAAATTGGGAATTGTCAAAAATTTCATAAAAGCAATAAATCGAGATGCCGAAGCTTTTAAATGTTTACAGAAATATTTCCAAGACTAAGTGTTGCGAAAATAAAAGAAGGTATTTTAAGTCTTTTAATAGAACGAATGTTATGTTGATACATTATTTTCAGGTGTTCTCAATGGCCCCGATATAGGAAAACTTACGAAGAACGCAAAATTCGGAGAACTTCTAAGGCCAAATGAAAATATTGCCTGGAACTCCATTATGACCGTTATAAACCATTGCTTAAGAGTGCACCGGTCTGAAGATTGGGAAAAATATGAGGATGACATGGTAGACGCTTTTGAAGAAATAGGTGTGAATATGTCCTTAAAAATTCATTTCCTTCACCATCACAAGGACCATTTTGAGCAGCAAGTTCCGACTGAATCCGATGAGCATGGAGAAAGATTTCACCAAGTCGCCGCCCCCCTTGAGCATTGGTACAGCGGCAAAAAGCTTGACTCGTTGCTTGCTGATTTGTACACAATATAAGTATCAAAGGGTAAATTAAAATATTGACGAAACGTGAGGGAAAAAACATTAAAGAAAATGGATTAAATTTCAGTTTTTTCGACATATTGGCTATAAGGACACAAAAACATTAATTTTGGGGTTTACAGTCATCTAAGAACTTAAAGACGGACTTATTCTGAGAAGCTTTGCCAAACAAAGTTTACCAAAAAAGTCAACATTAAAAAAGTTAGAGACCGAAGAAAATGTGCCTTTCTCTTACAATGGGCCACTTTGATGAAAAACTTCAACACAACTTTTTGTATGAAACCATGATTGTAACTCAAAAAAGTAATGATGCAGTTCGATTTGTAGGACCCGAAATAGGGGGAAACCGCCGAATTTGGTCTTGTCTTTTTTTTTTAAAAAAAAGCTATCACAGTGTTATCAGCCGTAACGTAGCTACCATTTTGGAGCTTCACGGTTGCTGTTCGACCTCAGTCTGCTGGCGCTCTTCTACGATACTGCGGGTATCCGTGGTCGTTGGGGACGGTCTCTTTCACTAACTTGCGAGGAAATTTTTTTGTGCATTTTCCGTCTTTCCTGCAGGGGCACTGTGAATTTTCGGGTCCGCATAGACCGTGAATCATATTGTTTACATATTTTATGACGAATAAGTCAGGGCGACCATGTGTACGCACATAAACAAATACGTCCTGAGTGTATTCGTGTAAGTACCGCGGGCTATTTACAAATGAAGACGGTAAAAGGACCATGCGAACTAAGTTATTTGTGTTTAAATTAGCGTCATTTGCCACAGCGTCTTGAAGATGGATGCAATTCTCTGCTCTTAGTTTAGTTTGATTTAATGATATGTACCGTAAGCTCTCGCTTTCAACTTTAACGTACATGTCAACGTAAAACTGATTGGCCAGTTGCTTGCATCTTTGTAAAATGTTAAAGTTGTTTTCTCGTATCATCATGTTGTAGACGTAAAAATCCATGAATGAAACCTTTTTATAATGCAAGGGAAGACCTGTTAGAGGATTAATTTGAGGAACTTGAAAGTGGTACCCCTCTTGTGCCTTACTAAATATGATCGGATATTGCAACGCATCATAAAATTTATGAGTAACAGGCACCCTGGTTAATGTGTCATCTCGTTCCTGTAAAACTATATCACGGGAAGCAAACTGTTCGCCTGTAACCATGGCTTCGACTTCATTTATTAACGGTGCATTATACCGCCTTTCATGTTCCCCACTTAGTGTGCCATCGGGGTGCATCACTAACCTATAATCCTCTCCCGGCATTCTTTCTAGTGCTGTTTTGAAAGTATTGATAAGGCGATTATGTTCATGCAACATTCTCTGGATTTTTAAAACTTCATCGCTCATGAAATAAAGTTGCAAAAACTTTGGTTATTCATTATTTGTGGGAAGTAAGGAACCAATACTGTGATACACCTGTCCTTGGACTGTAAAAGTAGGTGAAAATCCAGGCATTATGGCCTCCTTATCTACACCAAATGACGTCATCTGAAAGCAGGAATTATACTTTCTAATCTTGCTTAAAAACCGTCGCGATTCGTTACTGTCGTATAAAAGTACAGATTTAAGAGGTTCCTCTGGCTCGCCAAGTAATGGACTTTTAACCTTTCCACCAAAACAGCACATATCTGTAGTTTCTTCTTTCCATTTCAGTGCTTCACAATATCTGCATTTTTTATCCATTGTCTCAATGATAACCAATCGGTGATTAACGTAGTCGATCAAAGGGTCATACTCAAAAGCGGCACCATTAAATGCTTCCCACGTACTCATTGAAAACGTACGTCTTCTTTCTGCCTGCCGTTCAGCATTTAAAAGACGCCGTCTTTGTGAATCTTTGTCAGTCTCTGCCGAAATCAATTGCACGTGACGTTCGGCATCTAAACCTCGACGTGTCTGAGTCTGTTCCACCATCTCAGAAGCTCTTTGAGATGCGTGGCGTTCAGCATCCAGGGTCTGACGAGCCTGAGTCTGCGTAAACGTCTCAGAGGCCCTTTGAGATGCGTGGCGCTCAGCTTCTAAGGTCTACGGGCTTGAGTCTGTGTATAGGTCTTAGAGGCCCTTTGAGATGCGTGGCGTTCAGCAACCAGGGTCTGACGGGCCTGAGTCTGTGTAAAACTCTCGAAAGCCCTTTGAGAAGCGTGGCGTTCAGCATCCAAGGCCAGATGGACCTGACTCTGCTCTAAGGTCTCAGAAGCTCTTTGAGTCGCATGACGCTCAGAATCTAACATCTGACGCGTCTGAGCCTGCTCATCAGATTCTTGGCTTCTAGCAACTTTTGAAGTTCTTGCTCTGCTAGAACTGCGACTTAGATTGGATTTACGTTTGCGTGGCATATCGAAAACAAAAATTAAAGATTTTTTAAATCCGTAGTTTTAAAAGTGGAGGATGGAGTCACGGAAGTGAGGAAAGTTCTCTGATCGCCATTGACTTGGGAGTGACCAAAAACGATTCTTTTACATATGACTCAAGCAGCTCACGACTTCCGGTCTTTGACCAAGTATCCTCTGGGTAGCCTAAGAACATCCGTTCGAAGGCGAGCTAAAGTGAGAAGGCGAAACATCCCCTGCATAGGGTTCTGCGCTGGGTTTGGGACCCGCCACGTAAAAAACACCCCCAATGAAAAACTGACTCGGCTATAATCGCGTAAGCGGTGTCTACGCCAGTAAAGAAGAGGAAGAAGTTTTAAAAACTACAACGTAAGACAATTTTTTATAAAAACTTCGATAAAGCAAACCTTTTTACTTAAAACCTAAATATCTAAATCAATCAATAACGTATTGAACCTAAACAACTATGCACCTGTCAAACCTTTTATACCTAAAACCACATCCTGATGTGAGCTAAATAACACTTAACCTACACATTAATTGAAAATTAGCAAATGATAGCGACTGCAAAAATAAAGAATAATACGTATCTGAGTAGACCTAGAGATATGAATGATTGGTTAAGAAAATACCTACATCTAACAGCTACCTTAACTACCTAATAATAAAAATGTAACTAAGTATTATCTATCTCCAAACAAAATTTCATCAAAATCCGTTCAGCTCTTTAGGCATGACAGAGCAAAACTCCCAGCAAAAACCATAAAACAAATCACTAACTCAATTAAGTTTTCTGCCTATTTCCTACCCCATAAGTACGATGACGTGATCGTTTTGATCTTATATCCGTTTTTAGGTAACCACTTCTTACCTTACTTAATTTCATCAAAATCCGTTCAGTCGTTTAGACGTGAAAGAGCAAAAGTCCCAACAAAAACGACTAAAAATCACTAACTCAATTTAGTTATCTGCCTACTGCCTACCCCCTAAGAACGATGGCGTGATTATTTATACCCTATGGCTATTTCTAGGTTATCATCTATAACCATACTAAACTTCATCAAAATCCGTTCAGCCGTTTAGGCGTGAAAGAGTAACAGACAGACAGAGTTACTTTCGCATTTATAACACTGACCAACAAAATTTTGTAACAAAAAAAGTAAGCAGTACTTTCGAAACATCTACCTAACATCTCTACAAAATCATACGTATATTGATTTGATTAGTACTAATTTCCGTGTTCCGGTACTTATCAGTCAAGTTTAATATTAATCATCTTTTCCTTATTATTTTCTAATTCAGTGCTTTATTTTTCTGAAAAGTGGCTGTATTTTGTGTTTGCTAAGTGGAGTGATTTTTAAAGAATGTCAAGAAAATGTAAAAATGATCCTGACAAGTTCGGTTACATTCGTGGTGAAATATCTTTTGTATCTCAACGAAGAAGTTTAACACCTTTAATAAAAAAATTGTATGAAAGTTATTTTGGTTTTCCTGTTGGACAGCAAGATAAAGTGTGGGTTCCACACATCTGTTGTGTTACGTGTGTACGACTTCTTACGGGTTGGGAAAAAAGATCTGGGTTTATGCCTTTCGGAATTCCGATGATTTGGATGGAGCCGACAGACCATTCAACTAATTGTTATTTTTGTCTGACTAATACAAAAGGCATTACAATTAAAACTAAAAAACAAATTAAGTATCCTTATGTGTCTTCTGCTAAAAAACCAATTCCTCACAGTAAAGAACTACCTACACCAAAACCACCTCAGTGCTCATATCTTTCAACTGAATCAGAGGAAACAGATAATACGTATATAAGTACTGATCCTGATTTTCAAATTGCTTCTTCATCTATCTGTGTCCAGGAAGAAACGCCACACCTACAATCTCAAGGAGATCTTAATGATTTTGGTCGTGATTTACACTTGTCTAAATAACAAGGAGAACTTTTGGGATCTCGATTAAAAGGATGGAATTTATTGCAACCAAACACAAAAATAACTTTTTTTCGGCATCGAGATGAAGAGTTAAAAAGTTTTTTTTCACAAGATAATGATCAGATATTTTGTAACAGTGTCTGTGATGTTATGAATATTTTGGGAACACAACACAAAGTTGAAGAGTGGCGTTTATTTATTGATTTTTCAAAAACAAGCTTAAAGGCAGTTTTGTTACATAATGGAAATAATCTTCCCTCCGTACCGGTAGGTTATGGTGCCAACATGAAAGAATCCTATGAAACAATGAAATTTCTCTTAGAAAAGATTCAGTATGACGAACATAAATGGAAAATTTGCGGAGATTTAAAAGTTGTTGCGCATTTATTAGGATTGCAACTTGGGTATACAAAATTTTGTTGTTTTTTTTTGTGAATGGGACAGTAGGGATAGGAAGAACCATTACGTGAAGAAAAATTGGTGCAAAAGACGATCTCTTACTCCAGGAAAACAAATTTGAAACATTCTCCATTAGTACAACCTGAAGATATATTTTTACCACCTCTCCATATAAAACTTGGTCTGATGAAAAACTTTGTTAAAGCAATGGGTAAAAATGGCGCTGGATTTTAATATCTAAAAGAAAAATTACCTAAAATCAGTGACGCCAAGATTAAAGATGTCGTGTTTGTAGGTCCTCAAGTCAGGCAAGTGATAAAAGATGATATATTTAAAAACCAGCTCAATGATTTGGAAAAACCAGCTTGGGAACCATTTATAAAAATTACTCAAAATTTTCTTGGAAATTACCGATTAAATGATTATAAAACTATTGTTGAGGAACTTCTAGTGAATTATAAAGCATTAGGCTGCAATATGTCCTTAAAAATACATTTTTTACATTCCCATTTAGACTTTTTTCCTCCAAACTTTGGGGCCATTAGTGATGAACCCGGGGAACGATTCCACCAAGACATTTCTACCATAGAAAAACGATACCAGGGAAAATGGAGTCCAACTATACTGGCTGATTATTGCTGGGGATTACATAGCGACGTTCCTGACGCGAAATACAGGAGAAAATCGTAATAAAGTATTTATTTAAATATTATAACATTGAAAATAATTTAATTTTTGTTAAAATAATTTCTAATTTAATAAAAGTGAAAAAAATCATATTATAATAAAACTAGTCGTATCTAAAATTTTAGACTACTAATTCTACTCTACTTGACCTTATTCCTAACAGAATCAGCCAAAATCTTTCTTGTTACACAGAAAATTTTTTTTTGTTGATCAGTTTAATATTAATATGGGTATAAATTTTATTTCTAACGAGTAAATAAATTAACTCGCGCATAATGTTGTGCAGAGAACAAATGATGTTCCGAAAAATCGATGGAAATGTGTACTGGAAGCTAAACAAATGCATCTCGCTCTTAAAAAGTTTAAAAAATCATTTTCATTTGTATGCAGTACATAACATTTCTATTAATTATCGATGAGACGACACAACTTTTATTTCAAATGAACCTTCTCAGGCTGAAGTTTTTGAACATGTATAGTCTGATGAAATCGAACCCTACTCCTCCTATCTCAATGAGGCTAAGCGAATTAAAGCTTTTATTCGAAATTCATTTTAAATTTAAAAAGTTTAAAAGTGTGCTTTTACTAACATTTTAATTCCAATAAAATGTGTTAAAATAAAGTATATATATGTATATAGTTCGTTAATTATAGAAAAAGAGAAATTAAAAACAACGAAGAGCTGTACTACATAAAACAACATTCCTACATAGTTAATGGCTGGTTGGATGAGTTAGCGGTCCCTCCTCAACACAGGTCACGGGACGACAACACATCACACCAACGGGATCCACACATAAAGGCACCACACATGAAGACATCATACATTAATACACGCGAACATACACCATTCATGCAGTCATCTCACCCATACACACAGGATGCTACACACCACAACTCTGGGGTCGCAGATGACATCACTGTTGTGGTTATAGCGAAACACATTACACGATATAGTTAGGATAACTAACAGGACAATAGCGAATGGCTCGAAACTAACGCACTGAACCTAGCAGAGAGCAATACCGAAGCGGTTCAAGGCAAAGGGTGTAAGCATGACTACTACTACTAATTGCTGGTTTTAAATACTTCTGAATTATTCTTGATGCATGGATGTCCCTTAAAGAACACTCACCCTACATACACATACGAAAAAGCTACAAAAGTGTACAGAGCCTTGACCCGGTTAATGCTCAATACCCGTGGGCCAAAGCAAAATAGAAGACGGCTATTAACTGGTGTACTAAAATCATTCGGGCTGTTCGACGTCCAGATAAGGGGAAAAGCCCTCGAAATAAAATAATATCGCCAAGGCCTTTTTTCGATTCATGCCACTTGCGCGCTGAAAGTATGCTCTGCGTTTTGCACAGTATCGGAAGATGGTGCTCTAGTAATTACGGGCTTACACCGCTTAGACCTCTTGGCCAAGGAATTTCAACGCTTTACGAATGACAGGTTACTACACAAGACACTAAAAGGAATTACAAGGGCAGAGATGTTGAATTACTGGCAAAAACGGTGGGAAAGCGGATCCCCAACTTTAAATCATGGCTAAATAGATCGCACGGTGAGCTAGTTTTCGATGTAACTCAAATCCTCACAGGACAAAGCCGGTTCAAGGCATATTTGAAACGATTTGGACACGAAAATAACGATGCATGTGATTATTGCGGTTGCGAAAACGTCGAAAATGTGGAACATTCATTCTTCTATTGCCCGAAATATAGCCATGAAAGGCAACAATTAAAAACTTCGTTCGGCATTGACCCACTTCCCGATAACTTTGTAAACCAAGTTTTCGAATCAGTAGAGAAGTGGAATATTACTTGCGAAGTTGCAGCCAGAGTTATGAAATCCAGTGTAAAACGACGGAGAAGAGAGGTGTTAAATGTGACGAACAACTATGGCTCAAACACACTAAAATTGATGTGACGGGAAGGGTTGGCGACGAATAATGTACGAGGCGGCTTACCAAACCAACAGAGGTGGGGCCAAGTTAATGCAACTTGTAACTGAATGCATTTCAACTATCACGTATGTACGTATGAATGTCCCTCAAACTTCCTCCCGACCTAATACTTGACGGTGGTACCGGTGGGAATGGTACAGACTATACTCTACACTACCTAATAATCAAAACCTACCATTCCACAGAGCTTCCGTTCCTTGATTTCGCACCGAACACACGTCCGCCGCAGCGTCATGCAGCATCAGTTAATTTTCGTTTCGATCCGCACACATCAAAAAGAAAATGTCATAGTTTTAAATAAAAAAAAAATAAAAATTGTCCATATTTTCGTTGATTTTAAAGTGTGGGATTTTAAGTGCCGAGGCAAGTGGTGGCATAAAGGAATAAGGCAAACATTGGTATTTCGTGCCAAGCACTATGGATTGGTGAAAATTCAAAAAAAAAGAAAGACAAATTAAAACAAGAAAAAAATGAATTGTGCGGTGACACATAAATGCATATGATTAAAAACATATAAGTGAACGAATTCAAAAACACTGTAGTAAAATTAAACATAAAAGTGAAAAATGATCTGTGCAGTGACCACATAAAAGTGCTGTGCTCCTTCAAAAACACTCTCTTGACTTGAGTTCTGTGGCGCCCTACTACCCGCAAAATTAGTTTCCATGGGCCCACTTAAACATGAAAAAATACAGATTGCATCTTTGGTCCGATTCTGAAATTGTTCTAGTCAGGTTGGAAAAATCACCATATGAATGGAAGACGTACATATCTAATCGAATGTCACAAATACTTGACTTAGTGTCATCAGCCACTAGGCGACACGTAGCTAATGCTGACAATCCTGCCGATTTATGTACAAGAGAGTGAAAGCCGCTGCACCTTGCCACCACCCTCCCCCGATGGTTAACAGACTCTCCCGATTCTTGGCCAAAATATCCTTTTACACAACATTGGATGATACTAACATCCTTGAGAGATTTTCATCGTTCCCTCATGCCTTTAGAATTGTCGCCTATCTATATACTAAAGTTCATTTGACTTAAAGATAAAGTTAAGGAAGTTCCCCCAGGATCTCCCTAATGCGATACATTGACGCACCTAAAACTTCAAAGAAAAAGGTCGCTCTGATCGCATAAACTACAACCGAAATATCTATTTTTAAGAGAATCAAACCCAATTGATAAAAGAAGTTCACTCTTAGTTCTTAACCCATTCTTAGGCACAAAAGATCTGCGTACGAATGGAAGGCTTGCCAACTCAAGCCTAACGTATAACGAACGCCAAAAGCAGCGCACTTAAAGTTGTGTACGAATCTGACAAAGGAGGCTTTTTTCGCGGCAATTGTTCGGTAACGGTAAAACCTTCATTGAATCCCAAAGAGCCTCTGAAAAAGAGTTTGTGGATTTTATTAAATAAGTCTCACCTAAGGTTGCACAAAGGTACGCTCCCCAAGGTATTAATTGGAATTTTATCCCCCCAAGCGCTCCTCATATGGGTGGGTTATGGGAATCGGCTGTCAAAAGCTTTAAGTCCTACCTCAAAAAAGTAGATGGAAACTATAAATTTAATTGTGAACAATTCACCACACTGTCACACTCACAACCCTCTCGAAAGGCGTAGGGTCGCTAGCCTTATCAAATCGTCGGAAAAAAAACAAAATTCTCCATCACGATTTCGGCATCCGATGGAAGGAAGAGTATAAAAAAGACTTTCATAAAATGTACAAAAGGAAGAGTCCCTTCTAAAATTTGTAATGCTTTCTTTTAAATTTATTAACTCTTTCTCCGTTTTTCTGTAGTGTTCACTAAAAACGAACTAGACTTTTTAGTTAGCACATATTTCTTTTTGTATTTCCATACTCAGTAGTTTAGAAGTATTTGTTTTATTCTGTGTTTGTTGTTTCGTTGTTGAACAAGGGTGCTACTTGTATTTTCCGTTGGAGTTTTAACGATACTTTCACCGTCAAAGCTATTATTAAAAAAACTTTGGTTTTCTGTATCTGTGCCTATATCAAATTCTTCGTTCTTGCTTGTTTCACACTGGTTGCTATCAATTGCGTTAAATGAGCTAGCTTGTAAAATAAAACCCTTTTACCATCTACACCTTCCACGCTTTCTATTGTCGCTGATAAATCCAAAATGGACTGTTCCAGAACAGAGAATGCATACTCTTTACACAGTCCTCCGATGGTCTTTTTTTATTTTTCCGAATATATCTTTTCTGGTCTATCCAAACCTGTTAAGGAAAAATAAAATTTAAAGAATGGAGGATTAAAACAGCCAGGAAGGACGATCATTACTATAATCAATCGACAATCATTGTTTACCCTTTTCCATTCAGCATCTGATTTCAATGGTGACGAAATCATACAACTTCTTCCCTTGTTCTCCTTTTGAAATCATTTTCCTATATTAGGATTTTCCGACATGATGTTGACCAAATACGTCAGCTGTACCATATTAATAAACCTTATTTCATAAAAACAGTTTTTTATATTAAGAAAATTGTTAATAAAATATACTTACATTTTAATGAAAATGGGTTCCTTCTCAATCGCTTTGTGAACGAATTTTATGTTTTCACATGAAAAAAAATACTTTTACGGTTTGGGAATATTTTCGAATATAGGAAAATTTTCCCATGTGAAGTTCACGATTAGAAAAACACAAATTTGAGAATTTTTTCATTGGGAATGACGAAATATTATTTTTTAATTTGTTTGTATAATTATTATAACATATTTTGTTAAATTCTGCACATTGTGGACGCAATTAGGAATATTTAGAATAGTTAACAACTAAAGCAGTTTTTTTAAAAAGTGTAAAAAGTTCTCTCATATTTTTCGAATAAATTTTAAATAGTGTCTTCAAAATGGGAGAAACTGAAACCAATATTGCCACTGTACTCTGGCCAAGTTACTATAGAAAGCTCGCAATTAATCTCTGTTGTCCGATGTAGTCTTTTGGTTCTGCCAGAGGACTCGTATCAACCTGTTTTGGAAATTAATATCGAAACTATAGCCAACTTAGTTCATAATAATACACAAGACCTTTGTTCTCTGTTCAACTTTGCGAAAGCTAATTTTAAGAAGATTAATTACGAGGTTTCTAAAGTAACTTGGCCAGAGTATAGTGGCAATATTGGTTTTAGTTGGTTTCCTAATTGCGTCCACAATTTGCAGAACTTAACAAAATATGTTATAGTAATTATATGTACAACCAAAGTAAAAAATAATATTTCGTCAACTCCAAACGCAAGATTTCTAATTTTCCGTCCGCGTTGAAATATAAGTCTACTATGTCCAGTGACAATCAAACAATTTCAAATATGTTAGCCGAATTCTTTAGGTCCAATTACAAACTCTCCAAAAATTGTTCCGCATCAGCACAAGTGGTATGTCCGATTTCTGTAATTAAGGGGCACACCTAGTGTGAAATTTCATATTTCGATAGGTTATACCTTTAAAAATAACATACTAAAATTTCAAATCGATATCGGAAACAGTTTTTGAGTTACAGCCATTTAAAAGAGTAGCCGCTCAGCAGTTAGATAGTTGCATTAGAACTTTAAACGCGTTTTACTCGAAACAGCATTTTTCGAATTTGCTGCAATGATTACTCAAAAACAAATGATCCGATCACTATCGAATTTTTTTTACATGTTCTATATATAGTTCTCCGTACAATGACTTATCGATTTTTGATCTGATCAAAAAATCGAATTTTAGCAGGCAAAAAACGACCAAAATTTTGGGTAAAATTCGAACGAAATTTAAACGCCGCCATATTGTAAATTTTTGATTTTTTTTTTATCGTAGGTCATTGTACAAAGTTCTAGTTTAACGAGAATTGTTTTTTTTTTTAGATTTTATCCACGGAGAAGGCCGGAATCACTGCAGCAGTGAAGGGCCTTTTTTTCGCGCCGTTGGAGATCGACTATAACTTCAAAAATATTTAATTTCTTTCTTCAAAAATTTCACTGTATATTCTTGAATCATGTATAAATATATTCCAAAAATTTTTAAATAATTGATAAAGTATTTTTTTTAATAAAAATTTCCAAAAATCACCTTTTTCAGGCCATTACACTAGGTGTGCCCCTTAATGCACCCACCATTTTCGAAGTAGACATAAATATGTTAAAACAATCATTTAATTATGTCCTAGATATAATACTCCTTAGCAAAACTATTTAATGCTTAAGCAAGGCTTATATCCATCAACTTTTTGAAGCAATTATAACAGACGATATAACCTTCTAAATTTTTTCATTAATTTCTTGTTCTCAATACGGTTTTCGTACCGTAAGTAATTTGCTAGAATTTGTAACACATTATCAACGGGCTTCAGGGAGAATAAGCATACTGGTATTATATATGTACACAGCTTTTAGTAAAGTTTTTGTTAAAGGAAGCCATTCAATTGTTTTTTTTTGTTAAAGGAAGCCATTCAATTGTTTTGAATAAACTAATCTTCTTAGTTTTCAACCAATATTTCTAAAACGGGCTGCTTTTTATCCTAGTGATAGTACTCAACAAGTTATATTTATTTAACGATCCTTTCTTTTTCTGATTTAATTAATGCCCCTTCAGGGAGTCCTCAAGGTAGCCAATTTAGTCCAATTCTGTTCTTGTTATTTATTGATGATATTATTAAGCATTCAAGAGTTTTGTTTTATTCTGACGACAAAAAACTTTTTGAATACTTTAAATAGTGAAAGATATCAGTTGCAATCAGACTTAAACAACCTAGTTTCTTGGTGTGTTGGAAATGATATGCCATTGAACATTAAAAAAATTTAAAACGATGAGCTTTTCCCATAGACCAGTAGACCCAACTTCATACGTGATACAAAACTGTAGATTGGAGCATGTATGCAGTTTTGTTGATCTGGGAGTAATCCGCTCGCAGTTTAGACCTAACCGACTCACTCTTTACCATTCAAAAATGTATTTTATCTACTCCTAACAATTCAATTGTATGCCTAACTCCATATCTCTCTCGATTATGTTTAGGCGATACAAACAACCGTTAGGTGAACAAACCTATAATGCTCGGTAGCAACATATTGCGAGAGAATACTAATGTTGCCTGAGAATTTATGTTATTTTATTGTACAACTTACAAAAAATGTAGAAAAACTATATACTTTACCGTATCTTATACTGAAGATCATATACTCACTGAGTTTCATTCATTTATTTATAACATATTATATTGGGTGAGGTATACATTCAATTATATTATTTAATTTTATTAACATATTAATTTTTGTTATAAATATGTTTAAAATTTTATATAGTATTTATAGTTGAATAATATTTTTGGTCCAGCTCAAATAGTTGGTATGGTTTTTCAATGCAATGGTTGTCTGTAAGAATACGTTGATACAGGACTATTTCTATATTAAATTTTCCCGTCAAAATGGCTGCGTTAAATCTTTTTGCTTCTTAAAAATAATATTTATTTTTAATCCAACAATAAGTAATGAGATTCCTAGTATATCTAGAGAATTTTGAAATAGAATTTGAAAATTACGTTTACGATTGATACTGATTGATTTTAAATATAATACATCAGATCTCCCGATAACAACTGTTGTATCTGAAAATTAATTTCGTCAACATCGACATTTGTGGCCCGTGTTGTACGTAGCCCGATTATTGGGCCAAAAAAATACTCTTAATTAATAAATGTTTGTCGTGAACAGCAATGCAAAAATTGTCTGGAAATTTTATGCATGGCGTATTTTCAGTTCTATTCTACCATTCCCAATATCTAGCAAGTGTTTGGAATATATAATATTTGTACTGGGGTTAAATTTGCAATTGTACGCGCATATTTATGGTCAATCAAATCATTTCAATACTTCACTATTGAGATTAGGCTTAAAATTTCTCTCGCAGCAGCAGCTTTTCCGCTATTTTTTTATGTTTTATGTTGTGTTCAAGAAACAACCGCCTTATTACAATCATCCATATACTATATATATATACATACTATACACACTCCATTCTGGCAGTATCTATAATAAAATATTCAAATAATTCTTACATGAATTTTGAACAAATGCTAGTGATTGGAAATATTTTTTTTATTTATGGATTGTTTTCACTTATACTATATAATTTATTTTAACATAAAAAGGTAAAATGTATATCCGTTTCGACTCGAAACTTGGAGTTAGCAGGCGGTCTTTGCAACGGATAATTCAACATGACTTAAACCTGTTTCCGTACATAGATCAAATAGCAAGCCGATTAAACCTTCAAGATTTGTCTATTCGGCTGGATGTTTGCCAAAAAATTCTTGGAATGGCCGAAGAAGACAATAATTTGATAAATTACTTGTTTATGTTTGATAGCCATTTATGGTTTGAATTATATTCCAGAGTTGCGCCGAAGATGTATATACCGGAGACGTCAACAGCGTTTGGTTCCAGAAGGAGAAACTGCTGACATAGCCAAACTGGTTATTGCGGAGCTCCAACGAAAATTTGAAAACAAATTAATATCAAGAAACCTCTTTGAAGTTGGTCGCCTTGCCGGGGCGAAGGGGCTTAAGTAAGAGTAAAGTGTGCATCCCAAAGGAAACGCACTCTAATCTTACGAACTAAGAGGGACACTTCATAATTTCCCACAATAGTGATATGGATGAATAAACCCTAGGTTTTACGCCCATCTCCTATTGTGGAATTGTGAGGATACCCGAACCAACACCACCCTAAGCCAAGGTGTCGAGGTACCCGTGCAAAGGGCTGAATGGTCAGCAGGGGGTAATAAATAGCTGATCGCGAATGGTCCCCTCCGATGCCCGGGCGAGGTCGGAGGTATAAATCGCCTTCTCTCCGTATACCGGCTCTGCGGACGAGTGACCAACCCTTTCCGGCTTACTCGTGGGACCAAAACATGAACGTAACCAACAATATAACAACAACAACAACAACTACAACAACAACCATGACGACGACAACAGCGACGACTACGGACATGAGTTACAGGAATCCTATAACGGAATCCGAAGAGGACGAACTGCTTGCCTCCAGCCAGGAGACAAGTAAGAGTACTACCGGACGTACCAACCAAAGTACACCCGTAGATACAGCAGACAAAACATCAAATTTAAGCGAGGAGGCGTCCACCTCCAAGGCTGCCATGAGCACCAACCAAAGTGCACTGGCGGCTAAAGGAGACAGCAAAAAGAAACGCAAAAAATCCCAGAATCAGCTGAGGAAAAACCGGTACCAGAGGGCGGTCTTCATACTAGGGAAGATAGCCAAAGACCAGGCAGCCGGTACCCCAGTTGATGAGGCTGAAACAAAGCACCTCAAATCTATCGTAGAGGAATATGAAAGCTACCTGAAAAGGAAGAAATCACAACCTCAAGAAGAGAGCAAACGAGAGAGCACTTCTCAGAAAAGAAATCACTCCACCACAGAAGAACCCGGAACTTAGCCCAAAAAACCGAGGAGGAGTGAAGGTGAACACAGCACACCACAACAACGGCAAGGCATTTCTGCGATGTAGCCAGAGATAGCCTGCAGGTGGCCATTATAGATGGGAAATCCTCCTCTCCGAGTACTATACAGGAGAGATGGGTGGAGATCGACGTCAGATTGTCGAGTATGGTGCTAAGCTATGTACTCGACAATCCGGCGGGTCCTCACCCGGAGTTTGAATCCTATGAGATCCTTAGGGGCTACAGGGTCATCAAGTGCGCGGACCAGGCCTCGCTAAATTTCCTGACGGGTAGTGTTGCTTAAATTAGCAACGCCTTTGAAGGCACCCAATTGAGGCTTATACCCGCCAGCGAAATTCCGAAGAGGCCTCAGGCTCGCATTTGGCTACCCCCACTAGAGGAGCCAGGCGAAAAAGTCCTGAGGTGCATTAAGCTGCAGAACAAATCTATACCTGGTATAGATGAGTGGCAGCTTATCAAGGAGGAAAAAGCAAATAAAGCAAGCAAGCCAATACTAGTGGCCATTTGCGATGACTCCATTGAGGATTGAGACTGACAACAAAATCAGCTTCGGAATTCGCAAGGCCAGATTAAAATTCTTCCAAGGCGACAAAGCGGCTGACGAAGATGACACGGAAGAGGTCGACGACGCCAGCCAGTTGCTAAGGAATGTGAGCATTGAAGAACCCGGGGATGCCCAATAACAACAGCATAAGATGCGTACAGATTAACCTGCAGCACTCGAAGAGTGCTACAGCGAATTTGACAACCCTTGTGAACGAGGGGGGCATCGACATCAGCCTAATACAGGAGCCCTGGGTCAATGAAGATTCCATAAAAGGGCTAAACAGCAGCAATTATAACCTGTTTTACACGCGGAACAGAGGTAAACCTAGGGCATGCATTCTTATCAATAAAAGTATAAATGCATTTCTTTGTCCTAATTACAGCACAGCAGATATCACAGTGGTGAAGGTGGAACAGAAGGAAAAGCCCTTCTTCTTGGTCTCGGCCTACTTGGCCCATGACGAAGACATACCACCGGCCCCGCTCACCAGGCTAGTAGAGGAGAACAAGAAGGATGATGTCCTAATAGGGTATGATGCAAATGCAAGGCACACCGTATGGGGTAGCTCCAGTATAAACACCAGAGGTGAATCACTCTTGCAGTATATTTTGAATAGTAATCTAAGTATTTGCAACAAGGGCGATAAGCCAACTTTTATTTTCCCAAGTTCGGATAGGTTCCCGGGGTGGGAGGAAGTTCTTGACCTCACGCTATCAACAGACACAGACAGTCTCGTTGTGGATAACTGGAGGGTATCCGATGAGCCTTTCATGTCGGATCACTCCTGTATACTCTTCAGCATCCGCGAGAGGTACAGTGCGCTTCTCACATACCGGAACCCTAGAAGAACGGCATGGGGAAAATTTACCAGTATAGCAACAAAATGCCTCGAAAATGGAGGCAATAAAAGTATCAGAAATCCAGAGGAACTAGATTCAGAAGTAGAGAAGTTGGAAAAAATCCTAATCACAACTTATAATAAATCTACTCCGCTAACAGTTTTGAAAAAGGGAAAGTCTCTTTCTTAGTGGAATAGTGAACTCAAGAATTTGAGAACACAACTAAGGAAAGCTTTCAATGAGAGTTTTAGAACCAAAATCTGGCAGCCATATAAAGACCTTATAAAGGAATACAAAAAAGCATTCAGGAAAGCTAAAAATGACTCATGGCGATCTTTCTGCACATCGATTGAAAGTTGCAGAGAAGCCGCTGGGCTGAGTAAAATTCTATCCAAAGACCATATTAATACTGCCCACATTAAGGCGGAGGGAAGTGATTGGACCTCCTCGGCAAAAGACTCTCTGGAGGTACTAATCACAACACACTTCCCCGGGAGTCAGCAAACACCTTCAACGAGGGTTCAACCGGAACCACCAGTGAACGCAGCTGACTATCGAAGCCAAATAGTAGACAAAAGGAAAATAATTTATGCCATAAGTAGTTTTGCACCATTTAAAGCGGCAGGTCCTGACGGAATTATGCCCATAATGCTGCAGAAACTGGTAGAACCAATGATTCTAAGTCTTGAAAATATATACAAAGCAAGCATTCAACTATCTTACATCCCAAGAAGTTGGAAAAGGAGTAAAGTTGCGTTCCTTCCGAAACCAGGCAGAAGAACACACGAGAATCCCAAGGATTTTAGACCTATTAGCCTTTCCTCATTTATGCTGAAGGTACTAGAAAGGCTAATAGATCTACACGTAAGAGCAATAATGGCGGAGAAGTTATCGAAGTCCCAACATGCGTACATAAAGGGCCGATCAACCGAAACCGCCCTTCACGAGGTGATAAGTGTGATTGAAAAATCACTACACCACAAACAATACACCATGGCTGCTTTTCTAAACATAGAGGGCGCTTTCAATAACATAGAAGTAAATACGATAATTAATTCTCTGGCGCATGGGGGCATAGATGATACTGTGTGCAGATGGATACTATCGATGCTTGAGAATAGGAAGATTATAGCTTCAAACGGCGCTGCAACACAAACAAGTTATGTGAGTAGAGGGACGCCTCAAGGGGGGGTCCTCTCTCCGCTTCTATGGGTTGTAGCGCTGAACGAAATACTCCTCCAATTAAACGGTGGAGGAGTGAAAGCAGTAGCGTATGCAGACGATATAGTGTTGTTGGTATCAGGTATGTTTCCTTCAACAGTCAGCAAGATTATGGAAAGAGCACTTCGTAGGTTAAACCTATGGGCTAAAAGCAATGGTCTAGGAGTTAACCCGAACAAAACAGAATTGATGCTATTCACTAGCAGAACCAAATACCTCAGTTTCAACCTCCGGTACTAAACGGCACAACACTCACTCTATCCCCAACAGCTAAGTATTTGGGGGTGGAGATTGACGCCAAACTGTCCTGGAAAATAAATATAGAAAAAAGAATAAACAAAGCACACATGGCCTACTTGTAAGAAAATCGTCAACAAAAATTGGGGCTTCAAACCAAGTATAATCATGTGGATGTACACGGCGGTCATAAGACCCATACTCACATATGGAGCTCTGGTATGGTGGCCAGCGCTAAACAAACAGTACAACATTAGAAGATTAAATGGAATACAAAGAGCAGCATGTGCGGGTGTTACGGGCGCAATCAGGTCATGTCCGACTGATGCGCTCAATGTGATCCTGCATCAACTACCAATGGACATTTTTATTCAAAAAACAGCAGCTATTGCGGCGATAAGAATAAAAGATTTGGGAGGTTGGAATCAGCAAAACGACGGACATAGTGTAATCCTAAACAAGCACACTATTAATAAATCAGACTACATTCTCCCAAAGCTGGATTTCAATAGACACTTCCAGGTGAGGATACCATCTAAGCGAGAATGGAGAAGAGGTTCAATTGCAGAGGAGGGTACCATCTCAGTCTATACCGACGGGTCCAAAATGGACTGCGGAGTGGGCACAAGGGTATTCTCCGCTGATCTGGGCATTTCTCTCTCTATACGTCTACCGCACTCGGCTAGCATCTTCCAAGCAGAAGTACCAGGCATAGAAAAAGCCTGCGAAGTTCTATTAGAAAATCACGGGAATATACATAAAGCAACTATATTTACGGATAGCCAGGCGGCCCTCCTGGCATTGTCTTCACCCAAGACAAATTCCAGTATAGTTCACAACTGCAAGAGAGCACTAAGCTCAATAAAAGACAAGCTCCAGCTAAACTTGATCTGGGTTCCCGGCCACAGGAACATTTTCGGTAACGAAAAAGCAGATGAGTTGGCAAAGGCAGGAGCTTTCCTCAATGAATCTGAGGCGGAGCTCATATCGAGCCCGCTAGGATCGATCAAAGGAGAGATCAATAAACAATTTCAACAAATTGCTAACAACAGGTGGAAAAACATTACAAAATGCGTCCTAACTAAACAATTATGGCTAACATACGACAGGAAAAGAACAAACAACCTATTAAATAGGTCAAGAAAAAGTATTTACAGAATAACAGCTACCACAACAGGGCACTGGCCATTTGGGGAACATGCGTCCAAAATGGGTATGCCTTACAACGACATCTGCCGTAGCTGCGGAGTAGCAGGGAACAAGGAAACAATCTTCCACTTTCTCTGCGAATGCCCAGCTCTGGCACAGATCCGACACAAAACACTCGGAATCCACCAAGCACCAAACCTTGAATGGATTTCCACCAAAAGCATATCGGACATAAGTAGTTTCATCGAAACCTCAAAATGGTTTGAGAGAGAAGGTGGAACGTAACAGCAGATACAGGAGGTTCTACGAATAGTGTATCAAAATGACACATCAGTGCTAATTGAGCCCGATAGGGCTGCACTCCTACCTACCTACCTAATATCAAAAAAAATCATTTTACGCTGGCTCCCAAGGTGACCTGATTGCATCAGACTTTTTTTCTGTAGGGTTACGTCAAGATAGAGTTGTACATAATAAAACCCAAAAATCTGACTGAATTGAATCACTCAGTTAAATCAGTAATTGAGGCAATTCAATTTCAACTCTTCAGGTTGCAATGACAATAAAAAAACTAAATGTAATGCAATGACTATAAAGCAAGATATTAAAGTTTGTTTCTATAGCACGATTCGTGCGCCACCCTGTACTTAAATCAGTGGTGCATAGTAAAGCAGTCGTTCATTTATAATGTAAACCGTGTGCTTTACCCACGAATGCTTTTAAATTTTGTTTTTAACTGATTTTCACTGATTAGGGGTTAATTGCGAGAAGTTCTGCTATGTAATTGTCATTTACAGCTCTTTAATCGCACTGCTAACTCTGTGGTTAACTTATTGGCATGGATATGTAGGTTGTTATCAACTTCTTTTGAAATAAAAAGATACATCTCTATGACCAAGCTTTTATGGTCGACCAGTTCGCGGTTTGTTTCTTCTTAAGTTTTCATACATATATGTGTTGAACTGTTGATTTAACTAAATTTGACAATTTCGATATCTCACGTTGTTTTGTAAAACATACGCGACTATATTTAAATGTTTAACATGAAGCCTTATGTCAAAATTTACCGTTTTTTATACCATACATGTCGTACGTAGACTTTGGTCAATGCCTTTTTCTAGTTCTTTTGTGCAAAGTTTGTATTGGAATATATATTTTTATAAAAAATTTAATTAAAACAAACTGCTCATTACTTTTTTCTTATTATTTTTATATTCAGAAAGACATCAAAATAATGGGTTATACATGAACTTCGTCCTCTGTAGATTAAAATGTGCATTAAAATTTGTGTCCTTGTCAACCGAAGAGACTTAATTAAAGTCAGATGTAAAATAGGAAACTACTATATCAGGTACAAAGTCAGCTGGAACGTCGGAAAATACTTTATATCGGTACTAAGGGAAGGTCTGAACTATTTCCATTAATTCTTGACCAGTGGCGTAGCTACAACTTCGGGCGCCCGGGGCCAAGGATGTTCTGCCGCCCCCCTTTATCTACCTACTTACAAGTTTCATGAGGTGGTTCGAACAAAAGTGAATTTTTACAAAATATCTTCGATATTAAGTATGTAAAATTTAGGAACTAGAAGCCGCGCAAATTCTGAAGTTCCAAAATTCTCACAATACGGTGTTTGAAGAAATTGATAGTAAATTTACAAGACGCATTATTAAAAACCATAGAAAAAACCCATTTTCGCCCTATATCTTGTACACTTTTGACACAATTGGCAGGCATTTTTGCCCGAATTGGAGTTTTTAAATACCATTTTTGAAAACAGAGTAAAAATAAAGATACTGTTTGTTTTGTCACTCACAGTTTGCCCTATGCTTCAACTGTGACATATACATTGGTTTCTCAAAATACATATGTTTGGTTAAAGAAACTATGGAATTTTTTATCTGTACACTCAATTTGAACTGAATATTTAAAAACAGCGAAGATCGTTTTGCCGCCCCCAAGACGTTGCGCCCGGGGCGATTTTGCTAAGATTTTGTGAAGAACACAGACGTCAGTACAATGCATAGTACCAATAATTTGCTTGAATTATCCAGATACCGAAATTTGTCTTTGGCAGAATTTTCAAGTAACGATGTTTTGGCAACAATCTATTAAATAAGGGCTGCCAAATTGTGCTGCACAATTCTAGTTGGAGTACTAAGCGAAAAAGAGGGTTAAGAGCAAAGAGATATAACTAAAAATTGTAAGAACAGATTATAAGCATAAAGCGTTAACTTCTTGGGATTAGAAATAAAAATATGTATATACAAGCTGCATTCCAAAGTAAACAGATTTAAAAAAAAATACACAACAAATTGTTTTTTCGACAAAATCAATTTATTTCAGTCAAAATAGTCTCCTTCTGCCTCCATACAACTTTTTGCACGGCCCAAAAGCATGTCCAACGAGTGTTTTAGCTCGTTGGCCGATAAGGCCGCCAATATGCTGGTACAAGCTTTTTGAATGGCCTCTACGTCTGCATAACGCTTTCCTTTCATTGGCAAATGCATATTTCCGAAAAGGAAGAGGTCACACGGTGCCACATCTGGTGAATAAGGGGAGTGTTTATGGTTAAAATGTGATTTTTGGTCGAATAATCGGTCACAAGCGTCGATCGATGAGACAGCGCATTATCGAGCAACTTTCATTTTCGCGATATTCGGACCGAACACGTCGAATAGTCCAAAATGTTCAGTCAAAATGCGATAAATCGATGTTTTGGAGATTTTCAATTCCATTTCCATGAATTTCAATGGTGATTTCGGCTGGTTTTTGATGAATTCACGCACAGTTTTGATAGAATTTCTGGTGATAACGGATTTTGATTGGCCCACATGCTGATCGTCATTTATGTCCTCACGACCACTTTGAAAACGTTGAAACCACTAGTTCACTCTGCTACGGGATATGCAATCATCGCCACAAACTTGTTTCATCAATTGAAACGTTTCGGTAAAAGTTTTACCTCTTTCAAAACAAAATTTAATGTTGGCTCTTTGTTCGAAGTTCATTTTCGTACCGATAACACAAACCTACTGACACTTAAAACGCAATAACTTTACTTCCAATCGATTAAGTGTCATGAAATTCTCACTGGATAATCGACAAAAATAGCAGATTCTAACGCACCAGTCGATAGATGGCGCCACAATGGGGCGCTAGATTCAAAAAGTCCTGTTTACTTTGGAATAACCCTTGTATATATATCTATGAAATTGAAACTTTTATTTAAAAAATCAATATTGAGTTCGACTATTGGAACTCAAGATTGAGTTTGAAGTTTTATCGAAAATTAAGAAATTTAATGATCTGAGTATAAAAGCTTCATTTGTTGAAATTCAGGAGTCATGGTCAGTTGAAGCAGTAAAATTCATGTTCGCCATTTCAGTGAATTGCCATTAATGAGATAACCCATTTCCTACAAATAAATCAGAAATCAAATATATCTTGGTAGCCAGGGATTATTTCAAATATGGCTTAACAATCTGCTGTACATGAAACAACAGAGCATGTTTCCGCAAGAGCATGTTTTGATGATGATTTTTGACAATCGATTGATTTGAATTTTAGAATTAACGCGAATAAGAAAAGGGCGGCTAAGGTAGTAAACAGCATTCTAAATGATATGCGTTTCCATCGCAAATATGGTTAATCTCGACGATCAGACTTAGGTGGAGGTTGAGGGTGGCATGATGTACACGGATGTCGGAACAAAACGGAGTATCAATAATTTGTATAATCATCTAAACTTGGAAATTTGTGGTTGTCAGGATGTTCGAGTGGTGAAATTTTGGCAGGATCAACTATTTAAGCGATGCCGGATTGTGCAGCAGACACAGTTCTAGTTAGAATGCTGCCACGTAAAGAGTGAATCAGATAAAAGTAAGAAGATGTAAACTAGGATAATGAGCAATATAGCGCTAAATTGTTGGAATTAGAAATGAAATTAAGTGTATAGTCACGAAATTGGGGTTTCTGTTTAACAATCAAGTGATCGCACTCAAGATTGAGTATGAAGGTAGGCGAATTAACGAGAAACTCGTTGCAATATCTTAAATATTGATAGATTTATATGGAACGCCAATCGGAAATTTTGGTTTCTTCTTCTTCTTCTTTACTGCCGTAGACACCGCTTACGCGATTATAGCCGAGTTACGTGGCGGCAATAGGACATTCCAAGCGCCATGTCCTTCTTCACTTGGTCCTTCCAACGGAGTGGAGGTCTTCCTCTTCCTCTGCTTCCCCCGGCGGGTACTGCGTCGAATACTTTCAAAGCTGGAGTGTTTTCGTCCATTCGGACAACATGACCTAGCCAGCGTAGCCGCTGTCTTTTAATTCGCTGAACTATGTCAATGTAGTCGTATATCTCGTACAGCTCATCGTTCCATCGAATGCGATATTCGCCGTGGCCTACGCGCAAAGGACCATAAATCTTTCTCTCGAAAACTCGCAACGTCGACTCATCAGTTGCTGTCATCGTCCAAGCCTCCGCACCATATAGCAGGACGGGAATTATGAGTTACTTATAGAGTTTGGTTGTTGTTCGACGAGAGAGGACTTTGCTTCTCAATCGCATACTACTCGTATTGCTTCTTGCTCTCATTCACTGCCAGACCCATTTGTTTTGCTTCCTTGTCCAGTCTGGAGAAAGCAGAACCAACGGCGCGGGTGTTGAGGCCAATGATATCAATATCATCGGCATACGCCAGCAGCTGTACACTCTTATAGCAGATGGTACCTTCTCTATTTAGTTCTGCAGGTCGAACTATTTTCTCCAGAAGCAGGTTGAAGAAGTTGCACGATAGTGAGTCGCCTTGTTTGAAACCTCGTTTGGTATCGAACTGCTCGGAGAGGTCCTTCTCGATCCTGACGGAGCTATGGGTGTTGCTCAACGTCAGTTTACATAGCCGTATTAGTTTTGCGGGGGGGACGATGGGCTTTAATCTTTCACACAATACCCTCGATAGAATCTTATATACGATGTTGACCATATTTTACAAAGAAGCTGATGCATGTTTCCTATCAGTTCTTCGCCGCCGTGTTTGAATAGCTCGACCGGTACTTCATCGGTCGCCGCCGCTTTGTTGTTCTTCAGGCGGGTAATTGCTAATCGAACTTTTTCATGGTCGGGCAATGGAACATCTACTCCAAAATTTTAGTTTTTTACATTATGTAAATAAGGCAGAGTATTTACTCGATTTTATAAATTTTTGGTACCACATGTTATTATAAGATAAAGAATATCAAAGAGTTTCATTAATAACCCTTACATATTGCCCGATTACATTAGGTACATATTTGGGATCTAGGGAAGTATTAATCCCATATCATCTATTTTAAGCGCAAAGATACATTAAATCATGTGGTTTAAGGTAAACTGGAAGTTCGAAAATCTTTAAATTAGGTGTATGAAGCAAGGGAAGGTATTGACAAGATTTTTTTGGCAAATTTTTATTCTAATAGTTAAACTGTTTCTTGATTAACATATTCTAAATTTAAAAAAAAATTAAAAAAAAACCGGGAGAAATTTAAAGTTGTCATGTAATGGAAGTAAATGGCATTTTGTAGTACGCCACATTTTAATATAGGAATGTCAAAATAATGTTAGGCACCAAATTTGGTTGAAGTTGGCCAAGTAGTTCCTGAGTTATAGGATTTCACCTAATAAAACGGTGCAACGCCCTTTTTTCAATTTTTACACCGCCTCATATGCCTATGGTTAAATGTTTTTGAGTGCGAAATTTAATGATTCCGCTATTTTGTGAGTTATGTACTTTTAGGAGTTTTTAACAGAACCATTCATATGGCATATACCGTTTGATACGAAAAAGCGTGACGTCATCGAATTTTGTTGATACAGCTTTAGTGAATTTTGAGATATATATACATTAGAGTGGGTCAATTTTTTTCTTGACAAAGCGGTTATCAAAATCGTAAACTACGACGAATTCTAAGAAAATTTGCCCAAAAAACCATGGGTCTAAAATGAAAATCGAGCCTCCGGTTTTTAGCGAGAAAATTTCGTATATTGTATTTTGTAAAAAAAAAATCCAATTCCTATTCCACTGTCGATTGTTTGCTTGTTTTGTAGCTATCGAAGCTAATTTGCTCAAATTTGGTATGTGATGTTGTATTTAAGCAGAAAATTCGACAGTACAAAAATTTTTTATAGGGGGCGTGGCACTGCCCACTTATGAGTTCATATGCATATCTCTGGAACCACCCCACCGATTTCGTTCAAATTTGGTATACATATTACACAATGCCAACTTAAGAGATATCTGGAAAATGATCGAAATCGGATAATAACCACGCCCACCTACCATATAACGGTAATTTTTGAAAACACTAAAGATCGGAAATTTTAATAACTGTTGAAGGGAAACATCTTGAGTTTGGTATTCGGTGTTGTATTGCAGCCAGAAATTCGACAATATGAAAATTTTGGCATGTCACCGCCCACTTTTGAGTGCATATGTAAATCTCTGGAACTTCTTTATCGATTTCGACTAAATTTGGTACACATTTTAGATTGTACCTAGTTAGGTGAGATTATGAAAATGATTAAAATTGGGCAAAAACTACGGCCACCTCCCATATAACGGTATTTTTCTGTACGGTCACAGCTTAATGTTTTCGGCTCCAGTAGTTGTTACTATTTCCCATTTCATTTATTGAAAAAAAAAAAAAATGAAAAGTTTCTCGTTAAAAACCGGAGGCTCCGTTTTGATTTTAGAGCCATGGTTTCTTGGGCAAATTTTCTTAGAATTCATCGTAGTTTACGATTTTGATAACCGCTTGGTGCATTTTTTTTGCTCCATACAAATTGACCCACTCTAATATACATATGTATATATTCAACCATAAACGAGATTAGAGCTGGGGTCATTCAGGAACCGAATTCGCACATTTTCAACACAAAACTATAGTATATCCAAAATAACATGTTCTAATGAATTTGCTAAGACATGAAAATATTTTACTTCCTTGCGAGAGTATAAAATGTTTGGTTACATCCCTTCTTTAGTTGAGTAATGAATTCAATCAAACTTAATTCAATTTTCAGACGGTTAAACAAAAAATTTAAACACTCTGGGATCTGAAATGAGCACCAAAACTTTTCAATTCTAATAGTTTTTGTTTAGCTCCACAAAATTTTATGTAAATTAAAATTTCTGTTTTTAACCTTTTGAGCTGGAACTTTTGTACACTGGGATCCCCTCATATGGAAAGGTGTAAAAAACAGAAATACTATTGATTTATTATGCTTAACATTTATACAGAACCGTAATAAAATTGATTTTTTTTTTCAAATTAATGTCATATTCAGTATTAATGAAAAATTAATTAATTAAAATTTAATTCTGTTGAGCATTTTTGCTCATAACTAGTAAGTATACATACACATGTAATGAATATAAGCATCAATGTTACCCCTAAAATAATGAATAAGAACTCCCCTTGAACATAAAGGGGAGGGTGCCAACAACTTTTCTAAAACGGTCGGACGTTCCTACATATTGCAGACAGTTAAAAAATTAATATTTCGACCTACACCCTGCCTTAGCTATATGTCACATATACCAATTCTCTTTATAGAATTAAATTTAAAAAAATGACGTCTGTTTCTAACTTCCGTCATTAGAATTTTTTCTGCTACTGCTAAAAACCATGTCATTAAGCACGTCTTTCAATTTTGCAATCATAAAAAAAATTTATAATCCAATAGTAACAAAATAATATATATTTATTATGGGTTATTTTATGTTACTAAAAGTCCATACATTATTCTCGGCGTATCACAGAAGCAAAACATTTCCATAATGCATTATGGAAAGCATATAATACACATTTGTACTCATCATATTCAATTTCATTGATATTTTCATATATTTCCATTGCATCACTTCGAATTGCACTTATTTTGCTATTTCACTTACAGTATATATATATGCATATGTATGTATATGCAAAGTATACATATAGTTATACAATATGCGTTAATTTGTATACAACAATATTATGAATATAACATATTTTTTGCACATAAAATATATTTCAAATTTACTGCTCTTTTTTCTGTAATTTTGCTTTGAATAATATTAATTTGTACGCATTTTTTTGTAAAATAATAATAATTCAAAAGCAAAATCAGGATCATCATGCAGTAACACAACAAGAAACACGCACAACTAAATTCAGACTAAACTTAAAAAAATTGTGAGGGATAGCCAATAAGAGCATACGTCAATGGAGAAGGAGACAAGCGAAAATTGCAGAGAGCCAAGCTCACTGGACTTATGCTGCCACTTTTTGAAAATGGTTTAAAAACTAAATACATAATTTCATTAACAATTTATGCGAACTACTTTTTAATTACAGATCATTTTGACATGTTTAAAGTTTTTCAAAATGTAATAATACTAATTACATTACTAATACGTCAATTATAATGTATGAGTATCGATTAATTTGAACTTTGTAATTTCTCTGTATTCAATTAACCTAAGTCCATCATTCTTTATAAAATGAATGAAATTCATTCAAGAAAAAAAAAATTCGATATTCGGAAAAAAATCGAGAAATAAAAGTATTACTTTTTTGCAAACTGCAACATTTGTGTTGTATTCCGAATTCATGCGGCAACGCAAAAACTTAAAAAAACCATAACAGAGCAAGCTTAAGAATAATGCTCTGAACACATAACGACGACAGACGACAAACGACATCTGTCAAATATTACACACGTTCTTATGGACACTTATTTTGACGACGACACGAAAACACGACTGTAGGCCGACAGTTGTCATTCTCGCTAATTCTTAATTGCCAACGACAGTAGAACGACAGTAGAATGAAGAAGAGAGATGAGGAAGAGTGGTGATGCCACTAATATGTAAAATGTAAAATTATTCACAGCTCTTACAAACTTGACGTTATTTTACAAATAAAAACATAAAATAGCTCTATTTTATCATTTGTAATAACAATTGATAATTTAAAACAAAAATATATACCTATTTACTTATTTTTTGCATAAAAAATTTAACTTTGAACAAAATATTAAAATTTCATTGAAGTGCAAGATATTAGTATGGCCACAACGAAATTGTGTACATGCAAAATGGACAGCTGCGTTGTTTTGTGTACATGCGTTGTTTTGTTTTCATTTCACTTTCGTACTCTCGTTTGTCGTTTGTCGTCGTTATGTGTTCAGTATCTAAAGCAGTGGTCGGCATGAGAGGATCTGTTACTGTGTTGGTGAGCACTAAAAAAAAGTACCCCAGTGAGAAATTGGAATTAAAATTAAGCAAATTTTATCAGCAAAATTATAAAATAAAGACATTTTCGTTCTTTTTCATCTAAATAATTATTAGTATAATGAAAATTAACAAAATGTCTTTAAGGATTTATTCCCTATTATCTTTAAAAGACTTGGAACATAAAAGGCATTGCATGGCACCAAAGGCATTTAGAATCATAAAATATTTCTCGCAGGGCATATTTGGTTTTGCGCTATAGTCTTACGTGATGTTAATTCGTTGCTGGCTCGACAACGACTGAACGATAGAGCGTAAGTGTACGTGTGAAGTTAGTTTGCACAATTGTGCTAAGAAATGCCGACCACTGGAACAAAGTATCCTCGCTGAATTCATCGCCGAGTGTTATTTTGGTTATACATATATACGTATGTATTATACATATGTATATGTATATAGCAGAAAATGAACCATGCACAGGATAGCATTGTGGGTGGGATTATTTTATTTCTCAGTACGGTGTGTTGTCGTGGTTAATCGTTACTGTTGCGAATATCTACCTGTTAATTTGTCTAGTTCACGGCCAGTAAATTCACATATTTAGTTAAGAACGTAGTATATGTTAACATATAGTCATAGATGTATAGTATCTATGTAAATAATGTGAAACATTTTCAAATGTAACGCAGCTAATTTAAAAATTATAAATAGCTATATTTAATCTAATAAAACAATAAAAACAACCGACCATTGTTTTGAATTGAATTTGAATTGTTTTTGTTTTTGAATTGGTAAGAAGCAACCAGATTTCAGGGTGAAAAGTAGTTCAGATGCTTACATTTATGTGTATAAGCGACATACAAATAATGAATGTGTCATTCAAGTTTGATACGAAGTATATGTATGTATGTGTGTTGTATTTATCGAAAGTCAGGTGGTGCCTCAAAAAACTGTGGCATAATTAAAATGGCAATGAAAATATTGCTTCTCATTTTTATGTATGTTTTCATAAAGGAAATTCATACACATGCATCTGTTCATATACATACATACGAGTGTATGACATATGTATATGTATACCTTCATATAAGTTTAAACATGCTTGAACATTCTGCACTCAAGGATTTTTAATGTTATGTGCTTCCTAACGTGATTTGTGCTTACATGTGTATAGAGCTAAGTTTGCTTTATTTTCAGAAATAACGAAGATACATATTTTTTTTACTTCGATATGGGTGGAAATGTAAATCAATTTTTAGTTAAATCATTAAATTTCTTGTAACCCGTAATATTTTATTTATAAATTGTTGATGAAATTATAATCGTAGAAAGAATTATTTGTTTTTTGACGTTGTATGCGTACTGTGTATAAGAAAGAACTTCGTATTAATGGTAAATGTGTCACTATAACAAGCCTTAACAAAATAATATGCTGATAACTTAATGATAAGTTCGATTTTTTTACCACACTCGTGGTCGCGAAAATCTTACCACTCAAAATGTTCAAGTATTGTGCATATTTGACAACATTTTATAGCTGTACTTTTTGCTGTATAGAAATTTTTTATTTAGAAATAAATTAATGACATGTTATTAATCAAAAATATTATAAATTAAAAACAAATTTAACTATAGATAAATCAATTGAAAGATAGTGAGCGTTACAAAATGAACTCGACATGTAAGAGACTGACATGCGATGAAACAATGATATTTTTTATTTTTTTAATTTAATTTCATTTACACTATTTTTGAAATTAATATTTTATTTTTTTTAATTGAAACACGAAGTGTAGCACTTTAAAAACAATAAAATGGGCTGATTTTGTATAAGCACAGAAAAGCTAATTTGTGTTTTACACATTAAACGTAAAAAATTAAAAGCTATAATTATAATTAGATAATATAATTTAGTTTACACATGCTTACTAAAAACATAAAAAAAATAGGGCGGGGCTGTGCCGGGGCTCACGGCCATTGGTTTTAACGTGAAACGTCTATGTTAGCGAATCGCTTTTAAAGTAAAAGATTGAAATGAAAACAAAATTGACGCTGTTTTAAGTATTTTAATAAATAATCTATACCAAATTTCGTGAATATATCTTGTCAAATGTGAAAGTTTTCCATACAAGAACTTTATTCTGATCAGTCAGTTTGTATGGCAGCTATTGCATTGTTGTCTTAGAAAATAATCTATACCAAATTTCGTGAATATATCTTGTCTAATGTGAAAGTTGATTCCGATCATTCAGTTTATATGGCAGCTCAAATACCGTTTTGAAGCGTTTGTTTGGTGTTAAAACACCCCCTAAACTTAGAGAAAAATATATGTTTGTTGATATGGGTTTGGAATGAGGTTATTGATGAAAAATATCACATCAAATTATAAGCAGTTATAATAAGTTACAAAATTTTTGTCGTTTTGTCAAACTTTCTCTACATTTGTACAAGCAGTATCAGCTCAAGCAAGCTCAGTGATTAATTGAGGATTACACGCAATCTCACATTCCATGTTATATTTTCCTTGGTTTTTGAAAGAATTCTTCTAGTATTTCATCAACTGACAGATCAATATCCCTATGAATATTCATTGATGCTAGACCATTAAGCCTATCTTAACCTGTCGTATTTCGTAAATAGGTTTTAATTCTCTTTAAACTTAAAAAACTTCTTTCCGGTGATGCTATTGAAACAGACAATAACGCCAATATGCGAAAAATCTTGAAAACATTCACAAAAGACGTTTTGTTCACAGCTTCTAAAGCTTAGAGAGCATTTCGAAAATACTTGCCTGAAGTTCGCTGTTTCCACATTTTCACCTTCGTAAGAAAGTTTTGTTCTGAACAGTTGATCACCCTTTCATAAAAAGAAAATATTTCTCGAGCTTTTTAGCGTCAAATTCGTACTTTGGGAAAAATACACAAAAATTTTCTAACACTGATCTGTGGTCAAGAAAGCGGCTTTTCAAATGAGCAATGTACGTATCAAGAAAGGGAATATAAAAAGCAATGCGATAGTATGCCTCAGCGTCGTTCGTTTTCAAATTGAAGCGATTCATTTGGCGACTTGGATATACAAACATAATAATTAGATAAAAATAGTTTAACGACGTTTGAAATAATATTACGAAAGTAGCTTAGTTGCGAAAATATTCATCAACATGTTCTTTTTGGTAATATATCATGCGCATCATTATGCACCCATGCGCACTATAACCTGCCCCTGCACACCATTTTACGTAGTACATTGTAAAATTTACAAGATCCTCATTATCACGTGCATAATTATTTGTCAAGTTGCATAATTAACTCATTCTTTTCAACAGTATAATATGATTTTTCGCAATTCAACTATCCTTATACCCATTTTTGTGCACAAGACAAAACGTGTCCTATAATACCTGAATTTTCGCTATATTAAAACTACGTTGAATAATAAAACTTTTCGTAAACCCAAACCCAAAATTTTTTCTGGATCCGCCACTGGATACCAGTGACAGAGTCAACAGAAATGACGAAGTACGAAAGACGCTGTAATTAACCAAAGTTAAGGTATACTTATGTATTTTCCGACGAAGATTCTCCTGGTCCAATACCTTTCGTGGCCTTGTTAAAAATGTTTCTTCTAATGCACAACCACATCAACTGCGAACACAGAAAGTTCTGCCATCATGGCTTAGTTCAGCGAAGGAGGAAACAAGGAAACCTTAAGAAAGAAGTACAACAAACATTATTAGTGTTGGCGGGTGGTAAAGTAAAACACTTATTTTAAGCTGATTCATACTTTATTTAACTTCAGTAATTTGATGGTACGATCGCTCGCTAAAATAATTGTGCTCCTTGTAGGTGTATGTACCACTCCGCCAGCGAATCAAAAAATAATGAGCCAACGCAAAAGGGTAAGCCACAGTTGGCCTAGCACAGACAAAAAGCCGGACATACATCTACATGGTTGCAATTTAATGTACAATCAAAATTTAATAAATCCTTAGAGCTGTAGTTTAATGTACATGTTTTAAGTTTAAACATTTTATAAAATTAGGATTGTTGCGTGCTAACATTCCCCCCTCCGTGATCAACATGCTCTGACGTGGGGTTTAGATCTAGGCACGCTAGTTTCACAACTGGCCGTTTTATTAAGCCGTTGGAAATTTTTATTACGGAGCTTTTTATTTGTCCATCGCTGCCCTTTATGACATCCAAACTATTCCCTTTGTCCAAGTGTTCCTTTTCATGTTTTCATCAACAATTATTACGACGTCTTTTGGAGCGATGGGTTCTGGTGTTTTTTCGGACCATTTTGCCCGTCTTGTTAGGCCTGGCAAGTTCTCGCGAATCCATCGCTTCCAGAATCGATCAGCCAACTCACCAGATGAGCGAAATCTCTTATTTAGCAGGGACGGATTGGTAACATCGCAATCACCCTGTAAATTTTACAAAAGAGCCTCGGCGCCGTCCGTCAGTCCCTTTTGTCAATTGTGTTTGGTGTCCTCTTGTGTGGTGTAGATGATGATGCGTTGAGTTGGTGTGTGTGGGATGAAAAGTTACGTGTTGAATTGGGGTGTGTGTAATGAAATGATGACGTGTTGAGTTGAGTATGGTGTGTATGTGTGGGGTGTAGATGTATTATATTAAGAGGGATGTCAGGTGCTCATTTAGCCATCTCGGCCCCTCTAGGCGACTGTTTAGCCTAGAAGTCGCTGCAGCTGTTGCAGCGTTGCCACAAGGCTGCTCAGACCCGTGGATCGACGAGGTGGTGGTCCAGTCTGTCGACGCAACTAGGTTCCACTCCGCTGGTGTATGACACTATCAGCGGGGGGAAGTCGGGATACACGGCCGCGATGGTTGGTGACAAGCTGCGATGTAGCAGCGTATGATGCGACCGGTGACACATTTGGCACAGCCCCCGTGACTCACACTCTGAAATAGCATGAGTGTGCGACAGACCGCATACCCCTAAATATTCCACAATGGTGGAAACGATGAGGCACTTATCCGACGGGTCTCCGAAGTCCTCGATGTGGTCGATGGTGGTGGGTTGCCACCACGAGGTGCGGGTGTAAGTACCGCTGCAGGAGCGGTTACCGGTATACGTGCGGGGTTGTTGCCGGTGCAGTCGCCGGCGTGTTGCAGTCACAGTTCGGGGCGCTGCTGAAGGCCCGGTGCGTGGTGCATTGGTAGCCCGAGCGGTTGGCGGGGTTGCGACTGGTGTATCCATGGTGATTTGTGTAGAGAAGCTTGTTAATTATACATATCTGTCATATAAATTGATAAGGGCAATCGTGCCACGATATTTGGCATGAATGCTTCGTCGTTTTGGTCGACCAATTTTTTGTTAGTTTTCTTTGTTGTTTTTGACGGTTTATTATTTTTGATGGTCGATATCGGCGTATTTCTCGTATTATTGTTAAATTTAGTGATTTTATTATATCGCGATATTATTTTTTCGGTTTTCGGATTCGCGGTCGTCGGGAGTTGGTAAAAACCACAGCTTCACGAGCGGTCTGGTTAGTGTTCCGTTTTGCGTACGGAGGTCCATGACTCCTATGTGACCGTCGGAGCCATAATGTAGCTTTTCTGTGCTGTCAAGCCAGGACACAATCTCCAAGTTTAGGCGCTTGTTCAGGAGTCTTCCAGCGGTATCTTTTGTGGAGATCATTTATGTATTCGTCCTTCAATCGGCGGCTGAAATCATGATGGAGAATTTTGATTCGTTCCCATCGATTTAATAGAGATAGCGACTCCACGCCTGGCTCGGGAATAGCCAGGTGGGAGCTCCTTTTAGAAAATGCACTGGAGTTAAGGCGGTGAAATCTGAGGGGTCTTGCGAGAGTACTGTGAGTAGCAGTGAATTGAGAACGGCTTCAATTCGATTTAATATCTACGTGAACTCTTCGTAATTGAATTTCTAATTTCCAGCTACCTGTTTGAAATGGGATTTACGCTTTTTACGGGGGATATAATACTCCTGGCGTACCATATGTTGCATGAGGCGATGTTCGGCATGTAGCATTAAGATGTGAATGTAATTGAGGAATAATGTGGCAAATGCACGAAGCAGACCTTTCGTGTCCAGAAATGGGTTTAGAACAAAGAGTGAGCTCTTTTTATCAATCGGCTACAGGGCTCACATTCATCACCTTACTCACATTCATCACACAACACAACATTCAGCATACGACACAACATTCAGCACACAACCTGCATCATCATACCACGCAACAAACCAACCACATTACACACACACCATAATCATTTTTCACCACTCAGCCGATCAGAAAGGATTGGTTAGATCGGGGTGGACCACTACTCGATTTCTACGCCCGTACGATATAGCCACGTCTCGCCATCTTTTTAACGGTTGATCCGCGTTTCGCTAATTTGTGGTATAGAATTGAGAAAAACCTCTTTCGGTCGTGTGTGTGTGATTGTGCACTAGCAGCAGCAGTGAATATATTATAAATAAAAAAAAATTATGTTTAATAAAAAAAGGACATACAACGTTGTGAAACAGGAAAAAAAATATACAACATTGTGAACCAGATTTAAGTGTCAGCGATTTATATTGAATTTTTACCCGAAAATACAAGTGGTTGAATTTT
Organism: Bactrocera dorsalis; assembly: GCF_023373825.1. Taxonomy (NCBI): domain Eukaryota; kingdom Metazoa; phylum Arthropoda; class Insecta; order Diptera; family Tephritidae; genus Bactrocera; species Bactrocera dorsalis. The sequence continues at coordinate 68,352,956 of NC_064303.1, read as the reverse complement.
TACCTTTTTACCTTTAACTTATCTTTCACTTTAACACAAGCTAAAAGGGATACATAGCCAAAGTTAAAAGTAAGTATACCCAGTGGAACTAAGTGAAAGGAACAAATGGTCCTTCGAGCCTCTTAGACAGGCACCTACGATTTTAAAAGAACCCACCAAGAGGTGGAAAAGTGAAAAAAGTGCAAATGAAACTATACAACAGAACAATTAAAAGTACACACAAGAAAAAATGATAATAAATAAATTGATACTTAAACATATTAACACATCAAATCTCCGAAACGGGCGCGAAACCAACTAAAACAAAACAAATACAAAAAAAAAAAAACTAAAAATCAAGTACGGGCGCGGTAAAATTCATAATACGCAAACAACAACAAAAATAAAAACCCAAAACCTACATACAAATATATAGAATTCTCAACAGGCAAGCAGCGTGGGAAGAGGAAAAAAAATTCAACACGGAGGACATCAAACAAGAAAAAACAAAAACCAAGAAGACGAAAGGAGAATAAGTGAGAGAAAGAACGAAGAGATACACACACATACGAGGGCTCTCTGATAAATAACCGACATCAACGTGAAGCTAGCGGCACATCTGAAAAAAAAATTTCTACTTCAAATTGTGCGTATGATAATAGCTACTCGCCAAAATTTCAGAAATTTATCTTGCGCAATTATCTGTTGACAGTCGTTTTTGTGAGTCTATTTCGGTGATTTCCTCAAAATGGAAAAAATTGAATATCGTGCTGTAATTAAATTTTTATTTTTGAAAGGCAATACGCCTTCACAAATCAAAGTTGAGTTGGACTCTGTGTATGGTGACTCTGCACCATCGTTTACCACCGTAAAATTTTGGGCAGCTGAATTTAAACGTGGTCGCAGGAGCTTGGAAGATGATGAACGTTTTGGTGATACCCCTTGGGCTAAAAACTGTAACCACTAACGATAACATCGCTACAGTTCATCAATTGGTACTAGACGACCGCCGGATTAAAGTTGGGAAAATAGCTGAGATTATGAAGATGTCAAAAGAACGTGTTTGTCACATATTAAACCAAGATTTGGGCATGAGAAAGCTGTCCGCGCGTTGGGTGCCGCGTTTGCTTACGCTAGACCACAAACGTGCGCGCATGAACATTTCCAGCGCTCTGTTGGGAAGGGTTGCAGAGATGGGAGCATCGCTGGGAGAAATGTGTGGAGTTACAAGGAGACTATGTAGAAAAAAAAAAAAAAAATTTGAAAAAGTCGCGTGAATCATGGTTAAGTCGGTTATTTATCAGACAGCCCTCGTAAATAAATATTGCTACCCATAAACCCTTGGCGGAGAAAAAAGTAAGTCCGTTCCAATTAAATTTTTAATAAAATTATTTATGCGCATATGTGCATTTAAAATACAGTTTGAGCTGTAATACATACAGTTAATTAGAAATAACCCAACTGTTCTATACGGTTAGACAGTTCGGTATATATGTACATATGTATGTATAGGTCCGAAATAAATGAAAAAATTACGGTATCTGCCTACTGCTTATTTTGTGTTCCAAAGCCCACTGTAATTTTCCAAAAAAAAAAGTTTTCTTCAATGTCAAGTATTCTACTTGCAAGTTTTGGTGATACCCCTTGGGCTAAAAAAGCAACAAGCAGGATCGTCTATAATAAATAAGCAGAGGCGAGCAAAAAAAAAAAAACGACATAAAGTGCAAATACATACATATGTACACATATAAGTAAAGTAAAGTTTGTATTAAAGATACATACATATGTGCATATACACACATACATACAAAAATTTGTGGGCCATCAACATTTGCGCGCCAAAATTTATATTCCGCAATTTATATACATATACATAGACATATGGTACATATGTATATACATGAGTCAACTGTTTTATGGAAAAATCAGGCAATATCTAGATTCATCACTGAAAGTGACAGTTTTATAAGATATTGTACAAGATTTCAAGCTTCCCCTATTACTGACATCACAGAATCAGTTTTAAATATAAAATTAGAAAGAGTTAACAATCTATGGGCACGCCTTCTGGCAGCGTACGATACTGTACTAGATACTGACGACGCAGAACTCCCAGAAAACACAAAAACTTCGGCGGCAGCCAAGTGTGATAACTGCCGCGATCAGTACGAATTGACAAAGGGAATGATAACTAAACAAATAAGTTTAGTAAGGCCAAGGAGAGCCACTACTCCCCCTCCCAGAGTAGTTACAACACAAAAAGAAGACCTAGATAAAGGCATGTATCTAAAGGTACCAGCTTGTAATACTGAAGTTTTCAATGGATGTTATGACCAGTGGCCGTCCTTCCGGGACATGTTCACTGCCGTTTATATAAACCATTCTAAACTTTCACAAGCACAAAAGTTATACCATCTAAGGTACAAAACAAAAGGTGAAGCAGGCAGTATCGTCAACCGATTCGCTTTAAATAACGAAAATTTTAAGCTAGCTTGGGAAGCACTGGTCGAAAGATACGAAAATGGAAGGGTTATGATAGAAAACCCAATAAAAACATTATTACATCCACCAAAAATTCAAAAAGAAACCCGCCAGGAATTTCAAAATTTATACTCGACAGTGACTAATTGCATATCAGTGTTAAAAACACAAAATATCTCCACAGCATCGTGGGACCCCATCATAGTAACCATTTGTGCAGAACACTCCCTGATGCTGCGTTACTACGATGGGAACAATCACTTGTGGAAAGAAAAAAAATGCCCACATGGGAACAAATGAAAGCATTCCTCACTGCTCAATACGAGATAGCTGAGCGAATTGACAACAAAAATATAAATCTAAAAAGTCATCAAAATGACTCAAGTAAAAACTTGTTTAAACCTCAAGCCAGCAATAATATGCAATACAATAGACACGCCAATAGAAGTCACACTTTCGTGTCAAACCAAACTAATGAATGGCAACCATTATGTGAAATTTGTAAAGGAGGTCATAACATAAGATCTTGTGAGAAATTTAAAAAATTATCCGTTTCTGACAGAAACAATCTTGTCAGACAACATAAACTTTTCATCAACTGTCTGTCGAATGCTCATACGACAAAAGACTGTGAAAGCAAATTTAATTGTGTGTACTGTCAACGAAGACATCACTCACTGCTTCATATTACGAACTTTCAAAATATGAAGCAAAATCAATTTCATAAAACCACCGGGTTAGTCACTACAACCTAAAGTGATAATCCCGAAATCTCAAATCCCGAAAAAAGGGAAGAACAACCATTTTGCTCTAAAGCAGCAAAAATTCAAGCGCTTTATTCAGAAAATGAAAGCAAAATTCTTTTACCCACTGCGGTCATCACCATAGCACATAAGGGTGATTTATTCAAACTAAGAGCACTAATAGATCAAGGATCTCAAAGATCCTTTATATCATCAAAAGCTCAAAATCGGCTCAAATTGCCAATAAAACTTTCAAATTTCCAAATCTCGGGAATGGGCGGAAGAATTATCCAAAATTCGAACAAAATATGCTCAATTACCATAGTATCTCCAAATGTGGATATTAGAATATATGCACAAGCCATCGTTCTACCGCAACTTACAAATTTGCTTCCAAGCTATGAAGTAAATAAAATACACTGGGAAAAATGCTCACACCTCAAATTAGCAGATCCCAATTGTCATACTCCATCACAAATCGACATATTATTGGGCAGTAACTTAATACCTCAAATAATTCTTGAAGGTATAGAGAATATCTCCAGTAAATTGTTAGCCCAAAATACGATCTTTGGGTGGATTATAAGTGGTCAAGTCCCTAAAAAAATCTATTCTTTCACCACACAAGTAGAAATATCTCAAACGAATTTTTAAACAATCAACTTAAAAAATTTTGGGAAATAGAAGAATTACCCCAAATCACCCAGCTTTCAGAAGAAGACCAGGCATGTGAAGCCTTTTACAAGTCCACAACAACAAGAAACGAACACGGTCGTTATGTTGTGCGATTGCCATTCAAACCAACTTTTCCTGAAACCATAGGTCTAGGCCACTCTAGAATATCAGCAGTACAGCAATTTCTAAGCCTGGAAAAAAGCCTGACAAAGAAAAGTGAGCTTAAATTGGCATACGATAATCTGATGGACGAATATCTTGACCTCAATCATATGGAAGAAGCTGTACCATATGAAAAAGTACCTAAAGGTAGATATTTAACTTTTTATCTGCCACATCATGGGGTAATAAGACCTGATAAAATTACAACAAAGGTACGAGTGGTTTTCAATGCCTCAAAGTGTACGAGCTCAGGCAAATCACTCAATGATGTACTATACACAGGGGCAACATTACAACTTGATCTCATGTTGCTAATTCTAAATTGGCGCATGTTTAAATACGTTTTCAATGGGGATGTTGAGAAAATGTACAGACAAATTCTAGTACATGAAGATGACCAAGATTTCCAGCGTATAGTCTTCCGCAAATCGAGTAATAGTCGAATCAGCGACTATAAACTTAAAATCGTCACCTTTGGCATCAATTGCGCACCCTATTTGGCTATCAGGACACTGCATGAAGTGGCAAAAACAAATGCAACAAATTTGCCTTTCTCATCTTCTGTGTTGCAAACACAAACATACGTGGACGACATACTATCAAGCAACCGCAGTATCACATTAGCATGCTAATCACTATTGCAAGTGATCAAAGCATTCAATTCAGCAGGTTTCCCTCTAAAGAAAATTACTTCAAATCACCCTGATATAATAAGAGACATTAAAAAAGAAGACTTATTAGATACAGACTTCCTTAAATTTGAAAAGGCTTGTACAACTAAAACTCTAGGAATTCAATAGAATGCGACAGATCAATTCTCTTATACAATTGAGTCAATATCTGCAATGTCCGCCATTACAAAACGCCAAATACTTTCCTCGGTGGCAAAACTTTTCGACCCCGCAGGATGGCTTTCGCCAATAATGATTCAAGCAAAAGTCCTCATTCAAGAATTTTGGCAAGATGGCACTGAATGGGATGAACAGGTAAAACCTTTACGTTTAGCAAAATGGGTTCAATTTGCTAACAATTTGCATACTGTATCAGAAATTCGAATCCCTCGATGGGTAAATTTCACCCCTAACATTAACACAGAATTTTACACGGTTCCTGTGATGCCTCTGAAAAGGCTTATTGTGCAACAGTTTACGTACGCACTCAGCACGATAACAAAATATCTTCACACCTCTTGGTAGCCAAACCCTGCAATAATTAATTAAAAATACACCGTTTTACAATCCATACGTACAAACCAAAAACATAGGGAACGCGATTAATAATAAACAACAAAACCCATATCTAAATAATATATAATACATATAAATAAAAGTAGCATATATATAGTATACACATATATATAATGAGTAGCATACTTCATACTACTAGCAAAACCATGTTTAATATACATATTCCTATTCCACTAGAAATGGACGTAGAAGAAACCCGCAATAACCCGCAGTCGGTGAGGTCCGCAATTAATGCAAATGCAGCATCCGCTGCACCCATCGCCGTACCAAGGAGACAACAAGGCACAAGCCCGCCCAGCCAATCATCCGGTCAACCAGTGAGGGAAGCGGGCGAGGAGCAGTTCGAGGAGTATGTACTGCCACGATGCAGCCTATGCCATCGACCCCATGCCCTAAAGAAGTGTACAATTTTCAAGACGATGACGCCCGCTCAGCGCCAACAAATCGCTAGAGCCCACGGCCACTGCATGACATGCTTGGCAGACACGCACGCTACGTTGGAGTGCATGTCCGACCGCATCATACACTCTTTCACCGCTTTCCTCGACGCCCGGTTCAGGCAACGCACGCCAGTCACCGGCATGGTCAACAGCGGCACCATCAGCATGGAAACCAGGTTCAACGCCGAAGAACCCATCGCTCTACGCAGTCCCGAGGTGCACGCTCGCAGACACCACCACATCATCATCATCGTAACCAGCGAAAGGCGACGGGTTTCGGCGCTGTAGTGAGCACCCTACAGAAACTGCAGCGACTTCTAGGCAATTAATTCGCCTTATTATATTTAATAAAAAAAGGACATACAACATTGTGGAACAAGAAAAAAAAATATACAATATTGTGAACCAGATTTAAGTGACAGCGATTTATATTGAATTTTTACCCGGAAATATAAGTGGTTGAATTTTTACCTTTTTACCTTTAACTTATCTTTCACTTTAACACAAGCTAAAAGGGATACATAGCCAAAGCTAAAAGTAAGTATACCCAGTGGAACTAAGTGAAAGGAACAGCTACTAATTTGGAAAGTAGTAGTGTGCCACATAACTCAAGTCATGGGAGACTTATTGTTTTTTAAAGGTGCCACCTTTGCTTTTGCGACTAATAAGTGGCTTGTGGTCGCGGTGTCGCTTTGCATGCGCACATAGATAGTAGCGCAGTATGCCTTTTCAGAGGCGTCATAGGGAAGCAATGTAATTCGACTTTGTGATCGGGGGAGTAATTTACCCATCGCGGAATTTGAATCTGAGAAATATCATTCAGATTATTTCCGAACTGAGACCATTTTTCTAAGCGAAGAGGTTTCACCTGTTCGTCCCAATTGGCTCCATCTAGCCATAATTCTTGTATTAAGATTTTCGCTTGGATCCTAATTGGCGAAAGCCATCCTGTGGGGTCGAAAAGTTTTGCCAGCGAGGCTAAAATCTGTCTTTTCGTTATGGCTGATAATGCGGATATGGACTCAGTCGTGTATGAGAACTGGTCCGATATCGCATTCCATTGGATGCCTAATGTTTTTGTTGTACTTTCCTTTTCGAAAATAAGGAAATTAGTGTCCAACAAATTTTCGTTTGGAATATTTTTGAGTATATTTGGGTGATTTGCCGTAATCTTTTTTAAAGGAAACCCTGCGGATTTGAGGGCTTTTATTACCTGTGATAAGGCCCTTCCACAGGACTTCCAGATAGAGTAGTATTTGCCGTTGACGATTTTTTCCCCTGGGGCTACTTCCTTCATGTGATCTAAATGGAGGTATTCTTCTAACACACCATCATATTCAGATTTGAGTTCACTTTTTTAAGTAGGTTTCTTTCCATACTTAGAAACTGCTGTATTGCAGAGGTGCGAGAGTGACCTAAGGCGAGTGTGTTAGGAAATTGTTGCTTAAGTGGTAGTCGTACGACGTACCGACCAATTTCTGATCTGGTAGTTGTGGCTTTATAAAAGTCCTCACAATACTGATCTTCAGGGGTAGTGACTGATATGGGGGGGAGTTCTTCTAATTTCCAAAATTTTTTCAATTGTGAATTAAGGTACTCGTTTCAGACTTCCTCAACTTGACTTGTCAATGTTGTAACTGGTTCCTCAACTAGTCCACTTAGGACCCATCCGAAAATGGTATTTTGCGCCAGAAGTGTATTTGTGATTTTCTCAATACCTTCGATTATTATCTGTGGTATGAGATCGCTGCCTATTAAAAGATCTATTTGAGCGGGGGTGTTACAGTTCGGGTCTGCTAGCGTTAGGTGTGAAACCTTTTGCCAATGCTTGCTATTTATATGATAGCTGTGTAACATATTGGTTAATTGCGGTAAGACAATAGCTTCTGCTTGTATGCGCTTATCCACTTTGAGGGAAAAGAGGGTAATGGGGCAGATTTTATTTGAGTTTCGAACAACTCTTCCGCCCATTCCCGTAATTCCAAAATTGGCCAGTTTTGTTGGTGGTAGCCTGTTTTGTGCCCTAGACGCTATAAATGATCGTTGAGATCCTTGGTCTATTAAGGCTCTGAGTTTAAACAGTTCTCCTCGGTGTTCGATGGAGACAACTGCTGTGGGTAATAATACCCTATTGTGATCTTCGCTGTGTAGCGTTTGGGTTTTTAACGCCTTTGAGCAGCATGTTGCTTCTTGGCAGTTTTCAGAATTTATTGTTGCAACTAAACCTGTTGCTCTTTTTACGTTTGCGCTGTTTGGGGGTGAGCTGGAAAAATTGGTTATATGTAACATTGAATGATGTCTTTTATGGCAGTAAACGCAAATAAATTTCTTTTCGCAATCTTTAAGCGTATGCGCATGTGACAAACAGTTGGTACATAATTTTTTCGTTCCTACGAAATTGTTTCGATCGATAACATTCATTTTTTTGAATTTTTCGCACGACTTTAGCTTGTGACCTTTTCTAAAAAAGATCGCAAGACATTTTTTTATATTATTCGGATGTGAACGATTGATTTTTAAAAAAGCTTCTATTTAAATTATTGTGGCTACTTGCTGGGGTCTATTGAAGCTTCTATTGAGATCGTTTTGAATGTTTTTCGTTCTGATTAGTTTTTTATCTCCCCTTCCCTTTCATATTGGGTAGTAAGAAATTCTTTCTTTTGCTGCCACGTTGGGCACTTTCTTCGCGATAGGAGCGATTGCTCCCACAAAAGTAACGATTTTTCTGGTAATGCAGCTGTGCATATATTTAACAGAATGGGGTCCCAATTATCAGTGGGAATATTCTGTGTCGATAAAACCGACAAACAGTTTGAAACAGTGGATTGAAGCTTTATGAATTCTTCACTGGTTTCGTTCTGAATTTTTGGTAACTTCATTAGTATAGTCACTTGTTTGTCGACCAATATTCTTTCGTTTGACTACGCTTGGAGACGCGTCCAAAAATTGTCTAAATAGTCTTTTTTGATTAACACCCCCATAATGTGGACTTTGAAGCAGTGAGCGTATCTACATACGTGGCAATACACTTTGTACAAATGTTTAAGTATGTTATAAAACGTTTTATGTTATATTTATTCATTGTCTTTAAGTTGTACCCGATGTCGACAGGGTACATTTTTCAGAGAATTTTGTATATACATATGTGTATGCGCCTATATATATATGTATATATATACATACGCGTATATATGTATATATGTAAATAATAAACCACGAAAAGAGAATTAAACGACCGTAGGTAATTTTCGCAAATTCACTTGTTAGTAAGTATATAAACCTTTGCTTCAACAAAAATGCATGATCGTAAGCGAGCGTGCTCAAAGCGAACAATCAGTTTCAATCACTGTTGCTTGTTTCGTAATGATTTTTCTCGATCGAACGCCTTGTGTGAGCAGCAAAGAATGTTCGAGAATGCTGCTTGCACTCAGCTCGATCACAATCATACCGTTCGGTCATACCGGGTGGTTTATGCCAGCAGCGCAGCCGCTGAGCGTTGTTTTTCTTTAGCTGGAAATTTTATAACTGAAAAAAGAAATAGGCTCGGACCATGTTCAGTTGATAATTTATTGTTTTTAAATTCATTTTTTAAAAGTTTTAGCGATTAAGAAACCAAGTTTATTACCTTCTTTTAATTTTAAGTTTTTGTTGATCTCAATGAAGAAGTGATAAAAATTTGAAATTTGTGTTCCCTAATATTTTAAGCATTACCTTTGTTTATTAATTTTAAGTATTAATTGAATTTTAGTTTTAAGCGTTAAAAATGAAGAAATATATGCAGTAATGTTTTGGATTTTATGCATCGCAACTTGTTTCCGTTAAAACACACAAATATGTATATACAAACTATGCACATACATATTTGCAGGGCAATTCTCGATCTGATTGGTTCAATCAATTCAAACGCACACTTGATCCATGTATGAGTTTTCGAGCATTATTGGACTTGATCGTGTTTTTCTGTACAATCATTTCCAATCATCATACCGGAACCAAACAATCAGTTTCAATCAGTAAGCAGAGCAATCAAATCAATTGATCGAACTCCTTCGTTTTGAGCACGAAACTGATCGAACAATTTTGTTGCGAACCGCTGTGCTGAGTTGTGACCGTTTTGAGCGAGCCTGATCAAACCGGATCGATCATACTCAATGTAGGTCTCTGATATGTACGTAGTTTTTCTTTGATTGCTGTAGCTTATTTTAAGCAATCCTGCTTATACTTGGTTAAGTATAAGGGGTCTTGCTGGAAATTTCGCAAGTAAATACTTATAACACAACGGTAAGCATTTACCGGCAATCACTAATCTTTTATATACAGTACCAAACTGCTTTGTTAGCGGTTTTCTGTTTTTACCGGAAAATAAACCGATTTCCGAAAACAATTTGGTAACGGTTTTCACTTATTTTTCGACCTGAATTTTGGTCTGAACCGTAAATTTAAGTTTTAGATTCTAAACCATACATATGTATATGAATGTGATATATAAAAATTGAAGGGAACGATACAACTCACTTTGGTTTCCGCCAGGGGCTTTTGGGGATAATATGAATGTATGTGCCTGTCCTTGTGCCTGTGCCTGTGCGTCTTTCTCCAAACCTTGTGCTGATGGTTGTTGTTGTGATTTCTTTATGCCTTTTTCTCCTTTGTGAGTTATTTTTCCGTGCACCTGACTTTATGCCTTTATTGAATTTGTTCTATTTTCTCTTCTATTTTCACAGCACAATTTTTTCATCTCACTTATGCACACTTAAGGGTTTTTTTTTGTTTTGTTTTGTTTTCGGTCACTTTAGCCACTCCAGTATCCCTCTTCAATTTACATATACATGTATGTATGTGTATATCATAAATTTTTTTTTCTTTTTTCCATCGCACTTTTCTTCTTAATGCGATTGAAGTCGATAAAAGAAGACAAATTGGTCGGTTGCGTATGTGAGCACGGATCGATCAAGAAAGAGCCTCGGCGCTGTCCGTCAGTCCCTTTTGTCCATTGTGTTTGGTGTCCTCGTGTGTGGTGTAAAAGCCCTGTAGTTCGGTACCATCGGGGAAGAGCTAACGATATGACTAATTCCTAATCATTAGAACCAGTTCCAGCCCGATTACTCGCAATGTTATTTGACGAACGATTTTTACATTGCAATGTCCTACGAGAGTAATCGAGCGGTGCGACGCTGCATTACCAGTCATTGGTGAAATGACTAGTTCCAAAATCGTTAGTGAATCGCTAATACAGAATCGCTAGCGGTTTCGCTAATTCAAAATGGCTAGTGATTTGACTGACTCCAAATCGTTAGTGATTTCGTTAATTCGAAATTACAGGTGGTTTGACTAATTCAAAATTGTTAGCGATTTCATTAATTCTAACTCGCTAGCGATTCTACTGGTTCAATTTTACGAAAATAAAAGAAATTTTTATGAAATTCAAAGCAATAGATTTATTAAATTCAATTATACATATGTATTTTTTAATTTATTTTCTTACTTAGTAGTTTTAAAATATGTACTATCTTACATTATATTGTTATTTATTAATCATTTATTTTCTTTATTTACTAAATGATTTTTTTTTTATTACGCGTTTTTTTGACGCTGAAGGACTTGGCGCAGTTGATTCTCTGGCGATCCAGCGTCTATCAAGGTAGGAATGGACTCTAAAATAATTAAAATATATTTGTTATTAACTATTTTAATTAAAAAGCTTGTCCTGTTCTTACCAATAAGGGCGTCGAAAAAATTTGTAAAGCTTTTGAGCGAATCTTTGCCCAACACTCCATCAATATTGTACTACATGGCCAATTCGTCTGTTATAATATTCTTCAGGTTTTTCACCACTCCAGAACCCTGGAGAATTTGAGTCATACATTTGATCTGCAAGAAAGTAAAGGGTTGAAACGGTAAAAATAAAAAAAAAAAATGAAATTTACTGAAACGTATTTTAAATAAGGAAATCGAAAGAAAAAATGATACTTACGTAGTTCTTCTTTCCGCGAGCTTCTATAATTTCATTAATTCGGCCCAAATCTGTTTTGTTTTTAATTGGAAATTCTCTCATTATCGATGAGTCGTCGGTGCGTTCTTTCAGAAGCTGCTGAATGAGGACTTTCTGCTGCGCTACTTCTTCTAGGAGCACTTGGTACTGTGCAGAAATTTGGCTCATTTTTCTTTCCAGAAATAAAAAATATATATGAATGAAAAGAGGAATATACTTGTTGGCAGCTTATACTTTACCTTCGAAGAAAGCCTTTAAAGCTTCCTTATCTTCGCATTTACATGCCTTTTCTGTATATAATTGATTGTAGCAAGTCTTTTTAATTCGTTTTGGGTTCGGACCATCCATATTGCCTTCTGTAATTTATTACTTTTTATTTCGCAATTTTTATATTTATTTATTTTTTATTTTTATTTTATTTGTTACTTATTACTATTATTGTTATATTTTTAGTTTTATTATCACTAGATTTCATGTTAATGTATCGTTTTTTACTGCTTTATTTTATTGAAGGTATTTATATATATTTAATATATTTATTTATTATTATTATTTGTTTTATTTCATTATGATTGATTATTATGGTATTAATGTATACCTTATAAATTACTTTACACTTCACTTTTTTATTTTTTTATTCGACTTTAATTTGTTCACTAACAACACTAAAATAAATTATTTTTATTTAAGGAATGTCTGTTCTTTATTGACCTTTTTCGACTGCTCTTCAACTACAATTGACACTCAAGATCTAAACAATTTAGTGTAAAAATGACAACGGCAGACTGAGCGATCGATCGAACTACAATTCCTGCGAATTTCTGCGGGAATAGTACGGGACACTAAATTTCTGTTGAATTTTGATCTGCTCGCACATTGTTGTTATTGCAATTTCATATATGCATTGAGTTTCGTTTTTTAGGGGTGGGTTTTTTTCAGATTCGATGCCTCGTTGCATTACAAATCATTAGCGAAAAGACTAACTAGCGGTAATGCATGAAATCGCTGGTAGAATTCGCGCTCTGGTAATCGCTTGACACCAGCCGAACTACACCTAGGTGTGGTGTAGATGATGATGCGTTGAGTTGGTGTGTGTGGGATGAAAAGTTAAGTTGTATGTGTGGGGTGAAGATGTATTATATTAAGAGGGGGGTCAGGTGCTCATTTAGCCACACCCTTTTCTCTTATGTCACTTGAATTTCCCAAAAGGAAATGGTTTGGCGTTAATGCTTCGCTTCGTAGGTAAGAGGACGCATGTTAATAGTATTTTCGACGTCGGTTAAAGTTGCTCTCAGTACTTCCCCCCTTAGACCTTCTTTTGGTAATATGTCCATCAATACTGACTTTATAGATCGTACCATGCGCTCCCACACTCCGCCCATATGTGGTGGTGCTGGTGGCATGAAAGTCCATTCAATTTCGGGGTATTTTTCCATTAATGTGCCAGATAATATTTTCTCGATTTCATCTGCCAGAATACGACTAGCGGAGTCACAATATTGTTACGGGGAAGTATAATCGGTTGTTTGAGATCCGTTGTCACTCCTCTTGCTTCTTCGATCCGACCCTTTACGCATAGCAGTCCGAGCTTGTCTATAAATGGAGAAAATTTGTAGATTTCGACTTACCACGCCTTTTCTTATTTGATCAAACTCCGCGCTATAGCATTCTTCCTGGCACTTGCGGAAGAGAAGTAGTTCTGAGTAACTGGATTTCTCGCGGTGTTCATCATAGTCAAACGGAGAAAACGAAGAACGCACATCTGTACAGCGCGCAATTTTTCCCACTTACTAAACCTTGTAAGATCTGGTTGCGTATCACCAATATCTTTTGAAGAATCAATTGTTACGTTCTGTATAGTTTCTGTTACGGTTTGTGGCTCATTGAATTCGCACGTTGGCCAGAGAGTTTCTAATAGACTTAGGAATTCAGGGCCCGTAAACCATCTCCCAGAGCTGTTAAATTCCGTATTATTGTACCATTTTGTACCGTCGTCCGCTACGTTATCCTTCGTTTGTACCCACCGCCATTCGTTGATTTGCGAATCCTCTAGAATTTCGGCAATCCGCACAGCTACAAACGGGTGTAATTTACTGGCGTCAGACCTAAGGCAACCTGTAAACAAGGGTTAGTTCGTCACTGGTTGGTAACCACCACATATCAAGAACCTTTTGAAGTTCTGATCCTGGCTCTATTAAGCATTTATTCGCGGGTTCATGCTTACTTGAGAGCGCTTGCAGAACTCGTTTAGAATTCGACAACCAGTTTTCCATCTCGAATCCGTCTTCACAATGAATGAAGCGGACATCAGTAGCGAGTCAAATCATTTCTTCCTCATCATCCATACTAAGCCACAAATCGTCCATAAACGTATTTTCGAAAATTGTTGCCACAGCATTTGGTAGTATCTTCTGGAAACGTAGAGCGTTCTTATCTTTTATGTAGTTATAACGGTCTTAGCGAATACATCGGGACGTCTGCTACTTTCGCCGTTTCGCCACAGGAACTGCTGTGCTGCCAGATCTTCCGCTCTTACTCTAATTTGGTGAAACATTTCACGAATATCTCCACAGTCGTTCACGAAACCTCAATAGGACACCTACCAACGATCTTAAAAGATCGGGTGCCTTCAATAATACGTCGTTCAGGCTGATGCCACTCATCTTAGCTGTTGCATTCCACACGATTCTCAATTGTTTTTTGTTAACGTTCGCAATTGTGAATATTGGAATAAACCAAGATTTGCCTGCTTTTGATAATTCCTTCACATTTAGTTTTCTTATGAAACCCTTTTCGATATAGTCATTTAACTTCCCAACAAGATACTGCTTCAGGTCGGGGCTCTTTTCTATCTTCTTTTCCAGACATTGGAAACGGTTATATGCCATTCGATATGAGTCGGGCAAGTGGATGTGGCCATATTTCCACTAGAGTCCCGTATCCCATTTCTTAACACTTAACACATCATACAGGACTGTTTTCCCCATTATGTGGTATGCACGCTCGTCTGCCCTTCATCTAAGCGGTTTGAGAACAGGGTTGATACCCACTGAATCGATAGAGAAATAGGCTTTCATTAAGTTATCAGGCTGATCATATTTAGTATAGGTGCAAACGTGGAGCAGATTTTTGTCTGGCTGATAAGCCGACTTATCCTGACCATATACTGACCAACCTATTTTGCAACGCGCAGCTATTAGATCATCACCTTCAGCTTGACTCACCTCCACAGATACGCAAAGTTTATTATTAATAATCGCGCTTTGCAGTCGGTGTATGGTAGAATAGGCAATGACTTCAGGTGTTTGTGCTCATTTAAAGTGTCTGCGTTGAAAGTTTGTTGCGGTAACTCGAGGTCAGTGATTGTTTGAATAATACGATATCGCCCAGAGTTTTTCTCTCGCGCAGATATTTCACAGCTTAAAACCTTTGAGTTTACCTCCTGCTGATAGTCAGATAGTCGTTCAGGCTTAATGCTTGCATGGTTGCTCTATAATTTTGTACACCCAACGCGAAGTCGATAAGGGTATTCAGTCGATCGGTCCTCACTGCTGGCATCTGTCTCAATTTCCGTTGTGGGGTGTTATGTATAATGTATGGCCTCCCGAAAAGCATACGAAGAGTTTCGATGACTAGATGAACTGTAGATGGCATCATCAATTTTCCTCAAACAGCTTCAGTTCTTCTTGTTTAGAAACCCCGCGGCGTTCCTTTGATTGTTCATAGTTTGTTATATACAATGGCTATTTTTCTGGCCTTCCGAAGAAAGATGGCACATCTTGGCTTATCACCTGTCTAGACGCTATATGTGATGGCTTAAACTCACGTCAGAACTATTCTGAACCTTCCTCCATGTACTATCGTTGATGGGCGCAAAACCTCCATGTGGTTGCCCATCTCAATTAACCAAAGATGTGACGCGAGGTAGTTGTGCGTTTTGGAAGACGCTTCCTCCATATGTGGACATATAAACTGAACTCATTGGTACGTGCTGGCTCTGACCAAACACTCATGCGGATGAATGAGCAAATCTAGAGTTCATTTGGTCCACCAACAAATTAAGGCAGTTTGTTATAGAGCCCCACGTGGTTATGTTCCTTAGGCATGCCGCCATGTGCTGGTGGTTGATTCATAGCCATGTCCACGCCTCTGGACCCAAAAGGCAGCGAAGAATGCAACGAAATTTGATATAGCTTATGCGATGAATATTGAGCAGGTGTGATCGCCGTAGTCGCAGCAACATTTGTGGAAAAAATAGGTGAAAAATTAATTTGTGTCGTATTTATATTTCACATACTACTTAGTATTGAAGACTGTGTCCCAGTTATTGCGTTATCCACAATAAGAGGTGATTCCACGAAGTTGGTATGCGCACCGCTAAACGGGATCACGCTATCATCAATAACGGCACCATCTAAGTTCCGCAAGTCAGGCATAACGACTTTGCAAATGGCACTCCGCAATTAATTAAATTAATTTTAAGCGCAAATTTCCACAATTGTATTAAATGACAAATATCATGAATATTTGATCGCTAATAGCACAATTATTTTAGAATATTGGCGGGTGGCACACTTATTTTAAGCTGATACGTATTTTATTTAACTTCAATAATTCGATCGTACGATCGTTCGCTAAAACAATTGTGCTTCTTGTAGGTGTGTGTACCACTCAGCCAGAGAATCAAAAGAGAATGCGCCAACGCAAAAGGGTAAGCCGCAGTTGAGCTAGCACAGACAAATTGCGGGACATACATCTACATGGTTGCATTTTAATGTACACTCAAAATGTAATAAATCCTTAGAGTTGTATTTTAATGTACATTCTTTAAGTTTAAACATTTTATAAAATTAGGGTTGTTGCGCGCTAACAATTAGATAAAAGGGAAACAGTGAAGAGCAATACGTAAAGTGGAAAATAATCTTTTGAGATAAAAGAAAAATAAAACCTCCTTGTTATAACTGCCGAGATGAATATTCAAAACAGTTTTACGAGGATAACAGAAAGGAAATATTTTCCTCATATTGGGCTCTTGATGGTATTAAGAAACAAAAGAAATTTCTTGTTAATTGTAAGTAAATCATGGAGCCTAAATACCGCTATGCCCGCGTGGGCGGAAGTAGAATTCCTATGGCAAAACGGGAAAAATTTGCATACCAAGTGTTGTAACCTGATCGAAGAGGAAAACACTTTAAACACAAAAAGTAGATGAGAACATGACATCACGCGAGGGCAAATACAGCCAAGATATAATACGGAAGGACATAAGTCCTTTCAATATGGGACAAATTAAACTCTCTGAATTGAAAATTAAAAGTTCAAGGGGAGTCACGCAGTTCTGTTTTTTTAAATCTTACCTTGCGGAATATTTCAGGAAAACAAATATAATCAAGTCTACTAATAAGCAAAACACCCAATAACTGACTTACCGTGCGATTCTGTACTGTGATACATTCTCTAGATTTGAGATTTTAAATTAGAAACAATTTTTGAGACTTGAGACGATTTTGCTATTCTGTAAGTGACAGTCACAAAATCTATTACATTTCATTATTCAGAGATGCTTTTGAACTTCAATGAAAATAAATATGTCGATAACAAATATTAAATTTTCTATAACATAGTCAAAAAACATAATTATCAATAAAAATAAAAATATATGTTGACTTTGTTTCATAATATTTACGAAATTTATGTGAACTTGATTTATTTTTCATATTTTCGTGTTTGAGTTGCTTACAAAATATAAAAAACCGACAATCGATTAATATCTAAGATGATCTCTATTCAATATATTCAAAACGGCAGACAAGAGCTCTTTTTGGTTTTGTGACCTGCTAACTACCAGGTCTCAAATTTGAGGCAATATTTTGGGACTAACGCTACAGACTGTTTAGTGAATAGTTACTAGTCAGAAATTGAGATTTTACCTCAAAATGTCTCAAATAGAGACTGGTTACAGAATCCCGCTATTAAGCAAAGCTTATCATTCTAAAATTGGGAATCCTAATAAGGAAAGCGAAGGTCTTAAGGGGTGATATACAAGTAGGAGGCCGGAAAAAGCGAACTTTCTGAAGTTGTTATGAAAAAAATTTAATTTTTTGATTCAAAAATTTGTACATGGTTTAACTGTATTTTAAAACTTAGTAAAAATATTTATTTGGAAAGGAACTACAGCTCATCTCCGGGAGCTCCTCTCAAAAACGACATTTTGCGGTAACCATTATATCTCTGATTTCGTTAAAGTAATGACAAATTTAGTAATTAATTGGTGGAATAAGTGAAATAAATTTTTTTGACAAAAAACGGTTTCTCAAAAAAGAATCGACTTTTGACCAAAATTGGTTTATAAAAAAATATTTGTCGATGTGAAAAACTCCTCCATTAATTGCTAAAAAGTATACTTATAAATACATGTATTTCAGAAGCCCGTTCCGAGTAATGTTTGTCACCGACTTTGAAAACACCATTTTGCGTTGCGTAAAGCGCGTTTAAAGCTTGTACTTGTACTTCCAAACACTCTGAAATATGAAATATCTACCGCCACGATATGAAATTCTGTGTGTATTTGTTTGTTAATTAAGAAAATAAAAGATAAAGAATCGTTTTTTTGAAAATTCTAACGTACATAAACCAGCGTTTGAAAAACTACGCTGCTCCCGTAGCATTACATTTTGCTCTTGCTACCGCTCTCACTTTTTTGAAAGCCACAGCAGAGCCTTAAAGTGACCATACACGACACAAATGTGCGATTGGTATGTGTGCGATTGCGGTTTACTCATGTATGGGCTTGTTCTCATACCGTTCCATGTTCGCGAAAATGTTTGATTTTTGCGATCAGTGTGCACACAAGTATGTCGTGTATGGCGCTGTGTGCAAACCAAATCTCATTTTTCTCGTGCCCCCGAATTGGAAAGATCGCGCACGAACAATTTTTCGCTTGCTTGTCGCACATATTCATTGTTTGAAGAACAAACTGGATTTGTGTGTCGTGTATGGCGAAACAATTTCATGGAGATCGGGCGCACATATGTGACGTGTATGGCCCCTTTTAACATAACAATGTAAAAGTATGTGCTCTACTCTGCTCCGAGTTTTAATAAGTAAAAAACTATAGCTGTAGCGAAAGCAAAAAATGAAATGTTGCGCTATGCTCTGGCGTAGCGGTAGCAAAAAATTTGGGGCAGTAGCCGAGCAGAGCTAATAAAAATTTTCATGTGCTACAGCTCCCGCATGTGTTTTTTTTTTTCTTTTTTGCTATTTTCTGTCATCTACAAGTATATAGTATATAAAAGAACGTCACATTAGTTACTCCATTTATAACTCAAGAACGGCTAAAGCGATTTGACTTAAAATTGGTGGGTAGGTAGCTTAGAAGCAAGGTAAGGACTTGGAATACTTTTTATCTCTTTATGTTAAAATTCATTATTCATAAGCATTTGTTCAATATTTATGTTAGACGCGCCAGTCGTTTCCTCTCTTCGCTACGTGGCGCCAATTGGATATTCCAAGCGAAGTCAGGTCCTTCTCCACTTGGTCCTTCCAACGGAGTGGAGGTCTTCCTCTTTCTCTGCTTCCCGCGGCGGGTACTGCGTCGAATACTTTCAGAGTTGGAGTGTTTTCATCCATCCGAACAACATGACCTAGCCAGCGTAGCCGCTGTCTTTTAAGTCGCTGATCCTGACGGAGCTTTTCGTGCTGCTCAACGTCAGTTTACACAGCCGTGTTAGTTTTGAGGGGATACCAAGTTCAGACATAAGGGCAGCTCCTTTTCGTGCTGTCGAAAGCAGCTTTGAAATCGACGAAGAGGTGGTGTGTGTCGATTCTCCTTTCACGAGTCTTTTCCAAGATTTGGCGCATGGTGAATATCTAGTCGGTTGTTGATTTACCAGGTGTAAAGCCACACTGATAAGGTCCAATCAGTTTGTTGACGGTGGGCTTTAATCTTTCACACAATACGGTCAACAGAACCTTATATGCGATGTTGAGGAGGCTAATCCCACGGAAGTTGGCGCAGATTGTGGGGTCTCCTTTTTTATGGATTGGGCATAGCACACTTAAATTCCAATCGTTGGGCATACTTTCGTCCGACCATATTTTGCAAAGAAGCTGATGCATGAACCTTATCAGCTCTTCGCCACCGCGTTTGAATAGCTCGCCCGGCAATCACTCGGCCCCTGACGCTTTGTTGTTTTTCAGGCGGGTAATTGCTACTCGAACTTCTTCATGGTCGGGCAATGGAACGTCTGCTCCATCGTCATCGATTGGGGTATCGGGTTCGCCTTCTCCTGGTGTTGTGCGTTCACTGCCATTCAGCAGACTGGAGAAGTGTTCGATCCATAATTTAAGTATGCTCTGGGCATCGGTGGTTAGATCACCTTGGGGGGTTCTACAAGAGTATGCTCCGGTCTTGAAACCTTCTGTAAGCCGCCGCATCTTTTCGTAGAATTTTCGAGCATTACCCCTGTCGGCCAGCTTATCAAGCTCTTCGTACTCACGCATTTCGACCTCTTTCTTCTTCTGTCTACAAATGCGTCTCGCTTCCCTCTTCAACTCTCGGTATCTATCCCATCCCGCACGTGTTGTGGTCGATCGTAACGTTGCGAGGTAGGCAGCCTGTTTTCTCTCCGCTGCGACACGGCACTCCTCGTCGTACCAGCTGTTTTTTTGCACTTTCCGAAAAGCAATGGTTTCGGTTGCAGCTGTACGTAAGGAGTTTGAAATTGAGTTGTTGACAAGTGTAGAGTAGAAAATCGTTCGGCTGTCTGTTGTGATTACAGCTTCTCGACGTCGAACCTTCCGTGTGTTTGTTGACGTGCGTTTTTTGCTGCACAGAGGCGGGTGCGAATTTTGGCTGCAACAATGAAGTGGTCCGAGTCGATGTTAGGACCTCGGAGCGCACGCACATCTAAAACACTGGAGACGTGTCTTCCGTCTATCACAGCATGATCGATCTGGTTGGTGGTTTTTCGATCCGGAGACAGCCAGGTTGCATCAAGCTACCTTCTTATGATGGAATCTAGTACTACAGATAACCATATTTTGGGCCCCGGCGAAGTCGATCAGCCTCAACCCATTTGGGGAGGTTTCCTCGTGGAGGCTGAATTTACCGACCGTAGTGCCAAAGATACCTTCTTTGCCCACCCTGGCGTTGAAGTCGCCAAGCACGATTTTGACATCGTGGCGGGGGCATCTCTCATAAGTGCGCTCCAAGCACTCATAAAAAGCATCTTTGGTCACATCGTCCTTCTCTTCCGTCGCGGCGTGGGCGCAAATCAGCGATATGTTGAAGAACCTTGCTTTGATGCGGATTGTGGCTAGACGTTTATCCTCCGGAGTGAATGATAGTACTCGGCGACGGAGTCTCTCTCCCACCACGAATCCAACACCAAACTTGCGCTCCTATATATGGCCACTGTAGTAAATGTCACAAGGACCTACTCGTCTCTGTCCTTGTCCTATCCATCGCATTTCTTGGACGGCGGTGATATCAGCCTTTATTTTCACGAGGACATCAACCAACTGGGCAGCGGCACCTTCCCAATTAAGGGACCAGACATTCCAGGTACATGCCCTCAATTCGTTGTCCTTATTTCGTTTGCCATGGTCGTCATCAAAAGGGAGGTCTCTCATCCGAGGCTGTTTTTTTCCTTTTCATTGGGGGTGTGTTTTTACGCGGCGGGCCCCAAACCCAGCGCACAACCCTAAGTAGGGGATATTTCGCCCTCTCACTTTAGCTCACTTTCAAACGGATGTTCTTAGGCTACCCAGAGGGTACTTGGTCAAAGACCGGAAGTCGTGAGCTGCTTGAGTCATATGTAAAAGAATCGTTTCTGGCCACTCCCAAGTGAATGGCGATCAGAGAACTTTCCTCACTTGCGTGAACTTCTACACATGACTACATCCTCCAAATTTTTAAAAATTTTAGTAATTCAAAAATAGAAAGAAATATGGGTTATACTGATTTTGCTTCTGAGCCAGGCAGTTTTTTTTAGGACGAACAAATTAATTGGGTTGCGCGAATTACTGAGAACGTGCCTGAGCCTAAGCGAATTTAAAAGATGCCGGTTAAGAAAACGTCCTTTCGCCTAAAACTTAACCTAACATCTTAAACTAATGGTAAGTGTGTATATAAAAAAGCGGAAAGTACGAGTATATGTAGTTCAAATAAATCTTCATGGTAGTTTCATAGTAATTGACTATTTAACACATTTGTAATAGATGATGTTTTTGGTAATATAAAAATGGTAATTATTTTACACAATATAAAAACATTTTATAATTTATTCAATTACAATCTAATTCACTTTATTAATATATTTCTTAGATTTATAAAGTCACTTGACCCACCAAGTGCCAAAATGATTTGCATTACATTTTTTTGTTTAAATTATTCAATTAATTCAAATATTCTGACAGAAAATATCAAAAAAACACAAAAAACACATGCGGGAGCTGTAGCACATGAAAACTTTGATTAACTAAAGCATAGCGCAGCGTTTAATTTTTTACTCTCACTACAGCTGTAGTTTTTTTACTTAACAAAACTCGGAGCAGAGTAGAGAACATAATTTTACATGGTTATGCTAAGGCTCTACTGTGGCTTCCGACAAAGTGCTGCTACGGAGTAGTAAATGAAAACCCTGATATAAGCACTTAACAAAATAATTTAAAAGAACCATATTCCGCGATTCTGTCAAGAGTTTCATAAATAACTTTGTTTAATTTTTTTTTAGTCCTATCACAAAATTTTTACAACAACATTTTTTTTTTTACTCACACGACACATTTAACTCAAAACGCTTTAATCCATTGCATTTAGTTCACGTAGGATCGGCATTTTATTTTATATAGTACATGCCAGTAGGTTTCATAAATTTATGGTGTTATCCCATATTTGCTAAATAGGGACAGTTCAAAACTTAGTTTTTTATTTAAATAAGAATAATACTATTTAATAAACGTAAGGAGTTTTTCTGCTTTTGCTAAATATGAGACAATTGAAAACTTTAAATCGCTCTTGGTAAAAATCAATCTTTTGAGTTATGACACTATTCATGTAAATAAGCGATATGTAATTATATGTTCTTTATAATGAAGTATACTTACATATACTTGTACCACAACATGGAATTTCGGATTCCGGAGGCCCCAACTCCACTCACAACCGAACTCAAAAGTTCGTCAGCCTACCTGCTGAATTCAGCCCTCAGGACCGATGGAACCGATTGAGCGGAACCAAGAGTTTCAGGTACTAATACGGGGAAGTCAGTCATCAATTCACCTAAGCTATTACTTACACTGGCGAACTTTCAGCGAAGGTTACGGAACATCAGACCCTGCTTAAAGAGATGTTTACCGATGGTCTAAGCGTCTCATAAGAGGATCCCGTAGTAGTCTCTACTGTCCAATTATAGGTCGATCACTATCACACCGTGATAAAACCTCCCACGTCCTAGAGTGCCCCTTTCTGAAAAGGTGAGTGACTAACTAAAAGACTAACTTGAAAAGAAGAAGGAGCGAAGCATCCACGACTCTGGTCAACAGATTAACAAAAGATAAATTTGCGATTGCCTTATTCAAGGAACCCAGTGTCTTTAGATTTGGCAATAAGTAGACTTTTAATAGCAAACACTGTAAACAATGCCGAGTCATATAAATATTGTAAATAAATAATAGTGATAGTTCCCCTAAACTATGCTTGACCATTCAGCAACTTAAATAATATTGTGCAGCTGGGTGAAAAAATAATCAGATATTTTATTTTTATTTTAATTACGCTAACAAAAATTGTGTTCTCTTTTGACTGCGTTACCTTTGACACACATGGATAAAATTTATACCGTCAATAAGGAGAAGACGTGTAAAAATGCAAAACGTCATTTCTTCATCAACGGGAACACGGGTGAAATGCGTTAGCGCTAATTTTGCGACTAATGATATCATTTGTTTTATATATGTGAGTTAGAAATTTTTAAATTAATTTTTTGAAAAAATGTTCTCCATGGTTATTTGAAATAGTTGAATCGAAAATATAAACAACTAGAACAAAACATGGAATTGGTTAGTTGCAACTTTTAACGAAAATTTAATTGACAACGTTCATTTTATTTTGGTGTTTAAAACTACTAATGCCATAAATCCATAACTAAATGCCCCAGAGACATTAAATTTTACGCTCGACATAGTATAAGAGTGGTTTGTAGGAGCCGGGGTAAAAATTATGCGATGGGCGGAGCACCGTCCACTTTTATGTGGAATCATTGTGAAAACGGTCAAAATTGGACTACAGCCACGCCTACTTCCCATATTACTTACGTTTAAATTCTATTTGACGCTTTCACTTTTCACAAGTCAAGAATGAATTAATATACCAGGTTAAAAATTTGCACGAACGGTACAGTTGAGATGTGCCACCTAATGACTAAAAATTTAACCAAAATTGTTCAAGCCCCCAAGTACTCAATATGTGATAGTATCTTATAGTGGACTTTTTACCGAAAATATCTTTTAATGGCACTTATGAAATTTGAGAAGGTTACGGAGACGATGCTGTATCAGTTCGTGTAGCACAACAATGGTTGTAAATCGAATTTTCAAAATTTCCAGAAGGGAAACGAGCGAACCATTGTTGTGCTACTCGAACTGATACAGCATCGTCTCCGTAAACTTCTCAAATTTCATAAGTGCCATTCTTTTCTTTCTAAAAAAAAAAAATAAAAAGGGACTTTCTTCATTATTTTCATTCGTTTTTGAACAGCACAATGTGATTAATAGCATTGGAGATATACAACTGCAACGACATCAATTGACAAAATACGAAAATACTTTTTGAGTACCCAATATAATTGAAATTCAGAGGGAGTTCTTTCCTGATAGGGTTTAACCCTTGCAAGTTGCATGAGTATAAAATGTTGGGTTATTCCCGAACTTCGCTCTTCCTTACTTGTTTTTTTTTACCTTTATTTTGTTAACAAAATTATTTATTGCTAATCAGTCATTCATTCGATTAATAAATATTTCGTTCAAACAATTTATGAATATTTTGTCCTAATTATTATGGCATCCTTTTGCAGGTGTATGCGTGGCCCCATATAAATTCAAATTGGTCGTTTTGATTCGATTGTTCATTCAAAGAAGAATTAAGCCACGAAAAAAAAGAAAAAATTGTTTTTCATAATAATTCATTTAGTTTTTGGTTCTTTTTTTTAATATTATTATTGAATTTGGAATAGAATAGGAATTGGAATTGCTCGAATTTTCATTAAAATAATAATAGTCTTTAATTATATTTACAGTTACTTGTTCTACTTTCTTTTCGTGAAATATTCGAATTCTTTAAAAGCGATCAATCGTGCGACACTTATGTGCGTTATGATTTGTTTCTATAAAGTGAATACATTTACAAATTATTTGCCCTGAAGTATACCTTCTTCCATGAATTTTCGGACAACTGCTTTTAAATAACACTTATCGTCATGAACATAGATAGAGCTGAAAACGATTACATATTCTATCACTCAGATATTACATCAGAGATCGTGTGTTCATAGTTCCCTACTGAAATCTACATTCAACCTTCTCATATACATATGAATTCTTCTTACGCGATTATAGCCGAGTTAACAACCGTGTGCCAGTCGTTTCTTCTTTTCGCTACATGGCGCCAATTAGATATTTCAAGCGAAGCCAGGTCCTTCTCCACTTGTTCCTTCCAACGAAGTGGAGGTCTTCCTCTTCCTCTGCTTCCCCCAGCGGGTACTGCGTCAATACTTTCAGAGCTGTTTTCATCCATCCGGACAACATGACCTAGCCAACGTAGCCGCTGTCTTTTAATTCGCTGAACTATGTCTATGTCGTCGTATATCTCGTACAGCTCATCGTTCCATCAAATGCGATATTCGCCGTGGCCAACGCGCAAAGGACCATAAATCTTTCGCAAAACTTTTCTCTCGAAAACTCGCAACGTCGACTAATCCGTTGTTGACATCGTCCAAGCCTCTGCACCATATAGCAGGACGGGCATTATGAGTGACTTATAGAGTTTGGGTTTTGTTTGTCGAGAGAGGACTTTGCTTCTCAATTGCCTACTCAGTCCGAAGTAGCACCTGTTGGCAAGAGTTATATATGAATACTATCTATAAAAGTGAGCAACTGTCGACAGAGCCAGAACAGAAAAAGTAGATAACGAGTATTTTACGAAAATTTTTTGAATTATAATTTTTAAGTTATTCAAAAATTATAGAAGTTCTAAATTCAATTAATTAAAAAGGATTGGTTGGCACCATGAATTCGGCTAGGGTATTATCATAACATTTCAAAATTGATTTGAGTGCAAAATTTTCACATTTAGTACTCACATTCTCTGGCGTTTCACATTGGGAAAATTGTTCTTCAAACAGAAGATCGGCTAAACTTGGTACAAGTAAGACACCAACTTTGTTGTGGATTGACCATTGGTGTACTCCGCGTGGTTGAGGCGGAACCATCATACGGTGTGCAACTAATGTCATTTTCAAACTTTAAACTTTTATATAATTTTGTCTTTTGTACTTCTTATTTTAAATTATATTTCCAATATTATGACAAATTTATAAACAGTAAAATATCAGCTTTTTTAATAGTATAATGCGTGCGTCATTATACACATATAAAATATATAAATACATTAATAGCCAGACTTATATAATACTTTCCGATGATTTGTCCACATTATTTACAATATAAAATGTCTTGGAAAAATGTTTTCCAATCTTTTGGTAAATTTAGTACACTTAGTTACAAAGGTTTTTATTTTTAACTTAGCCACTCCTAAATCAACGTACGCTTATACGAAATTTAATTTCGACTGTGAACAGAATTTTTTATTTGTTTGGTGTATGGTATGTACTTACATACATATATATAAATGTATATTAGAACATATGTTCATATATCATATGTACATACATACGTATAATACCATTACATTTACTGCGTTTATTCACAGACATTGAGTTATTTATTAACTTCTAAGTGTTATTACTGCTAGTAAGTTATAACATATTTCTGTAATATATAACTACATAATGCATTCACTACCACCTGCTCCACTATTGCACATATCCCGTTGTTTTTATTTGAAGTAGGGTGTTCGGCTTTTATTTTAATCATTAAAAATTATTTATATGTATTAAGTTAATGTAAGTAGCTCTATAAGTGTCTGAAAGTATAAATTATAAGTACACATTTACAAAATACTAGATATCTACTAGATACCTTATATTTTTATGTTGTGTGGAACAGTAAGTCATTTTTTAATTTAATGTAACATGAGTTTCTTAACTGTGTTGTTCTTTTTCATCTTTTCTCTAAAGTTATTAGATTGAAAATAATAAACTCGTGCGAGAAGTCATTTTATAAAGCAAAGCTCACATACCTATTTTTGAACTAAATCCCTAAATGTGCACCAGATCACAATTTTTTCAATCATACCCGATCATTGACTCAGATTTTTTGTGTCGGAAAACTTTGCTTCAACAAAAATGCATGATCGTAAGCGAGCGTGCTCAAAGCGAACAATCAGTTTCAATCACTGTTGCTTGTTTCGTAATGATTTTTCTCGATCGAACGCCTTGTGCGAGCAGCATAGAATGTTCGAGAATGCTGATTGTATTCAGCTCGATCACAATCATACCGTTTGGTCATACCAGGTGGTTTCTGCCAGCAGATCAGCCGCTGAGCGTTCTTTTTCTTTAACTGGAAATTTTATAACTGAAAAAATAAATAGGCTCGGACCATGTTCAGTTGATAATTTGTTGTTTTTAAATTCATTTTTTTTAAGTTTTAGCGATTAAGAAACCAAGTTTATTACCTTCTTTTAATTTTAAGTTTTTGTTGATCTCAATGAAGAAGTGATAAAAATTTGAAATTTGTGTTCTCTAATATTTTAAGCATTACCTTTGTTTATTAATTTTAAGCATTAATTGAATTTTAGTTTTAAGCGTTACAAATGAAGAAATATATGCAGTAATGTTTTGGATTTTATGCATCGCAACTTGTTTCGGTTAAAACACACAAATATGTACGTACAAACTATGCACATACATATTTGCAGGGCAATTCTCGATCTGATTGGTTCAATCACAATCAATTCAAACGCACACTTGATCCATGTATGAGTTTTCGAGCATCATTGGACTTGATCGTGTTTTTCTGTACAATCATTTCCAATCATCGTACTGGAACCAAACAATCAGTTTCAATCAGTAAGCAGAGCAATCAAATCAATTGATCGAACTCCTTCGTTTTGAGCACGAAACTCGGTCGAACAATTTTGTTGCGAACCGCTGTGCTGCGTTGTGACCGTTTTGAGCGAGGCTGATCACACCGGATCGATCATACTCAATGCAGGTCTCTGATGTGCACCCATTATATCTGCTTAAAAATTAATTATTGTTGAAAAGTCTGCATACATAACATATTATTAAATCACAAAAGAACTGTGCGGTGGAAAGTTGGAAACAAGTAAACCAATAACTTAAAATAATTAGTCTTAACTTGAATTCTTGCAAAATGAATATAAATGCTCCTTAATGAATGAGTTCTTGAATATCTCATTGGACAGGTCTACCCATAATTTAATTGAAGGGATAAAAAATTCTGCATTCGCGACTTCCAGAAGCTTCATCTCATTTAAAGAGTTCCAAAAGAAATAATATCATATCCTTTCACTATAGTTAAACTGTCTTCTTCTTTATTAACGGTTATACGCGGTTATAGCCTAGTTTTCGCTGTTTGGCACCAATTGAAGATTCCAAGTGTAGCCAGGTCTTTCCCCACCTGGTCTTTCCCACGAAGAGAAGGTCTTCCTCTTAATCTGCTTTCCACGGCAGGTACTGAGTCGAATACTTCCAGAGCTGGAGTGTATTCATCAATTCGGACGACATGACCAACCAAGCGTAGCCGCTTTGTATCAATTCGGTTAACTATGTCAATGACGTGGTATATTTCATACAGCTCATCGTTCTATTGACTGCGCAAATGAGCATAGTGTATTTTTCGGTATTTTCTTTTGTGTGGTCGTTTGCTTACGGGACTTAGTTGGCTCCGTTATTGCCTTGCACCTTTGCGTAGCGGTTGCAGCTTTGTTTTTGCAATCAGCGGGTCAAGTGTTGTAGCTCAAGTTAATGGCCGCGAGTGTTTTTTGTGCGGGTACACATTTTTGCTCTTTTTGTGTACATTTTCGGCGTGAAGAAATTGCATAGCGATAAGTGCAAATTCGCGGGTCTGCGTGTAAGTCGCATACTTCAGTGTATTCAAACGTAGGCACCTGGAGAGCAGCTGTTTCAGAATTCTTTTTGTCCGTGGGACAAGGTGTTGACCAACTCAAAGTTCGGGGAGGTGAGGTTGGACGTAACTGTCAACCGGAAGTTTGGTCCACGGTTCAATGGAAGAACTACTCTGGCTAAAGTACCAGGACGTCCCAGAGCTCTGACGGGACGATGATCAGGATACGTACAAAATAATGTCCGCTCTCTTGGAGGCAGGTGGGTGCTACATTAAATGGTGCGACCTGATAACCCAATCGCTGGCTCCATTCGGTATATGGGTATCAACCACAGAGTGGCTGAATATAGGGCCAAATCATGTGTTTACCGGAGGTGCGGTCAGGAGGGCCGCAGAGCTCTCGGTTGCGTCAATGCAATCCATTGCCGCAACTAAGCATTTAGG
Source organism: Bactrocera dorsalis (assembly GCF_023373825.1). Classification (NCBI taxonomy): domain Eukaryota; kingdom Metazoa; phylum Arthropoda; class Insecta; order Diptera; family Tephritidae; genus Bactrocera; species Bactrocera dorsalis. The sequence continues at coordinate 68,323,528 of NC_064303.1, read as the reverse complement.
GTAGATGGGCTGGTCCTCTATTGAGGTCAGCTGTCTGCTCGATTTTTCAGCGAGAGATTGTCCAATTAAACTGTCAGGGTTCTAATGTCGTATTGTGTTGGGGGGTTGTATGACTGAGTATGGGTGTGGCATTGCCTTGCTCCTGGATACCTACTCCACCAAAGATGTAGTTCTTCATGAGAATTCTAAGGTCTTCACGAACCTAAGAGCTAATGACGCAAAAGTTGTGATTGCGTAGTTGTGGATTCTTCACAACTGGGTGTATGTGTCGCGAAAGAAGGGGAGTGCGGTAGGATGGTTGTCAACAGTTTGTATTGCAAATATAGCGAGCCCCTAGAGCCCTACCTGGGCTACATGAATAAGCTACTACTACTTGCTAGTAGTAGCCCATTTATACTAGGGCTGGATACGAATGCTTCGTCTTCGATGTTGAAAATTCTCAAGCGTTTTTGAGAAGCGAAAATACAACTTGGGAATGTTTGAATAAAATCAAGAAGCCTAATCGCCTGTCACGAAAGATTTGCGATAAAAAAATTAAAACGCAAGAGGTTCTTTATTTCACTTCATCTAGTTGCTTAGCCTAAATCTTAAAGCTGACGGCTTAAACTAGTGGTAATGTTTATAAGTATTAAAAAGGGGGTAAGTATAATAATTTTCAATTATCGTTGAATATTGTAAAAGATTAAGCTGAGGTAAGTAAGGTAAGTAATATTTGTAGTATTACAAATATATTATTAGGGTCAGTATACAATAATAATGTAATTAAAATTTTTATAGTTTTTATAGTTAACGTTTTCTTAATTTTTGTTTTAGATTTAAATATACACATCTGGTCGCTTGACGCAATACCGGCCACGTTGACAAGATCAGGTACCGTGAACCTCCATAGTAAGCAAGGCCAGTTTGTGGATGGGACGCTTAATTGTGCCCGCCTTAATCGAAACGTCTGCGACTCGCCGTCTTGCCCTTCGACGGTTGCGACGACGCGTCCTAGTACCCACTGCTGCGGCGGCACGTTGTCCTCGTGGACGAGAACGAGGTCATTGAACTGCATATTATTTTTGGGGTGCAGCCACTTGTTGCGCTCCTGAAGGCCCGTCAGGTATACTTTGGACCACTGTCGCCAGAACTGTTGCTTGAGACAGCAAACAAGTTGCCATCTCTCGCAGCAACGAACTGGGTCCACTGGCACCTTCTCTCGCTGGGGGCATCCTATTAGTAGATACGCTGGGGTTAACGCCTCGCCGTCATTGGGTCTTGGCACAGAGGTACTAGGGGGCGAGAGTTGAGGAGGTTGAGGCCTCCACTTCCGCCAACAGTGATGCCGTGAGTAGCGCGTTGCCAATTACGCGAACAATGAGGTGTTTGGCGGACTTCACTGCGGCTTCCCATAATCCGCCGAAGTGCGGTACCCTATTATATTTGGTTCGAAACAAATCCAAATGTTCTGCTTTGGAAGTAAAGCAAACGAAAACTGCTATATATGGTTTTGGGATGCTCGACCGCGTATTTTTAAAGTTGTGTAAATCAGACCACAAAAATCTACACACATATAAGAAAAAGCCGCTTGAAGTATTTCGACTAGCAAATTTCCTATTATTTGGTTTTGCAACTTCAGCTTATAATGAAAACAATGTAGGGTGGGCCATATAAAATTTTAAATTTCGAAGATAGGGCGTAAAAGATTGAGTGTAGCGTTTGCTGTATTCACGTAGCGCCTTCCTGCTGGAACCAAATGTTGTCCAAGTCTTCCTCTACAATTTGCTTGAAGAAAAATTCGAATAACATTACGCGATATCGCTCACCATTGATGGTTACGGTTCCTTCTTCATTTTCGAAGAAAAATGGGCGATGATTCCACCAGACCAAAATCCGCACCATACAGTAATTCGTGCTGGGTGCATTGGCTTCTCGACGATTACGTGGGGGTTTTCTGGCCCCAAATGCGACAATTCTGCTTGTTAATGTAACCATCGAGGTGGAAATGAGCCTCGTCCGAAAATTTTAAACGTTAGATGGCCCACCCTATATAAAGTTTCATACGTTTTTTTTTTGCAAGCTTCTCTGGCATAAATTAGTCATATGCGTTCTCGAAGAAGCGCAACCAACGCTTTAGCCTCAGCGTGGTGATTTCGAATGTGCTGGAACCATAAATACGTTATAAAGAAGTGTGAACTTTTACTTAATAAAAGCGCAAATTTGGAATCGTATGGGGTGTATTTAATAGGCAACCCCCTACTCGGATTAATTTTCGTCTCATCCATCGTAACATATATGCCACAACACAAACAATTTTTCAAAAATGTCCAATATTGAATTTTTCACAGTGGTAGAAATTAATGTAAATGTATTATTCTTATTCTCTAATGCTTCGTCTTCTGGTGAGAGCTGGAAGTGGTTATTAATTGGCCATAATGCAGGGTCTTCTAGGAGGAACTGTGGACCGCCAAACCATATCATATTCTTCCACGTTACAACCCCGACACACTTGATCCGCAGAATTTTGTTTTGTTGGCACATGCTGCCAATGTACTTTATCAATGAACTTTTTGGATTCGGACACTCTTTTTGCGACGAAGGTTTGTAGTGAGGATGGATGTGTTTTATTCCAATGTAAAACGATTTCAGAGTCTATCCAAAATGTAATATTTTCGAAATGACGACTCAATAGGCGCTCCTCTTGACCATAATTTCGAAAGAAGATGTGCTGCCGAGAGCTCGAGACGCGGGAGAGACTTGGTCTTCAGCGGAGCAACTCTAGACTTTGCTGTAAGCAGTATTCGTTAACTACCACTAGCAGATTGGCTTCGTATGTATGTGCAGCATCCGTACGCCCTTATTGAGGCGTCGGCGAAGCCACGTATTTGACAGATGGCACTCGACTCAACGTTAACTTAACGAGGAATGCTTATCGATGACAACTGCATATGGTTGGCTGTAAATTTCTGCCAGCTAGTGTCAAGACCCAATGGAATCAACTCATTCCAATCTAGTTTTTGGATCCAAAGCGCTTCCAATAAGATTTTTGGTTTGGTAATTAGTGGGGCTAGTAATCCAAGAAGATAAACAACGTTTTAGTGGAATTTTTGTCATAGAAGCTTAATGACTTTTCAGTGCAATTACTATCGAAAAATTTAGGGTGGTTCGAAAACCATTTCGTTAAGGCTAATCCGGCCGAGTTTTTTAATATTTTAATTGTATATTTTGATGGCCAATGAACCGAGAGGATATTTCATTGTCATTCACTGAGCATTTGTAAATAACGTGTTACAAGAAATGGAGCAGACACAGTGCCGTATGTTACGGTGTTAAAACGAAAAATTTGAAACTCAGAAGGATGCTCTCTCCACACAATAAGCTGACAATTTCTCTCTTCTTCATGAATAATTATTTGACGGCACATTTTAGTAATATCCGCTGTTAGTGCATACTCATGTAAGCGAAAAGGAAGAAGAGTTGAGTATAACTTTTCTTGGATGGTTGGTCCTACCATCAAACGTTTATTCAACGCTATTTGAGTTGAAGATCGACTTGAAGCATCAAAGACAACACGTAATTTGGTTGTTGTGCACTCGGGCCTTAAAACGCATTGATGGCTCACTCGGGATCTTATTGTTTGTTGGGCTCATGTGACCCAATGCTCTATATTCATTCATAAAGTCCAGATGCATTTGGCGAAATTCTGGATCTTTTTATGTCCTTTTCTCCAGCGCCGCCGAACTGCGGTTTCATAAGAGTGACCGAGTAACTTACGGTCAGCTTTAAAAGGCATTCTGACTTGAAGCCATCCTGAAGGCAATACTCGAGTTGTGTTTACGAAAAAATTTTCACACTCTTGTTGCTCTTGTGTGAATTTAATGCCATTTGAATCTGAGGGTAATTCTTTTAGAGCCCAAAATGTTTGGACTACTGACTCTTTTGACCTAAAGTCTTCTTTAGCTTGGCATAATGTGCTATATAGTCTGATACAATCCATCCTAAAAGGGTTTTCTGAAAAGTTGGTTGGTTAGGACCATTTTTAATTTGGCCAACAGCTAAAAAATCGAAAAATGTTTCAGCACCCAAAAGTATATCCACTTTTTTATATTTGTAGAATTCTGGGTACGGCAATTCAATATTGTGCGGAATTTTCCCGCCACTAACATGCCGAAATGCATCGCATTACCCAGAATTCAGCCGGAAATTTATAATTATTTAACCGCGACTTGACAAATGCGCTTAGTTTTGACCCCACTTTTGTAATGGAATTCTCAATTCCAATTACGCTTAATGTTTTGTGCTGACGTTGAATCCGCAACTTCTGTGCCAAGTCCTCAGTCATAAGGAACTCGCAGGCAGGTAATGTCCACAGCTGGTAATCACTAAAATTACTGCTGTTGCCAACATTACCCGATCCGGCATAGTCGCTGTATGCATAGCATCTGTGGTGGATGATTGCGGATGAGGTGCAGTGGGGAAGGAGACTGGATACTGGTGCAACAATGTGTGATGCGATCGATTGCACACACGACATCGATCCGCTCTGCACTTGGAGACCGTGTGCCTCTCACGCAAACAATTTGTGTATAAGGGCACCGATTTCACGAACTCGAACCTCTGCTGCACCGGAAGCGCCTTGAAAGTGGGGCAGGCAGTCAAATGGTGGTCCTTGGATTTGCACTGCTGACAAAGAGGCTGCCTCGTATTTGCTACAACTAGCGCCCATTTTGTCCCATCCATTTGTTTTTGTTTCCCATGACTCGCATTGCTTGTTGGTATGGGCTTTGTCCTTGAGTGTGATGCTCCTTCTGCGGATAGCTGCTGGTATAGTCCTTCCACAGTGGTAGTTTATCATAGTCCAGCGTTTCTTCTCATTTGTATCGGGTATCAGAGTCAACCTTTGTCACCACAATGTGTATGATTATTGCGTTCGTTACAGCAAGGTTCTTAGGGAGTGTGAAAGGTTCATGGTTAAAAAACTTGGCTGTCCCAGCCTAGATATTAATTTAGTTGTACGGTTAGGGAGTATAAAGAGATGCTAGTAAAAATTGAAGAGGAGGACTGGCGGAGTTTTGTCAGAGAGAAAAGGAACGACCCGCAGGTATAGAGGATCTGCCAGGGTCGTAAGAGGGAGGATATCACCTCTCTTATCTCGTGTAGAGAGTGTGGGAGGATTCTGTTAGGCACGTAGCGAAATGGCAGGAGAAGCTTGACTGTTCGGAAATTAATCTTTGGCGGAGTTACTTTTCGGACAGAAAAGCCTCTCTAGTCGGTATGAATAGGTGTGTGAAGATTGGAGTGGTTCGTGACTGTCCACAAGGTTTCATCGATTAGAGATTGTAAATACTTGATCGAAAAAAGGTGACAATGCTGCTTAAGGGCTGAACGGGTGAACCTGGTCAGCATGAGGTATGTGGCGCAAGTCAACTTACCAAAATAGTAACGCATAAAGTGCTTAAGTTCCTTCAACGATTTTTTGCCCTTCACACCCAAGTATTTATATTCCAGCAACTATTCGACTGCTATAATTTTATGGATTTTTCGTTTCCATTGTGAATACAGGTCTCGTATTCTACGCATCTGCAATAAAAAAATTGATTTTTGAATTAAATTCTTTGTCTGTGTGCAAATATTTCCTGGCGCAACAGTTCTCAATATGCAGGCCACTTGTCGTAAAAGTCCTTTAGAAGATGTTGGTGCAGAAGTATTCTCTGACTGCAATATTTTTAACAAATCATCGAAGCAGTTCCTTGTGACCTTATGACGCACAGCCCACATTTTCAATTAATTTGTCACAACTCGTTTTTTGGAACTTTCTTCTTTTTCAATAAATTCCACTTCAGCATCAATATTGTCAAAACTACAATTCACCGCATCCTCCTCAGAAACACTTTCAACATTTATAATTTCATCTGTTCCGTAAAATTTATTTTCTATCAACGAACTAACGAAATTTTTAATTAAAATAGCAGCTCACTTAAACACAACCAACTTTCTGAAAATTTTCTTCAAATGATTTGCTATTTTTCTTAGTCACATATACAGGGTGAAAAATTAATAAACAAAGATATTTATAAATTTTACTGCATCACCATGTATTTGTTGTTTACATATAACGGGTGATTTTTTTGAGGTTAGGATTTTCATGCATTAGTATTTGACAGATCACGTGGGATTTCAGACATGGTGTCAAAGAGAAAGATGCTCAGTATGCTTTGACATTTCATCATGAATAGACTTACTAACGAGCAACGCTTGCAAATCATTGAATTTTATTACCAAAATCAGTGTTCGGTTCGAAATGTGTTTCGCGCTTTTTTTTGTTCAGCGATGAGGCTCATTTCTGGTTGAATGGCTACGTAAATAAGCAAAATTGCCGCATTTGGGGTGAAGAGCAACCAGAAGCCGTTCAAGAACTGCCCATGCATCCCGAAAAATGCACTGTTTGGTGTGGTTTGTACGCTGGTGGAATCATTGGACCGTATTTTTTCAAAGATGCTGTTGGACGCAACGTTACGGTGAATGGCGATCGCTATCGTTCGATGCTAACAAACTTTTTGTTGCCAAAAATGGAAGAACTGAACTTGGTTGACATGTGGTTTCAACAAGATGGCGCTACATGCCACACAGCTCGCGATTCTATGGTCATTTTGAGGGAAAACTTCGGACAACAATTCATCTCAAGAAATGGACCCGTAAGTTGGCCACCAAGATCATGCGATTTAACGCCTTTAGACTATTTTTTGTGGGGCTACGTCAAGTCTAAAGTCTACAGAAATAAGCCAGCAACTATTCCAGCTTTGGAAGACAACATTTCCGAAGAAATTCGGGCTATTCCGGCCGAAATGCTCGAAAAAGTTGCCCAAAATTGGACTTTCCGAATGGACCACCTAAGACGCAGCCGCGGTCAACATTTAAATGAAATTATCTTCAAAAAGTAAATGTCATGAACCAATCTAACGTTTCAAATAAAGAACCGATGAGATTTTGCAAATTTTATGCGTTTTTTTTTTTTAAAAAGTTATCAAGCTCTTAAAAAATCACCCTTTAGTATTGTATTGTACTGTTTTTCATTGTACATATGAACGCAGTCGAATTTAGCCGAGTAGCTTACCCTGCAAGACGGAGGTAACAGATTGCACAAACACATTGAAACATTTTCAGCAGTCTACTAACTTAACTCGCTAGAATAGGAGAGACGTATACTAATTTCATAGATAACTTGATACAGTCTGGTTCACTTGATTAGAGGCAACAATTTTTGTGAAAGAAAATGTTGATTAAAGTTTCTATATTTGATCTTTCAACAAATAGTTTTCTGCTAACTCAAGCTAAGACTGTACTGGTTTAAAAATACAAACACATCGAAATATTATTTCAGCTAACGGTATTTCGTAGCGGTAAAAGTTCGGCAGCTGCAATATTCTGCTTGATTTATTGGTTCACTTGAATAGAGGCACTTACAAATTTAGAAAAAATATATAAATAGATACAAGAACAAAGTTTTTTAACCATTATTTTTTAAAGATTAATATTTTGTGCTGCCACCTTGTTTGTAAATTACTTCATAAACACGTTGGGGAATGGATTTGTACAAACTCTCTAGATAGACTAGCGAAATTTCAGACCAGGCCGCTTTAATGCTTCGAATTAAATCATTTTTGTATTCAAATTGTTGTCCGTTCTCATAAACTTTACGAGTTAACCATCCCCATACATTTTCTATAATGTTGAGATCTGGGGAATACGGGGGCCATGCTAAGGTTTCAATGTTTTGAGACGCCATCCAAGCTTTGACCAATCTTGCAGTGTGAACAGGAGCATTATCTTGTTGAAAGATCCATGGAATTGGTCCAAATGTTTCCCGAATCTCTGGAAAAGATGGTTCCAACATCGTTTTATAGCTGTTTCCCGTAATTCTGGAGTCTACAATTCTCAGCTGGAACGCACCATAGTACGATATTGCTCCCCATACCATAACTCCACCTTCACGGCTGTGATGGCGACTCAAGTACTTCTCCTCCTTTCTTAAATCATGGAAATAGTAATTGTATCCATCCGGCCCATCCAGATTAAATTTCTTTTCGTCACTAAATACAACTTTTTTCCATTCACCAGGGTCGTTATTTGTGACAGAATTCCAAGCCATGTGGTCTCTTGCAAAATCGAGGCGACGTTGCCTGCGAAGTTTATTCAAAGGCGGTTTTTTTTTGTAATTTTTTATATTTCAGATGTGGTGCTTTTAGAATAGCCCTTACAACTGTGGATTTGCTAGCTGCAACATCAGCTAATTTTATAATTTTTGATGTTGAAAGTGCGGAATTGGATGGAATCCTAAGGACTTTCCGGGTTTCCTTTGGTGTTAAAGCTATCGCAGTCCTACCTTTGTAGTTCTTACCGTAGGAGGTACTCTTTTTCACATAATGATCAACAACATTTGGACTTCGACCAATCTTTTTGGCAGTTTGGCGATTCGAAAGTCCTTCAGAGGTCAATATATCAATTTGTCCTTTTTCTCGCTCTGATAAACTTTTCCGCTTTCCCATTTTATTCGAATTTACAAGTTTATGACTTAACACAATGAATGCTTAAAAAAAATATTTAGTTTCACACCTTTATTGTGCAAATGATGTAAGCAAACTAAGCGCCTCTATTCAAGTGAACCAATAAATCGAGCAGAATATTGCAGCTGCCGAACTTTTACCGCTACGAAATACCGTTAGCTGAAATAATATTTCGATGTGTTTGTATTTTTAAACCAGTACAGTCTTAGCTTGAGTTAGCAGAAAACTATTTGTTGAAAGATCAAATATAGAAACTTTAATCAACATTTTCTTTCACAAAAATTGTTGCCTCTAATCAAGTAAACCAGACTGTACATTGAAGCAGAAATATTGTAAGCTTATATAGTGAAGAAGAGATACATATTGTAACGAATAAATACGAAGAATTACTGTGAAGCCTCTATTGTAACAAAAGAAAATAAAATAAAATATACGACAGCGTTCCTACACCCTAATTATTGGTGAACATTTAAAATAAATACCACGTATTGCTCGAATAGCATAAAATGCAAGCAGCAATAACGCAGCTGCAGTTTCGCGAGTGCAAACAAACAAAATAATACAAAAATTAGAAAAGTGAAGAGGGCGACTGCAAGAAAGCCAATCAGCAAAGGCAAAGCAGCGCAGCAGCCATTCCAGAAGGACAGCAACAACCAAAAAAGTGTAGTGGTGAATTCGAAATAGTTCAAATAACCCCATGAACAAAGTGATAGTGATTAGTTGATAAATCAATTAAGTGCTTGTGAACATTCAAATTAAATTTGGGAAAAATACTTCACTAAATTTGTAAGGGCAAGGACAAGGGCATTGGCCTAGCAAGCACATTCTAATTAAATTCGAAAAAAATACTTTGAGAAAATAGTTTACTAAATTTATTTATGTTTTTTTGAAAGAAACAACAACAATTTTGATTAAATGAGTTAAGCATCCACCCCACTCTACTCGGTAAAACTATTATAATTAACTTAAATTGGCTTAATAACAATAATAAGTGGATTTGGTGGCAAAAACCAAACGAAGTGCTATAACGATGGTGAAATAAAACAATATCCAGGGCAGTGGCGAACACAAAAAAAAAAAATATATATATATATCTAACACAAACAAAGAAACACCAAAACAAAGTGTAGTGACACACAAAACAAAAAAAAAAACCAAGTTCGGTAAAGTGCACTGACACAAAGTGTAGAAACTAACAAAAACATAAAAGAAAACTAAGAATCTAATCAAACAAGCGGAAAACACAAATATACTTAAAGATACAAACATTTACAAAAATATAAATATATATTACAAGAAAACAAAACCAAAACCACTGTGCGCGAATTTAAAACAAAGTATAATACACAATTTCAACAAACAAAAAATAATAAAAACCACAAAAGACAAAGACACGTTCGGGCGCGAAAACTTATAGCAAAACATAAATACAAACAAGGTAAAACAAAAACGGGCGCGAACAATCAAAACAACTATACATACAAACAACAACACGCACGAGAAGCCAGGTAGTTGGAAGAGTAGAAGACGAATAAAGGAATTGAATACCCGCAAACACACGCACATACATACATATGTATATTATCCCCTCCAAAAACCCTTGAGGGAAGATAAAGTAAGTAGTATCGTTTGCTTTTCATTTATTTCGTTATGCATTTATGTATCAGGCCCGTAGCCAGCTTTTCATTTCGGGGGGGGCTGAAGTAAAAACATATATAAACTTTAAATTTTCTGCTTATTAAAAAAAAAACAATATAAATTCATATACATATTACTTAAATTATTTGGTGGTTGTAACTTAAATAAGTAATATTTTTCTTTTCTTCTTGTTTGCCATATCATTAATTACTTCATCTGGATCTATTTTAACATTCCAGTGCACTGCAATAACAGCAAGTGCACTCAGCCGCTCATTGCCCATCACACTGCGTTGTAAAGTTTTTATTCTTTTTAAGGTTGAAAAAGTTCTTTCAACGGAAGAGGTCGTCACTGGAAGAGTTGCTAAAATTGTAAGCAGGTAGTGAATATTTTTAAAATACGTTGCATCGCAATGTTGCAGTAATTTCAACACTTCTATGGTTGGATCTATTGTTGATAAGCTGGCACACCACAATCGATACTCTGATTTTAATGCTGTCATTGATATTTGCTCCTCGAAGTAAATAGTTAAATTTTTTAATTCTTCGGCATTATCAATTGCATCAAAACCTGGGAATGGCGAGAGTATATCCTCATTCACTAATAAACGTTCATGAGTAGTTTGACGCGAAGTCACTCTAGGCACTACAAGATCTGTGTCAAAAAGATCTTTAGACATTTGTGATGCTGTTTGGAAAATATCGTTGAAAAAACCATCCGCTGTTTCTCTTATCTGGTGCAGAGTTCTTATTAATTCTTTGGCTCGGTTCATTGCTGATACAAAATCCATAGATTTTTCTTGGAGTTGCACAGACAGTGGCAGCGTTAAGCTGAACAATTGCTCACAGACGAATAGACTAAGCAAAAAATCGCTTTTCTCTACCGCTGCTAAGAAGGCTGATGCTTTAGACGAAATGGACCATGTCTTACTCGAAATTATTTCCAAACTTAGTACAATGAATTTAAAAAGCTCCACAAAGCTTATAATGCTTTCATGCCTTTCTATAAACCTTGTTTCACAAAGGCGAACCAGTCATCTTTTTTTGCTTTCTGGTGCGTGCTTCTGTATAACGTCCTGGAAAGTTGTGTTTGAATTTGAATGGTTTCTAAATAAATTTGCTATTTCATTGACAATACCAAGGCAGTTCCGTATTGAAGGTAATGACATAGTATTAGAAAGCGCAAGGTTCAATCGGTGACTAGCGCAATGAACATATCGTGCTTTTGGATACAGTTGGGTTATCCTGGTTTGCACTCCACTTAAATGCCCTGACATGTTTGCTGCTCCGTCATATCCCTGTCCAACCAACTTCGCCATATCAAGATGGAGATATGTACAACGCTTAAGTATGACTTTTGATAAGTTTGCAGTCACCGTCTAGTGTAGTTGCGTACGACTGTTATAGGTTTGAGCTGAGTTGTGTATAAGAGTTTCAAAAGATTCAGTCAGCGATAAATCTTTTTTATTTGCGATTTATTTAAAAAATTTCCTTATTTCGGGGGGGGCTTCAGCCCTCTAGCCCCCCCCCTGGCTACGTGCCTGTTATGTATGTATGTATAATAAAGATTGCAGTTTTTTAGAACAAAACTGTAATAATGCGTAAAAAAGAAGAAACAAAACGGTTTCCAAATTTAATATACCGAACTAAGTCCCGACTTATTTTTGTCAGAAATATTATCAGTAAATAAAGCTTCACTGCCTTCTATACTTAGCTTTGTGTATTCAAACACATACATATGTACATATTTATATTTAACAAACACAAAAATCAAAACAAATTTAATTATCTATTTATTTTCCGACAATACTCTTTATGCTAAATAAAGCATTAACTAGGAGTGAGTCAAAACAATTGCGAAAAGAAGTATTTGAAAATATAAAAACAGAAACAAAATATATATAACCTCCACGGTTATACATATATGTACATATATCTATATTGCATATTAGACGCCGGGTCTAATACATAAGAGCAGAACGATTTTTCAATTCCGTTTTAAATCTCGCTCTCATTTTTTCAAACAAATATATTTACATTTATATACAAACACACGGCAAAGAATCTGCCTGTGACACATATTATTCTTCTTCTTTACTGGCGTAGACACCGCTTACGCGATTATAACCGAGTCAACAACAGCGCGCCAATCGTTTCTTTTCTTCGCTACGTGGCGCCAATTGGATATTCCAAGCGAGGCCAGGTCCTTCTCCACTTGGTCCTTCCACCGGAGTGGAGGTCTTCCTTTTCCTCTGCTTCCCGCGGCGGGTACTGCGTCGAATACTTTCAGAGCTGGAGTTTTTTCATCCATCCGACAACATGACCTAGCCAGCGTAGCCGCTGTCTTTTAATTCGCTGAACTATGTCAATGACATCGTATATCTCGTACAGCTCATCGTTCCATCGAATGCGATATTCGCCGTGGCCAATGCGCAAAGGACCATAAATCTTTCGCAGAACTTTTCTCTCGAAAACTCGCAACGTCGACTCATCGGTTGTTGTCATCGTCCAAGCCTATGCACCATATAGCAGGACGGGAATTATGAGCGACTTATAGAGTTTGGTTTTTGTTCGTCGAGAGAGGACTTTACTTTTCAATTGCCTACTCAGTCCGAAGTAACACCTGTTGGCAAGAGTAATCCTGCGTTGGATTTCCAGCTGACATTGTTTGTGGTGTTAATGCTGGTTCCTAAATAGACGAAATTATCTACAACTTCAAAGTTATGACTGTCAACAGTGACGTGAGTGCCAAGTCGCGACTGCGACGACTGTTTGTTTGATGACAGGAGATATTTCGTCTTGCCCTCGTTCACTGCCAGACCCATTTGCGTTGCTTCCTTGTTCAGTCTGGAGAAAGCAGAACTAACGGCGCGGGTGCTGAGACCGATGATATCAATACCATCGGCATACGCCAGCAGCTGTACACTCTTATAAAAGATTGTACCTGCTCGATTCAGTTCTGCAGCTCTAATAATTTTCTACAGCAGCAGATTGAAAAAGTCGCACGATAGGGAGTCGCCTTGTCTGAAACCTCGTTTGGTATCGAACGGCTCGGAGAGGTCCTTCCCGATCCTGACGGAGCTTTTCGTGTTGCTCAACGTCAGTTTACACAGCCGTATTAGTTTTGCGGGGATACCAAATTCAGACATCGCGGCATAAAGGCAGCTCCTTTTCGTGCTGTCGAAAGCAGCTTTGAAATCGACGAATAGGTGGTGAGTGTTGATCCTCCTTTCACGGGTCTTTTCCAAGATTTGGCGCATGGTGAATATCTGGTCGGTTGTTGATTTACCAGGTCTGAAGCCACACTGATAAGGTCTAATCAGTTTGTTGACGGTGGGCTTTAATCTTTCACACAATACGCTCGATAGAACCTTGTACGCGATGTTGAGGAGGCTAATCCCACGGTAGTTGGCGCAGATTGTGGGGTCTCCTTTTTTCTGGATTGGACATAGCACACTTAAGTTCCAATCATTGGGCATGCTCTCATCCGACCATATTTTGCAAAGAAGCTGATGCATGCTCCTTATCAGTTCTTCGCCGCCGTGTTTGAATAGCTCGGCTGGCAATCCGTCGGCCCCTGCCGCTTTGTTGTTCTTCAGGCGGGCAACTGCTAATCGAACTTCGTCATGGCCGGGCAATGGAACGTCTGCTCCATCGTCATCGATTGGGGAATCGGGTTCGCCTTCTCCTGGTGTTATGTGTTCACTGCCATTCAGCAGGCTGGAGAAGTGTTCCCTTCATAATCTAAGTAAGCTCTGGGCATCGGGGGCTAGATCACCTTTGGGGGTTCTACAGGAGTATGCTCCGGTCTTGAAACCTTCTGTAAGCCGCCGCATCTTTTCGTAGAATTTTCGAGCATTACCCCTGTCGGCCAGCTTATCAAGCTGTTCGTACTCACGCATTTCGGCCTCTTTTTTCTTCTGTCTGCAAATGCGTCTCGCTTCCCTCTTCAACTCTCGGAATCTATCCCATCCCGCACGTGTTGTGGTCGATCGTAACGTTGCGAGGTAGGTAGCCTGTTTTCTCTCCACTGCGACACGGCACTCCTCGTCGTACCAGCTGTTCTTTTGCACTTTCCGAAAACCAATGGATTCGGTTGCAGCTGTACGTAAGGAGTTTGAAATGCCGTCCCACAGTTCCCTTATACCGAGTTGTTGACGAGTGCTCTCAGAGAGCAGGAGTGCAAGCCGAGTAGAAAATCGTTCGGCTGTCTGTTGTGATTGCAGCTTCTCGACGTCGAACCTTCCTTGTGTTTGTTGGCGTGCGTTTTTTGCGGCACAGAGGCGGGTGCGAATCTTGGCTGCAACAAGATAGTGGTCCGAGTCGATGTTAGGACCCCGGAGCGCACGCCCATCTAAAACACTGGAGACGTGTCTTCCGTCTATCACAACATGATCGATCTGGTTGGTGGTTTTCCGATCCGGAGACAGCCAGGTAGCTTGATGTATCTTCTTATGCTGGAATTTAGTACTATAGATAACCATATTTCGGGCCCCGGCGAAGTCGATCAGCCTCAACCCATTTGGGGATGTTTCCTCGTGGAGGCTGAATTTACCGACCGTAGTGCCAAAGATACCTTCTTTGCCCACCCGTGCGTTGAAGTCGCCAAGCACGATTTTGACATCGTGGCGGGGGCATCTCTCATAAGTGCGCTCCAAGCACTCACAAAAAGCATCTTTGGTCACATCGTCCTTCTCTTCCGTCGGGGCGTGGGCGCAAATCAGCGATATGTTGAAGAACCTCGCTTTGATGCGGATTGTGGCTAGACGTTCATTCTGAATGATAGTACTCGGCGACGGAGTCTCTCTCCCACCACGAATCCAACACCAAACTTGCGCTCCTTTATGTGGGCACTGTAGTAAATGTCACAAGGACCTACTTGTCTCTGTCCTTGTCCCGTCCATCGCATTTCTTGGACGGCGGTGATGCCAGCCTTTATCTTTACGAGGACATCTACCAGCTGGGCAGCGGCACCTTCCCAATTAAGGGACTGGACATTCCAGGTGCAGATCGTAGTCCTTATTTCGTTAGCCATGGTCGTCATCAAAAGGGGGGTCTCTCATCCGAGGCTGTTTGTTGTTTTCCATTGGGGGTGTTTTTTTTTTACGTGGCGGGTCCCAAACCCAGCGCACAACCCTAAGTAGGGGATATTTCGCCTTCTCACTTTAGCTCGCCTTCAAACGGATGTTCTTAGGCTACCCAGAGGATACTTGGTCAAAGACCGGAAGTCGTGAGCTGCTTGAGTCATATGTAAAAGAATCGTTTCTGGCCACTCCCAAGTGAATGGCGATCAGAGAACTTTCCTCACTTGCGTGAACTTCTACACATGATTCCATCCTCTTAGTACAAACAAATATCCAAAGTCCAGATTGGCAACTATACGGCAATACCTCTTGTTCTTTGGCAAACAAAAACAAGAAGGATTGCGTACAAAAGGCGAATTGATCTCTCTAACGAGCTCTCAATTGCTTACGAACAAAGCATAACAAACAATTCGTGCATACTATTGTACAAAGCATGGGTTAGTTCGTAAACGCAGTAACTTGGTTGCACTGCATGTTTGCAGTGGCAACGCGTTCGTCAAAAAAACCTACGGCAATACTGCCCTTCGTCAAAAGTTTTTTAATGCATGCAGTTTGCAGCACTTCGGCAAATTGTCGCAGCCATTGCAGAAATTTTTTTGAAACTGCGTAGAACCAAAGGCGAAATGGAAGAGCGAGTAAAATGATTTTTAATTCTACATATGTATGACTTTAATTATTAATATGATTATATAATAATAATAGGCCTTATTTACATTTAGATCCCACGAATTTTTTAAATCACTTTTTAGTGAAAGATTTCTTCTCTTTACTTGTGTAATCCTTTTTTTATTGTAATTCAATAAAATATTCTCACTCTGAGTTTCCTGGTTATCAATAATTACGTTAATTAAAAATTCCATTTCTCTGGCGTTCGTAAATGCGAAAAAATTCTTCGCAGCACAATCGCAATGGCAAGGCAGTAGAATCGCAATGATTGTGCAGTAGCAACCACTGCCGGCAAGAATGCAGCAGGGTTGCACAAAATTACTGCGTTTACGAACTAACCCCATATTGATCTCTTCGACGAGCTCTCAATTGCACAAAACATAAGCAACTTCATACACACATACAAACATACATATAAGTCCAAGTATTAGGGTGTACCTAAATAAAAAATCATTCGGACATCAAATATTTTGATAAATAAAAAACGCGGTTTTTTAAAAGTAATTAATTCAAATATATTTTCAAACTAAAATATAAATAAAAAATATTATTTCGCAAAAATGGTTAATAACGGAAATCATAATACACCTGCAGCAGCTATACGCTCAAAACAGGCTATTAAATTCATTTCAGAAAGTGACAGTTTAACAAGATACTGCACTAGATTTGCCTCTTCACCGATTCACAAACACTCGGAATCGTTATTAGAAGTAAAAGGTCAAAATCTTAAAAATTTTTGGACTCGCCTCCAAACGGCTCATGACGCCATTGTAGATTCTGATGATTCAGATCTGCCACAAAATTTTAAATTATCTGCTTACGCCATATACGAAAACTGCTTAGACCAGTTCGAAGAAACAAAAGCTATGATCTCCGATCAAATAAAGCTCATTAAAGCAATTGCATCTACTCCGCACAGTAGAGTAGAGCTGCCACAAATAGATAGTCAAAAGGCAAGTTCCGGCATCCACCTCGAGGTGCCGCCATGTGATACAGAAACATTCTATGGAGGTTATGAAGAATGGCCGTCCTTCCGGGACATGTTTACAGCCGTTTACATCAACCATCCAGAATTATCAAAAGCACAAAAATTGTATCACCTACGATACAAGACAAAAGGTCAAGCAGGAGTCATAGTAAAACAGTTCGCTCTTAATGACGATAATTTCAATTTGGCTTGGGAACAAGTAACGACACTAATGAACTTGCCAAAAATCAAGAAAGGAACAAGTGTAGAATTCATCAACCTGGAATCCACTGTTTCAAATTGTTTGTCGGTTCTATGGACACTTAATATTCCCACAGACAGCTGGGACCCAATTCTGATAAACATTTGCACCGCCGCATTACCAGAAAAGTCGTTACTTCTATGGGAGCAATCGCTTTCATCACGAAAAAAGTGCCCAACGTGGCAACAAATGAAAGATTTTCCCACCACCCAATATGAAATTGCGGAAAGGTTAGAAGAAAAAATAATCAAAACTAAGAAAATTAAACACGACCAAAATAGAAGCTTAAATAGACCCCAAGCTAGAAGCAAAAACAAATCAAACATAATTTTTAACAAAATACAATCGTTCACATCCGAACAAAGAATACATACGTCATGCGAACTGTGCACAAGACGGCACAAGCTAAAATCTTGCGAAAAGTTTAAAAAACTTAATATAAACGAAAGGAACAACTTTGTCAGATCAAAAAGACTCTGTACAAACTGCTTGTCCCATACACATTAGCTTAAAAATTGCAAAAGCAAATTTAATTGCTTACATTGTTACAAAAGACACCATTCAATGCTTCATTACAGCAGACATCCCATCTCACCTCAAAGAAGCGCTTATTCACAAAGAACCACGGGTATAATTGCAAAATCAAAACGAAAACCAAAATTCGAAAAATTGCCAAGAGGCACAAAAAGTTCAAACGCTGCACAGCGAAACACAAAGTGGACTAGTTACCACCATGCCAACTAAAGTTGAGTATAAAGCAAACAGATACCTTAATTCACAATTAAGGAAATTTCGAATGTTAAGGAAACTTCCTCCAATAACAAACAAAACTATAAAAGATCGGTATTGTGAGCACTTCTCTAAAGCCACAACTACTCGATCAAATAATGGCCGGAACGTCGTACGACAACCACTAGAGCCACAATTTTCTAATACCCCATATAAAAGTAGAAAAAACAAGGTCAGATTCCCTCTGACAACCTTATACAAAAAAAACAAATATATGTTCGTAACTTTTCGGCCCCGCAGGATGGCTTTAGCCAATTATGAAAAATCGGAAAATTCTGAACAAATCCTGCATATGTACTAAAACATAAAATATACACAATAGTATCAAAAAGTCGAAAAATCTACATGTTCATAAATTTTCAAAATACATACAATATCAAAAGGAAGTCAATGGATTCCCATACTCCCAATGCGATACAGTGACGCACCTAGACTTAACAAAAGCAAAGGTAGCTCTTATCGCACCTACATTAGCGCTTCTCATAAGGGTAGTTGGTGAGAATCTGGTGTACAACTTGAACATACCACTTAAAAAATTATTATTCTAATGAAGCCGTTCGCAATAACCGGCCACTCTCTCGCAAGAACCCTCTAACTCCAGAGTTCAAAACTCAAGGCTAAAGAGCACGCATTCTGGCCAAAACCATTTCAGAAAAAGCAAGGAATATATAACCGATATACCAAATCAATAAAATAAGAAATTTTAAATAACCGCAAAGAAAAGTAATAAGAGCAAACAACGCATACACATGTTCACTATAATAATAAGTCGCAAAATATAGGTCCTAGCCATACGCACCTAAACCATACCAAATATATTTAAAACCAAAGCCGTTTTTAGCATTTACACGTATTCTGCGTCCTAGGGTGCTCTACCAGAAGTACTCCGAAATACATGCAACAACGCGTAATACTAGGCAAAATATTCGCCTAGGGGGCCCATGATGTTTAAATGAGTTAAGCATCCACCCCCCTCTACTCGGTAAAACTGGCGCATCCTAATGCTACAGCGCAATTAACCACAGGATGCTACTCCAAAGCAAAACCAATAACTCCCCACACCTATTCCAACCCATCCAACAAAAAGAATAGACAACGGGGAAGCTCACACATTCGTTTTACGCAATTCAATCGAACAACACATTCGCTTTCAACATACGTTTTATCAACAACTAACCCGCGCGCTGCATTTTTTAAAATTTGATAAAACTTCGACAACGTCACCATCCGAATACAGCATCCTACGGTACAGCATCCATACTTGGATTGGAATACGATTCTGCACGTCTTCATTTTCGATCGCCGTTGATCTTACGTGCCACCGATCAACTTGGATTTGGATCGATGCTCCAGTGCATTTGCTTTTGAAAATTTTATTGTAAAGCCAAACAATTTACTCTGCAAATTAAATGCATTTGAAACTAAAATCCATGTGTATTTTTTTTGTTAATTAAATGGATTTAGTGCGGCATCATTAAAAGGTGAAAACAGTTGTTATATATTTATACAAATTTGTAGTTTGTCCGTGATTGGTTCGATAACTTTTGAACTTTTGCAACATATTTGCAAATATTTTTTTAAATTTTAAAGTTTTAGATCCGATTTTGTGCAAGACTTTGCAGTTCCGGTTCAATTTTCAAACACAATGGAATCCATCAGAACATTTATCACAGCTGCAGACGCTCTACTGGAGTTTGAGGAGTCTTTCACTCCAACAGCAAACAACCAAAGTGCCTACTCTCTTGAAGTACAACAAGCTGAACTGAAATCTCTGTGGGCAGAAGTAAAGTCAGAATACAAGTTGTGTTTGCCAAAAGTGGATCCTTCCGACAAAAGCTCAATTGACGACATTAAGCTTAAATATACAAGCTGTTACCACGCTTATATGTGTTGCGCGGCCTTGATGGGCAAACACATGCACAACCTCACGGCGTTCAACCAAAGTAGGGCTTTCTACGGTGATTTAACCTGAACGGTTACAACAAACGGTAGAAACCGTGAGGTATTCCATCAACTTACCGCCATGTGATACCGAAATATTTCATGGCGATGTTTTACAATGGCCCTCATTTAGGGATTTGTTTGCCGCCACTTATGAGAATAACCCAAGGCTATCTCCGGTAGAAAAGTTATTCCATTTGAATCAAAAAACGCGAGGTGAGGCAAAAGCTATCGTTCCGAAAGCGCCACTGACGAATGACGGATTCGTAACGGCTTGGAATAATTTGTTGTGTAAACAAGCGAGTGCTTGTCAACTCTTCTTCTTAATTGGCGTAGACACCGCTTATGCGATTATAGCCGAGTCAAACACACAATTGAATTTATTGTTCAAGCGCCCGCACATCTCAACAGAATCTGTGACCGAACTCAGAAATTTACAGCGGGAGAGTAATAGCTGCATTTCAGCTTTAAAAATACATGGCATCAATGTAGAGAACTGGGATGCCATTTTTACTTTTTATTTAAAACTTGTCAAAGATTTATTGAGATGCAGCCTAATGTACTACTAAATGCTGCCAGAAAACTCCACGTCTGCCTAAACCTTTTATCAGACTCACATGAAGTCAAAAATTGTAAAAGTATGTTTAATTGTAATAAATGTAAACAGAGTCATCACACTATGATTCACCGGGATTAGATTGAGGAAATAGCTCAGATCACGGTGCTCTGGAGCGAATTTAAATAAAATTTTTAGGTAAATAAAATTTTCAAGTGGATTCTGTTTCTAGGTGATATTAGAAAGAAAATAAACGTAAAAAGAAAAAAAATATCTTGGCGCTTTTTTTATCGAAATTTTTTATAAGATTTTTTGCTTCATTTTCCAACTTTGATCTATACGCTTCTTTTGAAAAATAATATTATCACCCTAGCAATGCATTTTAAAACAAAAGTTTTCAGTATATTGTTTGGAATTGTAGTAAATGTAAACAGCTGTCAAAAAGAGCTATGCTTAAGATTGTAGGAAATAGCTCAAATCACGGTGCTCTGGAGCATTTTTCGACTTTTACTTAATCAAGAAAATGAATTACTCAAGAGAAATTTTTTCTAGGTGATATTAGACATAAACTATCGTAAAAAGAAAAAATATTATGAGCAAAATCTCTTAATTATCAATATTTTTTATTGAAGTGTTTTTTACAATAGAATATAATGTAACGCTACTTAAAAGATAAAAATGCAAACAAAGTTACATTATTTTTCACAAGTAATCACATATTTATCACAAGTTCAAACTATTGTAATCGCAAACTGCGCGTAATAATTTTTTGGAGTACTCAGGATGACTCTTTAGGACTTTATACCTTTCCCAAGTTTTACTGTAATCAGCGAGAACAGACTCACACGATTGTTCGCTAAAGTACCCTAATCCCTTATTGGTTTTCGTACAAAATTCTGAAACATGGTAAAATATTGCATGAATCTTTGGTGTAACTGGAGTTCCAAGGGATTCGTAACTCTTTTTAAAAGCGTCGATATGCTTTTGAAAATTGAAATCTAGTTCGATTGAAAAGCATCCGTCAACAACTTTTTTCTGTGCTCGAAACGTATCAACATATTTTGCGCAACTCAAACATTTCATGCCATCTAATACGTCTATCTTATTTAACGAAGTTTTACACGCATTACCTGCAAAAGTCGAAGATCCATATGTACAGTGACGTTCAACATTGCATTTTTTGGCCCATTGTAAACTGACCTTTTCGTTTTCCAACATCATATGTTTAAATAAAGTATTAACACCACCCAATAATAAGTCTAATTCTGGAGGAGGTATGACATGTAGCACTTCTTTATCGTCGTTCGCCAGAAAGAGTGGTGTGTTTACACAATTTTTAAAGAACTTAGAATGTTTAAAAACTTCCCCTTTCGAGCAGCAGCTTCTGAAGTTTTTTAAACAATTTTCTGTTGTCCTAGCGGGTCCACAATTATTGAGGTTAAGATGAGATATTTCACACCATGTACACGGATGTGAACTACTATGTCCCATTAGACCAGTAACGATGTTGGCAAGCTTGATATCAGTAGCTATGGAACCGTTGTCAAGGAATCTATTTACAATATCTAATGCTGTCAAAATATGTGAAACGTTATCGTAATTTTCCTCAGTCGAAGGAGCTAAGTCGATTACAAATATCTTTTTTACACTAGAATCTTGATAATCTTTGTGATAATTACTTTTAGTTTGTTTTTCTTTATGAATTTAAAGCGAAGATTCATAAGACGTTTGAACCGAAAGCGTGATTTTGAAAAAGCCACCTCCACCATCCAAACCAAATTTTAGGTACGGTGTTTCTGAGAGTCTTCGACTATTCACAATATAATTAATAAATCCTGGTAAATCACTACATATAACTGCATCTTCTGGAGAGGGAGAGCTGTGATTAGGAAATTTCTTCTTTTTCACAAAATCAAATTTTTTTGTCTCAAAATATTTATCAACAGAGTGACTATTATCAGCCAGTTTCTTTTGAAAATTTGGTTCGATAATTTTAGAGTTCTTAGCCTCAGCCCGAATAGCAGTAGCGATACCTAAAACCTTTCTTCTACTTAAACTTAAATTTTTCTGCATCTTTCGTAGTGCATCTGCAGAAATTGGAGTGTTCTGTCTCTCCGCTGTTTTTTTTACGTTTACATTCAGAGGTTTTCCATGAGATTGTGATAATGATAATGAATTGTCACCATTTTTATTTAAGGGCTTATTTTTTTCGTTATCATTTTCAAGCATTTTATTTTTTAAGAGTTTAGCCACAAAATGACCTTTCTCCTTGCTCGAAAATTTGTTTACTTCATACTCTCATTAATTGCATTGTTGAAATTGCATTTGTGACTTATACTGCGTCCAAATAATCCTAAACACTTGGTACACCTCTTATCGAATTTTATTTCAGTAACTATTTCTTTCTTCTTTACATTTTTGTCTTGACTCTTTTTTAATGTGCTTTTAGCATTTAAACCTTTAACGTTTGGTAGATTCTTATTTCGCAAGTCACTGATTTTTAAACAGAGAAAACATGTACAATTTTCACTACCTGATGAAGAACGCGTTTTTATTGATGTTAACTTACTGAAGTCAGGAACTTTGAAGTTTTTTTTATTCTTTAGCGCCTTATCCACTGACAAATTGCAAGTAAAACATATAACATTAGGAAATCTTGCATCTCAAAAAAATCAAACTGATCCAACACATTCTTTAGTTTAATTTGGATTTTCCCTTGAATAATCACCATTTTTTTACTTTTTTCCAACAAAGCAGACATAATTTTGAGCGACTTGCAGTGTGATTTCCAGATTTCTTACAATTCGGAAGGAACATCGTAAAGATATGATGTTTATATTAGCACTTAATATACAAAACTATTTTTCTAAACGTCCAGGTATTATAGTTAAGGACTGTACCGAAAAGAAACTGCACACTTTCAATTCAATATTTCTCACGAACTAGCCGTTTGATCCCATTGTGGTAAGTACCGCTAGAAAGCGTGATCAGTTCTGCTTCTATTGTTTTTTCTTCCTCCGTAATTTGTTATTTCATTTTCGCGATAGGTTGAATCGAAGAGCACGTGCGTAAGCAAATTGTGCACAATTTACCAGATTTGTTCAAGCTTCATCTATAAAAATATAATTTTTGCTGTCAAAAAAAAAAAGCGTCAAGTGGATTTTTTTCATTTTATGTTTATTTTCTTTCTAATATCACCAGAAACTGAATCCACTTGAAAATTTTATTTACCTAAAATTTTTATTTAAATGCGCTCCAGAACACCGTGAGATGTCCGACAGCACAGACACTACTGAGATTTCTTCTAAATCTCATATGGCCTCTATTAAGGCCAATGTATCAAATATGCCTACCAGTCGAAGCATGTTCTTAGGTACAGCCATGGTGACCATATGTCACAACGAAAGCATCTTCACTGTCAGAGCCCTGATCGATTCGGGATCTGAAGGAACCTTCGTAAGCAATATTCTGCAAAAACACTTAAATCTGACAAGCAACAAAGTCAGCACCCGAGTTTAAGGATTGAATAATACCGTGACAAGACGGGTTCAATCGGCATGCTCGATCACAATTGGCTCGCCCCGTAACAAAAGTTTAAAACTAGAAGCGGAAGCTTTGGTACTGTCAAAATTGACTGGACTGCTTCCATCCAGGTCAATTAACCCTTCAATTGTCAAAAGGTTACTCAATATCCCCTTTGCGGATAATAATTTATATACGAGTCAAAAGGTTGACTTGTTGATCGGAGCAAATCTTTAACCGAAAATTATACTAAATGGGGTAAAATCGGAAGTTTTCGGATCCCTCGCTGCGCAACGTACAGTGTTCGGTTGGATTTTAACAGGCACCGTTCCCTCCGAAGAAACGAAGATAAATGGCAAAAGCGACGGACAGAATTCAACAACAAACACAAAATAATTTTTGTAGAGGAAATTTAACAACATTTAAACAACAACAACGACAACGACAACAACAACATCATCAGCAGCAACAACACAATAGCAATCAGCGTAAACCATTTGCATTGCAACCAAGGACCACGGAAGAGTTAAAAAATCGCACCAAATTAATAATGCAAAATGCATTGGCAGAACCAGACCAGAAGATCCCGCTATCTTTAGTAAACCATTGGCAAAAATTAATGTCTCTAAGTCAGCACCATTGTCAGAGATGGAAGACCAAATATTTAAAGGAACTCCAGAAAAGAAAGAAATGGAAACATTCCCAACAGAAAGTCAAACTACACAACCTAGTGATAGTTCGTGATGAAAATGTACCTCCAAATGAATGGAGATTGGGCAGAATAATCAAAGTACATCCAGGGTTGGACCAACGAGTTCGGGTGGTGGACATCCAAACTCATCGTGCCTTTATTTCTAGGCCGATAATAAAAATTATAATTTTACCCAATCAATGTTAATTTTCTCACCTTAATAATCTTCCTTTTCGTTTAGAAAATTATTAAAAATGACAACAATCAACTGCCCCCTATGCGTAGATAGCCATCTACTCCGCTGGTGCCCAAAGTTCCGGCAGATGTCCCCAGAAGTTAGGCTAAAGACCATATTGATCCACCGATATTGCAACAACTGCCTCGCGTCGAGCCATTCCAAGAATGAATGCGACAGCGTAATATTGCAATAGCTGCAAACGTTGCGGCAACCCACACCACACGATGCTTCATGGCATCAGTTCAGACGCCGAAGAACAAGACGACTATGTCATTGAATTGACATGGGCACAGCAGGTCGAGGCATCGGAAATGGAGCAAAATTCGTTGACAATTGGCACGACGGATTCGGAGCCCTATCAACCATGTCAACCGACGTCAACAGTCAAGCATCCGCAAAGCTCTGACCAACGATGCCTCTCCCGCATACCACAAGCCCAAGATCGACTCGAGTCGTCTCAGCGACATTGTCCGGACCGAGCGGAACTCCATTCGTTCCGCTGGCCACCCCATCCGAAGCGAAGGCGTGGACGAGACGCTCGTCGTCTAGCCGATGCACGCCGTATCATCAAGGACAGACACGCAACACAACCTTGGTAACAAAGACTTGCGCTATCACCAACCGCCTTGATAAGTGTTCGAACTGCAACGAGGTTCGTAACAGTGCGGGCCATGATTAGCCCAGTTAGTCCAGCCAGTGTTATCCTCGCCGCCACGATTGCACGATTGCGACTGCGTATGCATGCACGTGGAGACAGCCGAGTGTGCGAACTAATGTTTCGGGACAACCAGGGTGGAGAAAAAGAAATATCCGTGAGTGCCCAAATACAACGTGGTTCGTTACCACCGACGCCAGTAAGGTCTCTGGAAGGCCATTTATTTCAACAATTACGCAACCTAAGACTGGCAGATAACGAATTCCACAGGACAGCGCCAGTCGAAGTAATCTTGGAAGCGGACATTTCATTTGGCCGGGTTACAACCAGCGGCAATGAGCCAACTTATCGCCCAAAATACGACACTGGGTTATATAAGATCCGGTGTCGTATAGTATCGGCACAATAAAGTGCACTAGCTGCCAATGCCTCTCACATTTACCACCTACCCAGGACTCGAGTCGTCTCGCCGACCTCGGAAGGTGGTGACTTCAATGCAAATTGGCGGCATGGCAATGACCGACTGAGACTCGAATTATCTCAGCGGCATTTCCCGGACCGAACCAGACTCGATTCGTCTCGTCGGCCACCCCATCTGCAAAGAAGACGTGGAAGAGGAAGTGCAGGAGCCCCAACTCAATTTCTTTTCCCACGTCTGTATCGGCAGAGCAATCTCTTCTTCGAAGTTTTAATTCGAGCGCAATTAAACGTTAACTAAAAAACTTGCGCGCGAATTAATAACATTAGGGTTATTTTAGTCAAAAAAATATTTTAGTTCTGCCTTGACAGCAGAACGTTCTTTATTTCGTAATCTTCAAAATACAAAAGACGAAGCGTGTATGGTTATGCTTCTATTTATACTAACTAGAATGTTTACTTATTACTAGTTGATAGTTTCTGTAGATACAGATTCTATTATTTGTTTAGGTTTGTATACATATACATTGTCTGTTGTATTGATAGTGCATTTACAATATTTGCTTACTTGCTAATGAGATAGTTTGGCGCAGTTTACATTTTCGCACATTCATATTGTTTGTTACATTTATGATGCCAG
Source organism: Bactrocera dorsalis (assembly GCF_023373825.1). Lineage (NCBI taxonomy): Eukaryota > Metazoa > Arthropoda > Insecta > Diptera > Tephritidae > Bactrocera > Bactrocera dorsalis. The sequence continues at coordinate 68,296,920 of NC_064303.1, read as the reverse complement.
GCGAGACTATTGTTATTGTTTGTTTAGGTTACCAGTTGATAATTTATGTTTTCGATACAAAAATGTGATTAAGTAACACATGTTCCTTAACTCTCCCCTCCTTTAAAAAAGAGTAAAGGCTCCTGCCTTTTTATACGGTTGTAGTGGTGTTCTTCTTGGTTAGGTATTCCATTCCTTGTTTTCGTAGTATTTCCTCGTAACGTTTTTGTGTCATTCGTTGTGTTTTCAATGTTTTATATCTAAGTACTGCATAATATAACTTAAATGATAAATATGTTAAAATTATTAAAATAGCGATTATACTTATTGTTATAAGAGTTGTTTTAATAGGGTGTTCCTCAAAAGGGATTATGAATGTATGTAATTTTTGGATGCTGCTAAATTTATAGTTAGATTCTCCATTCAAGATTTTTAATAGTTTAATTTTATCATTAGAGTGTGTTTTTATATATTCGTTAATTTCTTCTTTTTGGTTATGATATTCTTTACCATCAATTTTTATGGTATCAATAAATTGTATTAAATTAGTTCCATTAATTGTTTCATTATTAATTTTGTGTTCTCCTTCGAGGAGAATGTTTCCCTGGTTTATCTGTAATAGGGGGATATTATTTTCTTCTATTGTATTACAAAAGGCTTCTTGGTATTCTAATATTGGTATAGTACAATTGCTTACAAATATATTTAATATATTTTGTTTTGCTTACAAATATATTTACTCATATTATTTTTACATTTAGTGATTGTTATGAGTTTATTATTACATTGTGCTATCAATGGGTCTAATATAAGTTTCCCATGATGATATTTTAGAGCAGTTATGTCGTAGGTATTACATTGCTTTGATATGATTGGGTATTTATATATAGTAATGAAGGCGTTATCTACCCTGACTATATGTATTTCTGCGTATTCTAATATATCTATAGCTGGAAGGGTTATTTTTTCTGTATTCAGGATCTTTTCCACTTCTTCTATATTTATTGCACCTGAATAAAAATTTTTATTTTTTGCAAAATTTATTGTTATTGTTAAGTCTAACAGTTCCCTGTGTATTTCCTGCAATACCATTCTTTGTTTATTGGCTTTAAGGTTAATTGTGTCTAATAATTTTTCGAAGTGTGAGTTTATTATTTGTTGTTTATTATTATTTTTTATGATATTATTTATTTTTTTTTTTTATTTTTATGACATCGTCATGGTCTGGAACTCCAGTTATGAAGCTGAATATACTGCCTAGGAAATTTAATGCTCGTTTGTGTCTGTTTGTGTGGTGTCCGTTTCTGGATGTTGTTATGGTTTCATAATAGTCTAAGATTGTCGTTAAATTCACTATGTGGAATAAATAATCTTCTTCGTTGTATATGTAAGATGGGTCTGTTTGTGTTAGAATATATTTTTTGTCTTCGACGTTAGTTATTTCGTATGTTTGTAGTTGTTTATGTAGTAGCAGTATTGTTACCAGCAATATCCATATTTGTTGTGTTGACATTGCGTATGTTATCTTTGTGTATGATCCTCCCCTTGGTTGTTAATATATGTTTTGTATAACGATGACCGGATTTATCTCTGCTGTCTGCTTTTTCGTAGATTATTTGTCCTTCTTGGAATTCTCTGTGTTTTCTTTTCTTGTTGTGGTATTCAAGCATGTAATTTTGTTTCTTTTTTATTTTTTCTGCTATGTCAGGATGTAGGTTCCTGTTAAAGAATACATCTACTGGTCTTGCTTCGGTTACTGAATGTAGTGTCCTGTTGTATTCTTTTACTGCCTGAAATATTTCTTCATCTGCTGTACTTTCCTTATCTGCTGCTAATGTCCTAGCTATTTCTAGTATCGTCGAATGTAACCGCTCGACTTGTGCGTTTGATGTTGAATGATGCACTGCTGGGAGTATATGTTTAATCTGTAGTTTTTTCATTAGTGCTGTTGTGCCGACGCCGCTGAATATATTTTCGTTATCTGTCATTAGTTCGGTACAGTTGGGGAATATTTGTGTGATGACTTCTTCTATTATCTCGTGGAATTGTCGCTTCGTGTTAAGTTTACGTAAGTATGTGTATTTAGAGTAGCGACAAATGCTAGATAAGTATCTCGTGCCGCGTATTTGGAATATGTCCATTTGTATAGATGTGCCAGCTTAATTGGGTGTTGGCGTTGTTCCGATTATGTGTTTAATTGGTTTTCTTTCATATTTGTTCTTTGTACAGTTTGTACAGTGTCTGACTATTTTTTCTGTGTCAGCCTCCACGAGGAAACATCCCCAAATGGGTTGAGGCTGATCGACTTCGCCGGGGCCCAAAATATGGTTATCTGTAGTACTAGATTCCATCATAAGAAGGTAGCTTGATGCAACCTGGCTGTCTCCGGATCGAAAAACCACCAACCAGATCGATCATGCTGTGATAGACGGAAGACACGTCTCCAGTGTTTTAGATGTGCGTGCGCTCCGAGGTCCTAACATCGACTCGGACCACTATCTTGTTGCAGCTAAGATTCGCACCCGCCTCTGTGCAACAAAAAACGCACGTCAACAAACACAAGGAAGGTTCGACGTCGAGAAGCTGCAATCAAAACAGACAGCCGAACGATTTTCTACTCCACACTTGTCAACAACTCCGTATAAGGGAACTGTGGGACGGCATTTCAAACGCCTTAAGTACAGCTGCAACCGAAACCATTGGTTTTCGGAAAGTGCAAAAGAACAGCTGGTGCGACGAAGAGTGCCGTGTCGCAGCGGAGAGAAAACATTAAACGTTACGATCGACCACAACACGTGCGGGATGGGATAGACACCGAGAGGGAAACGAGACCCATTTGTAGACAGAAAAAGAAAGAGGCCGAAATGCGTGAGTACGAAGAGCTTGATAAGCTGTCCGACAGGGGTAATGCTCGAAAATTCTACGAAAAGATGCGGCGGCTTACAGAAGACCGGAGCATACTCTTGTAGAACCCCACCAGGTGATCTAGTCACCGATGCCCAGAGCATACTTAAATTGTGAAGGGAACACTTCTCCAGCCTGCTGAATGGCAATGAGCGCACAACACCAGGAGAAGGCTAACCCGATACCCCAATCGATGACGATGGAGCAGACGTTCCATTGACCGACCATGAAGAAGTTCGAATAGCAATTGCCCGCCTGAAAAACAACAAAGCGGCGGGGGCCGATGGATTGCCGGCCGAGCTATTCAAACACGGCGGCGAAGAACTGATAAGGAGCATGCATCAGCTTCTTTGCAAAATATGGTCGGACGAAAATATGCCCAACGATTGGAATTTAAGTGTGCTATGCCCAATCCATAAAAAAGGAGACCCCACAATCTGCGCCAACTACCGTGGGGTTAGCCTCCTCAACATCGCATATAAGGTTCTGTCGAGCGTATTACGTGAAAGATTAAAGCCCACCGTCAACAAACTGATTGGATCAGTGTGGCTTTAGACCTGGTAAATCAACAACCGACCAGATATTCACCATGCGCCAAATTTTGGAAAAGACCCGTGAAAGGAGAATCGACACTCACCACCTATTCGTCGATTTCAAAGCTGCTTTCGACAGCACGAAAAGGAGCTGCCTTTATGCCGCGATGTCTGAATTTGGTATCCCCTCAAAACTAATACGGCTGTGTAAACTGTCGTTGAGCAGCACCAAAAGCTCCGTCAAGATCGGTAAGGACCTCTCCGAGCTGTTCGATACCAAACGAGGTTTCAGACAAAGCGACTCCCTATCGTGCGACTTCTTCAATCTGCTGCTGTAGAAAATTATTCGAGCTGCAGAACTTAATCGAGCAGGCACAATCTTTTATAAGAGTGTACAGCTGCTGGCGTATGCCGATGATATTGATATCAAATGGGTCTGGCAGCGAACGAGTGCAAGACGAAATATCCCCTGTCATCAAACAAACAGTCGTTGCACTCGCTACTTGGCTCTCACGTCACTGTTGACAGTCATAACTTTGAAGTTGTAGATAATTTCGTCTATTTAGGAACCAGCATTAACACCACCAACAAAGTCAGCCTGGTGCTTTGCGCGTTGCGCGTTGGCCACGGCGAATATCGCATTCGATGGAACGATGAGCTGTACGAGATATACGACGACATTGACATAGTTCAACGAATTAAAAGACAGCGACTACGCTGGCTAGGTCATGTTGTCCGGATGGATGAAAACACTCCAGCTCTGAAAGTATTCGACGCAGTACCCGCCACGGGAAGCAGAGGAAGAGGAAGACCTCCACTCCGTTAGAAGGACCAAGTGGAGAAGGACCTCTCTTCGCTTGGAATATCCAATTGGCGGCACGTAGCGAAGAGAAGAAACGACTGGCGCGCTGTTATTGACTCGGCTATAATCGCATAACGGTGTCTACGCCAGTAAAGAAGAAGAAGAGGAGGAAGCATCGAAAGCCGGAGTGCGGGACTTTAATCCGCTAAACCTAACCTACTCCCACCTCATGTCTCCCCCACGGGACCATTGTACAAAGTATTACTTCATGGGAGAGAAAAAGACGTTTAAGTCTCCTCTATTGCACGGACTGACTGACGCCTAATCTATTCTAAATGTCTCAATTTTGTCATTATTAGATTTGCCGCTCTGCTGACAGCTTTCCACTTTACAGAGGACTCACACATATGCGCAGTCAAATTTTCCACCGTGATACTACCTCCCAGGGTGGTTTTTAACATTTCCCTTATACTTGAAAACCGTGGGCAATAAAAGAACACGTGTTCAGAGTCTTCTGTACACTGTGTACACGTCGGACGGTATTGACTAAAGTCATGACGATATTTGAATAGATAGCTTCTGAAGCAACCATGCCCACTGAGTATTTGGGTAAGGAGGAAATCCAGGTCTCCATGTTTCCTACCTATCCACGAGTGTATGTCCGAAATCAGTCGGTAGGTCCACCGCTGCTGCCACATTGCAATGCTTTTTATTATCTCTTCTCTTTTTGCTGTGGTAGACGTCTCTAATAAGTTATATATTCGCGCGAATTCGTCTCCCTGGATGTCAATCGTTGCTATACTGGCTAATACCTCAGCAGCGACATTTGAAATGGTTCGGAAAGCGCTTATCACTCGTATTGCTGAAAGTCTATGCACTGCGTTAATTGGTCTAGCATATGATTTTGTTTCTAGCGCCTGTATCCATATTGGAGCCGCATATAGGATCACTAGACTTATTCCCTTAGCTATTAAACATCGTCGACTGGAACGCACACAGCCTTTATTTGCCATCATTCTGGACAACGCATTATATATTTTATTTGCTTTACTTGTCGCATTTTTCAAGTGTTCTTTGAACTTGAGTCTTGAGTCCATTATTACCCCAAGATACTTCAACTGCCGCTGTGAAGCAATCTCACATCCTCCGATTGTCAGCGATATTTTCTCCTCAATTTTCCTTGAGCTTATGAGCAGGACTTCTGTTTACTGCTCAGCCAGCTCAAGACTCATGGTAGTAAACCATCAACGCAGACCTTTTATGCTGTCATTGCATTTGATCCGGAGATCATCCAGATGTTTAGCTAAAGCTACGACTATGAGGTCATCCGCATAAGCGATTGTTTTCACATTTTTTGATTGCGGTATTTCTTAACACCCCGTCGTACATCAGGTTCCATAGCAGCGGGTATAAAACCGAACTTGCGGTACTCCACTGGAAATAGTGTAGCTCTGAGTTCCCTCGTCCGTCTCGTATAGCAATCTCCTATTTTAAAAATAACTCATTATAATATTTATCAGATACTAACGAGCGTATATATCGTGTAGAGCTTTTATTATATTTGCCCACTTTGCGGAGTTGAACGCATTCTCCACATCCAGGGTTATTAGCGCGCAGTATTTTTCCGCTTATTGCACATTTTGTAGTATCAACTACTTCTCTTAGTGCGTCAATAGTGGACCTCTTTTTTATAAAGCCGTATTGTCTCTCTGATAGTCCGCCGCCTTTTTGGATTGCTAACTCCAAGCGGCTTTTTACAATGCTTTCATACATTTTCCCAATTGTGTCGATAAGATGAAGGTTCTTCTGGTGGCTTTTTTGGCTTTGGGAGTAGAACCAGTTGCTGTATCTTCCACGGATCAGGGAACACCTCTTCTAATATACACGCATTATACATATTAACAAATAAGCTGGGCCTTAGAGTTATGGCTTCCTTAAGGGCTCTATTTGGTATACCATCTATTCTTGGCGCTTCGGAATTTTTTGATCTTTTTCGCAATAGCCAATAGTTCGTCTTGTGACTAATAGGGGTGGCTCCGTAGCTTCGTTTCGTTTAATATAGGAAATGGATGCATGTGTGGGGAATAACGCTTCGATATTTTTCATAAAGGATGCGTTCTTAGGTTGCTGAGACTTATTTTTAAACTTCGACATACAAATTTTGTATGTCGTTCCCAAGGGGTCTATGTTCGTTTCTTCACAGAGCTTTTCGAAACAGGTTCTCTTACTACGGATAATGGCTGACTTTAGGAGCTTTTTCTGATATATAAATGATTCTCTGAGGCTGATTTCGTTATCACCTCCCTGGTTACGCTGGTGGCGGCATCTAGCAGAGTGACAGAGCTTCCTCAGCTTGGCGATTTCGTCGTTCCACCAGTATACCGGCTTCCTATTTATATTGTATCTCGTCCTGCGCATAGTTGCATCGCATGCTGCAATTACCTCCTTCCGCACAGCAGATACTAAGTGGACGGCATCTTCGCCTGATGCCTTTGCCGCACTCCAGACGCTCTCAAAAATCCCAGTCAAAGTCTTTTTGCCGCCAGCTTCGTTTTCGACAAGTATTTCTACGACAGAGTTCCGTTCCATGGGAGAGCGAAACTTCGGCAATTATAGCCATATGGTCACTATTTGTATTCATGTCTGATACCTTCCACTTATTATGCCTGCTAAGCGCGTCGTTAGCAAACATTAGGTCTATTATTGATCCTTTATTTTGTGTCCCACTGTTTATAATCATAAGGTTTGTTTGACTCAAGAATTCTAGAATGAGGCGACCACGATGGTTTGTAATTCTGCTACCCCAAGCAGTAGACCATGCGTTGAAATCCCCCGCTATTATTATTGGCGATTTGCTACTGATTTCTCGAGACAACTCCAGGAGAAAATCTTGAAATTTGCTAATTGTTGCACTAGGTCGAGCATAGCAGCTCACAAAAGACATTCCTTGTATATTCGCCCATGTAAAGCCATTATGGGTTTCTTTGGAGTGAGATGTGAAGGCTTGTCCTTTGCAGGGCCATATTGATGCTTTGCCACTTTTATCTTTACACCAAGTGCTTTCCAAACGTTGAGAATATTGTTTGCTTAATTTGGCGACATCTACGTTTTCTTCTAGCACCGTCTGTTTTAGAAGGTCTTGTGCTGCAGCGCAATGATTGAGACTGAGTTGCAGTATCTTCGTTTTTTCGTTGACTTCAACATACATATCTGCGTATTTAGGACAGGCCGTACTCAGAACGAAGTGTTCCCCTTTGTAAAGCATACAACTCGAGGAATTCGTGCATGTCTTTGCCATGTGACCTGGGCTTCCGTAACGAGTACAAAGGGGGCTGCTACATAGTTGGAAGCACCTAAAACAACGAGTATTAGGTGAAAATTGCCGGAGACGACAAATAGACCACCCGATCTTTACTTTACCGCACTTAAGCAAAGTTTTGGCATCCTCAGCTCGTAGGCATATAAGCGCTATTTGAGTGCCACTCCGAGTTTTCTGCAGATTTTTTATATTTTTCTTCCCCAGGTTTTGGATCCCACACTTCTTCTGTAATGAATCACATATTTCTTCAGGGGTGGTTATCTCATCCAGGTCTTTGCACATAATGGTAATATTATTACGGCCATATCACTAATAACTCCCTCTAGGGCGCTTTCGAACGTGTCGGCTCTCTTTTCTGTTCGCTTTTTTAATTCGATTAGTAGGTCTCCTTTGAGGGTTTTTCTAATGTACCTCACGTTTGAACCCAGTTCTTCAAGGCCGCTGACACATTTTATTTTTTTCAGTATATCTGCATACGACGCTCCCTCTTTTTTTGTTAAGATAAAGCGTCTGGTTTCGATCTGATTCTTTTCTCAATCGGTTTCTTCTTTCTGGCAACGTCTACCCATTTTTCGCCTGCGGGCTTGTCACCAAAACTGTCTTTGTGCATGCATTCAGTGACCTCACTATATGTTGCTTGCACTTTATGAATCATGTTTTTCGACTTCTTCGTTGGTGGCAAATATCCCAATATATCGCGAGGTCTCTTTGCGGTATTTTTATCACTTTTGATAGGGGATACCTGCGACGCCTTTTCTACAATAACTTCTTTCGACGGGTTTTCTTGCTTTTCAGCCTTGTCATACAAGCTTGTTATACAGCTTAACAGATTACGCATAGCTTGGTTAATATGTATGTCTCTAACCAGACATCATGCTTTCGATCTCTTTAATTATTTTACTCAGTTTGCAGAAAATATTGGGATTTTCATTATTTTGAAACTGCTCAGAATTGCCACCTTTGCCTGCTTGGTCGGCATTTTCGCATATTTTTGCGGATCCAGCAGCGGTGGGTTCTTCAGGTTTGCCTTTTGGAGGCGTTCTCAAAATTTTTGAGTTCCTCCAAAAAGGATTCTCTGGTGTACATCCCAAACTGTTCTCAGAGGTCATAACTACGGCAGAGAATAGAAGGGAACACCTGTCAGTGGGTACGTTCAGTCTTTGCCCTAACACACCTTACTGATACTTTGATAGTTGGCAATGCCGTAACCAAAACAAAACGAAGAAGGAGAAAAAGGAGAAACAAAACAAAAAACAGCTGGTAGACTAAATCAAAACGGCAAAAAAGAATTAAGTGCACGTTTTGATTCGATGTTACGTGGGGAAACTCCTATTTATTTTCAACTTTATATATATATAAATTTACCAAAAAAGGGGCAGGTAAGTGCCAAATAAATTCTATTAAAACGAAATCAAAGTAATTTCTAGGCTTTATAGTTATCTATTTTAACATTTTTCACAAATTTTTTGGATACGAAATCTTTGATAATCTGCCTTTGGGAAGCAATTGCCCGATACGTCTCGTATGTGCATTTTTCGGACGGCGGGCAGGATACAGAGCGTAATTTCTATCGGAAACAAAAAATTCAAAGAGATTCATATTTTTTAATAATTTATCCTCTAGCTAAACTAAGAAAATTAAAAAAAAGTGTAAAATTTTTAATCTTTTTTTTAATTACAAAAAACTGGTTTTTGACCAAAAAAAATTGTACTTTATGTTGTTTAAAAATGTGTTCAAACTTGACTTTTCTTAATTTGACTTTAATCTTGACTTTTCTTAATTTTTTAGTTTAAATAGAATATAATTTTATCCCAATGATAATAAACTTTGCTCTAATTCCATACGACGTTTAGGTTTTTTTCTATCCTGCCCGCTTATTAAGAATAATCGTAAAAATTAAAAACCGAGAAATCGCGCTTCAAAGTATTCGCTTTTTGCCCAAGCACTCATATATCTGTTAGGCGCTTGGTCACTATTTCCCTTCTAACTTCGATAATATTTCGAACTCCAATCTATAACTTTGGGGAAATACTGTTAGATAATTTCTAAAGAGATTTAAGCAAAAAAAAAATCGATTGTTAAAAGCTTCTAAAGTAGGCTCCCCCCTTAATAAAGATTTCTTATCAGAATTTATTGATCTTAAAAAAAATAATTGTGAGTGATAAATATAAAAATAAGTGATATATATATAAATAAAATTGAGAAAAATAAAAGTTGGATTAACTTATGAACGAAATACAAAGAAATCGATAAAACTGCTACATTAGAAATAAATTCGAAGAAATGTTCCGCTTGCCTGTCGCACATGTTCAATTTGTGAAGAACGAACGCAAAATGGATTTGTGTGTCGTGTATGGGCCCTATAAGGGTTATTTATAAATATAAATGTAAATTTGATATAAAACCTGATGTTGGTTATTTTTTCCCGCGTTAATATGTTGATGATTCTGCTGCTGGTTTTTTTTGTAACCGCTACTGCAGAGTTTTGCGCCAATTTGTCCGTCCACTGTGGTGATTGGTTTTATTGTGTCTTTCTCTTTGTTGGGTACTTCGTTGTTATGTTGGCGCTGTTGGGTGTTTTTTGCATTGTCCTCTAATTCGTATTTAGACGAGTTAGGAAGACAATGCAGGACAATGTGATCATTTGTTATGAACATCCCGGCCGCCTTGCAGGGTCTGCGAATAAAAAGATTTTATATCTATTTTGATATGTATTAATGAGTATTATTATAAGCGGGTTGGAGGTATACTTTGGGTTTAAATCGCACAAGCACCGATTAAAGTCCAACAGAATGCGGTGTTTTGTGCGATTACGGTGCTGTTATGGGGGTTGAATAATCCGAGTTTCAATCAGTTCCAACATGATTTTGTCATTCTTCCAAAATGTTGGGTCGGCTAGGACTAAGTGGTCGAACTTCTTAATAATTTCGCCACTTAAGTCACGATTATAGGGTCGGGTCGGTAAATCATGCGTCAGTAGGCAGTTAACTTCGACATGCCAGTCGGAATCAGTTAATGATCCTATGACGACTTTGCATATACGATGCGAGTCGAGGTACGTTTTCGGTAACCTCAATCTTTGAACCAGCTCTAAAGCAAATTATGGTTACCTTTCGTACTGTTGGTACAGCACTTATACTTAATGATTGCGTCAAACTTTTCGTTGATGTTCATTTGAGTAAATTTTGAACATGTTACTAGTCTATGATCCTTTTTGCACAATCCACAGGCGACGTGTTTGTGCGTTCGTTTTGCTGAACGGCTGATAGTGCGCCGGGCCGTGCGATGGGTACTTCCTCGTTCTTCTCGAATAGGGGAAAGGCTGTTAGTACGTCGTGCCATGTGATGCGTGGGCTGATGCTACGGGTCACGCTGAGGGATCGCACAGTGAATGTGGGGTTGCTTTGGCGAAAGCAAATTGGCTTCGTACTGGTTTGAGGGGCCATGTGACTATACGAAAATAAGATTAATTATTTGGTAAAGTGACTATTTTGGTTATTGGGCGGGTAATTGTTCCCTGAGAGGTGCGTATGTCAACTACTCTTGCTCTATTGTCTGCACCGAGATACGTTTTTTCGATGCGACCAAGTCTCCACTCATTTGGGGGTGGTGTTTCTTGACGTATAACTACCATATCGTTGACGTCTATATTGCGCTGAGGGTATTTCCACTTGTATCTTTTGTGGAGTTCTTTCAGATACTGATTGTGATAGATAGGTGTTGATGGAGTATTTTCGGTTTCTGCCACCTTTGTGCGATGCTTAGATGTGCATCTTCTAAGTTGGGTTCTGCTGGAATTAATAAAGGGGTACCTATTAAGAAATGGCCTGGAGTTAAAGGTTCTAAATTTGTTGGGTCTTCACTTAACGGGCTTAAAGGGCGAGAATTCAAGCAACTTTCGATTTGGGTTAAAAGGGTAGCTAGTTCTTCGAAAGTGAATTTCTGGTTCTGAGACACCTTTTCCAAGTGGCTCTTTAAACTTTTCACCCCTGCTTCCCAGAGTCCACCCATGTGTGGAGCTCCTGGAGGATTAAAGTGCCAGTTGATGCTTTGGTGTGCTTCACTAGTTATTAATTGAGTTTTCAATGACTTCATGAATTCTCGCCGATCTTTTATTAAAAGTTTAGACGCTCCAAAGAAATTAGTACATTAGTAATTAGTTTCGGACAATGGAATAGATATCGGCGGGACATCCGCGCCTGGAAAAGAAACTTGCGAATACGGCCATGCGTTGGTGGTGAGATCACTTACTGGCTCTAGATGTATTGCTTTGGCTGCAAAACAAACAAACACGCTTACATAACCTTTTGTGATCAGACATGCTCTGCCGGTGTAATATTTTATGTCATAGGGACCGGCGAAATCGACTCCTGTTGCTGCGAATGCACGGGTTAAGGTGCAAGGTTCTGCGGGTAGTGCTGTCGTAATCTGAGCAGCATTGCGCTTTTTGACTGATGAATGGTAGACTTGATGAGGGTGTTCTGCTTCGGTATCCAAAATTCTGAACGCATAAGTCGCAAGACTAGATGGTTGCCGCCATGAAGGGTTATTAGATGGGTAAATTGGGTGAGTAGTTTGGCTAATCGACTGCTATAGAATAGTATAATCGGATAACGCACGTTGTATTGCTCAACTGGCCATTAACTCACATTATTCCTTTGGGATCGATTAAAGGGTTTAGGGTCGAAATTGTACTTTTTTTTGGGTACCCCGGTTTTTGGGTTAAGGCTTCATACTCTTCCTAGAAATACTTCTTTTGGGATAAAATAATTAGCTTTGTGCGGGTAGTGTTGAACTCTTCTGGAGTTATTTCCAACGTTGTGTATGACTGTTGTGATTTATTGGATGACGCATTCGAACAGAATCTGAACAAATATGCTACAACTCGAATGGTTTTGGGCAAGGATGAGAATCTATCCACCATATCCTCTTGTGTTGTGCTCACGAAGGTCTTGATTGGTCGGAGTTCAAGTGTTGTATCGATTGATTTTTTGGTAACTGGTCAGTGTATCGGGTCGAGTATTAGCCATTGGGGTCCGTACCACCAGAGGTAGCTAGATATGCCGGGTTGTCTTGACTTTCGACATGAGTCCTTCTTTTCTGCGATTGTGGCAATTCGGCCAAAAGAACAGCTCCGCAAAGTTCTAACCTTGGTAACGATATAGTTTTCATTGGGGCCACACGAGTCTTGGATACCAAAAGGGTTGCCCAGGTATTTGTGTTTGTAGAAACACTGATATATAGAGCTGCTGCGTAAGCTTTTTCAGATGCGTCAGAGAATCCATGAAAATTGATGATCGCTGATGTCGAAAAGTGGGACCATCGAGGAATTTCAATGAGATTTAAGGAATCATAGTCCTTTATGAATATTTTCCATCGATGGAGAGTTAAGGGTTTTACACATTCATCCCAATCGGATTTATCAAGCCATATCTTTTGCATTATTATTTTAGCTGTGACTACAACGGGGCTGAGCTAACCAGCTGGGTCGAACAATTTTGCTATAATCGATAATACTTCTCTTTTAGTATACGACGTCTTATCCTGAATAGGGTTAATGAGAAAAAAGAACGCATCTTTTTTGCATTCCATCTAATTCCTAGTATTTTTGTGTTCTTGGATTCTGGTAAACTTGGTGAGTTGGTATCCAGTAGGTGTTCTTGTGGGATTCCAGATAAAACTTTTGGGTCATTTAAAGTCCATTTGCGTAGAGCGAATACTGCGGACTTCAAAGATGAAGTGAGTTCATCTCGTGCCATTATCGCTTTTGGTACGTCATGTGCTCCTGCAAGTACATCATCAACATACATTCTGTTTCGAAGTAGAAATGGAGCACAATTAATACCAAACGTAACAGTTTGTAATTCAAAATCTTCTATAGGGTCGTTAGGGAATGTCCTAAATAAGATTCTTTGAAACGGAGTGTGTTTGCTTTCAACGAGTATTTGGCGATACATTTTTTGAATATCTGCGTTTACATCATTGAGGCTGTTCCTGTTCTAGGTGGGCATGATGCGTTGAATACTACTCGGAGTTGAGTCGTTATGCGATACGGTTTGATGACTGCGTGATGTGGCAGATAATACGTTTTCATATTATCCGCAGGGTCGTATTCTACTTTGGTCATATGACCGAGTTCCATATACTCGTTGATGGCCTTCCCGTATCCGCTTTTATTTCGGGTTTTCTCGACAATGATTTTTCATTTCTAAGAAATTGAGCTAGAGTTATGTGTCTTGAGTTACCCAATTCTATGTTTACTGGGGTTTTAAATGGTAATGTTACCACATAGCGCCCATTTGAGTTTCTGTGGGTTGTATTTTTATAAATTTGTTCACAAACTACATCTGCAGTTGAGGGTAGAGGCTTTCTTGGAACTTCTTCAACTTTCCAAAATTGTTTGGGGTCATCTTATTAAAAAATTGCATTATTGAGGGTGATAAGGGTTTTTCTGGTGTGGGTCCGGATAGAATCCAACCGAATTCCGGGGTTGGGTTATCCCTATGCAGAAGTGTATTATGTTTCTTTCTGCATATTCTACAAGGATATTTGCTCTTGCAAATATCTGAAACTGTGAGGTAATGCAAGGCAATTGAAGCAATAACCATTATTTTTTATTGTGGTTACTCGGGTTCCAACATTCATTTGTCTGAACTTTGGGCATTCACGAATGGAATGTTGTATTCTACAAAGCTTACAACTTTAAATGTCTTGAGGTTTTTTTTTGAGAAGTTGTTGTCTCTAACTGGGTGTGCACTAACGTGTGAAAAATTCGGGGTCGAAGTTCCGGAAACATTAGCGTGAAATGTGCTGAATTTCCTGTCTTTACCTTTTCTATAGGATCAACTGTCGTATTGGGATTTTCATTATTTTGAAACTGCTCAGAATTGCCACCTTTGCCTGCTTGGTCGGCATTTTCGCATATTTTTGCGGATCCAGCAGCGGTGGGTTCTTCAGGTTTGCCTTTTGGAGGCGTTCTCAAAATTTTTGAGTTCCTCCAAAAAGGATTCTCTGGTGTACATCCCAAACTGTTCTCAGAGGTCATAACTACGGCAGAGAATAGTTGGGAACACCTGTCAGTGGGTACGTTCAGTCCTTGCCTTAACAAACCTTACTGATACTTTGATAGTTGGTAATGCCGTAACCAAAACAAACCGAAGAAGGAGAAAATGGAGAAACAAAACAAAAAACAGCTGATAGACTAAATCAAAACGGCAAAAAAGAATTAAGTGCACGTTTTGATTCGCTGTTACGTGGGGAAACTCCTATTTATTTTCTACTTTATATATATATAAATTTACCAAAAAAGGGGCAGGTAAGTGCCAAATAAATTCTATTATAGTTATATACGAGTATTTGAACATTTTTCACAAATTTTTTGGATACGAAATCTTTGATATTCTGCCTTTGGGAAGCAATTGCCCGATACGTCTCGTATGTGCATTTTTCGGACGGCCTGCAGGATACAGAGCGTAATTTCTATCGGAAACAAAAAATTCAAAGAGATTCATATTTTTTAATAATTTATCTTCTAGCTAAACTAAGAAAATTAAAAAAAAGTGTAAAATTTTTCATTTTTTTTTCATTGCAAAAAACTGGTTTTTGACCAAAAAAAATTGTACTTTATGTTGTTT
The DNA here is from genome assembly GCF_023373825.1 of Bactrocera dorsalis. Classification (NCBI taxonomy): domain Eukaryota; kingdom Metazoa; phylum Arthropoda; class Insecta; order Diptera; family Tephritidae; genus Bactrocera; species Bactrocera dorsalis. Next base: position 68,281,749 of record NC_064303.1, on the reverse strand, counting down.
AAAAATATGTTCAAACTTGCCTTTCCTAATTTGACTTTAATCTTGACTTTTCTTAATTTTTTAGTTTAAATAGAATATAATTTTATCCCAATGATAATAAACTTTGCTCTAATTCCATACGACGTTTAGGTTTTTTTCTATCCTGCCCGCTTATTAAGAATAATCGTAAAAATTAAAAACCGAGAAATCGCGCTTCAAAGTATTCGCTTTTTGCCCAAGCACTCATATGTCTGTTAGGCGCTTGGTCACTATTTCCCTTCTAACTTCGATAATATTTCGAATTCCAATCTATAACTTTGGGGAAATACAGTTAGATAATTTTTAAAGAGATTTAAGCAAAAAAAAATCGATTGTTAAAAGCTTCTAAAGCAGGCTCCCCTCTTAATAAAGATTTCTTATCAGAATTTATTGATCTTACAAAAAATTAATTGTGAGTGATAAATATAAAAATAAGTGATATATATGTAGAGAAACACCGTACTCGTGTGCACAGTCAAACACTTATATATAATAACACAAAACTTTATTGTGAATATAAGAAAAATGTTACACTTATTCAACTTTACTGGATGTTCTCAAATATTTCGTTTATGTTGCTCACTCGCTGACGGTTGCTCGTTGACTGTGTCTTTGGTTGCTGCCACTTGCTTTATTTTATTTGACACTTGATGGGCAACAGAGTTGCCATCGCTTACAGTCGGCTTTCCTGACCCAATGTGGCGCCCTCGCCCATGGTGCTCTCATCTTCGTTGTCTATGTCGTCTATGTCGTCTGGATCATCTGGTGGTAACATGCACCAAGTTTTAAGTTAATCTGATGCAAATACGGCTTTGTAGTGACGTTGCGTTCGCTCGGCATGAGGTAAGTCTTTAATTACATAACGATCATTTGGCAGGACTTTGGTGATGATGAATGGTCCTCTGAATCGTGGTTCTAGTTTACGTGATGTACCGGAGCTTATTGGTTCGTTTGTAGTCAATACGAGATCACCTTCGTTGTACGTCTTCGGTTGATTATGCTTTGCGTCATATAGCTTCTTGGCTTGTGCTCTTACGTCGTTTATTCGTTGAGCTGTGTCGACTCGTAGTTGCTGTAGGTCGGTGTCGTTTATCAGGTCAAGATCATCGTCTTGAAGTGCCTGGATAAGTTGATTCTGCAGGATGTCTCGAGGCACGTACCCATAAAGTAGTCGGAATGGTGTACAACCTGTGGTTTTATTCGGGATGGTATTAATGCTCCATTGTATTTGACGTAATTTGTCGTCCCATCGTCTTTCGTCATCAGTAGAAAGTAGTAGCATGGATAGGATGACGCGGTTTGCTCGTTCAGCGTGTCCGTTAGCGCGTGGCGTCCGCACTGCGTTGAGAATATGTTTGACGTTGTTTTCATCGCAAAACTTTTGGAACGCTTTTGAAGTGAAGGCCGTTCCTCGGTCGGATATGATACGTTCAGGCATTCCTAGATAGCTCGTGATCTCAAGCAATACCGGAATTACATGGCTTGTTGCGGTACTCTTGACTGCTCGTAGGATTGTGAATTTGGTAAATGAATCTACAATTACCAACACATGCTCGTTGCGTTTTGAACTTTTTGGGAACGGACCCAAATGATCAATGTGTATTGTCGTGAACGGTATAGGCTTAACGTTGTCGTAGTGATATCGACCCTCACGTCGTCCGCCAGGGGTTTTAGCACAACCCACACATGAGTTGATGTAGCTCTTTACGTAATTGCGCATTCGAGGAAACCAGAAAAGATTGAGAATTCGTTTCATTGTTTTGTCAACGCTCATATGACCTGCCTTATCGTGGCATTCGTGCAGTATTTGGAACCTTAATTGCTTTGGAACAACCCATAGTAGTTTGTTGTCGTGTTTTCGATATAGGCGTCCCAGTTCAACAACGTAGTCGGGATATTCTGGCTTCACCTCATTCTGTATTTCGTTAACGATGTTTCTTATTTTCTCGTCTTGTAGCTGAACACTAAACAACCAATCTGCCTGGTCGATAATCATCTTGGAAATTTTGAGATCAGCGGCATCTATTTCGTGTGCATCTTCATAAGGTGCACGGCTCAACGCATCGACATGGGCCATACGAGCTCCTGGTCGATGTTGAATTTCAATGTCGAATTCTTGGATTCTCAACCACCATCGGGCAATGCGTGGTATAAGCTCTCGCTTCTCCATCGTTGTTCGTAAAGCGTTGCAATCGGTAATAACTTTGATCTTCTTTCCGTATACGTAGTATTTGAATCTTTCCAATGATTCCACAATCGCTAATGCTTCGAGTTCATAGCTATGGAAACGTTTTTCGTTGTCTGTAGTAGAGCGACTAAAATATGAGATCGGGTGCAGTTGTCCATTCTCGACTTGCAACAAAACGCTTGCAAGGCCGATAGAGCTTGCGTCTGTATGTAGTTCGTGTTCGGCTTCGATGCGATAGTTGACCATGGTTGGTTTCGATGATAATGCGGTTTTGAGTTCGTTGAATGCTGACTCTTGCTGTAGTCCCCATGCGAATGCGGTGTTGTTGCGTAGCAATTTGCGTAATGGTTCAGAAATAATGGAATAACCAGCGACGAATTTTCGGAAGTAGCCACTGAGACCTAAGAATTTTCGTACTTCAGTGACATTTCTCGGCTGTGGAAAATTTACGATAGCATTGGTTTTGACGTTGCCCGGACTGATGCCTTCAGGAGTTAGCTGATGTCCCAAAAACGTTATTGCTTGCGTGAACAATTCACATTTGTTAACGTTCAATGTGAGTCCACAGGTACGTAGTACTTGGAGTATACGAGAAAGCTTTGTATACATTTCGTCGAAAGAATTGCTGCCGATTAGGATGTCATCCATATAATGCAGCATGTCGCCCGTCTCCACCCGTCTTTGGATTTCTGCCATGAGTCTATTAAACACAGCTGGTGCATTCTTTAAACCAAACGGCATGCGTTTGAACTCATATAGACCATCCGTCGTGATAAAAGCGGTGTATTTCCTACTATCGGGTGCCATTTTGATCTGATAGTACCCACTATTCAAATCGAGTGACGAAAAGTATCGGAAACGTTTCGCTTCGTGTAGCCGTTCTTCGATATTCGGGACTGGAAAATTCTCTTTCTTTGTTACCTTATTAATTCGTCGATAATCGATACATAACCGATCACTTCCATTCTGCTTTTTGACTAAGACCACGGGACTTGCGTATTCGGATGTCGATTTCGTGATAAGATCACGCTCAAGCAACTCCTCAACCATCCTGTTGACAATATCACGCTTCGGTTCTGGGATACGATAAGGCGCTTGAAATATGGTGCGATTGCTCTCAAGTTCGATGCTAGCTTGAACTACGTCAGTTTTGCCAATATCTTTCAGCCCACTGGAGAAAACATCGGCATAGCTTGCCAGAAGACTTTGTATCTTATTTCGTTCTGCTTCATTGCTGAAATTGGACATTAATTCGGAAAAATTGCTCTCAGTTATTACCGTTGTCTGTACTGCTCGTCTGCTTCCGAATATTGTGCGACCATTTTCAATTTTCAGCGTAGTGTTTGCATTGATGATAACATCTTGACCTATTAAAACGTCTTGTTCTAGTAACTCGTCATCAGCGATGTAGGCTTGCGTCTCGATGTTGATTCCGTCGATGGTGATGTCTATGGTAATAGCCTCCGTGAACGTACGCCCCCCTCCGCAAATGCCTTTTACTTGTAAGCAGCATTTTACGGCTTTATCGTCGATGCGCTTGGCTACTGACCTACGAATGATGCTGCATTGGCTGCCCGTGTCGATGAATGCGATATACGGTTGCGCTTTTATGTAAACTAACTTCTTGAAACATTCGTCAAGGTTGATTGCACCAAGTCGTCGTAACGTTACTGTCGTCTTCTCACAATTTCCTCCGTTTGGATGAACTTTGTTACACGTTGTACAGCGATGTCGTTTCTGCGGCAATGGGCATTTGTTGGCGAAATGTCCAGGTACGTTGCAATTGTAGCATTTCAATTGTGCTTTAAATTCACCATTTTGTTTCGTTGACTAAGCATATTTTCCGTTATTGTTGTCTCGCTTACTTGGTTGATGTACTTGTGGCTCACTTAGCCCTCCGCGATTAATGAAATAGTCCTCGATGGCGTCTCTCATCTGCTTCATTGTTGTAAACTTCATTGCTGCAATGCTTTGTTGGAGTTCTCTATGTTTTAACCCAGCTCTTGCATAACGTATAATGGCTGCCTCACTCAGTTTGTAACGTATACCTAGTGCCGCCACTCGAAAACAATATTCTTTTACGATTTCTTTTGGCTTCCTCGTTGCATTGGCCATCACGAAATGAATTTCTGCCTCGTCTCGATCTGAACCAAATTCGTGTCGTAACGCATCAGCAAAATTTTCCCAAGTTGTGTGTAATGTGGGTGATGCATCCAACCACATACGTGCAACTCCTTTTAAACGTGTGTAAATAGCTAACAATAAAAATTTCTCGTCCCATCTATATGCTTCCACTACTCGATCGACTCTATCAATAAATTGCTCTACCGTAATGCTTGCGTTATTCGTCGGATCAAATTCCGGCAGGGTATTTGCAATTTCTTTAACTGACGCGTGTCGCATATTCCCGTTCGTTGAAATATTCCCGTTCGCAGAAATATCACCGTTGCTTTGAATGCGTGTTGTAACGTTGTTGTTAGTTCCCACCGTGCTGTCGTCGTTCGTTGAAATAGCGTCAGTGGCGTGACTCTGAACGCCTGCGCCGCCGTTGACTGCGACTGCGCTATCGTTGCTATTTGCGTTTTGTACCGTTTGTACCTCTTTCATGCTAACTGTACCAGTCCCGTTGTTTTGCGCTTGTAGCAGCTGCGCCATCATCTCGCGTAACTGCTTCATCTCCTGCTGCAGTTGTGCCACCGTTGACATCTCGGATGACTCCTCCGTAACGTTGATCTCTTGGATGTCCACCTCGTCGGACTCCTCATATGCGCTAAGACGTTGCAACAACTGGTCTCGCGTGCCAGTCGTCGCTAATTGCCTTTCCCGTAGCAACCTCTTCAGTTGTTCCACCTTCAGATCACTGATCTTCACCATCGTATCGTTTTTACGTATCGTGTATATATATCTGCCGGTGCCTATAGCCCTTCACCAACGCACATACATATACTTACTATGTTTGTAGACGTGTATGGGTTTATCATCCCACTTCTGAACTGTAGAGAAACACCGTACTCGTGTGCACAGTCAAACACTTATATATAATAACACAAAACTTTATTGTGAATATAAGAAAAATGTTACACTTATTCAACTTTACTGGATGTTCTCAAATATTTCGTTTATGTTGCTCTTTGGTTGCTGCCACTTGCTTTATTTTATTTGACACTTGATGGGCAACAGAGTTGCCATCGCTTACATATATATAAATAAAATTGAGAAAAATAAAAGTTGGATTAACTTATGAACGAAATACAAAGAAATCGATAAAACTGCTACATTAGAAATAAATTCGAAGAAATGTTCCGCTTGGCTGTCGCACGTGTTCAATGTGTGAAGAACGAACGCAAAATGGATTTGTGTGTCGTGTATGGGCCCTATAAGGGTTATTTAAATATATTGTTACAAAAGTAGTATTAAGTTGTATTTGTATTGCTATATGCATCCCTTATTATGAACAATAGCTGTAGGTATATGGAATAGCATTTGTCTTGTTGTAGACATCTGGCGCCGCGGCTGTCTGCTTGTCGAAACAATAGACATCTGGCGCCGCAGTCGTCTGCTTGTCTACTTAAACAATTGCTGAGTCCAGCGCCACGGCTGTCTGCTTGTCTAAACAATAGCTGCATTTGGCGCCGTATAGAATTATGTTCTTGTAATTTCCAGACGCATTATTCTAGAAGGACACGTCGACATCAGCGAGAAGTCCGTGCGTATAAGCCGTGACAGCGCCAACGTAATCAATCAGTGCTAAGAGTAAACTGTTATAGTGTAGACGAGTTGTAAAATAAAGAGTTGTTGAATTGAATTAAACAGTTTTTGGTTTTATTCGTCAATCCAGAGATACGAACCTAGCAAAGTAAACTAGCAAGCAGTAAAATCGTAACAATTGGTGTCAGAAGTGGGATTGTCAAATAATCCAAATTCAAGATGGTTAAATTCGGAGAATTGAGAATTCAGCAATTGAAAAAGGAACTGGAGGAGCGTAATTTGCCGATAAGCGGGCAAAAGGCGGATCTGCAGGCACGATTACGTGAAGCAATGGAAGCGGATGGAATTAATGTGGACAAGTTCGAATTTGATGGGCCAGAAACTTCTACAAAGGTAGAAGAAAAAGTAGAAGAACAACGAACATCATCAAGCGTAGACACGAACATGCTGTTAGTGGCTATTAAGCAAATAGCAGAAAATGCAGTGCAAACAGAAAATCGTCTGGCACAGCAAATAGCTGAAAATACATTACAGTTAAAGTCTTGCCTAACACAACAAATGACTGAAAATAATACGCAGTTAGAAAAGCGTTTGGCACAACAGATTACAGAAAATAATACACAAGTGCAAGAGAAATTTTCAAAATTTGAAGACGAATTAAGCACAATAAAAAATGACTAAGAAAATTTAAGATCAGAATTTCTTCAACTGAGTAATCGTATGCGAGAACTGCAACTGCATGGCCCTGCACCATCAACAAATAATCCAAGATTGAAGGCACCAACATTCGATGGAAGCATTCCATTTCAAATTTTCAAACTTCAGTTTGAAAAGACAGCAATGGCCAATAACTGGATGCAGCGGACAAAGTGGCGTCCTTGTTTGTATCATTGAAAGAACCTGCGGCAGAAATCCTTCAGACTATTCCAGACTGTGAACGGGACAACTATGAGGCATTGATGAGTGCTATAGAAAGACGATATGGTAGTGAGCACCGGAAACAAATATACCAGATCGAACTGCAAAATAGGGGTCAGAAAATGATCGAGTCATTGCAAGAGTTCGCAACTGAAATAGAACGACTGGCTCATTTGGCAAATGCAGATGCACCTGTGGATTACATTGAGAGGGTGAAAATTCAAAGTTTCATAAATAGAATTCGTAATGTGGACACCAAACGCGCCACATATGCATTGCCAAAAAGAACGTTTGCTGAAACGGTTTCGCACGCCCTCACACAGGAAACAGCTTCGCTACTAAGTAAACCAGCACACAAAGTACAAAGAGTTGAAATGGAACAACCGGCGCTGATGAAAGAAATATTGAAGACTCTGAAGACAATTGCTGCACCGCGAGTAAATACAACAGGCAGATGTTTCAACTGTGGAAAAGCGGGTCACTTTGCCCGAAATTGCAATATAAAAGTAAACCCATTAAAACGGAAACAACCAACAGATATCGTTAAACTAAAACGGAACAGTTCAAAGGGGCGTGAGCTGGTTCCCACAACTATTTGCCCCGCCATCTCGATATCACAAATAGGTCGCCATGACAGCAATCTTACTATCAACGGTATCGTAAATGGACGACTGTCAACGCTTACTTTGGATACTGGTGCCACACATTCAATTATCCGACCGGATGTGGTAAGAGGAACGGTTGAACCATTAGTCGGTTGCAAGCTTCGAACGGCCACCGGGGAGGAAGCAGCTGTCGCGGGAAAAGTGTTTTGCGAAGTGATGATTGGTACCCTGGAAGTTAATCACACCTTCATCGTAGCAGAAATCACGGATGAAATTATAATGGGAGTAGATTTCATGATTGATCACGGGGTTACTTTGGATTTAAACAAGCAAATGCTGTTTTGCCAGAACGTGGAGATGCCTATAAACAACGGACATGTGACCTACGTTGAAAGTAAGTGGGTGATTGTTGATGATAATCAGAGTATTCCACCAAAATCTGAGGCGATTGTAAGGGCTAAAGTGAATGGAGGAGGTGGGACTGAAGAATTTTGGATTGTGGAGCCAACAAAAATAGATACACCCATATTGGTAGGAAGAACGCTTGTGAAAAATAGAGAAGACGCCACCATTCCGGTCAGAGTAGTGAATGAATTCAACACGCCTGCAGAAAGGAGTCTGAAGAAAGGAGCAGTAATTGGACAGTGCCAGAATATAAGTGCAATAGCACGATGCGAACGGTCACAACAGAAGCCTACTATTGAGCCACAGCAGACAAGTCCTACACTCCAAAATAATTTGCTGAACGAACTGTATGGAAATGAAAAATTAAAAGCAGAAAAACTATTAGAAAAATACGCATCCATATTTGCAAACGAAGGAAACAACACAGGAAGAACCGGCATTGTCAAACATCGCATAAATACTGGAGACGCTAAACCAATCCGACAAGCTCCGCGTAGGGTTCCACTAGCAAAACGTGAGGATGCTAACAAAATTATTGAAGACATGCACCAAAACGGTGTAATCGAACCTTCAATAAGTCCATGGAGCTCACCTATGTCACAAAGAAAGACAGTTATCCTCTACCGAGAATCGACGATACATTAGACACCATGTCTGGAGCGAAATGGTTTTCTACATTAGATCTACAAAGTGGATATTGGCAAGTCGAGATTGATGAACGTGACCGTGAAAAAACCGCTTTCAGTATGGGCGACGGGTTATGGGAATTCTCGGTGATGCCATTTGGGTTATGTAATGCGCCCGCAACGTTCGAGCGACTGATGGAACATGTGTTAAAAGGACTCAACTGGAAGACATGTTTGGTGTATCTTGATGACATTATCATCATGGGAAAAAGTTTCGATGATCATCTGAAAAATCTAGAGGAAGCCTTTCAGCGAATAGCATCAGCCGGATTACGCTTGAATCCCAAAAAGTGTTCATTATGGAAGAAGCAGGTCACATATCTCGGACATAAAGTGTCAACTGAGGGGATTCACACCGAGGAGGGAAAAATAAAAGCAGTTAAAGATTGGCCTCGACCCACCAACATACATGAACTCCGCAGCTTCCTCGGCTTATGTACGTATTACCGCCGCTTTGTACCTGGATTTGCGAACGTGGCTAGAAAGAAATTCATCCTGGATACAGATGCGAGCGCTTATGGGATTGGAGGTGTCCTGTCTCAGCTCATCGACGGACAAGAAAGAGTAATTGGGTATTACAGCAGAGTGCTCGGGAAACCAGAGAAAAACTACTGTGTGACGCGAAAAGAACTACTAGCTGTGGTGGAATGTGTAAAACATTTCCACAAGTATTTGTATGGACAACGATTCTTGCTGAGGACTGATCATGCAGCATTAAAATGGTTATTACAGTTTAAGAATCCGGAAGGCCAAATTGCACGATGGATCAAAAGATTACAGAATTACGACTTCGAAACAGAACACCGAAAGGGGATTCACCACAAAAATGCGGATGCATTATCACGTCGCTCTTGTCCACTGGAATGTAAACATTGCTCCAAATCAGAGGGAAAAGAAGGTATAATCGACGTGCGATTACTGAATATAGAACCTGAAAATGATTGGACTCCTCACCGCATCAGAATCAATCAGCTGGAGGACCCTGATCTTGCAAAGCTGATAATAGCCAAAGAAAATGGGGTATGACCACCAAAGGAACAAATAAGTAACGAGAGTCCAACTGCAAAAGCATATTGGGCCCAATGGAACAGCATAAACCTCGTTAATGGATACCTTCATCGTACCTGGGAAAGCGAAGATGGCAAACAGTCTCGTCTGCTGATCATAGTACCGAAGTCCATGATTCCGAAAGTATTGAAAGAATATCACAATGGACCTAGTGGAGGGCATCTTGCAATTACAAAAACTATAGAGAAGATTAAACAACGTTTCTAATGGATCGGTTGTCGAGATTCCATAGCAGAATGGATAAGTAATTGCGTAGAGTGCATGGCAGCTAAAGGTCCTAAAGCCAAAAGTCGCGGTAGGCTGCAACAGTACAACGTGGGATCACCATTTGAACGAGTCGCAATGGATGTTGCAGGTCCGTTCCCAACCAGTACGGCCGGAAACAAATATATACTGGTTGTCATGGACTATTTCAGTAAATGGCCAGAAGTATATGCCTTACCAAACAGTAGCCGAAGCGTTTGTAGAAAATTGGATAACAAGGTTCGGAGTGCCCGTCGAATTACACTCAGATCAAGGCAGGAATTTCGAATCTTCCATTTTCCAAGAAGTCTGTACATTATTGGGCATCCACAAGACACGGACAACAGCGTTACACCCACAATCAGATGGGATGGTAGAGAGATTCAACCGAACGCTCGAAGAACATCTGCGGAAAATCGTTGATAAAGATCAACGGAATTGGGACAAGTACATCCAGATGTTCCTGCTGGCGTATCGTTCAGCGAAGCACGAGACAACTGGTTACACGCCAGCAAAGATTATTTTCGGATCTGATCTGCGACTCCCTGCTGATCTTAAGTTTGGAACGAATCCTACAGCTGTAAGAAATGATGGAAATTATTGTTCTGCCTTAAAGGAAGAAATGAATGAATTGCATCTAATGGTAAGACAGCATACGCATCTGATGAGCAATAAGATGAAGGACCGGTTCGATCAAGGTTTTGAAGAAGGTGATCTGGTCCTGTTGTACAATCCACTTCGAAAGAAAGGCTTGTCCCCGAAACTGCAGACAGCCTGGGAAGGACCCTATATGGTGATGAAACGACTTAATGACGTGGTATACCGCATACAAAGAAATGGAAAAGCACGATGTAAAATGAAAGTAGTACATTTGGAGAGGCTCGCCCCATTTCGTTCAAGAGGGTTTGTGCCTAATCGGAGGGCAGTGTTACAAAAGTAGTATTAAGTTGTATTTGTATTGCTATATGCATCCCTTATTATGAACAATAGCTGTAGGTATATGGAATAGCATTTGTCTTGTTGTAGACATCTGGCGCCGCGGCTGTCTGCTTGTCGAAACAAAAGACATCTGGCGCCGCAGCCGTCTGCTTGTCTACTTAAACAATTGCTGAGTCTGGCGCCACGGCTGTTTGCTGGTCCAAACAATAGCTGCATTTGGCGCCGTATAGCATTATGTTCTTGTAATTTCCACACGCAATATTCTAGAAGGACACGTCGGCATCAGCGAGAAATGCGTGGCTATATCAGCCGTGGCAGCGCCAACGTAATCAATCAGTGCTAAGAGTAAACTGTTATAGTGTAGACGAGTTGTAAAATAAAGAGTTGTTGAATTGAATTAAACAGTTTTTGGTTTTATTCGTCAATCCAGAGATACGAACCTAGCAAAGTAAACTAGCAAGCAGTAAAATCGTAACAATATAAATATAAATTTGATATAAAACCTGATGTTGGTTAATTTTTCCCGCGTTAATATGTTGATGATTCTGCAGCTGGTTTTGTTGTAACCGCTACTGCAGAGTTATGCGCCAATTTGTCCGTCCACTGTGGTGATTGGTTTTATTGTGTCTTTCTCTTTGTTGGGTACTTCGTTGTTATGTTGGCGCTGTTGGGTGTTTTTTGCATTGTCCTCTAATTCGTATTTTGACGAGTTAGGAGGACAATGCAGGGATGTGTTCATTTGGTATAAACAAATACAATACAGAAAAACAATCCTTATGGTGGTTATTGTATTCGTCATCATAAATCTCAAGTGCCTTAGCCATACACACACACACACACACGCACATACACATACTTATACATACAAAAAGTGAGTTAGTGAAGGGACGTGTTTTCTGGTGCTCCGTTTATGGCACCAAGTTCGGTAGGAAATAGTTCAAAATTAGTTCCTAAGCGCGCGGAAATACACACAGTGTCCACAACAATTTAACGAAAACAGAAATTAGAGCATAAAAAAAATTTAAAAGCGGTGAGTGTTAAAACACTTATAAATATCTACACACACACACACAAAGAGGAATTCCTGGGGATTACACCTTGAGGAATTTACGAGCAACAGCAGCATTAGTGGAATAGCTGAGGAAATGTCAGCTAAACCTAACCTCGCAACAGCACATACCATTATTGGTATTAAGGAGGATCATAGTCCGTTCACAATGAGCAATAAGACCCCCGATCACCTGATCGACAATGCGCTCAGACGTTAAAAGTTGCTACACCAACTGCACAAGAGGTGACTCCAACAAACATGGTCTCGCACGATGTGACTGAAATAAATATGCTAACTAAAAAGGCTTGCGCAGCCGATCTGCCAACACAAGGCACAACTAGCAGCGAAAATGCGATAAGTGTGAACGAAGAAGAGAGCGCCCTTATTGATATGGGCGTACTAATAGAAGAGCTAATCGCGCTCACCCATGGCCAAAACCAAAGGCATGTTAACCAACACATGCGTAACATAATCGACAAGATCTCGCAGCTGCAAAAACAAGCAGTAGCAGAGGTTAAAGAGTCGGAAATCCACCCAATCGCCCAGGTGAAAAGAGGTCTTAGTACACTCACTGAAGGACCAATGGTGGAGGAGCAGACCCTATAACAAAACAAACGGTCATGCATCAATTCGCCAAAAACACGAGCAAGAACAAGTTTAATTAGTCAGTTCAAACGATCAATAATAAGTTCACACATGTTTGAAGCCACGGCAAACTCGCCAACAACAAGAATATTAAGCACGCAGCTAGCGAAAAGGCCTGATAATAAGGCAACAACAAATAATCCAATGGAGGGACAGTGGAATGTAGTAGCTAAGAAAGCCAACCAGAAGACAGCAAAATTACCAAAAACAAAACCACAAGCGATATTAATTGCAAATTTTCAAAGGAAAATCAAGTCCGACTCAACACTCAGCGGATGCGGAAATAACGTCACTAAGATACGTAAAACGCAAAATGGTGAAATGTTGCTACAACTAAGCGTGACTGCGACCCCAACCGACTCCCAGAAGAACATGAAGAAGTGTCTAGGGGATCAAGTCCCCGTTAAACTCCTGACCCAGGAGACCCTACTGGAGTGCAAAGACCTTGATGAAGTTACAAGCAAGGAAGAAGTTCTTTACGCCCTACAGAGAGAATTAGGTAACACTGAACTGACGATCTCAACAATTAAGAACTTAAGAAAGTCCTATGGAGACACCCAAACAGCTCTCATTAAACTCCCGGTTGAGGCAGCTAGACAGCTCTTACTGACGAGAAAACTGAAAGTTGGCACAGACAACCACAGGGGTGCTTTAAATATCTCGATTATGGACACACAGCAAAAATCTGCACAAATGAGGACAGGTCTAGACTCTTTAGAAGATGTGGCGAAGGGGAGCACCAGGCAAAGGACTGAAACGACAAGCCAAAATGCTTGCTCTGCCTGAAAGCAGGTGCAAAGGAAATCGATCACTTTACTGGAAGCGTCAGGTGCCCAGTGTACAAGAAGGCGGCTCAGCAGGTAACATTATGTTTCTACAACTGAACGCAAACCACTGTAAAGCAGCCCATGACTTATTAAAACAGTCAGTTGCCGAAATGCAAATTGATGTGGTTCTACAAAGTGAACCATATAAAATCGGGCAAGGCGTAACCTGGATAAGTGACACTCGAAATAAAGCGTTTATATGGAAATGTAACCCTAACTTTGCGCAACTGGAAGCACCTTTCTCTTCTGATGGTTTTGTTCGAACAACAACTAATAATATTAATATATACAGCTGCTACTTACCTCCTAGCCTCAACGACGAAGAATATCGTCGTACTATCGACAACCTAGTGGCCGATGCCAGATGCAAAATGAAAGTTATAATAGCTGGTGACTTTAATGCCTGGGCTATCGAGTGGGGATGCAAAAGAACCAACAGCAGAGAAAAAACCGTACAAGAAGCTTTTGCTTCTCTTGATCTGGAGCTTTTAAATGCTGGCAGCCAATGCACATTTAACATAGGTGGCCGACAATCTGTGATAGACCTAACGTTCGTACACTCGAGCTTAGTTCGCAAATCTCACTGGGAAATTAGTGATCATTACATTTTTAGCGATCACTATGCAATTATTTTCGAAATAAATACCACACACGAACGACAGAGTTTACCGACCCTAAAAAGAAGTAACTGGTGACCCACAACGTTCGACACAGACCTTTTTGAAGAAGTCTTCAGGCCAACTACTCTTCCCGTGAATTTTTTGTCGGCTAACAAAGCTGCTTACTCGATTAAGAGCTATATTAAGAGTACATGCGATTCTTCAATGTCTAAATTATCTCGACGCAAACACCATTCCCCAGTGTATTGGTGGAATGAGACGATCGCCAGGTTACGTAAAGAATGCCAACAAGCAAGGCGATTACACCAAAGATCACGTGGTATACCTGAATACACCACTCTCCAAAAACACTTTAAGGAGAAAAGAAAATTACTAAAACAATCAATTAAAAAAAGCAAACAGGAATGTTTCCTTAAACTGTGCGACGATGTCGAAAACAACGCTTGGGGACCCGCTTACAAAACGGTAATGGGAAAACTCCGCACTGGCGGGCAAATACCAACCTCCCCCTCAACAATTGAGAGAGTTGTTTCGGTCCTCTTCCCTATCCAACCTCCACTCCATCAGGAGATCGTGAGAGTACCACAAACCCAAGTTATCCCGACTGTTTCAAGTGAAGAAGTCCGAGAAGTATGCAAATGGATAATACATCTAAAGCCCTGGAACCAGATGGAATTCCGAATGTAGTGCTAACAACAGCAATTGCTAGAAACGTAGACCCTTTTCGAACTGTGTATAATAAATACATGCATCCAGGAAGACCGCTTTCTTACCATATGGAAAAGGCAAAACCTGATATTATTGCCGAAACCTAACAAACAAATGACCGAACCGTCCCACTTCCGGCCCCTTTGCATGTTAGACTCCACTGGAAAGATCCTGGAGCGGATCATATACCAACGGCTAAATAAGGCAATCGACGATGCCGGTGGGTTGTCACCTAACCAATTCGGATTCAGAAAGGCAAGATCCACAATTGCAGCTGTAAATTTAGTAAAGACCCTGGCTGAACGGGCTATAAGCGGGAAAAGATGGAAAGGAGGCACAATACAGTACTGTTCGGTTGTAATCCTGGATGTAAAGAATGCCTTTATTTCGGCATGCTGGCACAGTATATTGAGTGCACTAAAAAGCTTCTCCGTGCCTCTATACCTTTACAACATAATAGTAAGCTATTTTGAGGATAGAACTTTGGGCAACAACACAAGCGAAGGCTCTAAAAAATATAAAGTCTCTGGTGGAGTACCCCAAGGATCTGTTCCGGTTAATGCTCAATACCCGTGAGCCAAAGCAACATAGAAGACGACTATTAGCAGGTGTACTAAAGTCAGTCGCGCTGTTCGGCGTCCAGATATGGGGAAAAGCTCTAGAAGTAAAATCATTTCGCCGTGGCCTTTTTTCGATATATGCCACTTGCGCGCTAAGAGTATGTTCTGCGTCCCGATAGTATCGGAAGATGCTGCTCTAGTTATTGCAGGCTTACACCCTTTAGACCTCCTGGCCCAGGAGATTCAATGCTGAACAA
The DNA here is from genome assembly GCF_023373825.1 of Bactrocera dorsalis. Lineage (NCBI taxonomy): Eukaryota > Metazoa > Arthropoda > Insecta > Diptera > Tephritidae > Bactrocera > Bactrocera dorsalis. The sequence continues at coordinate 68,266,303 of NC_064303.1, read as the reverse complement.
ATTACAGGTTACCGCACAATACTTTAAAAGAAATAGCAAAGGCAGACAGTAGATCAATGGCAAAAACGCTAGGAGGAAAGCAGTAACGGGCGGTGGACATTCCGACTGATCCCCAATGTCGAACCACGGTTAAATAGACCACACGGTGAGATCGATTTCCACCTAACTCAAATTCTCACAGGACATGGCTGCTTCAAAGCATATTTGAAACGATTCGGGCACGAAAATAACGACACACGTGATTATTGCGGAGGCGATACCGTCGAAGACGTGGAACACACATTCTTCTATTGCCAAAATATAATCGTGAGAGGCAACACTTAAAAAATGCGTTCGGTGTAGACCGAACTCCCGATAACTTGGTAAGCCAAATGGTCGAATCGGTAAAGAAGTGGAAAGCTGCTTGCGAAGTTGCAGCCAGGGTTATGAAATCCCAACGTGCCAGCGAACAGCGGCGGAGAAGAGAGCTGTTAAATATAATGGACAATCACGACTCCAACACACAAACATTGACGTGACGGGAAGGGTTGGCGACGAACAATGTACGAGGGGGGTTATCAGACCAACAGAGGTGGGGCCAAGTAAATGCAACTTGCAACTGAATGCATTTTGACCATCACGTACGCATGAGTGTCACTCAACCATCCTCCCGACGTAATACTTTACGGTGGTACCGGGGGGAACGGTACATGAGGTTTAGTTCAGATTAAAGTTCCACACTGACATGGGGTTCAGGCTTTCGATGCTGCCTCCTCGTAAAAAAAAAAAAAAAAATACATACCTATGTAAACAAACAAATAAAAATGCAATAAATGCACACTAGTAAATGTATACAAATCCATTTGCTGATGAAATATACGAGTACTTTTAGATAAGACCAACGCACTTATTATGTGCTATGCGTTGGTCTGATAATTAATTTAAAAAATAGGCTAAGAATTTTGTATAAAGGGAGGTGCTCAACAAAAATAAAATCAGATTTGAAATACAATCTCAACAGAAAACATTCCTTTTATTTATATTTTTTAATTCTGGTCATCATACCCAAATTATCTACAACTACGATGAAACTAACTAATGCAGTGCAAAAGATTGAAGACGAAAAACTTATAAAAGTTCGATTACTCCTTACTCCTTACTTGAGGAAAAAACAGCAAAAGTGATAGAGGAAAATAGAAAAGAAAATGAAGTTGAAGAAGAATCACTTGAAGAACTTCGTAAACCTTCAAAAACCGAAGAAAAATTAATAACTATTCGATTAATCCCTCTATCTTCTGTTGAGGAAAAAACAACAGAAATAATAGAGAAAGATAAAAAGGAAAAACCAACTGAATTGGTACCTTGGCACTTATCTCTTCCGGCAGGCTCATATTTTGAAGAAATGTGGGAAAGTGCAGTCCAGGATAAATTGATTGAAGATGAAGACGAAGTTGAAGAAATTTACCACTTTTTGCCGAAAAAGAGCAAGCGTAATCTTACCGAAAAGGAAGATGTAATAAGCTCTTCTAAGGGCATCAAAAAATTGCCAAAATATATCCGACCGTGTCCATTGCATTGAAGCTAAAAACACATTATGAAATTAATGATAATTCAACACTGGACTTTGATCTACTTGACGAAGAGCTAAGTAAAGACGTGAAAATTAAAGTCGTTTAAGATGGAGTCAAAGCCGAGACGAAGAAAAGGATGGGATGTCCAAATAGGAAATAAGAAAAGATAAGAAATATCATATATGTACATTAGAGTGTGCCATTCTGAGGCAACCTTTTTTTTTCAACTGAAAAACAGGCTCAAAACTTTCGAAAATGTTTAAAAAAAAAAGTCACTCAAAAGATGAGCTCTTAATATTAATAGTAAGAGGTGCCAATTTCAAATTTTCTGTTTTCCATATAAATTACATTGAAAAAAAATCATTTTTTTTTTGTGGTGGTTATTGTGCGGAGGTTTTATATGTGTAGGAATGGTAAACTTGATCCCGATTCTACTCGAGAATCGAGTTTTCTCGTAAAGTAATCGATTTTTCGAATGTCAAGAACCGATTCTTAATCCACTTCGACTACTGAAAATCGATTTTTAAAAATCGATTATTTTGCGAGAAAACTCGATTTTCGAGTAGAATTTACCATCCCTACTGGCCGCTATCGGGTCACATATAAAACCTCCGCACAATAACCACCACAAAAAAAAATGATTTTTTTCCATGTAATTTACCACCATACCACCATATATGTAGTTATATTAACGGAGAATTCTAAACGAAACTTGAAACACAACTTTATAGTATTAAAACAGAGAATCTTTTATTAAAAATAAAACTAAAATAATCGATCCATGTATAAAAACTAATGTGAAGGATGAATCTGATGCTGTTTAATAAGTTTGTTAATATCAGGTTCCAATTTACTCAAGAACAGTCGCAAGTCGCCACGTTCGGTAACAAGTAAACGATTTCTATTTTTAGTAAGCAGTGTTGTCACAGCACTAAATCCACGTTCACACAAATATGGCGATGGGAATGCTATCAAGAATCGTTGAAAGATTGACCACAATCCAGGGTTAGGGTTGCCACCTTTTTTTTGCAGTTAAAGTACATTTGTTATTATAGGTAAGAAAAAAAAGTATATACTATCTAAATAAAGTATAATTTATTTTTCCTTATTATTATATTTAAAAACATATTTTTTATTGCTTTTTGCAATTTGTATCAAATTAGCATCTTTTCTGAACAATTGCACAGCATCTTTACATTCTATATTTAAATTAAAATAAATAAGTAATTCATTTTTTATCAAATTCAGCGACGCTTTTTTCTTTCGTCTCGCCATTTGCTATTCATCACAGAAAAAACTCTCTCTGTGAATGCTGACGTGCCGGGAATCGACAATAAAAATGAAATTACCTTATACAAGTTTAAAAAATTGTCATCACTCATATTAAATACCTGCTGCCATTTTTGTGCAGTTGATAGCTCTGCAAAACCCTTAGAAGTACATAATTGATTATAAACTTGGTTTAATAAAGCGATTTCTCCATAAAGATCATCCATATCCACATTAAGTTTTTGCAGATTTAAATTTTCAATTATGTTTACAATATTGTCAAATTCTATATTACTCAGAGGAAATAACCAGTTCGTGTTATTAAAATCAAACCATTTATTCAGGTACACTAGGGATTCGTCAATAAATAATAAACAATCCCCTTGAATACAGTTTAATTTTTTTGCCTATTTCATAGCCAAAAAACAGATCTAGTTTTCTTTGTGTTAATTGATATCTAATCTAGTAAGCTATGAGCAATGTGGAGTCTCCACAGGCAATGGGCACGGCAATGCAGCTGGTATTCTATATATTCTATCCTGTCGAGATGCCCCGTAATTGTACAAAACGAGTGCTTGAGTGATGTGGCGTCGACGAGTGGCAACATCGATTCAGCACTAAATCACCAATCTATAAATTTCGTTTAACAAATTCATCGACTAAACTTTTCAAAATCTCAAAGAAATCAAATCATGCGAAATAAAGTATTTTTGTGAACTTTATTGTTCTCATAAAGTATAGAGTACAATTACCTGATATAACGTAAAATACTTTATAATAAAGTACGGGTGGCAAGCCTATCCAGGGTATAATTGCGAGATCGGTTTTTGTAGCCAAAATTCTTGGTAACCATTTTTGAACTTGATTTTTATTTCCTTGTTTGTTGTCAATTCTATAAGTTCTTCTTCCAGCTGAGGTGACATTGCTGTGTTGACATTTGAAAACGGATCCAACACCCATTCTGGTATTTCCAAGTTCAAAATGTTCTGGTATCGTTCGGTGAAGTCAATGTGGAGGTTTTCCAAATGTTGGCAGTAGGCAAACAATTCGTTGTTACTGCATGATACTGATAAATTTGGAAAATTGTGAAACTCACGTCTGCCCAGATTCTTTTTGTGTAGAAGCAAATTTAGTTTATTGCCTTGCAGTTGGAGATTCATGTCGTTGAACAATTTATACAGGTCTGTCATGTAAGCTATATCATTCTTTGACGTTATGAGCTTGTCTTGAAATTCTGTATCTTTAGTTTAGAAGAACTCTATAACAGAGTCAAACTGGTTGTAGAATCGAGTCAGACAATTGCCTCTTGATAGCCAACGAACTTCAGTATGAAACAACAAACGATTGAAATCCTCGTAACACAAAGCTGATGAAATAATCTATCATTCAAAGAGCTGTTGCAAATTTTATTGACTGCTTTGATGACACGTTGCAGTGATTGAAATAGTTTTTCACTTAAGTTTCTAGCAACTAAATGTTGTCTATGAATAACGCAATGTACACCAAGGACATCTGAAATTTTATTTTTTAAGTGCGCTATTAAGCCTTTATGGCACCCTATCATAGCCGGAGCGCCATCCGTAGCAATTGAAATAATATTTTTCAAAGGAATCTCTTTCTCATCGCAAAACTTCTCCAATATATTGAATATGGTTTCGCCTTTTGTATCGGTCTCTAAATTTCTAGCAAATAATAGTTCTTCACATATTTTCTCATCTTTAATAAACCTCACGTAAGACAACAACAATGCTTCATTAGTTGGTAAAGTGAACTCATCGAGCTGAATTGAGAATTGGCTTGTCCCCAGGTGATCGCACAATGATTCTTCAATGTTTTCAGCCATTTCATCAATTCGTCTTTGCACAGAATTATTAATCAAAGGAATTTTTTGGATAATATCTGCGGCCGGTTTATGAAGCACGGTAGTTATTACTTCATTTATTGCTGGCAATATTAACTCTTCTCCGATGTTATGTGGTTTGCCTTTTTGAGCAATTAACAAAGAGATATTGTACGAAGGTCGAAGTCCGTCGTAATGCATAAACTCGTTTATCTCATTCGACGCTCAATCGTACACAACAAGTCCGAACAAGTATTCAATGAACCAGTCGATAGGACAGATATATGAACTACGCGGAGAGAAATATAGAACCGAGTATGAGCAATCTTTTAATTCATATTAGTTGATGTTCACATGTTGTTGTTGAGAGTCGAGAGCTCATGTAGTCGTTGTCTAAGAGGCCTCCTAGCTAAATAAAATTACAAATAACCCCCCCAGGCCTCTACACAACGCCCCCATTTTCTTTCTGGGTCTCTTACCACCCCCCTTGACACCTGCAGCGCCCACAAGGGGCGTTATCGCCCACTTTGGGAAACACTGTTTTAAATGATAAGAGTTGTGATTTACATATATTATTATTGTAATAAGTATATTATGTTTTTAGGATATTACGATAATATATCATATACATATATAGCATATATACATGCATACGAAATTATATAATATTATCAAAAAAAAGAAATATTTAAAAAGTAGCTTTTATTTGGACATTAACTACAAATATTACCATGAAAATAGCATAATTTAATAAAAATTGATCGATTTTGCATGAATTCACAAAAATTCGCAAAATTATATTCATATCAGTTGATACGATAACATGTAAACGTATAAAAATATAAGCCAAAAGGCCAACATGGGTCTGTAAAAGCAATGTATAATTCTGAGCATAATTTTCATTGAATGCTCAGCTCTGTTCGCTCATCACTGTTAAAATTTCTCCTTCTAGGCCAAAAGTGGTGAAATCCACTAATAGGATTTTGTTAGCTCTTGGCAGTTCACACGCCTGTCCGCAATTGAACCTTCTCTATATTATACGTTCTCTGCTGGATACTAAGCTTAATACTATAAAAATTGCCCCTATTTATATTCACCAGTACAGTTCAATTTTTATATTTTTCTGAGTTGGTATAAAACAATCGATTGAGGTATGTATTATATATTTTATTGTTAGAGTTCTGAACTTGTCCCAAAAAAATGGTAAATCAATTAATCTATCCTTTGAGTCTGGAATGATCATCCGAAAATTTTAACTTTAAAATGTTAGCTAAAAAATAGACATTAAAAGAAAATATAATAATAAAAAAACGTGAAGATTGAGAGAAATATTGAAATCTAAGGCACGACTTCGATTACTTTGGCAGAGGGGTAAAAAACAAGAATTTGCGTATAAATGGGGTATGTGGGGATAGGGGAGCTTCTCCTGAGGAGGAATATGCAAAAATAATGTTTCTAACACTTAAGTTTAAGTAACATGCTAAGCTTTTCAAAGATTCTGTTCATATATGTAGTATGTCTGTACATTTGTATATATGAATAAGTCAACAATATGATGACTTGTCTACAAAACAGAAAAACTTGGACCCAATTATTTAGAAAGTTTGTACAGAAAGAGTACAAAGAAGACCATAAAATGAATCTCAACCAAATACGAAATAAAATAGTTATTTACCTTCTTAGAAAAAGTTTTGGAGTCGTTCCAAAATGTCTATTTTACAATGAACGTAGCATACAGATGCCACTTTAATGGGTAGGGGAGCTAAATAATATCATATATACCTACTTAAATATCTGGAACTAGTCTCTCAGTTTTTGAGACATCGCTCCGAATTTTTGCAAAAGTCCATTTCTAAAAAACAACTTTTTCAGAACGACCGAAAGCGAATCACTACAGCATATTTTTGTCTTACAAAATTAACGATAAAATTAAGAGTAGCTGCTAGCTATCAGGAAGAAAAAAACTGACTCTCATAAAGAGCGAAATAACGAAAAAGTATAAAAAAACTAGCAGGAAAATATCAAAATGTGTTCAAAAATCACTTCAATTAATTTAAAATAGTTTTTTTCACAGTTCAAAGTAATTAAAATAAAATAAAAAATCAAAGAAAATTCGTCAAATTTTTCTTGGTTACACATGTTTTTAACAGCTGTTTCATCATAAAGCTTAGTATCCAGCTCTCAAGTAATGTAAAAACTTCATATAAAAAAACGCTTAAGAAACGGTCAAGAAACTTTCCTGCGATGAATTTACATGGTACTTTTTTCGCAAATTTAAAAGATCTCATAGCAAAATACATATATTTGAATGTAACTAAATGTTAACAGGCACAGAAGCACTTTTTATTTTTCTTGTAAATAAAAGCATATATTAATGGATTTTAAAGATATGTAAACATGAGTTTCAATACTTTATTTTTAAGTTTCCATTAGTGATAACAATGAAAAGCGCTTAGATGCACCTTCAACTATTGGTAAGTTTTGATCCCCAGGCTCGTCGGCTTCACTGTTTTCACTAATGCTTTCTTCGTCAACATCAAAACTACCGTCGTTTTATTTTAATAAAGGGTGATTTTTTAAGAGCTTGATAACTTTTTTTTAAAAAAAACGCATAAAATTTGCAAAATCTCATCGGTTCTTTATTTGAAACGTTAGATTGGTTCATGACATTTACTTTTTGAAGATAATTTCATTTAAATGTTGACCGCGGCTGCGTCTTAGGTGGTCCATTCGGAAAGTCCAATTTTGGGCAACTTTTTCGAGCATTTCGGCCGGAATAGCCCGAATTTCTTCGGAAATGTTGTCTTCCAAAGCTGGAATAGTTGCTGGCTTATTTCTGTAGACTTTAGACTTGACGTAGCCCCACAAAAAATAGTCTAAAGGCGTTAAATCGCATGATCTTGGTGGCCAACTTACGGGTCCATTTCTTGAGATGAATTGTTGTCCGAAGTTTTCCCTCAAAATGGCCATAGAATCGCGAGCTGTGTGGCATGTAGCGCCATCTTGTTGAAACCACATGTCAACCAAGTTCAGTTCTTCCATTTTTGGCAGCAAAAAGTTTGTTAGCATCGAACGATAGCGATCGCCATTCACCGTAACGTTGCGTCCAACAGCATCTTTGAAAAAATACGGTCCAATGATTCCACCAGCGTACAAACCACACCAAACAGTGCATTTTTCGGGATGCATGGGCAGTTCTTGAACGGCTTCTGGTTGCTCTTCACCCCAAATGCGGCAATTTTGCTTATTTATGTAGCCATTCAACCAGAAATGAGCCTCATCGCTGAACAAAATTTGTCGATAAACACATTTCGAACCGAACACTGATTTTGGTAATAAAATTCAATGATTTGCAAGCGTTGCTCGTTAGTAAGTCTATTCATGATGAAATGTCAAAGCATACTGAGCATCTTTCTCTTTGACACCATGTCTGAAATCCCACGTGATCTGTCAAATACTAATGCATGAAAATCCTAACCTCAAAAAAATCACCCGTTATAATATTGCGCAATATCGCTCAAACTAATATCCACTGGCATGCAAACTTTACCTAATTATCACTCTTTATTTGAATTTTGAGTTCTTTCAAGCTATTAAAACGTTCTTTCAATAAACCAAAGCAATGCTCAATTCTTATTCGGTACTGGCTGAACGTTCTGTTGAACAGAATTCGTTGATTCAAGGTGCCTTCCATTGCGTTTATTCTAAAAGGAGTAATAAGGCTCGAAGTTAATTTATATGCACTGTCTGCAGCTAACCACTCTGATCCTGTTAGCATTTCAGTGGCGTTTGTGGACAGCTCGCAATTGTTGTATATCCTAGCGTCGTGAACACTACCGGGATACCCCAATACCATATGACGAATTACTAGTTTGTGGTCACACACACATTGAGCCTTAATCTACAGTAGGTTTTTCCACCAATTTTATCTCCGTTCCATCTACGTAGCCAACACAATGTGGTAGCTCACTGAGTGTTTGAACAACTAAAGCTCTACGCTCTACAGGGTCCGGCCAAAACAGAAACTGAGTTTTCTTTTTAATAGTTGCATCAAATACTCTGTTGGTCATGACCTATTGAGAAATTTAAAATACAGCTGAAACACAAATTTTAACTGATACATATGTAAATAGCTCACCTGTATTACTCCACCATCGCTAATACCAAACAAACTAGCAATTTTAGTAATTGTTGCTCCTTCTCCACATGAACCCAGTCGGTACATTACTACAGCCAATTGAATTTGGATAGGGAACTGTTTACATGAACGTGGACCATTGAACACTTCGTCATCCTTTATCAGATCAATGATAAAATCAAATGTAGTTTTGCTGACTCGCACAATTTTTCGAAACCTGTTTTCATCCAAATGCGGTAATACATCTATTAAAAAGTTGGGTGATTTTGGGGCAGAATGATGAACAAATGTAGATCCATATCTAAAGTATGCAGCAGCTGCCAATGCAAAGCTAAAGTCTTCCATAATTTCATCTTCCTTTTTGCGTTGGATTTCTGAAATCATTTACATATTTACATATGTATGTATGCGCCTTTAAAAATTTTAGCATTGACGCAAAACAGTTACCGTCATGTTTTCCAAACAGCTCCAACATTAACAAATCAAATACTAGTGCTTTTTCCCAAAGTTGAATAAATTTTGCTTTTTCGCTAACTTTCGGCATTTTAATATTTTGAATAATAATAATACATAAGTGGCATTTACACAAGGAATTTGAAGTTCATGTAACACACTGCGTATTTGCATAAATTTATGCGATGGGTAACATTATACATACGTTTAAACGAATACCCTTAATATAATAGTAACTCTTACTAATTTCGTAATGGATTTCTTAAAGGCTAGCCAGTGAAAAACGCTACTCCCTTCCTTTCTTTTCTTTCCTTATCGGCAAAATGTGTGCACAGGAAAGACGTGGTGAAAACGCAGAAATCAGCCATCTTTGCTTTGTTTTCATTTGAACAATGTTGCCATTGCCCAATACGCATATATAGTTTTGAGCACATCTTTGTTTTCAATTATAATTTTTTACAATATAAAATATCAAAACTGAAAACAAACTATTAAAAATAGTTTATATATTTATAAATAATAGCATTCGACTCTGATTTTGAGTTATTTTAAGAAAATTTCAAACATATTGAACAGATTGAATTATAAAAGTTGATAATTACTGCAGTATATCGATATTGGCAACCCTGCGTTGTGAGAGAGCAATCAGCTGCGACGTTTGCTGCGGCAAAATCCAAATGTCGCGGATTCTCACGTCATCGTCACGTCAGAGAGAAGGGAGTAGCGTTTTTCACTGTTCAGTTACATTGCGCGCCCATAAGATAGGTCGTGCCAGCTGACACGACCCACGATTCTGCGTTGTTCACTAACTAGCCTATTAGTCTTTGGTTCATAGCGTTACGGCTCAAGTGGCTTGCACACAATTGAGCTTCTTCGTATATTCGCAAGTGTTTAGTATTCATGAATGTCAAAGAATCCTAAGCAAAGATTCATAAGTATTGTGAGCTCATAAGCAAACACTTGTGAATATATGCTTCAAACAAGCTAAGCAGCTAACAAGCCAAAACTCTCTCTCTCATATATGTAAGTGAGCAGTATTCACACTTATACTCATTCCGTGAATAATTTGCTTGCTTCATACTCAATTTTTCGCAAGTGGCTCAAAGTTGTGTTTAACCCATTCACTGCAGATCACTGGTACTCGTCCAGGCAAACCGCTTTTGTGCAATGTTCTCCAGATTGTGCGGGCACTTATTGGTTTACCCATTGTCTCCGCTATATCTTTTGATATTTGAACAGCGTTTGAGGCTGAATTTATTTTTACTTTCTGTATTATCGATCGTATTTCAGTGTCAGTAAGGCGATTTGGTCGGCCCGTTCAACAGTTTGCTGTTTACCATGTTTATGAATCTTTTTTTTTTGAATGTTCAATGGTGTTTTTCAAATATTACTCCGATTTCGCGCAAATATTTACCTTTTTTCAAATTTAATATGATTTTGTAACCATTTCAAAAGTTGGTCGCCTACCCATTGCAAAATATTTTAACGACTTAAACTCAGAAAAAACAGTAATGTAACGGTTTCCAAAAGATATTTGGCGCTTCCCCGATATAAGTATTAAAAACAAACAGCGGTTGTTGCCACTGTTTACTTTTTTTCGATGCAAAAAAACGAGTGTATTTTTAGTTTAAGTGAATTATTTTAGGATGTGTTTAGTTTTTGTTAGTTATTAATACTTAGTTAAACTCTTACGAGTATAGTATAAGTTTTGAATTCTATAAAAAGCTTTTTATTATTGTATTAAAAACTGCGTTGTAATAAACACTTAAATATTGATACAACTCTTCTTCTTCTTTACTGGCGTAAACACCGCTTACGCGATTATAGCCGAGTCACCAACAGCGCGCCAGTCGTTTCTTCTCTTCGCTACGTGGCGCCAATAGGATATTCCAAGCGAAGCCAGGTCCTTCTCCACTTGGTCCTTCCACCGGAGTGGAGGTCTTCCTCTTCCTCTGCTTCCCGCGGCGGGTACTTCGTCGAATACTTTCAGAGCTGGAGTGTTATCATCCATCCGACAACATGACCTAGCCAGCGTAGCCGCTGTCTTTTAATTCGCTGAACTATGTCAATGACATCGTATATCTCGTACAGCTCATCGTTCCATCGAATGCGATATTCGCCGTGGCCAATGCGCAAAGGACCATAAATCTTTCGCAGAACCTTCCTCTCGAAAACTCGTAACGTCGACTCATCGGTTGTTGTCATCGTCCAAGCCTCTGCACCATATAGCAGGACGGGAATTATAAGCGACTTATAGAGTTTGGCTTTTGTTCGTCGAGAGAGGACTTTACTTTTCAATTGCCTACTCAGTCCGAAGTAGCACCTGTTGGCAAGAGTAATCCTGCGTTGGATTTCCAGGCTGACATTGTTTGTGGTGTTTACGCTGGTTTCAAGATGGACGAAATTATCTGCAACTTCAAAGTTATGACTGTCATGACTGAGAGCACAATACGCTCCATAGAACCTTATATGCGATATTAAGGAGGCTAATCCCACGGTAGTTGGCGCAGATTGTGGGGTCTCCTTTTTTATGGATTGGGCATAGCACACTTAAATTCCAATCGTTGGGCATGCTTTCGTTCGACCATATTTCGCCGTCGTGTTTGAATAGCTCGGCTGGCAATCCATCCGACCCCGCCGCTTTGTTGTTCTTCAGGCGGTTAATTGCTATTCGAACTTCTTCTTGGTCGGGCAATGGAACGTCTGCTCCATCGTCATCGATTGGGGAATCGGGTTCGTCTTCTCCTGGCGTTGTGTGTTCACTGCCATTCAGCATGCTGGAGAAGTGTTCCCTCCATAATTTAAGTATGCCCTGGGCATCGGTGGCTAGATCACCTTGGGAGGTTCTACAAGAGTATGCTCCGGTCTTGAAACCTTCTGTAAGCCGCCGCATATTTTCGTAGAATTTTCGAGCATTACCCCTGTCGGCCAGCTTATCAAGCTCTTCGTACTCACGCATTTCGGTCTCTTTCCTTTTCTGTCTGCAAAGCGTCTCGCTTCCTTTTCAACTCTCGGTATCTATCCCATAACGTTGCGAGGTAGGCAGCCTGTTTTCCCTCCGCTGCGACACGGCACTCCTCGTCGTACCAGCTGTTCTTTTGCACTTTCCGAAAACCAATGGTTTCGGTTGCAGCTGTACTTAAGGCGTTTGAAATGCCGTCCCACAGTTCCCTTATACGGAGTTGTTGACAAGTGTGGAGTAGAAAATCGTTCGGCTGTCTGTTTTGATTGCAGCTTCTCGACGTCGAACCTTCCTTGTGTTTGTTGACGTGCGTTTTTTTGCTGCACAGAGGCGGGTGCGAATCTTAGCTGCAACAAGATGTTAGGACCTCGGAGCGCACGCACATCTAAAACACTGGAGACGTGTCTTCCGTCTATCACAACATGATCGATCTGGTTGGTGGTTTTTCGATCCGGAGACAGCCAAGTAGCTTGATGAATCTTCTTATGCTGGAATCTAGTACTACAGATAACCATATTTCGGGCCCCGGCGAAGTCGATCAGCCTCAACCCATTCGGGGATGTTTCCTCGTTTAGGCTGAATTTACCGACCGTAGTGCCAAAGATACCTTCTTTGCCCACCCTAGCGTTAAAGTCGCCAAGCACGATTTTAACATCGTGGCGGGGGCAGCTCTCATAAGCGAGCTCCAAGCACTCATAAAAGGCATCTTTGGTCACATCGTCCTTCTCTTCCGTCGGGGCGTGGGCGCAAATCAGCGATATGTTGAAGAACCTCGCTTTGATGCGGATTGTGGCTAGACGTTCATTCACCGGAGTGAATCATAGTACTCGGCGAGGGAGTCTCTCTCCCACCACGAATCCAACACCAAACTTGCGCTTTTTTATATGGCCACTGTAGTAAATGCCTCAAGGACCTACTCGTCTCTGTCCTTGTCCCGTCCATCGGATTTCTTGGACGGCGGTGGTGTCAGCCTTTATTTTCACGAGGACATCAACCAGCTGGGCAGCGGCACCTTCCCAATTAAGGGACCGGACATTCCAGGTGCATGCCCTTAGATCGTAGTCCTTATTTCGTTTTCCATGGTCGTCATCAAAAGGGGGGTCTCTCATCCGAGGCTGGTTGTTACTATTTGTTGGGGTTGTTTTTTTACGTGGCGGGTCCCAAACCCAGCGCACAACCCTGGCTGTTACAACAAAATTATCTGTTATCCATTTGTTACTTCTAGCAAATTCAATTCTTTTAAATAAAATTCAGTGTTTTTTATTATTTCATATTTATTATTTTATATTTACTTAAACTAATAATTTGTCTATTACATTACATTCGGCAGAAAAATAATACAAATTAAGTTTTGATAATTCGGGTGGTGGAGCACAGTGCTCGCTCGTTCCATAGATATGGTTGGCCGTGTGGAAACGATCGGCGCAAATGATTCCAAAAAATGTTTAATAAAAAACCATAAAGTTTCATTTAATATATGTATTTTTAAAATACCAAATTGGACAAACACTTACCACGTCTGTATCGCTAAGCGGTCGCAAACGGAGAGAGCGCGAGTTAAGGAACATGTGTTACTTAATCACATTTTTGTATTGAAAACATAAATTATCAACTGGTAACCTAAACAAACAATAACAATAGTCTCGCCTAGCATCATAAAATGTAAATGTAAGAAACAATATGAATGTGCGAAAATGTAAACTGCGCCAAATTATCTCATTAGCAAGTAAGCAAATATTGTAAATGCACTATCATTACAACAGACAATGTATATGTATACAAACTTAAACAAATAATAGAATCTGTATCTACAGAAACTATCAACTAGTAATAAGTAAACATTCTAGTTAGTATAAATAGAAGCATAACCATACACGCTTCGTCTTTTGTATTTTGAAGATTACGAAATAAAGAACGTTCTGCTGTCAAGGCAGAACTAAAAATATTTTTTTGACTAAAATAACCCAAGTGTTATTAACCCAAGTGTTATTAATTGGCGCCCAACGTGGGGCACACATCAAAAAAGGATTCAGTGAATAAAATCCTTACGCGTGTGGCTCCTGATAAAAAGTAAAAGGATAACCTTTATCCTTCAAATCAACGCAAATAAAATAAATAAAAAGTGAAAATTTAATAACAAGTTAAAACCTAAAAAATGAACGGCGAAATTCAAGCACTCTATACTATAGTCACCGAACTACAGCGAAAAATAGCTTCAATGGAACTAGCTAATCCAACATTAACTCCTCAAGCGCAGGAAGAGGACGACGTATGTGTATACAATAATGCACATGAGATAGACTTAAACATGTTCAAACTAATAGGAACATTCAACGGCGATCCTAAAGAATATCGACCATGGAGAAAAATGGTGACCACTCACATGAATAACATTATGCAATTCAGAGGAACAAACTTATTTGCTCAAGCAGTGCTCATAATTTTAGGGAAAATAACCGGCAGTGCATCACAGGTCCTGGTTAACAATAACACCAGAACTAATTTTAATGCAATCATCGATCGGCTTGACATAACCTATGCCGACCAACGACCACTGTATGTCCTGGAAAATGAAATGAGAAGGTTACAACAAGGAAATTTATCACTACATGAATACTACGATCAAGTGAATCAAGCGTTAAACCTGATCCTGTCAAAGTTAGAAATGACGTATAAAAACGAAGCAGTCCTAGCATCACATAATAAAGAAGCACAATTAAAAGCCACGAGAACATACATCTCCGGCATTAGAAGTTCCTCAATCAAAAACGCATTATACTCCAGATACTGTGCATCACTCACAGAAGCTCACGATATAGCCAGAACTATGCAACATGATGTCGGCTATCAACACCTAGAATACGTACCCAGGATGCGACCACATCCGCAACACAATTATACAGTAATCAACAGGAACACATTTCCTCAAAGGATCCAACAACCCAGAGTAGAACCTATGGAAACAGATTCCTCAACACGATTCCGACGACCTACACATCAAAGAAACTTACAACTACCAAACAACCCACCAGTCCAACCAAGACAACAACCAACCTTCAATCCCTTCAGACAAGCAATCCAAACAGCTGGCAACCAATTCAAAAGGTATAGAGACGAAACAGTCACTAACGCCCACAACAAAGCACAGCAAGTGAACCAACTCAACAATGAAAGAAGCGAAATCCAGTCACTGTACAACGAACCAAACAGCAACTACACTGAAGAAGAACATTTTTTATAAGATACCACGGTCTACCAACACTCAAGAGAACCGCACCAGATGGTAAGTCCGTGCACATACTGATCGATTCAGGTGCAACCAGTAGTTACGTAAGCAAAAATTATAAATACGCAAAAAGTATACCATTAGGAAAAATAATTAATACAACTACACCTCATGGTAGTTCAAAAATAACACATAAAAGAAAAATTAATCTAGTAGGACTCGACTTAGAATTTCTAGAAATAAATGAATTAAAAGACTTTGCTATACTGTTAGGAGAAGATTCATTAAGGAAAATGAAGGCAAAGATAGATCTTTTCAAGTATTCAATAACGTTTACTAAAGTGTCAAATCACTCAAAAAGTGCAAAGGTAAACTATACAGTAGGCGAGAAACAGTTCGAAAATTGCATAAAAGATTTAATGAAAAATAATTATAGAAACGAAAACTTACCGTATACAACTACAATAAAAGCTGAAATTAGAATAGAAACTAATGATCCTGTATGGGTTAGGCAATATCCATATCCATACGCGGATCAAGATTTCGTAAAAAAGGAAATAAATAAATTATTAGAAAACGGAATAATAAAAGAGAGCAAAAGCCCATACAATGCCCCGATATGGACAGTCTCTAAAAAAGGATTAGATAAGGAAGGAAAACCAAAAAAGAGAATGGTTATAGATTTCCAAAAGTTAAACAAAATTACTGTTGCAGACAGGTACCCGATACCAGATATCAATATGACTCTACAAAACTTAGGAAAAGCAAGATACTTCACGACGCTAGACTTAGAGTCAGGGAACCACCAAATTCTAATTAGGGAAGAGGATAGGGAAAAAACAGCCTTCTCCATCAACGGAGCTAAATATGAATTTTTACGACTCCCATTCGGCTTAAAAAATGCACCATCTGCATTTCAAAGATGCGTGGATGACATTCTCAGACCATACATTGGTAAATGCGCGTACGTATACATCGATGATATCCTAATATATTCAACATCCCCCGAAGAACATATGAAGCACATCACCGAAATTGTACAAACATTACACAACGCTAATATGAAAATCTCTGAAGAAGAGTCAAAGTTTTTCCAAACACAAACCGAATTCTTAGGACACGTAATAAAAAACGGTAGAATAACAGTAGACCCTGAAAAAATAGAGGTAATAGATAGGTATAAAACCCCTGAAAGTTTAAAGGAACTACGCTCATTCTTAGGCCTAGCTTCCTATTATAGGAAATTCGTGCAAAACTTCGCACACATATGCAAACCACTGACAAAATATATTTGAGAGGAGAAAACGGCAACATTTCAAAGAATAAAAGTTCCAATGTAAAAATAAAACTAGATAAAAATGCACTAGATGCTATAAATACAATAAAGAAACTATTAAAAGAAAAAATCGAATTATACCAACCAAACTTCAAAAAAGGATTCGACCTAACCACAGACGCTAGCAATTACGCTATAGGAGCAGTTTTAAGCCAAGGAAAAAACCCGGTAGCATTCATATCACGAACTCTAACAAAAACAGAACAAAATTACTCCACGAATGAAAAGGAGATGTTAGCAATAGTTTGGTCATTACAGAAACTAAGAAACTACTTGTACGGTATAGCAGATTTAACGATTTACACCGACCATCAATCATTAATTTTTTCAATATCGGAAAAAAACCCAAACACCAAATTGAAAAGATGGAAAAATCTAATAGAAGAATATGGTGCGAAATTAAAATATAAACCGGGACAAGAAAATGTCGTAGCCGATGCACTATCGCGTCAAATTAATACCACATCAGATACGTCTATGCACTCTGCAGAATCGTCTGAATTAAGACACATAACACAAGTGAAAACACCATTTAATTCCTTTAAAACACAAATTGAAATAATTCACGATAAAGAAAATAACTTAGAAGCGAACACGCCATTTCCCGAATACGAACGGTTTACGATTAAATTTCAAACAAAAGAATACTTAATAGAAACATTAAAAAAATTAATGAAACCTAAACGAACCACAGCTTTCCACGCAGACCTAAAAACATGGTACGACGTGAGGAAAGACATAAAGCTCACATTCGATACATACGCAAAAGTGTTTACTCAACACAAACTAAAAGACATAACAGACCCAACAGATAGAGAAAATATATTACAATACACACATACCAGAGCGCACAGAAACGCTAAAAATAATTATAAAGAAATTACAGAAACTTGTTATTGGCCAACACTAAGAAAAGACACAGAAAAAATAGTCAGACACTGTACAAACTGTACAAAGAACAAATATGAAAGAAAACCAATTAAACACATAATCGGAACAACGCCAACACCCAATTTAGCTGGCACATCTATACAAATGGACATATTCCAAATACGCGGCACAGATTAAACATATACTCACAGCAGTGCATCATTCAACATCAAACGCACAAGTCGAGCGGTTACATTCGACGATACTAGAAATAGCTAGGACATTAGCAGCAGATAAGGAAAGTACAGCAGATGAAGAAATATTTCAGGCAGTAAAAGAATACAACAGGACACTACATTCAGTAACCGAAGCAAGACCAGTAGATGTATTCTTTAACAGGAACCTACATCCTGACATAGCAGAAAAAATAAAAAAGAAACAAAATTACATGCTTGAATACCACAACAAGAAAAGAAAACACAGAGAATTCCAAGAAGGACAAATAATCTACGAAAAAGCAGACAGCAGAGATAAATCCGGTCATCGTTATACAAAACATATATTAACAACCAAGGGGAGGATCATACACAAAGATAACATACGCAATGTCAACACAACAAATATGGATATTGCTGGTAACAATACTGCTACTACATAAACAACTACAAACATACGAAATAACTAACGTCGAAGACAAAAAATATATTCTAACACAAACAGACCCATCTTACATATACAACGAAGAAGATTATTTATTCCACATAGTGAATTTAACGACAATCTTAGACTATTATGAAACCATAACAACATCCAGAAACGGACATCACACAAACAGACACAAACGAGCATTAAATTTCCTAGGCAGTATATTCAGCTTCATAACTGGAGTTCCAGACCATGACGATGTCATAAAAATAAAAAAAAATAAATAATATCATAAAAAATAATAATAAACAACAAATAATAAACTCACACTTCGAAAAATTATTAGACACAATTAACCTTAAAGCCAATAAACAAAGAATGGTATTGCAGGAAATACACAGGGAACTGTTAGACTTAACAATAACAATAAATTTTGCAAAAAATAAAAATTTTTATTCAGGTGCAATAAATATAGAAGAAGTGGAAAAGATCCTGAATACAGAAAAAATAACCCTTCCAGCTATAGATATATTAGAATACGCAGAAATACATATAGTCAGGGTAGATAACGCCTTCATTACTATATATAAATACCCAATCATATCAAAGCAATGTAATACCTACGACATAACTGCTCTAAAATATCATCATGGGAAACTTATATTAGACCCATTGATAGCACAATGTACTACTAAACTCATAATAATCACTAAATGTAAAAATAATATGAGTAAATATATTTGTAAGCAAAACAAAATATATTAAATATATTTGTAAGCAATTGTACTATACCAATATTAGAATACCAAGAAGCCTTTTGTAATACAATAGAAGAAAATAATATCCCCCTATTACAGATAAACCAGGGAAACATTCTCCTCGAAGGAGAACACAAAATTAATAATGAAACAATTAATGGAACTAATTTAATACAATTTATTGATACCATAAAAATTGATGGTAAAGAATATCATAACCAAAAAGAAGAAATTAACGAATATATAAAAACACACTCTAATGATAAAATTAAACTATTAAAAATCTTGAATGGAGAATCTAACTATAAATTTAGCAGCATCCAAAAATTACATACATTCATAATCCCTTTTGAGGAACACCCTATTAAAACAACTCTTATAACAATAAGTATAATCGCTATTTTAATAATTTTAACATATTTATCATTTAAGTTATATTATGCAGTACTTAGATATAAAACATTGAAAACACAACGAATGACACAAAAACGTTACGAGGAAATACTACGAAAACAAGGAATGGAATACCTAACCAAGAAGAACACCACTACAACCGTATAAAAAGGCAGGAGCCTTTACTCTTTTTTAAAGGAGGGGAGAGTTAAGGAACATGTGTTACTTAATCACATTTTTGTATCGAAAACATAAATTATCAACTGGTAACCTAAACAAACAATAACAATAGTCTCGCCTGGCATCATAAATGTAACAAACAATATGAATGTGCGAAAATGTAAACTGCGCCAAACTATCTCATTAGCAAGTAAGCAAATATTGTAAATGCACTATCAATACAACAGACAATGTATATGTATACAAACCTAAACAAATAATAGAATCTGTATCTACAGAAACTATCAACTAGTAATAAGTAAACATTCTAGTTAGTATAAATAGAAGCATAACCATACACGCTTCGTCTTTTGTATTTTGAAGATTACGAAATAAAGAACGTTCTGCTGTCAAGGCAGAACTAAAATATTTTTTTGACTAAAATAACCCTAATGTTATTAATTCGCGCGCAACTTTTTTAGTTAACGTTTAATTGCGCTCGAATTAAAACTTCGAAGAAGAGATTGCTCTGCCGATACAGACGTGGGAAAAGAAATTGAGTTGGGGCGGCGTCAACATTCTCCCCGCCTTGCAGAATTACTGCAAATGCAGTTTACAATAAATTACTTAAAACTAACTTAACTAACTGGCTCCTGCACTTCCTCTTCCACGTCTTCTTTGCAGATGGGGTGGCCGACGAGACGAATCGAGTCTGGTTCGGTCCGGGAAATGCCGCTGAGATAATTCGAGTCTCAGTCGGTCATTGCCATGCCGCCAATTTGCATTGAAGTCACCACCTTCCGAGGTCGGCGAGACGACTCGAGTCCTGGGTAGGTGGTAAATGTGAGAGGCATTGGCAGCTAGTGCACTTTATTGTGCCGATACTATACGACACCGGATCTTATATAACCCAGTGTCGTATTTTGGGCGATAAGTTGGCTCATTGCCGCTGGTTGTAACCCGGCCAAATGAAATGTCCGCTTCCAAGATTACTTCGACTGGCGCTGTCCTGTGGAATTCGTTATCTGCCAGTCTTAGGTTGCGTAATTGTTGAAATAAATGGCCTTCCAGAGACCTTACTGGCGTCGGTGGTAACGAACCACGTTGTATTTGGGCACTCACGGATATTTCTTTTTCTCCACCCTGGTTGTCCCGAAACATTAGTTCGCACACTCGGCTGTCTCCACGTGCATGCATACGCAGTCGCAATCGTGCAATCGTGGCGGCGAGGATAACACTGGCTGGACTAACTGGGCTAATCATGGCCCGCACTGTTACGAACCTCGTTGCAGTTCGAACACTTATCAAGGCGGTTGGTGATAGCGCAAGTCTTTGTTGCCAAGGTTGTGTTGCGTGTCTGTCCTTGATGATACGGCGTGCATCGGCTAAACGACGAGCGTCTCGTCCACGCCTTCGCTTCGGATGGGGTGGCCAGCGGAACGAATGGAGTTCCGCTCGGTCCGGACAATGTCGCTGAGACGAATCGAGTCTCAGTCGATCGTTGCCATGCCGTCAATCCGAAAGGAAATTACCAGCACGCCGAAGTCGGCGAGACGACTCGAGTCGATCTTGGGCTTGTGGTATGCGGGAGAGGCATCGTTGGTCAGAGCTTTGCGGATGCTTGACTGCTGACGTCGGTTGACATGGTTGATAGGGCTCCGAATCCGTCGTGCCAATTGTCAACGAATTTTGCTTCATTTCCGATGCCTCGACCTGCTGTGCCCATGTCAATTCAATGACATAGTCGTCTTGTTCTTCGGCGTCTGAACTGATGCCATGAAGCATCGTGTGGTGTGGGTTGCCGCAACGTTTGCAGCTATTGCAATATTACGCTGTCGCATTCATTCTTGGAATGGCTCGACGCGAGGCAGTTGTTGCAATATCGGTGGATCAATATGGTCTTTAGCCTAACTTCTGGGGACATCTGCCGGAACTTTGGGCACCAGCGGAGTAGATGGCTATCTACGCATAGGGGGCAGTTGATTGTTGTCATTTTTAATAATTTTCTAAACGAAAAGGAAGATTATTAAGGTGAGAAAATTAACATTGATTGGGTAAAATTATAATTTTTATTATCGGCCTAGAAATAAAGGCACGATGAGTTTGGATGTCCACCACCCGAACTCGTTGGTCCAACCCTGGATGTACTTTGATTATTCTGCCCAATCTCCATTCATTTGGAGGTACATTTTCATCACGAACTATCACTAGGTTGTGTAGTTTGACTTTCTGTTGGGAATGTTTCCATTTCTTTCTTTTCTGGAGTTCCTTTAAATATTTGGTCTTCCATCTCTGACAATGGTGCTGACTTAGAGACATTAATTTTTGCCAATGGTTTACTAAAGATAGCGGGATCTTCTGGTCTGGTTCTGCCAATGCATTTTGCATTATTAATTTGGTGCGATTTTTTAACTCTTCCGTGGTCCTTGGTTGCAATGCAAATGGTTTACGCTGATTGCTATTGTGTTGTTGCTGCTGATGATGTTGTTGTTGTCGTTGTCGTTGTTGTTGTTTAAATGTTGTTAAATTTCCTCTACAAAAATTATTTTGTGTTTGTTGTTGAATTCTGTCCGTCGCTTTTGCCATTTATCTTCGTTTCTTCGGAGGGAACGGTGCCTGTTAAAATCCAACCGAACACTGTACGTTGCGCAGCGAGGGATCCGAAAACTTCCGATTTTACCCCATTTAGTATAATTTTCGGTTAAAGATTTGCTCCGATCAACAAGTCGACCTTTTGACTCGTATATAAATTATTATCCGCAAAGGGGATATTGAGTAACCTTTTGACAATTGAAGGGTTAATTGACCTGGATGGAAGCAGTCCAGTCAATTTTGACAATACCAAAGCTTCCGCTTCTAGTTTTAAACTTTTGTTACGGGGCGAGCCAATTGTGATCGAGCATGCCGATTGAACCCGTCTTGTCACGGTATTATTCAATCCTTAAACTCGGGTGCTGACTTTGTTGCTTGTCAGATTTAAGTGTTTTTGCAGAATATTGCTTACGAAGGTTCCTTCAGATCCCGAATCGATCAGGGCTCTGACAGTGAAGATGCTTTCGTTGTGACATATGGTCACCATGGCTGTACCTAAGAACATGCTTCGACTGGTAGGCATATTTGATACATTGGCCTTAATAGAGGCCATATGAGATTTAGAAGAAATCTCAGTAGTGTCTGTGCTGTCGGACATCTCACGGTGGTCTGGAGCGCATTTAAATAAAAATTTTAGGTAAATAAAATTTTCAAGTGGATTCAGTTTCTGGTGATATTAGAAAGAAAATAAACATAAAATGAAAAAAATCCACTTGACGCTTTTTTTTTTTGACAGCAAAAATTATATTTTTATAGATGAAGCTTGAACAAATCTGGTAAATTGTGCACAATTTGCTTACGCACGTGCTCTTCGATTCAACCTATCGCGAAAATGAAATAACAAATTACGGAGGAAGAAAAAACAATAGAAGCAGAACTGATCACGCTTTCTAGCGGTACTTACCACAATGGGATCAAACGGCTAGTTCGTGAGAAATATTGAATTGAAAGTGTGCAGTTTCTTTTCGGTACAGTCCTTAACTATAATACCTGGACGTTTAGAAAAATAGTTTTGTATATTAAGTGCTAATATAAACATCATATCTTTACGATGTTCCTTCCGAATTGTAAGAAATCTGGAAATCACACTGCAAGTCGCTCAAAATTATGTCTGCTTTGTTGGAAAAATGTAAAAAAATGGTGATTATTCAAGGGAAAATCCAAATTAAACTAAAGAATGTGTTGGATCAGTTTGATTTTTTTGAGATGCAAGATTTCCTAATGTTATATGTTTTACTTGCAATTTGTCAGTGGATAAGGCGCTAAAGAATAAAAAAAACTTCAAAGTTCCTGACTTCAGTAAGTTAACATCAATAAAAACGCGTTCTTCATCAGGTAGTGAAAATTGTACATGTTTTCTCTGTTTAAAAATCAGTGACTTGCGAAATAAGAATCTACCAAACGTTAAAGGTTTAAATGCTAAAAGCACATTAAAAAAGAGTCAAGACAAAAATGTAAAGAAGAAAGAAATAGTTACTGAAATAAAATTCGATAAGAGGTGTACCAAGTGTTTAGGATTATTTGGACGCAGTATAAGTCACAAATGCAATTTCAACAATGCAATTAATGAGAGTATGAAGTAAACAAATTTTCGAGCAAGGAGAAAGGTCATTTTGTGGCTAAACTCTTAAAAAATAAAATGCTTGAAAATGATAACGAAAAAAATAAGCCCTTAAATAAAAATGGTGACAATTCATTATCATTATCACAATCTCATGGAAAACCTCTGAATGTAAACGTAAAAAAAACAGCGGAGAGACAGAACACTCCAATTTCTGCAGATGCACTACGAAAGATGCAGAAAAATTTAAGTTTAAGTAGAAGAAAGGTTTTAGGTATCGCTACTGCTATTCGGGCTGAGGCTAAGAACTCTAAAATTATCGAACCAAATTTTCAAAAGAAACTGGCTGATAATAGTCACTCTGTTGATAAATATTTTGAGACAAAAAAATTTGATTTTGTGAAAAAGAAGAAATTTCCTAATCGCAGTTCTCCCTCTCCAGAAGATGCAGTTATGTATATGTAGTGATTTACCAGGATTTATTATTTATATTGTGAATAGTCGAAGACTCTCGAAAACACCGTACCTTAAATTTGGTTTGGATGGTGGAGGTGGTTTTTTCAAAAACACGCTTTCGGTTCAAACGTCTTATGAATCTTCGCTTTAAATTCATAAAGAAAAACAAACTAAAAGTAATTATCACAAAGATTATCAAGATTCTAGTGTAAAAAAGATATTTGTAATCGACTTAGCTCCTTCGACTGAGGAAAATTACGATAACGTTTCACATATTTTGACAGCATTAGATATTGTAAATAGATTCCTTGACAACGGTTCCATAGCTACTGATATCAAGCTTGCCAACATCGTTACTGGTCTAATGGGACATAGTAGTTCACATCCGTGTACATGGTGTGAAATATCTCATCTTAACCTCAATAATTGTGGACCTGCTAGGACAACAGAAAATTGTTTAAAAAACTTCAGAAGCTGGTGCTCGAAAGGGGAAGTTTTTAAACATTCTAAGTTCTTTAAAAATTGTGTAAACACACCACTCTTTCTGGCGAACGACGATAAAGAAGTGCTACATGTCATACCTCCTCCAGAATTAGACTTATTATTGGGTGGTGTTAATACTTTATTTAAACATATGATATTGGAAAACTAAAAGGTCAGTTTACAATGGGCCAAAAAATGCAATGTTGAACGTCACTGTACATATGGATCTTCGACTTTTGCAGGTAATGCGTGTAAAACTTCGTTAAATAAGATAGACGTATTAGATGGCATGAAATGTTTGAGTTGCGCAAAATATGTTGATACGTTTCGAGCACAGAAAAAAGTTGTTGACGGATGCTTTTCAATCGAACTAGATTTCAATTTTCAAAAGCATATCGACGCTTTTAAAAAGAGTTACGAATCCCTTGGAACTCCAGTTACACCAAAGATTCATGCAATATTTTACCATGTTTCAGAATTTTGTACGAAAACCAATAAGGGATTAGGGTACTTTAGCGAACAATCGTGTGAGTCTGTTCTCGCTGATTACAGTAAAACTTGGGAAAGGTATAAAGTCCTAAAGAGTCATCCTGAGTACTCCAAAAAATTATTACGCGCAGTTTGCGATTACAATAGTTTGAACTTGTGATAAATATGTGATTACTTGTGAAAAATAATGTAACTTTGTTTGCATTTTTATATTTTAAGTAGCGTTACATTATATTCTATTGTAAAAAACACTTCAATAAAAAATATTGATAATTAAGAGATTTTGCTCATAATACAGATAGTTTATGTCTTCTAGAAAAAATTTCTCTTAGTAATTCATTTTCTTGATTAAGTAAAAGTCGAAAAATGATAAAACTTTTGCAAATTTTACAATTCTTAAGCAAGCTCTTTTTGACAGCTGACATTTACTACTTCCAAAATATACTGAAAACTTTTGTTTTAAAATGCATTGCTAGGGTGATAATATTATTTTTCAAAAGAAGCTATAGATCAAAGTTGGAAAATGAAGCAAAAAATCTTATTTTCGCTGCCAAAAAAAAGCGCCAAGTGGATTTTTTTCTTTTTACGTTTATTTTCTTTCTAATATCATTTAGAAACAGAATCCACTTGAAAATTTTATTTACCTAAAAATTTTATTTAAATTCGCTCCAGAGCACCGTGATCTGAGCTATTTCCTCAATCTAATCCCGGTGAATCATAGTGTGATGACTCTGTTTACATTTATTACAATTAAACATACTTTTACAATTTTTGACTTCATGTGAGTCTGATAAAAGGTTTAGGCAGACGTGGAGTTTTCTGGCAGCATTTAGTAGTACATTAGGCTGCATCTCAATAAATCTTTGACAAGTTTTAAATAAAAAGTAAAAATGGCATCCCAGTTCTCTACATTGATGCCATGTATTTTTAAAGCTGAAATGCAGCTATTACTCTCCCGCTGTAAATTTCTGAGTTCGGTCACAGATTCTGTTGAGATGTGCGGGCGCTTGAACAATAAATTCAATTGTGTGTTTGACTCGGCTATAATCGCATAAGCGGTGTCTACGCCAATTAAGAAGAAGAGTTGACAAGCACTCGCTTGTTTACACAACAAATTATTCCAAGCCGTTACGAATCCCCCATTCGTCAGTGGCGCTTTCGGAACGATAGCTTTTGCCTCACCTCGCGTTTTTTGATTCAAATGGAATAACTTTTCTACCGGAGATAGCCTTGGGTTATTCCCATAAGTGGCGGCAAACAAATCCCTAAATGAGGGCCATTGTAAAACATCGCCATGAAATATTTCGGTATCACATGGCGGTAAGTTGATGGAATACCTCACGGTTTCTACCGTTTGTTGTAACCGTTCAGGTTAAATCACCGTAGAAAGCCCTACTTTGGTTGAACGCCGTGAGGTTGTGCATGTGTTTGCCCATCAAGGCCGCGCAACACATATAAGCGTGGTAACAGCTTGTATATTTAAGCTTAATGTCGTCAATTGAGCTTTTGTCGGAAGGATCCACTTTTGGCAAACACAACTTGTATTCTGACTTTACTTCTGCCCACAGAGATTTCAGTTCAGCTTGTTGTACTTCAAGAGAGTAGGCACTTTGGTTGTTTGCTGTTGGAGTGAAAGACTCCTCAAACTCCAGTAGAGCGTTTGCAGCTGTGATAAATGTTCTGATGGATTCCATTGTGTTTGAAAATTGAACCGGAACTGCAAAGTCTTGCACAAAATCGGATCTAAAACTTTAAAATTTAAAAAAATATTTGCAAATATGTTGCAAAAGTTCAAAAGTTATCGAACCAATCACGGACAAACTACAAATTTGTATAAATATATAACAACTGTTTTCACCTTTTAATGATGCCGCACTAAATCCATTTAATTAACAAAAAAAATACACATGGATTTTAGTTTCAAATGCATTTAATTTGCAGAGTAAATTGTTTGGCTTTACAATAAAATTTTCAAAAGCAAATGCACTGGAGCATCGATCCAAATCCAAGTTGATCGGTGGCACGTAAGATCAACGGCGATCGAAAATGAAGACGTGCAGAATCGTATTCCAATCCAAGTATGGATGCTGTACCGTAGGATGCTGTATTCGGATGGTGACGTTGTCGAAGTTTTATCAAATTTTAAAAAATGCAGCGCGCGGGTTAGTTGTTGATAAAACGTATGTTGAAAGCGAATGTGTTGTTCGATTGAATTGCGTAAAACGAATGAGTGAGCTTCCCCGTTGTCTATTCTTTTTGTTGGATGGGTTGGAATACGTGTGGGGAGTTATTGGTTTTGCTTTGGAGTAGCATCCTGTGGTTAATTGCGCTGTAGCATTAGGATGCGCCAGTTTTACCGAGTAGAGGGGGGTGGATGCTTAACTCATTTAAACATCATGGCCCCCCTAGGCGAATATTTTGCCTAGTATTACGCGTTGTTGCATGTATTTCGGAGTACTTCTGGTAGAGCACCCTAGGACGCAGAATACGTGTAAATGCTAAAAACGGCTTTGGTTTTAAATATATTTGGTATGGTTTAGGACCTATATTTTGCGACTTATTATTATAGTGAACATGTGTATGCGTTGTTTGCTCTTATTACTTTTCTTTGCGGTTATTTAAAATTTCTTATTTTATTGATTTGGTATATCGGTTATATATTCCTTGCTTTTTCTGAAATGGTTTTGGCCAGAATGCGTGCTCTTTAGCCTTGAGTTTTGAACTCTGGAGTTAGAGGGTTCTTGCGAGAGAGTGGCCGGTTATTGCGAACGGCTTCATTAGAATAATAATTTTTTAAGTGGTATGTTCAAGTTGTACACCAGATTCTCACCAACTACCCTTATGAGAAGCGCTAATGTAGGTGCGATAAGAGCTACCTTTGCTTTTGTTAAGTCTAGGTGCGTCACTGTATCGCATTGGGAGTATGGGAATCCCTTGACTTCCTTTTGATATTGTATGTATTTTGAAAATTTATGAACATGTAGATTTTTCGACTTTTTGATACTATTGTGTATATTTTATGTTTTAGTACATATGCAGGATTTGTTCAGAATTTTCCGATTTTTCATAATTGGCTAAAGCCATCCTGCGGGGCCGAAAAGTTACGAACATATATTTGTTTTTTTGTATAAGGTTGTCAGAGGGAATCTGACCTTGTTTTTTCTACTTTTATATGGGGTATTAGAAAATTGTGGCTCTAGTGGTTGTCGTACGACGTTCCGGCCATTATTTGATCGAGTAGTTGTGGCTTTAGAGAAGTGCTCACAATACCGATCTTTTATAGTTTTGTTTGTTATTGGAGGAAGTTTCCTTAACATTCGAAATTTCCTTAATTGTGAATTAAGGTATCTGTTTGCTTTATACTCAACTTTAGTTGGCATGGTGGTAACTAGTCCACTTTGTGTTTCGCTGTGCAGCGTTTGAACTTTTTGTGCCTCTTGGCAATTTTTCGAATTTTGGTTTTCGTTTTGATTTTGCAATTATACCCGTGGTTCTTTGTGAATAAGCGCTTCTTTGAGGTGAGATGGGATGTCTGCTGTAATGAAGCATTGAATGGTGTCTTTTGTAACAATGTAAGCAATTAAATTTGCTTTTGCAATTTTTAAGCTAATGTGTATGGGACAAGCAGTTTGTACAGAGTCTTTTTGATCTGACAAAGTTGTTCCTTTCGTTTATATTAAGTTTTTTAAACTTTTCGCAAGATTTTAGCTTGTGCCGTCTTGTGCACAGTTCGCATGACGTATGTATTCTTTGTTCGGATGTGAACGATTGTATTTTGTTAAAAATTATGTTTGATTTGTTTTTGCTTCTAGCTTGGGGTCTATTTAAGCTTCTATTTTGGTCGTGTTTAATTTTCTTAGTTTTGATTATTTTTTCTTCTAACCTTTCCGCAATTTCATATTGGGTGGTGGGAAAATCTTTCATTTGTTGCCACGTTGGGCACTTTTTTCGTGATGAAAGCGATTGCTCCCATAGAAGTAACGACTTTTCTGGTAATGCGGCGGTGCAAATGTTTATCAGAATTGGGTCCCAGCTGTCTGTGGGAATATTAAGTGTCCATAGAACCGACAAACAACTTGAAACAGTGGATTCCAGGTTGATGAATTCTACACTTGTTCCTTTCTTGATTTTTGGCAAGTTCATTAGTGTCGTTACTTGTTCCCAAGCCAAATTGAAATTATCGTCATTAAGAGCGAACTGTTTTACTATGACTCCTGCTTGACCTTTTGTCTTGTATCGTAGGTGATACAATTTTTGTGCTTTTGATAATTCTGGATGGTTGATGTAAACGGCTGTAAACATGTCCCGGAAGGACGGCCATTCTTCATAACCTCCATAGAATGTTTCTGTATCACATGGCGGCACCTCGAGGTGGATGCCGGAACTTGCCTTTTGACTATCTATTTGTGGCAGCTCTACTCTACTGTGGGGAGTAGATGCAATTGCTTTAATGAGCTTTATTTGATCGGAGATCATAGCTTTTGTTTCTTCGAACTGGTCTAAGCAGTTTTCGTATATGGCGTAAGCAGATAATTTAAAATTTTGTGGCAGATCTGAATCATCAGAATCTACAATGGCGTCATGAGCCGTTTGCAGGCGAGTCCAAAAATTTTTAAGATTTTGACCTTTTACTTCTAATAACGATTCCGAGTGTTCGTGAATCGGTGAAGAGGCAAATCTAGTGCAGTATCTTGTTAAACTGTCACTTTCTGAAATGAATTTAATAGCCTGTTTTGAGCGTATAGCTGCTGCAGGTGTATTATGATTTTTTCCGTTATTAACCATTTTTGCGAAATAATATTTTTTATTTATATTTTAGTTTGAAAATATATTTGAATTAATTACTTTTAAAAAACCGCGTTTTTTATTTATCAAAATATTTGATGTCCGAATGATTTTTTATTTAGGTACACCCTAATACTTGGACTTATATGTATGTTTGTATGTGTGTATGAAGTTGCTTATGTTTTGTGCAATTGAGAGCTCGTCGAAGAGATCAATATGGGGTTAGTTCGTAAACGCAGTAATTTTGTGCAACCCTGCTGCATTCTTGCCGGCAGTGGTTGCTACTGCACAATCATTGCGATTCTTCTGCCTTGCCATTGCGATTGTGCTGCGAAGAATTTTTTCGCATTTACGAACGCCAGAGAAATGGAATTTTTAATTAACGTAATTATTGATAACCAGGAAACTCAGAGTGAGAATATTTTATTGAATTACAATAAAAAAAGGATTACACAAGTAAAGAGAAGAAATCTTTTACTAAAAAGTGATTTAAAAAATTCGTGGGATCTAAATGTAAATAAGGCCTATTATTATTATATAATCATATTAATAATTAAAGTCATACATATGTAGAATTAGAAATTATTTTACTCGCTCTTCCATTTCGCCTTTGGTTCTACGCAGTTTCAAAAAAATTACTGCAATGGCTGCGACAATTTGCCGAAGTGCTGCAAACTGAATGCATTAAAAAACTTTTGACGAAGAGCAGTATTGCCGTAGGTTTTTTTGACGAACGCGTTGCCACTGCAAACATGCAGTGCAACCAAGTTACTGCGTTTACGAACTAACCCATGCTTTGTACAATAGTATGCACGAATTGTTTGTTATGCTTTGTTCGTAAGCAATTGAGAGCTCGTTAGAGAGATCAATTCGCTTTTTGTACGCAATCCTTCTTGTTTTTGTTTGCCAAAGAACAAGAGGTATTGCCATATAGTTGCCAATCTGGACTTTGGATATTTGTTTGTACTAAGAGGATGGAGTCATGTGTAGAAGTTCACGCAAGTGAGGAAAGTTCTCTGATCGCCATTCACTTGGGAGTGGCCAGAAACGATTCTTTTACATATGACTCAAGCAGCTCACGACTTCCGGTCTTTGACCAAGTATCCTCTGGATAGCCTAAGAACATCCGTTTGAAGGCGAGCTAAAGTGAGAAGGCGAAATATCCCCTACTTAGGGTTGTGCGCTGGGTTTGGGACCCGCCACGTAAAAAAAAAACACCCCCAATGGAAAACAACAAACAGCCTCGGATGAGAGACCCCCCTTTTGATGACGACCATGGCAAACGAAATAAGGACTACGATCTGCACCTGGAATGTCCAGTCCCTTAATTGGGAAGGTGCCGCTGCCCAGCTGGTAGATGTCCTCGTAAAGATAAAGGCTGGCATCACCGCCGTCCAAGAAATGCGATGGACGGGACAAGGACAGAGACAAGTAGGTCCTTGTGACATTTACTACAGTGCCCACATAAAGGAGCGCAAGTTTGGTGTTGGATTCGTGGTGGGAGAGAGACTCCGTCGCCGAGTACTATCATTCAGAATGAACGTCTAGCCACAATCCGCATCAAAGCGAGGTTCTTCAACATATCGCTGATTTGCGCCCACGCCCCGACGGAAGAGAAGGACGATGTGACCAAAGATGCTTTTTGTGAGTGCTTGGAGCGCACTTATGAGAGATGCCCCCGCCACGATGTCAAAATCGTGCTTGGCGACTTCAACGCACGGGTGGGCAAAGAAGGTATCTTTGGCACTACGGTCGGTAAATTCAGCCTCCACGAGGAAACATCCCCAAATGGGTTGAGGCTGATCGACTTCGCCGGGGCCCGAAATATGGTTATCTATAGTACTAAATTCCAGCATAAGAAGATACATCAAGCTACCTGGCTGTCTCCGGATCGAAAAACCACCAACCAGATCGATCATGTTGTGATAGACGGAAGACACGTCTCCAGTGTTTTAGATGGGCGTGCGCTCCGGGGTCCTAACATCGACTCGGACCACTATCTTGTTGCAGCCAAGATTCGCACCCGCCTCTGTGCCGCAAAAAACGCACGCCAACAAACACAAGGAAGGTTCGACGTCGAGAAGCTGCAATCACAACAGACAGCCGAACGATTTTCTACTCGGCTTGCACTCCTGCTCTCTGAGAGCACTCGTCAACAACTCGGTATAAGGGAACTGTGGGACGGCATTTCAAACTCCTTACGTACAGCTGCAACCGAATCCATTGGTTTTCGGAAAGTGCAAAAGAACAGCTGGTACGACGAGGAGTGCCGTGTCGCAGTGGAGAGAAAACAGGCTGCCTACCTCGCAACGTTACGATCGACCACAACACGTGCGGGATGGGATAGATTCCGAGAGTTGAAGAGGGAAGCGAGACGCATTTGCAGACAGAAGAAGAAAGAGGCCGAAATGCGTGAGTACGAACAGCTTGATAAGCTGGCCGACAGGGGTAATGCTCGAAAATTCTACGAAAAGAAGCGGCGGCTTACAGAAGGTTTCAAGACCGGAGCATACTCCTGTAGAACCCCCGAAGGTGATCTAGCCACCGATGCCCAGAGCTTACTTAGATTATGAAGGGAACACTTCTCCAGCCTGCTGAATGGCAGTGAACACATAACACCAGGAGAAGGCGAACCCGATTCCCCAATCGATGACGATGGAGCAGACGTTCCATTGCCCGGCCATGACGAAGTTCGATTAGCAGTTGCCCGCCTGAAGAACAACAAAGCGGCAGGGGCCGACGGATTGCCAGCCGAGCTATTCAAACACGGCGGCGAAGAACTGATAAGGAGCATGCATTAGCTTCTTTGCAAAATATGGTCGGATGAGAGCATGCCCAATGATTGGAACTTAAGTGTGGTATGTCCAATCCAGAAAAAAGGAGACCCCACAATCTGCGCCAACTACCGTGGGATTAGCCTCCTCAACATCGCGTACAAGGTTCTATCGAGCGTATTGTGTGAAAGATTAAAGCCCACCGTCAACAAACTGATTGGACCTTATCAGTGTGGCTTCAGACCTGGTAAATCAACAACCGACCAGATATTCACCATGCGCCAAATCTTGGAAAAGACCCGTGAAAGGAGGATCAACACTCACCACCTATTCGTCGATTTCAAAGCTGCTTTCGACAGCACGAAAAGGAGCTGCCTTTATGCGCGATGTCTGAATTTGGTATCCCCGCAAAACTAATACGGCTGTGAAAACTGACGTTGAGCAACACGAAAAGCTCCGTCAGGATCGGGAAGGACCTCTCCGAGCCGTTCGATACCAAACGAGGTTTCAGACAAGGCGACTCCCTATCGTGCGACTTTTTCAATCTGCTGCTGTAGAAAATTATTAGAGCTGCAGAACTGAATCGAGCAGGTACAATCTTTTATAAGAGTGTACAGCTGCTGGCGTATGCCGATGGTATTGATATCATCGGTCTCAGCACCCGCGCCGTTAGTTCTGCTTTCTCCAGACTGAACAAGGAAGCAACGCAAATGGGTCTGGCAGTGAACGAGGGCAAGACGAAATATCTCCTGTCATCAAACAAACAGTCGTCGCAGTCGCGACTTCGCACTCACGTCACTGTTGACAGTCATAACTTTGAAGTTGTAGATAATTTCGTCTATTTAGGAACCAGCATTAACACCACAAACAATGTCAGCTGGAAATCCAACGCAGGATTACTGTTGCCAACAGGTGCTACTTCGGACTGAGTAGGCAATTGAAAAGTAAAGTCCTCTCTCGACGAACAAAAACCAAACTCTATAAGTCGCTCATAATTCCCGTCCTGCTATATGGTGCATAGGCTTGGACGATGACAACAACCGATGAGTCGACGTTGCGAGTTTTCGAGAGAAAAGTTCTGCGAAAGATTTATGGTCCTTTGCGCATTGGCCACGGCGAATATCGCATTCGATGGAACGATGAGCTGTACGAGATATACGATGTCATTGACATAGTTCAGCGAATTAAAAGACAGCGGCTACGCTGGCTAGGTCATGTTGTCGGATGGATGAAAAAACTCCAGCTCTGAAAGTATTCGACGCAGTACCCGCCGCGGGAAGCAGAGGAAAAGGAAGACCTCCACTCCGGTGGAAGGACCAAGTGGAGAAGGACCTGGCCTCGCTTGGAATATCCAATTGGCGCCACGTAGCGAAGAAAAGAAACGATTGGCGCACTGTTGTTGACTCGGCTATAATCGCGTAAGCGGTGTCTACGCCAGTAAAGAAGAAGAAGAATATGTGTCACAGGCAGATTCTTTGCCGTGTGTTTGTATATAAATGTAAATATATTTGTTTGAAAAAATGAGAGCGAGATTTAAAACGGAATTGAAAAATCGTTCTGCTCTTATGTATTAGACCCGGCGTCTAATATGCAATATAGATATATGTACATATATGTATAACCGTGGAGGTTATATATATTTTGTTTCTGTTTTTATATTTTCAAATACGTCTTTTCGCAATTGTTTTGACTCACTCCTAGTTAATGCTTTATTTAGCATAAAGAGTATTGTCGGAAAATAAATAGATAATTAAATTTGTTTTGATTTTTGTGTTTGTTAAATATAAATATGTACATATGTATGTGTTTGAATACACAAAGCTAAGTATAGAAGGCAGTGAAGCTTTATTTACTGATAATATTTCTGACAAAAATAAGTCGGGACTTAGTTCGGTATATTAAATTTGGAAACCGTTTTGTTTCTTCTTTTTTACGCATTATTACAGTTTTGTTCTAAAAAACTGCAATCTTTATTATACATACATACATAAATGCATAACGAAATAAATGAAAAGCAAACGATACTACTTACTTTATCTTCCCTCAAGGGTTTTTGGAGGGGATAATATGCATATGTATGTATGTGCGTGTGTTTGCGGGTATTCAATTCCTTTATTCGTCTTCTACTCTTCCAACTACCTGGCTTCTCGTGCGTGTTGTTGTTTGTATGTATAGTTCTTTTGATTGTTCGCGCCCGTTTTTGTTTTACCTTGTTTGTATTTATGTTTTGCTATAAGTTTTCGCGCCCGAACGTGTCTTTGTCTTTTGTGGTTTTTATTATTTTTTGTTTGTTGAAATTGTTTATTATACTTTGTTTTAAATTCGCGCACAGTGGTTTTGGTTTTATTTTCTTGTAATATATATTTATATTTTTGTAAATATGTTTGTATCTTTAAGTATATTTGTGTTTTCCGCTTGTTTGATTAGATTCTTAGTTTTCTTTTATGTTTTTGTTAGTTTCTACACTTTGTGTCAGTGAACTTTACCGAACTTGGTTTTTTTTTTGTTTTGTGTGTCACTACACTTTGTTTTGGTGTTTCTTTGTTTGTGTTAGATATATATATATATTTTTTTTTTGTGTTCGCCACTGCCCTGGATATTGTTTTATTTCACCATCGTTATAGCACTTCGTTTGGTTTTTGCCACCAAATCCACTTATTATTGTTATTAAGCCAATTTAAGTTAATTATAATAGTTTTACCGAGTAGAGGGGGGTGGATGCTTAACTCATTTAATCAAAATTGTTGTTGTTTCTTTCAAAAAAACATAAATAAATTTAGTAAACTATTTTCTCAAAGTATTTTTTTCGAATTTAATTAGAATGTGCTTGCTAGGCCAATGCCCTTGTCCTTGCCCTTACAAATTTAGTGAAGTATTTTTCCCAAATTTAATTTGAATGTTCACAAGCACTTAATTGATTTATCAACTAATCACTATCACTTTGTTCATGGGGTTATTTGAACTATTTCGAATTCACCACTACACTTTTTTGGTTGTTGCTGTCCTTCTGGAATGGCTGCTGCGCTGCTTTGCCTTTGCTGATTGGCTTTCTTGCAGTCGCCCTCTTCACTTTTCTAATTTTTGTATTATTTTGTTTGTTTGCACTCGCGAAACTGCAGCTGCGTTATTGCTGCTTGCATTTTATGCTATTCGAGCAATACGTGGTATTTATTTTAAATGTTCACCAATTATTAGGGTGTAGGAACGCTGTCGTATATTTTATTTTATTTTCTTTTGTTACAATAGAGGCTTCACAGTAATTCTTCGTATTTATTCGTTACAATATGTATCTCTTCTTCACTATATAAGCTTTACAATATTTCTGCTTCAATGTACAGTCTGGTTTACTTGATTAGAGGCAACAATTTTTGTGAAAGAAAATGTTGATTAAAGTTTCTATATTTGATCTTTCAACAAATAGTTTTCTGCTAACTCAAGCTAAGACTGTACTGGTTTAAAAATACAAACACATCGAAATATTATTTCAGCTAACGGTATTTCGTAGCGGTAAAAGTTCGGCAGCTGCAATATTCTGCTCGATTTATTGGTTCACTTGAATAGAGGCGCTTAGTTTGCTTACATCATTTGCACAATAAAGGTGTGAAACTAAATATTTTTTTTAAGCATTCATTGTGTTAAGTCATAAACTTGTAAATTCGAATAAAATGGGAAAGCGGAAAAGTTTATCAGAGCGAGAAAAAGGACAAATTGATATATTGACCTCTGAAGGACTTTCGAATCGCCAAACTGCCAAAAAGATTGGTCGAAGTCCAAATGTTGTTGATCATTATGTGAAAAAGAGTACCTCCTACGGTAAGAACTACAAAGGTAGGACTGCGATAGCTTTAACACCAAAGGAAACCCGGAAAGTCCTTAGGATTCCATCCAATTCCGCACTTTCAACATCAAAAATTATAAAATTAGCTGATGTTGCAGCTAGCAAATCCACAGTTGTAAGGGCTATTCTAAAAGCACCACATCTGAAATATAAAAAATTACAAAAAAAAAACCGCCTTTGAATAAACTTCGCAAGCAACGTCGCCTCGATTTTGCAAGAGACCACATGGCTTGGAATTCTGTCACAAATAACGACCCTGGTGAATGGAAAAAAGTTGTATTTAGTGACGAAAAGAAATTTAATCTGGATGGGCCGGATGGATACAATTACTATTTCCATGATTTAAGAAAGGAGGAGAAGTACTTGAGTCGCCATCACAGCCGTGAAGGTGGAGTTATGGTATGGGGAGCAATATCGTACTATGGTGCGTTCCAGCTGAGAATTGTAGACTCCAGAATTACGGGAAACAGCTATAAAACGATGTTGGAACCATCTTTTCCAGAGATTCGGGAAACATTTGGACCAATTCCATGGATCTTTCAACAAGATAATGCTCCTGTTCACACTGCAAGATTGGTCAAAGCTTGGATGGCGTCTCAAAACATTGAAACCTTAGCATGGCCCCCGTATTCCCCAGATCTCAACATTATAGAAAATGTATGGGGATGGTTAACTCGTAAAGTTTATGAGAACGGACAACAATTTGAATACAAAAATGATTTAATTCGAAGCATTAAAGCGGCCTGGTCTGAAATTTCGCTAGTCTATCTAGAGAGTTTGTACAAATCCATTCCCCAACGTGTTTATGAAGTAATTTACAAACAAGGTGGCAGCACAAAATATTAATCTTTAAAAAATAATGGTTAAAAAACTTTGTTCTTGTATCTATTTATATATTTTTTCTAAATTTGTAAGTGCCTCTATTCAAGTGAACCAATAAATCAAGCAGAATATTGCAGCTGCCGAACTTTTACCGCTACGAAATACCGTTAGCTGAAATAATATTTCGATGTGTTTGTATTTTTAAACCAGTACAGTCTTAGCTTGAGTTAGCAGAAAACTATTTGTTGAAAGATCAAATATAGAAACTTTAATCAACATTTTCTTTCACAAAAATTGTTGCCTCTAATCAAGTGAACCAGACTGTATCAAGTTATCTATGAAATTAGTATACGTCTCTCCTATTCTAGCGAGTTAAGTTAGTAGACTGCTGAAAATGTTTCAATGTGTTTGTGCAATCTGTTACCTCCGTCTTGCAGGGTAAGCTATTCGGCTAAATTCGACTGCGTTCATATGTACAATGAAAAACAGTACAATACAATACTATATGTAAACAACAAATACATGGTGATGCAGTAAAATTTATAAATATCTTTGTTTATTAATTTTTCACCCTGTATATGTGACTAAGAAAAATAGCAAATCATTTGAAGAAAATTTTCAGAAAGTTGGTTGTGTTTAAGTGAGCTGCTATTTTAATTAAAAATTTCGTTAGTTCGTTGATCGAAAATAAATTTTACGGAACAGATGAAATTATAAATGTTGAAAGTGTTTCTGAGGAGGATGCGGTGAATTGTAGTTTTGACAATATTGATGCTGAAGTGGAATTTATTGAAAAAGAAGAAAGTTCCAAAAAACGAGTTGTGACAAATTAATTGAAAATGTGGGCTGTGCGTCATAAGGTCACAAGGAACTGCTTCGATGATTTGTTAAAAATATTGCAGTCAGAGAATACTTCTGCACCAACATCTTCTAAAGGACTTTTACGACAAGTGGCCTGCATATTGAGAACTGTTGCGCCAGGAAATATTTGCACACAGACAAAGAATTTAATTCAAAAATCAATTTTTTTATTGCAGATGCGTAGAATACGAGACCTGTATTCACAATGGAAACGAAAAATCCATAAAATTATAGCAGTCGAATAGTTGCTGGAATATAAATACTTGGGTGTGAAGGGCAAAAAATCGTTGAAGGAACTTAAGCACTTTATGCGTTACTATTTTGGTAAGTTGACTTGCGCCACATACCTCATGCTGACCAGGTTCACCCGTTCAGCCCTTAAGCAGCATTGTCACCTTTTTTCGATCAAGTATTTACAATCTCTAATCGATGAAACCTTGTGGACAGTCACGAACCACTCCAATCTTCACAAACCTATTCATACCGACTAGAGAGGCTTTTCTGTCCGAAAAGTAACTCCGCCAAAGATTAATTTCCGAACAGTCAAGCTTCTCCTGCCATTTCGCTACGTGCCTAACAGAATCCCCCCACACTCTCTA
Source organism: Bactrocera dorsalis (assembly GCF_023373825.1). Taxonomy (NCBI): domain Eukaryota; kingdom Metazoa; phylum Arthropoda; class Insecta; order Diptera; family Tephritidae; genus Bactrocera; species Bactrocera dorsalis. The sequence goes on along the minus strand of NC_064303.1, from coordinate 68,227,444 downwards.
CACGAGATAAGAGAGGTGATATCCTCCCTCTTACGACCCTGGCAGATCCTCTATACCTGCGGGTCGTTCCTTTTCTCTCTGACAAAACTCCGCCAGTCCTCCTCTTCAATTTTTACTAGCATCTCTTTATACTCCCTAACCGCACAACTAAATTAATATCTAGGCTGGGACAGCCAAGTTTTATAACCATGAACCTTTCACACTCCCTAAGAACCTTGCTGTAACGAACGCAATAATCATACACATTGTGGTGACAAAGGTTGACTCTGATACCCGATACAAATGAGAAGAAACGCTGGACTATGATAAACTACCACTGTGGAAGGACTGTGAAGCCACCTTAAATCGAAAATACCAGCAGCTATCCGCAGAAGGAGCATCACACTCAAGGACAAAGCCCATACCAACAAGCAATGCGAGTCATGGGAAACAAAAACAAATGGATGGGACAAAATGGGCGCTAGTTGTAGCAAATACGAGGCAGCCTCTTTGTCAGCAGTGCAAATCCAAGGACCACCATTTGACTGCCTGCCCCACTTTCAAGGCGCTTCCGGTGCAGCAGAGGTTCGAGTTCGTGAAATCGGTGCCCTTATACACAAATTGTTTGCGTGAGAGGCACACGGTCTCCAAGTGCAGAGCGGATCGATGTCGTGTGTGCAATCGATCGCATCACACATTGTTGCACCAGTATCCAGTCTCCTTCCCCACTGCACCTCATCCGCAATCATCCACCACAGATGCTATGCATACAGCGACTATGCCGGATCGGGTAATGTTGGCAACAGCAGTAATTTTAGTGATTACCAGCTGTGGACATTACCTGCCTGCGAGTTCCTTATGACTGAGGACTTGGCACAGAAGTTGCGGATTCAACGTCAGCACAAAACATTAAGCGTAATTGGAATTGAGAATTCCATTACAAAAGTGGGGTCAAAACTAAGCGCATTTGTCAAGTCGCGGTTAAATAATTATAAATTTCCGGCTGAATTCTGGGTAATGCGATGCATTTCGGCATGTTAGTGGCGGGAAAATTCCGCACAATATTGAATTGCCGTACCCAGAATTCTACAAATATAAAAAAGTGGATATACTTTTGGGTGCTGAAACATTTTTCGATTTTTTAGCTGTTGGCCAAATTAAAAATGGTCCTAACCAACCAACTTTTCAGAAAACCCTTTTAGGATGGATTGTATCAGACTATATAGCACATTATGCCAAGCTAAAGAAGACTTTAGGTCAAAAGAGTCAGTAGTCCAAACATTTTGGGCTCTAAAAGAATTACCCTCAGATTCAAATGGCATTAAATTCACACAAGAGCAACAAGAGTGTGAAAATTTTTTCGTAAATACAACTCGAGTATTGCCTTCAGGATGGCTTCAAGTCAGAATGCCTTTTAAAGCTGACCGTAAGTTACTCGGTCACTCTTATGAAACCGCAGTTCGGCGGCGCTGGAGAAAAGGACATAAAAAGATCCAGAATTTCGCCAAATGCATCTGGACTTTATGAATCAATATAGAGCATTGGGTCACATGAGCCCAACAAACAATAAGATCCCGAGTGAGCCATCAATGCGTTTTAAGGCCCGAGTGCACAACAACCAAATTACGTGTTGTCTTTGATGCTTCAAGTCGATCTTCAACTCAAATAGCGTTGAATAAACTTTTGATGGTAGGACCAACCATCCAAGAAAAGTTATACTCAACTCTTCTTCCTTTTCGCTTATATGAGTATGCACTAACAGCGGATATTACTAAAAGGTGCCGTCAAATAATTATTCATGAAGAAGAGAGAAATTGTCAGCTTATTGTGTGGAGAGAGCATCCTTCTGAGTTTCAAATTTTTCGTTTTAACACCGTAACATACGGCACTGTGTCTGCTCCATTTCTTGTAACACGTTATTTACAAATGCTCAGTGAATGACAATGAAATATCCTCTCGGTTCATTGGCCATCAAAATATACAATTAAAATATTAAAAAACTCGGCCGGATTAGCCTTAACGAAATGGTTTTCGAACCACCCTAAATTTTTCGATAGTAATTGCACTGAAAAGTCATTAAGCTTCTATGACAAAAATTCCACTAAGATAAACAACTTATCTTCTTGGATTACTAGCCCCACTAATTACCAAACCAAAAATCTTATTGGAAGCGCTTTGGATCCAAAAACTAGATTGGAATGAGTTGATTCCATTGGGTCTTGACACTAGCTGGCAGAAATTTACAGCCAACCATATGCAGTTGTCATCGATAAGCATTCCTCGTTAAGTTAACGTTGAGTCGAGTGCCATCTGTCAAATACGTGGCTTCGCCGACGCCTCAATAAGGGCGTACGGATGCTGCATATACATACGAAGCCAATCTGCTAGTGGTAGTTAACGAATGCTGCTTACAGCAAAGTCTAGAGTTGCTCCGCTGAAGACCAAGTCTCTCCCGCGTCTCGAGCTCTCGGCAGCACATCTTCTTTCGAAATTATGGTCAAGAGGAGCGCCTATTGAGTCGTCATTTCGAAAATATTACATTTTGGATAGACTCTGAAATCGTTTTACATTGGAATAAAACACATCCATCCTCACTACAAACCTTCGTCGCAAAAAGAGTGTCCGAATCCGAAAAGTTCATTGATAAAGTACATTGGCAGCATGTGCCAACAAAACAAAATTCTGCGGATCAAGTGTGTCGGGGTTGTAACGTGGAAGAATATGATATGGTTTGGCGGTCCACAGTTCCTCCTAGAAGACCCTGCATTATGGCCAATTAATAACCACTTCCAGCTCTCACCAGAAGACGAAGCATTAGAGAATAAGAATAATACATTTACATTAATTTCTACCACTGTGAAAAATTCAATATTGGACATTTTTGAAAAATTGTTTGTGTTGTGGCATATATGTTACGATGGATGAGACGAAAATTAATCCGAGTAGGGGGTTGCCTATTAAATACACCCCATACGATTCCAAATTTGCGCTTTTATTAAGTAAAAGTTCACACTTCTTTATAACGTATTTATGGTTCCAGCACATTCGAAATCACCACGCTGAGGCTAAAGCCTTGGTTGCGCTTCTTCGAGAACGCATATGACTAATTTATGCCAGAGAAGCTTGCAAAAAAAAAACGTATGAAACTTTATATAGGGTGGGCCATCTAACGTTTAAAATTTTCGGACGAGGCTCATTTCCACCTCGATGGTTACATTAACAAGCAGAATTGTCGCATTTGGGGCCAGAAAACCCCCACGTAATCGTCGAGAAGCCAATGCACCCAGCACGAATTACTGTATGGTGCGGATTTTGGTCTGGTGGAATCATCGCCCATTTTTCTTCGAAAATGAAGAAGGAACCGTAACCATCAATGGTGAGCGATATCGCGTAATGTTATTCGAATTTTTCTTCAAGCAAATTGTAGAGGAAGACTTGGACAACATTTGGTTCCAGCAGGAAGGCGCTACGTGAATACAGCAAACGCTACACTCAATCTTTTACGCCCTATCTTCGAAATTTAAAATTTTATATGGCCCACCCTACATTGTTTTCATTATAAGCTGAAGTTGCAAAACCAAATAATAGGAAATTTGCTAGTCGAAATACTTCAAGCGGCTTTTTCTTATATGTGTGTAGATTTTTGTGGTCTGATTTACACAACTTTAAAAATACGCGGTCGAGCATCCCAAAACCATATATAGCAGTTTTCGTTTGCTTTACTTCCAAAGCAGTACATTTGGATTTGTTTCGAACCAAATATAATAGGGTACCGCACTTCGGCGGATTATGGGAAGCCGCAGTGAAGTCCGCCAAACACCTCATTGTTCGCGTAATTGGCAACGCGCTACTCACGGCATCACTGTTGGCGGAAGTGGAGGCCTCAACCTCCTCAACTCTCGCCCCCTAGTACCTCTGTGCCAAGACCCAATGACGGCGAGGCGTTAACCCCAGCGTATCTACTAATAGGATGCCCCCAGCGAGAGAAGGTGCCAGTGGACCCAGTTCGTTGCTGCGAGAGATGGCAACTTGTTTGCTGTCTCAAGCAACAGTTCTGGCGACAGTGGTCCAAAGTATACCTGACGGGCCTTCAGGAGCGCAACAAGTGGCTGCACCCCAAAAATAATATGCAGTTCAATGACCTCGTTCTCGTCCACGAGGACAACGTGCCGCCGCAGCAGTGGGTACTAGGACGCGTCGTCGCAACCGTCGAAGGGCAAGACGGCGAGTCGCAGACGTTTCGATTAAGGCGGGCACAATTAAGCGTCCCATCCACAAACTGGCCTTGCTTACTATGGAGGTTCACGGTACCTGATCTTGTCAACGTGGCCGGTATTGCGTCAAGCGACCAGATGTGTATATTTAAATCTAAAACAAAAATTAAGAAAACGTTAACTATAAAAACTATAAAAATTTTAATTACATTATTATTGTATACTGACCCTAATAATATATTTGTAATACTACAAATATTACTTACCTTACTTACCTCAGCTTAATCTTTTACAATATTCAACGATAATTGAAAATTATTATACTTACCCCCTTTTTAATACTTATAAACATTACCACTAGTTTAAGCCGTCAGCTTTAAGATTTAGGCTAAGCAACTAGATGAAGTGAAATAAAGAACCTCTTGCGTTTTAATTTTTTTATCGCATATCTTTCGTGACAGGCGATTAGGCTTCTTGATTTTATTCAAACATTCCCAAGTTGTATTTTCGCTTCTCAAAAACGCTTGAGAATTTTCAACATCGAAGACGAAGCATTCGTATCCAGCCCTAGTATAAATGGGCTACTACTAGCAAGTAGTAGTAGCTTATCCATGTAGCCCAGGTAGGGCTCTAGGGGCTCGCTATATTTGCAATACAAACTGTTGACAACCATCCTACCGCACTCCCCTTCTTTCGCGACACATACACCCAGTTGTGAAGAATCCACAACTACGCAATCACAACTTTTGCGTCATTAGCTCTTTGGTTCGTGAAGACCTTAGAATTCTCATGAAGAACTACATCTTTGGTGGAGTAGGTATCCAGGAGCAAGGCAATGCCACACCCATACTCAGTCATACAACCCCCCAACACAATACGACATTAGAACCCTGACAGTTTAATTGGACAATCTCTCGCTGAAAAATCGAGCAGACAGCTGACCTCAATAGAGGACCAGCCCATCTACCCTAAATGCTTAGTTGCGGCAATGGATTGCATTGACGCAACCGAGAGCTCTGCGGCCCTCCTGACCGCACCTCCGGTAAACACATGATTTGGCCCTATATTCAGTCACTCTGTGGTTGATACCCATATACCGAATGGAGCCAGCGATTGGGTTATCAGGTCGCACCATTTAATGTAGCACCCACCTGCCTCCAAGAGAGCGGACATTATTTTGTACGTATCCTGATCATCGTCCCGTCAGAGCTCTGGGACGTCCTGGTACTTTGGCCGGAGTAGTTCTTCCATTGAACCGTGGACCAAACTTCCGGTTGACAGTTACGTCCAACCTCACCTCCCCGAACTTTGAGTTGGTCAACACCTTGTCCCACGGACAAAAAGAATTCTGAAACAGCTGCTCTCCAGGTGCCTACGTTTGAATACACTGAAGTATGCGACTTACACGCAGACCCGCGAATTTGCACTTATCGCTATGCAATTTCTTCACGCCGAAAATGTACACAAAATGAGCAAAAATGTGTACCCGCACAAAAAACACTCGCGGCCATTAACTTGAGCTACAACACTTGACCCGCTGATTGCAAAAACAAAGCTGCAACCGCTACGCAAAGGTGCAAGGCAATAACGGAGCCAACTAAGTCCCGTAAGCAAACGACCACACAAAAGAAAATACCGAAAAATACACTATGCTCATTTGCGCAGTCAATAGAACGATGAGCTGTATGAAATATACGACGACATTGACATAGTTAACCGAATTGATACAAAGCGGCTACGCTTGGTTGGTCATGTCGTCCGAATTGATGAATACACTCCAGCTCTGGAAGTATTCGACTCAGTACCTGCCGTGGAAAGCAGATTAAGAGGAAGACCTTCTCTTCGTGGGAAAGACCAGGTGGGGAAAGACCTGGCTACACTTGGAATCTTCAATTGGTGCCAAACAGCGAAAACTAGGCTATAACCGCGTATAACCGTTAATAAAGAAGAAGACAGTTTAACTATAGTGAAAGGATATGATATTATTTCTTTTGGAACTCTTTAAATGAGATGAAGCTTCTGGAAGTCGCGAATGCAGAATTTTTTATCCCTTCAATTAAATTATGGGTAGACCTGTCCAATGAGATATTCAAGAACTCATTCATTAAGGAGCATTTATATTCATTTTGCAAGAATTCAAGTTAAGACTAATTATTTTAAGTTATTGGTTTACTTGTTTCCAACTTTCCACCGCACAGTTCTTTTGTGATTTAATAATATGTTATGTATGCAGACTTTTCAACAATAATTAATTTTTAAGCAGATATAATGGGTGCACATCAGAGACCTGCATTGAGTATGATCGATCCGGTGTGATCAGCCTCGCTCAAAACGGTCACAACGCAGCACAGCGGTTCGCAACAAAATTGTTCGACCGAGTTTCGTGCTCAAAACGAAGGAGTTCGATCAATTGATTTGATTGCTCTGCTTACTGATTGAAACTGATTGTTTGGTTCCACTACGATGATTGGAAATGATTGTACAGAAAAACACGATCAAGTCCAATGATGCTCGAAAACTCATACATGGATCAAGTGTGCGTTTGAATTGCTGTGATTGAACCAATCAGATCGAGAATTGCCCTGCAAATATGTATGTGCATAGTTTGTATGTACATATTTGTGTGTTTTAACGGAAACAAGTTGCGATGCATAAAATCCAAAACATTACTGCATATATTTCTTCATTTGTAACGCTTAAAACTAAAATTCAATTAATGCTTAAAATTAATAAACAAAGGTAATGCTTAAAATATTAGGGAACACAAATTTCAAATTTTTATCACTTCTTCATTGAGATCAACAAAAACTTAAAATTAAAAGAAGGTAATAAACTTGGTTTCTTAATCGCTAAAACTTAAAAAAAAATGAATTTAAAAACAATAAATTATCAACTGAACATGGTCCGAGCCTATTTATTTTTTCAGTTATAAAATTTCCAGTTAAAGAAAAAGAACGCTCAGCGGCTGCGCTGCTGGCAGAAACCACCTGGTATGACCAAACGGTATGATTGTGATCGAGCTGAATACAATCAGCATTCTCGAACATTCTATGCTGCTCACACAAGGCGTTCGATCGAGAAAAATCATTACGAAACAAGCAACAGTGATTGAAACTGATTGTTCGCTTTGAGCACGCTCGCTTACGATCATGCATTTTTGTTGAAGCAAAGTTTTCCGACACAAAAAATCTGAGTCAATGATCGGGTATGATTGAAAAAATTGTGATCTGGTGCACATTTAGGGATTTAGTTCAAAAATAGGTATGTGAGCTTTGCTTTATAAAATGACTTCTCGCACGAGTTTATTATTTTCAATCTAATAACTTTAGAGAAAAGATGAAAAAGAACAACACAGTTAAGAAACTCATGTTACATTAAATTAAAAAATGACTTACTGTTCCACACAACATAAAAATATAAGGTATCTAGTAGATATCTAGTATTTTGTAAATGTGTACTTATAATTTATACTTTCAGACACTTATAGAGCTACTTACATTAACTTAATACATATAAATAATTTTTAATGATTAAAATAAAAGCCGAACACCCTACTTCAAATAAAAACAACGGGATATGTGCAATAGTGGAGCAGGTGGTAGTGAATGCATTATGTAGTTGTATATTACAGAAATATGTTATAACTTACTAGCAGTAATAACACTTAGAAGTTAATAAATAACTCAATGTCTGTGAATAAACGCAGTAAATGTAATGGTATTATACGTATGTATGTACATATGATATATGAACATATGTTCTAATATACATTTATATATATGTATGTAAGTACATACCATACACCAAACAAATAAAAAATTCTGTTCACAGTCGAAATTAAATTTCGTATAAGCGTACGTTGATTTAGGAGTGGCTAAGTTAAAAATAAAAACCTTTGTAACTAAGTGTACTAAATTTACCAAAAGATTGGAAAACATTTTTCTAAGACATTTTATATTGTAAATAATGTGGACAAATCATCGGAAAGTATTATATAAGTCTGGCTATTAATGTATATATTTTATATATGTATAATGACGCACGCATTATACTATTAAAAAAGCTGATATTTTACTGTTTATAAATTTGTCATAATATTGGAAATATAATTTAAAATAAGAAGTACAAAAGACAAAATTATATAAAAGTTTAAAGTTTGAAAATGACATTAGTTGCACACCGTATGATGGTTCCGCCTCAACCACGCCGAGTACACCAATGGTCAATCCACAACAAAGTTGGTGTCTTACTTGTACCAAGTTTAGCCGATCTTCTGTTTGAAGAACAATTTTCCCAATGTGAAACGCCAGAGAATGTGAGTACTAAATGTGAAAATTTTGCACTCAAATCAATTTTGAAATGTTATGATAATACCCTAGCCGAATCCATGGTGCCAACCAATCCTTTTTAATTAATTGAATTTAGAACTTCTATAATTTTTGAATAACTTAAAAATTATAATTCAAAAAATTTTCGTAAAATACTCGTTATCTACTTTTTCTGTTCTGGCTCTGTCGACAGTTGCTCACTTTTATAGATAGTATTCATATATAACTCTTGCCAACAGGTGCTACTTCGGACTGAGTAGGCAATTGAGAAGCAAAGTCCTCTCTCGACAAACAAAACCCAAACTCTATAAGTCACTCATAATGCCCGTCCTGCTATATGGTGCAGAGGCTTGGACGATGTCAACAACGGATTAGTCGACGTTGCGAGTTTTCGAGAGAAAAGTTTTGCGAAAGATTTATGGTCCTTTGCGCGTTGGCCACGGCGAATATCGCATTTGATGGAACGATGAGCTGTACGAGATATACGACGACATAGACATAGTTCAGCGAATTAAAAGACAGCGGCTACGTTGGCTAGGTCATGTTGTCCGGATGGACGAAAACAGCTCTGAAAGTATTGACGCAGTACCCGCTGGGGGAAGCAGAGGAAGAGGAAGACCTCCACTTCGTTGGAAGGAACAAGTGGAGAAGGACCTGGCTTCGCTTGAAATATCTAATTGGCGCCATGTAGCGAAAAGAAGAAACGACTGGCACACGGTTGTTAACTCGGCTATAATCGCGTAAGAAGAATTCATATGTATATGAGAAGGTTGAATGTAGATTTCAGTAGGGAACTATGAACACACGATCTCTGATGTAATATCTGAGTGATAGAATATGTAATCGTTTTCAGCTCTATCTATGTTCATGACGATAAGTGTTATTTAAAAGCAGTTGTCCGAAAATTCATGGAAGAAGGTATACTTCAGGGCAAATAATTTGTAAATGTATTCACTTTATAGAAATAAATCATAACGCACATAAGTGTCGCACGATTGATCGCTTTTAAAGAATTCGAATATTTCACGAAAAGAAAGTAGAACAAGTAACTGTAAATATAATTAAAGACCATTATTATTTTAATGAAAATTCGAGCAATTCCAATTCCTATTCTATTCCAAATTCAATAATAATATTAAAAAAAAGAACCAAAAACTAAATGAATTATTATGAAAAACAATGTTTTCTTTTTTTTTGTGGCTTAATTCTTCTTTGAATGAACAATCGAATCAAAACGACCAATTTGAATTTATATGGGGCCACGCATACACCTGCAAAAGGATGCCATAATAATTAGGACAAAATATTCATAAATTGTTTGAAGGAAATATTTATTAATCGAATGAATGACTGATTAGCAATAAATAATTTTGTTAACAAAATAAAGGTAAAAAAAAACAAGTAAGGAAGAGCGAAGTTCGGGAATAACCCAACATTTTATACTCATGCAACTTGCAAGGGTTAAACCCTATCAGGAAAGAACTCCCTCTGAATTTCAATTATATTGGGTACTCAAAAAGTATTTTCGTATTTTGTCAATTGATGTCGTTGCAGTTGTATATCTCCAATGCTATTAATCACATTGTGCTGTTCAAAAACGAATGCAAATAATGAAGAAAGTCCCTTTTGATTTTTTTTTTAGAAAGAAAAGAATGGCACTTATGAAATTTGAGAAGTTTACGGAGACGATGCTGTATCAGTTCGAGTAGCACAACAATGGTTCGCTCGTTTCCCTTCTGGAAATTTTGAAAATTCGATTTACAACCATTGTTGTGCTACACGAACTGATACAGCATCGTCTCCGTAACCTTCTCAAATTTCATAAGTGCCATTAAAAGATATTTTCGGTAAAAAGTCCACTATAAGATACTATCACATATTGAGTACTTGGGGGCTTGAACAATTTTGGTTAAATTTTTAGTCATTAGGTGGCACATCTCAACTGTACCGTTCGTGCAAATTTTTAACCTGGTATATTAATTCATTCTTGACTTGTGAAAAGTGAAAGCGTCAAATAGAATTTAAACGTAAGTAATATGGGAAGTAGGCGTGGCTGTAGTCCAATTTTGACCGTTTTCACAATGATTCCACATAAAAGTGGACGGTGCTCCGCCCATCGCATAATTTTTACCCCGGCTCCTACAAACCACTCTTATACTATGTCGAGCGTAAAATTTAATGTCTCTGGGGCATTTAGTTATGGATTTATGGCATTAGTAGTTTTAAACACCAAAATAAAATGAACGTTGTCAATTAAATTTTCGTTAAAAGTTGCAACTAACCAATTCCATGTTTTGTTCTAGTTGTTTATATTTTCGATTCAACTATTTCAAATAACCATGGAGAACATTTTTTCAAAAAATTAATTTAAAAATTTCTAACTCACATATATAAAACAAATGATATCATTAGTCGCAAAATTAGCGCTAACGCATTTCACCCGTGTTCCCGTTGATGAAGAAATGACGTTTTGCATTTTTACACGTCTTCTCCTTATTGACGGTATAAATTTTATCCATGTGTGTCAAAGGTAACGCAGTCAAAAGAGAACACAATTTTTGTTAGCGTAATTAAAATAAAAATAAAATATCTGATTATTTTTTCACCCAGCTGCACAATATTATTTAAGTTGCTGAATGGTCAAGCATAGTTTAGGGGAACTATCACTATTATTTCTTTACAATATTTATATGACTCGGCATTGTTTACAGTGTTTGCTATTAAAAGTCTACTTATTGCCAAATCTAAAGACACTGGGTTCCTTGAATAAGGCAATCGCAAATTTATCTTTTGTTAATCTGTTGACCAGAGTCGTGGATGCTTCGCTCCTTCTTCTTTTCAAGTTAGTCTTTTAGTTAGTCACTCACCTTTTCAGAAAGGGGCACTCTAGGACGTGGGAGGTTTTATCACGGTGTGATAGTGATCGACCTATAATTGGACAGTAGAGACTACTACGGGATCCTCTTATGAGACGCTTAGACCATCGGTAAACATCTCTTTAAGCAGGGTCTGATGTTCCGTAACCTTCGCTGAAAGTTCGCCAGTGTAAGTAATAGCTTAGGTGAATTGATGACTGACTTCCCCGTATTAGTACCTGAAACTCTTGGTTCCGCTCAATCGGTTCCATCGGTTCCATCGGTCCTGAGGGCTGAATTCAGCAGGTAGGCTGACGAACTTTTGAGTTCGGTTGTGAGTGGAGTTGGGGCCTCCGGAATCCGAAATTCCATGTTGTGGTACAAGTATATGTAAGTATACTTCATTATAAAGAACATATAATTACATATCGCTTATTTACATGAATAGTGTCATAACTCAAAAGATTGATTTTTACCAAGAGCGATTTAAAGTTTTCAATTGTCTCATATTTAGCAAAAGCAGAAAAACTCCTTACGTTTATTAAATAGTATTATTATTATTTAAATAAAAAACTAAGTTTTGAACTGTCCCTATTTAGCAAATATGGGATAACACCATAAATTTATGAAACCTACTGGCATGTACTATATAAAATAAAATGCCGATCCTACGTGAACTAAATGCAATGGATTAAAGCGTTTTGAGTTAAATGTGTCGTGTGAGTAAAAAAAAAAATGTTGTTGTAAAAATTTTGTGGTAGGACTAAAAAAAAATTAAACAAAGTTATTTATGAAACTCTTGACAGAATCGCGGAACATGGTTCTTTTAAATTATTTTGTTAAGTGCTTATATCAGGGTTTTCATTTACTACTCCGTAGCAGCACTTTGTCGGAAGCCACAGTAGAGCCTTAGCATAACCATGTAAAATTATGTTCTCTACTCTGCTCCGAGTTTTGTTAAGTAAAAAAACTACAGCTGTAGTGAGAGTAAAAAATTAAACGCTGCGCTATGCTTTAGTTAATCAAAGTTTTCATGTGCTACAGCTCCCGCATGTGTTTTTTGTGTTTTTTTGATATTTTCTGTCAGAATATTTGAATTAATTGAATAATTTAAACAAAAAAATGTAATGCAAATCATTTTGGCACTTGGTGGGTCAAGTGACTTTATAAATCTAAGAAATATATTAATAAAGTGAATTAGATTGTAATTGAATAAATTATAAAATGTTTTTATATTGTGTAAAATAATTACCATTTTTATATTACCAAAAACATCATCTATTACAAATGTGTTAAATAGTCAATTACTATGAAACTACCATGAAGATTTATTTGAACTACATATACTCGTACTTTCCGCTTTTTTATATACACACTTACCATTAGTTTAAGATGTTAGGTTAAGTTTTAGGCGAAAGGACGTTTTCTTAACCGGCATCTTTTAAATTCGCTTAGGCTCAGGCACGTTCTCAGTAATTCGCGCAACCCAATTAATTTGTTCGTCCTAAAAAAAACTGCCTGGCTCAGAAGCAAAATCAGTATAACCCATATTTCTTTCTATTTTTGAATTACTAAAATTTTTAAAAATTTGGAGGATGTAGTCATGTGTAGAAGTTCACGCAAGTGAGGAAAGTTCTCTGATCGCCATTCACTTGGGAGTGGCCAGAAACGATTCTTTTACATATGACTCAAGCAGCTCACGACTTCCGGTCTTTGACCAAGTACCCTCTGGGTAGCCTAAGAACATCCGTTTGAAAGTGAGCTAAAGTGAGAGGGCGAAATATCCCCTACTTAGGGTTGTGCGCTGGGTTTGGGGCCCGCCGCGTAAAAACACACCCCCAATGAAAAGGAAAAAACAGCCTCGGATGAGAGACCTCCCTTTTGATGACGACCATGGCAAACGAAATAAGGACAACGAATTGAGGGCATGTACCTGGAATGTCTGGTCCCTTAATTGGGAAGGTGCCGCTGCCCAGTTGGTTGATGTCCTCGTGAAAATAAAGGCTGATATCACCGCCGTCCAAGAAATGCGATGGATAGGACAAGGACAGAGACGAGTAGGTCCTTGTGACATTTACTACAGTGGCCATATATAGGAGCGCAAGTTTGGTGTTGGATTCGTGGTGGGAGAGAGACTCCGTCGCCGAGTACTATCATTCACTCCGGAGGATAAACGTCTAGCCACAATCCGCATCAAAGCAAGGTTCTTCAACATATCGCTGATTTGCGCCCACGCCGCGACGGAAGAGAAGGACGATGTGACGAAAGATGCTTTTTATGAGTGCTTGGAGCGCACTTATGAGAGATGCCCCCGCCACGATGTCAAAATCCTGCTTGGCGACTTCAGCGCCAGGGTGGGCAAAGAAGGTATCTTTGGCACTACGGTCGGTAAATTCAGCCTCCACGAGGAAACATCCCCGAATGGGTTAAAATATGGTTATCTGTGGTACTAAATATGGTTATCTGTGGTACTAGATTCCAGCACAAGAAAATACATCAAGCTACCTGGCTGTCTCCGGATCGAAAAGCTGATCGACTTCGCCGGGGCCCGAAATATGGTTATCTGTGGTACTAGATTCCAGCACAAGAAAATACATCAAGCTACCTGGCTGTCTCCGGATCGAAAAGCCGCCAACCAGATCGATCATGCTGTGATAGACGTAAGACACGTCTCCAGTGTTCTAGACGTGCGTACGCCCCGAGGTCTTAACATCGGTTCGGACCACTATCTTGTTGCAGTCAAGATTCGCACCCGCCTATGTGCAGCAAAAAACGCTCCCCAAAACACACAAGGAAGGTTCGACGTCGAGAAGCTGCAATCACAACAGACAGCCGAACGATTTACTACTCGGCTTGCACTCCTGCTCTCTGAGAACACTCGTCAACAACTCGGTTTAAGGGAACTGTGGGACGGCATTTCAAACTCCTTACGTACAGCTGCAACCGAAACCATTGGTGTTCGGCAAGTGCAAAAGAACAGCTGGTACGACGAGGAGTGTCATGTCTGCTTCTGACAGCTGCTGTCGTATGCCGATGATATTGATATCTTCGGCCTCAACACCCGCGCCGTTAGTTCAGCTTTCTCCAGACTGGACAAGGAAGCAAAACAAATGGGTCTGGCAGTGAACGAGAGCAAGACGAAATATCTCCTGACATCAAACAAACAATCGTCGCACTCGCGACTTGGCGCTCACGTCACTCTTGGCAGTCATAACTTTGAAGTCGTAGATAATTGCGTCTATCTTGGAACCAGCGTAAACACCACCAACAATCTCAGCCTGGAAATCCAACGCAGAATAACTCTTTCCAACAGGTGCTACTTCGGACTGAGTAGGCAATTGAGAGTCCTCTGTCGACGAACAAAAGCCAAACTCTATAAGTCGCTTATAATTCCCGTCCTGCTATATGGTGCAGAGGCTTGGACGATGACAACAACTGATAAGTCGACGTTGCGAGTTTTCGAGAGAAAAGTTCTGCGAAAAATTTATGGTCCTTTGCGCGTTGGCCACGGCGAATATCGCATTCGAAGGAACGATGAGCTGTACGAGATACACGACTACATTGACATAGTTCAGCGAATTAAAAGACAGCGGCTACGCTAGCTAGGTTATGTTGTCCAAATGGACGAAAACACTCCAGCTCTGAAAGTATTCGACGCAGTACCCGCCGGGGGAAGCAGAGGAAGAAGAAGACATCCATTCCGTTGGAAGGACCAGGTAGAGATGGACCTGGCTTCGCTTGGAATATCTAATTAGCGCCACGTAGCGAAAAGAAGAAACGATTGCAACGCTGTTGTTAGTTCGGCTATAATCTCTTAATCGGTGTCTACGCCAGTAAAAGAAAGAAGACAAAGTAGATTAATATTATGATATATGTATGTACTCTGCATGCGGTGCATACATGAATTAGAATAAGAAAATTTATAAATAAAGGAGCTCTGGGTAACCAGAGCTGAGTACTATTTTATAACTGAAATCTTCGCGTTGTTAATTAACATAGGTCACGGGACTTCTACAGCGGAAAATTAAAGGCCCATTCAACAATCACCCAGTTTTAAATACACTCATAACATGACATGAGTTTGAGCAGTAGCGTGAAGTACATAGACGTGTTTTTCTTTTTTTGCCTTCTTAAAATTTCTGAGTTTACTCATAACTTTTATTGGGAAAAATTGTTTTCCTTGTGTGAAACGCCCCGTGCTTTCGCTTTCCTTGTGGTTGTGTATTGCCAACCATTGAAATCAGCTGTTCACTTTTTTCTTTTGGTTTTGCCAACCATTCTGTATTGAAGTTAGGGACCGACTAATCATATACATTAGCGAGTGTTTCTAAACTATCTTTTCGCTAAGGTATAGCCTCCGAAAATAGTATTGGGCAGAAATCGGATAACCCTTTCCAAAATAACGAGAACACCACCTAATGGTACAAATGAGAAGACTGCCACTGCCCACCAAGCATCTTTAGCAAACTGGGGGAAAATAATTTAAGAATTGGAAAAAATAATGGCCGGCCAAAGTCATATTAACCAAGCTATGCGCAAACTCGTAAGGAGCATAGGCTGCTTTCGTAAACGCAATATACAAAGCATTTTTAAAACAAATGCCCATGCCATGCCATGCATTTATGCATTGCAACCCTGCTTTACGAAAACATGCAATGTATTTATTTGACGTTTAGGAATGCCCATTTGCATTGTCTACAGCTGTTAGAGTTAGTTGTGTTAATAAATAAATTTTTTGTGTTTACAAAAATGGATGATTTATTATTGAACACATTAGGAAATGCGATTACTTTGGCAGAAACTACAAGTAGTAGTAATAGCTTAACAATTGCTAAAAATTTTATAAAAAACCAACAGAGGTTGTCTGTCTTAGCTTACCGATGTGAAAATAAAAGACGAATTTTAAAAATTAAAAACTTTTCAAAGAGCATTGCGGGTATGCAGAATGATGTTTTTCATTCACATTTTCGAATGGAAAAATCAACATTTAAGGTGACTTTCAACTAAATAATTATTTACACACATATACATATGTATATTAAATCTGTAATGTTTTGATTCTTCTGAACATGTTGAAACCATACTGGGTGTCAAAATGCACTGGTCGTAATGGAGTTTCGTTGGAAAAAGCGCTGTATGCAACTATATGGAAACTTAGCAACAACACATCATTCAGAGATGTCAGCAACAGATTCGATATGGCAATGGGAACCAGCTATAAACTATTTATTAGAACCCTAAAAACAATTTGTTGCTTAAAAAAAGATGTCATAAAATTCCCAAATACTGTTGCAGAACAAAAACAAAAATGTGACGAATTTTCAGCTAAACGTAGCCATCCGTTCCCATATGTCATAGGTTGTATAGATGGTACGCACATTTCCATCTCACAACCAGTTAAGAACAGTATTAGTTTTTATAATAGGAAGGGGAAGTTTTCAATTATTGTCCAAGTAAGAATGTTAAGCTTTATTAAAAATTGTTCATTTATAATTAATTGAACTTGTTTAGGCAATTGTGGATAGTCATCTTAAGTTCATAGATGTGTTTATTGGCTGCCCCGGACGATGTCACGATGCTGCTATATGGGAAATGAGTCCTATTAGAAAGTCAATAGTCAAGGGAGAATTAAAAATTTGTTCCGGTTACCATTTATTAGGCGATTCCGCATATCCGCTGGAAACCTTCCTAATGGTACCTTATAGAGACAATGGTTTTTTAACACCTAAAGAAGTTCAATATAACAAAATTTTATGCTGAACAAGAGTTCATATAGAACAGGCGTTTGGAATATTGAAAAAAAACTCCGTATTTTGAAATATATAGATGTGCTACATGCACATTTACCAAAAACTATCACGATGGCCTGTATAATTCTTCATAATATTATTATCGAAAATGAGACTGATGAACCCTGCGTTATAAGTGAAGAAGAACAAATTGAACCATTTAATATCGAAAATAGCTTTTCACAATTACCAACTACAAGTCGACAGAGAGAACAAGCCAAAAATAAACGGGACGCCATTGCCACTTTACTATCTGCATAAGTAATGAAATATTAACTGTTTTTTAAGTAATAAAACATGAATTTGATATAAAACTAGTAATCCCGGCTCGTTTACCTGCTACAAATACGCCACAATCCCCTCCCTCCCTGCAGCACCTTTTGCTATCCGTTTTCCTTGCCCAATTCCACTGCCACTCCTACTGAAAATTCTCAAGAGTTTTTGAGATGAAAAATAGTTGGGACACGTGAATTCACTAAAATTAAAATTCAATCAATTGCCTGCACTTTGGTTCACGATACTGTGACGAAACTTAGCGAACGAACGAAAACGCGTGCGATCTTGAATGCGGTCAAATAACAATACAGTTCTTTATTTTAGCAACTAAATGACTTAGCCTAAATCTTAAAGCTAACGGGAAAAAACAGTTGGAATGGAAGTATACAGGTATGTACAAAAAGAGGTGAGTAGTTCATTTTGTTAACTTATAGTAATAGATTAAGGTAAGTATATATAACATTATTAGGGTAAGTATACAATACTAATATAATTCAATATTTATAATTTTTTATAATTCATTTCTCTTAATTTTAGTTTTAGGTTTAAATATATATTTTGTCGCTTGACGCAAGACCGGCCACCTTGACAGGATCAGATTCCTTCAATATCCAGTGGAAGGACAGCCAGTTTGTGGATGGGGCGCTTAATCGTGCCCGTCTTGGTTGCTACTTCTGCGACTCGCACCTTGCCGTCTTGCCCTTCGACGGCGGCGACGACGCGTCCGAGTACCCACTGCTGTGGCGGCACGTTGTCCTCGTGGACGAGGACGAGATCGCCTGGCTGCAGGTTGCGTTTGGGGTGGAGCCATTTGTTGCGTTCCTGAAGGCCCGTCATGTAGGTTTTGGACCACTGTCGCCAAAACTGTTGCTTGAGACAGCAAACAAGTTGCCATCTCTCGCAGCAACGAATTGGGTCCGTTGGCACTTGTGCTGGTGGCAGCGCTCGCAGAGGGCAACCGATTAAAAGGTGCGCTGGAGTTAGTGCTTCTCCGTCGTTGGGGTCCTGTCCCAACGGTGCTAGAGGACGAGAGTTCAAAATGGCCTCCACTTCGGCCAGTAGTGTTGATAGCTCCTCCGTCGTGAGTAGAGCGTTGCCGAGTGCGCGGACGAGCAGATGCTTGGCGGACTTCACGGCCGCCTCCCATAATCCGCCGAAGTGCGGCGCCCTGGGTGGTATAAAGCCGAAGCTGAATCCTTCTTCGGCTGCGAACCCCATTAGTTCTGGCGCTTGCGCTAGGAACGACTCCTTCAGCTCGCGCAGCTTGCGGTCGGCGCCGACAAAGTTGGTTGCGTTGTCGCTGAATACTTTCTGTGGCATCCCTCGGCGACCAATGAACCTTTTAAGGGCGAAAATGAAAGAATTAGTAGACAGGTCCGAGACTAGTTCTAAATGTACTGCTTTTGAAGTGAAGCAAACGAAAACTGCTATATACGTTTTTACGGGTGGTCGACCACGTATTTTTAACGTTGTATATATGAGACCACAAAAGTCTACGCCACATATCAGAAAGGGCCGTAGTGCTCGAAGTCTTTGAACTGGCAAATTTCCCATTATTTGGTTTTGCAACTTCGGCTTGTAATGAAAACAATGTATACGGTTTCTTACGGTTCTACTGCAAGCTTCTCGGGCATTAATTAGCCATATGCGTTCTCGAAGAAGCGCAACCAACGCTTTTGCCCCAGCGTGGTGATTTCGAATGTGCAGGAACCGTAAATACGTTTTAACGAAGTGCGAACTTTTATTTAATAAAAGCGGGAATTTGGCATCGTATGGGAGAGGTGCATTTAATAAGCGACCTCCTACTCGGATTAATTTGAATAACAGCGACATATCCGAGTACTCATGCAAAAACGGGTTGAGTTTTTGCAAGTTTGCGGGTAGCGTCGTGTCTTTCGTCAGTTTTTGGATTTCGCTCGCAAACTCGGAATGTTGAGTCACCTGGACAATTTTCAAGAAACTCAAGTTTAGCTCTTCTGAAGTCAGATCTTGTCCCCTGGAGGATTTTGGTGGTCGTCTAATCCATCGTAATATATATGCGACCACACGAAGCAATTTTTTATGAGAAGAGAATTTTTCAATGAGGTCCAATATTGAATTTTTCTCAGCAGTCGAAATTAATGTAAATGCAGCTTTCTTCTTCTCTAATGCTTCGTCTTCTGGTGAGAGCTGGAAGTGGTTATTAATTGGCCATAATGCAGGGTTTTCTAGGAGGAACTGTGGACCGCCAAACCATATTGAATTATTCAATTCGTCCACGTTACAACCCCGAGACACTTGATCCGCAGGATTTTGTTTCGTTGGCACATGTCGCCACTGTACATTGTCAGTCAATTCTTGGATTTCGGACACTCTATTTGCGACAAAGGTTTGTAATGAAGATGGATGCGTTTTTAACCAGTGCAATACAATTTCAGAGTCTGTCCAAAATGTAATTTTCTCGAATCGTCGACTCAACATTGGTGCAACTCGTGACCATAATTTGGCAAGAAGATGTGCTGCCGAGACGCGGAAGAGACTTGGTCTTCAGCGGAGCCACTCTAGACTTTGCAGTAAGCAGCATACATTTGACACCACTAGCAGATTGGCTTCGTATGTATATGCAGCATCCGTACGCTCTTATTGAAGCGTCGGAGAAGCCATGGATTTGGCATGTAGCAGTCGACTCTAAGTTTACATACCGAGGAATGCTAATTGACGAGAGCTGCAGTAGGTTGGCTTTGAAATTCTGCCAGCTAGTGTTGAGGCGCAATGGAATCGACTCATCCCAATCTAGTTTTTGCATCCAAAGCTCTTGCAATAAGATTTTTGCTTTGGTAACTAGTGGGGCTAATAATCCAAGAGGATCGAAAAGGCGAGTGGAGACTGACAATATGTTCCGTTTAGTGGCTCGCAGATCATTAAAGTTGGCATCCAAAACAAATCGAAACAAATCCTCTTTCGGCAACCAATGGATTCCTAGTATTTTAGTAGAATTTTTGTCATTGAAACTTAATGACTTTTCAGTGCAATCACTGTAGAAAAATTTAGGGTGGTTCGAAAACCACTTTGTTAAAGTGAATCCTGCCGAGTTTAATATTTTAATTACTTAGAGACTCAAAATTTTCGGACCCTGTTAATAAATCATCAACATAAAAGTCTCTTTTGATGGCCAATGAACCGAGTGGATATTTCATTGTATTGGCATCACTGAGCATTTGCAAACACCGTGTTGCGAGAAATGGAGCAGGCGCAGTGCCGTATGTTACGGTGTTAAGACGAAAAATTTGAATTTGCTCAGAAGGATGCTCTCTCCACACAATAAGTTGACAATTTCTGTCTCCTTCGTGCATAATTATTTGGCGGTACATTTTAGTAATGTCCGCTGTTAGTGCATACTTATGTAAGCGAAAACGAAGAAGAGTTGAGTATAACTCTTCTTGGATGGTTGGACCTACCATCAAAAGTTCATTCAACGCCATTTGAGTTGAAGATCGACTCGAAGCATCAAATACAACACGTTATTTGGTTGTTGTGCTCTCGGGCCTTAAAACGCATTGATGCGGAATGAAGTAGTGTGGCTCACTCGGGATCTTATTGTTCATTGGGCTCATGTGACCCAATGCTTTATATTCATTCATAAAGTCCAGATACATTTTACGAAGTTCTGGATCTTTTAATGTCCTTCTCTCCAGGGCCTGAAACCGCCGAACTGCGGTTTCATATGAGTGACCGAGTAACTTACGGTCAGCTTTAAAGGGCATTCTAACTTGAAGCCGTCCTGAAGGCAATACTTGAGTTGTATTTACGAAAAATTTTTCACACTCTTGTTGCTCTGGTGTGAATTTGATGCCATTTGATTCTGAAGGTAATTCTTCTAACGCCCAAAATTTTTGGACCACCGAATTAATTGACGTTAAGTCATCTTCAGATTGGCATAATGTGCTAGTTGCAGAAGGAGGAGGACTTAGATTGCTAGCATATTTGCCAGACACAACCCACCCTAAAAGGGTTTTCTGTAGCGTTGGTTGATTAGGGCCACTTTTAATTTGGCCAACCGCTAACAGATCGAAAAAGGTTTCTGCACCCAATAAGATATCAATCTTTTTTGATTTATGGAATTCTGGATCCGCCAATTTAATATTGTGCGGAATTTTCCAGCCATTAACATTTATGTTATGGTCTGGATGATTAGCCGAAATGCAACGCATTATCCAGAATTCTGCCGAAAATTCGTAATTATTTACCCGCGACTTAACAAACGCGCTTAGTTTTGTCCCCACTTTCGTGTTGGAATTTCCAATTCCTATTATATTCAACGTTTTGTGTTGGCGACGAATCCGCAACTTTTGTGCCAAGTCCTCCGTCATAAAGTTGACTTGGGAGCCTGAGTCCAGTAACGCTCTCGCAGGCAGGTATCCGCCGTAACTGGTCCTCACTTGAATAACAGCTGTCGCCAACATTACCCGATCCGGCATACTCGCTGTATGCATGGCATGTGTGGTTGATGGTTGCGGATGAGATGCAGCGGGGAAGGAAATTGGGTACTGGTGTAACAATGTGTGATGCGATCGATTGCATACACGACATCGATCCGCTCTACACTTGGACACAGTATGCCCCTTACGCAAGCAATTTATGCATAAGGGCACCGATTTCACAAACTCGAACCGCTGTTGTACAGGAAGCGCCTTGAAAGTAGGGCAGGCAGTTAAAGAGTGTTCCTTTGACTTGCATTTTTGACAGGTTGGCTGCTTTGCCTCTGCAGCAACTAAAGCTGATTTGGTCCTGTCCATGTGTGGCTGCTTCATGTGGCTCATGCTGGTTGTGGCTCCGGATTTCGTCCTCGAACAAGATGCTCCTTCCGCTGCTAACTGCTGAAACCTTCTATTTAACGTTGCTTCGCAATCCTTCCATAATGGTAAGTGATCGTAGTCAAGTTGGTCTTCCCACTTGGATCGGGTGGCAGAGTCAACCTTTGTCATAACTATATGTATTATAATGGCGTTTGTTATTTGCTTCTCATCGCCCAGAGATAGCAAAGAGTCATAAACAGCAGACACTTCATCAATCATTGATCGCAATGAAGGCGCGGATGGCTTTGGGATGGTTGGCAGCTCAAAAAGTTTAGATATTGTATTGAAAAATATCAAGCATTTGTTATCATAGACCTTTTTGAGGCTTGCCAACGCTTTCGGATAATTTTCATCCGACATCTGAAACGCTTTAACTGTTCCCAGAGCCTCTCCAGATAGACAATTTACCAAATGGTTAAATTTTTCTATATCTGGGATATTTGGATCATTATGAACCAAGCTCTCAAACAAACTCATAAAATTTTTAAATTCTGAATATTCTCCCTTGAATTTCGGCAAATTCATTTTAGGGAGCCTTGAGCTGTGAGAAGCTACGAAAGATGTTTCGGCAATTGACGTTCGGTTTTTGGCTAAAACATTTTTAATTATTGATTTCGTTTCAACAATTATGTCCTCTAACTCCCCTCGGGCCATGTCGTCTTCATCAATCTCTTCATTTTTAGATTGGCATTTCATTAGCTTTTCGCTATGTGAATTTAATATGTCGAGCCGACATTCCAATTCAATTGAATCTAATGACATGGTTTTTTCTAAAAGGCCCGTCTTTATTCGCAAAATACCATTTTTTGCCACCGTCCTTTGACGCTTTAATGACTTTAAGTCGATTAGCTCCTTACTTGGAGAAAGGTTGGCGATAGTTGGTTTACGCTTGCTCATTTTGCGTGTTGAAATTAAATTTCCGAAAAAAAGACTACAAGGGTTGGCAACAGATATATTCAGAATCGATAACGAAAACGAAAATATATATACATATATCGATTCCCAAATATACGAAAGCCAAACCAATAGCAATAAAGGTTGGCAACAAATATATTTGGAATCGGTTACGAAAACGAAAAGAGAGAAAAAAAAAAATAATATCGATTCCCAAGTATACGAAAGCCAAACCGATGAGTTATGCAAAATGAGCACTAGCACAGTCGAAAATTTAACGCGAAAAAATATTGTCCAAGAATCCAATTTGCGAAAACACGAGATAATATGTGAAAAAACTGACCGAATTAAAATTTTAAAATTATGCGATTTACAAAAGGGTCGCACCTTAATGTAGGCAAATCCGCAATCCCAAAATCCCTTCACATTCACTTCAATATATGTATATAATACGTATATGTATATTATATAATATGTGTAGAAAACGATAAATAAGCGTGTAATGTGAAAAGGGAGAGCCAAAAACTGAAAGTGTGCGTTTGCAGTTTTATTATTATTGTTTTTTGCTTGCACCACTTTCAATAATTCGCACTCGTTACCTGGTGCGTCGGCTGTTTGCCGGCGCTTACGTCCCTCTAAGCAGCAGCGGATAGACGGCAGCAACGAAGTGATGGCACCAGCGGAATTATAGGAACAGCGACGTGATGGCAGCAGCGAAGCGACGACAGCAGCAGCGACGGAGTTATAGCAGCGACGGAATTATAGCAGCAGCGGAGTGATGGCAGCAGCAGCCGAAAACCAACAGCGACGGGATGGTAGCAGCGGAGTTGTAACAGCAGCGGAGCGACGACAGCAGCAGATTGAAGGCAGCGACGTGATGGCAGCAAGAAAACACCAATAGCAAGCACCAAAAATTTGCGGATAGCGGTGGCTTTTTTTACCGGCACTTTACCGGCTTACCGGTTTTTTAATTATGCGGCACTTTAAACAGTTTATAAAACTGTTTCCTTTCCTCCAACAGTAACGTATTTACAATATTATTTTTTGGTATTTCAAAACCTTTTGAGCTTTTATTTGCGCCCACCACTGTTCCGCATATAACTATAATTCACCTTGCACCTTAGTACCACCTTTTATTTTAATTCTTTATTCTTCGCTTTGGTGAATTTTTCACTTTACACTATGCACACACTCCACAATTTTTCTCCTTTTTCTTCTTTTATGATTTTTTAGGCTGAGGTTAGTGTACGGGTAAGTATTTTATCACTCGATTTAACACTGTATGTATATATGTATATATTTGTTCCACAGATTTCCACTGCACTTATATTATATGTATGTATGTAAATGTATATTTTGTTATTTTTATTATAGGCTCCACTGCACGCACTATATATGTATGTCGGTATAGATTTTTGTATTGGACTGCACGCACTTCAAATATACTTTAACTATATGTATGTACATATATGTACATATATATGTTTTTATAGTTGGATCCTTAATCCTTTTTATAATATATATTTTTTTTTTTTTTTTTAACTTGTCACTTCACTTAACCGTGAGAACCGTGAGAACCGAAGATCCGAAAACCGAAAACGATATTTGGCAATTGGTTTCGAAAAAAAATATTTTATATTGTATTATAATTATATGTATGTAGTTATTTTAATTTTCTAATCACGCTCATGTCCCTGCTCGGGCGCCATGAAAATTCTCAAGAGTTTTTGAGATGAAAAATAGTTGGGACACGTGAATTCGCTAAAATTAAAATTCAACCAATTGCCTGCACTTTGGTTCACGATACTGTGACGAAACTTAGCGAACGAACGAAAACGCGTGCGATCTTGAATGCGGTCAAATAACAATACAGTTCTTTATTTTAGCAACTAAATGACTTAGCCTAAATCTTAAAGCTAACGAGAAAAAACAGTTGGAATGGAAGTATACAGGTATGTACAAAAAGAGGTGAGTAGTTCATTTTGTTAACTTATAGTAATAGATTAAGGTAAGTATATATAACATTATTAGGGTAAGTATACAATACTAATATAATTCAATATTTATAATTTTTTATAATTCATTTCTCTTAATTTTAGTTTTAGGTTTAAATATATATCAGAGATAAAGAGATCCCCAACTCAACTGTCACTGGAAATGTGAGAGCCACTCACCTACCGAACTTTGACAGTTGACTGGATTGGGTAGGTGTTGACGTTTCGCTATTGGAAGAAAAGAGACGACCGGATTGAAATCCCGCCAAAATAATATTAGAATGGAGGAATTCATAACGGCCATCGTTTCTTGGCAGAAAAAAGAATTAGTAAAAAGTGAAGTGGTGAAGAACAGGTGAATAGTGAGTGAAGTGAGTGAAAATTGTTTAAATATACAAATTATAACAAATATAAATTAGCAAATATAAACGTAAGTACCATAAAAGTAATTTGCGTATATAATTATATATAAATCACATATTAATTTACAGCGAAAATGCCGAAAACACCAATGTGGAAAAAGTGCATTGTGGGCTGCAGCGAGGGAAATACCTTATTTAGATTTCCCAACGAGGGATCGGATCTCGAACGGTAAGTAATTTTAAATAGACTATAAATAGTGCAAAAAGTGACTGAATAATGTGTTATAAAAATTGGGTGTTTCTTTAAAAAACAGAAAAAGTGTAATAGAATTATCGATACATTTCGATATTTTGAAATTTAATTTCGTAAATACATAAATGTAACGTTATCGCGGGTTCGTTTAAATATTTGTAATGTGAAATTGATAGCATTATTTAGATAATATTTAATTATATAATTTAAATAATTAAATTCAATTAGCGGGTAAAGAATTGTAAGAAAAAGTTTCGATAAATTTCGATATTTTGAAATTTAATTTTTTAAATATTTAAATGTAACGAATGTACCGGTTCATTTGAATAGATATGTTTATATGTTTGGTATTTTTGCACTATATGTAATATATGTAGTTATTTTATATTTTTATATTCTTCCTTTTTATTTTAAATAGACGTAAATGTTGGCTCAACCGTTTAGGTGTTTCCAATGAAACACGTAAACATATTTTTGCCTGTGAGCGGCATTTTTCGGCAAAAATGCGCCTTGAAAAGCGATTGCGTTCGAGGGCCGTTCCCGATATCAATTTAAAAGTTGAGCCTACATTTGACGTCCCAAATTCTGATGTAAATGATACAATTTTATTGGGTTTCGAGGATTTTGCTCCCCAAGTTGAAGAAGCTGTCTCAAATGCACACAATGCATCGAGACAGCTTTTTCCAATTATTGAAAGTGAGATAGAAGATGAAATTTTAGAGCCTCTTCCATTTTTTGAGGAGGATATATCTCTTAATTTTGATAAGGCCGCGCAAACAGGTAGGGGTCTGACAGCAGGTACAGAAAGGAAGAAGAAATTGAGGGAAGAGAATAGGGTTTTGAAAATAAAGTTAGAAGAAAAAGAGCAGGAAAATAGGAGTTTAAAGGCCCAGTTAGTTGAAATGGCCGCAGAGTTAGAAAGATGTAGGGAACAGCTAAGGAATAGCTCATTTAGGGAACAGTCAGACCCTCTTTCTTTAGTTTGTAGTAAAGTTCCTCCTCAGTTAGGTGCTTGCATTAGGAGTAGTTTTATAAATAGTAATCGCCGTACCCATAGACGGCGATATGACAATTTTTTGAAAACAATAGCTTTGGGTGTTTTTTTTCTATCGCCAGTTGCTTATCGGCACTTAAAGCACCAATTAGATTTTCCATCCGAAAGTACTTTGGAAAACTTTGTTACAGACTGGCCCCGTTTCCCAGGTTGCACCCAAAGTAGCATAAAATCGTTAGAGATTAGGAGTAGGGGATTCACTTTCGAACAAAAGTTCGTGTCGGTTTCATGTGATGAAATGTCACTGAAATGTCATTTGCAGTATGATAGGAAATTCGATAGGGTGATAGGTATTGAGGATTATGGCGATGAAAATCGCACTTCTAGATTAGCAACTACTGCAATGACTATAATGGTGCAAGGTATAGGTGGAGAGCCTTGGTCCCACCCATTTGCTTACTTTTTCGTAAAAGGTTCCTGCAAAGGGGATGTCCTCAAGAAATACATTTTTGAAGCCATTACCCAACTGCAAAATATAGGACTAATTCCTTGCCATTTTGTTTGCGACCAGGGCACCAATTTTCAGAATTTCGCTAGTTTGTTAGGTGTTTCAGCGTCACGGCCTTTTTTTAATGTTAATGGCAAGGAAGTGTATTTTTTTTACGATAGCCCCCATTTGATAAAAAGTAGTCGTAACTGTTTACAAAATTTAAAAAATACGGTTTTCTTTAAAAATAGTCGGGTAAGTTGGTCGGATATTGTTCATTTTTATGAAACCGACTCTAAGTCGAGTTATCGGTGTGCGCATAAATTAACCGATGCTCATATTTATCCAAATACCTTCCAAAAAATGAAGGTTAAATTCGCGTCTCAAGTATTGAGTAATACGGTCGCTTCTGGTATGTTGTCCCTATATAGCTCGGGAGCCTTAAGCTCGAATAGTAGTAGCTTTATTAATACCGCGGAATTCGTTTCGTTTTTTAATAAATTATTCGATATTTTAAATAACAGTTTCGTTGAGGCTGTTGTACCCACTAAAAAAGTGTTTGTAGGTTCCCCTGAACAGTTAGAGTTTTTAAATGAGGCAGAACAAGTTTTAAAAACAATTCGGGTCGTAGACGATTTAGGAAGCAACACAACTAATAATTTTAATTTTATAAAGGGGTGGGTGTTAAACATTAACAGTTTAAGACGATTGTGGCGATTTTTGTCACACTCAGGTTTTCCGTACTTGAAGACGAGACGACTATGTCAGGACAGTTTAGAACATTTTTTTGGGCAGATTCGAAGCAGAGGAGGTACTAGAGTAACGCCCTATATGTTCTCTAGTTTGTTTAGGAAATCGTGGGGCTTACGTTACGTAAACGTCGTAACAAAAGGAAACTGTGAGCTGCCTTTAGAATCTGATGCTACAGTAATTTCGGAACATAGTAATAATGTTCTACTTAATGTGTGTAATGATTCACTATTGAATGACCTTTCTTGGCAGGATTTTCAAGGTTTACCACGGCCTGAGCACTCTCTCGTTAGATCAATCGCATTAGATAGTAGTTTAGAAATTAATTTTTTGAAAGAAAATGCGTTTAGCTACTTTTGCGGCTATTTTTATTTAAAAATTTTCAAACTGCACACATGTTCCCTGCCTTTACCATATTTAGGAGATGAAATTCCTTCGGACGAATTCATCTTCATGCATCAAAATCAAATAGACAAATGCAACTTAGTCAAGCCGCCTGAGGATTTTATTGCATTTGTAAAAATTTTGGAAACAAAATTTTTAGAAGAATTCGACAGTAATTGTCATAAAATAGGATATTCTTTTTAATAAAATGAAAGATGTTAGGCCCTTTTTGTGTTGCGATAATTGTGACCCAAAAATAGTTTTAGCCCTTTTTATTAGAATTTGAATATATTTTTTAACAAAATTTTTAAATAAAGACCTTTCTGTCCCTAATTTTAAAAATAAAATTTTGTGTGTTTCACACCTATAGGTTTCCATTTTTTTTTTTATTTTTTAGTGGTTACAATAAGCGAACTTAAACTTACGATAGAAAATAAAAAAGTAAAAATTTTGTAAACAGTTAGGATAAAGAGGCTCTAAAATAAGAAAGCAGTTTTTTTTAAGGAAAATTAGAATTTGGGATGTAAATGTAGACATTTGTATATATGTAAATATTTATATAACTGTGATATTTTTATATATTTTTTATATGAATTGTTATTGTTTTGTTTTAATCGTTTTGTTTTTTTCGTTATACATTAATGAATTGTTATCGTTTTGTTGATTTTTGTAAATAAATTTATTAATGGGTGATATAGGCCTAAAGGGGAACCGAGCACCCAAAACTAACTTCGGTAACGCGCCGTTTTGCATACCTCCTGGGTGGTGTGGAAAGTGCAATTGGGCATTTTAATTTAAATGCCCAAAAATTTTTATTTTGTTCGATCTGGCCACAATGGAAAATGTTATAAAAAACGCTTATTTTGAGGCGCTCTCACACTGGAATAAGTTGGGCATCCCATTATCCCTGATATATATTTTGTCGCTTGACGCAACACCTACACCCGATCGATCATTAGCCTTACTAAGACACAGCTATTTATTATTGCTTTATTGCATAGATTAGTTTTATTAAAATTAAAATCACATTCGTTGTCAAAACGCTTGTACATTTGTTAAACTTAAAAATTCATTGCATATTTAAAAAAAAAACTTGAGTTAACTCATTAAAAAATTAGGTATTAAGATTACGTTCTAATATTTTCTCATATAAATTTCGTATGGACCTTAGTTCCTGCACTTTTTCCTTTTCAATGTTTACTTTTTCCTTCTCACTCTCCACCAGTGCCTCTAACAATTTTGCTTGGTTTTCCGATTCGGAGGCCAAGAACTCAATGACTTCATTTCTCTTCCGTTTTTGGGCAGTTCCAACTACTTGGGTGAACTCTGATGATGGTGCAGAAGGTGAAGGCGATGGAGTATATTTGATGATAAATAATGAGTTAGTTGATCCAAAGAATAATCGAGCATGTTATCAGGTACAGATATACTGCTACGTGTACCATAAACATCATCCATCTCATCAAAAAAGTCCCAATTTGTGGCAGACTCACCGGACGTTCCATTTCTTCTTTTTATTCTTCTATACGTCCCCAACATATTGGTGAAGCAGCGCGTTATCTCATCCACTGAAGGGGAAAACGTATTGTCCACTTCTTGAATTTCCCGTCGAATTGTTTGCCAAATTGTGCTGCGTTTTTTTATTTTGGCGGTGAAGTCACTTTCATGGCGAAGTCTTATTGACATGAGCAATTTTTTACGCTCATGCGTCCACTTTTTATCACTACAAAGAAAAATTGAGTGAAATAACAATTAAACTCTAATAAAAATTTATATTTTAATAAAAATTACTTACTTCATTGGCGAACCATCCATTTCAACTCTTGCCGTTTCTTTTGAATGCAATGCATGTCAAACAAAAGTCATGCACATTTTGACAACTCATGCGCATGAAATAGGGTTGTCATTCATTTATGAATTCAATACTTTGTCTAAATTATTGCAGTGGCGTTTACGAATAGTATGCAATGCATGTATGCTTTGCATATTGCGTTTATGAAAGCAGCCAT
This sequence comes from Bactrocera dorsalis, assembly GCF_023373825.1. Taxonomy (NCBI): domain Eukaryota; kingdom Metazoa; phylum Arthropoda; class Insecta; order Diptera; family Tephritidae; genus Bactrocera; species Bactrocera dorsalis. Next base: position 68,197,041 of record NC_064303.1, on the reverse strand, counting down.
AGTGTCGTTACATGCCAAATCTGAAAAATGTGAAAATCCAGTAAGAAGAGCTATAATAGAAAAAACACCGTAGTGGTGACAAGGGCACACTTTAATTGGGAAAAATAAAGATTGGGTGGTCGATCTGTCGCCTTAGAGAATATTAGCCTATTCTACGATGTTATAAGTGTTTCCACCTGGGTAACATGGCGCGTAACTGCTGCAGTGCGACAGATAGATTTTCTCAATGCACCCGTTTTGGAACCGCGGGACATTTAGCAAACTTATGCACAAACGTTCCGAACTGCACACCCTGTAAAGGGCAACATTTATAATTCTCTATCACGAATGATGGTCAATAAGGGCTGTGTGCGTTCCACCCGGTGAGCTTCAATAGCAAAAGCAATGAGTTCTATAATACTATATGCAGCACCAATATGGATACAAACAATGGATATAAAAGTGTACGCTAAACAAATAAGTGCAATGTTAAGATTTTTTGCAATTCGAGTGATAAGTGTTTTCCGGACTATATCAACTGACGCTGCTGAAGTATTTGCCAGTATCAGCGCCTAAAACAGTATCTGCAAATATAGAGGAGAGGAACGTTCCACCAGTCAGGTGCAATTCTTGTACTGGCTGGTGTCACTTCCCTGCGTGTTCCAGGCAGCGCACGTGAATGGAGTGTGTCGTATGTTGCCTTGTGCTGTAAGAATCTTTCCCCGCAACATTCAACAGTGGCGTCGCCAACCAATAGTGCAATGCGACAACCGCCCCTGCGGGTTCTGCAACTGCAACAAACCACATACACGCCACTCTCTCACTCTCATGGTCACTCACGGACCCCGGCGATAAACCCGCATCTTACAATTTAACTGCAACCGACTCCATAGCAAGATCGAAGAGATAGTTACACTTATGAATCGGAAACGCGTATCGGTAGCTGCAGTCCAAAAAACCAAACTAAACATCTGCTCTGATCTTCTGAGTTGTGCCGGACTTAACGTTTTACGTAAAGATTGGGAGCGTGATAATGGTGGAGGCCTAGCATTCACATTATGCAACACCGCGCAATATCGTTAAATCGACGGAGACATGGACCGCAGGGAGATACATTCCTGCCTGTCAAACGATCGTAGGGGGATGGAGCTGGCGGAACAGATTGACGATTCGATATTCTGAACAATGAATATTGAAGCCTCACCAGAAATATGGGCACTTGTAATAGCTCGCCCAATATCACAATTGTTAGCGGTAGTCTGATAAAAATCATAACCTTGCGAGCTATGGTAACTCCCGCATCAGATCACATAGCCATAATTATCACGATAGAGAAACCTTCCGATTTGGATTTTGTGGACGATTTCACAGAATTTACTGAGAACATCTTCACCGCACATTCCAACGGATGTAACCGTTAGCGAACGTCGATTTCGTAAGGTGATCGGAGCTGCTACCTCTCACTTCACCTCAGCTGGAAGAATTGCGGAACTCCACTCTAATTTCCCAGCGGAAGCAGCTGTTTTAGTTGAGGAGCGCGACACCTTAAGTCATTCCGATCCGTGTGTTCCCCGAATAAGAGATCTAATTTGTAGATTCGGCGATTGGTTAATAAACACAAGTGAACGAAACGGATAGAGCACTTGAAGTCCTACAACGTCTCCATCGGTGTGAGTACGCTATGGTCTACCATCAAGGCCTTGTCTAATCCGAAGTGACATGATCACTGAGCTGAAGCTTAACTCGATGGCCTCTTTGGACCCGTAGAAATACGCGATCTATTTTAGCCGGCAATTCACACTGCACCTTTCGGTAGACAAAACCAAGCTATGTGTGACTCGACGGTTGCGCTAAATGCCAAAAGACTGAGGAGGCTCAGAATGTCATCAACAAGGCTAAGTCATCCAAATCCATTGGCCCTGAAATAATTAACATGTTTGTGCTAAAGCATTTAGGCCCGGCCGGAGTAAGCTATCTCACCAAGGTCCTCACCCTCACGCCGACCACTCTTCAAATACCCGATGTGTGGAAAGTCGCAAGAGTGATCCCACTACTGAATCCTGGGAAACTCGCCAACAAAGGGGAGCCCTATCTTCCGATACTCCCGACCATAACTCACCACCTGAGCCTATCAAACTATCAGCATAGATTTCGAAAAGTGTACGGTACCACCATAGCACTTAGCGTCATAAACGCCTAGATAGTTCGTGGCCATAACTAGATACCACCCCTGTGAGAGAACGATCCTCGTAGCGTTGGCCTTGCCAAAAGCTTTTGACGCAGTCAGTCTCACAACGCTACTGCAGGACATTAAAAAATTACGCTTCTTCCAGAACTGAAGAGATGGACATTGAACTATCTGAGCGGTCCTCAATCATCCGTTTTGTTTCGAGGAAAAAGTTTTAAACTGAGAAGAATTAAATAAAGGGCTCCGCAGGGTGGTGTCCTCTCTCCGCTATTGTTTAACTTCTATACATCGAAACTCTTACAACTACCAAAAGAAGTTTCCATAACCTCGTACACTGATGATTGCACGATATTGACGTCGGGCAATGGAATCGATGGCATGTGTTCAAAGGTAAACGATTTTCCTGAACGGAACTTAATACTCTCCTCCACCAAATCCACAGCGACCACATTTACAAACTGGACGAAGGAGTACATACTTAACCTTATTATTGCAACCGATGGCATCAAGATTTAGACTGTCAATAATCTTAACATTTTAGGTGTAACTTTTGATAGTCTATGCTCCTTCACTTCTCATGTAATCAGAATTATCGCCAAAGTACAGAGACGCAACTAAATCCTAAGTCGCTAGCCGGCAGCACATAGGGAAAGGACAAAATAACGTTGTTGGCCGGTCAACTATGCCACACCAATATGGTCGCCTGGATGCAGTGGAACGCTTACGAAGAAGCTTCAGACTTGTCAGAAGATAAATTATTTTTTTATTTAATGAGGTAGTCCATTCATTGGTTTTTTGTTTTTGTTCTTTATTACTAAACATCATGAAAAAATATAAAATTAAAAAAAATTCGCTCACATTTTCATAAGTTTGTCTATTGCGATTGGCATTTTTCATCCGAATGACATTTCGAACGAACGGATACGTTTTTATACTCGTTCAAGTACAGTCATCTTGCCAGATTACGATAGAAGCGTTACGATCACGTATGTATGTATGTGATGAGTGATACGTTCACGGATGTAACGAATCGACCCCAGTTCATAAAAACCATCTAACTCAAATGGTTCCAATAAAGGCATTACACTTCAAAATATACCCAATTTTATCACAACGAATTTTCTGAACGACGCAACTAATGTCACTGCTTAAACAGTGACTTTCGAAAGTCGGACACGCGCAGTTGCCCACTTTATCGCTATGCAGTTTTCGCATTCTGATAGAACAATAGGTTTCTATCGTATTTATCTCTTCGCAAGCCGTAGAACAAATATCGATTTTTAGGACTTATTGCCATCTTTTTACGCTTTGATTACAGTGTGCGACGTACGCCAGCAGCTGTACAATCTTTTAGAAGATAGTGATTTTCCAGGCCAAAACCCACACAGGTTCCAATAAGTATGTTTACGGTGTGCTTTAATCTTTCACACGTTACGCTACTTAGCGCAGATTGTGTGGTCTTCCATTTTGTAGATTAGACAGAGAACACTTAAATTAAGATTAGATCGTTATTTCCACACATAATATTATACGATAAGAGTTGATGGCCTCAGTAGCCAAATTATGAGTCCTCTTGTAAATAAATAAATAGTTAAATAAAATATGTATATCTGAAGACATACATACATAGACTGAAAGAATGATGTCTGGTCAGAGATGTTGCAAGCTGTAACAAGCTGAAAAAAATGGTAAAAAAAAACCGAATGAGACCACGCGACCTATGCGGATATTTGCTCCCACGAAGAAGCCCTAAACATAAGTGCAGGCTACATATATGTGCATAACTAGGTGTCTTGTTTTTTCGCCATATATGAAAAATTATTTTGAAATTGAGTAATTCTTTGGTGTTATGTTGTTGTTGTGAACTGACCAAAAGTTTGCTTTCTCGTCTCATTCATTGTACCATTGCTTTCAAAATGGGCGTGAGCTTTCGGTGCTGCGTAGTAAATAATTATAAGTATGCACACATCAGTCCGAAATGATCGCTTCTGCTGATAATAGCGTTTTTAGAAGTTAAGTTGCAAAAATTAGTTAAAGATATTTATTGTAATTATGTCATTGTTCGAAATAATGGATTTTATTTGAATATTTTGACATTGGTTAGTTTAAATGCTTCGCGGAACAACTTTTACTGACCGTGAACAAAGTATCTTAAATGGAATGCATGACAGCGGTGCGAATATCACCAATATAGCAAAAAAAAAAGTAAACCAACACCAGTGCTGCATCTCTAAGTACCTAAAAACTCCAAGAAAATATGCTACAATTTGACGAAGTGGGCGAAAAACCAACATCGACTTGCGTTGCAAACGTCAAATAAAAGGTCTTGCTGTGGTTGATTTAATGAGTAGCGGTCAAATTAAAGGCCATATGGGTCTCCAAATAAATAATAGCTGAATAGTGCAAATAACCCATCAAAATCCGTTACTGAAACATACCTCCCTCGTGCCTCAACCCAAGCTTTCGCAGTAACACATGAAAGCTCGAATTGAGTTTGCAAATAAGTACCGTTTTTAGTGCGAAGAATGGCACAACGCAATTTTTAGTGATGAAAATGAGTACAATCTAGATGGCCCTGATAGTTGTATAAGATTTTGGAGAGATATACTCCAGGATCGGCGATCCAGTTTTAAGCGAGGGTTTGGCGGTGGTAGTGTGATGATATGGGCAGCGTTCTGCTATAGGGAAAAGTCACGTTTGTACTACATATCTACCCTAATGAATGCTCAAATGAATGTGGGTCTCCTGGAGAATAGAATTTGGTGGTAATTAAAATATAAGGCGAAAAGTGGACTTTTCAGTAGGAAAATGCTTCAATACACACAGCTCAGGTCACCAATCTCCTATATTCGCCTTAAGTCCGGACCTGAATCCGATTGAGATCAGTTTAAGACAGCAAGGAGCCTTAAAAAGGCAATATACCAAGAAAATAAAATAGGTCAGTGTCATTGAAGAACTGGGTTCAAACATGAGCTACATCAGAAAAACCCTCAAAGGTGACCTGCTAATTGAATTAAAAAAAAACGGATAAGACTGTCGGCTGTTTTTCGTTCGAGAGTATCTTAGTGGTAGTGATTGGTAAGATGGCTATAATACAACCAAAACCGCATAATATTACTATTATATGCAAGGAGCTGGATGTGTTTAAATGAGTTAAGCTTCCACCCACTCTACGCGGAAATAACTGGCACACCCTAATAAAAAAGAATAAATTCACCACAGTTGATGACACTACAAGTCTACATCAACACAACTGTACACCAACCCGCTCATCAAAAAGGATGAACAATGGGAAAACAGAAACATTTCGTTACACATCTTTCGTACATTAACATTCGTTTTTACTACATTCGATAACGACAACGGTCCTGCGCGCTTTCAAATTGCTAACTATCCCAAACACCACGTCAACCTATTTCGACAAAGTGATCTGTTCTTTATAAAAGAAATATTATAAAGTATAATCAGAATGATTACGGATGTTAATAATAAACCTTTTCTATGCGTATATCAAGGACATCGTTATTCTATTTTAATTATTTCCGAGATTTTAAGTAAAGTGGTGAATCTTAGAGGCGCTAATATCACGATAATATCCTTAGGATAAAACGTACAATTTATTCAATGTGCAAAGACCCTGTGTTGGGTTCATAATATAAAAAAGGGGAAGCATAATATAAAAATAAGCCTTACTTAGGTTCAGTAGAGTCAACATCGGTTGGTCTATCTGTCGCCTCCGGGAATTTACCCCGGATGTTTACAACTGGGACATATGGCCGAAAGGAACTAGTTGCAGCATGCGACGCAACTATGCGCATGACGAGATATAATAACAATCTGGAATAGATGGTATACCACATAGAACCCTAAAACATGACTTAAGACCCAGTATCTTTGTTAAAATGTACAATGCTTGTATAATAGAAAAGGTATTTTACGGTGCGTGGAAGATAGCGTTTTGTTCGACTCTTAAAACCAAAAAGGCCATCCGATTAACCTTCATCATATCGACCTCTGTGCATGCTTGACACGATTGGTAAAGTGTAGGTAAGCATAGTAAAAAACCGTTTGAAGTTAGCAATCTAAAACCCCGGTGGATTATCAGAGAGATAATACGGCATTATAAAAAGGAGGTCCACTATTGATGCCCTAAGGCAAGTAGTTGATACTGCGAAACGTGCAATAAGTGGGAAAAAGTGAAAAGGTAGTACAAAAAACTCCGCAAAGTGAGCAAATATAATGAAGCTATATAAGAAACATGTGCTCCTCATTATCTAACAAATATTATAACGAGGGCTCTGAGAGGTAAACTATCTCCAAGGGAGTACCGAAAGGCTCACTTTTAGGCCCACGACTATAGAATCTGTTGTACGACAATCGCATATGCGGATGATATCGTATTGGTAGCAGTATCTGGATCACCTCCGAATCAAATGCAATGACTTCATAAATGATTTGCGTCGATGGTTTACTACTATTACCCAATACCTGACTGAGCAGAAAACAGAAGTCTTGCTCATAAGCTCGAGGAAAATTGAAGAAAAGATATCCCTCACTTTAGGAGAATGTAAAATTACTTTACAGTCACAGTTGAAGTACCTTAATGTAATAGTGGACTCAAGAGTCACAATCAAAGAGTACTTGGAAAATACGACATGTAAGGCAAATAAAATCTATAATGCTTTAACAGGAATGATGCCAAATAGAGGCTGTGTATGTTCGCCGAGGATTTTTAATAGCTAAGGTAATGCGCTCAGTTATACTAAATATATACTGCCCCATATACAGGCGTCAGATATAAAATCATATGCTAGACCCTTAACGCAGTGCACAGCGCGAAAAGTAATTTTCAAGCTATATCAGATAACCCTAATGATGTATTAGCCAGTATTATGCCAATTGACATGCAGTGTTACGAAATCGCGCGACTATACAACTTATCAGAGACGTCTGCAGCAGAAAAAAGATAGGAGCGAATCAATATAATCGCAATATGGCAGCAACGGTATTAAACTTTATGCAACGAAGGGTGGACTAATTTCGGCCATACATTCGTGGATAGATATACAATATGGGGGCCTGGATTTTCACCTGTGCCTTAGAAGCTACCTATACATATATCGTCATGACTTTAGTCCATATTGTCCGACGTGTGCAGAGTGTATCTTCTATACTGAACACATACTCCTCGAGGGCCTCGGTTTTCTAGTATAAAGCAAAAGCTGAAAATCACACTTGGAAATAGTCTCACGGTAGAAAATTTGGAAGCAATTATGTGTGAGTCCCCTGTCAGCGGAGCGGCAGCCCTAATTATGATAAAATTGAGACATTTACAACAGATTAGGCGTCAGCCAGTCTGTATAATAAAGGATACTTAAATGTCTTATTCTCTAATAAAAAGTAATATTAAGTCCAGTGGTCCCATGGGGGAGAGGTGAGGTGGAAGTAGGTTAGGTTTAGCAGATAAAAGTTCTTTTCTGGGTTTTGCAAAAGTGGCGAGTGGCTTCCTATAAAGTTGCGAGTTTTCGAGAGAAATGTTCTGCGAAAGATTTATGGTCCGTTGCGCCACGGCCACGGCGAATATCGCATTCGATGGAACGATGAGATATATGAGAACATTGACATAGTTCAGCGAATTAAAAGACAGCGGCTACGCTGGCTAGGTCAGGTTGTTCGAATGGACGAAAACACTCCAGCTCTGAAAGTGTTCGGCGCAGTACCCGCCGGGGGAAGCAGAGGAAGAGGAAGACTTCCACTCCGTTGGAAGGACCAAGTGGAGATGGACATGGCTTCGCTTGGAGTATTCGATTGGCGCCACGTGGCGAAAAAAAGAAACGATTGGCACGCTGTTGTGCTTAGTGAAGTATTGACCCGATTGAACCCATTTCTGATTTATGGGATAACCATTGCTTAAAGTTTCTCATACTTTGACCGATATTTTCGGTCGGAAGTCAACTATAGACTCTGGGGTAAACATATTCGGAACCTAGGAACTTGAACGGGTTTGTTTGGACTTGAACAATTTTTGGTCATAAGGTGGCAAACCTTAAAGAACTTATTAGTTCAAAATTGAATTCAGTTATATTAATTAGTTCTTAATTTCTAAGTGTAAGAATCAAATGGTATTAAAAATCTTTTTATATGTGAAGCAGGTGTGGTTGTAGTCCGATTTCGCCCATTTTCACAATGTGACATAGGAATATGAAAAGAATGGTCCTATTAAATTCTGTCCAAATCGGTCGGTCGGGTCCCGAGTTCAAAAGTTTCAAACCGGTTGCCATAAAGCCCTCTCATAACATCTTGGAAGTAAAATTGAATGTCTGGTGGAATTAGTTATTGGTTTATTGCGCTTTTAGTAGTTCTGAACAGTACCGTTATACGCAGAGTAAGCGGGGTTATCTTCTAATTTCACCCATTTTCTCACTTTCGATAGGAGTTCTTATGAGACATACGTTCGTTGAGCGAATTTGTTATAGCTTTACTAGTTTAGGCAATATGTATATTAAACTACACTACATTTTGACCATTTTCGCGCTGTAATACGAGTATAGTTTTATTCTGTTTTACAATGTACGTAAGGAATTTTGTCTCAGCGAACTCGATTACTATAACTTGAATGGTTTGGGAGATACGTTAAACCTTTTAGAAGGCCACCTTAATTCGTAAAAGGTATCCCTTGCTTCTGCTATTTCCTGTGTCAGATTATAATTCTATATCTTAATTTTGTGCTAAGTTATAGCATGTTATAAGTTTTCATTTCATGGCGTTTTGTGGGCATGACAGTGATCCCTTTTCGCCAATCTGTAATACCAACCATCTTACGTTACCGATAAACTTATATACGAAGAAGTAAGATTGTACAGACGGACGGACGGACTTACAGTCCCTCGGATTTGAGCTTGTTCCTTCATCCTGATTATTCATATATTTATAATTATATATCTAACTCGATTAGATTTAGGGGATACAGACAACCGTTAAGTGAACAAAACTATTATGCAAGAGTATAATAAATACAAGCATCCATATAAAGGGTGATTTTTTAAGAGCTTGATAACTTTTTTAAAAAAAAAAACGCATAAAATTTGCAAAATCTCATCGGTTCTTTATTTGAAACGTTAGATTGGTTCATGACATTTACTTTTTGAAGATAATTTCATTTAAATGTTGACCGCGGCTGCGTCTTAGGTGGTCCATTCGGAAAGTCCAATTTTGGGCAACTTTTTCGAGCATTTCGGCCGGAATAGCCCGAATTTCTTCGGAAATGTTGTCTTCCAAAGCTGGAATAGTTGCTGGCTTATTTCTGTAGACTTTAGACTTGACGTAGCCCCACAAAAAATAGTCTAAAGGCGTTAAATCGCATGATCTTGGTGGCCAACTTACGGGTCCATTTCTTGAGATGAATTGTTGTCCGAAGTTTTCCCTCAAAATGGCCATAGAATCGCGAGCTGTGTGGCATGTAGCGCCATCTTGTTGAAACCACATGTCAACCAAGTTCAGTTCTTCCATTTTTGGCAACAAAAAGTTTGTTAGCATCGAACGATAGCGATCGCCATTCACCGTAACGTTGCGTCCAACAGCATCTTTGAAAAAATACGGTCCAATGATTCCACCAGCGTACAAACCACACCAAACAGTGCATTTTTCGGGATGCATGGGCAGTTCTTGAACGGCTTCTGGTTGCTCTTCACCCCAAATGCGGCAATTTTGCTTATTTACGTAGCCATTCAACCAGAAATGAGCCTCATCGCTGAACAAAACACGCGCGAAACACATTTCGAACCGAACACTGATTTTGGTAATAAAATTCAATGATTTGCAAGCGTTGCTCGTTAGTAAGTCTATTCATGATGAAATGTCAAAGCATACTGAGCATCTTTCTCTTTGACACCATGTCTGAAATCCCACGTGATCTGTCAAATACTAATGCATGAAAATCCTAACCTCAAAAAAATCACCCGTTACAAAGGGCAGGAATTGGCACAACTCTAGCAACAAACGCAATATATACATGTACAAAAGTCCCCAATATAAACTGCAGGATTAATTGCATACGCAGACGACCTTATTGTGGTAGCAGTGGCTAAACAACTAAAGGGTGATTTTTTAAGAGCTTGATAACTCTTTTAAAAAAAAAAACGCATAAAATTTGCAAAATCTCATCGGTTCTTTATTTGAAACGTTAGATTGGTTCATGACATTTACTTTTTGAAGATAATTTCATTTAAATGTTGACCGCGGCTGCGTCTTAGGTGGTCCATTCGGAAAGTCCAATTTTGGGCAACTTTTTCGAGCATTTCGGCCGGAATAGCCCGAATTTCTTCGGAAATGTTGTCTTCCAAAGCTGGAATAGTTGCTGGCTTATTTCTGTAGACTTTAGACTTGACGTAGCCCCACAAAAAATAGTCTAAAGGCGTTAAATCGCATGATCTTGGTGGCCAACTTACGGGTCCATTTCTTGAGATGAATTGTTGTCCGAAGTTTTCCCTCAAAATGGCCATAGAATCGCGAGCTGTGTGGCATGTAGCGCCATCTTGTTGAAACCACATGTCAACCAAGTTCAGTTCTTCCATTTTTGGCAACAAAAAGTTTGTTAGCATCGAACGATAGCGATCGCCATTCACCGTAACGTTGCGTCCAACAGCATCTTTGAAAAAATACGGTCCAATGATTCCACCAGCGTACAAACCACACCAAACAGTGCATTTTTCGGGATGCATGGGCAGTTCTTGAACGGCTTCTGGTTGCTCTTCACCCCAAATGCGGCAATTTTGCTTATTTACGTAGCCATTCAACCAGAAATGAGCCTCATCGCTGAACAAAACACGCGCGCGAAACACATTTCGAACCGAACACTGATTTTGGTAATAAAATTCAATGATTTGCAAGCGTTGCTCGTTAGTAAGTCTATTCATGATGAAATGTCAAAGCATACTGAGCATCTTTCTCTTTGACACCATGTCTGAAATCCCACGTGATCTGTCAAATACTAATGCATGAAAATCCTAACCTCAAAAAAATCACCCGTTACATACATGACCTCCGCAGCAAATGCAATGAGTAAATAAACGGGCTAAGCCAATGAGTTTAGAACTAGCTGAGCAAAATACAGAAATTTTGCTCATAAGTACTAGAAATGTTAAAGGAAGTATATCTCTCACCATAGGAGAGTGTGAGATTCAGTCACAGCCACAACTAAAATATCTGGGTGTATTAATAGATTTAAAGCTAAAATTTAAGGATCACCTAGATTATACTGCAAGTAAAGCGATTCAAATCCGAAACTCCTTATCAAGAGTGATGCAAATAAACGCTGCGTGAGTTACAGCCGGCGATTTTTACCTGCAAAGGTAATGTGATCGGTTGTGTTATAGGCGGCTCTAATATGGCTCCAGGCACAAGGCATTAAAGCATATGCCAGACAATTAGGCACAGTGAATAGGTTATCAGTACTAAGAATTATCACTGCTTTCCGAACAATATCAAGTGACAATGCTGAAGTATTAGCCAGTATTATGCTCATTGATATCCAGGGTGACACGTACGAGCGGGTATATAAGAGCCGTTTATAGGAGCCAAAAAAGAAGAAAGAGGCAAAATCTTTACAATATGGTAGCAGTGGTGGCAAACCTCACTCAAACGACGGTGGGGCCTCAGACTGATACTGGATATCCAGACGACCTGGAGACCTGGACTTCCACCAAATCTAAATACTAAGTGGCCATGGGTGCTTTAGAAACTACCTGAGATTACAGCCGAATTGTCCAACGTGTTTTAATAGTGCTTTAAAGACAAGAGAAAAACTTAAAACTACACTCGGTAGTAATTTTATGGTAGAAAATTTGATGACATTCATATGTCAGTCCACTGAGAACTGACATGACAAAACTCATCCGCGCCTCGAAGTAATACTTATTCAGGTGCCGTTAGAAAGTCTGGAGTAGGGTAGATTTAGCGGATTGAAGTTCCGCACTCCGATAACCCCTTACTTAAAAAAACCTCTTGCAGAAAAACAAATGTATCGTTTATTATATGTTAAAACACGACTTTATATAATACTAATGCCGGTATTCTGCGAGCAGTCTCATGTCTCTAATAGAGACGATTCTGTGGTGAAATCTATTTAGTGACTGTTTGGTATTCTGGCGAGTTTGTCCCATCTCTAATTGAGCAATATCAGTCTCTAATTTGTTATCTGCTTTGCACCAAGTCATAGAAAAACAAGAGCAGAGCAATGGCTGATGAAGTTGGACTATTTTACCTTATGATGAAAAAACGAGAGGAGGAAGAGAGGTAATGTATTAATATTTATAATTTTGCAATAATGGATAATAAGGTGCATATCTTCTAGCTACATTCGCAGGCGCAATCTGACTGTTTTGCGAAACAAAAAAGATCCGTTTTCATACGAAGAGAACACATTCAGGAAGTTCTTTCGATTTCCCAAATCTTTGTGCTGGGATCTCATTAATCAACTCAAGCCGTATGACAAACAGCAAACATCGATTCCATTTGAACTTCGGGTAAGTTACATTTTAACCTTAAAGAAACATAATGTTTTCATGCAATCAAATTTCTCTAGTTTATTTCAGTTTTATATTTTTTATGCAATGGCTCATATCAGTGTTGCGTGGGAAATGCATATTTCGCGGTGATGAGCCAACCAACCATTTCTCGATGTATCGAATATATTTGTAAATTGGTGGTGGAGCGTAAACACGGCGAAGTGCGTTTTCCTAATTCTGTTGAAGAATACAAAAGAATTAAGACTGGGTAAGTTGTATTCCAATTTAAAAGAAAATAAATCACTATACAACAATTTTATTCCAGATTTTATTCGAATTTTGGAATAAAAGGTGTAATTGGAGCAATTGATTGCACTCATGTTGGCATAATTGCACCTGCCTTGTCGAACACAGTTGTACCGCATGATTATATGAATAGAAAAGGTTACTATAGCATTGAAGCGGTAAGTATTACATTCAATAACTAATAAATAACAAATTAATAACTAATTTTCCCAATAGGTTTGTGACGATGAACTAATTTTCCGGCACGTGAATGCAAAATTTCCCGGCTCATGTCATGACTCCGGTATATGGACTACTTCGCCAGCAAGGATAAAGCTTATAAGAGAACACTCTGATGGAGCTTTTAAATGGCTTTTGGGTGATTCGGGATATCCATTGGAGCCATGGCTTCTTACACCGGTGGCAAACCCTGAAACACCAAATGAACAAAATTTCAATACTAGGCACATAAGAGCAAGAAACACGATTGAAAAAGCATTTGAAGTTTTAAAATCACGCTTTCGTAGCATTTCAAGAGAACGTACATTGCGGTACAAACATTCCAAAGCTGCATTATTTATTTATACTTGTACAATATTTCACAATATTTTACAAAAACGTGGCATTTTTCTAAATGAAACAGAAATATTGCCAGATCGATCACCTCCTGAAAATGTGGAAACAATCTCTGAAATCCATTCGGGGGAGTACTACACTCGAGGCAGAGCAACACGTCAAAGGTGCATTAACACATTAGATAATAAAAATTCTACCAATATATAATTAAATTCAAAATTCATTTATTTCATTTTTAAATTAAATAAACATAACAATAAAAAAAATATATATATAAAAAGGAACATACATATACTTATGTATATATAAAAATTAACTTACATAAAAAGGAACATTTTTCTTTTTTACTTTTTGCACAAAAAACACAGCAATAAATAATTCAATTAATGTACACATTTTTCACTTTTTGTCTTCTGTTGTTTTCACAATCGTTTGAGCAAGCGACACCATCGCTGCCGCTAAATTATTGATAGACTCCGTGTGTTTATTAATTGAATCTAACGTTTTAATACGGAAATCTCTTTCCTCCTCGGCTTTCCCTTTCATCAGATCCATATAATTCCGGAACATTTCGTCCGTCGTCATTTTTTTTCTGCGAGACGATGACGGAGTGCCGTCATTGGACGCATCCGAAGTCGTATTCAGGGGCGATGGTGCAGCTGTGAATACTACTTCTTCCTAAATTAGAAAAAGAAAAAACAATTATATATTCTGCACACTCGTATTGGTCTTTTTTGTTATTCTTACCTCTGTGCCAATAGCTGGTACATCAGTCAACCCATCAACAGCGACTGACCCCAATGTATCCAACGCTCTCTGCTCCGTTTCAGAGAGCTCAATTGTTGAGCTGGGACCGCCACCTGTCACCAGCTTGTGCGCCTTGGCTTTCCTTGCGCGTGACCTTACTTGGTTTTTCCAATGGGTCAGATTCTGTAAAACAAAGGACATAAATATATGCATACGCCAATATATATGGTTAAAAATTACCTCTCTCCATTTGATGGGGTTCCGGGTGGGCCCTTTTAGGGCATTTAATTGCGCGGAGAGTTCCGCCCAAAGCTCCTCCATTCTTTTCGGCCGCGAAGGATCGTTTTTGTGCAACTTTATTTCCGGGTGAACCCGCACAAAGTTAAGGTAGCACTCTATTTGCTCCTTCGAGGTGCGTGACACTTTATTATGATCTGTAAAAAGATATATTATACATATATTATAATAATCATAAAATAATGAAATTTATATTGTTTACAATTACTTACCTTCCTTTTCCATTATTATCAAATATAAGGATGAACACATGTGTTAATCGATAACTGAGTTGTTAAATTTTTTCATATTTACTTAACAATTGATTCAGATAAAATGCATATGTTAAGCATTTATTATAAACTATTTCAGTATTAGTTTTCAATAATTGTACTGTGCAATTATTAAGAAGAAGTTTTACTGCTGAAATCTTATGAAAAAAAAACTAATTGCATGCAATCGTTTCATACATTACGATTGTGCACTTGCACTCATCTCTAATCAGCTAAACTAAACAGCTGATTGCTGCCCTTCTTTCCACCATACTATTTGGTGAATATTTTTGAGACTGTATCTGCCAGAATACCAAAATGAGACATCCTGACTAACAGAGTCACTAAATTACGATTGTCTCAATTAGAGACATGAGACAACTGTGACAAGCAGAATACCGGCATAAGTCGGTCACTAAAAACTGTCGTAAGATATAAATAACACGGTTACCAGAAGAACATATTTTTCGTTTTATTTTATGTGAAAACCAAAAACAGTTTAGCATTCAATATTATTAAATATATTGACGCACATATTTTATATTATATAAACATAACAACATTAAATAAATTAACAACAATTAAAGATAATGACACCCCGTTTTCACAAACAAAACAATTCATTTAGTTGTGTACTTGCAAATTTGTACCCCCAATACCCCTTATACTATGTTCAGACCGACACTTAATCACACGATTTCGGCTGCTGAATGGATTATCCCACTAATCTTAAAAATTTATCAAGATTTCGCCATACAAAAATGACAGTTCCAAATCACTTCATTGAAATGATTTGAAACTGATCCTCGCTAAATCTGTCCGTGCGACTCTGATTTTGCGCAATCTACTTGTCAGCACTGGAAAAATACTAGTCAGCACTGGAAATCTGTTATTATCAAAGCTGATATAGACACTACAAAAATTGTAAACAAACAGTTTTGGTTGATTTGTACTGCGACAAAATAAAATAAATATGGAAATAACGCAAAAAAAAAAAAAGAGTTATGTGGAGTGAGGCTGCCGAGTGCTTAATAGAGATATGGCAGCAAAAAATACCCGAGCTGCGGTCAAACAGGAAAAATAACCACATCTATGAGGAGATGTCATGCATAATGCTTTTGGCTGGACATGAGTATACGTCCACCGAAATAAAAATAAAGATGCACAATTTTACAAACAAATACAGGTAAGTAATAAATTATGAGGTAAACATATAAATTAAATATTTTTTTTTTATTTTTAGACAAGAAAAGCTGAAAATTGGCCCATCGGGTGGCTCCCCTAGTCAGTGGAAGTATTATGAGGCGGTCCACCAAACACTAGGCGGTTTTAAAAGTTTTTGTCCCGCCGAACTTGTGGAAGACAGTATTATGGGTAAGTTTTAAGCGCATTGGAGTAGATTCAAATATTCATAATAAAATAAAAAACTTTTATGAAATGTTTCTTTACACTTTTATTTGTTTCTTCTATTTTCAGTTGACATGGACATGGAGCCAATTTACATTGAGGCCGATGCAGAAGCAGAGTCGCCGCTCTCAAGCCCAGGCGATGGACCTTCAACGTCGCGTGGTTGCGCTCGGCCATCGTCAAGCGATGCTTTAAGAAAGAAAAAACCAACAATAATGGAAGAAATAAAGGAAGATTTATTTAAGGCGACTAAGGCGATGACGGAAAACGATGAAAAGCGATTCAAAAGAAGTGAAGGACGCTTTCATCGACTTCCTTCGTCGCCAAAAATAGGTTTAAAAATTTCTTTAAGTTTTAGTTTAAGATATAAGGTAACTAATGAAATGAAAATGAATTTAAATATGTTAATGAATTGACATTTTTTTTTAAGTTTTAGTTTTAAGATGTACATATAAATGAAGACTGAAAAATGAAATTAATTATGTTAATGAATAGAAAATTTGTTTTTAAGTTTTAGTTTTAAGATGTACATATAAATGAAGACTGAAAAATGAAATTAATTATGTTAATGAATAGAAAATTTGTTTTTAAGTTTTAGTTTTAAGATGTACATATAAATGAAGACTGAAAAATGAAATTAAATATAAAATACATATTAAATATAAAATTCATAAAATATAGAAATATCTGTTTTTTTGTACAGGAATTGAATTATGAGATATGTAAGTATGAATCGGTTGAGATTTAATAATATTTCAAAGTTGAATGTAATAACTCACCGAAATACGAAACGAACGCTTGTCTTATTTCCTCTGCTCTTGGGTTGAAATTTCCACAAATGTTAGAGACGTCTTCTGGCAACTGCCGAGATTCATTTTCGATTTGTTGTGCTGCAATCCACTTTTCATTAATTTCATCATTTTCCTCATTTAAAAAGTTATGCAAAACACAGCACGCTTTTATGACAATTTTCGTGTTGGCTATGTGGTTATCCAATCCTTTTCCAACCCGTCTAAACCTTCCCTTTAAATGACCGAAAGCATTCTCCACCACTCTTCGGCATTTCGAGAGTACATAGTTGAATTTTTTTTTATCCAATGATTGGTTTACACAAAACGGGTACGGTTTCATCAAATGTTCATCAAATTTGAACGCAGAGTCGCCCAACAAAACGACTGGAACATTAATTGACGATATTTGTCTACTCATGTCTTTAAATATAGTAGATTGTACCAACTCTTTTTTTAAAGATGAACACTCAAATATTGAAGAGTCATTACAACGGCCTGGACTACCAACGTTGATGTATATAAAGCGACACCTATAACATTAAAGAAATACATTAGCTGTTTAAAAGAGCTTCATGAAAAAACTTACCTTGCATCTACTAAAGCCAAAAGAACTGTGGAATACCAGCCTTTGTAATTGTAGTAGTCAACAGCATCTTCTGCAGCTGGGCGCACTTCTATATGACAACCATCTAAAACTTAAAAATATATAAAAACTCCAATGTAAAAAATTTAACTTGTTACCTATAGCTCCTAACACTTGAGGGAAACCCAATGACTCAAAACCCTTTATATACTCGCGCAATTGAATTTCGTTCATTGGGAATTTCTTTAAATACAAAGGCCACAAACATCGCCAGACTTCATGACAGAAATCCATTAGAATGGAGCAGACAGTGCTTTTACCAACTCCGAACAGATTTCCAATTGTTCGGTATTCTGCAGAAGAGCCAAGAGCATATAAAGCAATAGCAATGCGTTTCTCTAATTGAATTGCTTTCCGGTAGTTAGTGTTTTTCTTCTCCAAGCCTTTCAACATAATACACAATTTAATGAAAGAATTGCGCTTCATTCGGAAGTTGTGTTTAAAAAATGCATCTGAATTCACCTGGCAGTCGACTTCCCAAAACGTTTGGCCACGAGACTGAATTATATACACATTATAATTAAACTAAATTATAATACCAATATTTATATACATATATATGTAGGTACTTGCCTTTATCCAAATAGACCTTGTTGAATTTGCTCCATATAGCCTACATATTTTTAGTGCTACGTGTTCATATAGCAAACGTTTCATTGCTAAGTGATTAGAATCAAACAATTCCCAAATTATTTCCATTGAGCGGAGATAATTTAGAAAAAAAAAGACAATTTTTATAACAAGGTACGACATTGCAATGTTTTCCTTCAATAAATACTTTGATGTTTATGGCTGAATGTCAAAAACATCTGATTTATAAATCACTAACGGCAGTAAGAACACTGTTGGATTATGAAATGCTTAAATGTAATCTAATCTTTGAAATTTTCGGTCTGAACATAGTATTATGCTCAAAAAAGCAGTAAGCTAGATTGCCTTAATTAAGTAAGCAAAAGCACAAATACGTAAAGAACGGGTGATCCAAGTAAAGGCCTTTTTTTCAATAGTATGTTTTTGATTGCTTGATGAGTCGAGGCAAGCTTTCATGTTATTTTTGTTCAGTATTGTTTGACATTTCATCAAGGAAAGACTTACGTCTGAACCACGTTTACAAATCGTTGAACTTTATTACGAAAATTCACATTCTGAAAAGAGTGAATTTAAAAACATTACAAAAAACAGCTTGTGCAAGAACTCATTCTATAAGCTGTTGTTTCAAGAAGATCCGACGTTTCGAGGAGGCCCATTAGACTCGAAGGGTATGTAAACATGCAAATTTGCTACATTTAGGACAAAGAGCAACCTGAACAGATTGAAAACCTGCCATTACATCGAGAAAAAAACTAAGCTTTGGTGTGGTTTGTGGCCCGATGAAATCATCGGTCCATATTTCTTCAAAAATGACACCGGTAAGAACGAACGTTATCGATAACTGACTATTTGATGCATGTAATTGAAGCTCAGCGATGGCGCTACTTCCAACACTTTGCACCAAATTATAGATTTATTGAGAGAACAATTCAGGCAGGAGATAATTTCACGTTTTGGGCCGGTCTATTGGCCACCAAGATATTTTCTGTTGGGATATGTAAAGTCTAAAGTCTTCGCGGATAATCACGCTTCGATTCTGGGCTTGGAGCAAAACATCACGTAGGCCATTCGCCAGTTACTAGTCGATACGAACGACGAAACGACTCGAACAAGTCATTGCAAATTAGACTCAACGGATGGATCATATGAAACGTAGCCGTAGCCAACATAATAAGGAGATTTATAAGGCCTTTGTGAAGCATCCAACAGTATTATGATATCATTGACACGTTCAAGCTGAAGTTTTTTTCACCATTAGATTAATATCTTGGTGAGAGAGATCACCTTGCTTTTCAGTCAAATCTCTTAAACTTTCTGGAAAGTAGTCGAAGTGGTAATGAAAAAAAATATGGTCTTAGATTCCATAAATTCTATAGACTCGGATCCAACGAAGACACCATCCTTCAACTTAGCTCTGAGAGACTTTTGACATTAAGTAATTGAAGCAATTTCCATCTCTTGCAAGTGATTGAACAAATTGTTTCATTATGTGAAGCGGTAGTAGAAGAACTTTATTAGCTCGTCACAATGCCGCTTTCCGAACTGACTCTCAGAGAGCGCAACACCCGATTGTCGAGCATTTAGACAAATATAAGTGAATTGCTTTTTTGATAACATTCCATAAATTCTTTTCATTACATTTTCTTCTTAACCATTCTTAACTAATTAGCTTTATCAATGATGTATTTCCTTTCACACCCAATTACCGACCACCGTCATAATATCGTGCGGTCATTATATAAGAGAAGATATATTATATATAATGTATAATATATATATTGTGCCATCCTCTTTTTTATTTCCCACTAGCAAATCAGAATCCTCTTGAGAAGTCAAAGCTTCATCATCTTCGTTACTGATTTGCCTATTTGGTAATATCTTCAAAAAAAAAAAAATCATGTGCATATTTATGAGTTCTTTTGTTTGTTAATGATTTAAACACGTACATTTCTGCATTTAGTAGTTCGATTATTTTACACGGATCTTTATATTTTGGGTCACGTTTTGTTTGGTGAAGCCATACGTTTGTTGACTTCGATTGAAGCATCTAACCATGACCTCTGTCTGATTTCTTCCACTCGCACCTGTGTCAATTATGTGTAGTTCAAATTTTTGGGAAGAACAAATATTACGGAGTCCTGAACTTGCAAAACTATGGTCCTAATCCCCTATAATTCGGGAAGGTACACCAAATAAACCCGACTTTAATGGCTTTTATTGAACTTTAAGTGTCAATGTTTAAGGTGTGACGAAAATAAACAAATTTTGTGAATGCATCTGCCAAAACAATAACGTACTCCTTCAAGTCGTTTTTTCTCCTCATTTTTTCCCGTTATATCTACTATATGCACTCATTTATAACAAACGTTCCCCAATGTGAAATTGCCGTTTAGTAGAACCCGTTTTCAGCCGATCAAAAGAATAAAGCAAAATTCGTTGAAGGAGTTGCTCCCAAAAAGTGCTCATGAAAAGTGTTTCCAGCACTGGAAAAATCATTGGCATAAATGTATCACATCTTGGGAGGATTGCTTTGAAGGTGACAAATTAAATATTGATGAATATTTAAATATGTTGCTTTTTTCACAATTTCGTGTAATTTTTTGTCACACATCCATACATCCAAAGTCCATGAGATCCAACGTTTTCTCCCTACCTAAATGCATAATAGTTTCGTGGACTCGATTAATCAATGCCCATCTAAATAGGAATTACGGGCAAACCGGTACTTTTACCATTTCTCTATATATTTTTTTAACTCCTTTTCTCAATTTAAAGGTTTTATAAAAATTGTTCATCTACATTCGTCACACTGCTGTATTTTTTTATCAGCGAATTCCTTGATAAAAACAATATTTGTGTCACTTATTCTCCTTTTGTATATTGGACATCAAAAACAAACGACAAACGAAATCGAATATTTTCTTTAAAGTAAGCGATGACGATGGAGCAAACGTTGCATTGCCCGACCATGAACAAGTTCGAATATCAATTACCCGTCTGAAGAAAAAAAAATCGGCGGGGGCCGATGTATTATCGGCCGAGCTATTCAAACACGGCGGCAACGAACTAATCAGGAGCATTCATCACTTTCTTTGTCAAATATGGTCAGACGAAAGCATACCCGACGACTAGAATTTACGTTTTTGTTTAAGCTCCATCAGCATCGGGAATGTCCTCCCCGAGCCGTTCGATACCAAACGCAGTTTCAGATAAGGCGACTCGTTTTCGTCTAACTTTTTCGACCTACTCTTGGAGAAAATAATTCGAGAAGCAGAACTAAATAGGCAATTAAATCAAAGCTTGAATTTTGAGTGGTTTAGGCCGAATTAGCCCATTGCTCACTTTAAATCCCACATATTCAGTTTTAAGAAAGGAATACTTTGTTACTTTAATTAAAGCCCCCTAAAACGCAGACGGAGCGTTTTTTAAACCAAACGGCAAAGTCGAAAATTCATATTGACCTCTGGGCATGACATAAGCGGTGTGCTCAATTAAATGTAGATGTGTCGGTTTTCGATAGAAGCCGCAAGCCATATCGATACGTGAGAAACAGTTTTCCCTAACACAGTTTCTTGTAAGAAATTAAAGTCAATGACTACTTTGCGGCGACTGTGTTCTAATTGAAAGCACAGTATCCATACAAAGACGATCACTACCATTCTACAACGTGCAACAACGTCTCTAAGCAACTACAGATGGAGTCGTTACTTATGTATGCCATTTTGTTTTACAATATTGTTAAGTAATTTTCATTCAAATTTGTCTGTGGCACTTTCCTTAACTCATAAATAGACAACTCCGGATTTGAAGAAAAAGGAAAGGATTCACTCACAGGCTTTTGGCGAGGTTACAGTGCAAATGTCCACACTATTCTCGTAGATCTTCGCGTTTCCGCTGTTCCGGAATTTAAGATGTGAATCATTGCACTAGAAACATCGTATATTCGTTCCGCAGTGGTGAATTTTTTAATAGGCACTTGGATTTCTGTGGCTCTATGTGGTTGAAATGCATCCTCCTCCGTATTACGCTTCTTAAAAGCATGGACCTACAGTTCTTGTTGGTGGCATTTACCCAGCGCAATAAACTGTTGTCGCTTTGCGCCACATGTGCCAACGCCACCGACACTGCGAATTGCTCCAGTCTTTAGCTTTCCACTTGAACATGAGTGCCGTAACAATTCGACTGTTATATTCTGCAAATCTCTCCCCAGATATAGGACGACCATTCCAAACGATCAGTAGAACTGCTATAGTTGTCTCCACTCCCACTGCATTGTCGTCTAGCGCCTTACTTAACGCTTTCAAAAGTGCGCTGCCTTCGAGAGTATTTCCAACAAAATTTAGGTATAACATTGTACACCATGGAGAGACGCCCGCTGTGGTACAATCGGTATTAAACTTTGTCATAGCAACGTGGGTAGGCCTTGAGTCCTTCTATCGCCCTTAATCATGCCTATTAGATTTCGGATCATTCGATTTCTGATATCGGGAGTTATTCGGGGACGGATTCACAATTGACATTTATATATTTTCTTTAAGCACAGCAAGTTCTACTTGTCTCAACGATGCTTTCCAAATTGATTTTGAGAGAGTGCATCGCGCAATTATAGCGCATTCCTTCTTTTCCTGCAATGTACTTAGCTATTCCTGCCTCTCAGTTCGCGGAATACGATCAGACCTCACGCAATAACAATCTCTATATTTCTGCTCCTTTGCCTATTTGCAACGTCTTACTTGCGCATTCGCAAAAGTCTAAATACCAAAACACGACGCTCTGGCACTTACACTTGCCTACAAAATATTAGCACTCCGACATGTACTGACCTACAAAGCATGGATAAAATGATATGAAACTTTCTTATTGGCTCTCCTTCCTTCTAAGGCGTTTCCTGATTAGGTTTGTAGCGGTTTAGGTCAGACAATTTCGAACAGTTGATATCAGAAAAGACGTGATGTGTGAAACGAAATTTTTTTGAAGTGTGCGTACATATTATGGTAAAATAAATTTTTATGTGAATTAATTAATTATTTCGCATTTTAACATTTATGTATGCATTTTCAAACTGTTTAATTTAGTGTTTTGTATAACTTAGCGAAAATACCAAAAATAATAATAAATATTTTTTCAACTTTAGTTCAAAAGTTTTTAAAATACGAATATTTGTAAATTGTATTTTTTTTTTATTTAAATTTTGTTTAAGTTTCAATGTAAATAGTATGTGTGCATAAATATTTTATAAAGTTCATATAGTAGTTTTTAAAAATATGTCATTTACTAAACAAATTACTTATTAGAATATAATAACATGTTTGTAATTAAATTTTTAAACTTCATAAAAAAAAATAAATATCAAAATATTTATTGTAGTACTTAGTGTAGAAATAATTTTAAAAGTTACAATATTTTGGTACGAAAATTGTAATTGGAACAGTATACGAGATTTGACAATTAAGTAATGAGACTGTTTTATTTTTTCGCTTGTGGTAAACCTGTGACCTTGAAATTCCCTTTCTTTTTTTCGAGCATCCCTCCCCTCTCCATTGATATATGTACTTATTTAGTTCGCCTGCTGTGTCAAGTTGAGTAGACGTGTGTTTGTAGTGCTCGTCACGAAAATGGAAAAACGAAATCAAGAGCAAAGCGTCGCGAAAAAATTTTGCGCCAGATTGGGCAAAACAGCTTCGGAAACGTACGCTCAAATTATTGTAAGAGTGTATGGTGATAGTGCTCTTAGTAGTGCCCAAGTGTTTCGATGGCGCAAAGAGTTTAAGGAGGGGCGTGAAAGCGTAGAAGACAAGGCGCGGAGTGGGAGACCAGTCGAGTTGCGGACTGACGTGAATGCGCGTCCACAAAGAATTCGTTCCACCGGGGAAAACTGTGAATCAAGTCCACTATTGCCAATTACTCGAAAGATTGTGAAAATGAATCAACAGGGTGCGCCCTGACATCGCTCGTAACTGGATCCTTCATCACACAACGCGCCATGCCACACCGCCCTCAGCGTGTCCCAGTATTTGGCCTCTAAAGGGATCGCCGTGTTGCAACAGCCGCCTTTTTCGCCCGACATGTCACCCTGTGACTTTTTTTGTTTCCTAAAACAAAATCGGTGGTCAAAGGAACCCATTTTGAGTCGATTACGGACATTCCAGTCGAAGCGTTCCAGAAATGTTACGAAGCATGGAAAACGGGCTGGAATCACTATATAGCTGCCCGAGGGGACTACTTTGAAAAAAAAAAATATTTTTAAGGCTACCCAGTTACAAAACGTGGGTTTTAATCCATTCCATTTTGTTTGTGAAAAGGGTTCTAACTTCCTTAATTTACCTAAGGTCTTAAGGGTTTACGAAGAGCGTCCATACTTTATCGTAGCGCACTTGTGCGATAATTTTTAATGATTGTCCGCACCTTTTAAAAAATACTAGAAATTTTCTCGCAAATTGTAAAAATTAAGTTAATTTTAAATCCCGTGAGAAAAGTTGGTCCGGTATAGTTAAGGTTACCATATCGGTCTCAGTCAAAATCAGTCCCGTTGTATAGGTACCCGGGCCAAAATTAATCGAATTTGGACACCAACTTTTATCTAACCGCCCAACTTCATCGTTTTTTTATTGTCTTTTTTAGATCATTCATTTTAGTTAGGGGTATATAAAACGAATAACATTTTTCGAATCATTTTTTATTGCAAACATTCTCGAAAAATTGCCTATTCCGGATTCGGATTCAATTTTTTAAATAAAATAGTTGTGAACACACAACTGCTTAGTAAGTTATATAAGTAAATTCGAGTCGAGCCATGTGTGTGACTTATGGTGCAGTCGCATTTCCATGCGACGGTATACATATACATATGTATGTATGATGTACGATATCATATGGTGTGCGTTTCAAAACTTAACCGAGTTTAACTCGCGGAGAAATTTTATACCGAACACAAGCTGCGCGCGTTGAACTTGGTCGAGTTTACGCGTGGCGCGCAAATTCAAAACGCCCAATTAGGCTAAAACGCTGAGATGTTCACTGTTTTTCACACTCTCGCTCAAAAAAAAAAAAATTAATAATTAAAAAAAAATCGCCGATTCCGGAGGAAACCAGGGAATCAGTGCATTTTTTACCAAAATCAGGGGATTTTCACGAAAATTAGGGAATTCGCTGACAAATCAGGGAATATGGTAACCCTAGATGTAGTGCACTTTTATTACAAAGTTTCCAAATCTCATCCGCCGTGCACCGAAACTTTCACATGCTTACATTTTGCCTAATAATTAAAAAAAAGTTAGTGTCAAACTTGCTAGTCAAGTTTTCAGTGACAGAGTTGCTTCCGGGAAGTTATCCATTTATAGTTCCGGTTATTTGACTTGTCCTTCTTCCAGTTTTTATAATACGACGGAATATATTTCATTTAATATCAAATTATTGGATATATTTAATAGAAGTAATTTCGAAGCTATTTTCCTAGCAAAAAAAATGTTTCGGTAACACCCAAACAGTTACAACTTTCTCACGAAGCTCTTAAACTTTTAAAGAAGTTAGGGTTAGCGATGATACCGGGGCTGACATAACTTCATCTTTCAACTAAGTTAAGGGTTAGATCCTTAATATAAATAATTTAAAACGATTATGGCGATTTTTGTTACGCTCAGCTTTTCAACATCTTCAGACATGACGGCTATGCCAGGATAATCTTGAAAATTATTTTGGGCAAATAAGAAGGGGTGGATAGATGGCGTCATGCATAGAAGTTCACGTAAGTGGGGAAAGTTCTCTGATTGATATTTACTTGGGAGTGGCCAGAAACGATTTTTTTACATATGGCTCAAGCAGCTCACGACTTCCGGTTTTTGACCAAGTCTCCTCTGGATAGCCAGAAAACATCCGTTTGAAGGAAAGCAAAAGTGAGAATGCGAAACATTCTTTACCAAGGTTGTAGCCTCGGATGAGAGACCCGCCCTCTTTATGAGGACCACTGCAAACGCTTTAACCCTCCTAAACATGACGTATAAGGTTCTATCGAGCGTATTGTGTGAAAGATTAAAGCCCACCATCCACAAACTGATTGGACCTTATCAGTGTGGTTTTATACCTGACAAATCAACAACTGACCAGATATTCACCATGCGCCAAATCTTGGAAAAGACTCGTGAAAAGAGAATCAACACTGACCACCTCTTCGTCGATTTCAAAGCTGCCTTTGACATCAAGAAAAAAAGGGCTTTATGCCGCGATGTTTGAATTTGGGATCCCCGCAAAACTAATACGGCTGTGTAAACTCACGTTGAACAACACCTAAAGCTGCGTCAGGATCGAAAAGGTCCTTACCGAGCCAAACGAGATTTCAGACAAGACGACTCTCTTTCGTGTGACTGCTTCACTCTACTTCTGGAGAAAAAAGACCTTTTTCATGAATTTTTTTAGAAAAAATTATTGCTGCAGGTTTATTTTACTTATTATTATATGAAAGTCCAACATTTGAAGGATACTTAAAAAAAGTTTTTTCGAAAAATAGCGAAGAATAACGGATTTATCATCGATCTCTGCAAGCGCCTCGAAAAAAAGTTTTTGTGCGGTGACCAGCCTACAGCATCACTGGATCATCTGAAATCAAAAAATCAAAATGCTTTCTTTAGTTTATTAGTTTAACTTTCAATTGACGTCGAGTTTTTTTTTAATCTTTCAAATTTTAAATTATTGGTACCATTTTCAAGCCAAAATGACGATTTTAGACGAAAAAACGACCTATTTGCTATTGTAATTGTTAGTAATTAAAATTTTTGGAAAAACTCGACGTCATTCGAGAGTTACATATATGTATAATAATCTATGCCAACTTTTGTGAAGATACATTGTCAAATGCAAAAGTTTTCCTTACAAGAACTCTTTTTCGATCATTCAGTTTGTATGGCAGCCATATGCCGATCTAAACAATTTCTTCGGAGATTACATTGTTGCTTTAGAAAATAATCTGTGCCAACTTTTGTGAAGATACATTGTCAAATGCAAAAGTTTTCCATACAAGAACTTGATTCCGATCGTTCAGTTTGTATGGCAGCTATATGTTATAGTGGTCCGATATCGGCAGTTCCGACAAATGAGCAGCTTCTTTAAGAGGAAATGACGTTTGCAAAATTTCAAAACGATATCTTAAAAACTGTGGGACTAGTTCGTACATATACAGACAGACGGACATGGCTAAATCGACTCAGCTCAACACACTGATCATTTATAACGGGTGATTTTTTTGAGGTTAGGATTTTCATGCATTAGTATTTGACAGATCACGTGGGATTTCAGACATGGTGTCAAAGAGAAAGATGCTCAGTATGCTTTGACATTTCATCATGAATAGACTTACTAACGAGCAACGCTTGCAAATCATTGAATTTTATTACCAAAATCAGTGTTCGGTTCGAAATGTGTTTCGCGCTTTAATTTTGTTCAGCGATGAGGCTCATTTCTGGTTGAATGGCTACGTAAATAAGCAAAATTGCCGCATTTGGGGTGAAGAGCAACCAGAAGCCGTTCAAGAACTGCCCATGCATCCCGAAAAATGCACTGTTTGGTGTGGTTTGTACGCTGGTGGAATCATTGGACCGTATTTTTTCAAAGATGCTGTTGGACGCAACGTTACGGTGAATGGCGATCGCTATCGTTCGATGCTAACAAACTTTTTGTTGCAAAAAATGGAAGAACTGAACTTGGTTGACATGTGGTTTCAACAAGATGGCGCTACATGCCACACAGCTCGCGATTCTATGGCCATTTTGAGGGAAAACTTCGGACAACAATTCATCTCAAGAAATGGACCCGTAAGTTGGCCACCAAGATCATGCGATTTAACGCCTTTAGACTATTTTTTGTGGGGCTACGTCAAGTCTAAAGTCTACAGAAATAAGCCAGCAACTATTCCAGCTTTGGAAGACAACATTTCCGAAGAAATTCGGGCTATTCCGGCCGAAATGCTCGAAAAAGTTGCCCAAAATTGGACTTTCCGAATGGACCACCTAAGACGCAGCCGCGGTCAACATTTAAATGAAATTATCTTCAAAAAGTAAATGTCATGAACCAATCTAACGTTTCAAATAAAGAACCGATGAGATTTTGCAAATTTTATGCGTTTTTTTTTAAAAAAAAGTTATCAAGCTCTTAAAAAATCACCCTTTATATATACTTTAAAGGGTCTCCGACGCTTCCTTCTGGGTGTTACAAACTTCGTGACAAACTTAATATACCCTGTTCAGGGTGGAAATCCATTCAAGGTTTGGTGCTTGGTGGATTCCGAGTGTTTTTTGTCGGATCTGTGCTAGAGCTGTGCATTCACAGAGAAAGTGGAAGATTTTTACCTTGTTCCCTGCTACTCCGCAACCACGGCAGATGTCGTTGTAGGGCATACCCATTCTGGACGCATGTTCCTCAAATAGCCAGTGCCCTGTTGTGGTAGCTGTTATTCTGTAAATACTTTTTCTTGACCTATTTAATAGGTCGTTGGTTCTTTTCCTGTCGTATGTTGGCCATAATTGTTTAGTTATGACGCATTTTGTAATGATTTTCCACCTGTTGTTAGCAATTTGTTGAAATTGTCTATTGATCTTTCCTTTGATCGATCCTAGCGGGCTCGGTATGGGCTCCGCCTCGGATTCATTAAAGAAAGCTTCTGCCTTTGCCAACTCATCTGCTTTTTCGTTACCGAGAATGTTCCTGTGGCCGTTAACCTAGATCAAGTTTAGCTGGAGCTTGTCTTTTATTGAGCTTAGTGCTCTCTTGCAGTGTTGAACTGTACTGGAATTTGTCATGGGTGAAGACAATGCCAGGAGGGCCGCCTGGCTATCCGTAAATATAGTTGCTTTATGTATATTCCCGTGGTTTTCTAATAGAACTTCGCAGGCTTTTTCTATGCCTAGTACTTCTGCTTGGAAGATGCTAGCCGAGTTCGGTAGACGTATAGAGAGAGATTTGCCCAGATCAGCGGAGAATACCCCCGTGCCCACTCCGCAGTCCATTTTGCACCCGTCGGTATAGACTGAGGTTGTACCCTCCTCTGCAATTGAACCTCTTCTCCATTCTCGTCTATATGGTATCCTCACCTGGAAGTGTCTATTGAAATCCAGCTTTGGGAGAATGTAGTCTGATTTATTAATAGTGAGCTTGTTTAGGATTACACTATGTCCGTAGTTCTGCTGATTCCAACCTCCCAATTCTTTTATTCTTATCGCCGCAATAGCTGCTGTTTTTTGAATAAAAATGTCCATTGGTAGTTGATGCAGGATCACATTGAACGCATCAGTCGGACATGACCTGATTGCGCCCGTAACACCCGCACATGCTGCTCTTTGTATTCCATTTAATTTTCTAATGTTGTATTGTTTGTTTAGCGCTGGCCACCGTACCAAAGCTCCATATGTAAGTATAGGTCTTATGACCGCCGTGTACATCCACATGATTATACTTGGTTTGACGCCCCAATTCTTGTTGGCGATTTTCTTACAAGTATAGTAGGCCATGTATGCTTTGTTTATTCTTTTTTATATATTTATTTTCCAGGACAGTTTGGTGTCAATCTCCACCCCAAGTATTTAGTTGTTGGGGATAGAGTGAGTGTTGTACCGTTTAGTACCGGAAGTTGAAACTGAGGTATTTGGTTCTGCTTGTGAATAGCATCAGTTCTGTTTTGTTCGGGTTAACTCCTAGACCGTTGTTTTTAGCCCATAGGTTTAACCTACGAAGTGCTCTTTTCATAATCTCGCTGACTGTTGAAGTAAACATACCTGATACCAGCAACACTATATCGTCTGCATACGCTATTGCTTTCACTCCTCCACCGTTTAGTTGGAGGAGTATTTCGTTCAGCGCTACAACCCATAGAAGCGGAGAGAGGACCCGCTAGGCGTCCCTCTACTCACATAACTTGTTTGTGTTGCAGTGCCGTTTGAAGCTATAATCTTCCTATTCTCAAGTATCGATAACATCCATCTGCACACAGTGTCATCTATGCTCCCATGCGCCAGAGAATTAATTATCGCATTTACTTCTATGTTATTGAAGACGCCCTCTATGTCTAGAAAAGGAGCCATGATGTATTGTTTGTGGTGTAGTGATTTGTCAATCACACTTATCACCTCGAATTAATTTTTACCAGAAGTAAAAATGAGTCAAAAGAATAAATTTTGAGCTGCACTGAAATGTGTACTCTTTATTTATACTCTTAAGACTGACTTATTACATCGTTCTTACTTCTATTTATACTAACTAGTATATTTACTTATTACTAAATAGTTGATAGTTTGTCTACATACAGATTAATTATTTGTTTAGGTTTGTTTACATATATATTGTTCGCTTAGATATAATTTCTTTGTTTTAAGATAAGGTTGTCGTGGTATTCAAACTCAATGTTGTTTTGTTACTTCTTTGTTTGGGATTGTTTGTTTTAGTGATAGTGCATTTCAGTTGTTCCAACTCAAGGTTGTTTTGATGCATTCTATTTACTGAAACAAAAGATTGTTTTGTTGTTTGTTACTATTATAAGGAATACGTTCTTTAACTCTCCCCTATGTTAAAATGAAATGTCCTCATTTCAAAACATCTGGGCTTATTATTGTTTTTGCATGTTTCTTATGATGCTTTCTTTTCTATTATAATTTAATTTTTAATTCGCTTAAATTTTCTACAATTCAACCACTTTCTTTTTTCTTATAATTTAGCGTCAATTTTCTACAATTCAACAACCATTTTCCTTTTTGGCTTGCATTGTTTTCGGTGCCTTTTTTTTGGAATTATTGGCTGTGTTTGTGAACATTTTTACCTTTCGTATGTGTTTGATTTTTTATGTTTATAATTAATACATATCTATACTTAATGATTTTTTCGTGTTACATATAACGTTTCCTTTTAGTTAGTTTTGAATTAGCGATAATTTTCTAGAATTCAACAACAATTTACCATTTTGGCTTGCCTTGTTTTCGGTGCCTTTTTTGGGTAATTGGTGTTGCTTGTGGAAATTTTCACTTTTTGATTGAGGATAATCTTTGTATAAATTCCTCTTGTTGCTTGTTTATAATTACCATCAATGCAGTTACTTGTGCTTGGAGTTGGGGCATCTTTGCTTCTTCCTAACTTATAATTAACTGTAAAATGTTTCAGGATTCAACGTTGTCCGCTTTTTCAGGGTCTATTGCGAATATTGGTGAAAGTATTATCCATTATTTCAGGACCTATACTTTTTTACCTTGTTCCACTTTTTCAGGAATTGTCGCTGTCCGCTGTTCCAGGGTCTGTTGTGAACCTTGCTGAATTCGCCGCTGTCCGTTTTTTCAGGATCTGCTTTGATGCATTCTGGATATATTGTCCGCTGTTATAGGACTTATACTTATATTCATTGCCAATTTTTTCTGCACTTTTTTCAGACATTTAGTGCTGGAAGTCCTACTTCCTGTGGAATTTTTTGATTTAGTCCTTTCGGAATAAAATCTGGCTTTTTGGATAGCAAATAAATTTGCTATCCCGGTTGAGCCCCCAGTTAATTTTTACCAGAAGTAAAAATGAGTCAAAAGAATATATTTTGAGCTGCACTGAAATGTGTACTCTTTATTTATACTCTTAAGACTGACTTATTACATCGTTCTTACTTCTATTTATACTAACTAGTATATTTACTTATTACTAAATAGTTGATAGTTTGTCTACATACAGATTAATTATTTGTTTAGGTTTGTTTACATATATATTGTTCGCTTAGATATAATTTCTTTGTTTTAAGATAAGGTTGTCGTGGTATTCAAACTCAATGTTGTTTTGTTACTTCTTTGTTTGGGATTGTTTGTTTTAGTGATAGTGCATTTCAGTTGTTCCAACTCAAGGTTGTTTTGATGCATTCTATTTACTGAAACAAAAGATTGTTTTGTTGTTTGTTACTATTATAAGGAATACGTTCCTTAACTCTCCCCTATGTTAAAATGAAATGTCCTCATTTCAAAACATCTGGGCTTATTATTGTTTTTGCATGTTTCTTATGATGCTTTCTTTTCTATTATAATTTAATTTTTAATTCGCTTAAATTTTCTACAATTCAACCACTTTCTTTTTTCTTATAATTTAGTTTTTAATTAGCGTCAATTTTCTACAATTCAACAACCATTTTCCTTTTTGGCTTGCATTGTTTTCGGTGCCTTTTTTTTGGAATTATTGGCTGTGTTTGTGAACATTTTTACCTTTCGTATGTGTTTGATTTTTTATGTTTATAATTAATACATATCTATACTTAATGATTTTTTCGTGTTACATATAACGTTTCCTTTTAGTTAGTTTTGAATTAGCGATAATTTTCTAGAATTCAACAACAATTTACCATTTTGGCTTGCCTTGTTTTCGGTGCCTTTTTTGGGTAATTGGTGTTGCTTGTGGAAATTTTCACTTTTTGATTGAGGATAATCTTTGTATAAATTCCTCTTGTTGCTTGTTTATAATTACCATCAATGCAGTTACTTGTGCTTGGAGTTGGGGCATCTTTGCTTCTTCCTAACTTATAATTAACTGTAAAATGTTTCAGGATTCAACGTTGTCCGCTTTTTCAGGGTCTATTGCGAATATTGGTGAAAGTATTATCCATTATTTCAGGACCTATACTTTTTTACGTTGTTCCACTTTTTCAGGAATTGTCGCTGTCCGCTGTTCCAGGGTCTGTTGTGAACCTTGCTGAATTCGCCGCTGTCCGTTTTTTCAGGATCTGCTTTGATGCATTCTGGATGTATTGTCCGCTGTTATAGGACTTATACTTATATTCATTGCCAATTTTTTCTGCACTTTTTTCAGACATTTAGTGCTGGAAGTCCTACTTCCTGTGGAATTTTTTGATTTAGTCCTTTCGGAATAAAATCTGGCTTTTTGGATAGCAAATAAATTTGCCATCCCGGTTGAGCCCCCAGTTAATTTTTACCAGAAGTAAAAATGAGTCAAAAGAATATATTTTGAGCTGCACTGAA
This sequence comes from Bactrocera dorsalis, assembly GCF_023373825.1. Classification (NCBI taxonomy): domain Eukaryota; kingdom Metazoa; phylum Arthropoda; class Insecta; order Diptera; family Tephritidae; genus Bactrocera; species Bactrocera dorsalis. The sequence goes on along the minus strand of NC_064303.1, from coordinate 68,163,809 downwards.
ATGTGTACTCTTTATTTATACTCTTAAGACTGACTTATTACATCGTTCTTACTTCTATTTATACTAACTAGTATATTTACTTATTACTAAATAGTTGATAGTTTGTCTACATACAGATTAATTATTTGTTTAGGTTTGTTTACATATATATTGTTCGCTTAGATATAATTTCTTTGTTTTAAGATAAGGTTGTCGTGGTATTCAAACTCAATGTTGTTTTGTTACTTCTTTGTTTGGGATTGTTTGTTTTAGTGATAGTGCATTTCAGTTGTTCCAACTCAAGGTTGTTTTGATGCATTCTATTTACTGAAACAAAAGATTGTTTTGTTGTTTGTTACTATTATAAGGAATACGTTCCTTAACTCTCGTGAAGGGCGGTTTCGGTTGATCGGCCCTTTATGTACGCATGTTGGGACTTCGATAACTTCTCCGCCATTATTGTTCTTACGTGTAGATCTATTAGCCTTTCTAGTACCTTCAGCATAAATGAGGTAAGGCTTATAGGTCTAAAATCCTTGGCATTTCTCGTGTTTTCTTCTGCCTGGTTTCGGAAGGAACGCAACTTTACTCCTTTTCCAATTTCTTGGGATGTAAGATAGTTGAATGCTTGCTTTGTATATATTTTCAAGCCTTAGAACCATTGGTTCTACCAGTTTCTGCAGCATTATAGGCATAAACCCGTCAGGACCTGCCGCTTTAAATGGTGCAAAACTATTTATGGCATATTTGATTTTTCTTTTGTCTACTATTTGGCTTCGATAGTCAGCTGCGTTCAGCGGTGGTTCTGGTCTCCATGAATCATTTTTAGCTTTCCTGACTGCTTTTTTGTATTCCTTAAAAATGTCTTTATATGACTGCCAGATTTTGGTTCTAAAACTCTCACTGAAAGCTTTCCTTAGTTGTGTTCTCAAATTCTTGAGATGACTGTTCCACCAAGGAAGAGACTTTCTCTTTTTCAAAACTGTTAGCGGAGTAGATTTATTAAAAGTTGTGGTTAAGATTTTTTCCAACTTCTCTACTTCTGAATCTAGTTCCTCTGGATTTCTGATACTGTTATTGCCTTCCTTTTCGAGGGATTTTGTTGCTATACTGGTAAAATTTCCCCATTTCGTTCTTCTAGGGTTCCGGTATGTGAGAGGCGCACTGTACCTCTCGCGGATGCTGAAGAGTATACAGGAGTGATCCGACATGGAAGGCTCATCGGATAACCTCCAGTTATCCACAACGAGACTGTCTGTGTCTGCCGATAGCGTGAGGTCAAGCACTTTCTCCCAACCCGGAAACCTATCCGAGCTTGGGAAAATAAAAGTTGGCTTATCGCCCTTGTTGCAAATACTTAGATTACTATTCAAAATATACTGCAAGAGTGACTCACCTCTGGTGTTTATACTGGAGCTACCCCATACGGTGTGCCTTGCATTTGCATCACACCCTATTAGGACATCATCCTTCTTGTTCTCCTCTACTAGCCTAGTCAGCGGGGCCGGTGGTATGTCTTCGTCATGGGCCAAGTAGGCCGAGACCAAGAAGAAGGGCTTTTCCTTCTGTTCCACCTTCACCACTGTGATATCTGCTGTGCTGTAATTAGGACAAAGAAATGAATTTATACTTTTATTGATAAGAATGCATGCCCTAGGTTTACCTCTGTTCCGCGTGTAAAACAGGTTATAATTGCTGCTGTTTAGCCCTTTTATGGAATCTTCATTGACCCAGGGCTCCTGTATTAGGCTGATGTCGATGCCCCCCTCGTTCACGAGGGTTGTCAGATTCGCTGTAGCACTCTTCGAGTGCTGCAGGTTAATCTGTACGCATCTTATGTTATTGTTATTGGGCATCTCGGGTTTCTGCAATGCTCATATTCCTTAACAACTGGCTGGCGTCGTCGACCTCTTCCGTGTCGTCTTCGTCAGCCGCTTTGTCGCCTTGGAAGATGTTTAGTCTGGCCTTGCGTATTCCGAAGCTGATTTTGTAGGCAGTCTTCTTCAGAGCCTCAATGAACTCATCGCAAATGGCCACTAAGTAGTATTGGCTTGCTTGCTTTATTCGGTTTTTCCTCCTTGATAAGCTGCCACTCATCTATAACAGGTATAGATTTGTTCTGCAGCTTAATGCACCTCAGGAGTTATTCGCCTGTATCCTTTAGTGGGGGTAGCCAAATGCGAGCACGAGGTCTCTTCGGAATGTCCCTGGCGGGTATAAGCCTCAAATGGAAGCCTTCAAAGGCGTTGCTAATTTTAGCAACACTACCCGTCAGGAAATCTAGCGAGGCCTGGTCCGCGCACTTGATGACCCTGCACCCCCTGAGGGTCTCAGAGGAGTCAAACTCCGGGTGAGGACCCGCAGGATTGTCGAGTACATAGCTTAGCACCATACTCGACAATCTGACGTCGATCTCCACAAACCTCTCTCGTAAAGTGCTCGGAGAGGAGGAATTTCCATCTATAATGGCCACCTGAAGGCTATCCCTGGCTACATCGCAGAAATGCCTTGCCGTTGTTGTGGTTTGCTGTGTTCACCTTCACTCCTCCTCGGTTTTTTGGGCTAAGTTCCGGGTTCTTCTGTGGTGGAGTGATTTCTTTTCTGAGAAGTGCTCTCTTGTTTGCTCTCTTCTTGAGGTTGTGATTTCTTCCTTTTCAGGTAGCTTTCATATTTCTCGACGATAGATTTGAGGCGCTTTGTTTCGGCCTCATCAACTGGGGTACCGGCTGCCTGGTCTTTGGCTATCGTCCCTAGTATGAAGACCGCCCTCTGGTACCGGTTTTTGCTCAGCTGATTCTGGGATTTCTTGTGATTCTTTTTGCTTTCTCCTTTAGCCGCCAGTGCACTTTGGTTGGTGCTCATGGCTGCCTTGGAGGTTGACGGTTTCTCCCTTATATCTGAGGTTTTCACTGCTGTATCTACCGGTATACTTTGGTTGGTATGTCCGGTAGTACTCTTACTCGTCTCCTGGGTGGAGGCAAGTAGTTCGTCTTCTTCGGATTCCGTAATAGGATTCCTATAGTTCATATCCTTAGTCGTCGCTGTTGTCGTCATGGTTGTTGTAGTTTTTGTTGTTGTTGTTTTGTTATTGTTTTCGTTCATATTTTGGTCCCACAAGTAAACCGGAAAGGGTTGGTCACTCGTCCGCAGAGCCGGTATACGGAGAGAAGGCGATTTATACCTCCGACCTCGCCCGGGCATCGGAGGGGACCGTTCGCGATCAGCTATTTATTACCCCCCGCTGACCATGCAGCCCTCGGCACGGGTACCTCGACACCTTGGCTGAGGGTGGTGTTGGTTCGGGTATCCTCATGCTTCCACAATAGGAGATGGGCGTAAAACCTACGGTTTATTCATCCATATCACTATTGTGGGAATTATGAAGTGTCCCTCTTAGTTCGTTAGATTAGAGTGCGTTTCCTTTGGGATGCACACTAGGGTGGGTCGATTCCGGACTTTTTTCGATTCGGTATTTCTAATAGTGCGGAAAAGTTGCCTTAGTACTTCCTAATTCCAATGCAACTTTTTGTTTTGAGATCGGATTGCATCTTCAACCCCAACTCCGGCCTTGAAATTTTGGAAATTCGCCTAAAATCGTGAAATTGTCCACCTAGCGCCTGAAATACGCATCTCATGGCAAAATGTATAAAACAAAAGTTATTTGTCACGTCATTTGCTACCGAAATGGTATGTGATCAAGGCCGTAGGACGAATCGTTTCCGAGATACGAGCGAAAATGCGGCGCGCCACAGCGCAAGGTGAAAATCGGCTTGCGGCCACACTTCTTGACGTTGATTTTGTCGAGTGCTATCACTCACATTCATTCACCTACGCCAAAGGACACGTTCGGATAGGTCTCCACACAAATATTTTTTCATCGAGTTCCTTCACTCTTGTCGGTGATTTCGCCGAGTTCTATCACTTACATTCATTTCCCTGCGCCATACGACACGTTCGGACAGGTCTCCACATAATTATTTTTTCATCGAGTTCCTTCACTTATATCCTCTCAAGAGAACACAGAACTCAAAATGTCTGTATCTAAATTTAAATTTAGACAGAAATGTCCTGTGTTTGGCATATATGCGTACAATCTCTCTGAGTCCCAGTTACCTACTTACCAGGATGTTCTTTTGTGTTATCAGTTTGAAATATTTCGTATAGGGCGACTCCGAGGCAACAACTATGAACCTAGGAATAAAGAGGTTACAGAAATAGTTGCAAAAAAGATTGAAAATACTTTCAAAAAGGCATCTATTCCAATAGTTTCACACACCAGAGTTGTACAAATGCTCACCACATACCATAAGAAATTTCTGACTCTTAAAAAAATGTTTTTAAGGAACCCAATAGGTTTGAGCTCTAAAAGAGACGACTTTGTCTCTTCTGCCGGAAAATTATTTGACATCGCTGCTTGTAAATGCATTTATTTTTCTTCTTGCACTTGTCCAAAGGAAAGGAAAGTTCCTATCAATGAACAACCATTTCTCTTGGACCAGAGAACCACAAGAATTGGTCGCATTGGAAGTGTTGATCTACCTGAAACAAAAAAGATTACAAAGAAAAATGAACGTAAAGAAAAGCTTTCAAAACGTCATTCAACATCAACACTTACCAGAAAAGTATCAGCTAGAACACGTGACCATTCAGATCAACCAGACTTTCATACAGACGACAACAATGTAGGCGCGTCGCACATTGATTCTTCGAAAATCCATCCTCTAAAACCAAACAAAACACACTAGTATTACAACACACTGCTTTAGCTGCCCAAAGATTTGGAGTAAGTGATAGAGCAGCGGCCTTGATTGTTTCATCGGCTTTTCTGGATGCCAAAAAAGCAGGTTTGATAACAGAGGATCAAGCTAGCTTTGTCACTGACAAATGCAAGATTAGTCGGGCAAAAAAAAGTGTTGGTGTTAAGCTCCAGAACACCGAAAGTATTGACTCCGTATATGGGCTGTATTTTGACGGCCGCAAAGACACAAGTCAGCGAAGGTGAAAAGTACTACCGCGACCCTGTCAAAGAGGAACATATTTCTCTTATAGCGGAACCTGGTTGTCATTAGTTAGGCCACGTCACTTCACCTTCCGGGTCAGCTGAGGATGAGACGCAAGCTATATGGCAACATTTACAAGACAATTCAGTTGATGTGGAACATCTAGAAGTTGTCGGTGCTGATGGCACTAACACGAACACAGGTTGGAAAGGTGGTATCATTCGGAAACTAGAAGAAAGAACAGGTAGGCCATTACAGTGGGTTGATTGTCTTCTACATTTCAACGAACTTCCATTTCGTGCTCTTTTCGAACACATAGATGGTGTCTCAAAGAGTCCAAATACATTCTCTGGCGACATAGGTAAACTGCTCCCTGATTGTGAGAAGTTGCCTGTTGTCAAATTTGAAAGTTCTCCATCCTGCCAATTACCTTCTGAGGTTATTAATCCGACCCAACTTAGCACAGACCAAGCTTATCTCTATAAAATGTCAGAAGCTGTTATTTCCGGTCAATGTTCCTCAGATTTAGCGTCGATGCATCCAGGTAACATGTGCAAATTTCGCTGGCTCACCTGTGCAAATAGAATTCTGAGATTATACATTTATACTGACAAACCAACAAAGGAAATAAAGATTTTGGTCAAGTACATACTTACAGTTTACTCAACTTTGTGGTTCTCAATAAGATTCAACAGTTCAATCAAAGATGGCTCTCGCCATCTCTATGCTGCAATTCAAAGGTCGAGATACTTACCTGCTAAACTGTGCAAGGTTGTCGATTCGATTCTTTGCTCTTCCAGAAAACATTCTCCTTAGTATGATGACCGACGAACGGGTAGAAGTCAGAAAGTTGGCCCTTGACCGTCTTCTTTGTTCAGTTTCTAACGAAGAACTCATAAAAGGGCTGTCGGGAGACACTGCAGAGGTATGGAAATTTAGTGAATTCCCCTCTCACACCGTGGCAGTCGAGAGAATCGTCAAACTGGTGACAGAGGCATCTTCTAAAGTTATTGGCCCCCAATCTCGTGATCTTTTTGTACGCTCTACACTGAAATCTAGGCAACAAGTGCCAAAGTTTAGTACAAAATCTGATTTTATCAATAAATTTGACACAGATTCAGACTGAACCAAGCCTGACATATAGTTGGTTGGTTGGGTTGGGCTTGGGAGGAACCCGAAGAGCAGCTACCTCCACGCGGAGGGTTCTGGGTGACCAATACAGGTTAGCTGAGAGCTGCAACAATTTTGACCTTGCGCTGTGGCGCGCCGCCTTTTCGCTCGTATCTCGGGAACGGTTCGTCCTACGGCCTTGATCACATACCATTTCGGTAGCAAATGACGTGACAAATAACTTTTGTTTTATACATTTTGCCATGAGATGCGTATTTCAGGTGCTAGGTAGACAATTTCACGATTTTAGGCGAATATCCGAAAGTTCAAGGCCGAGGTTCAGGTTGAAGATGCAATCCGATCTCAAAACAAAAAGTTGCATTGGAATCAGGAAGTACTAAGGCAACTTTTCCGCACTATTAGAAATACCGAATCGAAAAAATTCCGGAATCGACCCACCCTAATGCACACTTTACTCTTACTTAAGCCCCTTCGCCACGACAAGGCGACCAACTTCAAAGAGGGTTCAGGGTATAATAATAAATACAAAAAATGGTCGAAACTTGTACAATGACTGAGACAGAATGCCGGCTTCCTTCTCATTCCTACTTCGTGATGTTTGATGGATGAGGGGTGACAGCGGTAGACATCTAGTACAGAAATTCAGAGTTGTAAGAACTTTTGAATGCTGCATCATAAAAAAAAATTACCTAAAAATTAAAAAAAAAAATACGGGGATTGTTCGGAGCAGCTCCTTTCACTATGGACCTACCAATAATGAATAACATTAATCTTAAGTTATTATTTATACTTAAGTTAACTAAACTAATAGGCACACACATATTCCACCAACTGCGGTGAGAAAACCTTGTAAATATTTAATATTAATTGTTATCTGGTCACTCTAATTTTGCATATCCACCACAGCATTACCCGTTATATATATATATGCTTATACATATATACATGTGAGAACATTTAAGATTTATAGTCCTTTGCGCGTTGGCCACGGCGCAATCGATGGAAAGATGAGCTGTACGAGATATACGACGACATTGACATAGTTCAGCGAATTAAAAGACAGCGGCTACGCTGGCTAGGTCATGTTGTACGGATGGATGAAAACACTCCAGCTCTGAAAGTATTCGACGCAGTACCCGTCGCGGGAAGCAGAGGAAGGGGAAGACCTCCACTCCGTTGGAAGGACCAAGTGGAGAAGGACCTGGCTTCGCTTGGAATATCCAATTGGCGCCACGTAGCGAAGAGAAGAAACGACTGGCGCGCTGTTGTTGACTCGGCTATAATCGCGTAAGCGGTGTCTACGCCAGTAAAGAAGAAGAAGAGAACATTTAAGCTTAGCTTTGCCTAAGCCTAGCATCTTAGTTTCTAGTTAGTTTTTTACATTCGATACCTGCACACGCATTATTTTCTAGTTTGTTTCTTATATTCGCTAACTGCTGACGCAAGGGCATTTCCTGGTAAACCACGAGCCACGTAACTTCCTATTCGTTGTTTTATATATATTTATATTAATAAATAGTTTTGTAAATATATATCGTCGTTGTTTTATATCGCGATTCGAAGCTATCAAAAAAGCTTGGTAGCTCAACATTTTGGTGACCCCGACGTGATCGCTGTGTGTGTTTATTGGTGATAAAGTTAAACTTAACATTAACTATCAAACTATTAGTTCGTGCGCCACCGTGCTAGTGTAACATTAGTGGACATATTTTACAGTGAACAATCGATAAATCAAACTCGTGGTTTAAAACCTATTTGATTTGTGGCAAAATAGCTAGCTTCTTCAACGGTTCAGTACGGTTATCCGCTATACGTTACCGCGCTGATCACCTAACCTCTTTAAATTTTTAATTGGTTACATTTTTTGGATATGTCTTTAAACCAATCAATCGGTGGTAAACCAGCTGGAGACATTCCTGCAAATGAGAGTCCCATAAGTCAGCATTCGCCAATGGGCAGGGTGACATTTTTGAAGTTGAGGACACAGGCCATGTAAAGGGTGATTTTTTAAGAGCTTGATAACTTTTTTTAAAAAAAAAACGCATAAAATTTGCAAAATCTCATCGGTTCTTTATTTGAAACGTTAGATTGGTTCATGACATTTACTTTTTGAAGATAATTTCATTTAAATGTTGACCGCGGCTGCGTCTTAGGTGGTCCATTCGGAAAGTCCAATTTTGGGCAACTTTTTCGAGCATTTCGGCCGGAATAGCCCGAATTTCTTCGGAAATGTTGTCTTCCAAAGCTGGAATAGTTGCTGGCTTATTTCTGTAGACTTTAGACTTGACGTAGCCCCACAAAAAATAGTCTAAAGGCGTTAAATCGCATGATCTTGGTGGCCAACTTACGGGTCCATTTCTTGAGATGAATTGTTGTCCGAAGTTTTCCCTCAAAATGGCCATAGAATCGCGAGCTGTGTGGCATGTAGCGCCATCTTGTTGAAACCACATGTCAACCAAGTTCAGTTCTTCCATTTTTGGCAACAAAAAGTTTGTTAGCATCGAACGATAGCGATCGCCATTCACCGTAACGTTGCGTCCAACAGCATCTTTGAAAAAATACGGTCCAATGATTCCACCAGCGTACAAACCACACCAAACAGTGCATTTTTCGGGATGCATGGGCAGTTCTTGAACGGCTTCTGGTTGCTCTTCACCCCAAATGCGGCAATTTTGCTTATTTACGTAGCCATTCAACCAGAAATGAGCCTCATCGCTGAACAAAATTAAAGCGCGAAACACATTTCGAACCGAACACTGATTTTGGTAATAAAATTCAATGATTTGCAAGCGTTGCTCGTTAGTAAGTCTATTCATGATGAAATGTCAAAGCATACTGAGCATCTTTCTCTTTGACACCATGTCTGAAATCCCACGTGATCTGTCAAATACTAATGCATGAAAATCCTAACCTCAAAAAAATCACCCGTTATAAGCGCCTTGAATGCATAAGTGCTGATATAGACTCGGAACGGTTGAAATCGAATTTCTTGGCTGCACACACAAGTTTGGAAGAGCATGACTTTGAATCTATTGGAAGTGATTACCTATGCAATTTGACACGAATTTGGTTCAGTTGAAGGCTACTCTACAACGTGAAATTGGAAAGCGTAGCGCTTCTCAACATGTTCCACATTCAAGATGAACAGCAATGAATTCCAGCCTATCCAGTGGATCCTATATAGAGTGGACAAATTTCTATTCTATGTTCACATCAGGCATCGATAAGGACAGCAACCTAAGCGATGTGGACAAATTGCAACATTTGCGTTTCTGCTGAGTGTTGCTGCTCTTGACACCATACGATCGTTGGAAATAAATGAGGCTAATTATACGAGTAAAATCGCATTAGATCTCCTCATTGAACGATTTAATAATAAACGTCTTATTTTTCAGGCACATATCAGGGAGATTTTCGGGATGGACAAAGCAGATGGTACTGTCAGCAAGCTGCGAGCGTTGTCGGACAAGGTCAACTCGCATATATGTGCGTTGCAGTCACTTGGTTCCAAAGAGCAAATAGCGGACTGCATAGTGGTACAGTTTTTAGCTCAAAAGTTGGACAAAGTAACTCCAGCAAAATGGGAAGAAAGTTGGTCAATAAACGAGTTAACATCGTGGGAATCATTAGGTGCATTTTTAGAACATCGATGTCGTACCCTCGAGAACGTAGAGTATGCATTACAAACACAAGCTGAAACATTTGGTAAAACGGGAAAAACCGTGAGTACACATCAAAGAAAATCCTTTGTTGCTTCACATAGCTTACTGGGTATTTGTGTATTTTTTGGAAGTGCTGAACATTTGACTTATAATTGCCAACGGTTTTTAAATCTTTCACCTAACATTCGCCAGAAAGAAGTTAAGAAACTTTTACTATGTCTATACTGTTTAAGAAAGGCCATCAGATGCGAGACTGCAATATAGTTCTTGTCGAAAATGTCATTCAAAGCATCACACGCTTTTCCATTTTAATCGTTTACCATCAGTTAATGGTCACGAATTGCCATTAATACCAAACTCTGTCCAAGCTAATGCCATGACTGCAACGCTGCCAACGAAGCCTGACATCTCTGCTTCCCGATCTCCATCTGATGTTGTGCTTTTAGCTACAGCAATCGTTTTAGTAAAGAATCGTGCCGGAACTTTCGTACCTTGTCGCTCACTTTTGGACTCTGGCTCACAGATTCACTTCGTCACAAGTCGCTTCGCAAACCAACTTCAACTGCATAAATGTAAATCCTTCGCTTCGGTTTCTGGAATTGGAGATGCAAATTTTCCAACAGATGGATACTCAGTCTTGGGGGATGGAGTCACGTGTAGAAGTTCACGCGAGTGAGGAAAGTTCTCTGATCGCCATTCACTTGGGAGTGGCCAGAAACGATTCTTTTACATATGGCTCAAGCAGCTCACGACTTCCGGTCTTTGACCAAGTATCCTCTGGGTAGCCTAAGAACACCCGTTTGAAGGCGAGCTAAAGTGAGAAGGCGAAATATCCCCTACATAGGGTTGTGCGCTGGGTTTGGAACCCGCCACGTAAAAAAACAACCCCAGCGAATAGTAACAACCAGCCTCGGATGAGAGACCCCCCTTTTGTTGACGACCATGGAAAACGAAATAAGGACTACGATCTAAGGGCATGCACCTGGAATGTCCGGTCCCTTAATTGGGAAGGTGCCGCTGCCCAGCTGGTTGATGTCCTCGTGAAAATAAAGGCTGACATCACCGCCGTCCAAGAAATGCGATGGACGGGACAAGGACAAAGACGAGTAGGTCCTTGTGGCATTTACTACAGTGGCCATATAAAGGAGCGCAAGTTTGGTGTGGGATTCGTGGTGGGAGAGAGACTCCGTCGCCGAGTACTATCATTCACTCCGGTGAATGAACGTCTAGCCACAATCCGCATCAAAGCGAGGTTCTCCAACATATCGCTGATTTGCGTCCACGCCCCGACGGAAGAGAAGGACGATGTGACCAAGGATGACTTTTATGAGCGCTGGGAGCTCGCTTATGAGAGCTGCCCCCGCCGCGATGTCAAAATCGTGCTTTGCGACTCCAACGCCAGGGTGGACAAAGATAAAGAAGATATCTTTGGCACTACGGTCGGTAAATTCAGCCTCCACGAGGAAACATCCCCAAATGGGTTGTGGCTGATCGACTTCACCGGGGCCCGAAATATGGTTATCTGTAGTACTAGATTCCAGCATAAGAAGATACATCAAGCTACCTGGCTGTCTCCGGATCGAAAAACCACCAACCAGATCGATCATGTTGTGATAGACGGAAGACACGTCTCCAGTGTTTTAGATGTACGTGCGCTCCGAGGTCCTAACATCGACTCGGACCACTATCTTGTTGCAGCTAAGCTTCGCACCCGCCTCTGTGCAGCAAAAAACGCACGCCAACAAACAAAAGGAAGGTTCGACATCGAGAAGCAGCAATCACAACAGACAGCCGAACGATTTTCTACTCGGCTTGCACTCCTGCTCTCTGAGAGCACTCGTCAACAACTCGGTATAAGGGAACTGTGGGACGGCATTTCAAACTCCTTACGTACAGCTGCAATCGAAACCATTGGTTTTCGGAAAGTGCAAAAGAACAGCTGGTACGACGAGGAGTGCCGTGTCGCAGCGGAGAGAAAACAAGCTGCCTACCTCGCAACGTTACGATCGACCACAACACGTGCGTAATGGGATAGATACCGAGAGTTGAAGAGGGAAGCGAGACGCATTTGTAGACAGAAAAAGAAAGAGGCCGAAATGCGTGAGTACGAAGAGCTTGACAAGCTGGCCGATAGGGGTAATGCTCGAAAATTCTACGAAAAGATGCGGCGGCTTACAGAAGGTTTCAAGACCGGAGCATACTCATGTAGAACCCCCCAAGGTGATCTAGTCACCGATGCCCAGATCATACTTAAATTATGGAGGGAACACTTCTCCAGCCTGCTGAATGGCAGTGAACACACAACGCCAGGAGAAGACGAACCCGATTCCCCAATCGATGACGATGGAGAAGACGTTCCATTGCCCGACCAAGAAGAAGTTCGAATAGCAATTACCCGCCTGAAGAACACCAAGGCGGCGGGGGCGGATGGATTGCCAGCCGAGCTATTCAAACACGGCGGCGAAGAACTGATAAGGGGCATGCATCAGCTTCTTTGTAAAATATGGTCGGACGAAAGCATGCCCAACGATGGAGTGTGCTATGCCCAATCCATAAAAAAGGAGACCCCACAATCTGCGCCAACTACCGTGGGATTAGCCTCCTTAATATCGCGTATAATATTCTATCGAGCGTATTGTGTGAAAGATTAAAGCCCACCGTCAACAAACTGATTGGACCTTATCAGTGTGGCTTCAGACCTGGTAAATCAACAACTGACCAGATATTCATATATCGGTCTCAGCACCCGCGCCGTTAGTTCTGCTTTCTCCAGACTGAATAACGAAGCAAAACAAATGGGTCTGGCAGTGAACGAGGGCAAGACGAAATATCTCCTGTCATCAAACAAACAGTCATCGCACTCGCGACTTGGCACTCACGTCACTGTTGACAGTCATAACTTTGAAGTTGTAGATAATTTCTTCTATATTGGAACCAGCGTAAACACCACCAACAATGTCAGCTTAGAAATCCAACGCAGGATAACTCTTGCCAATAGGTGCTACTTCGGACTAAGTAGGCAATTGAGAAGCAAAGTCCTCTCTCGACGAACAAAAACCAATCTCTATAAGTCACTTATAACACCCGTCCTGCTATATGGTGCAGAGGCTTGTACGATGACAACATCTGATGAGTCGACGTTGCGAGTTTTCGAGAGAAAAGTTCTGCGAAAGATTTATGGTCCTTTGCGCGTTGGCCACGGCGAATATCGCATTCGATGGAACGATGAGCTGTACGAGATATACCACGACATTGACATAGTTCAGCGAATTAAAAGACAGCGGCTCCGCTGGCTAGGTCATGTTGTCCGAATGGACGAAAACACTCCAGCTCTGAAAGTATTCGACGCTGTACCCGCCGGGGGAAGCAGAGGAAGAGGAAGACCTCCACTCCGTTGGAAGGACCAAGTAGAGAAGGACCTGGCTTCGCTTGGAATATCCAATTGACGCCACGTAGCGAAGAGAAGAAACGACTGGCGCGCTGCTGTTGACTAGGCTATAATCGCGTAAGCGGTGTCTACGGCAATTAAGAAGAAGGATACTCAGTCAATCTTGTACTAAAGTCGCAGACTTCAGATTACTCAACAAACATTACTGCTCTTGTCGCTCAAACGATTACTGATAATCAACCTGGCACTTCATTCATGACAGATGATTGGAATGTTCCTTCGAATATCCAACTAGCCGATCCTGCCTTCAATATACCACAATGCATCGACATGCTCATCGGAGCAGGACTCTTCTTCGAACTTATTTGTGTGGGGCAGATAAAGTTGACACCTGAGTTACCCATTCTTCAAAAAACTCGATTGGGATGGGTTTTATCTGATGGTTGGCTGCAAAACCCTCAACTATCAACATTTATTATAAGCCAAAGATCATCTAGTGGAATTGATAACGATACACAGCTAGACAAATTAGTTCGCCGGTTTTGGGAAATTGAACATGTTCATGAACTAATTACCAAAACTTCTACAGAAGACCTCGAGTGCGAGGATCATTTCAAAAATAATTATGCACGTTTATCATAGGATGAATATTCGGTTCCTTTGCCCATTAAGTGCAGCTTAGATTCACTTGGAGATTCATATTTAGCTGCTAGACGCAGATTCGAGAATATTGAACGTAAATTTAGTAGAAATCTTAATTTGAAGGCGAAATATAGTTCATTCATGAAGGAATATCAGCAGCTTGGTCATATGTCGTTAGTCTCTGAAAGAATGATTTTCAAGTGCAAGTACTTTCTACCTCATCATTGCGTTATTAAGGATGATAGTACGTCAACGAAGTTGCGAGTTGTTTTTGACGATTCTGCGGCCACAACTTCAGCATTAGCACTAAATGACATACACATGACTGGTCCCACCATTCAACCCAAACTTTTCAACATTCTCGTTCGTTTTCGTACCTTTCCAATTGCACTCACTGGTGACATTTGCAAGATGTATCGATGTGTTCGCGTAACACCTTCATATAATATGCTTCAGTGCATACTATGGCGAGATTCCCCAGAAGAAAAATTACGTATATACAAGTTAGACACGGTCACATACGGCACCCAGCCTGCTTCGTTCTTGGCTATACGAACTATACATCAGCTAGCATTAAATGAATCCTCATCTTATCCACTTGGCTCAGAAATCGTTCTTCGCGATTTCTATGTAGATGATCTTCTCTCTGGAGGAAGTTCAGTAGAGGAAGTACAACAAATCAGGCAACAAACTACAAACCTACTTTCTAAAGGTCGTTTTCAGTTAAGAAAGTGGTGCTCTAACAACTCAGATGTTCCCAGCGGAATTCCTTTTGCTGATAGAGAAAGTCTTCTTAGTTTTGATGAATCCAGCGATATTTTCAAAACTTTCGGACTTGTTTGGAATCCATCGAATGACGTCTTTTTGTTTAAATATAAACTTCAGCAAACATCGGAAAAATGTTCCAAGCGTTCCGTATTGTCTACAATAGCACGTTTCTACAACACATTAGGTCTGATTGGTCCTACACTTACTAGAGCTTAAATACTGATGCAAAGGATGTGGAGAGACAAACTCGATTGGGATGAACGTTTACCACTTTCCATATGCACAGCATGGTTAGCATTTTGTAACGATTTCATTGATCTTCAAAACACTTCATTTCCGCGCTATGTTCTGCAGCCTGGCGCTACTGTTCAAGTACATACATTTTGTAATGCCAGCCTGGAAGCATACAGCGCTTGTGTTTACGTTCGCTCAGTTAAGGATAATGACATTAAAGTCCACTTGTTGTGCTCCAAGGCTCCTGTCGCTTCTCCTCAAATGCTGACAGTGCCCAAATTAGAGCTTTTTGCGGCCGCTTTACTGGCGGAGTTATTATCTGAGTTAAGAAAAATTAATATATTTGATTGTTCTTATTATTCCTGGTCGGATTCGTTAGTGGTTCTTTCATGGCTACGAGAGGAACCCTCAAAGTTCAACGTATTTGTTGCCAATCGAATTTGTGCTATGCAGCAATTAACTGAAGGCATGCAGTGGCGTTATGTTCCCACCTCCATGAATCCAGCTGACATCCTATCAAAGGGCGCTACACCAAAGGAGTTTCTTAGGTCAAAGCTTTGGACGTATGATCCATAATTTTTGGAAAACGTCGAATCTTCGTGGCCACAACCATGCGCACCTCACATATCTCTACCAGAAACTCGCCAAAAGGTTTTGCACATTTCATCTGATAGACCCGACATAACTTTTTCGTTCAAATATATCAACTCGTTCGGAACAATGCAGCGTAACTACAGATATCCATCGTGGGACTCAATTGCTCATACGCCTAGTCCAAGGAGCGCAGTTGTGGTCAGAAATCATCGCGCTGAAGAAGAACAACTCTGTACACACAACAAGTCAAATCGCTTCGTTATCGCCATTTTTTGATGATTTTGGAATTATACGGGTTGGAGGTCGTTTAAAGAACTCAACATTAGACTTTGGAGCATGTCATCCAATGATTTTACCAAAAGATCACCCATTGGCGTCGTCAATAATCACTCATTTTCATCGAAAGTATCACCATGCAGGCCCTCAGTCTCTACTTGCCTCCAATCGTATGCAGAAAAACTATTGCGAGTGTTCTACGAAAATGTATCATATGTTGCAGATCTAAACCACGCCTCGTTGGGCACATCATGGCTGACTTGCCTAAGGAACGCATCCATGCATCACGGCCCTTTATCGTTACGGGCATAGACTACTGTGGACCATTTTATTTCAAACCGGAAACACGTAAGAAAGTACCTCAAAAATGCTATGTTTCATGTATTCATTTGCTTCGCCACAAAGGCTGTGTGGATGGAACTGGTAAAAGATCTTTCAACAGGCTCTTTTCTTGATGCACTTAAGCGCTTTATAGCTACTCGTAGCATACCAAGTTGCATTTGGTCAGACAATGCTACCAATTTTGTTGGCGCTAAGAACGAGCTGAAGGATTTACGCGAGAATCATCGCAACCAACGATCACCACATTTTGGTGGTCTGTGGGAAGCAGCAGTAAAAATGGCAAAAAAGCACTTCTATCGCTCCGTTGGTTCATCGCTTCCTGGTTTTGAAGAATTACGCACCTTAGTATGTCAAATATCAGCAGTAATTAATCCAAGACCTCTTGTGCCACTTTCAGAAAATCCAGAAGATCTTGATGTACTGACGCCCGGCATTTTCTTATTGATGGTCCTCTCACCGCTATTCCTGAGCCGAACCTCACGCATCTAAACTGCAATCGTTTAGATCGCTGGCAGCAGGTTACTTACATACAACAAATATTTTGGAAGCGATGGAGTTAAGAATATCTCACTATTCTACAACAAAGAGCGAAGTGGCGTAAACCACACCCAAACATTGCAGTCAATGACATCGTATGCATCAAAGACGAAAATTCAGCACCTCCTAAATGGCCCTTGGCTTGTGTTACAGAAGTTGTCACTGGAACAGTCGGGGTCGCAAGAGTAGCCGTTCTACCGTCATGATGCGTCGAGGTATCAACAAACTTAAACCTTTCAACGGGTAGAGGATGCTCGGAGCAGCTCCTTTCACTATGGAACTACCAATAATGAATAACATTAATCTTAAGTTTTTATTTATACTTAAATTAACTAAACTAATACGCACACATATATTCCACCAACTGTGGTGAGAAAACATTGTAAATAATTAATTTTAATTGTTTTCTGGTCACTCTAATTTTGCATAACCACCACAGCATTACTCGTTATTCTAATTCATCATTTCCCTTTATCCTTTAATATGCTTATACATACATACATGTGAGAACAATTAAGCTTAGCTTTACCTAAGTCTAGCATTTTAGTTTCTAGTTCGCTTTCTACATTCGATACCTGCGCACGCATTATTTTCTAGTTTGTTTCTTATATTCGCTAACTGCAGACGCAAGGGAATTTCACCTGCTAAACCACCAGCCACGTAACTTTCTATTCGTTGTTTTATACATTATATATTTATATTAATAAATAGTTTTGTAAATATATATCGTCCTTGTTTTATATCGCGATTCGAAGCTATCAAAAAAGCTTGGTAGCTCAACAGGAATAAAAGTAGATGTTGTCCGATTCTCAGACCTACCCAATTTGCATACAAAATTTTATGCAAATCGGTCAGGATTTCTCCGGAAATAACCGATTTTCTTCCGGCACAACTCGATTTCGGACCAAGGCGTACCGACTGGATTCAGTAGAGAGCATTCCTAGCTAACGAATGAGTCAGTTCTCTCCGAGCACCTGGAGAGGTCATTGTCTTTTTGACATCAAAGACATTGTCCACCAGGAATTTGTTCCTCCTTGACAAACCGTCAACCCCAAATTTTACGTCCTCAAAAGACTCAAACAAAGAGTCAATCGGGTCCGACAAGACATTGCAGCCGATTGGAAGTTGCACCACGATAACGCCTATCCTGGGAACAGCTACCAAAGCTAACCAAAGCTGGCATTCCAACGCTTCCCCAGCTGCCTTACATCCCACATGTCGCCCCTCCGGACTCTTTTTTGTTTCCTTGCCTGAAAAGGCCGATGAAAGTTAAGCATTTTGAGACGACAGATGGGATCCAAGCAGCATGCTCTTCGGTCTCAAGGCTATTCCGGAGAATGCCTTCCGCGCTGGCAGTATCGACCACATTTTATCTACTTTTCATAATACCACATACTATTAACACGTCACATACTAAAAAACTAATCATAATAGTAAAGTCAGTCGGATTTTCAAAAATCCTAATATTAGTTATGCACGGGGTAAGTCAAGTTTTTGCTCAAATTTATTTATTTTAGAAACAAAGGTACACTGTTATGAGTAAAACACGCTAGCTCATTTTCATTGAGATAATTCGCATATTGGCCGATATATGCGGTACAAAGTCACCCGGAAGTTCGAAAATCTTTATCATGGGTATATGGAGGATATCTCAATGCTTACTCAAGTTACAGCTTGCATGGACGGACGGACGCACAGACAGACAGTTAACCGGTTTCAACTTTTCTCATCCCCCTAATCATTTATATATACATAACCTTATATCAATCTCGATTAGATTTAGGTGGTACGTACAATCGTTAGGTGAACAAAACTATAATACCCTGTAGCAACTGGTTGCAAGAGGATAAAAAAATAAGTGATCCTATCATTTAAGTCTTCACTGTTTTTTGTGATTTCGATACATCTTTTAAATGATATCAGATTAAAAAGAATATATAGCAAAGTTTCTCAACCTCTAAAAGTCCCGAAAATTATTTCTGAAGAAAAAAGTCCATGTACACCTGCAGAGGCTACACGCTCGATGGAAGGTGCTAGGAAACAGAAAAGAGTAAAATATATTTCATACAGTAAATTCATTGCTGAGAGTGACAGCTTAATAAGATACTGCATTCTATTGTCATGTTCACCGATTCAAAATAATTCTGGATCGGTATTAGAAATCAAAAACGAAATTGTAGGCAATTTCTGGACACGCCTCCAAGCTGCGTATGACGCAATTGCAGAGTCTGAAGAATCAGTTCTACCTGAAAATTTTAAATCCTCGACTTACGCCAAATATGAAAACTGCGAAGACCAGTACGAAAAAACAAAAGCTACGATCTCCGATCAATTGACCACAATCGAGAGTAGAGCTGCCACAATTTCATAGCCAAGAGGCTAGTTCTGAAATTTTTCATGGTGGTTATGTACAATTTTTTTTTAATTTTAGGAAACGGTGATCAGTATTATTGAATAAATATAGATTTAAGGCATGAAGGAAATGATAAAATATAATATAATAGTTAATAAAAATTGACAAATATTTATAATCATTGATTTATCGATAGTTCATCAACTATATATGGCGCGTTTTTGACCGGAGGCACCGTTTGACCTGAAGCGATGCTGTGACCGCGCGCTCTCCGCCCTCTATCTCGAAAACGGTTCACCGTATGAAAAAAATTTTCAAACAAAATTTGTAGAGAATTTTGTATTCTACAATATTGATAAGAAATACAAATAGCAAAAAACCCATAGGAAATGAGATATTTACAAAAAAGCGCAAAAACCGATTTTTGTGACCTTTGACCTTGAAATTTAATAGTTGCGTACACCCTACCATATGTAGGTTTTGAGACAACTTTTAGGGTGTCAATATACAAGTATTTACAGACTTACAACTGGGTATCTCGAATTCCGAGATTCTTACCTAATTTAAGCTTAAATTACTGGACTATAATGAAATGTGCAACGGCAATGCAGTGTGATCTAGTGTAAGTGCCCTAGTTTGTTTTGAAATATGATATGCATATTTCGTGTGGTCGCAACGTTGTTGTGACAATAAAAATGGCAAATATTTTAAGTCGACCAATTGACTTTAAGTAGTTTGGGGTAGGTCGGTAACCTTGACGTTGGCATTATTTCGTTATTGCAGTTATTATGGACTACAGTTGCATTCATATCGGTCATGCATATGGTGGTTGCCATCGACGTCGACGTAACTCCTCCCCCCCTTGATTGAACTCTCTCCTGAGAGATCACATTAGTAATTTTAAAATTTTTCTTTTATTTTTACATTCATCATCTATTATCGCAAGACTGTGTATAATTATGATTGATACTGTATACATACATATATGCTATATATTTATGTATTGTTGCTCTTTTTGGGTATCTAATTTCATATACGATGTTTATATTTTCCATTTGTTGTAGTATAATATCATTAAATATAAATTTTTTATTTATATCTTTAATGTTCTCTATATGAAAATGTTTTATTATTAATTAGTTTGCTCCAATTACAAAAATGTATTATATAGTTTCCACTTAAGAGAGAACTGTTATTTATAAAGCAGTCGCTTTCCACACTAGTATTATTAGTGTTTTTTACAAATATAATATAATTCCTTCGTTAAAGGCATTATTAAAAATTTTCATACAATTTCAATTTATTAAACAATTATTACAAATATAATATAACTCCTTCGTTAAAGGTTGTAATTTCAGAAGCATTATTAAAAATTTTCATACAATGTCAATTTATTAAACAATTATTAATTGGTTTAAGACGTTGAAAGACTATATTATCATTAAATTCGTACAATTCATTATTGTATCTTAGTCAACTCAAAGTCGCTACTATCTCCTAGCGGTAATAATATAGATGTATGTAGTGTTACTAATTCTGTTGGAATTTTGATAGCAAAAATAATATTATTATTAAGTCTGTAAAGGATCGTAGTTTAATTTTTTCAATTTTTGGGAATCTATGTTGTATTTTGTTATTTCTTGATCGGTTATAATATTGCTGCATAAAGTGGCTTAGGACTTGTTGCTATATTGTCTTGTACGTAGACATGTCCTGTAATATTTTAGGTTTTACGGAAAATTGAGATACAAGCATAATATTTCGTCTTGGGTCCTTTTACTTATGCTTCCTTCTTCTTTACTGGCGTAGACACCGCTTATGCGATTATAGCCGAGTTAACAACAGCCAGTCGTTTCTTCTTTTCGCTACGTGGCGGCAATTGGGTATTCCAAGCGAAGCCTTGTCCTTCTTCACTTGGTCCTTCCTTCTCTTCCTCTGCTTCCCCCGGCGGGTACTGCGTCGAATACTTTCGCTGGAGCGTTCTCATCCATTCGGACAACATGACCTAGCCAGTATAGCCGCCGTCCTTATACAGCTTATCTTTCCATCGAATGCGATATTCGCCGTAGCCAACGCGCAAAAGACTCATTAAATGTTGTCATGGTTCACTACCAGACCCATTTGAGTCAAGCACTTAATAACGAAAATTTCAATTTTGCTTGGGAAGCTCTAAAAGTACGCTAAGAAAACGAAAGAATATTGGTCGATAAACAAGTGACAATATTAATGAATTAGCCTAAAAATCGAAAGGAAGGAAGTGAACAATGTATCAAACTTCAATCCACTTTTTTTGACTGTTTGTTGGTTTTATCCACACAAAACATTCCCACAGTACTAATAAATATTTGTACCGCAGCGTTACCGGAAAAGTCGTAATTATTGACGGAGTAAGAGAAAAATACCTCACGTGGCAACAAATGAAAGAATTTCTCACTACTCAGTACGTAATCGCAGAAAGACAAAGGAATAATTAAACCAAAAAGTTTCAAAACGGCATCAATAAAAGCTTCCACATGCCCCAAGCAAATATCAACAACAATTTAAACAGAAGATTCTTCAAAACACAATATATATACATATATATACATATGTCTTGCAAATTATGTAAAAAAGGGCATAATCTGTTTGTCACTTGCACATGCACTTAAAGAGCGCCAAAGTAAATTTAACTGAGTTTGTTGTCTTAAACGACACTATTCGATGCTTCACATAAATAATTTTTCTAGCTTACCCCCAAACCGCCTTTAACGTTGGTCGCCGTGACGTCGCAAAGAGGCTTCTTCTTCTTCTTTACTGGCGTAGAAATCGCTTACGCGATAATAGTCGAGTTAACAACAGCGCGCCAGTTGTTTCTTCTTTTCGCTACGTTGCGCCAATTGGACATTCCAAGCGAAGCCAGGTCCTTCTCCACCTGGTCCTTCCAACGGAGTGGAGGTCTTCCCCTTCATCTGCTTCGTTTTGTTTTCGTCCATTCGGACAACATGACCTAGCCAGCATAGCCGTTGTGTTTTAATTCGCTGAACTATGTCAATGTCGTCATATATCTCATACACCTCATCGAATGCGAAATTCGCCGTGGCCAACGCGCAAAGGACCGTAAATTTTTCACAGAACTTTTCTCTCGCATCGTCAACTCATCAGTTATTGTCAAGCCTCTACACCATATCGCAGGACGGGAATTATGAGTGACTTATAGAGTTTAGTTTTTGTTTGTCGATAGAGGACTTTACTTCTACGACTTCAAAGTTATGACTGGCAACAGACGTGTTTGTTGGGAGATATTTCGTCTTGCCCTCGTTCTCTGTCAGACCCATTTGCTTTGCTTCCCACACCACCTTAAGCCAAGGTGTTGAGGTACCCATGGCGATGGCTGAATGGTCAGCGGGGAATAGCTGATCACTAACGGTCCCCGCCGATGTCCAGGTGAGATCGGAGGTAATTCTCTGTGCATATCGTGTCTGCGGACGAGTGACCAACCCTATCCGGCCTACTAGTGAATGACCGGCATCAGAGGGCAGCTTTGTAACATAATAGCAAACATTGCCAAAGATCAAGCGCCTCAAACAAACAGTGGGGAATTACAAAAACTTCCTGAAAAGGAAGCAATCCGAACCTCAAGTCGATTGCACAAAACCGAGCAGTTCTCAAAAAAGTAATCGCTCACTCATCGAACCGCAAGGCACTCTGTCCAAAAAATTCAGGCAGAGTGAATTGACATTTCCTTGATAGCCATTATTGACGGCAATGCCTCCTCATCAATCACAAAGCAGGAAAGATGCGGGAGATCGAAGTCAGATTGTCGAGTATGGTGTTAAGCTATGTACTCGACAATACTGCGGGTTCCCACCCAGAGTTTGACTCCTCTGGAACCCTAAGGGGGTTAAGTGTGCAGATCAGGCCTCTCTGAATTTCCTAACGCGTAGCGTTGCTAAAATCAGCGACGCCTTTGTAGGCCTCTAACTGAAGCTTATACCCGACAAGGACATCCTGAACAAACCTCGCTTTCGAATTTGCTTGCCCCCGGCAGAGAAGCCAGGCGAAAAATTCCTCAGGTGAATCAAGCTGCTGGTATTGTCACTGGCGAAGCGGATGCATTGGCGAGTCGAATGTTTTAGGCGAAAATTCGCCATATTCATATTGTGACTGGCGAATGAACACATTCGCTCAACTTTTTTGTTGCCATACTAAAATAATTGAGAAATGTAACACGAGTTCATACGAAAATGATATTTTTAACGTATTAAGACTGATTACTGTGTATTTTGAAATTTTACGGTGATTTTAAAAAGCTGAATAAAAATGTTTAACAACGTGGATTTATATTTTGAAGATAGATATGTTGAAAGGACAACAACGAAGTTACTTAGGCAGCGACGGTTCATTCATAGAACTTTCTTCCGTGTTGTAAGTATCTATTGCTATAAAAGTGCATAAACAAAATCACGTCACATAAGTTTTTATAAACAGATTTAAAGAAAACTTTCGGTTAAGCAAGGATGCATTTATGACTGTGCTAGACAGTGTAAAGGAAAAATATCCGACTAACCTATCATCGTCAAAATCGCAGATGTTAAAATTGTGCTGCGACCTCAGATTTTTGGCTCATGGAAGCTATCAGCAAACAGTGGGAAATGATTTTCAACTAGGTATTGCGCAACCTCCTGTTTCGTTGATTTTTAAGGAAATGCTCCCAATATTGGCATCCACTCGTTGCAGTGTCTGGATCAAACCGGACATAACTGAAAAGCAAAAACGAAAAACAAGAAGGAAATTTTTCAGCAGATCAGGAACTCCAAATGTGGTTGGTTGCGTTGATGGAGCCCATGTTGCAATTATTGCTCCATGTGAGAAGAAGCACTTATATCTAAATCGAAAAAGATTTTAAAGCATAAATGCGATAATTGTAAGTAGCAACTAAATAAATAAATTATTATTTATTATTATTTCGTCTTAAAAAATAAATTTTTATCAGTCGTGCGATCAGGATATGGTAATGCGGTGTGTTGATGCAAGATATGGAGGATCCAGCCACGACTCCTTTGGGTGGAAAAATAGCTCATTAAAAACATATCTGGAGCAAACATACCAAAGAGGAGATCATAATTCGGTTTACTTAGATAACTACATACAATTTATATGTGTATGTATAGTACATACATAAATACTAAAATTAAATATATTTTAGGTGATTCTGGTTATCCACTACACGAGTATCTATGGACGCCTTTCCGAAACGCTTTACCGGGAACAGTGGAATCAAATTTGAAAAAAAAAACACGCAAAGGCAAGGAACGTAGTTGAAAGAACAGTTGGCGTGCCGTTTTCCTTCTATACTGCGTGAACGTAAACTACGATATCCTCCTAGTAAAGCAACTGTGATTGTAAATGTTTGTTGTGCTTTACACAATATTTGCAAACAATATAATGTAAATGATATTGAACAAGAAACTTTTGTTGATGTACTCGTATTTAGTAGTACCACTGGAACCAGTTGAAGGAAACTTCAGTGGAACAGCCGCAGATCATCACCGAAGACAAATTGCGAATGCATTGTCATAGTGTAGTTGCATCCCTAAAATATATGTACATATATGTAACATACAATAAAAAAAAACTGAAGTTAATTTTGAATTGCAGGAAATACGTTTTTTTTATTTTGAGTATTTAAGTTTTTTAATTCCAATTCTTTTAGTTTCATTTCATTTTTTTCTTTATGTCGCCTATTTTTTTCATTATTTTCTTCCTTCTTCTTTCATTTTATATAGAGCCAATTTTTCTTTTTTTAAAACGTAAATTTTTCAGTTATATCTTAAAATTTCATTTCACACCGAATTAATATTTTTCATTATACCGACAAGGCTTTCTTGCGTTTCTGCTTGCTTCTCTAAAGCCTTCATACGCAAATTTTCGCGCTCCTCCACTCTGTTTGTAGGGTCCTGCCTTGACGTAATGCTAACGTTTCCAATTTCTTCCGCCTGTTCAGGGTGAACCTCGACATCTTCCAGATGTGTGCTGATTTCTTCCTCTAAATATGCTGGTGCAGGTGCAGTGCTTCCAAATGCGGCTCTGCATGGATTCACTGCCTGCTGCAAGCTGAGAACCTCGTCCACCGCCTGTTCCAAAGGCGTTAAGCTGCGTTGGGTGTAAGGTCCTCCACCTGTGGCTGCAATCTCTTTCCGATTTTCTGCAATTTTTCTTTTTAATTTCAATTTGTAGTCCAACCAAACCTAAGAAATACACAAATTAATACAGATATGTACATATATGCTGATAGGATTGCAGAGAGGTTTTAATCCAGAAGAAAATGTTAAATTACAAGAAAAATTAAAGAACAAAGTAATAGCTAATACTTATACATGTAAGTGTGAGAATGTCAGTATGTAGAGAATGTAATGACGTAAATAATGTAATGACATGCATAGTGTTAGGTAAACGACTATCTTCAACACGCCCCTTCGATATGCAGTTCATTCGGTGGACAAACCAAGTCCGTTAAGACATGTCGTGGCTTGCTCGCGTCAATGCTTTCGTCATCACATCCGCAGTAATCTCTTGAGAAGATACGTGCCTCAATGAAAATAACCCTGCGCTAATGCACTCTCTCACAAAATGATGTTTGATATCAATGTGCTTGGTACGCGCATGAAAAACGGGATCATTAGCCAAACACTGCGCACCTCTGTTGTTCACATAACTTATTACATCAGCGAGTTTTTGTAAACCAATCTCATTTAGGAGACTACGCAAATACACTGCTTCTTTTGCTGATTCCGCCAAGCTCACATATTCAGCTTCTGTGGACGAAAGAGCGACTGTGCGTTGTTTTTGTGACTTCCAGCTAATCGCAGCACCGCTGAGCAAGAAACCGTATCCCGTGTAGGAATGGCGATCAGTTGTGCAGCCTCCCCAATCAGCATTAGCGTACCCAACTAGCTGCAAATCGGATTTTTGATACAGCAAGCTTCTATTGGCAGTACCGGCAAGGTACCTTAAAATACGTTTGGCAGCATTCCAATGACATTTCAATGGATTCGTGACAAACTGCGCTGGTCTTGACACGGTGTTCGCTATGTCTGGCCTTGATGCGATAGACATATATGTACATTAGAGCTCCAATTAATTCACGATATGGACAGAGTTTATCAAGTGAATTATTTTCAACTAAATTTATCTTTAACTCTGAAGGTGTAGCAACCGGGTTGCACTCACTCATTCCAAATCTCCTTAATAATGCTTTTATGTAGCCACTTTGCTTTAAAGTAATCTTACCATCCATTTGGTTAATCTCTAGTCCAAGACAATAATTTCCTCTACCAAGGTCTTTAATGTCAAAATATTTCAAACGTTGTTGCTTTAATTTGTGAATAATATTCACTTCACGTGACGCAATAAGTAGATCGTCTACATATACAAGGAGTAAAACTAAGTTATTCTCAAAATAACCATAAAATAAACACGATTCTTTTTCCCATACTTATCAACTTCGATTTAAGTTTGGCATACCACTGCCTACCAGCTTGCTTAAAGCCATACAGAGCTTTCCTAAGTCGACACGCATTACCTCCTTCGTTTAGTTCTTTTATCATTTGTGATGCTTTAATGCCAACGTCGCAATTTTTATCAAATTTCATTGTTATTCGTTGCAAAATATCATATAGCATGTCTGGTACCTTCATGAGCACTTTTTCGTTCAACGTTCCATTCAGATATGCGCTTACAACATCAAACTGCCAGATAGTGAGATTAAAATGAGCCGACAATGCAAGTAATAACCGAATCGATTCTAAACGTGCTACTGGAGCATAAGTGCCAGTATAATTCATACCATATTTTTGACCGCACCCTTTGGCTACAAGACGCGCTTTGCGTTGCTCGATCTTACCTTCTGACCCATACTTATTTGTCAAAACAAAACGGCATCCCACTATATTTTTGTTGCGATTGACCGGAACAATATCCCATGTGTCATTTTTAATAATATTAATTACTTCCGTCGCGCCTTTCATCACTCTCAGGCCCATTTAAAGCATCTTGTAAGCTAACCTCAGCCATGCCAGCAAACACAACATCGTCTCCTGCGTTATCGTTGTCGCTCTCTGGATGTGCCGTTTTCTGTGATGACTCTGAATTAACACGACTACGAAACACTTTTCGCGGTCTTCCTCTATTTCCCATTCGCATCAGTTTTGGCCTACCTGGCGCTCTCCGAATTTCTTCTAATTCACAATCCGCAACTGCTGTTGGTTCGCTAATTCCTTTTTCATCGGTTTGAGAAATAGAAAAATCTACAAATTTACGACAATTACTGTAATTCTCTTCAGGAATTTTAAGTGGTATCAGCAGATCACTAGCTTCATTTATTGGATTCGAAATCAGTTGATGATCGCTAACAAACCGGACATCACGTGCACATATGACTTTATGCGCTTTCGGTATCCACACACGATAACCCTTTGTTTCTCTGGGATACCCAACAAACACACCTTCTTGACATCTAGGCGCCAGCTTACTTTTATCTGGTATTTTATCAAGCACCATTACCTTTGATCTAAACGACTTGAAGTGTTTAACACTTGGCTTTACCTTATTTAGGCATTCATAAGGCGATTTCCCACCTAATGTTCGGGATGGACATCTGTTTCTTATATAGCAAGCAGATACCACAGCTTCTGACCAAAAAGTATGAATGAGGTCAGACTGCATTAAAAAACACCTAGTCATGTCCAGCAGTGTTCTATTCATTCGTTCTGCTACTCCATTCTGTTGAGGCGTCCTTGGAACACTTAGCCGACGAGCTATGCCACATTCTGAAAGATACTTATCAAAATACTCACGTTCATTATCGGACTGCAAACATTTAATTTTAAAACCACTCTGTCTTTCCATGAAACTTTGGTACATCTTGAATGCTTCGAAAACGTCAGACTTGTGCCTTAGTAAGTATATTTCGCACCACCTTGTACAATCATCTATAAAGGTGACAAAATATCGAGCTCGTCCAATGGATTCTTCTCTGAACGGTCCCACGACATCAAAATTTATAATTCTCATTGGTTCTGAACGAGGCACTCTGCCTCTATTGAACGGTAACGCAGACATTTTGCATAATATATATACTTCGCACTGTATCAGTTGCTTCACCTCGCCAATATCAGAGACAGGAACTATGCCATCTCTTGCCAATTTTGATAAATCAGCCCCGTTAAGATGACCCAGACGATAAGCCACTTCAACAGTTCAGAGCACTTCGCCTGAATAGAAGCACACTCGCTGCTTTCTCTGATATAATATAAATCACCCATGCGATCAGCAATCAAAGTAATTTCATCACTTGGGTTGGATACAAACGCTCCATCTTTGGTAAATGTCACTTTATGTCCCTTGTTAGTAATTTTTGCCACCGAAACTAAATTTGTGCGTAGTTCCGGAACCAACAACGTATTTTGTAACTCAACTGCTCGCTGGCCATCCTGTCACTGACAAATTTACCACACCTTCACTTCGTACATCTGCACACGCCGGTTGACTTGTCAAAATCAACTTCACTTTGGATGATTTTTCCACGATCTTAAACATGCACTCGTCACTACACAAATGAGCAGTACACCCACTATCCAATACCCAAGCTCGTCTTCCACGCATATCCCCAAGAAATTTTTCTTCTATTGCAGAATGATATGCTGCATACGTTTTATCAACACAATATGCGAAATGTTTGGAATTATTGGAATCTTTTCCGTGAACACCATTATTACTCCTAAAAGAACAAGAGCTCGCCTTGTGCCCGAATGCACCGCACTTAAAGCATCGGAATTCTCTTTTATTCTTTATGAACTTTTTCCTACTCAGCTTATCTTGCACATGTGATTTCGCGGCCATAGCCATTACTGTATTACCAGCCGATTGCTTACGTGCTTCGCTCTCCCCTATTATTTTTACTTTCAGTACCTCAGCTGATGGAAGCGCATCGCGTGATTCTATTGCGCACCGAAAGTTTTCATAAGTAGACGGCAAACTATACAATAGCATGATACTTAACAGATCACCGTTTATCTGTACATTCATGCTCTCCAACTTATCTACCGCATTGAAAAATTTCGCCATGTGATCTTTCACGTCATCGCCTTCATCTAACTTTTGCAACATCAACTGCTTCAATAATGTTGCTTTACGTGCTGGTCCTTTTGTCGCATAAATCGATTCTAGTTTCAGCCACACTTCCCGCGAAGTCTCACAACCCCTGACTTGCTTTAGTTCGGATGGCTGAATTGACAAAACCAAATCTGCTTTAGCTTTCTTGTCAGCTTTCAATCAAGCGCTTCTTGCTGTAGTGTCAGTCTCTTCCGGCATCAAACTCCCACAAATCATTTTTAGTCAGTAATGCTTCCACTTGCATGCTCCAAGTGTCGAAATTGGAAAGCAACTCGATCCGAGAAGATGTTGACGAAGTAATCCTAGCCATTACTTCAGTCGTATCAAAGCACCTGCTAGCTTTACTGTTTTCAATTTTTGGCAAAAACGCTTCGGAATTCTCAATATCACTCATTAGTCTTACAAACTTTCTAAATTTAAACAAATTTGCGATCTTGGGCCCATAACCTGATAGGATTGCAGAGATAATTTAGTATATATTTAGAGACAAACTAAAAGTTGATGTTCACTCCACGAGGTTTTAATCCAGAAGAAAATGTTAAATTACAAGAAAATTAAAGAACAAAGTAATAACTAATACTTATACATGTAAGTGTGAGAATGACAGTATGTAAAGAATGTAATGACGTAAATAATGTAATGACATGCATGTGTTAGGTAAACGACTATCTTCGACATATGCAATCAAAATTGATTATTCTTACCTTATTCCATTCGCTGCCACTACGTATTGGAGGGCCGATATTGTTTAACTCAGCCCCAATACCTTTCCACAACTCCATCCAATTTTTTTTTTGTGGAGCCAAACGGCGCCATTCCTCTGGCTAACTCAGGATTTCTTTCCAGTAACTTCACCATTACCTCAAATTCCTTCTGAGTAGTTCGTTTTCTTCTAAAAATAATTAAATTTGTAATGAATTAAATACAATAAATAAATTTTAAAAATTTTACTAACGTTTTCTCCATTTTTAATTACACTCTCGAATCGAATAAACGTTCGCCAAATTTTGACAGTTGAGGCGAAACAAATTTTATAAATTCGCAGGTGGCAATACCAAATATTCATTTTCGCTAGTTCTTTTGCCACTTCGTGGCGAATTTACAAAGCGCTCTCTATTCGCAATTCGAAATAGCGAAATTCGCCTAGAATTTCATTCGCTTCGCTGGTGACAATACCTGTCTGAGTCTATGTATATCAGGCATAGATGAGTGGCTACTAATAGAAAACGAGAAACCGAAAAAACACAGCAGACCAATTCCAGTGGTCATATGCGCTGAGTCTATAGAGGCTCTTACGAAAGTTGACAAAACAATCAGCTTCAGTATTCGCAAGGCCTGAATGAAAATCTTCAAAGGTGACAAAGCGGCTGACAAAGACGACGCGAAAGAGGTCGACGACGCCTGCCAACTGCTAAGGAACGTGAACATCAAAGAGAAACAAACTGAACAATTGTCTTAGATGTGTGCAGATAAACCTGTAGCACTACAGCGAATCTGACAACCCACATAAACGAGAGGGGCATCGACATCAGCCTTATGTAAGAGCTCTGGGTTAATGAAGACACCATTAAAGGGCTAAACAGCAACAATTAAAATATTTCTTACACACGTAACGAAAGCAAAGCAAGGGCATGCATTCTTATCTGTCCAGATTACAGCATAGCAGATATCACGGTGGTAAAGGTAAAGAAAAAGAAAACCATTTCTTTTTGTCTCAGCCTACATGACTCATGACGTGGAATATAATATGCAAGTATTTTAAATACCAATCTAACTAAATGAAATAAGGGCGATAGGCCCATTTTTCCGACCTTGGGAGGAAGTATTGGACCTCACGATGTCAACAGACACATTGTAACGAAGCTTTTTGCTGCCCCGGCTTCTTATAACTTGCTGAGGTATACTTGCCGTGTCCAGGGTTCGCTACAATAAATTTGTAAACATTAGGATTCTCTACGAATCCTACTTTATTTAGCTTTATCTTATAATTTTACTTATAGTTACAAATATTTTCTCCCGCGTTGTAATGGCCCGAGAGAAGTGCTGTGCCAGGGTAACGGTTCAGTGCGGCCCGTTGGGGCAATAGCGTTTCCCACTGCGCTCCCGGGTGCTAGACGACATGCTTCACTGTGCTAAAATGACCAGGACCGGCTATTTCTGCCGGCGCTCCTGTAGACTTCGATAACAATGTTCTGCTGTGTGCGCTGACGCTCCTGTGCTACGACATACATACGTGAACGAGTATATGAACGTATCCGTTCGTTCAATTCGCCATTCAAACGCAAACTACCCATCGTAATAGACAAATTTATTGAAAAGTGAGCAAATTTTTTTAAATTTTAGGTTTTTTATAATTTTTAGTAATAAAGAACATAAATAAGAAACCAATGAAAGGAATATCTCATTAAAAATGAAAAAAAAAACATTATTTATATGAACAAAATTTTTGTATTTTAGTTGACATTAAAAATAAAATTATTTACAAGGTTAAAGACATATACATTTTTGAATTAAATTTATTAAGGAATACTTTATTTGGTCTCTTATCGTCGATTGCGGTAAGGCAGTTCGCTACCCCGGTGTTCATTTCTTATGCGCCATAAGAATCGCTATTTTGATATGTAATGCCTCACAAACGTTAGAAAATCTTCCACTTTTGTGGGGTGATACCTTTCTCTCTTGCCATATCCTAAAATTCTCCACCGGCTTTTTAAGATTCCAATGCTTTGTTCAACGATACATCTACAAAGAAAGTTTTGTTAATGAGGTTTCATAATTTGTTTTTTTTTTCATACATACGCTATTGCTACGATCTCCTTTTTTTATTCCCATCTCTTTCACTAGAGCTCAGCAGCATTACACAACATCTGCATAAAATTTAAAATAAATTATGATCCTCAGAATTGCGAATCTGATCAAACAACGGATATCGACACTGCGGTAGCGAACCGCCTCACCGCAATCGGCCAAACAATAAGGGATCAAATTATGCACTCTTTAATAAATTGAAGATGAAAATGTCTATGTATTTATTCTTGTAATTTTTTTCCCTTCTAAACTGAAATACAAAAATTTTGTTCATATAAACTCATTATTTCTATTAGTCGTTTCATCACGTTTGTTGGTTTTATCACATTTCTTAAATATTAAATAAATAAAATTCAAAAAAAAATAAAGCTCTATTAAATTAAAAAATTCATTAAATGCTTAAAACTAAAAATTCATTAAATACTTAAAACGAAAAATTCATTAAATTCTTAAAACTAAAAATTCATTAAATACTTAAAACGAAAAATTCATTAAATGCTTAAAACTAAAAATATTTACATCAATGTACCAAGTTTTATAATAAATTCCTTCGTAAGGTTTCGAGCTCCAATTTTTTTATCTCGTGGTCTATTTCCCTTGTTGATTGTTGGATGCGGTGCTTTTCCAACTTAATGGCAACCAGTTTTTCCTGTAGTGCCAGCATTTTTTCTTGTGCTGCTACTAACCTATCAAGCTTCTGGTCTATGCCTTTTTGAAAAGCCGATAGCGACTTTATGTTTTGTTGAAGTAACTCCAACTTCTCGTCACTCCTACTTTTTCTCCTCGGTGTGCGTGGAGTTTTTTCTGTTGGTATTGTTGTAGCGAGTAGCGACTGTGTGGAAGTTGTTGGGCCTGGTAAGGAGCTGGGGAAAGGGCTTGCCTCCTCATCACTGCTATCACAGTTAACGATAAACGTCGAAGCTTGCGTAGTTGGGTTATTTCCAAATGCAGAAACATTTGTTATGCCTTCTACGCAAGCTTCGAGTCCAGCTGCTTCAATTAGCAGTTCGTCCGTCGCAGTGATCAACTTTTCATTATAGGGCCCTCCACCAGTTCGCTGCTTTGATGCCTTATTGAAGGAAAGTTTTTTTTTTTGCTTGATATTTTTGATCAGCAAAAACCTAAAAAAAACATAAAAATTAATATTTTATCAAAATATATTGCATATAAATTATATACATACCTTCCTCCACAACTTAGCATCTTTAACTGGTGGCCCCACGGCATTAAGCTGCTTCGCCAGTTCCTCCCATAATTTGTTGGATGCAATTCTTCCTTGCGCAGAGTTTGGAAGGTTATTTTTTGCCAAACATGGATGGCTTGACATGAATTCCGCCATCACATCTTTTTGTTTAGGATTTAGCTTATTATAATTTGTCCTAAAATAGATTTATTATTAAAAATTTTAAATTTAAAATTTACCAAATACTCACATTTTTAAATAATTCGTCTGTTACGATCGGTAGTTTGCGTTCGAGTGACGGTTCGAACGAACGGATACGTTTATATACTCGCTCACGTGTGCCAGATTACAATAGAAGCGTTACGATCACGTATGTCATAATACGAAATACAGACTTTTACGTAACGAGTGATACGTTCACGGATGTAACGATTCGACCCCAGGTAATTTTCTTCGGTATGTTTGCCGATCCGTGCCAAGACTAGCTAGAGGATAAACTCACTGCGTGGTCTGCTGCTGAACGTGTGTACGCTGTTACAGTCCCGTGCCTGACTATCGGCCATTTAACTCCCCACAAAGCCTGTGCTGCGTGCTAGTACAATCGCGGCATGTTAGGGTGGCGTCTGTCGCTGATAGGGCCCATATGCGACACACATGTGCGTTCGACATGTGTGAATTCGTTTCGCCCATACACTACACAAATCCATTTTGCGTTCGTTCTTCACACAGTGAACATGTGCGACAGGCAAGCGGAACATTCCTTCGAATTTATTTCTAACGTAGCAGTTTTATCGATTTCTTTGTATTTCGTTCATAAGTTATTTCAACTTTTATTTTTCTCAATTTTATTTTTATATTTATCACTTTTAGTTTGCCAAAATGCAAATTAATTTTTTATAAGATCAATAAATTCTGATACGAAATCTTTATTAAGGGGGAGCCTGCTTTAGAAGCTTCAAACAATCGATTTTTGTTTTGCTTAAATCTCTTTAAAGATTATCTAACAATATTTCCGCAAAGTTATAGATTGGAATTCGAAATATTATTGAAGCTATAAGGGAAATAGTGACCGAGCGTCTAACAGTTATATGAGCTCTTGGGCAAAAAGCGAATACTTTGAAGCGTGATTTCTCGGTTTTTCATTTTTACGATTATTCTTAATTGGCGGGCAGGATAGAAAAAAAAACTAAACGTCGTATGAAATTAGGGTAAAGTTTATTATCATTGTGACAAAAATATCTTCTATTTAAACTAAAAAAAATTAAGAAAAGTCAAGTTTGTACATATTTTAAGCAACTTAAAGTACAGTTTTTTTGAAAAAGCAATTGCTTCCCAAAGCAGAATATCAAAGATTTCGTATACAAAAAATTTGTGAAAAATGTTCAAATATATGACTATAAAGCCAGAAATTTCACTTGAATCAATTATTTCTTTCCCTCCCAAAAAAATCCTCAAAAAAATCGATTTTTTGAAGCCTCTAAAGCAGGCTCTCCCCTTAACACTTGCCACTGTACGTCTGCGATCTTCACTGTTCGACGACACGAGAGGAATGATATGTATTTTGTGCGCACACAACGCCATATACGACACACATGTGCGCGCACCGATCGTAAAAAATCGAACATTTTCGCGAACATGGATCGGTACGCGCCCATACACGAGTAATCCGCATGCGCACACATACCGATCGAACGCACTTGTGTGTCGTTTATGGGCACTTTGAGATGTCGCTAGGACGGTCTATGTATGCATGCTTGTTGTTGTTTCGTCTGCTTGTCTCTTTTCTCCGTTTTCTTGTGTTTCTAGAAGTGGCGTGGTTTTCCCGTTATGTTGTGAACAACAGGGTGTTTCTTTATTGGTTGTGTGGACTAAATTCTGTATAGATATTTAGTTCTCATACATCCCCCTCCCCCACTTCGGTAAGTTTTGCATTCCATGCAAAATTAAATTTATTTCATTGATAATTTACAATGGTAATCTGATTGAAAAAAGGTAAGATTTACGCCTGGCATATATATATGTATATCTTTGTTTTTTAGACTTGCTTCGTGCCGTTTTTTTTCTTTGTGTGCTTTGTTTTTTTTCCCAGTCACCAGATACAATTTTTTTTATTATATAAATTAGGGTTTTTCGATAACATACATATATCAAAATTTTTCAATAATATTAATTAAAATTTTTCCTTTAGGGTCCTATAAATGTTGTGCCTGTTTTTGTGGTCTTCGTTTTGATGTGGACGGCCCACCGATACATGGCCACTTGGTATTTGGAGGTACTAAATCTCAATCGGTGCTTCCCTGCGGGGTCCGTGAGACTTTTTCGGATTCTATCGACGATTTCAGAGAAAGCCTCTAGTGCTATTCCGTTGGCGTCGGCGTTGGATATTTTGATGTCTTCAGGTGGCAGCTCTAACTACGCGGGTGGTTGTGATACTACTTCGCTTGACGCGGGTGTGGTATAGTGACGTCTGAAGATGGCCAATATCTTAGCTCGCTTTTCAGCTGCCAGCATGACCCGTTCCATGGCTCGGCTGAACATACATGGCGCCATGGCCGGGTTGGCCCTTAGCGACGCTGTAGTTCAGAATACTCGGCGGGTCGTGTCTACGTGCGCCGCGAGATTACGTATCATGGCAGTCTGTACATTGCTGAAGCTGCCGTTTCTTTGCGGTCGGTGGTGTGCGCGGTGGTGGTGGTGGTGACGTAGCGAGATGTAGCGGCGTTGGGTATGTTGGCCGTGCAACGTTGGCTTCGTAGTTCGCTGTCACTATCTCTGTTCGTCGTGTTAGGTGTCGCGTCACTGCCTGCATGTATCTGCGCGTGCTCATCTAGCACTTCTATTGCCTGAGGTGGCCGATGCTTCCAGTGGCTATGTCTTCGGGAACTTTCTTTT
The DNA here is from genome assembly GCF_023373825.1 of Bactrocera dorsalis. Classification (NCBI taxonomy): domain Eukaryota; kingdom Metazoa; phylum Arthropoda; class Insecta; order Diptera; family Tephritidae; genus Bactrocera; species Bactrocera dorsalis. The sequence continues at coordinate 68,127,868 of NC_064303.1, read as the reverse complement.
CTCCTCTTCCATCCGTTCACGGAATCGCTTCACACTTTTATTCATCTTTGTATAAAAATCGCTCTGGATGTATTGTCTTGCTGACAACTCGCGGTAGAATGAGTTTGATCTGCTCATTTGGTCAGTGGCGATGCTGGATTAAATAAAAAGGATACAGACATATATTTTTTTTTACACTGCTGCGGCAGTGTTGTACAACTTCAATTCGCTGATGTTCACTGTTTTTTTTGTCACCGTCTATCTTTCGAACATGAACGATCACTGGTGAAATGTATCTGAGAATTTTGGGACCATCGTACTTCGTGGCTAACTTTGCGTTGAAGCTGTCCGCGGCTATAGAGAGGTGATGTTCCGATGATGCGGAATAGATCCGCCGAAGCTCTCTCCAAATTTTTCCGAACGATTTTGAAAGCTTCCTGCATCCTTTTGTATTTTTCTTTAGCCGTCGTGGGCGTCATATCTGTACCGATATTAACTTCGTCGAAGAGGGCCTTTTCAGTCGCGGTTCTCGTCCTTACTGTGAGCTCGTTCTATCGAAATATATATCGAGAAAATCGTCCCATTGCTGCTGTCGTGATTTGCTGAGTTGTGCGATAATTCATTTGATCGTACGGTTTATTCGTTCTGTGGGATTCTCTTGAGGGGTATAAGGTGCGGTGAATTGTTGGCATTCCCCTAATTCCTTTAGGTAGTGTTGCCATAGTGTACCAGTGAAGTCGGTGCAAACTGTGGAAAACGGTTCTTGTACCACCATGTGAAAGCATCTCCGGCGTATGCCCATGTGTCCGGTGCTAGGTATATCGTGGTTCTCTTGAAGCACCCTTACGCGGAGAGATTTAGGCACACATAGCTTTCAGGGTGCAGTTTCTTCCTGGGTTCGACACGGAATGTGGCTATAAAGTTGACCATCCTTTTCCATGTAATTCGCGTACTTCTCTGGGTTTGCGCAACCTTTTTCTACTCGCTTTCACCATCATTTGCATTGTGGAGCCATCGTCATCGTTTGCCTTATGGTCTCTTGCGGCTATCGGGACAGTGCGTCTGCTACTTGGTTAAGTTTCCCTTTACGTTACTCGATGTCGAAGGTATGCTGTTGTAGTTCTAAAGTCTATCGTGCTATATGACCGGAAGGGCTTTCTATGGAATTCAGCCACTTCAATGACATATGATCGGTTATCACTTTGAATCGATATGCCTCTAGGTAGGGTCTTATTTTCCGAATATCCCAGGCTATGGCGAGGCACACCTTTTCGGTAGCTGAACAGTTTTCTTCAGTTCACTTTTCGACTGGCGTAGGCTATTACGCGATGTTGCTAACGTCCTTCTGCAAAATGAATGTCTGGCTGAAATCCGGACATGCGAGGACAAGAGCCTCCGTTATCTTTCGATTGATGCTTTCAAATGCTGATTGTTGCTTAGGTCCCCATTTCCAGTGTTTCCATTTCTTCAAGAGAGCTGTGAGTGGCTGGCTCATGGTCGCGAAGCTGGGTACGGCGATACCAAGAGGCTATCCCAAGGTATTGACGTATTTCTTTCACGTTAGTTGGGGCTTCAGCTCCGGGATTGCTGCAACTTTCTCGGAGTCGGTGTGGATGACTTTGTCACTGATCACGTTATCTAAATATCAGAGTTCTTTCTTGAAGAACTCGCATTTTTCAGGGTTAATTCGAATGTTGTTCTGCTGTAGTTTCTGCAGTACCTTTCGTAAATTTTGTATGTGTTCCTCGAATGTAGAGCCTATGACGACTATATCGTCAAGGTTGGCGAAGGCCAGAGTATCCTCTGGAACGTCGCAGTAAGCCGATTGGCAATACGCGCCATTGGAATAGGCCGCGCCCAGGTACGGTGAAGGCTGTATATGACCGGCTACCTTGCTCCAAAGGTATCTGCCAGTAGACCTTCTTGAAGACTAGGGTACTAATATACCTTGTTCTTTGTAACTTGTCTTGTGTGTGTTGCATCCTAGGTAGGGGGGTATAAAATATCGTTTTTTGATAAGCCGGTCGTCAGCCACGGAGTTTTCGAATTTTCTTGACTAATAAGTCGCGTATGCAGGCCTCCGCAGGACACTCTAGCTTTCATGTTTACCAGTGTATACAGTAATTCGGGTATGATTCTTGGAAGGATGTCAACGTTTATCGTGTATACTTCGGAGGGCTCTTCCAATCGCTCAACGAACGCTAATGGGTCTCGCACACCGTCGTTTCTCGCTCTGCTGCTCTCCTGGGTGCTAGACGACGTGCTATTTTGTGCTACGACGACCACGACCTGCTGTTCCTACCGGCGCTCCTGTAGACTTCGATAATAATGTCCTGCTGTGTGCGCTGATGCTTCTGTGCTACGACGACCACGCTCGACTACTTCTGTTGGCGCTCGTGTGCTACGACGACCACGCACGGCTATTTCTGCCGGCTCTCGTGTAGGCTTCGAAGACGTATGCGTTGACACTCGCGTGCTACGACGACTACGCTCAACTATTTCTGCCGGCGCTCGTGTAGGATTTGACGACGATGTCCTGCGGCATGTGTTGAATCACTATAGCCGCGTAAAACTTTCGGACCACAAAAAACCACGTTAGCGACCGCAATGTTAAAGGTTGAGTTGGTCAGAGGATCAACTTAATACCAGGCTCACCCTTAAAAGACGGCATTCACAAGTCAGGGTACCAAGACTAGCTAGAGGATAAACTCACTGCGTAGTCTGATGCTGAACGTGTGTACGCTGTCACAGTCCCGTGCTGACTGCCTGATCATCGGCCATTTAACTCCCCACAAAGCCTGTGCTGCGTGCTAGTACATTCGCGACATGTTGGGTTGGCGTGTGTCGCTGGGACGACCTATGTTGCTGTATTGGCATGCGTTGCTATCAGTGGCGTGGTTATACTGCTGCGTATGCATGCTTGTTGTTGTTTCGTCTGCTTATCTGTTTTCTCCGTCTTCTTGTGTTTCATGAAGTGGCGTGGTTTTCCCGTTGTGTTGTAAACAATAGGGTGTGTCTTTAATGGTTATGTGAACTAAATTCTGTATAGATATTCAATTCTCAAAACAAATAGCGTCGTTTCAGATGACTGTAGGGTGTCCGATGAGCTGGCAATGTCGGATAACTCCTGGATACTCTTCGGCGTTCGCGATAAATTCAGTACTCCTTTCAAATATCGAAACCCTAGCAGAACAATTTTACTAAAATAGCAATAAAATGGTCTTGAAAAAGAAGGCATTAATAATACCAGCAATCCTCAAAACCTTGATACCGAGGCACAGAAGATAGAAAAAATCTTAACAACAACATTCAGTAACTCCACACCGCTAATAGTTCTGAAAAAGAGAAAGTCCCGTCCTCGGTGGAACAGTGATCTTAAGAACCTGAAAACACAACTAAGGAAAGCTTTCAATGAGAGTTTCAAAACCAAAATCTGTCAACCCTACAAAGATATAATGAATAAATACAAAAAAAAAGTCAGCAAAGGAAAGGAAATCCAAAACTGACCCATGGCGATTTTGCGGCACATCGATAGAAAGTTGCGGAGAATCGGCTAAGCTGATTAAACTGCTAAGCAAAAAACATACCAATAGTGCATACATAAAGGCGGATGAAAATGCTTGGACATCTTCTGCAGAAAAATCTTTGATGGTACGTATTAAAACATCCTCTGCGAATGGTAGGCACCTTGCCGCGGTACAGGGGCTTAGGCGCAAGGCAACCAATCGGTGTGGGCAGTGCTGCTAAGAAAAGATGGACTCAAACAAACAACCAACAACAACAACCACACTAGACAAACCGACAACAAAGCAACAACTTAGAACTACGGCCACGGATGAAGGAAAGGATATCGGCGCAGAGGCAGGCAAGGAGGGTCAAGGAGCTAGGCGGAAGTTTAGCTTCCTTGAAGCTCTCTCGCCGGAGGAGCGGGTGCTGTTTGAGGAGCATGTCAGGGAGGCTGACGACGACATGCCCTCATACAGCTTCGCTCGCCTGGCGAAAGTGCCTATTGCCTAGTGCGAGAAGGCGTAGTAGGTCGGACTCGGGTGAGTCACGTCGAGTAGGGCCCGACGGTGCTCGTAGAAGAAGAAGGAGGTGCAGAAGAGGTGGGTAACGCCCTCTCCTAGAAGCTGGTAAACCCGGCGGGTGTGACGACCCGCACAGGGAAGGTTTAAGCGGTGCCAGCATGAAATGACACTTGCGCTACCTCCGGGATGGGAAGACTTCCGAAGTAGCGGATGTTATGGCCAGGAGTAAGAGCAAAGAGAGCATCGCATCCCCAGCAAAGGAACGTGACAGGAACGGTTCAGCTCGCACGAGTTAATTTATTTACTCGTTAGGAATAAAATAAATATATAATTTTAAGCCAGCAAATGAGATTGGTTCTGACTGATCCTTTATTTGTATAATATTTCACCGTATTCATATGTACTTCAATATTGAATATATTACACTTACACTCAGCGAAAAAAAAACCCACGCAGTCGAAATTTTTCTAATATTCCTATTTTGAACTGTCACTGTTTGCTCAAAATTCACTATTTGTCTTATTTAGCTGTTTTGTCATGTGACTACATTATTTTACCTTTATTTTTAAAACCGTTAGCGTCCGCACGTGTTCATTACAGAATTTGCGGTTTTTTCTTTTGGATCAGTTGTGAAAACAAATTAAGTTGAACATGGTGGTGTCAACAAAAAAGAAAGCAGAAATCGTAGCTTTATATAAAATAAATTATCCAAAGGTCAAAAAGCTCGTGAAATAGGCATAAGAGATTGGAACGTGCGTATTATAATTAAAAATTATACGTATTTTAATTGAATAGCTTGAAAAAAGGGCAGTGGACGTCTGAAAACAGTAAAACCTCGACAAAAACGACAAATTAAACGGATGTGCATTAATGATCGCTTTCAACATGCTGGAACAATCAATGCAACATTCTATGAAACCACTGGGGTAAAAATAACTACAAGTTCTATACAAAATTTGCTGAATAATCTTGGACTCCGAGCGCGACGTCCAGCCAAAAAGCCACTTCTCATTACACGAATGAAGAAATACCGACTAGAGTGGGCAAAATTACACAAAACTTGGACTACATCAGATTGGGGAAATGTTATTTTTTCCGATGAGTAGAAATTTAATTTGTTGGAACCCGACGGAAATGCCACAGTGCGTCGTAGGAAAGGGGAGCGTTTTTTGGAAAACTGTGTTTGGCCCACCGTAAAGCATTCGCCTATTTAATGGTGTAGGGAGCTGTAACCAAGTTTGGGTTTGGGCCGCTAATTATTCTAAAAAGATCTGTGAATGCCAAAATATAAATTGGAATTTTGAGAGAAGGAGTTTTGTCAACTATTGAACAGCTGTCCGAACACGCCCAAAAAGTTTATTTTCAGGATATTTCAGCCCCTTGTCATAGAGCCAAAGCGGTAACCAAAGCACAAAAATATTGAAATAGATTTTTCCTAATTTATTACAAACACTTACAGGTTTCAAAACAAAAAGATTCTTATGGAATAGAGACTCTCACGTGGCCAGGAAAAGGTTCAGATCTCAATCCAATTGAGAACTGCTAGCATTATCTGGGCAAAATGGTGGACAAAATGATAAGAGAAAAGCGTCCAAAAAGTCTAAAAGAAATAGAAAACGTTGTTGAAGCTGTGCGGAATGAATAAATTAATTAAAATTATCTTCAACGCTTTTTTGAATCCATGCCTAAACAAATAGCCGAGGTTATTAGGAGGAGGGGGTGTTCTACAAAATACTAAGAATTTTTTTATACAAAATATGTTATTTTGATTCGTTATGTATTCTAATGCAAAATAAAAATCATATAAAACATAAAATATGTAAATAACTTGTTTAAAAATTACATTATACAAAATTTACTTCTGTGGTTTGTTATGTGTGTGTTTTTACATTTTTATCTATAACAAGTGTTAAACTATAAGTTTTTTATATAAAAATGCTTGAAACATAAACTAAATAAAAGTGGTTGACCCTCAAAGAAAAATGTTTATCTTAGAATAATATGAATCCAAGTTTTGCGCTATATATAGGGTGATTTTTTAAGAGCTTGATAACTTTTTTTTAAAAAAAAACGCATAAAATTTGCAAAATCTCATCGGTTCTTTATTTGAAACGTTAGATTGGTTCATGACATTTACTTTTTGAAGATAATTTCATTTAAATGTTGACCGCGGCTGCGTCTTAGGTGGTCCATTCGGAAAGTCCAATTTTGGGCAACTTTTTCGAGCATTTCGGCCGGAATAGCCCGAATTTCTTCGGAAATGTTGTCTTCCAAAGCTGGAATAGTTGCTGGCTTATTTCTGTAGACTTTAGACTTGACGTAGCCCCACAAAAAATAGTCTAAAGGCGTTAAATCGCATGATCTTGGTGGCCAACTTACGGGTCCATTTCTTGAGATGAATTGTTGTCCGAAGTTTTCCCTCAAAATGGCCATAGAATCGCGAGCTGTGTGGCATGTAGCGCCATCTTGTTGAAACCACATGTCAACCAAGTTCAGTTCTTCCATTTTTGGCAACAAAAAGTTTGTTAGCATCGAACGATAGCGATCGCCATTCACCGTAACGTTGCGTCCAACAGCATCTTTGAAAAAATACGGTCCAATGATTCCACCAGCGTACAAACCACACCAAACAGTGCATTTTTCGGGATGCATGGGCAGTTCTTGAACGGCTTCTGGTTGCTCTTCACCCCAAATGCGGCAATTTTGCTTATTTACGTAGCCATTCAACCAGAAATGAGCCTCATCGCTGAACAAAATTTGTCGATAAACACATTTCGAACCGAACACTGATTTTGGTAATAAAATTCAATGATTTGCAAGCGTTGCTCGTTAGTAAGTCTATTCATGATGAAATGTCAAAGCATACTGAGCATCTTTCTCTTTGACACCATGTCTGAAATCCCACGTGATCTGTCAAATACTAATGCATGAAAATCCTAACCTCAAAAAAATCACCCGTTAAAAGCACTCTGTAGAGTGCGTGGGTTTTTTTTTCGCTGAGTGTAAACTGTACAAGTGTTACAAGTGGTAACTTGTTACTCGGCAGTCGATAATGATAAAGTGACCTCGAGGCTATTGTTCCAGTTGCTTATATAGGCTATGCTTATCGCTGCTCATACTATTGAGATGCTGGTTGTTTACTAGTAAATAACTATTTGGGTTGTTATTGTTTGTTGTACTGATAGTGAGTTTTGATTGTTCTAAGATAAAGTTGTTTTGATGATTTTTCTTTAATGTTAATTTAAACATAAGGTTATGGTTAAAGGTTAAAGTATTAACTTTCCCCTCTCTTGTGAAAAATAGATCTTCTCATCTATACTTGAATCTTAAGTATATGAGTCATTCCAACACATTCTATGATAGCGTTGTAGTTTCTCAGATATACAGTTTTTTGATAAATTATAAATAGTTTGAATATTACAAATATACTTAATCCTAGGACTACAAATACTCCTATAGTTATGAACATATTCTTGATTGGGTGTTCTTCAAATGGTATTAAAAATTTATTTATTTAATTTTGTTATTCGTTTTCTGATTCCAATATTCCAAAAATGTGAATTCTTTCTGTTGGGTTCACTGCCCGCTGGACTTACCACTTGTGCCAAATTGCGTGTTTTAAAATAAAACCTCCGATTTCACCTTCACAACTCGTATAAAATTTTATTTTACAATAAAAATTCGCCTTCTAAAGGCCGTATAGAGGGGGTTCCGGACACGTTAGTCTCACAATTGTGTTACTCAAAATTAATAAAATTATACTATTCACAAAACTATAGATGGAAATTACGGAGATCGGTACAAATGGCGATGACGATCGGCGTGTGGCGAAAAAGCGACGTGCATTCAGTAATGGACGAATCGATACTGCTTGTGTGAAAGCGGACCCTTTTTTTATGGAGTGATGTGGTGTGTGTTTTAGTGTGTGGATCCTGCGCTCGCGCGTGTGGGTGGTGTTAATGTGAAGTGTGGTGATGTCGAGGTGAGTGTGGTGAGTGTGCGTGTTAGTGATGGGTGTAGGTGTGGTGTGGGGCAAGCGATTAAGGCTCATTTAGCCATCCCGGCCCCCCTAGGCGAATATTTCAGCCTAGAATTCGCTGGAGTTGCTGGAGAGTGGCCACGACGCTGCTGAGGCCTGAGGTGCGGCGCGGATGCGGTCGTTGTTGCTGGCGTCGTGTTGATGCCTCACTATGTGGCCGCTGGACACGGGATGATGATAGCCCTGTGGTTCGACGAGACCGTGCATCCCGGCTTAATGGAGGTCGTCGGACTGCGCCGCGGTTGCGGCCGGCAGGAGGTTGGCTGGTGTCGTTTCGCGTTGTACGGTGCAACATAGTGTGATGTGGGCGCATACAAATCTGGCACAGATTGCCCGACGTACACTCGTGCGTTTGGTGGATAGTCGTCAGGCAATTGAGACAATGGCCGTGCGCCTGCACGACCAGCTGGCGTTGCTGAGGTGGCAATCCCTTAAAAATGACGCATTGTGGCAGCCGGTGGGGTCGACGACATAGAGGACATCTACGGCGTGGTGGGTCGACGACAAGCGCGGGTGTTGACGGCAATGCGGCCGTTCCACTCCGAGGCACCGTTGGGGTGGTTGTTCGGGGCGCTGCAACTGGGGCAGCCGCTTGGCGTGGCACATTGACAGCCGAACGAGTGGTTGGTGTCGGGGCTGCTGGCATGTCTGCATCCATATCGATCTGTTTGGAAGAGGTTATTTCAATTAGAATTTGGTTGCATATAGGACATATGAGCATGGCTGCCACGTTATGCGGCATGAGTGGGTCGTTAGATTAATCGACTACATGTGTGTGGTATTTTAAATATATATATGTATACGTATTTATATAAATTTTTATTTTATTTGTTTTTATATTCGGTTTATTTAAGCGGTTTATCGGTTTTTGTTTCGCGGTTATCAGCGATCGGTAAGAAGCATAGTTTGACGAGCGGTCTTGTTAGCTTTCCGGATTGCGTTCGGAGATCGACTACGCGAATATGACCGTCGGAGCCTGGATAAAGCTTCTCTATGCGGCCCAGCCGCCATTCAGTAGGTGGCAGGCAATCGTCGTGAATCAGGACACAATCTCCAACTTTTGGCGCATTTTCTGTATTTTTCCATCGGTACCTCTTGTGGAGGTCCTTTATATAGTCTTCTTTCCATCGGCTACTGAAATTATGATGGAGAATTTTAATTCTTTCCCATCTATTTAATAAGGATAGCGACTCCACGCCTGGCTCAGGTGTGGCCAGAATGGGTGCTCCTTTTAGGAAATGCCCTGGAGTTAGGGCTGTGAATTCGGAGGGATCTTGCGATAGTGCTGTGAGCGGCCGTGAGTTGAGAACGGCTTCAATTCTAGCTAATAATGTCGTGAACTCTTCATAATTAAATTTATAGCTGCCGGCTAGCTTCTTGAAATGAGATTTGAAGCTCTTTACAGCTGATTCCCATAAACCACCCATATGAGGAGCGCTTGGAGGTATAAATTGCCAATTGATACCTTGAGGGGCGTACTTTTGTACGATATCAGGGGACACTTGTTTTAAGAAATCCACAAACTGTTTTTCTGTGGCTCGTTGGGCTCCTATGAATGTTTTGCCATTATCGCTCATGATTTTGGAGGGGAAGCCACGTCGAGCGACGAAACGAGCAAATGCCGCGAGAAAAGCCTCCGTCGTCAGATTAGTACACAGCTCAAGGTGTACTGCCTTTGTCGTGAAACATACAAAGACAGCCACATAGCCTTTCATGAGAGTGGGAGATCTTAGCATGGACGCCTTTATTTGAAAAGGCCCAGCAAAATCGACACCTGTGGTCGTGAAAGGCGGAGCGAAATTGCAGCGTTCAGGTGGAAGGGCTGCCATAATCTGAGTTCGCATTTTTTGCTTATGCATAGTGCAGATTTTGCACATGAAAATGCATTTTTTGATCTGGGGCTTAAGACGGGGAATATAATACTCTTGGCGTACCATATGTTGCATGAGGCGCTGTTCGGCGTGCAACATTAATATATGGATGTAATTCAGGAGTAATGTGGCAAAAGGAGACTTCTCAGGTATTATGATGGGGTGGCGTTCGTTGTAAGTCAGGCTTGAATTAGCGAGCCGACCATTGGCACGAAGCAGACCTTTCGTGTCTAAAAATGGGTTTAGTACTAAGAGTGAGCTCTTTTTGTCAATTGGCTTCGATTCTCTTAGTAACGATATGTCGCGACTGAAGTAGCGCGTTTGGGTTGAGGCGATAAGCGCGACCTTTGCTTTTTGTAAGTCCTGGTGCGTCAATGTATCGCAATGAGTGTAAGTTACTCCTTTAACTTTAAGTTTAAGTTGCTCAATGAATTTGAGCATATATGCGACAACTCTGAGGGCTCGGGGGAACGATGAAAATCGTTCAAGGATTTCATTATCATCCACTATTGTATGATAGGTGTCGATTTTTCGACTTTCTGGGGCGATTATGTTGCGCATTGTCGATTGTGGCCAAGAATCTGAGGATTCGGTTAACCATCGGGGGCCATTCCACCAGAGCGTGGTGGTGGCAAGATCCAGGGGTTTGCACCCTCTTGTACCTAGATCAGCAGGATTGTCGGCACTGGCTACGTGTCGCCATGTGGCTGCTCCTACTAGGTCAAGTATTTGAGAGGTTCGATTAGAAATATATGTTTTCCACGAGTGTGGTGGCTTTTCTAACCAGGCTAGAACGATTTCGGAATCGGACCATAGATATAATTTGCATTTGGTCATGTTCATGTGGGTCTGCACTGTGGAAACCAGCTTGGCTAGTAGCAGAGCGCCACAGAGTTCAAGTCGTGGTAGACTTATCGTTTTTAGAGGCGCAACTTTTGCTTTTGCCACTAGTAGGTGGCTTGTGGTTGCGGTGTCGCTTTGTGCGCGCACATAGATCGTGGCACAATATGCCTTTTCAGAGGCATCGCAGAAGCCGTGTAGTTCCACTTTGTATTCGGGGGAATAATTTACCCACCGTGGAATTTGTATCTGCGAGATGTCTTTTAGATTATTAGCAAACCGGGACCACTTCTCTAAGCGAAGAGGTTTCACTTGTTCGTCCCAGTCTGTTCCGTCTAGCCATAATTCTTGAATCAGGATTTTCGCTTGTATCATAATTGGCGCAAGCCATCCTGCGGGGTCAAAAAGTTTTGCCATTGAGGACAAAATTTGCCTCTTTGTTACGGCGGATAATGCGGTTATGGACTCTGTCGTGTATGAGAACTGGTCCGATATCGCATTCCATTGGATGCCCAGTGTTTTTGTTATACTTTCCTTTTCAAATATAAGGAAATTAGAATCCAATTTGTTATCGTTTGGTATATTTTTTAATATAATTGGGTGATTAGCTGTGATCTTTTTTAGGGGAAACCCTGCGGTGTTGAGGGCCTTTATCACTTGTGATAAGGACTCGTATGCTTGTGAGAGGCTGTGGCTCCCAGACAGGATGTCGTCTACATACGTATGTGTTTTTAAGACTTGTGTTGCCAGAGGAAACTCTGACTTTGTGTCTTCTGCCAGTTCGTGGAGTGTACGAATGGCGAGGTATGGGGCACAGTTTACGCCAAAGGTAACTGTTTTTAATTTAAAGTCGCGTAATGGACTATTGGGAGATTTTCGGAAAATAATTCGTTGAAAATCTTGATCATCTTTATGTACGACTATTTGTCGATACATTTTTTCAACATCCCCATTGAAAACGTATTTGTATATACGCCAGTTCAATATGAGGAGCATTAGATCTGGTTGGAGTGTGGGTCCCGTAAATAGAATGTCATTTAGGGAATTCCCAGAGCTAGTGGTTCTGGAGGCATTGAAGACAACTCTAACTTTTGTTGTTTTTTTGTCAGGCTTTACTACTGCATGGTGTGGCAAGTAGAATGAGTGATATTTGCCTTTTATGATTTTTTCGCATGGGCTTACTTCCTCCATGTGATCTAAATGGAGGTATTCTTCTAAGACACCATCATAATGTTGTTTGAGCTCACCCTTTCTAAGTAGGTTTTTTTCCATGCTTAGAAACTGCTGTATTGCAGAGGTGCGAGAGTGACCTATGGCGAGTGTATCTGGAAATTGTTGTTTTAATGGTAGTCGTACGACATACCGACCATTTCTTGATCTAGTAGTTGTGGCTTTGTAAAAGTCTTCACAATACTGATCTTCTGGCGTTGTAATGGTAATGGGGGGGAGTTCTTCTAATTCCCAAAATTTCCTTAATTGTGAATTAAGGAATTCATTGGATATCTCTTCCACTTGAGTTGTCATGGTGGTAACTGATTCTGTTACTAGTCCACTTAGTATCCAACCGAATATAGTATTTTGAGCTAGAAGGGTGTTTGAAATTTTCTCAACCCCTTCTAGAATAATTTGAGGTATAAGGTCGCTGCCTAATAGAAGATCTATTTGAGCGGGGGTGTTGCAGTTAGGATCTGCTAGTTTTAGGTGTGTAACCTTTTGCCAATGCTTGCTATTAATATGATAGCTTGGAAGCATGTTTGTAAGTTGCGGTAAGACTATAGCTTCTGCTTGAATGCGCTTATCCGCTTGGGGGAAATTAGGGTAATGGGGCAGATTTTATTTGAGTTTTGTACTACTCTTCCACCCATTCCCGTAATTTCATAATTGGCATGTTTTGTTGGCAGTTTTAGCCTATTTTGTGCCCTAGACGCTATGAATGATCGTTGTGATCCTTGGTCTATTAGGGCTCTCAATTTGAAAAGTTCTCCTCGGTGTTCGATGGAGATAACTGCTGTGGGTAGTAGTACCCTACTTTGATTCTCGCTGTGAAGCGTTTGTGTTTTTAAAGCCTTTGAGCAACATGGTGTCTCTTGGCAAATTTCGGGATTTTGTGTTTCGGGAGTTGCGGTTGCAACTAAACCCGTGGCTCTTTTAGAGAAAGCGCTACTTTGGGGTGTGCTAGGAAAGTTATTGAAATGCAACATTGAATGATGCCTCTTGTGGCAATATACGCAATTGAATTTGCTTTCGCAATTATTGAGATTATGTGAGTGGGACAAGCAGTTTGTACAGAGTCTTTTTGCTCTGACAAAGTTGTTCCTTTCATTGATATTAAGTTTTTTAAACTTTTCGCAAGCTTTCAGCTTGTGCCCTCCTTTACACAGTTCGCAGGACGTTTGTTTATATTGTTCGGATGTGAACGATTGATTTTTAAAGAAGCTTCTGTTTAAATTGTGGTTGTTACTAGCTTGGGGTCTAACGAAACTTCGATTCAGGTCGTGTTGAACGTTTTTAGTTCTGACCGTTTTTTTATCTACCCTTTCCGCGATTTCGTATTGGGTAGTTAAGAAATCTTTCATCTGTTGCCACGTTGGGCATTTTCTTCGTGATGAGAGCGATTGCTCCCACAGAAGCAAAGATTTTTCCGGTAATGCCGCGGAGCATATGTTTACCAGTATGGGGTCCCAATTGTCTGTGGGAATATTCTGTGTCGATAGAACCGACAAACAATTTGAAACAGTGGATTGAAGTTTTATGAACTCCTCACTTGTTTCTTTCTGGATTTTTGGTAAGTTCATTAATATGGTGACTTGTTGGTCTACCAATATTCTTTCATTCTCGTATCGTTCTTTTAGAGCTTCCCAAGCCAAATTGAAATTGTGGTCATTTAATGCGAACTGTTTGACTATTACGCCTGCTTGACCTTTTGTTTTGTATCTGAGGTGATACAATTTTTGCGCTTGAGATAATTTAGGATGGTTTATGTACACGGCCGTAAACATGTCCCGGAAGGACGGCCATTGTTCATAACCTCCATGAAATATTTCTGTATCGCAAGCTGGCACTTTAAGGTGAATGCCGGAACTCGCCTCTTGGCTTTGAATTGGAGGCAGCTCTACTCTCGGTTGTGGAGTAGGTGCAATTGCTTTTATTAATCTCAATTGGTCGGAGATCATAGCTCTCGTTTCCTCGTACTGGTCTAAGCAGTTTTCGTATTTGGAGCAAGCCGAGGATTTAAAATTTTCCGGAAGATCTGATTCGTCAGATTCTAGAATTGCGTCATACGCAGCTTGGAGACGTGTCCAGAAATTGCCTAGATTTTCTTTTTTGATTTCTAGTACCGATTCAGAATTGTCCTGAATCGGTGAAGATGAAAATCGAGTGCAGTATCGAATTAAACTGTCACTCTCAGCGATAAACTTAGTATATGAAATGTCTTTAATTTTTTTTTGCTTTGTAGCACCTTGCTTTGAGCGTGTAGCTTCAGCAGGTGTACATGGGCTCTTTTCTTCAGAAATCATTTTTTGGACTTTTAGATATTGAATTGATTTAGATTCCTTAGAATCTCCGTTCATTTAGATAATAGTTAAAAATTGAAAATATGAGACAGAAAAAACTTCTCTCAGTGTATTATGGTAGCAATAGATACGTTTGAATCTTTAAGATACGCGGTTTGTATGTTTGTTGTATACACCAGTATCTAATAAGGAACGCGTATTTTGTTTTCTTTCTTATGATCTTATATTTTTGTTGTATACGCAAGGTAAGAACCAACGAACGAGTGTTTCGTTTTTCTTATTATAATATTGTATTATTGTTGTATTCGCAAGGTAGGAACCAACGAACGAGTGTTTCGTTTTCCTTATTCCTAATAGTTGCTAATGTTAATTTGTTTTGCTTTCTTTTTGTTTTATTTATTTTTTCGTATTTCTAATAGTTGTGCTATTAGTTTGTTCTTGTTTTTTCGATTTTATTTATTGCTTCGCACTCGTTCGTTTATAATTGCGTATACGGGCGATAATAAGGAAAGAGAAAAGGGTTAATGACCTTTGTATATAAAAGATTTTTTCCGTTTGCAATCCTGCTTGCTTGTGCTTTAGCAAGAACAAGAGGTATTGCTTGAAATATGCCGATTTGGCCTTTGGATATATAATATAAAATGAAATGTTAATATGCCGTATATATGTATTTGTAAAAAAAATTTTTTTTGTTATAATTGACAGAATGTAATTTATCCTTATTAAACGGTTGCGTTTACCGCACCGAATTTTTTTTTTTTTTTTCGAAATAATTAAATTGTAAATTAAGATTTTATTTAATTATGTACCCTATGTACATACGTTATATATCTATATCGGCATAAGCAAATTGTATGCCGTGTGTATGTATATATATTATTTGCCGTACAAATAGCGCGGGAAAAGAAAATTGGTTACATGCAGGTATGCACTCTAAGTACACATGAGAACATATGTAATCTTGCAGAAATTTATAATTGTTATTTATACATACATATGTGTGTATGTTGTTTTCCAACTTTGGTTGGTACTTATATGTCAATATATGTATAAATAAATATAAAATATGAACATAAGTATTTGCATATATGTATGTTGTATTTTATGACTTTTATTTTTTCTTTTACGGATCGAATTTGTCCAAGCTTACTATTTAAGCAATCCTGCTTATACTTTTGGAGTATAAGGGGTATTGCCGGAAAACGGGGTCAAGTGTATACTTGAAATTTTTTTTTTTTTTTTTTAATTTGTGTGTTTGGATACACAAGGGTAAGCGTAAATAGGACCTTTTGTATTAGATATGTATATGCCAGTATATATATAATTATATTATAGTATATACTGTTCATACATATATGTGGATGTACAAATATATATAGCGTACCAAACTGTTCTTCGGTTTCCCGGAAATTAACCGTAAGTTGAAACAGTTTGGCAGCAACCGTTCTTTTAAAAAGTTAACCGACTTGAATACAGTTGTTATGTATATAAACTGTATCTGTTAACCAACATACAAATATGGAAATATAATTTTTAATAAAAAGTGGAGTCGATACAACTCACTTTGAGCCGCTTCAAGGGGCTAAGGGATGTTTCTGCAGATAAAGGTGCCGATGCCTGTTATTCGTTTCCTTCCGTTTTTTATGTTTTTTGGTCTCCAATCTGCTTTTTGTTGTGTTGTTGCCGATGATGGTTTCCTTTCCTCTTTTTTTCTCTCCGGTTGTTGTTTGGTTCGTATTTACATATGTGCAGATGTCTTTAGTAGATATACTTTATTTTCACAATTATTAATTTTATTATTTATTTATTTTTCTTTTTGAAAATTATTGCACTTTGAAGTCACTGTTTTCCTTTCTTGTTTGTTTTTAAGCTTCGCGCCCGTTTAGAATTAAATTAATTTACGCGCCCGGCTTTTTGTTTTTTTTTTTTTTGTTTTTTTATGTATAGTTGTTCAGCACAATATTGTATTTATATGTATATTTATATGTATTTATATGTCTCAAACGAGCTTTAAAATTTTTCGTATTATTTTGAAATTTTATTTTTTTTTTCTTTTTGATTTTGATTTAAATTTTTTTTTGTACTTTCATGTAACAGTAGTGAACCGTCTTGTGTTTTCCGTTTTCAACTGTTTTTTTTTTGTATTTAAGTATGTATGTATTTGCCACTAAACTTCGAATTCACTTGCAATATATAAATTTTTTTTTTTTTTTTTGTATATACGTATGTATATTGCACTAAATTTTGTATATGTGTGTGTATATGTCACCTTTGTGCACGAATTTTTTTTTAAGCTTTTCTTCTTTTGAACAAGCTTTGTATGTATGTTTATGTCACAATTTTAATCTCCTTTTTTTTTCAATAGTGCCGTTCTTTGCGGCTCGAAGGACCATATGTTGGGTTCACTGCCCGCTGGACTTACCACTTGTGCCAAATTGCGTGTTTTAAAATAAAACCTCCGATTTCACCTTCACAACTCGTATAAAATTTTATTTTACAATAAAAATTCGCCTTCTAAAGGCCGTATAGAGGGGGTTCCGGACACGTTAGTCTCACAATTGTGTTACTCAAAATTAATAAAATTATACTATTCACAAAACTATAGATGGAAATTACGGAGATCGGTACAAATGGCGATGACGATCGGCGTGTGGCGAAAAAGCGACGTGCATTCAGTAATGGACGAATCGATACTGCTTGTGTGAAAGCGGACCCTTTTTTTATGGAGTGATGTGGTGTGTGTTTTAGTGTGTGGATCCTGCGCTCGCGCGTGTGGGTGGTGTTAATGTGAAGTGTGGTGATGTCGAGGTGAGTGTGGTGAGTGTGCGTGTTAGTGATGGGTGTAGGTGTGGTGTGGGGCAAGCGATTAAGGCTCATTTAGCCACTTTCGTTTCCATTAGCTATAATATAATCTTTAATTTCTTGTTCCTGGTTGTGGAATGGAGTCATGTGTAGAAGTTCACGCAAGTGAGGAAAGTTCTCTGATCGCCATTCACTTGGGAGTGGCCAGCAACGATTTTTTTTACATATGACTCAAGCAGCTCACGACTTCCGGTCTTTGACCAAGTATCCTCTGGGTAGCCTAAGAACATCCGTTTGAAGGCGAGCTAAAGTGAAAAGGCGAAACATCCCCTGCATAGGGTTGTGCGCTGGGTTTGGGACCCGCCACGTAAAAAAAACACCCCCAATGGAAAACAACAAACAGCCTCGGATGAGAGACCCCCCTTTTGATGACGACCATGGCAAACGAAATAAGGACTATGATTTGAGGGCATGCACCTGGAATGTCCGGTCCCTTAATTGGGAAGGTGCCGCTGCCCAGCTGGTAGATGTCCTCGCAAAGATAAAGGCTGACATCACCGCCGTCCAAGAAATGCGATGGACGGGACAAGGACAGAAGGTCCTTGTGACATTTTCTACAGTGGCCATATAAAGGAGCGCAAGTCTGGTGTTGGATTCGTGGTGGGAGAGAAACTCCGTCGCCGACTACTATCATTCACTCCGGAGAATGAATGTGTAGCCACAATCCGCATCAAAGCGAGGTTCTTCAACATATCGTTGATTTGCGCCCACGCCGCGACGGAAGAGAAGGACGATGTGACCAAAGATGCTTTTATGAGTGGTTGGAGCGCACTTATGAGAGATGCCACGATGTCAAAATCGTGCTTGGCGACTTCAACGCCAGGGTGGACAAAGATAAAGAAGATATCTTTGGCACTACGGTCGGTAAATTCAGCCTCCACGAGGAAACATCCCCAAATGGGTTGAGGCTGATCGACTTCGCCGGGGCCCGCAATATGGTTATCTGTAGTACTAGAGTCCAGCATAAGAAGATACATCAAGCTACCTGGCTGTCTCCGCATCGAAAACCCACCAACCAGATCGATCATGTTGTGATAGACGGAAGACACGTCTCCAGTGTTTTAGATGTGCGTGCGCTCCGAGGTCCTAACATCGACTCGGACCACTATATTGTTGCAGCCAAAATTCGCACCCGCCTTTGTGCAGCAAAAAACGCACGCCAACAAACACAAGGAAGGTTCGACGTCGAGAAGCTGCAATCACAACAGACAGCCGAAAGATCTTTTTCTCGGCTTGCACTCCTGCTCTCTGAGAGCAATCGTCAACAACTCGGTACAAGGGAACTGTGGGACGGCATTTCAAACTCCTTACGTACAGCTGCAACCGAAACCATTGGTTTTCGGAAAGTGCAAAAGAACAGCTGGTACGACGAGGAGTGCCGTGTCGCAGCGGAGAGAAAACAGGCTGCCTACCTCGCAACGTTACGATCGACCACAGCACGTGCGGGATGGGATAGATACCGAGAGTTGAAGAGGGAAGCGAGACGCATTTGCAGACAGAAGAAGAAAGAGGCCGAAATGCGTGAGTATGAAGATCTTGATAAGCTGACCGACAGGGGTAATGCTCGAAAATTCTACGAAAAAATGCGGCGGCTTAAGAAGGTTTCAAGACCGGAGCATACTCGTGTAGAACCCCCACAGGTGATCTAGCCACCGCTGCCCAGAGCATACTTAGATTATGGAGGGAACACTTCTCCAGACTGCTGAATGGCAGTGAACCCATAACACCAGGAGAAGGCGAACCTGATTCCCCAATCGATGACGATGGAGCAGACGTTCCATTACCCGGCCATGAAGAAGTTCGAATAGCAGTTGCTCGCCTGAAGAACAACAAAACGGCAGGGGCCGACGGATTGCCGGCCGAGCTATTCAAACACGGCGACGAAGAACTGATAAGGAGCATGCATCAGCTTCTTTGCAAAATATGGTCGGATGAAAGCATGTCCAACGATTGGAATTTAAGTGTGCTATGCCCAATCCATAAAAAAGGAGACCCCCCACGCCAACTACCGTGGGATAAGCATCCTCAACATCGCGTAGAAGGTCCTATCGAGCGTATTGTGTGAAAGATTAAAGCCCACCGTCAACAAACTGACTGGACCTTATCAGTGTGGCTTCAGACCACACCCGTGAAAAGAGAATCGACACTCACCACTTATTCGTCGATTTCAAAGCTGCTTTCGACAGCACGAAAAGGAGCTGCCTTTATGCCGCGATGTCTGAATTTGTATCCCCGCAAAACTAAAACTAGTTTACGGCTATGTAAACTGACGTTGAGCAACACGAAAAGCTCCGTCAGGATCGGGAAGGACCTCTCCGAGCCGTTCGATACCAAACGAGGCTTCAGACAAGGCGACTCCCTATCGTGAGACTTTTTCAATCTGCTGCTGGAGAAAATAGTTCGAGCTGCAGAACTCAACAGAGAAGGTACCATCTTCTATAAGAGTGTACAACCGCTAGCGTATGCCGATGATATTGATATCATCGGTCTCAACACCCGCGCCGTTAGGTCTGCTTTCTCCAGACTGGACAAGGAAGCAAAAGAAATGGGTGTGGCAGTGAACAAGGACAAGACGAAATATCTCCTGCCATCAAACAAACAGTCGTCGCACTCGCGACTTGGCTCTCACGTCACTGTTGACAGTCATAACTTTGAAGTTGTAGATAATTTCGTCTATCTTGGAACCAGCGTAAACACCACCAACAA
This sequence comes from Bactrocera dorsalis, assembly GCF_023373825.1. NCBI lineage: Eukaryota > Metazoa > Arthropoda > Insecta > Diptera > Tephritidae > Bactrocera > Bactrocera dorsalis. Next base: position 68,108,028 of record NC_064303.1, on the reverse strand, counting down.
TGTCAGCTTAGAAATCCAACGCAGGATAACTCTTGCCAACAGGTGCTACTTCGGACTGAGTAGGCAATTGAAAAGTAAAGTCCTCTCTCGACGAACAAAAACCAAACTCTATAAGTCGCTCATAATTCCCGTCCTGCTATGTGGTGCAGAGGCTTGGACGATGACAACAACCGATGAGTCGACGTTACGAGTTTTCGAGAGAAAAGTCCTGCGAAAGATTTATGGTCCTTTGCGCGTTGGCCACGGCGAATCTCGCATTCGATGGAACGATGAGCTGTACGAGATATACGACGACATTGACATAGTTCAGCGAATTAAAAGACAGCGGCTGCGCTGGCTAGGTCATGTTGTCCGGATGGATGAAAACACTCCAGCTCTGAAAGTATTCGACGCAGTACCCGCCGCGGGAAGCAGAGGAAGAGGAAGACCTCCACTCAGGTGGAAGGACCAAGTGGAGAAGGACCTGGCCTCTCTTGGAATATCCAATTGGCGCCACGTAGCGAAGAGAAGAAACGACTGGCGCGCTGTTGTTGGCTCGGCTATAATCGCGTAAGCGGTGTCCACGCCAGTAAAGAAGAAGAAGGTTGTGGAATACTTCTGAGTCAATAATAATTGTTTCATTAAATTAGATTAAATTCAATCTATTTAAATCGTTGGTTTTAGCCACCACTTACCTCGGCACTAGGTATTTCCGCACAAATTATTTAGTAATAAAATATAGTAAAAACACAGCCTGTTCACCCGCAACTAATTAAGAGCAAAACGCAGTATGTTTGGGGTTTTTTCCTTTTATTTTCTTTTATGCACTGCCACTGCACTTTTGTAGACACTTCGATGTATAATAGAACAAAATTGATCGATGTATAATAAAAGAACAATTGACGCTGCGTGATACGTTCGTTCGGTGCGAGATCGACGAAAAGAAGGAAAGTTCGTCCTCTGGAGTGGTCGCTTGTGATGGTTGGGTAGTGTAAAGTTGTGGTGTGATGTCCGCATGTGTGGTATATTCGTGTGTAGTAGTGTGTGGTGTCTTCATGTGGAATGTCTGCATGTGTGGTGTCTTCATTTGTGGATCGCGTTAGTGTGGTGTGTTCTCGTTCAGTGTCGGGTGTATAGAGGGGAGAGCTAACTCATCTAGCCATCCCGGCCCCCCTAGGCGAATATTAGCCTAGCAGTCGCTGTAATTGCTGCAGCGTGGCAACAACGCTGCTAAGACCAGTGGAGCGACGGTTTGATGTACGATGCTGCCGGCGACGCGGAGATGCTTCATTTCGCCTCTTTCTGGACGATGGAGGAGTAACTAGCCTTCGGTGCCGACTGGGCTGCTGTGACCGGTTCGTGGCAAGCTGTCGCGCTACAGGCCGTTTTAGGGTGCGATGCAGCATGGTGTGGTGCGGCCTAATGCACAGTTGGCATAGGGTCACTGATGTGCACTCCTGTGTGGTGTGTACCGTTGCCAAGCAGTTCAGGCAATGCCCGTGAGCTTGAGCAACCTTCTGCCGTTGCATGGGCTGCATGCTGCGGAAAATGCTACAATGTTGTAGCCGGTGTGGGCGCCGACATAAGCTGCGCTGAGGTTCTGCTACGAGTGCTGAGGACGGTGGTAGTGGTCGCGTGCCACTACGAGGAGCGGTAGCAGTGGCGGTTGCTCTTTGCAAAATATGGTCGGATGAAAGCATGCCCAACGATTGGAATTTAAGTGTGCTATCCCCAATCCATATAAAAGGAGACCCCACAATCTGCGCCAACTACAACAGTGGCGGTTGCCGCTGGAGTAATATGGTTATAAATGGGTGTCATTAAAATGTTTATGGCGATTGTGCCACGTTATGTGGCATGAAAGGGTCGTCACGTAGATCGACCATTGCATTAGGTTCGAATTAGTTTAAACGAGTTTTTTACTTGCGGGTTTATTATTTCCTGAACTAGTGGATTTTGACGAATTAAACACAACTCTTACCTTTGTGATTTTTTTGTCCAGCTTTACTACTGCATGATGTGGCAAATAAAACGAGTAGTATTTACTTTGTATGACTTTTTCGCCAACGCTGACTTCCTCCATATGGTCTAAAAGGAGGTATTCTTCTACGACCATATTATATTCAGGTTTCAGCTGTCCTTTTTAAGTAGGTTTTTTTCCATACTTAAAAGCTGTTGGATAGCAGCGGTGCGGGAGTGACCTAAGGCGAGTGTGTGGGGAAATTCTGGCTTTAGTGGTAGTCGTACGACGTACCGGCCATCTTCTGATCGAGTAATTGTGGTTTTATAAAAATCCTCACAATACCGATCTTCAGGGGTTGTGATTGATACGGGGGGGAGTTCTTCTAACTCCCAAAATTTTCTCAATTGCGTATTGAGGTATTCGTTGGAGATTTCCTCAACTTGAGTTGTCATCGTGGCAACTGGTTCCGCAACTAGTCCACTTAGGACCCATCCGAAAATGGTATTTTGCGCCAGAAGTGTTTTTGTAATTTTCTCAATACCTTCGAGTATTAGATCTCATACCATCGCTGCCTAATAGAAGATCTATTTGAGCGGGGGTGTTGCAGTTGGAGTCTGCTAACTTAAGGTGTGAAACCATTGGCAAAGGCTTGCTATTTATATGATAGCTTGGAAGCATGTTTGTTAATTGCGGTTAGACAATAGCTTCTGCATGAATGCGCTTATCCGCTTGGGGGGAAATTAGGGTAATGGGACAGATTTTATTGGAGTTTTGAACTACTCTTCCGCCCATTCCCGTAATTTCAAAATTGCCTAACTTTGTAGGCGGTTGTGGCCTGTTTTGTGCCCTAGACGTAATAAGTGATCGTTGTGATCCTTGATCTATTAAAGCCCTGAGTTTAAACAGCTCTCCTCGGTGTTCGATGGAGACGACTGCTGTAGGAAGTAGTATTCTACTGTTTCGCTATGTATCGTTTGGGTTTTTAACGCCTTTGAGCGGCATGGTGCTTCTTAGCAGTTTTCTGAATTTGTTGTTGCAACTAAACCTGTTGCTATTTTTATGTTTGCGTTGTTTGGGGGTGAGCTGGAAAAATTGGTAATGTGTAACATCGAATGATGTCGTTTATGGCAATTAAATTTGCTTTCACAATCTTTAAGCATGTGTGCATGTGATAAGCAGTTTGTGCAAAGTCTTTTTGACTTTACAAAATTGTTTCCCCCCCCTGCGCATAGTTCGCATGGCGTTTGTTTGTACTGTTCAGATGTGAACGTTTGATTTTTGAAGAAGCTTCTATTTGAATTGTTGTTGGTACTGGCTTGGGATCTTTGGAAGCTTCTATTAAGGTCATGGGAAATACCTTTTGGTTTATTTATGTTTTTATCAACTCTCTCTGCGATTTCATACAGGAAATCTTTTATTTGCTGCCACGTGGGGCATTTTTTTCTTGATGAAAGAGATTGTTCCCATAGCAATAGCGATTTTTCTGATAATGCGGCGGTGCATATACTCGTATTTACCAGAATTTGGTCCCAATTGTCTGTGGGAACGTTTTGTGTGGCTAAAACCGACAAACAGTTGGAAACAGTGGATTGAAGTTTCATATATTCTTCACTTGTTCCCTTTTGAATTTTGGGCAAGTTCATCAATATCGTTATTTGCTTATCTACCAGTATTCGCTCGTTTTCGTACCTTGATCTGAAAGCTTCCCAAGCCATATGGAAATTGTCGTCATTTAATGTGAACTGTTTTACGATGACGCCTGCTTGACCTTTTGTTTTGTATCTGAGGTGATACAACTTTTGAGCATTTGATAATTTCGGATGGTTTATGTAAACAGCTGTGAACATGTCCCGGAAGGACGGTCATTGTTCATAACCACCATGGAAAATTTCAGTGTCGCATGCGGGCACTTTAAGTTGTTATTAACCGCAAAGACAAATATTTTTTTTTTGTTGTATATATTTTGTATCATATTTTCTCATACCGAGCCCGCTAGGATCGATCAAAGGAGAGATCAATAAACAATTTCAACAAATTGCTAACAACAGGTGGAAAAACAGTACAAAATGCGTCATAACTAAAGAATTATGGCTAACATACGACAGGAAAAGAACCAACGACCTATTAAATAGGCCAAGAAAAAGTATTTACAGAATAACAGCTACCACAACAGGGCACTGGCCATTTGGGGAACATGCGTCCAAAATGGGTATGCCCTACAACGACATCTGCCGAAGCTGCGGAGTAGCAGGGAACAAGGAAACAATCTTCCACTTTCTCTGCGAATGCCCAGCTCTGGCACAGATCCGACACAAAACACTCGGAATCCACCAAGCACCAAACCTTGAATGGATTTCCACCAAAAGCATATCGGACATAAGTAGTTTCATCGAAACCTCAAAATGGTTTGAGAGAGAGGGTGGAACGTAACAGCAGATACAGGAGGTTCTACGAATAGTGTATCAAAATGGCACATCAGTGCTAATTGAGCCCGATAGGGCTGCACTCCTACCTACCTACCTACCTATATATTTGTATATGTACGTATATATATGTATTTATGGTTATTTTATTTTATTATGTGCAAATGAGAGCTCGTTTTAGAGATCACTACACTTTGTACATATGTATGCATGTTTGTATGTACATATGTATTACGCTTTATTATGTTTTACACAATCCTGCTTGTTTTTGTTGATCAAAAACCAAGGGGTATTGCGGGATATATGCCAATGTGGACTTTGAAGTAATATGCGTATTTACACAAGTGACGATACAAGATTGTACAAAATTTTAAGTATATTGTTATTAAAAATTTTCAGCGCTTAAAACGTACTGATGATGTGATGAACCCCAGTAAATGGAGTATATATTTTACCAGAAAAATTTCCGCGTATATTTATGTATGTAATTGAAATGCGCCCGCATGTACTTGTACATAAGTACGCGTGTACATATGTATGTATATAAGTTCCCAGTACGGATAAACCGCGAAAAGAAAATTATCAGACAACTTATTTTCGATATATGTGCATTAGGTGGGCCAAAAATAGTTTTTATTTTTATTTTTATTTTTATTTTTCTTAGTTACCATGAAAATCTCTTCCAACATGACTAAAAACAAATTCTAGTAGACCTGAGCTCTTAATATTAATATTAAGAGGTGCCCTATCGACATTTTTGATTTCCCATATAAATAACACAGGAAATTTTGTTTATTTTGTTTGGATTTTTAATGTACACAAACAAATAATTGATAAGCGAGAATCCACACTTATTCTTATAGGAAATTTACCGATCTACAAAAAAGGTCTAGAACATTTTTTGGCTGAGTCAACTCATTCAAAATTATTCGTTGTTAAAGTCCAACAAAAAACTATAAAAAATGATTTCCACAATTTTTCATCTTATATTACAAATTGATGGCTAATAAATTTTTTTTTTTCAATCTGTTCACTCGGTATAAAAAAATATGCACTTAAGTGTCACTGTGGTCGCTTTTGATGGTTGGGTAGTGTAGAGTTGTGGTGTGATGTCCGCATGTGTGGTATATTCGTGTGTAGTAGTGTGTGGTGCCTTCATGTAGAATGTCTGCATGTGTGGTGTCTTCATTTGTGGATCGCGTTAGTGTGGTGTGTTCTCGTTCAGTGTCGGGTGTATAGAGGGGAGAGCTAACTAATCTAGCCAAAATCCTTCAATTGATTTTTCGTTTAACCCTGGTCGAGACCAACGGTCTGATACACTTAGTCGAGACCAATGGTGCTTGGCTAGGCCCCTATGTGTTTACATACATTTGTATGGAAATACGTGTTGTATTTACGCTACACATATGTACAATATAGATACATTTTTGAAATTTTATACCTCTCGATTTGATTGAAATCAAATTGACTGTCTTGTTCACGCTTGGCGTGGCAATAGCGTTCACAAAAAATGTAACATTTTGAGAAAAAAATACATTTTTTCTTAACCTTTTAAAACGCTCTAGCGGCTAAAGTATTTGACGTAGGTAGGTCAAATAAATTGCACCGGTTAGGTAATTTAAAGAGCTTTCCGTAAATGTATACGGCTTTCAGGAAAGCCCTCAACCTCCTTTCTATCCCTACCAGGGGCGTGGCAATAGCGTTCACAAAAAATGTAACATTTTGAGAAAAATTACATTTTTCTTAACCTTTAAAATGCTCTAGCGGCTAAAGTATTTGACCTAGATAAACATATAAACCAACTTGGATATGTAACGAACATGAAAACAGATAAATCAACCGTGCGAAGTGTTAGAAACATACCAAAGTTCATATATTTTCATACAAAATATATGGGGTCTAGACAAGCACCATTGGTCTCTACTAAGGTGTAATATTATAATGTCCTTTTTTCGCCCTTTCCGATACGATATCCTTGACTTTTTTTCTCAATTCTATAGACAATAAAATTCTAGGAAGCTACCTGGAAGCGCAAGTCGTTTGCTACACTCTAAACATATTTAAATAACATTTAAAAACAAAATATGCCTGGCCAGACCCGTTGGTCTCGACGAGGGTTAAAATATGTTTTCCTTGTAATACAACATTACCATGTCTCACATCTATAATAGGTGCGTTATTTTCTTGGATAACATTACAATGGGTGTTGTACAATTGTCATTAGGTTCTTTTTTACAAATATATTTACTTAAATTATTTTTACATTTAGATGTTAATATTACTTTATCTTCACAATTACTTACGATTTTATTCATATCCAAAATGCCTTGACGTTACGATAATGGAGTAACTTTGTATGTTGTACATTTCTTTTCAATGACTGAATATTTATAAATTACAATGAAAGTGTCGTCTAATATACCTACATGCGTGTCTGCATATTAGAGTTTGTCAATAACCTTTATACTAGTTTGTTCCTTTTCTAATATCCTTTCAATCTCGTCCGTATTTATTGCTGCTGAATAAAAATTTCCGTTCTTCACGAAATTAATTGTCGTAGTTAAATCAAATAACTCCTTGTATAATTCTTGCAATATAACTTTTTGTTTAATCGTCTCAATATTAAATGTTTTCATCATTATTTCAAAGTTGGAATTAATTTGTCTTTGTTTGTTATTTTGCTTAAGTTAGTCATATGGAAAGGTACTCATGTTCTTGATACAAAAATGATGGGTCAGTCTCGGCTAACACGTATGTACACTAGCGATCTTGTAAGTCGGTTATTTCCTGAGCTAAGGATGTTGCTAGGATTAATGCTAGCGTTGTCTTCATCACTGTTTCTGAGGTTGTCCTTGTGTACGATCTTCCCCTCCGTTGTTAAAATTGTGTCCTCACAATTCTCTTGTACTGTTTTCTTCAAATAGCGTGGATTTGTTTTATTTCGTCGGTTTTGTTTCACATAAACTGTTTACACTGTTTTATATTCCTTTTGTGTTCGTTTTTTATTGTAGTATGATAGCATATACTCCTGCTTATTTTCGATCAGTTCTTTTATTTCTTCAGTCTTGCTCCTTTCAAAAAATAATTCTATAGGTTTCCTTTTTGTGACGGAATGTATTGTCCTATTGTATTCCTTGATTGCGTTGAATAGTTCTTCAGTTGCGGTTGATCATTTTGTTTAATTCGAATTCTAGTAATTTCCAGAATTTTTGAATACAGCCATTCAACTTGAGCGTTCGATGTTGAATGGTTTGCTGTATATAGCCGTTGGAATAAAGCATTTGCTGCTATTAAATATATGTAGTCTCGTTATCTGTCATTAGTTTATTACAAAATGGGAATATTTGTATGAGTACTTCCTCTTATATTTTGTCGAATTCTCTTTTGTCGTTTAATCTTCTCATATATGCGTATTTTGAGTATCTATCTATGCATGAGAGATACATTGTTCCACCGGTTTCAAATATGTCCATTTGTATTTGTGTGCCTATACCTTCGGGTATGGGTGTTTTTGCAAAAACTAGTTTTGTCGGGTGGCGTTCGTATTTGTTCTCTTTACAAATGCTACAATTTCTAGTTAGTCGGATTACATCATTTTTTATATTTGGCCAATATCAAATTTCTAGTATCTCTAATGCAGTGTTGTCCAACGTGACTGTGTGCACGTTATGCTTGTGTTGGTTATTCTAGCGTCAACTGATCGCAAAATTTTGCTTTGCTTGCCTACGAAGTTGAATACAGTAGCACAATCGTGCTTTCACAGACACTTGTCGCGACATGTTGGTGTGAGGTGTCTGGCACTGTCCGAGCGCTATTGTGCGCATAGGCCGTGGACAACGCTGCTCTAATGTATTATTTTTTGCGTTTCTATGTGCTCTTTCATGCGTATGTTTAATTATATTTTCTCTATTCTCTTCACTCGTAATGTCTTTTAATAGATTTTGACAAAAGACCTTTTTCTCTATATTAAATGAAGAGTTTATAATATCATTAATTTCATACCAGGTTTCTAGTGTAGTGTGAAATGCGGTCGTGATATTAGGTTTGATAATTTTCGTTAGTGTATCTATCAAGTCTTGTGGTGTGACGTAATTAACATAAAATCTCTCGTGGTTTGCAAAAATTGTTGCTCTTTCTAATGCATTTTGTTCAGATTTTTGTATAACAATTTGTGTTTTAAATTGGTTCAGTGGAGCGCTGACATCTTTAATTCTGATTGACGAGGATGATTCCTGCGAGTGTATTGAGTCGTTCATAGTTACTTTTACTTGACAGCTGAGTGCGTCGGCTACTACATTTAAATCTCCTTTAAGGTATTTAATTTTTGCTCCGTATTCTTCTATAAAATTTTTCCATCGTTTTAATTCTGAATTTGGTTTGTCCTATGATATAGAAAAAATTAGGGATTGATGATCGGTGTAAATAGTAGTATTACTAGTGAGACCTTACAGATAATTCCTAAGTTTCTTGAGTGCCCAAACTATTGCTAACATTTCTTTCCCGTTTGTTGAGTAATTTTGTTCAGTTCGCGTTAATGTACGTGAAATGAATGCTATAGGCTTCTTGCCTTGTGACAATACAGCTCCAATCGCGTGATTGCTTGCGTCTGTAGTCAAATCAAATCCTTTTCCCAAATCTGGTTGGAATAATTCTATTTGTTCTTTTAGTTTATTTTTTAGTGTTTCAACTGCTTTAAGTGCTTCGTCATCTAATTTGACATGTATTGAGCTACTTTTATTCTTTGAAATATTACCATTCTCTCCTTGTAGGTAGAGTGTTAATGGTTTCGTTATGGATGCAAATCCTTTTATAAATTTTCTATAATATGAGGTCATTCCCAAGAAAGATCTTAAGTCTTTCAAATTTGTAGGGGTTTTGTACCTATCTATATGTAAGTAGCTTCTATTTTTCCTGGATCTACTGTAATTCTACCGTTTTTAATTATATGTCCTAAAAATTGTGTCTGTCTTTGAAAAATTTTTGACTTTTCATCCGAGATTTTCATGTTGGCTGCCTGTAAAGTGTGTATTATAGTATTATATTGGTGATATCTTTCATATGTTTTTCAGGGTTAGTTGAATATATTAGGACATCATCTATATACATACACGTATGCGCATTCTCCTATGAATGGTCTGAGGATGTCGTCAACGCATCTTTGAAAGATCGTCGGTGCGTTTTTCAGTCCGAATAGTAGTCGTAGAAATTCATATTTGGCATTATTTATTGAAAATGCTGTTTTTTACTTGTCTTCTTTTTTATTTTAATTTGATGAAATCCTGATTCCAAATCTAACGTCGTGAAGTACTGTGCTTCTCCTAAGTTTTGGAGCATCATGGTGATGTCCGGAATAGGATATCTATCAGCCATTGTTTGCGCATTTAACTTCTGGAAGTCAATAACCATGCGTCTTTTGGTTTTGCCTTGCCAGTCATTCCCTTTTTTAGAAACTGTTCATATGGGAGAATTGTATGGGCTTTTGCTTGGCTGTATTATTTCATTATCTAATAATTTTTTTATTTCAGTTTCTACAAATGCTCTATCCGCTTGGGGGTATGGATACTGTCTGACCCAAATAGGATTATTTGTTTCTGTTCTGATTTCTGCCTCTACTGTAGTTACATACGTAGGGTAATGTTTTACTCTGCTCATTTCTTTTCATTAATTCATTTATTTATTTTTTATACATTTCTTCTCCTATCATATAATTTATTCTTGTTAATTATTCTTTTTCACAATTAATACATTTCTTTCTGTATCTATCATTGCTTTCATTTGCTTTAAACCTTTAATTCCTATCAAGAAATCGAAATCTAAAAATTCCATACTGAATCCTATTATATTCACTTTCTTTTTATATTTAACTAGCTTTTACCCGCGACTTCGTCCGTATAAGTTTTTTCGTTTTCTCCCGGCTGAGGTCCCCCTGCAACAATGTCCCACTATCGTGTTCCAGTCCTCAACTTCTCATCAAAATTTCTTCAATAGCAACCTAAGCACATATTGGATAGCTCCGAATGTTACCTTAGTAAATATAAAAAGTAAATAATGTAAATCGGTTTAAAATACTACTAACTACCTACCTGTCAACCCCCGATGTTAGACAGTGTGACATCCGCAACATCGTCTACATAGGAAGTACTAACTTAATGTAAGTACAGTAGAACTCCAATTATCCGAATTAATGGGGACCGGGACCCATTCGGATAATCAAATATTCGGATAATCGGATTTTTTTTTTTAAATTGCCATTGGAGAGAATAAGAGCTACGTTTTGATATTGCACTATTTTTTTATTGAATGAAATGAAAGAAACATGTTATCACATGTTTTAAATATAAATAAAATGTACTTATGAACAAGTTTAGAAATAAAAATCATTGTTTTTTAAACATCTCCGTCAATGTAAGCTGTTTTGCGGTATTCAACCGTTTTCGGGCAGCCAGGTCACGCATTCGCTTGACGGTGAGCAGTTGTAAGTGGTCACACTCGGGCTGACGCTCCATCCACTTCAAAGCAGTCTCGAGGCCGGCAAATGCTTCACTAGCTGATGGTGCAGTGTCTACATCAACATCAGCAGAAAGTTCTTCTTCCACTTCCACTTCAACATCTTCTCTCACACTTACAACAATTTCATCGTCATTGAGAATTTGAAAACCAGGGTCAGACGTGTCACAAGCCATCCACTCTCCTACATCTTCAGCACTTACTTCTGTACAACCAGGAATTTTTACAATCATTTTTCTTATTTCCTCTAGTGACAACGCATCTTCATCATCATCATCCTCTCCATATTCTTGTTTCTCATTTTCTTCAGATTCTTTTTTTTTTGTTCTTCTCAGACGGTAGGCCTTTCAGTTTATTCCACGCACGTCTTAGCGTCACTGGCGTAACCAAACTCCAAGCTTCCGCTACCATGTAACAGCAGTCCTTTAAATTTATTTTGCTATGATTTGCCAAAACCAATTCTTCATCTTCAGCATTCAGAATAATAGCGCACTTAGACTTTTTTTGGACAATTTTTTGTGATTCGGCTAATCGGCAATTCGGATAGTCGGAGTTCGGATAATTGGGGTTCTACTGTAGTATAATAATGTAGGAAGCTAAAATTAAGAGGCCTTATTACTGTAGTACATTTTTGTAAACTATATTCTTTGTTTTTCCCTCTCTGGCCAACACATGGAGATTCTGTGAAGTTGAAACACGTGAGCAAGCCACGTATAATTGTCCGTGAGAAAAACAACTCTTTTCTAAATTAATGCCGGCTACTTTTAATGTTTGCCCCTGGGATTTATTTATCGTCATAGCGAAGGCGATTTTCGGCGGAAATTGTAATCTCTTGAACTGGAATGGCAAATCTGTCGGAATTATGGGTACACGGGGGATTAAAACATTCTCTCCTTTTGCCATTCCAGTCATAATGATTGCTTTTACAATATTGCGACCGAGATCTGTTACTTGCAACCGTGTGCCATTACACAGTCTTGGTGCATCTAAATTCCGCATCAAAAGGACAGGAACGCCTACTTTCAGCCTCAATTTGTGTGAAAGTACTCCCGACAGTTTTAAAGAATTAAGAAATTCTACTGTGTATGATGTTACTTGTTCAGTATCCATTACAGTGTCTACAGAGAAAAACTCAACACTATCACCTCCCACGCGTGACATAATTTGCTAGTTTATCTGTCACACCATTTAATTCGTCGGCACTAAAATTGTTCATATTAGTTAACAGTTCGCGATAGACGAAGTTATTTAGATCATCTGGATTATGCACGAAATTGCAGAATTCACGATCCAATGTAATCATGCCATTACCATCCTTTTCCATACGATCTTCTCCAATTAACGTTGACGCTTTTAAACACGCAATTATTTCATCTGCAGGGGTGGCTTTAGTGTCAACTGGAAAAGTTTGGGCTAAAAGGAAGTTTAAAAGAAAGGTTTTCCCCGTGCCTCTAGGAGCATCCAAAAATAACAAACCACCTTCGCCATCTTCGATTTTTTTGACAACATTGTCAAATACTAACCTTTGTTCTGGGTTCAAACGTGGAACAGACTCTGTTAATTCTTGTTGTAAGGAAGCAGTATCGCAATTTAGTTCCCGTATTAAATTGCTACTGATTTCCTCGGTTCTCTGTGGTCTGTTCATTCCATAATCTGACAAATCCTTTCAAGAAATTGTTTTAAACTGGTCTTCAATTTTTGTCAGACCCTCATTGTAAATTAAATCACTGTACGTGACATTGGGATTTTGCTCTCGTAATCTGTGGAATATATCGTCCGTTACATCATGTTTGTATTTATCCCACAACTATTGAGGATTTGAAAGACCACATATCGCTACTAATACAGCAAACAGCTCTCTCATCTGCTGATCTACATTGAGCAGCTTTTTCCAGTGTCACATCCCAATGGTTATCATTCTCCAGTAATCCTCTTGCCTCACATGCCTTTCGAAATGTAGAATAATCTTGTGTGTTGTATTTTTTTAGATCATTGAAAGAGGTAGGTGCACATGGTGTAAAAACATGCGTAGACAAAAACATTCCATGTTACTAACATGAACTGTATAAACTCGTCCTAAAGCATCTCCAGATTTGACGCCAGGCCAATCCTGAACAGAGGTACCTTGAATGCGGCGTTTCCAAGTTTTCCTACTTGCATCCCAAGTATAATACCTTGGCACCTCGACATAAAGAAGAGTTTTTGCAAACTCATCTCTGATACAAAGATCAAAAAAAGCACTGAGAGTGGTTTTTGGCGGAGTAGTTATTCGTTCGTGGAAATTGTGTTCATTAAAATAAACGCTTTCACCATTTTCTAAATGCACGCTGATATTTGTCACGGTGGGATGCCTTTCGCGCAACGGAAATCCTAACAGACACCACACGGCTTTGTTGCTGCTGACATACCGACCTGACTGATAAGTTTGCACCTCATCTACGGGATTCGCAAGATCAGTATTTCTAAAATTGAAAATAGCTTGATCAGTACTCTTGTTTATATATTTGCAGATATATTTGATGGCGCGTACTGAACAGCATACCTCAACATTTATGTGGGCGTTAAACATTTTTGATAAAATTGGTGAATAGGGGACTACCCAACTATTATCAACCATAACGTGGCTACCATTTCGGAGATTCACGGTTGCTGTTCGACCTCCGTCTGCTGGCGCTCTTCTATGATACTGCGGGTATCCGTGGTCGTTGTGAAATGTCTCTTTCACTAACTTGCGAGGAAATTTTTTTGTGCATTTTCCGTCATTCATGCAGGGGCACTGTGGATTTTCGGGTCCGCATGGACCGTGAATCATATTTTTTACAATAATGTCATGGATAGTTTTGTCAATGTTAGGATCCAGTATTGCAGTGCTGATGATGTTATGTATTTGATCGGGTCGTAACTTATCTTTTAACCACAATAATATTTGGACTTGTGGCAGTCCACGTTTCTGCCATTCGACAGAATATATAAAGCAGTGCGCTTCTCCGAACTCTCGGCCTTTATTAATCACATCCATTAGTTTTTTAACTTTTAGTCTAAAAACTCTTGCGACTACATTATGTCTATCTATTGCGCTTTGTCCCGGCATCAACTCATTGACTATTTCGGACCAGGCTGGGCTGCAAGTAAAGGTGACGAATAAGTCAGGGCGACCATGTGTACGCACATTGTTTCAATTAGTTAAGCATCCACCCCCTCTACCCGGTAAAACTGGCGCATCCTAATAGAACAGCGTAATTCACCACAGGATGCTACTGCAACGCAACACCAATAACTCACTACACCTATACCAACCCAACCAACAAAAAAATGGACAACGGGAAAGCTCAGGCATTCGTTCAAAGCAATTCGCCGCGTCGACCTACGAATCCGCCAAGTCTGAACACAATTTGATCGCAGAGTTCTCCCGCGCTACAAATACATAAACTTCGTTTTTCCAACAAGTTCCTGCCAGCATCAATAAAACAACCAACTGGGTTTAATCGGCACAACCTTCCGAATTTATTTAGATATAACGGGTGATTTTTTTGAGGTTAGGATTTTCATGCATTAGTATTTGACAGATCACGTGGGATTTCAGACATGGTGTCAAAGAGAAAGATGCTCAGTATGCTTTGACATTTCATCATGAATAGACTTACTAACGAGCAACGCTTGCAAATCATTGAATTTTATTACCAAAATCAGTGTTCGGTTCGAAATGTGTTTCGCGACAAATTTTGTTCAGCGATGAGGCTCATTTCTGGTTGAATGGCTACGTAAATAAGCAAAATTGCCGCATTTGGGGTGAAGAGCAACCAGAAGCCGTTCAAGAACTGCCCATGCATCCCGAAAAATGCACTGTTTGGTGTGGTTTGTACGCTGGTGGAATCATTGGACCGTATTTTTTCAAAGATGCTGTTGGACGCAACGTTACGGTGAATGGCGATCGCTATCGTTCGATGCTAACAAACTTTTTGTTGCCAAAAATGGAAGAACTGAACTTGGTTGACATGTGGTTTCAACAAGATGGCGCTACATGCCACACAGCTCGCGATTCTATGGCCATTTTGAGGGAAAACTTCGGACAACAATTCATCTCAAGAAATGGACCCGTAAGTTGGCCACCAAGATCATGCGATTTAACGCCTTTAGACTATTTTTTGTGGGGCTACGTCAAGTCTAAAGTCTACAGAAATAAGCCAGCAACTATTCCAGCTTTGGAAGACAACATTTCCGAAGAAATTCGGGCTATTCCGGCCGAAATGCTCGAAAAAGTTGCCCAAAATTGGACTTTCCGAATGGACCACCTAAGACGCAGCCGCGGTCAACATTTAAATGAAATTATCTTCAAAAAGTAAATGTCATGAACCAATCTAACGTTTCAAATAAAGAACCGATGAGATTTTGCAAATTTTATGCGTTTTTTTTTTTTAAAAAAGTTATCAAGCTCTTAAAAAATCACCCTTTATTTAAAAATTTTGTTGTATTTTAAATATATCAAACATTAAAACAAATTGTTTACGAAATCTTCCAGGCAGTTTCATTTTCCATTTTTGATCGTGGGTGTAAAAGAGTTGGAATACCCTAACAAATTGATGGGTTTACTCATGGTTCTTCGAGCCTCAACGACAGGCACTATAAACTTATAGCCACAAGACAAACCACAAAACAAAAGAAAAACAAACCAGTGCAGTGAATCGTGGTAATATACATACATATGTGTATACTGAAATAATAGAGTCAAATAAATGTCCCGTCGAAAGACTAAGGACAACGCTAAGATCCGTTTTTTAATAAATTAAATACAAATGTTTAAAATGTTTTATTATTTATTATTTATTAAAATTGCACGCGACGAAAGAAAGGTTTCGTGTGTGTCAATTGGATTTCAGCTTAAAACTAATTTACAAAGAGAATGAAAATCTTGGTTTTGGCTATCTGCTATTGTTTACATTAAAATGAGTGTGCAGTTGGTCGCTTGATTCATTGGATGAGAGCTTATAGATTATTTGGTTTGTATAAGCGAAGACGCTTAAGACGCGATCGCCACTGAATATCGGTCATTTGTTTACATTAAATTCTCTGCACAGCAAAAATGATGCGCAGCTCTTGTTATTTGTTTACTTGACTTTAATGGATGGGTGTGAGAATGAATGTGTCACCAAAATATTGATGCTGCAGTAATTGGATATTAGTAGATGGATGTGAGAGTGAATATGTCACTCCTCCCCCCTTAAAAAGGCAGCCTATACTTGGGCTGGCATTGATGGGTACAGTGTGGGTAATGGGTTTTCTCCAAGTTCGTTTTCTTGAAGTTGTGGCTGATTTCTTTCAGTTAGTTTTCTTAATTTTGTATACAAAAATATAAATGGATTAAAGTTTATGTACTTAAGAATAAAAATCATTGCGACCAAAGCCAGAATAGCCAGAATAATAATTGTATAAAGTGTGATATTGTTTTGTGAAATCATTTTTATAATGTCATTGTGTTTTAAGATTTTGATTTTAGTTATGTTGAGCGGTGGATACAAAGGTGTTAGGTCAATTTGTGGGTTTAAATAATTTTCGCTTAAAATAATATTTTCGATTTTTACTTTACATTGTGTTATTCTTATAATTTTATTTCCCTTTATTTGTATGTTGCTGTTTGAATTTTGACAGTTTTGTGTAAGAGTTGTTTGGGTCAGATTCCATGTTATTATTACATTTGGTTCAATATACTTAATTATTTCTTTTGTAAGGACTGGTACAAAATTACATGTTGGGTTTCTTTGTTTTATTATGTTTGCAATACATTCACTATTTACTTCTTTGTTGTCTTGATTGTAAATTTTATTATCGTTTTCAAAGTAAGAATCACTGCCTGAGTACTCCAATTGGTACCCATTTCTATCGGGATAAGGGATTATTTTTATGTTGTTTATTAGTTCATGATTAATAGGAATATGTGAGATTATTAGTATTTCATTATTCTTATAGTTAATCCAAGTGGATGTTTTTGTTAATAATATGTTTTCGCTGTTAACGTTTTGGAGCTTGTCGTAATTGAGCAGTTTTGGGTTGAACAGTCCCAGTCGTGAGAGCTGCATTCCCATTTCAAGGTCCTCAATGTACTCAATGAACTGTATTAGTTCATAAACCAAGGTGTCAATGCTATTTCTATTGTTTTCATACTGTTTGATTCTCTGCAATCCGTCATTAACGAACTGCATTACTTCGTTAAATTCGTGCATTTTTATTGAATTTTTCGCCTCCGAATTCAGTTTCTCTTCGAATTGTATTCTGTCATTGTCGTCGAGTGTGCCGAAAAGGAATTTAAAAGCTGAGCCTACGAAATTGAAAAGACCGCGTTTTTGTCTACGTTCTTTGTGTAGAGTGATCCCGTTTAGTTCTTTAATCAGTTTGTTATACAAAAATTTGATCCGGGGTGTGTCTGTACTGTTTTGTATTTTGTTTCCAAAATATGTGGTTATAGTGTTTATTTCTGTGAGGTTGACTGTTAGGCAATGATGTTCGAATGCTGATGGTCTTTGAATTGGTTTACTTGAGAAAAGAAGATATCCATGGTTTGTATCGATGCCGCCTATCTGAATTTGTTGGGCATGGCTCATGGTAAGCAACAGGGACAGTATCATCACTGTGCGCCAGATACCTGTGGAATGGGGACCTCATTAATTTTCTTTCGTCTTTTAAACTGCGTTTTATAATAGTTAGTAGCTCTGTTCCGATTAGTGATTTTGTAATGGTCCGGGTCGGTTTGTTCGACATTTTTGTTTTCTTTAAATGGGTTTTCTAATTTTCCCTTCTGAAGAGGACCCTTTCTGTATTTGGTGTCTATGTCGTATTCCTGACGATCATCATTTAATTTGTTTATTTTTTGTTCTTTAATTTTTTGTGCGTCCAGGGTTGGTTGTCCGGCGTAAAGAAATATGTGTGCGGGTGTCTGTCCAGTGGTGTCATTCCTGGTTTTGTGATTGTAAATATAAAGAATATTTTCCATTTTGCCTAGCTTGATTTCATCGTTTTTGGAGGAATTGATTATGCGAATTTTTTCATTTATTGTTTTATGTAATCTCTCAACATCCGCCACGCCCGTTTTAGCTGTGTTTAATTGTAATTCAACACCCTCACTCTCGAGCCATTGCTTAAGAGCTAGGCTGGAAAATGCACCGTCCCTGTCTGCCTTTAACAGTGTAGGTTTTCCGAGTTGGTTAAAGATACGCATCAGGGCGTTTTTGCATTGTATCCAATCTTTTGTTTTTATTTGTTCTAGAGTGGCGAACTTTGAGTAAATGTCAATGCAACTAAGGTAATGCTTACCCTCGGATGAATAGATGTCTATTACAAATTTATCGCGGCAATGCCCAGGGCTAGGTGTGACTTTAAAAGGCATTTTTGTGTTTCTGTGTTCTGTCTTGGCTAGGTTACACACACGGCACTCATTTATTATGTTTTGAATCAGTAGTTGGCTATTTGGGAAATAATGATTTTCTTTGAATAATTTAGTCGTGTTGGGGATACCTGGATGCAACAGTTTTTCATGGGCTTGAAGTATGATTTCTTTAAACTCAGCATATGAGCTCACGTTGTTCAATAGAATGAGGCTACGAGTCACTTTAGTATAAGAGGGGTTAATAATTTCCCTATAGGCTGTCTGGATGATTTCGAAATCGGCATCGCTCACGATGTACATGGCAATGCTTTTGGAAATGAAGTGGTCAAGTAAGAATTGCTTGGCGTTCTCAACAGTCATGTTGTTATAGTGAATTGTGGTTATTGAATTTCCGAAAACGGTTGTCTGCTTTACACTATTCTGATCTAATTTAATGAATATTATCTGTTTTTTGAATACATTTATTGGTTTTTCTGTTAACTGGATAAGATCATTACTATCTTCTACTGCACTATGTTGGGTGGCTTCACTTAAATGATTCTCCTCAACCTTGATTCTGGACAGTGCGTCAGCAATTGAATTCTGTTTCCCTTTTATGTACTCAATATCAAAGTCAAACTTGATTTCGGCTTGGTCTTGATTGAGTGGTGCCTGACACCACTGGGTCTGGGTGCATGCATGTATGGGTTTAAGCTGGGTTGTAATGGTTGAGGATATTGGGGGTATCTCGGTTGGTATTGGGATTGATTGATTGGGTAATTTTTAAATGCTTTCGGATTTTGGTAAAAATTTGGAGTTTTATTTTTAATTTCAATGTTTTTATTTGTTTCAAAATTGATATGTTCTTGATATGTTAATTAGACTTCTCAAGTCTGGAATGTCGTGATGGGCCAAAATTGTAAACAATTGAATTGGTAATTTTCGAATTAGTGTTTTTATGGAATCTCTGACCGCTTGCAAATAAATAATAAGGTTTGATTGATTACCTTCGAGATGTAATTTGGAGATGAGTATTTGGCGTCGTCGCTCGGCCTCCTCGCAGAATGCACGCAGATTTCCCCTGTAGGGCGTCTCGCAGAAGTTCTCCAGCAGCTTGTAGTTCGGCGCCTGTGGTTTATACTCGCTGATCATTCTGGACCTCAAGGTCGGCCGGTCTTCTATTGTTGGCAGACCCAATGTTCTAGTCACATGACCCTCTATGTTCCGCTCAATGGCTCCAAGCAGGATGCGTTGTTGTCGCACATCGTTGGTAAGGTAGAGGGACAGTATGTAGTCCACTCTGCTGATGAAGGTAAAAAGTGTTTCTGGCTCTCCCCTAAATGGAGGGACATCCTTAAGTTGTCCACGGGCCTCAGCAAAGTTGCTCTCGTTTAATGTATTCTCTGGTTGTGCTGGTTGTGCCATTTTTTTGTTTGATTATCACTTAATTCGATGTTTCTATCTTGCCTTTGGACTTACAGGTTTTTGTGTTTTTGAATTTTTGTTTTGCTTCCACTTGTTTGGGATAACCGAATTTGAATTACTTTCCCAGTTGAAGCGCGTATTTTTGCGAATTGCGGATTATAAAATTTAACTTATTTTCCACTCGCGGTTCTTTTTTTCGGATACTTGTAGTATCCTACCGACTGCGCCACTAAAATAATCGAGTCAAATAAATGTCCCGTCGAAAGACTAAGGACAACGCTAAGATCCGTTTTTTAATAAATTAAATACAAATGTTTAAAATGTTTTATTATTTATTAAAATTGCACGCGACGAAAGAAAAGTTTCGTGTGTGTCAATTGGATTTCAGCTTAAAACTAATTTACAAAGAGAATGAAAATCTTGGTTTTGGCTATTGGCTATTGTTTACATTAAAATGAGTGTGCAGTTGGTCGCTTGATTCATTGGATGAGAGCTTATAGATTATTTGGTTTGTATAAGCGAAGACGCTTAAGGCGCGATCGCCACTGAATATCGGTCATTTGTTTACATTAAATTCTCTGCACAGCAAAAATGATGCGCAGCTCTTGTTATTTGTTTACTTGACTTTTGTTTACATTAAATTCTCTGCACAGCAAAAATGATGCGCAGCTCTTGTTATTTGTTTACTTGACTTTAATGGTTGGGTGTGAGAATGAATGTGTCACCAAAATATTGATGCTGCAGTAATTGGATATTAGTAGATGGATGTGAGAGTGAATATGTCACTATATGCATAATAGTGTGGTGACCAACTAAAAAACAAAAAAAAAAAACAAAAAAACCCAAACAACAAAGTGCAGTGACCCAAACAGAACAAAAAAAAAAAAACAATTTACAAAGTGCATAAGAAAAATTAAGCTACCAAACATTTTAAGCAAACAAAAAGCATTTCAGTAAAACAAAAAGAGAAAATATTTAAAGTTGCCGAAAATAATAAAATAAAAACGTTTTACCTAGCTAAACCTCAAACCGGACGCGAAACCCTAAACATAAAATAAAAATAAAGGCAAAATAAACGGGGGCGATCATTAAAACAAAGAGTTAAACACATGAACATACGAACAAAAAAAACAGAATAAGGAGGTAGGCAGATGGATTCCGAAGAGAATAGACAATGGGACTAAATGGCACAGGCACATATAACCAAACATCTTTCTAAAAAGCCCCCCTGAGGAAAATAAAGTGAGCGTATTCATACTTTTTGGTCTTAATTTAATAAATGCATATATGTACGTTCATATAAAAAAAAATCAATATATACAATATCTGTATTTCAAATACAATTTTAGCGACAAAATAAAACTATTACCAAACTATATTTAATTTACGATAAATTCGTAAACAGTTTGGTACAATATACATATAGATCGAAAAACATATTAAACTCTCACATTTGTGAGCCACTAATTTAACAACAAATGAAATGAAATGAAATAATCTCAGCAATACCTCTTATTCTAAACAAAAAACAATAAGCAGGATTGCATAAATTAAAATACGAAAAGAGAAATAAAACCAAACCAAAAATTTCGCACTTTTCAAAACATAATTATAATATATATATATATTTATATATATATGCATGCATATACAAAATATATACATACATATTTACATAAGTGCAAAAGGAGCATACCTGCACATTGCTCATTTCACTTTCGCGTGTTCTTCTCGGTGCGAACATGCATACATATATACATGTAGTTGTACATATAATCTGCCCGCAATTATACCCTTCACTGTGACTAAATACTGCATTATTAAAATTATAAATTTTAATTAGTTTTCAAGAAAAAGTAATTTTTAAATTTACTAATCACTAAAAGGTGATAAAGTAAATACAAATTCATTGAATTAAATTTATTAAACGAAAAAAATTGGTTAAACGCAATTAATTAATTTGATGCATATTTGATCATATACACTTGCGTATTGTATATTCAAAGTCGACATTGGCAATTATACGGCAATACCTGTTGTTCTTTGACAAATAAAAACAAGCAGGTTTGTACACAAAAAGCGAATTGATCTCTTTAACGAGCTCTCAATTGCTTAAGAACAAAAGCATTATCATAAATACATATATACAAACAATTTGTACATACTATATATCTCTTCAACGAGAGTAAAAAGCGCATTGATCCCTTCAACGAGCTCTCAATTGCACAAACATAAATAATTTCATACGCACATACATACATACATAAAAGTCCAAGTATTAGGGTGTCCTATATACCAACATAAGGACCTAAACAGTATACATAAAGAAAAAGTGCGTATTCAATAATTAAATTAACAAATTAAAAGCACAACAACTTTAACATATAATACAAAAATGGTAAATGACGACACAAATCAAAACACATCTGGAGCTACACGCTCAAAACAGGTTGTAAAATTTATCTCACAAAGTGACAGTTTATTTAGATACTGCACCAGATTTGCCTCTTCACTGATTCATGAAAACTCTGAATCGTTATTAGAAATCAAAAATCAAAATCTTAAGAATTTTTGGACTCGTCTCCAAGCGGCTCATGACGCCATAGTAGATTCTAACGATTCAGATACACACAATTTCAAATCCTCGGCTTACGCAATATACGAAAACTGCTTAGACCAGTACGAAGAAACAAAAGCTATGATCTCCGATCAATTAAAGCTAATTAAATATACAAATAGACAGTCAAAAGGCAAGTTCAGGCATCCATGCCCGCATGTGACACAGAAACCTTTTACGGAGGTTATAAAGAATGGCCGTCCTTCCGGGACATGTTCACGGCCGTGCACATAAACCATCCTCAATTATCACAAGCGCAAAAACTGTATCACCTCCGATACAAGACTAGGGTCAAGCAGGCGTAATAGTCAAGCAGTTCGCACTGAATGACGATAATTTCAATTTAGCTTGGGAAGCTCTAAGATCACGATATGAAACATAAGAGAATATTGGTCGACAAGCAAGTAACGACACTATTAAACTTACCAAAAATTAAAAAAGAAACACGTGTAGAATTCATCAAGTTAGAATCCACTGTTTCTAATTGTTTGTCGGTTCTATCGACACTTAATATCCCCACAGACAGCTGGGATCCTATTCTGGTATACATTTTCACCGACGCATTACCAGAAAAGTCGTTACTTCTATGGGACAATCGCTCTCATCACGAAAAAAGTGCCCAACGTGGCAACAAATGAAAGATTTTCTCACCACTCAATATGAAATTGCGGAAAAGTTAGAAGAAAAAATAATAAAAAATAGGAACATTAAACACGACCTCAATGTAAGCTTCAATAGACTCCAAGCTAGAAGCAAAAACAATTCAAACATAATTTTTAACGAAACACAATCGTTCACATCCGAACAAAGAAAACATACGTCATGCGAACTAGGGCATAAGCTTAATACTTGCGAGAAGTTTAAAAAATTAAACATTAACGAAAGGAAGAACTTTGTCAGATCAAAAAGACTCTGTACAAACTGCTTGTCCCATACACACAATGTTAAAAATTGCAAAAGCAAATTTAACTGCTCATATTGTCACAAAAGACACAATTCAATGCTTCATTACAGCATATATCCCATCTCATCTTATAAAAGCTCTTATAAATCAAGAACCACGGGTTTAATTGCAAAAGCAAATCCCGAAAATCAAAATTCTAAAAATAGCCAAGAGACACCATGTTACTCAGAAGCACAAAAAGTTCAAACGCTGCACAGCGAATCACAAGGTGGAATAGCTACAGAACCAGTTACCTCCATACCAACTCAAGTTGAGGACAAATACCTTAATTCACTATTAAGGAAATTGCAAAGATTAAGGAAATTTCCAATAACAAACAAAACTATAAAAAATCGGTATTGTGAGCACTTCTCTAAAGCCACAACTACTCGATCAAATAATGGCCGGTACGGCGTACGACAACCACTAGAGCCACAATTTTCTAATACCCCATATAAAGGTAGAAAAAACAAGGACAGATTCTCCCTCTGACAATCTCATATAAAAAAACAAATATATGATCGTAACTTTTCGGTCCCGCAGGATGGCTTTAGCCAATAATGAAAAATCGGAAAATTCTGAACAAATCCTAGAGCGGTGGCGGGCTACTAAACGCCAAATTAGAACTAAAACATCATTTTATAACCAAATTGTCTCCAAAAGTCAAAAAATCGACACATTTTATATAATATTGCCCCATAGAGGCAAAATTTTTTAAATATAAAAAATAAAAAAGGAAATTAAGGGATCACAATACTCCCAATGCTATACATTAACGCACCTATGCTTACAAAGCTAAGGTCGCTTTTATGGCAGCTATATGCTATAGTAATTCGATCTGAACAATTTCTTCGGAAATTACATTGTTGTCTTAAAAAATAATCTGTACCAAATTTCGTGAATATATCTTGTCAAATTTGAAAGTTTTCCATACAAGAACTTGATTCCGATCGTTCAGTTTGTATGACAGTTATATGCTATAGTTAACCGATCTGAACAATTTCTTCGGAGATTATATTGTTACCTTAAGTAGTAATCCATGCCAAACTTCGTGAAGATAGCACGTCAAATGCGAAAGTTTTCCATACAAGCCCTTGACTCCGATCGCTCAGTTTGTATGGTAGCTATATGCTATAGTTAACCGATCTGAACAATTTCTTTGGAGATTACATTGTTGCTCTAGAAAATAATCTGTACCAAATTTGGTGAAGATACGTTGTCAAATGTCAAAGTTTTCCATAAAAGAACTTAATTCCGATCGTTCAGTTTATATGGCAGTAATATGTTATAGTGGTCCGATATCGGCCGTTCCGACAAATGAGCAGCTTCTTGAAGAGAAAATGACGTTTGCAAAATTTCAAAAGGATATCTTAAAAACTGAGGGACTAGTTCGTATATATACCGACAGACAGACAGACGGACAGACAGACAGACGGACAGACAGACGGACATGACTAAATCGACTCAGCTCAACATACTGATCATTTATATATATACTTTATAGGGTCTCCGACGCTTCCTTCTGGGTGTTACAAACATCGTGACAAACTTAATATACCCTGCTCAGGCTATAAAAATAGCAATGCAATTACACAGGAATATGTGTGTATATACGTTTACTTTTTTATGCATATATGTATGTTTGTATTTATATTTATTTGTTTTTTCTTTCCATGTGTTTTTTGATGTTTTTGCATATCGTACCTGCAAATTGCCTCTGCTTATTTCTTTATTGCAATCCTGCTTACTGTTTAATAAAACAGAGGAATATTGCCCAAAAATGTTTGCAAGTAGTGAGTTTTTCATTATATTTACATATGTATGTGGTTATGTATAATATATATATGTACATATGTATTTTACCGAACTGTTTTAGGGATCTTTCAAAAGTTTGGTAACTGTAATAACGTATTTTCGGTAAGGTATTTTTTTTTTTACAGATATCTATATATATAAAAATGAAATGGTGTATAGTTGTAACGCTAAAACTCGGAAACGGCTGAACCAAATGAAATACTTCCTTTGGGGGATTTGTTTGTTATTACCACGCGCAGGTACCTCCCATACAAACTAAATTTTTTAAGCAGAATATCTGTGAAGGGAAGAAGGGTTCAAGGTAGGGACTTGAAAATTGGTATAGACCTATATGGTATCAAAAGCCTTCTTACACATAAAAGAAGGGATAATCGGAAAAGGGGGCGTGGCACCTCCCATACAAACTGAAGTTTTCAAGGTGAATATCTTCAAAAGTGTTTAAGGTAGGAACATGAAAATTGGTATAGAGCTATAGGAAACAAGACCATTCTCACCCATAAAGCTTGGCGTTTTCGAAAAAGGGGACGTGGCACCTCCCTTACAATCTTTAATTTAGAGGGCAATAAAAATGCGCCTTGCTTTACTGATATATTGATATATTTTGTTTTAAAAAGTGAGTTATTTAGTGAAAGTGATTTAGCGTGTTGGCGAATTTATGTACATTGGAATTTATCATTCAATTGATCTGCTTCCTTAGATTAATTCATTCATTTTTGGAGTTTTCAAAGGTAAGTTATTGGTCCGTAAAACCTTATATGAACTTTATGCAAATGAATGATCATTTCCAATTAGATATTTGTTACGATGTCGAGAATCAGTACGTATGGTAACACTTCTCGGAGTTCCCAGGCCACAAGGAGAACACGAAATAGCAGAGCACGTCAAAGGGAAAGTGTTATTGAGAGGGTATCACCACGAAATAGACTGCTGGAGAGTAGCACGCACCAGTTAAAAGATGTCAACCAAACATACAATCAGCAAGAACTATTTAGAAGAAGGGAAGTTCACAATCAGCAACAACGATCGAGAAGAAAGGAAGTTCGTGCTCGCCAAAGTGATGAAGTAAGATCACAACATGCGATTATTCGACGACAACAGAGGCAACATCTTTCTTTTGTGAACTTTGAACGGGCAGGTTTTCGATATGATCCAAACATTCAATATAGCGCATCTGTTCAAATCGGTCAGATGTCAGTAGTTTGTCAATATTGCAATGCAGTCAAATTTAAAAATGAACCGTTGCCAGAATTGCTTCCACCACCACAGCCATTGTTCCAGCTGCTTTACGGTGAATCTCCTCACTCGAGCCATTTCTTAAAGCAAATTGTAAATGAACAAAACTACAATCCAACGTTTAAGGTATTTTTGCCAAACAATATTCGACAGAAACTACAGAGCTTTCCTCCAATTATACACGTTCATGGGCAAATGTTTCATCTCGCTGGATCGCTGTTGCCGCATCCAGATCAAGAACACAAATATCTCCAAATTTACTTTCTGGGAGATTCACATGATGAAGTAAATCGGCGTTGTGCTATCTTCAATACAACGAAAAGAGAAATAATCGAACAATTGCAGCAAATGTTACACGAACACAATGGCCTCATTAAACTGTTTACGATTTCGTTGGAACGTATGCCAACAGATGATCATAGTATAATCATACAAGCGGACAAAAGACCAACAGGGTCACATGAAAGACAATATAATGCACCTACAGTTAGCGAAATATCAATTGTTGTTGTTGGAGAAAATTTGCAGTCGCGTGATATTGTTATCAAACGTAGAAATCAAAACGCACTAAAACGGATAAGTGAAACACATCGGTCTTACGACGCAATGCAATATCCGCTCATGTTCTGCCGTAGAGAAGAAGGATATCACTTAGGATATAAGATGATAAATCCGGTGAATGGTTAGTAAAAAAAAATTTTTGTTTGCTACTTCATATAGGTAATTTAAGCTTTGGACGGTTATTTCAACAGTATGCAGTTGACATGTATGTTAAAGTTGAGACAGAACGACTTAATTACATGCAATACAATCGGTCGAAGTTGCGATCTGAAGAGTATATTCACTTAAGAGATGCAATGAATGGTGATGCGGATATTACAGATATTGGTCGACTCTATATTTTGCCATCGACATACATTGGCAGTCCTAGACACATGCGTGAGTACTCCCAGGATGCGATGACTTACGTGCGCAATTATGGACGGCCGGATTTGTTTGTTACATTAACTTGCAATCCAAAATGGCCAGACATTACGAATCTATTGCATCCCGGTCAATCACCAAGCGATCGCCACGATGTTACAGCACGCGTGTTTAAACAAAAACTCAGATGTTTGATGGACTTTATTACGAAACAACGTCTATATGGCACTGTTCGATGCTGAATGTACTCATTGGAGTGGCAGAAGAGAGGTTTGCCCCACGCACACATTCTTCTTTGGATGGTGGAGAAAATTACACCTGACCAAATTGATGACATCATTTCCGCCGAAATACCTGATGTTGAAATAGATCCAGAGTTGCACGAAGTGGTGATGGCCAATATGGTTCATGGGCCATGCGGAGAACACGACCCATCTTCGGTTTGTATGTCGGACAGTAAATGCAAAAAACGCTGTCACCGTGCTTTTATTTCGGAAACTCAAACTGGAAACGACGGATACCCTCTCTAACGGCGTCGCTCACCCGCTGACAATGGCAGAACATTCATCACTCAATTGAAAAGAAAGAATTTCGTGGTTGATAACACATGGATCGTTCCATATTCGCCAATTTTGTCTAAGGCATTCAAAACACATATAAATGTTGAGTATTGCAGTTCAATAAAATCAATTAAGTATGTTTGCAAATATGTCACCAAAGGAAGCGATATGGCGGTTATTGGCGTTGAACTAGATGAAATTAGCAAATTTCAAATGGGCAGATATGTGAACTGCAATGAAGCAATCTGGAGAATATTTTCATTTGTAATTCATGAACGCCATCCTACTGTTGTGCATCTGTCAGCTCATTTGGAGAATGGCCAGCGAGTTTATTTCAACGCAGAGAACATAGTACAGCGAACGGAAATACCACCAGCAACCACTTTAACAAGTTTCTTTGCAACTTGCGCCAGTGATCCGTTCTCGAGGACATTGCTTTACTCGGAGATGCCTCGGTATTATACATGGAATGCATCGTCTTTCCCCCGACGCAACATAACCCTGGCGGTTCATTTTTAAATTTGACTGCATTGCAATATTGACAAACTACTGACATCTGACCGATTTGAACAGATGCGATATATTGAATGTTTGGATCATATCGAAAACCTGCCCGTTCAATGTTTACAAAAGAAAGATTTGTAAAAATTTTGTTAAAGTATACACAATGAAATTAGGAAAAATCGTTCATATTCTATTAAAACCAATACCGGTGTAATTTTTGAAATGAAAAAAAAAAATCTATTTTGGGCAGAACGAAGTTTGCCGGGTCAGCTAGTTATATATACATATACCCGCAATATTTACATACATACATATATGCGGTATAAATTAAGTTTATATGAACTGAATACGCTCACTTGGATTTTGTAGGGTATAACGTAGAATGTGTGTATACGCCCTTTTTCTTGGCAATTTCTCTTTTCTTCTCCCACGGTCTTCCAGCTGCCTGGCCTCTTAGGTGTATTGTTATTTGTATGTATATTTATGTTTTTAAATTCGCGCAAGTAGGTTTGTTGTTTTTATAATATTATTATTTTGGTGGTTTCGCGCCCGGTTTGTGTGTTTTATTTTTGTTTTTTTGGAACTGTTTGGTTGCTTCACTTTTTTTGTTTCTCTCCACTCTTTTCAGATTTTTGTCACTTTATCGTGCTTTACTTTTTTTTTTTAACTGCTTGGTAGCTTAGTCTAAATGCACTTTCTGTTGATTTCTGTTTTGTTTATTATGTATATGTATGTATGTATATAAGTATATGGGTATGTTGTTTATTTAATTTTCTTGTTTGTTTGCGGGGTCACTGCACGGTTTTTTTGGTTTTTCCACTGCACACTGTTTGGTTTTTTTTTGTTCACCGCACAGATATATTTATATGTATGTATTTCGTGGTTTTTGTTTCTCCACTAGTGCCTTTCAGTGAGGCTCGAAGGACCATAATTAAATGTATAGCCACTGTTTGCACCTTTTAATGATGCCGCACTAAATACATTTTATTAACAAAAAATACACATGGATGTCGATTTTAATATGCATTTAATTTAAGTAAATTGTTTGGTTTTACAATAAAATTTATAAAAGCAAATGTACTGATGCACTGTTCCTAAATCGGTGGCATGTAAATAAACAGCAATTAAAATGAAGACGTGCAAAATCATAATCCAATCCAAGTATGGATGCTGTACCGAAGGATGCTGTAGCCGGGTGGTGACGGCGTCGAAGTTTAATCAAATCTTAAAATGCAGTGCGCGGGTTAGTTGTCGATAAAACGAATGTGAAAAGCGAATGTTGGTAGCAAATTCACCTGTCGAATTGTTTAGGATGAATAACGTCAGCCTCCCCGTTGTCCATTGCTTTTGTTAGTTGGGTTGGTGCGAGTGTGGTGGATTGTATTGGTGTTGTATTGTAGTGGCATCCTGTGGTGAATTGCACTGTTGCATTAGAATGCGCCAGTTTTACCGAGTAGATGGGGTGGATACTTAACTCATTTAAACAATCGGATATTGCATCGCATCATAAAATTTATGAGTATCAGGCACCCTGGTTAATGTGTCATATCACCGGAAGCAAACTGTTCGCCTGTAACCATAACTGCGACTTCATTTATTAACGGTGCATTATACCGCCTTTCATGTTCCCCACTTGGTGTGCGATCGGGGTGCATCACCAACCTATAATCCCCTCGCGGCATTCTTTGTAGTGCTGTTTTGAAAGTATTCATGAGGCGATTATGTTCATGCAACATTCTCTGGATTTTTAAAACAGTATCTCTTTCGATTCCTTGTATATTTTGACACCTGCGATCAGTTTCGTTTTCTTCATCGCCCATGAAATAAAGTTGCAAAAACTTTGGTTGTTCATTATTTGCGGGAAGTAAGGAGCCAATCCTGTGATACACCTGTCCTTGGATGGTAAAAGTAGGTGAAAATCCAGGCATTACTACCTCCTTATCTACACCAAATGACGTCATCGAAAGCAAGAATTATACATTCTAATCCTGCTTAAAAATCGACCCGATTCGTTACTGTCGTATAAAAGTACAGATTTAAGAGGATTTTCTAGCTCGCCAAGTAATGGAATTTTAACCTTTCCACCAGAACAGCACATACCTGGAGTTTCTTCTTTCCATTTCAGTGCTTCACAATATCTGCATTTTTTATCCATTCTCTCAATGATTCTTTCTGCCTGCCGTTCAGCATTTAAATAACGTCGTCTTTGTGAATCTTTGTCAGTCTCTGCCGCAATCAACTGCGCGTGACGTTCGGCATCTAAAGCTCGACGTGTCTAAGTCTGATAAATCAAACCTCTTTACTTAAAACCTAAATATCTAAATCAATCAATAACGTATTGAACCTAAACAACTATGTACCTGACAAATCTTTTCTTACCTAAAACAAAATAATGTAAATAACAACAGCTGATTTCTATTCAAATTATATTGATAGCAATATGCGTGCAGTTAATTGCTCCTATGATGCTTTTTATTCCAAATTTTCTAAAAAATCTAAAATATATTTCAAATAAATTTACTTAAATTAGTATTTTATTAATACTTGCCCCGATTTTATAAAATTTTCTTCCTCACTTTCACAATAAGTTTTGCTACAGCCCGAACACTTCTCGAAATGGACGACTGACTCATGGGCACGTCAACTTGCCTTGTTACCTACCCATTACTGGTATGAGCCGTGTCCAAAGAAGTTCAAAGCTGCTACAACTCTTACAGTTAAAGATAGTGACGGCAAATTTCACGAGTTAATCGAAAATTTTGCGCAAAGGTATTCTCACTCAAAGAAAATGGATTGCTATCATCTTCTTCTTCTTTACTGGCGTAGACACCGCTTACGCGATTATAGCTGAGTCAACAATAGCGCGCCAGTCGTTTCTTCTCTTAGCTACGTGGCGCCAATTGGATATTCCAAGCGAAGCCAGGTCCTTCTCCACTTGGTCTTTCCAACGGAGTGGAGGTCTTCCTCTTCCTCTGCTTCCCGCGGCGGGTACTGCGTCGAATACTTTCAGAGCTGGAGTGTTTTCGTCCATCCGGGCAACATAACCTAGCCAGCGCAGCCGCTGTCTTCTAATTCGCTGAACTATGTCAATGTCGTCGTATATCTCGTACAGCTCATCGTTCCATCGAATGCGATATTCGCCGTGGCCAACGCGCAAAGGACCACAAATCTTTCGCAGTACTTTTCTCTCGAAAACTCGCAACGTCGACTCATCGGTTGTTGTCATCGTCCAAGCCTATGCACCATATAGCAGGACGGGAATTATGAGCGACTTATAGAGTTTGGCTTTTGTTCGTCGAGAGAGGACTTTACTTTTCAATTGCCTACTCAGTCCGAAGTAGCACCTGTTGGCAAGAGTAATTCTGCGTTGGATTTCCAGGCTGACATTGTTGGTGGTGTTAATACTGGTTCCTAAATAGACGAAATTATCTACAACTTCAAAGTTATGACTGTCAACAGTGACGTGGGAGCCAAGTCGTGAGTGCGACGACTGTTTGTTTGATGACAGGAGATATTTCGTCTTGCCCTCGTTCACTGCCAGACCCATTTCTTTTGCTTCCTTGTCCAGTCTGGAGAAAGCAGAACTAACGGCGCGGGTGTTGAGACCGATGATATCAATATCATCGGCATACGCTAGCGGTTGTACACTCTTATAAAAGATAGTACCTGCTCGATTCAGTTCTGCAGCTCGAACTATTTTCTCCAGCAGCAGATTGAAAAAGTCTCACGATAGGGAGTCGCCTTGTCTGAAGCCTCGTTCGGTATCGAACGGCTCGGAGAGGTCCTTCCCGATCCTGACGGAGCTTTTCGTGTTGCTCAACGTCAGTTTACACAGCCGTATTAATTTTGCGGGGATACCAAATTCAGACATCGTGGCATAAAGGCAGCTCCTTTTCGTGCTGTCGAAAGCAGCTTTGAAATCGACGAATAGGTGGTGAGTGTCGATTCTCCTTTCACGGGTCTTTTCCAAGATTTGGCGAATGGTGAATATCTGGTCGGTTGTTGATTTACCAGGTCTGAAGCCACACTGATAAGGTCCAATCAGCTTGTTGACGGTGCACAGTGGGGTATAGGACCCCCAAAACGAGATTAATTCAGGGAAGTCGTAATTTTAAAATATTATAATTTTTTATTATTGAATAAGCACAAATACATAAAAAAAACTAGCATTTAATTTAGTTTAATAACTGTCGTCGGAGTTGCAAGCCTCTAGTTCCTCAATATGTGCATCTCCAATTTCATCATCACTATCATCAGATCGAACAGCACTTACTGAAATAGTTGGCGGAATAAGCAATTCTATTTTTGCTGCTAATGATCGGATCGGAGCTCAGTAGAAACCTGTTTAAAATGTCTTCATTTGATTTCTCACGGCTACATTTACGTGAAAAGTGCTCCCTATAGCATTTAAAGTCCTTATTTCTAGCTTCTTGGGCTTCCTCTGAAAGTTGTCCGATTGGTAGAAGTGCATGCAATACAATTTCAGGGCCATGAATAAAGTATTTGTGCAAAGTGGTAGGCATTTTATACCATGGATACATTTTAACATACTGTCTGGCAGTGTTGTGACAAAAATGTTTGAGTTTTTCAGAATGTATTTCATGACTCGAAGAAACAGTTATTAGTATCAGTGCATTTTGTTGATCAGTTCTAAATCGATTTTAGTAATATCTGTAGAAACCTTAGCGTTTTCAAAGAATCTTCTGGCTGTATTACCATCGTTAGAATTTCCGAAGCCAGGCTTTGGTTCGTCGATAATCAATCCGGTTTTGACTCTAAACTCATTTTGAATGCGGGCTTTAGTAGAATCTATAATTTGTTTATCATTATCCGCTGCAGCTTTCCCCTTTTTATAGGTAATTTGTAAGACAAGTGTATGATACACTCAAAAAATCGAATCCATCCATGTAATATAGACAAACCAAATTCTAAAGTTTCTGTCTTAACAGGATTCGCTATCATTTTTTCAAAAGAGTTAAATTTTTTAGAAGTGGAATTACAAATATAACATCTTTGGGATGATGTAGTTTCTATGATTGCATTGCAAACTTTTCCGTCGATCATTACTAAGATTAGTTTATGGCTTACTTTTACGAACCTTTCTCCTACTGGCACAACAGACTTTACCAGATCGTTTGCTTCCTTGTCAACTCGTTCTTTTTCTCTTACCAATATACTCGCTGTCTCTTTGGTGAATTCAATTTTTAATGGCCTGCAGAATCGGGTAGATGACGGCCTAGGCTTTTGCCAAATGATTTTATCATTATATACTAATCTCAGTGGAACAATGGGCGTTATGAAAACAGAAGAGTCACTAGCGTCTGGGCCATGTTTATATGAGCTATGCCCAGATCTTCCATCAAACCCCATTTAGTAATTGAAGTTAAATTTGCTATTTCTTGATTATCCAAGGTGTCAATAATATTTTTTTGAAGCAGCACAAGCCGTTCAACCGCATGGTCCAGAAGGCCCTGGACGACATGCGTTTTGGACGACATGCGTTTTTTTTACAAAATTTGTTAAAAATCGAATTGGCGCAACAACGCGCAAGATGTTTTTATTTATTATATTAGTATAATTCCTAAGCTTTAAAAATATATAAATTTCAGAACACGAAGTTGTCCGGTACTATTTTAAAACTCTACATACTTCTCAATAATAGCTAAAATTTAGACCTTTTTCCATAAATGATTAAAAAAAGTTATACAGGGTAAATGTTGACTTGCAACTGCTTTTTTTGTTCGAAATTACCTGAAGTTGAAGGATCCATAATAATATTTGGCTTTTGAAAGGCAAAAATACAAAAACTTGCACTTGAAAATACAAAAAATTCACTTTTTGCAAAAACGCGAAAAAATCTAAAAAAAATTACGAACTTTGAGATAACACAAACATTTAATTAAGCAACATTTGTATGTTATCGATTGCTTTGCCTAATGATGGAGAATTTTGTCTTCAATAATCGAGTAGAAAACATTAATCGGATATCTCAATATTAATTTTTCAATTAATCTCCATTTTGGTGGTCAAATACCCCAACGTGCGGTGGGCTTTAATATTTCACACAATACGCTCGACAGAACCTTATATGCGATGTTGTGGAGGCTAATCCCACGGTAGTTGGCGCAGATTGTGGGGTCTCCTTTTTTATGGATTGGGCATAGCACACTTAAATTCCAATCGTTGGGCATACTTTCGTCCGACCATATTTTGCAAAGAAGCTGATGCATGCACCTTATCTGCTCCTCGTCGCCGTATTTGAATAGCTCGCCCGGCAATCCATCGGCCCCTGCCGCTTTGTTGTTTTTCAGTCGGGCAATTGCTATTCGAACTTCTTCATGGTCGGGCAATGGAACGCCTGCTCCATCGTCATCGATTGGGGTATCGGGTTCGCCTTCTCCTGGTGTTGTGCGTACACTGCCATGCAGCAGGCTGGAGAAGTGTTCCCTCCATAATTTAAGTATGCTCTGGGCATTCGTTGCTAGATCACCATGGGGGGTTCTACAAGAGTATGCTCCGGTCTTGAAACCTTCTGTAAGTCGCCGCATCTTTTCGTAGAATTTTCGAGCATTACCCCTGTCGGCCAGCTTATCGAGCTGTTCATACTCACGCATTTCGGCCTCTTTCTTCTTCTGTCTGCAAATGCGTCTCGCTTCCATCTTCAACTCTCGGTATCTATCCCATCCCGCACGTGTTGTGGTCGATCGTAACGTTGCGAGGTAGGCAGCCTGTTTTCTCTCCGCTGCGACACGGCACTCCTCGTCGTACCAGCTGTTCTTTTGCACTTTCCGAAAACCAATGGTTTCGGTTGCAGCTGTACGTAAGGAGTTTGAAATGCCGTTCCACAGTTCCCTTATACCGAGTTGTTGACGAGTGCTCTCAGAGAGCAGGAGTGCAATCCGAGTAGAAAATCGTTCGGCTGTCTGTTGTGATTGCAGCTTCTCGACGTCGAACCTTCTTTGTGTTTGTTGGCGTGCGTTTTTTGCTGCACAGAGGCGGGTGCGAATTTTGGCTGCAACAATATAGTGGTCCGAGTCGATGTTAGGACCTCGGAGCGCACGCACATCTAAAACACTGGAGACGTGTCTTACGTCTATCACAACATGATCCATCTGGTTGGCGGCTTTTCGATCCGGAGACAGCCAGGTAGCTTGATGTATTTTCTTGTGCTGGAATCTAGTACCACAGATAACCATATTTCGGGTCCCGGGGAAGTCGATCAGCCTCAACCCATTTGGGGATGTTTCCTCGTGGAGGCTGAATTTACCGACCGTAGTGCCAAAGATACCTTCTTTGCCCACCCTGGCGTTGAAGTCGCCAAGCACGTTTTTGACATCGTGGCGGGGGTATCTCTCATAAGTGCGCTCCAAGCACTCATAAAAGGCATCTTTGGTCACATCGTCCTTCACTTCCGTCGGGGCGTGGGCGCAAATCAGCGATATGTTGAAGAACCTCGCTTTGATGCGGATTGTGGCTAGACGTTCATTGTCCGCAGTGAATGATAGTACTCGGCGACGGAGTTTCTCTCCCACCACGAATCCAACACCAAACTTGCGCTCCTTTATATGGCCACTGTAGTAGATGTCACAAGGACCTACTCGTCTCTGTCCTTGTCCCGTCCATCGCATTTCTTGGACGGCGGTGATGTCAGCCTTTATTTTCACGAGGACATCAACCAGCTGGGCAGCGGCACCTTCCCAATTAAGGGACTGGACATTCCAGGTGCATGCCCTTAGATCGTAGTCCTTATTTCGTTTGCCATGGTCGTCATCAAAAGGGGGGTCTCTCATCCGAGGCTGTTTGTTGTTTTCCATTGGGGGTGTTTTTTTTTACGTGGCGGGTCCCAAACCCAGCGCACAACCCTAAGTAGGGGATATTTCGCCTTCTCACTTTAGCTCGCCTTCAAACAGATGTTCTTAGGCTACCCAGAGGATACTTGGTCAAAGACCGGAAGTCGTGAGCTGCTTGAGTCATATGTAAAAGAATCGTTTCTGGCCACTCCCAAGTGAATGGCGATCAGAGAACTTTCCTCACTTGCGTGAACTTCTACACATGACTCCATCCTCCATTGCTATCATCACGTAAACCTTTTAAATGCCACGCGCGATTCCCATTCTCACAATTTTCATTTTCGTTTAACAATAATAACATATCTTCCATTTTCACAACAAGATGCACAAACAGATAATTATTAATTATTAATTAATAACGAGCACTGTCAAGAGCATATGACTTCTTAACAACTTATAAAGAAAAGAGCTTTTTATTTCAGACACAGAATACGAAATGCTTGATAATTTTCAAATTTTGACAAATTATAAATATGTTGAATTTGTCAAGTACACAAAATCCGTTCAGCTGTTTGGGCATGATAGAGCAAAACTCCCAGCAAAAACCATAAAAAAATCACTAACTCAATTCAGTTTTCTGCCTACTTCCTACCCCTTAAGTACGATGACGTGATTATTTTGATCTTTTATCCGTTTTTAGGAAACCATCTATTACCTTACTAAATTTCATCAAAATCCGTTCAGCCGTTTAGACGTGAAAGAGCAAAAGTCCCAACAAAAACGACTAAAAATCACTAACTCAATTTAGTTATCTGCCTACTACCTACCCCCTAACAACGATGGCGTGATTATTTATAGCCTACGACCATTTCTAGGTTATCATCTATCACCATACCAAACTTCATCAAAATCCGTTCAGCCGTTTAGGCGTGAAAGAGTAACAGACAGACAGAGTTATTTTCGCATTTGTAATACTCGTATTATATTAATATGGATATGGATTAATGATTTACCGTGTAAAGTAGCGGCTTGTTTTTTACTTTCTATCTCTATCCTTTTGGTGTGAGGGAATTTTGGATTTACATAATTTTCTTCTGCACCCCTATCAATTAAAATATACACTGAGTTACCTTCTTCTGTGGTCCTTACAAGCGTTGGTAGCCCATGCCTTAAAATAAAAAATATTCTTCCTGTTCATATTCGGTATTTGATTGTTGAGCGTGTGTAATTTGGTTGATCCGTTGATTCTTCGGTTGTGTATTAGCATGACTCCTGCTCCTGCTACTTTCTTAAATGGATTTTGATAATTCTGTCGAGGCTGCGGATTCGAGGTGGTTGTTGCTGATTCTTGTTGTAACCTTGTCTCGTTGGTCTACGGAATATAGTGGATGAATCGATATCCATTGGTTCAACTGGGGGTTGTTGTTGACAAGAATAATTATTCTGATGTTGATTGCAGAAATTATGATTCTGATGATGGTTGTATCGTGGAATGTACTCGAGGTTCTGATGGCGTGTATCATGTTGCATTTTGCGGGCGATACTGTAAGCATCTGCTAATGTAGTGCAGGCTCGTGCGTAGATTGCATTCTTGATAGCTACACTTCTCAGTCCAGTGACGAATGTTCTGATTGCTTTAGCTTGGATTTCTTGTGTCAATACTTGGACTATTCGTTCTTCCTTGTGTGTCATCTTAATCTTGGATAGCACTACATTCAATGCTTGGTTCAGATTGTCATAACATACATGCAGTGGTAGTTCATTTTGTTGTATTTTCGTCATCTCTTCCTCCAGAACGTATATTGGTCGTTTGTCGGCATAGGAATCGTCTAGCCTATCTGATGTCTTGGAAGTTTCTCTTTACGTTGTGGTTGAAAATTATTTTGAAAATATTATATTTATGTGCAATTTTGAAGCTATTTTTTCTAAAAATCCTGCATATGTGAAACACATTATTTTTTTGTTTTATAGTGAGGTTTACTAAGGTTCCTATTGAAAAACTTAAGGGCGAAAAATATACGAATCGTAATATATAATGCCAGATAAGCATTACTATCGCTTTTACTACAACATTTATAAGGGCTGAAATGCTTCATTTTATCGAATAATAACTGCCCTATGCCTATCCCGTGACAAATGCAATCAAATTTCCTAACAAAAATTATTTCTATTTCTTTTAAATAATCTAAAAATTCCTGAAGCGGGTTAATTAAATTGCATCTGTCAATTTGCCTTTCTTGCGTAAAGAGGTATTCGACTGTAAACTCATCTCCTAAACAAGGTAAGGGTTGAGAGCAAGTGTATGCCCTAAATATTTTTAAATAAAAATAGCCACTAACATATGCAAATGCATTGTCTCTAAAAAAATCTACCTCAACATCATCTACCTTGAAGTTGCTGTCTAATCCTATCCTATTGAACGAATGTTCAGGTCGTGGAAGTCCCTGGAACTCTTGCCACGATAAGTCCTGCATTAAACGGTCATTACACACACTTTCTATTATTTCATTCGAAATGGTAGGAGAAAAGCTTTCGTTGGGAGTTGTCGGTTCGCAGTTTCCGTTCGTTACCAAGTTGGCGTAACGCAACCCCCATGATTTTTTAAACAAATTGCAGAACATATAAGGTGTTATCTTTACACATCTGCCACCGCCCCTTCTGATTTGTACAAAATAATTTTCTAGGTTGTCCTGACATAATCGTCTCGTCTGTACATGTTGAAAACCTGAGCGTGACAAGAATCGCCACAATCGTTTAAAACTATTTATATTAAGGATCCAACCCTTAAGGTAGTTGAAAGATGAAGTGATGTCAGCCCCGTTGTCATTGTTAACCCTAATCGTCTTTAAAAGTTTAAGAGCCTCGTCTAAAAATTGCAACTGCTCGGGTGTTGCCGAAAAAACTTTTTTGTTGGGCAAAATAGTTTCAAAATTACTGCTATTAAATATATCAAATAATTTATTAATAAATAAAATATATTCCGCCGTATTACAATAACTATTTGAGGGACAAGTCAAATGACCGGAACTATAAATCGATACCATTCCGGAAGCGACTGTGTCACTGAACACTTGACTAGCAAGTTTGACACTCATTTTTTGAAAATTATTTGGCGCAATATGAGCATCAGACAGTTTCGGTGCACAGCGAATGTGATTTTGCGAATCTTTCTTATAAAAGTGCTCTATATCGGACCAACTTATCGGACGCGATTTAAAACATACTTTATTTTTACAGTTTTCGAGACAATTTCTGGTATTTTTTAAAAGGTGGGGACAATCATTAAAAAATAACACCTCTTTGCCATTTACATTGCAGTATGGGCGCTCTTCGATAACCCCTAAGACCCTAGCTAAATTTAGAAAGTTGGAACCCTGATCACAAACACAATGGCATGGATTAAGACCTATGTTTTGTAGCTGGGTAATGGCCTCAAAAATATATTTTTTGGCTACATCACCTTTCCAGGAACCATGGACAATAAAATAAGATAGGGATGAGACCAAGGTGTTCCACCAATCCCTTGGACCATCAGAGTCATCGCACTATTACCTATTCTATAAGTGCGATTTTCATCGCCGTAATCCTCAACTCCTACGATTTTATCAAATTTAGGTAAATATTGCATATGACTCTTAAGTGCCATTTCGTCACACAAAATAGACACGAATTTTTGTTCCTGACTAAATCCCCGACTTCTCAACTCTAAACATCTAATACTACTGCTATTACGTCCTGGATCGCGGGGCCATTCCGAAACAAACTCGTCCAGAGTTCTCTCATCTGGAAACCTAAGGATTGGCTTAAGGTGTCTGTAAGCTAAAGGTGATAAGAAGTATACGCCTAAAGCCAGTGTTTTAAAATAGCTGTAGTATCTACGACCATTGGGATTTCGGTTGAAGTTCTTTATACTATTGCGCACTATGGCGCTTATCTGTGGAGGAAAATTACTATTAAAGTGACCTATTAAATCAAAACCTTCCTCTTTCTCCTTTAATTCCTTCTTTACTCTTCTATATTTCTTTGCTATATCTTCTAACTGATATTTTAAGTAATTAATTTCCCTTTCCTTTTCTTCTAATTTATTTTTCAAACATAAATTTCCCTCCACCAATTTTTGTTCCCTAAGAGCTCCTGATACTAAACTTAAATTTGTTTGACTGCCTATTTCCCTGGAATTAGCTATCCCTAAAAACCCTACTTCCTCCTGGGCTTCTTTTGACACGGATGCTAATAGCATCAAATTATTACCGTTATCAAGCAATCCTGATTCGGTATCATTGTTTAGAAAAGAAAAATCTTCCGTTCCCATTTCAATTATCGAATTGGGACTAAAAAAATTTTTATAATTAAAACTAGGTTCCGGTGCATTTGGCAAATGCGGGTCCGGAACAGCATTAAGCCTTAGCTTTTTATTTCAACTTCATTGTTAAAGAAAAGTGCCGATCACAGGCAAACAGATGTTTAATTTTGGTGTCTCCTACACCCAACCGATTCAGCCAAATTAAATATCTAGTAAAAATACAGGGTAGGCCATTTAAAGTTGACCCATCTGGCAACGCTGTAACTTTTAACAGCGCTGACAAATCGGCTAATGTCATACCGCGTTAGAAGCGTCATTCGAAGACAATTTATACCATCGAACAGTACACTCCAAAAGAACGCGCTGAAATTGTTCAGCTTTATATTCAAAATAACTTTTCAATTGTGTTAACTCAACGTGCGTTTCGCAAAAAAAATAAAGTGAAAAGTGCTCCAGTTAAGAACACAATTAAGTCTTTATACGCAAAATTTGTGAACACCGGTAATCTCAGTAATGCCAGTCATGCATCCAGACAACGCACAAGACGTTCTGATGAAAATATCGAAGCTGTACGAGCCAGTATTGAGGAGACTCCATCGACATCGAGTTATCGCCGCTCTCAGGAATTAGACATCTCTCGCACCACTCTCCGACGCATAATTCATAAAGATTTGAAGATGTTTCCATATAAAATTCAAATGGCACAAAAACTAAACCCAGCTGATTATCCGCGACGCCTTAATTTTGGCAAATGGGCCATCGAAATGGCTGATGGTGATGTTGACTGGCCACCGAGATCACCAGATTTGACGCCACCAGACTTTTATTTGTGGGGTTATTTGAAATCCAAGGTATACGCTAATAAGCCAAAGACCTTAGCTCAAC
Source organism: Bactrocera dorsalis (assembly GCF_023373825.1). NCBI lineage: Eukaryota > Metazoa > Arthropoda > Insecta > Diptera > Tephritidae > Bactrocera > Bactrocera dorsalis. Next base: position 68,066,800 of record NC_064303.1, on the reverse strand, counting down.
TGAAAGCCAACATTCGACGTGAAACAGCCGCCATATCATCCGAAACATCGGCCAAAGTCATGGAAAATGTCGAAAAAAGAGTGCATTTAGCTGTCAAAGCTAAAGGTGCCCATTTACGCGATCTAATTTTTAAATATTAGCTGAAACAAATCCCCTTGGACCAAACTAAATTATTTTTGAAATGAACAAAAAACATTGTTTTCTTTTGTTCTTTTTTTTTTAGAAACAAATGGGTCAACTTTAAATGGCCTACCCTGTACAAACAAAGAAGCCCTACACCTTACAATCAAAATCTTATTTATATTTATTTTAATAGCAAATACTATTACAATACTAGATTAGTAAATTACATATTTTTAAGAACTACTATAGGGTGATTTTTTAAGAGCTTGATAACTTTTTAAAAAAAAAAACGCATAAAATTTGCAAAATCTCATCGGTTCTTTATTTGAAACGTTAGATTGGTTCATGACATTTACTTTTTGAAAATAATTTCATTTAAATGTTGACCGCGGCTGCGTCTTAGGTGGTCCATTCGGAAAGTCCAATTTTGGGCAACTTTTTCGAGCATTTCGGCCGGAATAGCCCGAATTTCTTCGGAAATGTTGTCTTCCAAAGCTGGAATAGTTGCTGGCTTATTTCTGTAGACTTTAGACTTGACGTAGCCCCACAAAAAATAGTCTAAAGGCGTTAAATCGCATGATCTTGGTGGCCAACTTACGGGTCCATTTCTTGAGATGAATTGTTGTCCGAAGTTTTCCCTCAAAATGGCCATAGAATCGCGAGCTGTGTGGCATGTAGCGCCATCTTGTTGAAACCACATGTCAACCAAGTTCAGTTCTTCCATTTTTGGCAACAAAAAGTTTGTTAGCATCGAACGATAGCGATCGCCATTCACCGTAACGTTGCGTCCAACAGCATCTTTGAAAAAATACGGTCCAATGATTCCACCAGCGTACAAACCACACCAAACAGTGCATTTTCGGGATGCATGGGCAGTTCTTGAACGGCTTCTGGTTGCTCTTCACCCCAAATGCGGCAATTTTGCTTATTTACGTAGCCATTCAACCAGAAATGAGCCTCATCGCTGAACAAAATTTGTCGATAAACACATTTCGAACCGAACACTGATTTTGGTAATAAAATTCAATGATTTGCAAGCGTTGCTCGTTAGTAAGTCTATTCATGATGAAATGTCAAAGCATACTGAGCATCTTTCTCTTTGACACCATGTCTGAAATCACACGTGATCTGTCAAATACTAATGCATGAAAATCCTAACCTCAAAAAAATCACCCGTTATATTAACTCTATAAAATATCAGGCACAAAGATAAATTTAAAAAATACTACATACAAATACTCGTAGTTTTTAACTTTTGGACTAACCTGTCTTTATCCTTTTCCTTAGAAGGAAAGGAACATGCTCACCGCATCCAACCACACACTTCTTCACTTTTGGCATTTTCACTAAATTATACGAAAATACTTAAGTAATAACTTTGAAAATGCATATATGTATAAATATTAAAATGCAAAATCAATCATACACATAACACTTACAAATTTTCTTTTCCAAATATGCACCCACTTCTATGAAATTTCGTTTCACACTGATTTTGTCAGTTAATACCGGTTTATTTCTGGCATCCCGCCTTTTCTGTCAACTGTCAAAAATTCCCTGATCTCCATCGCTGTCAAATAATTAGGGAACGCGTTTGACAGAAAAAGAGAGCCAATGCTAAAGTCTCGTATCATATTATACATGGCAATACTGACATTGTACACAAATGAAAGAGCCGAAGTTTACTTCATATCGGAATTGTACAGTTGTGTGAACAAAAAGAGGTAAACATGATTTGCAGGGTTTAGAGTTTCGCATTAAAATTTGTTTTTATTTACCTTTGCTTGGTGGGAAATTCTAGTCACTGTTAGGAAAAAATATATAACTTATACTTGTATCTAAAAAAAATTTTATTTAATAAGAAAACAGCACATTTTAAAACTTCACAACACCTACAGTTGTTCCTGTTTTGTTCACACCACTGTACATGTGATAGATCAGTTAATGGTGGTGATGCCAGTTGTAAAAATTCATTTTAGTTACAATTGGGCAAACTTTTCTCAAGTTGTGGGCTTTTATACGTACATATGCATATCTGCATATATAAAAAAGAAAAGATACTTGTGACCATTAATTTACATATTGTGTTTAAACATATTGTAGTTCCATTTAATGAAAAGGCTTATATAAATACATATATGATTTGTGATATTTTCAGTTTGGTTGTTTTATCAAAATCTTCAATGAATTGAGGTTTTTTTCTATAATTGTTTTGTTAAATTTTAGAAATCTAAGTTGCCTCTGGAAATGTATTAAAATAATAATATGCGCCAGGCCCGTAGCCAGCTTTTCATTTCGGGGGGGGCTGAAATAAAAACATATATCAACTTTAAATTTTCTGTTTATTAAAAAAAACAATATAAATTCATATACATATTACTTAAATGATTTGGTAGTTGTAACTTAAATAAGTAATATTTTTCTTTTCTTCTTGCTTGCCATATCATTAATTACTTCATCTGGATCTATTTTAATATCCCAGGGCACTGCAATAACAGCAAGTGCACTCAGCCGCTCATTGCCCATCACACTGCGTGGTAAAGTTTTTATTCTTTTTAAGGTTGAAGAAGTTCTTTCGAAGGAAGCGGTCGTCACTGGAAGAGTTGGTAAAATTGTAAGCAGGTAGTGAATATTTTTAAAATACGTTGCATCGCAATGTTGCAGTAATTTCAACACTTCTATGGTTGGATCTATTGTTGATAAGCTGGCACACCACAATCGATACTCTGATTTTAATGCTGTCATTGATATTTGCTCCTCGAAGTAAATAGTTAAATTTTTTAATTCTTCGGCATTATCAATTGCAGCAAAACCTGGTAGTAGAATTTGAAATGACGAGAGTATATCCTCATTCACTAATAAATGTTCTGTCATGTTTTGAATCAGAGCATCAACGCATAGAATATATATTGTAACTCTGAAGTGGCTTTCAGGGGTTGTGCAAGGTGGATTAGCACGAGTAGTTTGACGCGAAGTGTCAAAAAGATCTTTAGACATTTGTGATGCTGTTTGGAAAATATCGTTGAAAAAACCATCCGCTGTTTCTCTTATCTGGTGCAGAGTTCTTATTAATTCTTTGGCTCGGTTCATTGCTGATACAAAATCCATAGATTTTTCGTGGAGTTGCACAGACAGTGGCAGCGTTAAGCTGAACAATTGCTCACAGACGAATAGACTAAGCAAAAAATCGCTTTTCTCTACCGCTGCTAAGAAGGCTGGTGCTTTAGACGAAATGGACCATGTCTTACTCGAAATTATTTCCAAACTTAGTACAATGAATTTGAAAAGCTCCATAAAGCTTATAAAGCTTTCATGCCTTTCTATAAACCTTGTTTCACAAAGGCGAACAAGTCGTCTTTTTTTGCTTTCTGGTGCGTGCTTCTGTATAACGTCCTGGAAAGTTGTGTTTGCATTTGAATGGTTTCTAAATAAATTTTCTATTTCATTGACAATACCAATGCAGTTCCGTATTGAAGGTAATGACATAGTATTAGAAAGCGCAAGATTCAATCGGTGACTAGCGCAATGAACATATCGTGCTTTTGGATACAGTTGTCTTATCCTGGTTTGCACTCCACTTAAATGCCCTGACATGTTTGCTGCTCCGTCATATCCCTGTCCAACCAACTTCGCCATATCAAGATGGAAATCTGTACAACGCTTAAGTATGACTTTTGATAAGTTTTCAGTCACCGTCTAGTGTAGTTGCGTACGACTGTTATAGGTTTGAGCTGAGTTGTGTATAAGAGTTTCAAAAGATTCAGTCAGTGATAAATTTTTATACTCTCGCAACAAAGTTGCTAAAGAGAGTATTATAGTTTTGTTCACATAACGGTTGTTTGTAAGTCCTAAAACTAAAAGAGTCAGATATAGGGTTATACATACCAAATTGATCAGAGTGACGAGTAGAGTTGAAATCCGGATGTCTGTCTGTCCGTCCGTCCGTCCGTCCGCCCGTGCAAGCTGTAACTTGAGTAAAAATTGAGATATCATGATGAAACTTGGAACACGTATTTCTTGGCTCCATAAGAAGGTTAAGTTCGAAGATGGGCAAAATCGGCCCACTGCCACGCCCACAAAATGGCGGAAACCGAAAACCTATAAAGTGTCATAACTAAACCATAAATAAAGATATTAAAATGAAATTTGGCACAAAGGATCACATTAGGAAGGGGCATATTTGGACGTAATTTTTTTGGAAAAGTGGGCGTGGCCCCGCCCCCTAAAAAGTTTTTTGTACATATCTCGGAAACTACTATAGCTAAGTCAACCAAACTCTACAGAATCGTTTCCTTTAGGCATCTCCATATACAGTTCAAAAATGGAAGAAATCGGATAATAACCACGCCCACCTCCCATACAAAGGTTATGTTGAAAATCACTAAAAGTGCGTTAACCGACTAACAAAAAACGTCAGAAACACAAAATTTTACGGAAGAAATGGCAGAAGGAAGCTGCCCCAGACTTTTTTTAAAAATTGAAAATGGGCGTGGCCAAATCGACCGATTTCAATGAAAGTCGGTATATAATATTTCCTTAACACCCTGATGATATGTACGAAATATGGGTGAAATCGGTTCACAAACACGCCTTCTTCCAATATAACGCTATTTTGAATTCCATCTGATGCCTTCTCTTTATAATATACATATTAGGGACAAATGATGATAGCGGAATAAAACTTTACACATACATATATATAACTTTTCAAGGTCCCTTATATCGAACACGAAGAACTCAGTGCCTAACCTAAGCTAACCTAACCTAATTTTTCACCGAAAATATCGGTAAATCTCTCAGAATTTAATTCTAATTAATTTTACAGCAAAATAAAAAAAATATGTAAATGACGGATAATGAAATCTCGATTATCACTTTATCATGCGAGAGTATAAAATGTTCGGTGACACCCGAACTTAGCCCTTCCTTACTTGTTTTTATTTGCGATTTATTTAAAAAATTTCCTTATTTCGGGGGGGGGCTTCAGCCCTCTAGCCCCCCCCCTGGCTACGTGCCTGATATGCGCTATAGAAAGGGAACACATATTTTCAAAAATATAAGAAATCATGATATAAAAATATATTTGCGCGGTATGGCATTATTGATTGAGAGTGGCTAAGCACACTAATGGCAGAAACATATTCTCACTTCGCCACAAACGGCAAGCGTTTTGTTCTCGTTTTCATTCGAACAATGTTGCCATTACTCAATACGAATATGTAGTTTTGTATACATCTATGTTTTCAATTAATTTCATAATATAAAGTATCAAAACTGAAATCAAACTATTAAAACTAGTTTATATATTTGTAAATAATAGCATTCGATTCTGAATTTGAGTTATTTTAAGAAAATTTCAAATACATGGAACACAATTTTTATAATTACTACAGTATATCGAGCCTGGCAACCCTGCGGTGTGAGAGAGCAATCAGCTGAGTCGTTGGAAATTCTACGATTGGCGGGTGGTAGGAGAGTTGTTGGGTAATTATTTACATTGCGCTCTCATAAGATTAATTTGGTCATATGTGTTTGAAGAAACAGTGGTTCATAAACTGAAGTTATTATTGAAATTACTTTTTACAAGGAAGTTTAAATAAATAACCTGGTTTGAAACTTTTTGCTTCGAAAATTATATATAAAATAAGAATTAGGTTATCTGATTTAAATTTTGGTACTTGGTATAATAATGCGTGGAGCTATAGCAAATGAGACACAAACATATAATTTATTATTTCAAATAAACAAAATTAAATGCTTATATAAAGACATATTAAAAAAATGATTACTAAAATCAAATATTTATTATACTTTTTGTAATTTGTCTTACATTTTATAAATTTATAGTAGTTACAAAGAAACTTAAAATTGTTAGGCAATTTTACAGTTATTACCCACAGCCAACTTCCCATTTATGCGTGCGCTCTCATTTGTAAACATGGTGTGGGAAAATACGTTGCTCTCATTTGTAAATATGGAGTGGTAAAATACGTTGCTCTCACTTCCCTCTTCATGCTTGCCCGCGATGATCCCCTCACCTAGCCCTCAAATTGTGCACTCGTGCCCGCACGGGCAAAATGCCACTGAGGGCTAATATGCCCATCACTGACGTTGTGTGAGATGATGCACTGGTAAACTTCTTGGATGGTTTAAATTAATCCTTTTTTTTGTTTCCAGGGGCTAGGTTCTTCCCTTTCAGGCAGACTGACTAAGGATATTATTGATGATCCTTTTTTGTTGCTGCGCCAGTTAATTTATTTACTTTATTTAAAATAAATATATAATTTTAAGTCAGCCAATGAGATTGGTTCTGACTGGTCCTTTATTTATATAATATTTCACCGTATTCACATGTACTTCAATATAGAATATATTACATTTAAAATGTACAAGTGTTGCAAGTGGTAACTTGTTACTCGGCAGTCGATAATGATAAAGTGACCTCGAGGCTATTGTTCCATTTGCTTATATAGGCTATGCTTATCGCTGCTCATACTATTGAGATGCTGGTTGTTTAGTAGTAAATAACTATTTAGGCTGTTATTGTTTGTTGTACTGCTAGTGAGTTTCTATTGTTCTAAGATAAAATTGTTTTGAAGATTTTTCTTTAATGTTTACTGAAACATAAGGTTATGGTTAAAGGTTAAAGTATTAACTCGCGCAAGGCAGCGGAGCCAGCAACCGTCGCGCGGTCAGTGCAACCTTGACCGCAATGCGAGGCGACGTATGCTCAAACCGCGAAGCGGACGAGCATCCCAGCTCCAAAAGGATGAGTGGCAGCAACATAAAGGCAGCCGGAGGCCAACCATCCGTACCGGTTCCCCACCGGGTGGAGGAGAGGCGGCGCAGATATGCGGATGCTGTTAAAAGCATCCGCATGGCTGTACTGCCTCAAAACTACCGTGCCCTACCGTGCTCCAGGACCTCCTCATGGAAGAGGTATTCAGAGGGAATAAATACGCGGCGTCCTTCCTGGGGGTGGAATTTAAAGGAGGTATGCTTCAGGTGGACTGCAAGAGCGAAAAGTGCGGAAGGTCTGGCGAAGAACCAGAACTTGGGCGCCAGCATCTCGGCCTGGCGCGTTGTCAGCAGGAAGGTGGAGGAAATAGCAGGCAAGAAAGGTAGGAGACTGTACATTGTACATAGACGACGAGTCGTACAAGTACGTCCGGGCAGCGAGCTTCCGCCTATATAACAGGTTCAGCACGGTGGTCATGCGGCCTTATAAGCCCGCAGCCACTGGGAGCAGATAGGGCTGCGACTCAGCAAAGCAGAAGTACCGGCAGACAGTGACTGTAGCGGCTCTGGAGGTGGAAGCTATGCAGGTGGACGAGGTGGCAAATCAACACGGAAGCCGCCCAGGTGAACCTGCATCACGTGACGACAGCGAAACTGGGCATATTGCTGATCCAAGAGCCTTGGGTCTATAGAGGAGAGGTTAAAGGCCTCAAAACGGAGTCAAACAAGGTAATCTGGTGGCGGTGCAAGCCAGGGACTTCGAAGGCAATGAAGGCTTCGGCCTACTTCCCAGGGGCGGCATCCACGGCTCCCCTAGAGGTGGTGGAAAGGCTGGTGGAATATTGCAGAAGGCACATGCTTCCCCTAATAAGTGGCTGCGACGCAACCGCCCACCACTTGAAATGGGGCTGTACCAACTGCTACGTAAGAGGGGAGTCTCTTTTAGACTACATAGTAGGAAGTAACTTAGCGATAAAGAATGTAGGGTGTGAACCCACATTCATAACTATAAGCAGGAGGGAGGTGTTGGACATCACTTTGAGCTATGAGCCTGCAAACAGATTGGTCTCGCAATGGAGAGTCTCGACGGAGCCCTCCTTGTGAGACCACAGGATTGTAAGGTTCACGCTAAAGGTAGAGGTCAGACAACTCCCCCCCAGACGCAACCCGCGGAAGGCGAACTGGGTTGCCTTCAGGGATTTACTACTGACCCAGGTTTGGAGATTAGGCTATCTGAGCTGAACGGGTCTGTTATTAACGCTTATTATGGCAGTTGCCACCTAAAAGTGCCTACACCAGAAGTGGCTCGGCTGCATAAAGCTATTAATTAAAAGAGCTGATGGGACATTTACGACCAGCGCAGAGGACAAAGCCATGGGGCTTCTGCGGGCGCACTTCCCGGAGACAGTTCAGGAAGACCAATGTCTACCCGTGATCGAACGCAGCTGTCAACGGGACTCGATCAGGTGGGCAATGGCCTCGTTTGAGAGATTCAAGTCTCCAGGAGTGATAGAGAGTTTACTGGAGCATGGGGAGGTGATGCTTTGCGCGTTCTTGGATATCGAAGGTGCCTTTGATAACACGTCTCACAAGACTGTAGCCAGGGCACTGGAGAAAAGGAATGTGGCAACACCGGTGCGTAGATGGATAGAAGCCGTACTGCGCACCAGAGTTTCTGAGACCACAGTAGGTGATAAGACAAGAATTCGTCTCGGCACAACAAGAGGCTGCCCACAGGGGGGTGTGTTATCACCCCTGCTATGGAGTCTCGTCATAGACGACCTGTTAGCACTGCTAACGGATAATGGGATCCGCTGCCAAGGGTATGCGAACGACATTGTAATTATAGCTAAAGGCAAATATGAGGACACTCTCTGCGACCTGATACAAAAAGGTCTAAACCTGGCGAAAAGGTGGTGTAGGAGGTTGAACTAAATATAAACCCCTCCAAGACGACCGTAGTACCGTTTACGAGACGCAGGTTTCAACCCGGTCTCATGAATCTCACAATTAGTGGCAGAGAGATAGAGATGACCAACAACGTCAAATACCTCGGTCTCATCCTAGATTCCACTTTGCGGTGGAAGCAGCATGTAGACCTGACCCTGGTCAAAGCAAGAAAAGCTTTAATGGTGTGCAATCGGCTGGCGGGCAAGTCCTGGGGCTGTAAGCCAAGGATCGTTGGGTGGTTGTAGCGTCACGGAATTCGGTAAAGACCAAACTATCGAAGCTACAGAGGCTAGCCTGTGTCTGCATGACGGGCGCAATGCGCACTTGTACCACGGCGGCACTGGAGGTTCTGCTAGAACTTGCTCCGCTTTATTTGGTTATAGGTCAGGTAGCCAAGCACACTCTTCTGCAAATAACGGCAGAGGGGTGTGGCAGAGCCAAGGTAGTCTCGTCCCAGAGGATGGAAAAGATAAGTGGCAATATACCGATAGCCCTCCTTCCAAAGGACAGCACTACCAAAATAGTTAACTTCGAGAAAAAGTTTAAGGTCACCCTCGGCAGCAAGGACGAGTGGAACGACTCCAATCTCGAGCTGATGTTGGGGAATAGCACGTTGAGGTGGTACACCGATGGCTCGAAAATGTCGGAAGGAATCGGTGCAGGGATCTTGGGCCCACGCACTAAGCTCTACATACCCATGGGAGAGTTACCGAGCATCTTCCAGGCAGAAGTTTTTACCATAAGTCGGTGTATAGAAATAAGCCTCCATCGCAACTATCGCAATGAGCGAATAGCCAGTCTCAGCCATAGTCAAACGACACTAAAAGCGATCTCCTCCTACGAGATCAAATCGCTACTAGTGCAGGAGTGCAGGGAAAGGCTGAACAGCCTTGCGGAACGAAACTAGGTAACCTAATCTGGGTGCCTGGTCACAAAGGTATAGCCGGAAAGATGGTAGGACCCGAACCTTACTGGGGTAGGTCCCCGTACCATAAAGGAGCTACAGCGCAAGAAAGAAGGAGTGGGCAGGAAAGAGCATTGGCAACAAACACACGGTATGAGACATGCCAAGTTGCTAATTGGAGGATACAACTTAAGCAGGTTCAAAGTTGTAATTAACCTTCCCAGGAACAAACTTAGTTTACTGGTCGCATGGTAAACTGGCCATTACAAGCTGAATAGGCATTTATATAACTTAGACCCATCCTTTTGCGCTAACTGCCGGTTCTGCGACAGGGAGCCTGAAACTCCGGAGAACCCGCTGATCGACTGCACAGCAGTCTGTAGACGCAGGACTAAAGCCCTTGGATCCATGTTTCCGGATAGGGATCGCATCGCCTCACTAGCACCCTGTAGTCTATTGGACTTTATCAATGCGCTGGGGCTAAGTGAGTCTATGTGATTTATTGTGAGAGGGCACAATAGACCTTAGGTCGCGGTGAATTCCTCATCCATTACCACAGGCAATCGCAGCAGACTACCTAGGCCTTATAAAAGACAAAAGGAAAATTAAATACGCTATAAATAGTTTCTTACCATTTAAAGCGGTAGGTCCAGATGGAATTATGCCCATAATGCTGCAATAGCTGGAACTTTGACTGTATTGGGTAGGTTTTGACGTTTTGCAATTGGAATGACTGGAACGGCCAGATTGAAATTATACCAAAAATATATGTGAACGGAGGAATTTGTTGGCGCCGTTCAAAATCGCTATTAAAAAATGTAAAGCAATGAAAAGTAAATGCTAAATTTAAATATATTTCATAAAAAGTTTTGCAATTTAATGCATAGGAATGATTAAAAACATTTATTAATTGAGAACTAATTAATTAATTCACCTTATCAAGTATTGAAAGATCAAAAGTCAGTTGTTTTAATATACCACAAAATCATAAAAAAGGATTTAAGTAGTTTCGCCATATATTAAAACTCCAATATATAATAATTTGCAATCGTAATAAATATCGAGTGTTTTAATTTAAATACCCAAAAAATCTTATTTTGCTCGATGGCCACAATTGAAAATGTTATAAAAAACGCTTTTTGGAGGGCTCTTATACTGGAATAAGTTGGGCATCCCATTATCTCTGGGATAAAATTGCACCTACAACCACATTAGACGCATCAACAATTGAAATAAAGTTTTTCTCAAAATCGGGTTAAATTAGTTCGATTTGTTCCTGAAATGCTGGCCTTAAAGTTTCACAAGCAGCTATTCCTTCTTGATCAAGAATAATACTTGCATTCTTTTCACATGAGCTATGAGCGTTCTGCAGCATCCCACATCACATCACCACACATCACATCACGTCACGTCACAACACCTCATCACACAACAGCTCACAGCATACCCCAATACACACACACGCATCAAACACCGATCATTACTACAAAACTGCAACAAAACAACCATACGATCATCAACGAGACGACTCGTAATGTCAGCCAATATTCACCACCCAAACCATCAAAAGGGATTGACCCGACCGGGATTGCCTTCTTATCGTTTCATCCGTAAAGAAAGACAGTCGTCCGCGAAATTCAGTTTTTTCATCATTTTGTTATTTTTGTACTTGCGCTACCTACCGCAACAATCACCGCAATTGGGTTTTTAATAAACCGCCAAGTGACGTGACGCACCGAGTTCGCCAACAGTGTACCACCGTGGGTTTCACAGAAAACCCAAACAAAATATACTACATATAATTATATATATTTATATTGTGCAGCTTCAACTAATAAACCCTTTATAAAGTGTGTGGAAATCAGTGCGTTTTGTTTCCCACCTCATAAGTATACTACAACAAGTAAGTATACTAGTGGCATACGTCAACAAATGGTCCTTCGAGCCTTTCAGAAAGGCACCTAAGCAAAAAATAAAACAAAATTTTTATAACTTCCTGGTGAAAGTGCGCAAGTGCAGTGTGGGAAGCACAAAATTCATAAAATAAAATAGAACGAAACATTTAAGTGAACATAATATAACAAAGTTAAAGTGAACAAACACATATGTTACAGTGAAAAAAAAGTGAAACATCTCAGAATCACGGAAACCAGAAAGTAACGTGAAAATAGAAGTACATAAAAGAAATTTAAACATAAGAAAAATAGGAAGTGGCGTGCAAAAGAAATTGAAACATAAAGTGAAAAAAACCTACTAACATCAAAACGGGCGCGGCAATAATACAACAAAGTTTGTCAAACATAAAACCTTAAATCGGAAACGGGCGCGAAATAAACTAAAAACCCAAGCAACAAAACCAAACCCTACTAACATCAAAAACGGGCGCGGTAAAATTACATAGTTCAACAAACATACAAACATTAAAACAAAAGCAGCAAACAGGCGATAGCATATATACAAATCACAATTAGCATAAATAGAAATTGTCACGGAAACTACACCAACAAACAACAAAGTCAAAGAGAGCAAATCATCAGGGACAGCGCTGGACGTACATAAGAGGAGAAGAAAAAAATAACTGAATAGACACCAGAAAGAAACAAAGTAAAGGTTCAATGACCCAAAACCCTTGGCGGAAATAAAAGTGAGTCCGTTCCATATTTACTTTGTTATATATAAAAATATATAAATTCAATTTTTATGCACATATATATGTATGTATGTATGTTAAGGTACAGTTTTGACGGTATTTCGGGACACCGTTAACTGTTCTTAACAGTTCGATATACAGCCATGGACACACAAATAGCACACATTTGAATCCCATATTAATTTTAATTTTTTCAATCCTAAAGTAGCTGAACAATAAAAATTTGGTATGTATCTACTTGTCACTGTTATGAGGCTCATTTCCCTGCATAAAAATACTGTTTGTTTGCTATTAAATTTTGTACGCGACAATTTTATTGCGCATAGTGTTGATTTGAGGTGGACACATAAATAGCACATTTTTAAGTTCGTAGTTTTTTTTAATTTTGTATGAGGTTCTCCCATATTTTTAATTTAATTCTGCGAATATATAATTATTTCATCGACGTCCACAAGGTCAATCCCTTAAACCTAGGTATACCAAAAAAACCATTAAGTATGGCTGTCCGGGGCGTGTTTTCATGGCATGGCATCGTGCCAATTGTTCGAATAAATGGTAAAATGGACCAGTTTTAGTATTTGGATATACTAAAAAATAAAATGTATTTCAATGTATGCCCATAAACTGGACATTTATGCAAGACAATGATCCGAAACACACCGCAAAGGTAGTAAAGTATGGTCTCGGCAATAAAAAATTTAAAATTTATGAGTGGCCTGCGCAAAACCCAAACCTGAAACCAATAGAAAATTTATGAATTGATATAAAGTTCAAAATAACAAGCAAAAAATTCAAAAATTTTGATAATTTATGGGCTGGAATTGAGGAGCCTTGGTATTCAATCCCAAAGGAACGATATCAAGAACTGGTGGACAGGAAGCAGAAAAGATGTGAGCGGATGCTTAAAAATGATGGATATAGTACAAAATACTAACGAAATGAACAATCTTTTGCAATTTTTTAATAATTTTTATAAATTTTTGTACCTTTTTTTAAACCCCTTTTCAGATTGTGCTATTTATGTGTCCAAGCTGTCATATAGGATATTGATGTTTCCGTCTTTTTTTGGCGATAATAGAATATTTATTGTTTCAGTGTTATAGTTATATTAAAGTGAATAATTTTTAAAATAAAACGCATTCCTCTTTAAATCCGTAAGTGATAAACCTAAGGAATAAATACAAGTTTTCTTATTTGATGACCAAGTGTGCTATTTATGTGTCCATGGCTGTATGTATATCTACAAAAAATAATAACTGCAAAAAAGTACAGTACCCGCTTTTTGCTTAGCTTGTGTCGTTAGGCACCCGATTATAATTTCAAAAAAAAAAAATTTTCTTAAGTCAAGTATATCTTGCAATAATTCTTGCGAGACCCCTTGGGCTATAAATAAAAGCAATAAGCAGGATCGCTCAAACCCTAAGCAAAGGCGGAAGATACTAAAAGAAAACGAAATACATATATACATACATATATAAAAAAGAAAACATACATACATATATATGAGCATATTCCCCTAAAATTGAAAGTCTTCCGTTTAATATACAGATGTACATATTTACATACATATATGCATACACAATCATATGGTACATACATACATAACATAATTTAGCATAAAGCTAGAACACATAATAATACCAAATAATACCAAACTACAGTCTCCGACTATCACTCATCGTGAACAGTTGCGTTTCTAACACAGTGCGTTTGTTTTCAATTCTGTTTATCACCGCTATTCGTATTAAAACACGTGCATTAGTTGTTTACTTATCTAAGCCGCGCTTAAAAAGTCAGTGACACAAATCAACAATTTGCCAATATGCCCCCCGGGGCTTCTAACCTCGGAGATAACAGGTTCGCCCTGCTTTCTCCGAGCTCCAGACCTAAACGGAAGAAAGCAGAATCGACTCCACTGGATGTATTCCCAGAACTACCAATTACAAAAAAGACGATCCTAAATTCATCATAACAAAAGCATTGGAAGGTAACAAACCACTAACGAGCTTATCGTGTTTTGCCGTACATAAAGGTATACTAGCCATTAGCAAAGATGTCAACACTATATCCGAGCTTCGCGACGGCAGTTTACTTGTGCTTCTCAAAAATAAGAAAATTGCAGAAAAGTTTTTGTCAGCTAAATCTCTTCCGGGAGTGTGTGATATCACCGCAAAACTTCACGATAACTTGAACAGCGTAAAAGGAACCATTTTTGCTCCATTCCTGACTCATTTGCCTGAAAGCGACATTATAGAGGGTCTTAAGACGCACGGCGTAACTTCTATATATATGTTTAATAGAATAATTGATGGTGTATCTAAGCCTACTGGCTCAATTCTCTTATCATTTGATAAATATCATCTTCCCGAAAAAATTGAAGTCGCATGGAGAATCCTTTCTGTCCGTCCATACATTCCAAATGCCATGAGATGCAAGTCGTGTCAAAAACTGCAAAAATTTCCCAATGTGTAACAATTGCTACCTCCCTCCCCACTCCCCTACCGAATGTATAAGAACAATGTGCGCTAACTGCTCTGGAGAGCACCCGTCCTCCTCAAACGCTTGCCCAAAATTTCTACAAACTAAAGAAATACAACGTATTAAAACTTTAGAAAAATGCAGCATGCACGAAGCAATAAAAAAATACAAAAATACAATCCCGGCTCCCCTTAACCCCTCATCATTTGCCAATGTGTTAAAGACTCCCGAATTCAACAAAAACGAAAAACCACAAACAACTGCAGACTCAAACGAAAATAATTCCACTACCAACCCCGCAAACTCCTCACAAACCACCAATAACAACTCATTACGTACATACTCAGCCAAACCATCATCTTCCACAAAGAACATCTTGTCTCCACTTAACTCTCACACTGCTGACCTTTATCCGCAATCATTTAACAAAAACCCAACAGCAACCAACGCAACCGTTGATAAGCCACTCTCTCAAAATAATTGCAATATGTATCTATCTGACTCTCCCAACTTAACAGACATACTCTCGCGCTATTGCACGGCACTTTCCTCTCCCCTTCCTATCCCTCTTTCCTCTCAATCTCCAACTAATAAACACGATGACTCAATTACGCTTCCCCCACCTTCGCAACCAGCAGAAACTAATAATATGGACATATCTAACTCATAATATTTTTAGCTATATACCTAACAAAAACAAATACCAGTTTTCTTTTCTCTTTTGTGCGTATGTTTGTAGCTTTACAGTGGAACATAAACGGATATTACAATAATTTCATCGATCTTAAAATATTAATTAAATCACACAATCCCTCTGTAATTCTTTTAAATGAAACCCACCTCCCCTACATGGTCAACGCTCGTACCCCTTTGGCCTATGTTGGTTACTTTCATAATTTGCCACATATTTTATCTAGTAAGCAAGGAATTGGTATCTTAGTGAAGAAAAATGTTCCGCACAAATGTTATCCTCTCCAGTCCCGCATCTCTTCCTTGGTATTAGAAATTCAATCGCCCAATAAAATATCCATTGTCTGCGCCTACTCCCCTCCTGATCAAGCATTTTCAACCACTGACTTTAATAGTATTTTTCCGTCAACTGATAGTCCTTTTTTTTTGGCAGGCGATTTTAATGCCTGGAGCCCTATGTGGGGTTCCACTTCGCTTAATGCTAAGGGCCGTGTAATTGAAGATTCAATCCTTGCCTCCAACTCCTTTGTCCTTAATAACGGCTCCCCGACTCACTTCTCTACTCACAAATCCTTCACCCACCTTGACCTCACCATATGTTCGATTTCCCTTTCTACCAAATGCACTTGGCTAGTAATTGATGACCTCCATGGCAGTGATCATTTCCCCATTATTACCCGACTCCCTTCAAACCGTTTTCCTTCAACATTTCGCCCGAGGCTGAAATACCAGACTGACACTGCTGATTGGTTAAAGTTCCAAGATGCCTGTCTACATGGTTGCAGCTCCTATCCCATTTCCCTCAACATCAACGAAGAAGCGTCCCGCGTCCAAAAAATCATTAGAAGTGCGGCTAATCTATCTATCCCACAATCAGGTAACAAAACTCGTAGGCCGGCTCCATTGTGGTGGAGCGCTGAACTTTCAACTTTAAGGCAAGCCAAACAAAGTACATGGCATGAATATAAGCGTGAAAGATCTTCCTCCAATCTGCTCCAGTACAAAAAAGCTAATGCTAATTTTCGCCGCAAAGCCAAACTTGCGAAAGCTGCCTGCTTTGAAAAATTTACCAGCAACATTAACTCGTCATCCAACCCAAGAAGGATCTGGGCCGACATCAAAAGACTATCTGGGATGGCTTCTTTTTCTACAATATCTGCCTTAAGTTCCGCTCTCGGCACTCTTCTATATCCTCTAGATATAGCTCAAGAGTTCGCCAACTACTTTTCTACGGCCTCCTCCGATTCCAACTTCCCCCCTGAATTTATTTCAAATAAGTGCCAAACAACCTCATCCCGGTTTTCACCCAGCAATCTTTCGATCTCTGCCAAGTACTTAGAAAAAGACTTAACGCATTTTGAGCTGGTCTCTGCCCTTTCTTCAGTAAAAGGCAAAACACCTGGCCACGATAGAATTTCTTACCCCATTATCAAGAACCTTCCCCTTCCTATCCTTTCCCGCCTTCTTAACCTCTACAATAATATTTTTTCTTCAGGCATTTACCCCCAAGCTTGGAAAACCAGCTTGATAGTTCCCATCCTCAAACCTGGTAAATCTCCCCTTGATGTCTGCAGTTACCGCCCAATCTCCCTTCTCCCGTGTTTAGGCAAACTGCTAGAAAAAATGATTGCTACCAGACTCTCCTGGTATGCCCGCAGAAATGATTTCATTCATCATAACCAAGTTGCATTCAAAAGAGGGCAGGGTACTATCGACTCACTTGTTCATCTCGACCACTACATTTCTAATGCTTTGTCAAACAAAAATCACATCTCCCTGATGTCTCTCGATTTTCTAAAAGCCTTCGATCGAATAGGTATTCATATCGTACTAAGGCAACTAACCAAATGGAAAGTGGGTCCGCGAATCTTAAATTTTATAAAATCTTTTTTATCCCTTCGTAAAATAAGCGTCCTTATCTCAAACACCCGCTCCTCTATCCTTCCCCTAGATAATGGCACTCCTCAAGGATCACCCTTATCGGTGATTCTCTTCATTATAGCGTTTGATGAACTTAGCGAATTACTTTCTAAATTTACCACTATTGAGCACCAGCTGTACGCTGACGATGTTCTGGTGTATTCCAAAAACAATGATCAAGCAGCAGTTCTAAGAACCTTCTCCGATATCCTCTCCAAAATCTCCTCCTGGTTGCAAACTTCTGGCGCTTCAATTTCCCCTAGCAAATCTAAATTGTTGCACATTTGTAGAAAAAGAAACTGTAGCACCCATACCATAACTTTTTCCGATGTAACTATAAATTGTACAAATAGCCTTAAGTTTTTAGGTATAATACTAGACTCTAAGTACTCTTTCGCTCAACATTGTCAATATGTAAGAGATAGACTAATGTCCAAACTATTAATAGTTAAGTACCTCTCCGCAAAGCGCTCATTTTTCGGTCCGGCATTGTCTCAACTATACAATACGGTTTGGAAGTTTATGGACATCACGCAAAAAATAAGTTGAAAATGCTGACTGCCCCTTACCACGCTGCAATTCGAAGATCGCTGCGCGCGTTTCCAACGACTCCCTTAAATAATTTATTTGCAGAATCTGGGCTAAATACAATATTCGATGACGCCGAAGATTCAGTTCGCAAACTCTACGCTAAGCTGATGTTTTCACCGAACGCTCTTCTTAGAAAGGACCTACAATTAGCGATTTCGCGCAAACGGCCACCCAAAGTGCAATCATCCGTTTACTTATGTATCAAATTCGCAAAGGATAACGGCCTTCCACTCCAAAGGCCTCATATCCGCAAAAGCGTTCATCCGCCGTGGCTGTTTAAAAACGAATCTTTTATCAATGAACTTGTCCATCTGCGGAAGGCGAATACTGCCAACGATGTATACAAGGCAAATTTCCTCGAAGTGGCAGCTAAATACAAATCCACTGGATGGGATCTGATTTTTACCGACGGTTCAAAATCATCACAGACTTCATTTGCTGTCGTGAAAGAACATAGAGAAGTAATTACTTATGGTATTTTATTTAATTTCTGCTCGATTTTCACAGCAGAAGCCGTGGCAATATTCAACGCGATGCTTTATTCCGTACGAAATAAAGGAAAATTTATAATTTGCTCTGACAGTATGTCATGTTTTCAAGCTATTAAGGGATGTAACCAAACCAACCCCGTTATTGAAAAAATTCGAGACATCCTTATTTCACACCCCCAGAATATCAAAATCATGTAGGTCCCCGGTCACGCAGATATAAAGGGCAACACGATTGCCGATAAGATCGCTAAAGATATGGTTCTTACACCTACCATAACTTCCAACGTTCTTTTTAAAAGGGATATCTACTGGATTATAAATAATGAGAGACAAAAAAAATTGCTATCCGAGTGGAGCCGATATAGTCATCACTACTCCTCAATCAATCCCAGTCGTACAAAGCCCTGCTTCTCTCTGACCATGCCGAAAAATTACATTACTCCATATACCCGTCTCCGACTTGGCCACACGATCATTACATCCTCTCATTTGCTTCAAGGCGCTGCTCCTAGTTGCTGCCCGTTCTGCAACTTTTCACTTAGCATTAACCACCTCTTGGATTGCTGCCCGAAACTTGACGCCCAAAGACTACACTACTTCAATGATATTAATCCTACACAGCTGTTAAAAACCCCGACTGACAATAATATTAGCAAGATATATAACTTCCTCAGAGAGACCGACTTACTCCGACGCATTTGAAACCGCCCTAGTCAACATGCCAGCCGAAAGCCTCCGATGCTAGCGCTGCGTTATCTTTAGTTTATTTAATAATTTATTGTTATGTAAACTTTTATAAATAAAATAAATAAATACCAAACTACCTGCTTGGATGTAAACATCGCTTAGAGCATTCAAGCAAAGGTAGGTAATAAAAAAAAAAGGATAAAGAAATAATAGAGAAAAAAAGGCATTACATTTATGTACATATGTACCTATGTGCCGGTAAACATATGCAACTCCCGTGCGACATACATCAACTCATATACATAAATATAAATATATAAACATACATATATTATTTATTTCAATTTTCTTTTTCTATTTTCTAATAATAGTTCACATTCGAACTACTATTCAACACATATACATAGATCATTACATAAATATATGTATAAACATATACATATTATATATTTCTATTTTTTCCGCGCGTTTATACATTTATGTGCGATTAGCGAAATGTTATATGTTACATTTTTATAACATATATACATACATATTTAGCGAATTGATAACTACAAGGAATACGAGCAAAACTAAACAAAAGCAAACATATAAAGCATATGCATATGCAAATTAATTCCCGTAACGACGGAATTAAAAAAAAAATATATATATTTTACATCCGCGAACGCGCGGATTAAATAAAAACGCTTGTGGTTACTCTGGATTGTAAGATACAAATCAATTCTTTATTTCTAAAATACTAGTATTTATACAATTTAGTTTTGTTTACTTAAGGTTAGAGCTGAAGTGTAAGCATCAGCTTGATTGAGTCCAGAACAAAGTGTTGAATTACATTTTTAGCTGTGTCATCAAATTCCAACGGAATGTTAAGTGGTTTATTTATGATTGTTATTGTTATGCCTTCGTGTGAGGGCGAGCGATATGGATTTTTGGATACAGAACGGAAAAAGCGTATCGAATTCTTAAATAATCAGAAAAGTGAATTATGTTTCTAGTTTATGAGGCAGTGTAATTGTAGAGTGCAAAGATTCAATTTTGTTTACAGTTATGCTAAGGAGGCTATCGTTAACTCCCCCCTTTCTAAAATGAATCGTCCCCGATTCACTATTATTTTGAGTTAATTTAGATATTTGATTTAAAAGAGCATTGTAAGTGATTTCTTGAAATTGC
The DNA here is from genome assembly GCF_023373825.1 of Bactrocera dorsalis. Taxonomy (NCBI): domain Eukaryota; kingdom Metazoa; phylum Arthropoda; class Insecta; order Diptera; family Tephritidae; genus Bactrocera; species Bactrocera dorsalis. Next base: position 68,046,405 of record NC_064303.1, on the reverse strand, counting down.
GCATTTTCGATTGGTTTGGGAATTTCGCGAGATTTTTTTAATTTTAGTATTAAGTAAGTTATGAAAATTATTCCCAAGATTAAAATTATATACCAAAAATATGAATTTACTATTATGTTCTTGTTCCGTTCTGCTAAAATATTTATATTGTCTAATTTTAACATTTTATTGGTTGTTTCAAAATATTCTAATATTTCAAAATTATTAATGTGGTTATTTTTAAAATAATTCCAGATTTTTACGTCAATGTTTTCATAAGACTGATTATTTATTATAGTATAATTTTCAAATGTTATTAAATATGTTCCATTTAATGTTTGGTTATCTACAATGTTTTTTCCTGAAACTAATATCGCTCCTGATTTAATTTCTTCAATTTGTAAATTTTTTTCTTTTATTTTGTTACATTTTCCTTGTTTTTTATTTAAAATTTCTGACAAACATGTGTTTTTCTTATTTAATTTACAATAGGTTTTTGAAATTTCTGTCTTACAATTTTGAATATTAAAAAACTTATTTTTACAATATATTATGTTCTGGTCAATAATAAGCTTACCATCTAATTGAGCTATGGCTCTTACATCGTAGTACTTACATGTTAGTTGTATTTATTTTAGGATATTTAATATAAATTATAATCATGTCTCCTTTTTGGGCTATTTTAAATTTAGAAATTTCCATTAAATCTGTTATAGTCATAATACCGTGTTGGTAATATGTTATGTTTTTTAATTCATCATAATGTAAAATTGTTGGATTTAAAATTCCAATTTTACCAAAAGTTATTGTATTTATTAGATTTTGCAGTTCATGAATTACATATTGATTTCGTTTTCTTTTTATTTTCCTGTTGGCGGTATCGCCCTTAATATTATTTACTGTTTCAGTTAATTCTGTTATTATTTTAAAAATTTCTGAATTTGCTGTAAATTGCTTATTGTTATTTATTACCAGTTCGTCCAATTTATTATTAATTTTTACAATGTCATCATGGTCTGGTGTACCAGCTATCCATTTCCAAAGCGTTCCTAATTCATTTATACCTCTTTTTTGCCGAAAATTTGTTTGTTTTAATTGTTCTATTAAAGTTTTAATTATCAAAATTTCAGATTCAGTTTCCTGTGTAATAATTCCTAGGCTGTCGTGATTTTGTTCGTTAATACTGTAAAAATTTCTATTTTCGTCTGCTATTATATTTCCAAAATAAGATAAATTAGTAATGTGGAATAGGTCCCCGTATTCTTCATAAATGGAAACATCTCCATTTTCGATAAGTACGTAGTCTTGTCGAGTATAGTCTATAACATCAGCGGCTGCTGAGCTGATTAATGCAGTCAAGATTAAAATGATCATATTGGAAACCTATAAAATTATGATTTTATATTATCTTTATGAATAATTCTATGTCTATTATTAATTATTATTTTATTCTCTAAATTTTCCTTAACTTGCTGTTTTTTATATCTAGGTTCTAATTTATTTCTCTCTCCTATTATTTTCTCGTAAATGATTTGGCCGGGATGATATTGCTTATCTGATCTAAGCAGGGACCGTAACTCTTATGACTTTTATCGAAAAAATCAAAAAATAAGAGTTATTTTTGATTTTTATATATTTAGATCAAAAATAAAAATTATTTTTGATTTTTATTTTTTTAGATCAAAAATAAAAGTTATTTTTGATTTTTATTTTTTTAGATCAAAAAATAAGAATTATTTTTGATTTTTATATTTTTAAATCAATAATAAAAATCAATTCAAAATTTTTATTTATTTATTTTTTGCTGTTATTATAACCGTACACCTTAGTTTTACTTTAAAGCTTAACAGAAATTAAGAAACATATTATGCCACAAATTTTGAATTTATTTTTATTATTGATTTAAAAATATAAAAATCAAAAATAATTCTCATTTTTTGATCTAAAAAAATAAAAATCAAAAATAACTTTATTTTTGATCTAAAAAAATAAAAATCAAAAATAACTTTTATTTTTGATCTAAAAAAATAGAAATCAAAAATAACTTTTATTTTTGATCTAAATATATAAAAATCTAAATTTAAAAATCATACAATATTTCGCATATAGTTCACCTAAAAATCATGATGGTGTAAACAAAACTTTTCTACGATGTTCCTTTACGTATGATTTTTTTTATTAAAAATTGTAAAATAACTCTTATTTCCGGTCCCTGGATCTAAGTATGTCTATTATGAAACGTTGGCATTTTCTCCTGTGCTTGTTTTAAAGTTGTTGGCAAATTTTCATGGTTTATTTTATTATAAAGTACTTCATTCGGTTTAAAATTTGTTACTGAATGTATTGTTGAATTGTATTTTTGTGCTGCTCTAAGTATTGTTTCTAAATTACTGACAATATTGTATTCTTCTTTTATACATCTGGCTATTTCAATTATTGTTGAATGGACTCTTTCAACTTGTCCGTTAGTTATGCTGTGACGTGGATCACAAAAATAAATTTCAATATTTAACCTTTGCATTAAGGATTTAAATGTTGGTGTGGTAAAGCTTGGTTCGTTGTCTAAAGTAATTTGTTTTACATCTGTGAAGCTTTGAAGCAATTCTAAAACCTTTTCTTCAATATTTGATTTATCTTCTATATGTTTTAATACTAAAAATTTTGAATAAGCATCTATACATGTGATAAATTTGAGTTTTTGTGCGTAGAAAATGTCTAAATGAAGTTGTTCCCCTTCTTTTTCTGGGATTGGGGCTTTGCCTATTCGTATTTTCTTGGGATGACGATCATATTTATTTTTATTACATATCATACAATTTCGAACGTATTCTTTCATTATTTTCTTCATTTCTGGCCAGTAATATAATTTTTCAATTTGTTTGATATTTTCATTATAGCTTCGATGAGCTCTATTATGGGTTTGTTCGATTAATCCGGACTGATCTTCTCTATTAATAATATCCATTGGAAAAAATTTTGTGAATACAAATTTGTTCTGAAAAGTTTGTTTGAGAGTTTCCTGGACTTCATGCAAATCTTCAACGGTGCAGTGAATCCCTGTCACTAACTTTGGCTGAATATATTCTTTCAAAATATTTACTAAATTTTCTACTGTATCAAATTCTATTAAATGCCTTTTATTTCCAAAGGTTTCAATTAACTCATGGACAGTAAATCTGTTCTTACATAATATTATTTGTTGTTTAAATTGATTTATGGGTTTTTGTGTTCCTTGTATTTAAACGCTTTCACTACTCTGTGCTGAATGTTGAGATTCCTGACTGTGGGAATCATCGGAAATGTTATATAATTCAAGACGCGACAATGCGTCAGCTACAATATTGGATTTACCGGGTTGATATACAAATTTTGGAGAAAATTCTTTTATTAATGCGTGCCATCTTTTCATTTTTGGATTAGGATTACGGGGTGATAAAGCAAATGTTAATGGTTGATGATCAGTGTGTATTTCCAAATTGGTTACACCATAGAGGTAATTTCGTAGATTTTTTAATGCCCAAACAATGGCATAAAGCTCTTTTTCATTAGTTGCATAATTTCTTTCTGTTTTATTAAGAGTTTTTGAAATGAAGGTTATTGGTTTACCCCCTTGTGATAGTACCGCACCTATTGCAACGTTAGATGCATCGGTAGTTAATACAAATGTTTTTGAGTAGTCAGGCTGTATCAATTCCATTTCTGAAGCTAATGGTTTTTTTAGTTTATTAAATGCATTTATTCCTTCTTCATCTAGAGTTATTTCAAATTTTTTTTATTTATTTTTAGAAATCCTACCGTTTTCTCCTGATAGGTATTTTGTCAAAGGTTTGGCTATCGAAGCATAGTCTTTAACAAATTTACTATAATATCCTGCAAGTCCCAAGAATCCTCTTAATGCTCGCAAACTTTTGGTATTGGATAGTTTAAGAGTAGTTTTATTTTATTTGGGTCTGTTTTGATGACATTTTGAGCTACTATATAACCCAAAAACTCTATTTCTTCAGCGAAAAATTTTGATTTTTCTAATCTTTTAAGTGTTGAGTTACGTTTTTCGAAAAAATAATTATGTCATCCACATAAACGGGACAGATTTTCCTATATGTTCTCGCAATATATCATCCATTGCTCTCTGAAAAATTCTAGGGCCATTTTTTAACCCAAAAGGCATCCTTAAAAATTCATATTTCCCATTATTAACGGAAAAAGCTGTTTTCTCAATATCATTTTCTGTCATTAAATATTTTGCTTTGCCTAGATTAGACAGTATTACGTTTGTATCCGGGATCGGATAACGATCAGAAATTGTATGCTCATTTATTTTTTTGTAGTCAATTACCATTCTAAGTTTTGGTGTTCCATTGTCATTTGTACCCTTTTTTGGTACCACCCAAATTGGTAAGTTATATGGACTTTTACTAGGTCTTATTATATTATCGTTAATCATTTTATTTATTTCCTCATTTACAATCGAGTTTACAGATAGGGGATATGGATATTGTCTGCTCCATATCGGATCCTCATATTTCATTCTTATTTCCGCTTTTACATTTGTCATGAAGGGAAAGCTTGTATTAATATTTGAATGCCTTTGAGCAATTTTTTCGTTTATTTTGGCTTTAAGCTGAGTTAATCTTTCATCTTGATTTTCAATATCTAACTTTTCGGAATTCTTTTCCGAATAGTAATCATTATCATCATTAATTTCTGAGCCATTTTCACCCAGTATCGAATAATTGTCGTTTATGTTGCCGGCAAATTCATCGGCTGGCGTTATAGAACTTTTTCTTTCCACAATATTTTCTTTATATAATTTGCCGGTATTATCATCGGCTGGCTTTGTAGAACTTTTTCGTTCCACAATGTTTTTTTTATGATTATTTTTTCCATTTTGCTGGCATAAATCTTCAGCTGGCGTTTTAGGACCTTTTTATCCCAAAATAAATTTTTTTAATATAATATTGCCGGTAACATCTTCGGCTGGCGGTGTAGAACTTGCTTGTTCCACAATTTTATTTTTTTCATTTTTAATATCACCGATACTTTTCTCGGCTAGTTTTTTTGAAGCTTTTTGTTCCTTAGTTTTGTTTTCAAAATAAATATTCATGCTACTTTTTTTATTTTCTGAGTTATTTTTTACCCTATAATTAATTTTCCCATTGGACACATCGATGAGTGCCTCAATATTTTTAAGGAAATTGTATTCTAAAAGGAGATCCGATTCTAATCCTTCTATTTCATAGAAGATTTCTTCGACTCCAAATAGGGTAATTAAGTGGTAAAATTTTATTATGGAATAGCCATTCACGGTTTTTATGCGCTTATAAATGGCTAATTCGTTTTTATTATTATAAACCCCAGGCTTAATGTAGCATGAGGTTCCTCCCGTATCAATTAGAGCTTTTAAAGTTTTATTTAATTTTGAGTCATGTAATTTGAGATAGGGGAGTTCGTCCCCTCTTCGCCTAAAAAATGGCTCTCGTTCATATTGTTAATTCGCTGACTTTTTTCTTGCGGGCGAAAGCTATTATTGCTTTCTCTATGCCGCTTTACCCCATGGGCTTCCTGATTTTGTCCCCTATTGGCCTGAAAGTTTGCATTGGTTTGGAAAGGTTTTAAATTTTGATTATTATTGGTATTTCTTTGTTGTTGGTAAAAATTATTATTACTATTACTTTGTTGTCCCCTCATATTAAAATCTCGATTATAAACTCTGGATACAGATGGATCTATATCCATAGGAGTTGGTTTCGGATAATTATAATGTGTATTGGTATTGGGAGGGTTGTTCCGTTGAGGGAATCTTAGGTTATTGTTTGTGTAAGTTGGCTTCATTCTATTTCTGTCAAACATAAAGTTTTGAGCAAATCGAGCTCTTTGATTATTCGATTCAAGTTCCTGTGCTTTTGCTAAGGCGTCAGGTAAATCTTGTGCGTTTAAAGAGAAAATTATGTCTCGTAATGGTGTGTTTAGTTCTGTTATGAAGATCCTTAGGGCATGTTCCCTGTTTTTTTTTGTTTAACTCTTTGGTCAAGTCAGCGTTGTTTCCGTGCGTCATAATTGTTTTGTTAATTAATAGCGTCAACTTTTTGTTGACGAGATTGTAGTATTCTACAACCGACATTGCACCTTGCCTTAAGATGCTTAATTCTTGTTCAATTATGTGTATTGGACGTTTGTCCGCATATGCAAAGTCTAGACGAGATAGAATCGCATCGAGATTTAGTACTGTTCCGTGATTTGTTAATGCATCATTTGCATCATGCGTTATTTTATTTCTTAGTATTGTGAGTGCGGCAAACTACTTTATACTGCCCCTCACGTATAGGCTCATAGCGTTAGCCTCTCTCCAACTAACATATGAATTAATCCTACCAGTAAATTCAGGTACGGATTTAACTACATCTAATAATTCTAGGCAAGCTATATTGTCGTCTATCGTCTGTGTTAAAATATGAGTTGCACTAGTGGTATTGACTGTTACTTGTGAGCGTAATTGCTCTACTTCCTCACGTAATGCTATGTTGCTGTCAGCAATAAGGCGAGTTATTAGGTCTACGGTCAAAGCGTCTCCGTTAGCCATTTTGTCTAATTTTTAAATTTCTGGTTTTTCTTTTTAATTTTTTTTATTTTATCCCTTCTAGGAAGAGATGCTTTTTTATTCTGGAGGGTCTGGAGTTCAGAATCGCAGAATTAAGCTTTGTTATAAACCGGAGGGTCCCCCTTGCGGTGGTGAATCGCGGTTTCAATATATTTTTATTATATGGCTGATCGAGCCTTTAATTATTTAATTATTATTTAAAAAAATTTTGGTTGAATTAATTTTTTTATAATTCTCTGGAGGGTCCCTTGGGTGGTGAATGGCAGAGAATTTTAATTTGTTATAAGCTGGAGGGACCCCTTGCGGTGGTGAATCGCAGCTTTTAATTATTTAATTTATTGGTTGTACAAATCATTAGTTATAGTTTTAGTTTCTTTATTTTCTTAGTTTAGGACATTTCTTAATTTCGTGATCGCCCTTACAAAAATCGCAATATGACAATTTTTTATATTTGATACTTGGGCTATTTCCCATTTCTAATATACAAGAATATTTTAATTTTAACTTACAAATATATTTTGCTGTCTCTTTTAAAATTTCTGCTGATGATGCTGTTGGTGTTACTGCTGTTTCCTTTATGCCTGCTGCTACTACTGTTGACACGTCCGCTGATGTTGTTACCCCTGTTGCTTGGCTGTTATTCTGTTGCACTTTTAAGTCACTCTTTGACAGTTATTTTTTGAGTGGAAGTTTTTCACTTACACTTTTTTTTTGGTCACTGTTATTTTTCTAATAGATTATTTAAAAAAATTTCTTGTTGTTTTTTTTTTTTATCTTGCGATTGTCATTCCGTTAAATATTCTTACTCAAGCAGTTATTTTTTATTGAAAGTTTTTCTCTTACACTTTTTGGTCACTTATTTTTCTAATAGATTATTTAAAAAAAATGTCTTGTTTTTATTATCTTGCGATTGTCACTTCGTTAAATGTTCTTACTTAAAAAGTTTATCACTTTCTTATTTTAGTGGTCACTTTTTACTAGATTTTTAATACTTTCAATTTCACAATTTTTAATAACGTGATTTTTTATACTTTTAATCTCACAGTTTTTAAGAACTTGATTTTTTATACTTTTAATTTTACAATTTTTAATAATGCAATTTTTTTTAATTTCACAATTTTTAATAACGCGATTTTTTATACTTTTAATTTCACAGTTTTTGAGAACTTGATTTTTTATACTTTTAATTTTACAATTTTTAATAACACAATTTTTTTAATTTCACAATTTTTAATAACGCGATTTTTTATACTTTTAATTTTACAATTTTTCACAATTTTTAATAACTCGATTTGTTGACGCCGCCCCCGCCCAATTTCTTTTGCCACGTCTGTATCGGCAGAGCACTCTTTCTTTTCTTCTTTTTCGAAGTTTTTATTCGCGCGCAACTAAACAATTACTAAAAAGTTGCGCGCTCTCTCCTTTTGCGACAACCTAGCGATACAGACGTGGTAAGTGTGTTTCCAATTGTTTATATTTAAATATAAGTATTATATGAAACTTTTTGGTTTTTTATTTAATACTCCTGTGGAATCATTTGCGCCGACCGTTTCTCCACGGCCAACCACATCTTGGAACGAGCGAGCACCGTGCTCCACCACCCGAATTATCATTGGTCCTTCGAGCCGGATAACAGGTAACAAGTGAATTTTATTTAAAGTGAAAGTGCATAATTTGCCCGCTTTAGCAACTGGCAAGTTACAGCCAAACATATTTTGGATTTGTGCTCTGCAAGCTATAAGGCAATAGATTTGGTTAATTTGTGCCTCATTTATGTACAAAACCCATTGTGCTGTGTGAAGTGGAGACCAAAACTTATTTTTGGCACTCTACCCACAAAATCAAAGCACAAGATTGCAGGTAGTATTGTACTTCATTTAAGTACAACAACAAATACACCTGGCAAATGCACTTATTTCACTTTACAAAAAAACCACACTCTCTGTTATTCGAGAAAGAATTATAAATTTCTTGGACGCACAAAATCGTCTGAAGCGTCAAAAATCTCTCTCGGTTTTTTGGCTTTTCTTATAGTGAATTTGAGTCTAGTCGCTCAACTCTGCCTTCCCATATATTGCTAGAATAGCAATAAAGGCAAGCAGCAATAACGCAGCTGCAGTTTCGCGAGTGCAAACAAAAAAAAAAAATACAAATTACAAGTGCAGTGAGTGACACAAAAACTTAGCAGAAAAGTGAGCGACGGCAAGAAAGCCAAACAAAGAAGTGAGAGCAGCAAAGGAAGAGCAGCAAAGCCCAAGCAACACAGGCAAGCAGCAAAGCAGCACAGAGAAGCAGCACAGGCCAAGCAGCCAAGGCCAAGCAGCAGAAGGAGAGCAGCATAGGCAAGCAGCATAGGAAAAGCAGCAAAGGCAAGGCAGCGCAGCAGCCATCCCAAAAAGACAGTAACCCCGTGAACAAAGTGAAAGGGTTCAGCTGATCAATCATATAAGTGCTTGTGAATTCTTATTTTGTATTTATTTATTTAAGTACACATCAATTTTGTTTGTGTAGATAGTCAAAGACTAGGCGTGCAAGTGCATTGGGACGATAACCCAGCAAGCACATTCAAGTTAAATTTGGGAAAATTACTTTGCGGAAATACTTCACTTAATTTGCAAGTGCAAGTACAAGTGCATTGGGCCGATTACCCAGCAAGCACACACTAATTAAATTCGAAAAATACTTTCAGAAATAGCTCGCACTGCCTATTGTCAACTAATTTGTAGTCTGTCCGTGATTGGGTCTATAACTTTTGAACTTTTGCAACATATTTGCAAATATTTTTTAAATTTTAATTTCAAGTTTTAGATCCAATTTTGTGCAACATTTTTGCAGTTCCGGTTCAATTTTTGAAAAAAATGGAATCAATTAGAGCCTTTACCACAGCTGCAGACGCTCTACTGGAGTTTGAGGAGTCTTTTACTCCAACAGCAAACAATCAAAGTGCCTACACTCTTGAAGTTCAACAAGCTGAACTGAAATCTCTGTGGGCAGAGGTAAAGTCAGAATACAAGTTGTGTTTGACAAAAGTGGATCCTTGTGACACAAGCTCAATTGACGACCTCAAACTTAAATATACAAGCTGTTACCACGCTTATGTGTGTTGCGCGGCCTTGATGGGCGAACACATGCACAACCTCACGGCGTTCAACCAAAGCCCTACTTCCAACTCGACAGTTATTCAACCTGAACGGTTACAACAAACTGCAGAACCCGTGAGGTATTCTATCAATTTACCGCCATGTGATACCGAAATATTTCATGGCGATGTTTTACAATGGCCCTCATTTAGGGATTTATTTGCCGCCATTTATGGGAATAACCCGAGGCTCTCTCCGGTAGAAAAGTTATTCCATTTGAATCAAAAAACGCGAGGTGAGGCAAAAGATATCGTTTCGAAAGCGCCACTGACGAATGACGGATTCGCATTGGCTTGGAACAATTTGTTGTGTAGGTACGAAAACAAGCGAGTGCTTGTCAACACCCAATTGAATTTATTGTTCAAGCTCCCGCACATCTCAACAGAATCTGAGACCGAACTCAGAAATTTACAGCGGGAAATAAATAGCTGCATTTCAGCTTTACAAATACATGGCATCAATACAGATAGCTGGGATGCCATATTCACGTATTTGTGTTCGATCCGACTGCCGGACTATACACTGTCGCTTTGGGAACAATCTCTGGATTCGGATTCAGAGATCCCAAAATGGGTTGAGTTAGACAAGTTTCTAACCAATCGGGTTAAAACGCTTGAGAGAGTATCAAACCTCAAAGGCTTGTTGAGTACTCAACCCAATATTAAGTCGGCTGATGGTGAAGGTCGGATACCAACCTTGCAATCAAGGATTGGATCCAGGTCCTTCAATTCCCATCACGACAGAGCAAACAATACCAGATGTAAACTATGCTCATCTCAATCGCACATTTTGAAAACTTGTCAAAGATTCATTGAGATGCAGCCTAACGCACGGTTAAATGCTGTCAGAAAACTCCACGTCTGCCTTAACTGTTTATCGGACTCACATGAGGTCAAAAATTATAAAAGTCTGTTTAATTGTAATAAATGTAAACAGAGACATCACTCTATGATTCATCGGGATCAGAGTGAAGGAATAGCTCAGATATCTGACAGCACAGACACTACTGAGATTTCTACTAAATCTCATGTGGCCTCTATTAAGGCCAATATTTCAAATGTGCCTACCAGTCGAAGAATGCTCTTAGGTACAGCCATGGTGACCATATGTCACAACGAGAGCACTTTCACTGTCAGAGCCCTGATTGATTCGGGATCTGAAGCAACCTTTGTAAGCAATAGTCTACAAAAACGCTTACATCTGGCAACCAGTAAGGTCAGCGCGCGAGTTGCAGGATTGAATAATACCGTATCAGGACGAGTTCAATCGGTATGCTCGATCACAATTGGCTCGCCCCGTAACAAAGGTTTGAAACTAGAAGCGGAAGCTTTGGTACTGCCAAAATTGACTGGACTGCTTCCATCCAGATCAATTAACCCTTCAATTGTCAAAAGGTTGCCCAATATCCCCTTCGCGGATAATAATTTCTATACTAGTCAAAAAGTTGACTTGTTGATTGGAGCGGATCTTTACCCTAAAATCATACTAAACGGAGTAAAATCGAAAATCTTCGGATCACTCGTAGCACAACGTACAGTGTTCGGTTGGATTTTTACAGGTTCCGTTCCCTCTGAAGAAACGAAGATAAATGGCAAAGGCGACGGACAAAATTCAACAATGACTCAACAACAAACACAAAACCATTTTGGTAGTAAAATTAATACTAATTTTATATTTACACAACAGAAACAACATCAGCAGAAGCACCAGCTACAACGGGATCAAACTAACGATGATGGCGAAACAAATGATGCGCCCGGCTCATCGAATCACACCGATACGCATGGTAGCGTCGGTGTGCCGACACTGCCTGCAGCAGCGCTATCTCTGTCCGCAACATCCGTAGGCAGCACACCGCCGAGCAGCGCTGAAGCGACAAATATCAACAATTTCGCTTATTACACGGGCGCCGCTGAAACGGTGGCAGCAACGGCTGTCACAGCTGCAACGCACCGACATGCTGACGCAGCAACGCCACCACTACCACCCCCATCACAATCGTTGCCGCCATCATCAGCTGTGGCGGCCTCATCAGCAACAGAGTACTATCCACCATCACACCAGCAGATGCAGCTACAGCTACAACAACAATACGAGCAGCGTTATCAACTGCAAACAGCCTATTATCACCAGCAACAGCAGACGCCGCCATCGCAATCGCAGCAAGAAGACCAATCAGCAACGTACGTGACGTCACAACAGCCGTCTACACAATACCAACATGCGGCGGCCACAACAACAACAGTAAATCAACATGCTGCGCGCAGCAACAGACAAGCAACGCAGTCGACAGCCACACACCACACAACGAACACATCACAAGTAGCAACAACAACACAGCAGCAGCAACCTGCAGCAATGGCGCACGCGTTGACACAAACCACACAGCAACAACAACAACCGTGTCAACGGACGTCAGCAGTCACTCAAAGCACTGACCAACGTCTCTCCCGCATACCACATGCCCAAGATCGAGCCAGACTCGAGTCGTCTCGCCGACTTCGGCATGCTGGTAACTTCCTTTCGGATTGGCGGCATGGCAACGATCGACTGAGACTCGATTCGTCTCAGCGACATTGCCCGGACCGAACCAGACTCGATTCGTCTCGTCGGCCACCCCATCCAAAGCGAAGGCGTGGACGAGACGCTCGACGTCAAGCAGATGCACGCCGTATCATCAAGGATAGGCAAGCAGCACTACGGACGTTTACTCCCGGCTCATGTTGCCCGGGTTACAACCAGCGGCAATGGGCCAACTCATCGCCCAAAATACGTCGCTGGGATATATCATATGCGGCGTCGTATAACATCGGCACAATAAAGTGCACTGGCTGTCAACGCCTCTCACATTCACCACCTACCCAGGATCGAGTTAGACTCGAGTCGTCTCGCCGACCTCGGAAGGTGGTGACTTCTATGCAAATTGGCGGCATGGCAATGACCGACTGGGATTCGATTCATCTCAGCGGCATTTCCCGGACCGAACTAGACTCGATTCGTCTCGTCGGCCACCCCATCTCCAAAGAAGACGTGAAAGAGGAAGTGCAGGAGCCATTTAGTTAAGTTAGTTTTAAGTAATTGATTGTAAACTGCATTTGCAGTAATACTGCAAGGCGGGGAGAATGTTGACGCCGCCCTCGCCCAATTTCTTTTGCCACGTCTGTATCGGCAGAGCACTCTTTCTTTTCTTCTTTTTCGAAGTTTTAATTCGCGCGCAACTAAACAATTACTAAAAAGTTGCGCGCTCTCTCCTTTTGCGACAACCTAGCGATACAGACGTAGTAAGTGTGTTTCCAATTGTTTATATTTAAATATAAGTATTATATGAAACTTTTTGGTTTTTTATTTAATACTCCTGTGGAATCATTTGCGCCGACCGTTTCTCCACGGCCAACCACATCTTGGAACGAGCGAGCACCGTGCTCCACCACCCGAATTATCATGATTTTTTATATTTTTAATAAATTTAAACTTTATTAGGCACTTTTTGATTCGTGCCCCACGTTGGACGCCAATTAATTCCCGTAACGAGGGAATTTAAAAAAAATATATATTTTATATCCGCGAACGCGCGGATTAAATAAAAACGCTTGTGGTTACTCTGGATTGTAAGATACAAATCAATTCTTTATTTCTAAAATACTAGTATTTATACAATTTAGTTTTGTTTACTTAAGGTTAGAGCTGAAGTGTAAGCATCAGCTTGATTGAGTCCAAAACAAAGTGTTGAATAACATTTTTAGCTGTGACATCAAATTCCAACGGAATGTTAAGTGGTTTATTTATGATTGTTATTGTTATGCCTTCGTGTGAGGGCGAGCGATATGGATTTTTGGATACAGAACGGAAAAAGCGTATCGAATTCTTAAATAATCAGAAAAGTGAATTATGTTTCTAGTTTATGAGGCAGTGTAATTGCAGAGTGCAAAGATTCAATTTTGTTTACAGTTATGCTAAGGTTTCTATGCGGAGGCTATCGTTAACTTGCATATGCAAACATATGATAATAAATGGACATAACTACAAACAATTTTGCGTATTGTATTTTTTCTTTCGCGTTCTTAATTCGTACATTTTGCAGATCCAAATATACAAATAAGCAAGAGTGAACTGAAGATACTTTGATACACTTCAAAAAATTTTCAGTCACATTAAAAAAAAAAAAAATCGAACTTTTTCAAAAAAAAAGAAGAGAATTAATCTTTGCGGTAGCGAAACGAAAGCTTGATAACATAATATATTTTACAAAAATATATATTTTTTTTTCAAAAATAAATCTTCTAACAAATTTTTAATTTATACTTTTTCTATTTGACTACATTGCTGTATCAATATTAATTTTGAAACAATTATTTATTTGACAAAACTTTAAGCTAAAAGCTTCAAACTCTATTCAAATTAATGCAATCTGACAAATCAAGAGAGGTTAAGCCAAAAACACCTCTATCATTAGAAATTCCTAAAATGGCTGATGAAGATAAGCCACAAGGCACACCTGCAGAAGCTACACACTCAAAGCAGAGTATAAAACAAAAAAGATCAAAAGATCAGACAATATCTAGGTTCATCACTGAAAGTGACAGTTTTCTAAGATATTGTACAAGATTTCAAGCTTCCCCTATTACTGACATCACAGAATCAGTTTTAAATATAAAACTAGAAAGTGTGAACAATCTCTGGGCTCGCCTTCTGGCAGCGGACGATACAGTACTAGATACTGACGACGCAGAACTCCCAGAAAACGCAAAAGCTTCGGCGACAGCCAAGTGTGATAACTGCCGCGATCAGTATGAATTAACTAAGGGAATAATTACTGACCAAATAAGTTTAGTAAGGCCAAGTAGAGCCGCTACTCCCCCTCCCAGAGTAGTTACAACACCAAAAGAAGACATGCATGTATCTAAAAGTACCAGCTTGTGATACTGAAGTTTTTAATGGATGTTATGATCAATGGCCGTCCTTCCGGGACATGTTCACTGCCGTTTATATAAACCATCCTAAACTCTCACAAGCACAAAAGTTATATCATCTAAGGTACAAAACAAAAGGGGAAGCAGGCAGTATCGTCAAGCGATTCGCTTTAAATGACGAAAATTTTAAGCTGGCTTGGGAAGCACTAGTCGAAAGATACGAAAATGGAAGGGTTATGATAGAAAACCCAATAAAAACATGATTACATCTACCAAAAATTCAAAAAGAAACCAGCCAGGAATTTCAAAATTTATACTCGACAGTGACTAATTGCATATCAGTGTTAAAAACACAAAATATCTCCACAGCGTTACTACGATGGGAACAATCACTTGTGGAAAGAAAAAAATGCCCACATGGGAGCAAATGAAAGCATTCCTCACTGCTCAATACGAGATAGCTGAGCGAATTGACAACAAAAACATAAATCTAAAAAGTCATCAAAATGACTCAAGTAAAAACTTGTTCAAACCTCAAGCCAGCAACAATATGCAATACAATAGACACGTTAATAAAAGTCACACTTTCGTGTCAAAACAAACTAATAAATGGCAACCAGTATGTGAAATTTGTAAAGGAGGTCATAACATAAGATCTTGCGAGAAATTTAAAAAATTATCCGTATCTGACAGAAACAATCTTGTCAGACAACATAAACTTTGCATCAACTTTCTGTCGAATGCTCATACGACAAAAGACTGTGAAAGCAAATTTAATTGTGTGTACTGTCAACGAAGACATCACTCACTGCTTCATATTACGAACTTTCAAAATATGAAGCAAAATCAATTTCATAAAACCACCGGGTTAGTCACTACAACCAAAAGTGATAATCCCGAAATCTCAAATCCGGAAAAAAGGGAAGAACAACCATGTTGCTCTAAAGCAGCAAAAATTCGAACGCTTCATTCAGAAAATGAAAGCAAAATTCTTTTACCCACTGCGGTCATCACCATAGCTCATAAGGGTGATTTATTCAAACTAAGAGCACTAAAAGATCGAGGATCTCAAAGATCGTTTATATCATCAAAAGCTCAAAATCGGCTCAAATTGCCGATAAAACATTAAAATTTCCAAATCTCGGGAATGGGCGGAAGAATTATCCAAAATTCGAACAAAATATGCCCAATTACCATAGTATCTCCAAATGTGGATATTAGAATAGATGCACAAGCCATCGTTCTACCGCAACTTACAAATTTGCTTCCAAGCTATGAAGTAAATAAAATACACTGGGAAAAATGCTCACATCTCAAATTAACAGATCTCAATTGTCATACCCCATCACAAATCGACATATTATTAGGCAGTGACTTAATACTTCAAATAATTCTTGAAGGTATTGAGAAAATCTGCAATAAATTGCTAGCCCAAAATACAATCTTTCGGTGGATTATAAGTGACCAAGTCCATGAAAAAATCAATTCTTTCACCACACAAGTGGAAAATATCTCAAACGAGTTTTTAAACAATCAACTTAAAAAATTCTGGGAAATAGAAAAATTACCCCAAATCACCCAGTTTTCAGAAGAAGATCAGGCATGCGAATCCTATTACAAATCCACAACAACAAGAAACGAACATGGTCGTTATGTTGTGCGATTACCATTCAAACCAACTTTCCCTGAAACCATAGCTCTAGGCCACTCTAGCATATCAGCAGTAGAGCAATTTCTAAGCCTGGAAAAAAGCCTGATAAAGAAAAGTGAGCTCAAATCGGCATACGATAATGTGATGGACGAATATCTTGACCTCAATCATATGGAAGAAGCTGTACCATATGAAAAGGTATCTAAAGGTAGATATTTATCTTTTTACCTGCCACATCATGGGGTAATAAGACCTGATAAAATTACAACAAATGTACGAGTGGTTTTCAATGCCTCAAAGTGTACGAGCTCAGGCAAATCACTCAATGATGTACTATACACAGGGCCATTTTTACAACCTGATCTCATATTGTTAATTCTAAATTGGCGCATGTGGAAATGCGTTTTCAATGGGGATGTAGAAAAAATGTACAGACAAATTCTAGTACATGAAGATGACCAAGATTTCCAGCGTATAGTCTTCCGCAAATCGAGTAATAGCCCAATCAGCGACTACAAACTTAAAACCGTAACCTTTGGCATCAATTGCGTACCCTATTTGGCGATCAGGACACTGCATGAAGTGGCAAAAACAAATGCAACAAATTTGCCTTTGGCATCTTCTGTGTTGCAAACACAAACATACACATCATGTAGCCACAGTATCGCATTAGCATGCGAATCACTATCGCAAGTGATCAAAGCATTAAATTCAGCAGGTTTCCCTCTAAAGAAAATTACTTCAAATCACCCTGATATAATAAAAGACATTAAACAAGAAGACTTATTAGATACAGACTTCCATCTTACACTGCATGGTGACCATCGCTTAATGCAACAAATGGTCCGTCAAGAATTTTATATACCGCGACTAAAGCCACAAATCAAAAGGACGATTTTCATGTGTAAACCATGTACCATGTACAAACACAAAATACGTACGCAGATCATGGCAGCTTTACCACCTGAACGCTGCAACTATGCTCTACCCTTTACCATCACTGGGGTTGACTTTGCTAGACCTTTCCAGATAAAGGCCTCCCTGTTAAGGTCTTCTTCATTTAGAAAAGGGTATGTGGCTGTCTTTGTATGTTTTACGACAAAGGCAGTACACCTCGAGCTTTGTTCAGATCTGACTACTGCGGCTTTTCTTGCAGCATTTGCACGCTTTGTCGGACGACGCGGATTTCCTTCAAAAATAATGAGCGATAATGGGAAAAACTTTGTCGGAGCCCAAAGAGCAACCGAGAAGGAGTTTATAAACTTCATGAAAAAAGTCTCCCCTGAAATAGTTAACAAATATGCACCTCAAGGGATCGATTGGCAGTTTATACCGCCATGTTCTCCACACATATGCGGACTTTGGGAATCAGCAGTAAAAAGCTTTAAGTCCCATTTAAAGAAAACGGCTGGTAATTATAAATTCAATTATGAGGAGTTTACTACACTACTCACTCGTATCGTAGCCGTGTTAAATTCAAGACCCATATCACCCCTCTCGCAAGATCCCTTCGATTTGACAGCTCTTACACCAGGTCATTTCTTCAGAGGAGCTCCTCTTCTCGCCATACCTGAGACAGAAGAAGACTCACTCACTTTAATCAATCGATGGGAAAGAATCAAGATTCTCCATCACGAATTCAGCCACAGATGGAAGGAAGACTATCTCAAAGATCTCCATAAGAGATATCGATGGAAAACGGCCCAGAAGGAAGCAAATGCAGGAGAATGCGTCATCATACAGGACGAATGCCTTCCTCCAACAGAATGGCGGCTAGGCCGCATTGAAAAGGTTCATCGAGGGTCAGATGGTCACATAAGAGTAGTCGATGTTCGAACACAAACCGGCATATTAACTCGACCAGTCACCAAACTGTGTTTTCTTCCAAACAACGAAGAACACCTTCAAACTAAACCGCAAAATAACTCGCAAAATTAATCGAAAAATAATAAATCAATTCCACTAATTCGAAATTAACACGCGTTATAATCCGAACACAAAAAATAAATTCAAACAAGCGCGTTGAAGATCAACTTATTATACATATACATATACATATACATATAGATAGATATGTAGCTACAACAACTACATTCTAATATTATAAACAAAATCAATTTAATACAATTTTATATTCCCATAGAAATGGACGTAGAGGAGACCCAAACCACCTCCAACACCATAAGGTCCGAAATCGCTATACCCAAAGCGTCGGCTGCACCCGTTGCCGCTCCAAGGACCAGGGTTATGCGACCACCGCCATCCGCCGAAGCAGTCAGGTAGATGAGAGAAGAGAGAAGAGCAGCTATTGGAGCCACAGGGGCCTCCATGTTGCAGCCTGTGCCATCGCCCACATGCCCTGAAACGATGCTCCATTTTTAAGAGCATGAAGCCCGCTCAACGAAAACAGGTTGCAAGAGCCCATGGCCATTGCATGACCTGCCTGGCAGATGACCACGCCACCATAGAGTGCTTGGCCGACGGCGCCTGTCAATATTGCCAGAGGCCCCATCACACTCTATTTCATCGTTTTCCCCGCCGAGCCAATCCGTCGGAAAGTAGCACCAACACCCGTACCAGACCTCGCAGCGATGTTATCCGGCGACGACGAAGCAGCCAATCAACCACAACACGTAGGCGGCCATCTCCGCCACGCCACACAGTGGTGCCGCTTCATACAAGCCGCGGCAAAAAATAGAAGGAATCGAAGTAGGGCTTTGAAATTTGGCACACATCTCTCATATTGCCAAATCAGATCAAAAAAAAATTTTTGTTAAAATCCGCCCACAACCACGCCCACCTCCCATATAATACAAAAATCAAAAATCATCCTACAGTAACAAAATTTTCTACAGCGCAATATTTTGTAAATATAAGCTTGTCCAGAAAAAATAAAGCAAATCCGCCTACAATTACGCCCATCTCCCATATAATATAATCACGAAAGTTGCAATATTTTCGCTGTTATCACAGCTAGACTGTAAAAAATTTTCAAACAGATTTGAATCAATAAAAATTATTATTTCTCTAAAAATGAAACAAGTCCGCCCACAACTACGCCCACCTCCCATATAACATAACCAATAAATATTCAAAAATGATCATATACATATTATTAATTATTTATTCAACAAGTAATTTTTTAACATCATCGTCCAATTCTAAAGTTTTATTTTTGGGATTTGTTCTGAAACCATACACATACGAACGCCCAAACCCTTTGAGGGTTTTACTATACTGACCTAGTACCCTGACTTGGAATTTCTCACCCCCCCGATTAGCTGTTGTACTATGTAATTAGTTCAAATAATATAAGGCATCTAAACTAGTATTTTGTTGTTGTTGTATAACGAGAGACAACTCAAAAAAATAACAACAAAGCAACAAACCGAACAGTCAAAAAAAATATACAAAACAACGAAGCTGGCAAAAAAACAAAGCAGCGAATCAAGCAAACAAACAACGCAGTTGCAGTTGCAGTAGATTAAAATGCTAATTACTCATGAATTGGCAGCTAATGGCAGCTGATTTTTTTTTTCTATCGATTAAGGAGATTTTAAAGTGTAAGTGGCTAACCTGCGCGCTCCTGCGCACAATAGTTATATTCTGTTGAAGTTGTGAAATATATGATTTTTTTGGACCATAAAAAAACATCATATTAAAAAAATCTCGAAAAAGAAAGTATACATTTGATGATGTAAATCACATCTATAACATTGGTTTTAATAAATAAAAACTTTACAATTGATATTTTATGGTTAACTTTTGAGTTTTAACCTTTGCAATATTCATCACATTTTTTTGA
The DNA here is from genome assembly GCF_023373825.1 of Bactrocera dorsalis. Taxonomy (NCBI): domain Eukaryota; kingdom Metazoa; phylum Arthropoda; class Insecta; order Diptera; family Tephritidae; genus Bactrocera; species Bactrocera dorsalis. The sequence continues at coordinate 68,026,322 of NC_064303.1, read as the reverse complement.
GTAACTTTGCGTTGATACTTTGTTGGACTTTGAAGCTCTCCCAACAAAAAACCATTGAATATACCAAGCCCAAGTATTCGGATAATGTTATTTGATTAGTTCTTAGCTTAAATTGAAAAGAATTTGGAATGATAAAAAAAATCCTTTTTTCCGCTCTGGCACCATTGTGCGCCACGCTCATCGTCAGCATCAACGACGCTCAACAGGGTTGAGCGCTGTACTAAACACACTGCAACAGCTGCAGAGTCTCCTAGCCGATTAACTCGCCTAGGGGGGCCGGGATGTTCACATGAGCTATGAGCGTTCTGCAGCATCCCACATCACATCACGTCACGTCACAACACCTCATCACACAACAGCTCACAGCATACCCCAATACACACACACGCATCAAACACCGATCATTACTACAACAGTGCAACACAACAACCATACGATCATCAACGAGACGACTCGTAATGTCAGCCAATATTCACCACCCAAACCATCAAAAGGGATTGACCCGACCGGGATTGCCTTCTTATCGTTTCATCCGTAAAGAAAGACAGTCGTCCGCGAAATTCAGTTTTTTCATAATTTTGTTATTTTTGTACTTGCGCTACCTACCGCAACAATCACCGCAATTGGGTTTTTAATAAACCGCCAAGTGACGTGACGCACCGAGTTCGCCAACAGTGTACCACCGTGGGTTTCGCAGAAAACCCAAACAAAATATACTACATCTAATTATATATATTTATATTGTGCAACTTCAACTAATAAACCCTTTGTAAAGTGTGTGGAAATCAAGTATACTAGTGGCATACGTCAACATATTCTTTAGCATATACGACAAATTAGCATTTTCTCTCTTCAAATGTTTCACATAAGCAGCCAGGACATCCCTAAGGAATTTAACATTCATCATCAAACGGTTTTGAACCATTTAAAAAAGGCTGACTACAAAAAGAAGCTTGATGTTTGGGTACCACATGAATTATCTTTGAAAAATTTAATGAACCGAATTAACATCTGTGATTCTTACGACAATAATGTGCAAAAAAGATCATGGTCCAAGCGTGGTGAAGCTCAACAATTGGTAGCAAAGCCAGGATTGACGTCTCGAAAGGTTATACTGAGTGTTTGATTTGATTGGAAAGGAAAAATCACTTTAAGCTGCTCCAGCCTGGACGAACGATTGATTCTATATTTTACTGTCAACAACAGATGAGATGGAAGCAAGCAATAGAAAAAAAAACGGCCAGAACTGATCAACAGATGAGCTTCGTCTTCCATCAGAACAACCCTAGACCACACACATCTTTGAAGACTCGGCAAAAACTGGGAGAGCTTGGCTGGGAAGTTTTATTTTGCCATGACCTTGCACCATCGGAGTTGAAGTTGGCTTCAAGAGAAGCCTGTGAAAATTATTTGTCGCAGTTTTTTGCCGAGTAACTAGAAAATTTTTACATTGATAGAATAATATCACGGGCGGAATAATTGCAAAAAATGGTCAACCAAAATGGTACATATTTGGTTCATTAAAGTTCATTATAAATTAAAAACAAAACAAGTAAGGAAGGGCTAAGTTCGGGTGTCACCGAACATTTTATACTCTCGCACGATAAAGTGATAATCGAGATTTCATTATCCGTCATTTACATATTTTTTTATTTCGCTGTAAAATTAATTAGAATTAAATTCTGAGAGATTTACCGATATTTTCGTGAAAAATTAGGTTAGGTTAGGTTGGGCACTGAGTTCTTCGTGTTCGATATCAGGGACCTTGAAAAGTTATAGTCCGATCACAACAATTTTTCCACAAGGGATACCTCAGCTCACATACCGTATTTGAGTAAAGTTTTATTCCGCTATGATCATTGGTTTCTAATGTATATATTATACAGAGAAGACATCAGATGGAATTCAAAATAGCGTTATATTGGAAGAAGGCGTGGTTGAGAACCGATTTCGCCCATATTTAGTATATGTCATCAGAGTGTTAAAAAAATATTATATACCGAATTTCATTGAAATCGGTCGAGTAGTTCCTGAGTTATGGTTTTTGGTCCATAAGTGGGCGACGCCACGCCCATTTTTAATTTTTAAAAAAAGCCTGGTTGCAGCTTCTTTCTGCCATTTTTTCCGTAAAATTTTGTGCTTCTGACGTTTTTTGTTAGTCGGTTAACGCACTTTTAGTGATTTTCAACATAACCTTTGTATGGGAGGTGGGCGTGGTTATTATCCGATTTCTTCTATTTTTGAACTGTATATGGAAATGTCTGAAGGAAACGGCTCTATAGAGTTTGGTTGACATAGCTATAGTAGTTTCCGAGATATGTACAAAAAACTTAGTAGGGGGCGGGGCCACGCCCACTTTTCCAAAAAAATTACTTCCAAATATGCTCCTCCCTAATGTGATCCTTTGTGCCAAATTTCACTTTAATATCTTCATTTATGGCTTAGTTATGACACTTTATAGGTTTTCGGTTTCCGCCATTTTGTGGGCGTGGCAGTGGACCGATTTTGCCCATCTTCGAACTTGACCTTCTTATGGAGCCAAGAAATACGTGTACCAAGTTTCATCATGATATCTCAATTTTTACTCAAGTTACAGCTTGCACAGACGGACGGACAGACGGACGGACAGACAGACATCCGGATTTCCCATCTACTCGTCACCCTGATCACTTTGGTATATATAACCCTATATCTGACTCTTTTAGTTTTAGGACTTACAAACAACCGTTATGTGAACAAAACTATAATACTCTCTTTAGCAACTTTGTTGCGAGAGTATAATAAGTTGAAGTTTGATCAGAAATACGAAAAGATTTTTTAGAATACCCAATATTTATGATAAGTATTAACTTTTGACATAATAAGATAAGAGCTACATCTTCACTAATTTTCAGTCAAATCGGTTCAGCCGTTCTTGTAACTATGGGTTTCTTTTATATCTTCTTCTTAATTGGCGTAGACACCGCTTACGCGATTATAGCCGAGTTAACAACAGCGCGCCAATCGTTTCTTCTTTTCGCCACGTGCCGCCAATTGGATATTCCAAGCGCAGCCAGGTCCTTCTCCACTTGGTCCTTCTACCAGAGTGGAGGTCTTTCTCTTCCTCTGCTTCCCCCGGCGGGTGCAGCGTCAAATACTTTCAGAGCTGGAGAGTTTTGGCCATTCGGACAACATGACCTAGCCAGCGTAGCCGCTGTTTTTTAATTCGCTGAACTATGTCAATGTCGTGGTATATCTCGTACAGCTCATCGTTCCATCGAATGCGATATTCGCCGTGGCCAACGAGCAAAGGACCATACATTTTTCGCAGAACTTTTCCCTCGAAAACTCGCAACGTCGACTCGTCAGATGTTGCCATCGTCCAAGCCTCTGCACCATATAGCAGGACGGGTATTATGACTGACTTATAGAGTTTGGTTTTTGTTCGCCGAGAGAGGACTGTGCTGCTCAATTGCCTACTCACTGAGTCCGAAGTAGCACCTGTTGGCAAGAGTTATCCTGCGTTGGATTTCTAGGCTGACGTTGCACCTTTGAAGACACTCAGTCTGCCACGGCTTGAACTGAATGGTGCCCTTCTGTTAGCAAAATTAATTTCAATAGTTCAAACCCATCTGAAATTAACCGATCATAAAACGTATCTTTGGTCAGACTCAGAAATAGTTTTGGCATGGTAAGAAAAAACCACCCTATTGCTGGAAGACCTATGTATCTAACCGAATATCTCAAATCTTGGACCTAGTTGGCCAAGCAAAATGGCAACATGTTGCAAGTGCCGATAACCCAGCGGATCTTGGGACAAGAGGTTGCAAGCCACTGCACCTCACCAGCACTACACTCTGGTGGAATGGTCCAACATGGCTAACAGAATCACAAGAATTCTGGCCAAAGTCTCCCGCTCGTAATATAATACCGCCGGAAAGTCGGAAAAATGAAAATTTTCATATCACTCTTGAAGAGGATGATATTCTCCACCGATTTTCTTCATTTCCTAGAGCACTAAGAGTAGTCGCTTACATGCACAAATTCACCCAAAGACTTAAACAAAAAATGAAAGGGATACCAAATGATCCTTGCGTACACCTAACGCATACCGATTTGCAACATGCCAAAGTTAGTCTCATTATCTACACCCAAACTCGCTATTTCAGTCGAGAGAAAGCAAAGTTGGTCGAAAGACGACCACTCGAAAAGGGAAGCTCTCTTCTCGTTTTAAATCCATTCCTGGACGCTAAGGGATTAATAAGGGCAAATGGAAGATTAGCGAACTCCAGCCTTAGTTATAACGAACGACATCCCATTATTATACCTGAGAAATCCCATTTTACTTACCTATTTCTAGCATATCTGCACAATCTTACACTGCATGGTGAGCATCGCTTAATGCAACAAATGGTCCGACAAGAATTTTATATACCGCGACTAAAGCCACAACTTAAAAAGACGGTTTTTATGTGTAAACAATGTACCTTGTACAAACATAAAATGCGTACGCAGATCATGGCAGCTTTACCACCTGAACGCTGCAATTATGCTCTACCTTTTACTATTACTGGGGTTGATTTTGCTGGACCTTTCCAGATAAAGGCCTCAATGTTAAGATCATCTACTTTTAGAAAAGGGTATGTGGCTGTTTTTGTTTGTTTTACGACAAAGGCAGTACACCTCGAGCTTTGTTCAGATCTGACAACTGCGGCTTTCCTCGCAGCATTCGCACGCTTTGTCGGACGACGCGGATTTCCCTCAAAGATTATGAGCGACAATGGGAAAAATTTTATCGGAGCTCAAAGAGCCACCGTGAAAGAGTTCATAAACTTTATGAAAGAAGTTTCCCCTGAAATAGTTAAAAAATATGCACCTCAAGGGATCAATTGGCAGTTTATACCTCCATGTTCTCCACAGATGGGCGGACTTTGGGAATCAGCAGTCAAAAGCTTTAAGTCCCATTTAAAGAAAACGGCTGGTAATCATAAATTTAATTATGAGGAGTTTACTACACTACTCACTCGTATCGAAGCCGTATTAAATTCAAGACATATATCACCACTCTCGCAAGATCCCTCCGATTTCACAGCTCTTACACCTGGACATTTCCTCAGAGGAGCTCCTCTTCTCGCCATACCTGAGACAGAAGGAGACTCACTCACTTTAATAAATCGATGGGAAAAAATCAAGATTCTCCATCATGAATTCAGCCACAGATGGAAGGAGGACTATCTTAAAGATCTCCATAAGAGATATTGATGGAAAACGATCCAGAAGGAACCCAGTACAGGCGAATGCGTCATCATACAGGACGAATGCCTTCCCCCAACCGAATGGCGACTAGGTCGCATTGAAAAGGTACATCGGGGACGAGATGGCCATATAAGAGTAGTAGATGTGCGAACACAAACTGGCCTACTAACTCGACCACTAGTGAAATTGTGTTTTCTTCCAAATACCGAAGAACCGATCACCGAAAATAAGCGAACGCAAACGCATACGTAAAATCAAACAATAATTAATTAAAAATATACCGTTTTACAATCCGTACGTATAAATCAAAAGCATAATGAACGCGATTAATAATAAACATTAAAATCCATAAGTAATATAAGTAATATATAATACATAAATACATACATCTATATATATAGTACACACATATACATATATATAATGAGTAGCATACTTCATACTACTTGCAAAACATGTTTAATATACCTATTCCTATTCCACTAGAAATGGACGTAGAAGAAACCCGCATTAACCCCCAGTCGGTGAGGTCTTCAAGTAACGCAAATGCAGCATCCGCTGCACCCATCGCCGCACCAAGAAGGCAACAAGGCACACGCCCGCCCAGCCAATCATCCGGTCAACCAGTGAGGGAAGCGGTCGAGGAGCAGTTCGAGGAGTATGTACCGCCGCGATGCAGCCTGTGCCATCGACCCCATGTCCTGAAACGGTGTACAATTTTCAAGACGATGACGCCCGCTCAGCGCCAACAGATTGCTAGAGCCCACGGCCACTGCATGACATGCTTGGCAGACACGCACGCTACGTTGGAGTGCAACAACGTCTCGTGTTTTATGTGGGATCCTACCTGCGAAGGTTTAAATCCACGGTGCTCAGAAGCACAACGGATCAATACAATGCGTTGATCAGCGCCCTGAAAACTGGGACAGGTTTCCAGTACCAATCGGCGTGTGGCATGGACACACTAACCACCTTGGTAGGGCTCGAGGTCCATCTAAAACCTCTGCCGTACTTTGGGTCCGGCACCCGGTTGCAATGCAACTCCACATTTGAACTGACAAAGTCAGATCTTCCCGCGATTTGGGTTTTAACCACAGCCACCACGAATCTCCACAAAGGGCCAAACCCAATGAGCAGATTGGAGTTTTACCTCCAAGGGCATTACTGCTCCCCGTGGTACCAGGTTTAAGTCTCTGGTAAGACCTCATAACAGAAGTTACTGCCAGTTGAGTCTCCACACAACTCTGGACTGGCGGCCAGGATCTTAGTCGCCGTCGTGTCAGTACTGCCACCGACCGCATCATACACTATTCCACCGCTTCCCTCGACGCTCGGTTCAATCAACGCCCGCCAGTCACCGGCATGGTCAACAGCGGCACCATCAGCATGGGAGTCATGTTCAACGCCGACGAGCCCATCGCTCTACGCAACCCCGAGGTGCACGTTCGCAGACGCCACCACATCATCATCATCGTAACCAGCGAAAGGCGACGGGTTTCAGCGCTGTAGTGAGCACCCTACAGAAACTGCAGCGACTGCGGCAATTAATTCGCCTAGGGAGGCCGGGATGTTTATGCGACTTTATGGCATCTCGCCCCTCCACCCCACATTCATCACCTCACTCACATTCATCACACAACACAACACTCATCACACAACACAACACTTAGCACACAGCACAACATTCAGCATACAACACAACATTCAGCGCACAACCTGCATCTTCATACCACGCAACAAACCAACCACACTACACACACACATAATCATTTTTTCACCACTCAGCCGATCAAAAAGGATTGGTTAGATCGGGGTGGCACACAATTCGTTTTACGCCGGTATACAAACCACGTCGCCTTTTTTTTCGATCGCCAACTCGTTCACGTTGATCCGCCACCTTATAATCGCTTAGCAGTTCTGGTCCAAATTTGGATTCCTCATCCGGTCGTGTGTGTGTGTGCGCAGGAAGCTGGAACATCAGGAGCATCAATAGTGCAAAGTGAACAGTGTGTTGTAAATATCAAGAATTGTACCTATCTGGAATATCTTGAAATTAATTTTATAAAAAATATTGAAGTTTCGCCCGCAAAGGGAAATACATACATATCTATACCACTAAAATTGTGACATCTTTCTTTTACCGTAATACACAAAGGGATATCTAACTGAAGGTAAAGTAAGTATACCCCGCAAAATACATAGAGAAACTAACTCCAACGAACAGTGGTGTTAATACTGGTTCCTAAATAGACGAAATTATCTACAACTTCAAAGTTATGACTGTCAACAGTGACGTGAGAGCCACGTCGCGAGTGCGACGACTGTTTGTTTGATGACAGGAGATATTTCGTCTTGCCTTCGTTCACTGCCAGACCCATTTGCGTTGCTTCCTTATTCAGTCTGGAGAAAGCAGAACTAACGGCGCGGGTGTTGAGGCCGATGATATCAATATCATCAGTTGTTGATTTACCAGGTCTAAAGCCACACCGATAAGGCCCAATCAGTTTGTTGACGGTGGGCTTTAATCTTTCACACAATACGCTCGATGGAACCTTATATGCGATGTTGAGGAGGCTTATCCCACGGTAGTTGGCGCAAATTGTGGGGTCTCCTTTTTTGTGGATTGGGCAAAGCACACTTAAATTCCAATCGTTGGGCATACTTTCGTCCGACCATATTTTACAAAGAAGCTGATGCATGCTCCTTATCAGCTCTTCACCTTGGGGGGTTCTACAGGAGTATGCTCCGGCCTTGAAACCTTCTGTAAGCCGCCGCATTTTTTCGTAAAATTTTCGAGCATTACCCCTGTCGGCCAGCTAATCAAGCTCTTCGTACTAACGCATTTCGGTCTCTTTCTTTTTCTGTCCGCAAATGCGTCTCGCTTTTCTTTTCAATTCTCGGTATCTATCCCATCCGTTTCTTTTACTATATAGCACTCTTTTAATCGTACAAAAATTCAGGCAACCGGACCCTCTAATGACCGGACTCGGTCACTTTTTTATTTACATTACTTCTCGTAAGCGGACGCGGACTTCTCAATAATAGACAAGAAACTTGATTTGCTGAACGAAAGTGTAAAGAAAACATTAAAAAGCTCTGATAATCGGACATGAAACTCTTATTTGCGGAAAACGGAGAGCAATAATTGAAATAAATGTAGAGTAACTACACCGAACAGCCAAAATCTATATATAAGTTCTGCGTGTACATATTCCGACACCCACCATATGTAAAACTGTGAGGACAAGTACTAACATGTAAAATGTAACGGGATCTATATGTAACAATTTGTAGCTATTAACATGAAAAATTCAAAAATTTTGATTCAATTTGTCACAAAACAAAACAAAAAAAAATACTTTCCATTAAAAGTAAAATTTAATTTTAAATGTGTTGGAGAAAGAAATTTTATCTATTCGTGCACTCGGAAAAATGTTAGGGCTCTATAAAAGTAGAAATTTCTTTACTTTTATTTGTTTGCTTTTAAAGATTCGATATTGGAAAAACCCACGCTGCCACTATTGTGAAAAAAAGAAAGACATTAATAGTTACATAAGTGGTTATAACATATAAACAGTAAAAGTGCTTAAATAATGATGGCTCCAAAATAGACAAATTAGGGAATTTTCTTGCTCTTGCAAAATCCTTGCACGGTGCAAGAATTGCATATATTTCCTCTTGGTGCACCGGCACAACAACAAATACACGCAGAAAATTATTTACAATGGCTGTAAAATATGTCAGACCAAAACCCATGTATACATATTTGCGTGGAATGTCATGCAAAAATATAATTTCAACCCTGTTTTAGGTGTAATTTTACATAAAGAGAGAGATTAATCCCAAGGATGTGCATCAATTTGAACAAAAGCTGCCAGACATGTTATTGTCCTACAGATCGGAATGTAAATTTAACGCAGATTTCCATGATTTGCCAAATAAGACTCTTGTCTTGAAGAACAAAAAATGTGTTGGAGATATATTAACGAAAGAAAGATTAACAGTGCTATTATGTGTCAATATGGCTGGAAATAAAGAAAATTCGGAAAAGCAGCGCGCATTTAAAAAATATGTGCCAGTTGAATGGAAGTCTAATCCGAAAGCTTGGATGGCTAGTGAAATTATATGTGAGTGGCTACTAACGTATGATAAAAAATTTGGCTCTCGGAAGAGAAAAGTTAATATTTTTGGACGACGCTATAACTCACCCTCGAAATATTAAACTTAACACTAATCTCTCAAATCATACCAAGATTTAATATATACCTATTTCTACCAAAGCGGGTCAAATGACCCGACTGTATGTTTCATGCTTGAATGTATGAAATATGGATGTTAGGAAGGAAATAAAAATATAAATGAAATTTATTATTATTAAACAAAATAGTATGTTGAGCATTTCTATTACAAAAGCAAAAAATAAAAAAATTTAATTCATAGTTCATCGCATTTTTTACATATAAGTGTTTCCATTGTACATTTTCCGCAAGCATATTTTTTACATTTAGTGCAAATTTTGTTGGTTTTATTTTCTTTACAGTATCCGTACGTACGTCATACGTTTATAAGCATCTGTAGTAGACTTAGGCAACGATCCTTTCGTATTTTTTTCTTGTTTTGGTTGTTCACGGGCTTCTCGAAAATCGGCGCCAAGTTCTTCTACTAGCTTGAGTAAAAAATCTTGTCTCGAGATATTTTCTCCTGTCGTTTGCTTGTACAAAATCCAGGCATTTATGCCAGCTAAATCAAGGATATTGAGAAAAACTTGGACAGGCTATCTGCAAGACTTAGATTTTGTAGTAATCAATAAGTGAAGTGAACGAACCTTTGTTAGAGGCTAATGACCTTAATATGGTAAATGCGGTGCTTAATTCTTTGGTTTCGGAAGTTAGTTCACTGAGAAGTGAACAATCGAAGGCTCTCACATTACTACAACAACTCTGTGATGAGCGAAATTCGTTAATCGTTAAGCTTAACGAACTTAAATCAGAGTTCTGCATTGTGCAAAAGAAATTGTCCGATATCAGCAAGTTCTCTGCACCAGTTTCGAATGCTCCCTCTGCTGCGACTGCTGTTGTTATAAATGCTTCTTCAATTGCTTCTCCGCCTAACGTCGCTGTTTCTGATGATAATGAGAGCGTGAATTATCTCGCTCCCACTACACCGAAAACACTCTCTACAGCTTCAACTATTGCTAACTCCACTCGCACTTCTACGTCTACGGTGGGTACAAAAGCTCCGTCATCTAACGTTATTGTTTCTGCTCCTACTGATAATGTGAGTATGGATTATCTCGCTCCCGCTACATCGCAGTCGCAGTCTGCCGCTCCGTCTGCTGCTTGCTCCACTCTCTCTACGACTGCTGATAATGGTACAAATACAGCTGCTCCCAATGCTATTAATTATGCCAATACATATGCTGACGCTGTTGCTATGAATAGCAACACTCATTCGAAAGCCAAAAACAATCGAACAGTTGCTGCTAAACCAATTCGTCCCTCTATCACTGTCAATGCTGCCCAATCAGTTGCCGTCGATGGAAATGTGAAGTTAAAAGTCAGTCAGTTAAAAATCACCAGCTGCTTCAACTGTTGTTGGTGTTAATGCCAATTGTGATCTCGATGTCGTCATACCGAAGAAACGGATTCATTTGTCGACCTTTAAAAACTCAGTCACCGAAGAAGATATTATATCTTTTGTCGTTAAACATGCTAATGTTGATAGAGAGCATCTCTTATGTTATAAGTTAATTAAGAAAGATACTGATATTAATAATCTTAAGAGAATTAACTTAATGTTAGGTGTGTCCCATCTAGTTTTGACGCCGTTTTCTCATCTTCATTGTGGCCTTCTGGCATTAAGTTGCGTCTCTTTAAGTTTTTTCCAAAGGGAGGGGATAACAGCGCTGCAGATTAGAGGATGTGCCTGTTAGTCACGACTTTTTTCATGCGTTTTCTGCACCTTCTTCAACTGGCTCCTGTCTAAGGTGTACTACCAAAATCTATTGGGTATTAGGTGTAAATCAAATATTATTCGCAACTTCTCTTCACATTCGGATTTCGATATTATCGTTATTGTTGAGACTTGGCTGAATTCTAGTTACTTTGATAGTGAATACTTTGATTCAAATCTCTATTACGTCTTCCGTAAGGACAGAGATCATGAAAAAACTGGTTATCTAAGAGGGGGGGTGTTCTCCTAGCAGTTCATCGCAAATATCGTCCTCGTCTTATTATGCTTGATAATGATGATTCCATTCTTGACCAACTATGTATTTGTATCAATGACGCTCTGTTCATTGCAGTCTCATACATCCCTCCTAATAGTCCTCTAGAGTTGTATAAGTTGCACGCAAATAATATTTCCGCGCTGGTATTAAATAAGGTTAAAGAGAATAATATTTGTGTACTGGGCGACTTCAATTTAAGCAATATCGCCTGGTCTGGTTGTTCCTATAGTCCTGCTCTTATTCCTTCCAATTTTTCGTCTCCTCAGGAGTTATTTCTTATCGATAGCTTGCTAGTCTTAATCTGATTCAAGTCAACTCATATTCAAATAACCTCGATCGTTTTCTTGATTTAGTCTTTCTCAGTGATAACTTAAAATTCAGGTTTCTTGATGGATTATCTTCAATTGCTCCGGCCACCATTTATCACTCTCCGCTAGCGTTTGAGGTGGATACTTATCTTTTCGCTCCTGTTAAACCTATTGATGGGCTTGGTTTTAAATTTGCATTTTGTGATTTTGAACGACTCAACAATCTGATCTCCGAGATTAATTGGGATGATTTACTTTCGGGACTAGATACAGCTAATAGTTTCTCGAGTTTTAAGAAATCAATTCAGGAATTTTGTCAGAATAATATTCCGCTCAAACATACGCAACCATATAAGTTGCCTTGTTACACTAAGGACCTCAGGCGGTTAAAAAACCTTAGAACTAAATACTACAGAAAATTCTCCTCAACTAAATCTCATGTTTTCTATATTCAATATCAGCACTGCACAAAACTGTTTAATGAACTGGATAAGTCTCTCTATAAAAGGTTTATTTTTAGTACAGAGTCTGCAATTAAGTCGAACCCTAAGTTCTCTTGGAATTTTGTAAAATCTAGAAGAACGTGTTCGGCCATTCCCTCTGCTCTACGCTGGGGTGATAAGTCAGCATGCACTCCTGGCGAAATCTCCAACTTGTTTGCTGAATTTTTCAAATCGAATTATGTTCACGATGATCCCTTCAATCTTCTTCTTCTTATCTTCAAGTTACAATATTTCTAATTACGTCCTAAAATGTGTTACTGAAATCAAAGATCTTGGGGTAATCTTTGACAACAGATTTTCTTTCAGTAATCACATCAACTACATCACTTCTAAATAATTCTCTGTGCTCGGCTTTGTCCGTCGAAATGCTTTAAATATTTCCGACCCCTACACGTTAAAATTACTGTATACAAGTTTTGTTTGGTCCATTTTGGAGTACGCAGTGTTCATTTGGAGACCATATGGCATTTCGTCAATTAATAGGATCGAGCGTGTTCAAAAGATTTTTCTTAAATTTGCTCTCCGCTCCTTAAAGTTCGTTGACCCAATACCATCATATACATCTCGCTTATTGCTTCTTCATCTTAAATTGCTGGACAACCGACGGTCCATTCTCTGCCTTTCATTTGTTTACAATTTAATTAATGGAGATATTGATTGTCCCTAATTACTAGGGAAAATTAACTTCAATACTCCTCAGCGGTGTCTTAGATCTATTTCCCCATTTTACTATAAAAAGGAAAGTACTAATTTCGCTGGATACGCTCCTCTCAAGCGCGCTATGCGGGAGTTTAATACGATTTCACAGAGGGCTCTTCCAGATTTTTCTCACTCTAGGGTATCCTTTACTAATACCCTCAATTTGGTTTTTTAGTCTAAGTTATCTATCTTTTTCTACCTATTTAACTGTCATTTAATTCTCCATTAGTCTGTAAGAATCAATGTTCATAGACTTAAATAAATAAATAAATAAATTTCCTCGCCATTTGATCGGTCATGTCTACACCAAATTTGGTTTTTATTGTAATATGAAACAGTTTCAGGTAAACGTTTATCATTGTTTTCTACTTTAATGAATTTATGTTTAGAACTAAGTAAAAGTACTTTTTTGTTGGCTTACTTTTATAGATTATAAGAGTACAATTATCTGTTGTAAAAATTTTCGATGAAAATCGTTCCATATCATCTTTATTTTGCTTCGCAATTAGTGTTAATTTTCTTTTATTTGACCGAATAGTTCCAATTAACGTAGTTTTTTTGGCTAGGAGTTGTGTTGCTAGGGGTTTGCTTGTGAAGAAGTTGTCTGTGGTCACAGTTCTGCCGCAACCCGTAAATGGCTCAATGAGTTTGAATACAACATATTTAGAGAGTGGTACTGAAGAGGGCCTATATCCATCTTTTCCAAGATATGGAAGTGCATTTATGACGTATTTACTATCGACGTCCGATGCTAACCGAAATTTGATTCCAAATTTATTCGGCTTGTTAGGCATGTATTGCGTAAATCTATATCGTACTTTAGTCGGAAATAGCTGTTCGTCTATGGTAATATTTTCACCCGGTTTGTAACAGTTTTGGCTGTTCTCAATTAAAATATCCCAAATTGCAGATACCATAGCGAATTTATCTCTGTTCAAACGTTGGATCCGCTGACTTTTTTTTATCAAAAGGAATAAATCTAAGATTTTCGGTAAAATTATTTCTGCTCATAGTTTCAGAAAAAAATTTAGGCTCCATATGTTATTCCACAAAAAGGAAATATTCAAATTATTTGCTCCATATGCAGCTCGAGCATATAAAATTCCAATAAATGCAGTACTAACTTTACTTTTCATCATATGGCGTTTTGAATATCCTTTTGGGCCTACTTCTTGCCTGAAAATGATATGTGGTGGTCTTCCAGGTGTGCCACCTATTTGTATTTCTTCCCACACAGATCCATCAATTGCAACATTTTGTTCATTTATTTCTACTTCGCTTTCTTCCGAACTTGAGAGTAATCTTATTCTTTTTCGGCCACTACATACATTCACAATATTTTCCTCTTCTTCGTCAGTATCTGTAGAATCAAACTCATTTTTATTTGCAACCAATATACATATCTTCATTTTCAGAAAATTAATTTTCACTAATTTCTGAAAACTCTTCGCCAATATTATTTATATCTTCTAAAGTAGCCCGTAGACGATCAATATATTGATCAATATGATTGAAGGTGCATCAATACGCTTCAATATTGCTTCAATACGAGCTCTGTCAATACGATGTTTTAGTGTGAGACTGTTCGTTGCATGGGTAGGTTGCCTTTTTTCGCGCAAGTTTATAAATTTTACAAGAGTTTGAAAATATTTTGTGATTGTTTCTCCAAATCAAAACAATGGTGTCCAATAAAAATTTAGCTTTTCTCACCATTACTTTGGCTGTGTGTGAAATGAAATTTCTGAAAAAGAAACGACGAAAGCGTTGGTCAAAGGGGTGATACATGCTGAGAAATCGTTTTACACATGAGCATTTACTGCGCCCTCTTCGTGACACAGAACCTGAAGATTTTAAAAATTTACTGCGAATGGATGATTCAGTTTTTAATCACTTATTGGAGCTGATAAGACCTAAAATTCAAAAACAAGATAATGTAATGCGCAAGGCCATTCCGCCATATCAAAGGCTTTCAATTACATTAAGATATTTAGCGTCTGGAATGATTTAGAAGATTTAAAGTTTACATGTGCTATTGCACCTTGTACGTTGTCGAACATTATCCTGGAAACATGCGAATCTATCATTGAAGCTTTAATAAATATACAAGTAAGAAGTTTAAAAGATACAAAAATGCTTTTAACAATTCAAATCAACCATTTCTTTTCATAAATATAACAATTCAATACAATAAATGCAATAATTCAGTAAAATCAACTCAATAATTCAGTACTTAAAAAATAATTTAAAAAAAAATTGCTTAAAATGATGAAAAGTGTTGCAAATATTCGCCTACTGTAGCTGCATCTGTTTGAAGTTCAGTATCGGGGACGTCTTCTTCTGGTGGGATGATGCGCTCAATTTGGTAAGGCACTGCCGACATGTTTACTTGTGTTTCATGGCCATGTTTTGGACTCGGTGATGTGCTGTTTGAAGATAACGGCGTTGGTTGCAACACAGCATACGAATAATGCGCCTGACGATTTTCTTGAACAAATGAATTATTGGAAGTAAGAAAATGCACTCCATGTTTAGTCAAACTTCCATTCTCAGCTTCAAACAGAGTGTCATTAATAATTTTTTCTGCAAATCTCTTCTGATCTGCTGCTAATCTGTTTAATTTCAAAGCCCATCCTTTGGCAATTATGTCTGCTTCAGTTTCGGGCTTTTTAAAATATTCTGAAGCCAAGCCCACCAGCTCTTCAGTTCTATTCTCAAAACTTTTTTTTTACCTTTTACGTTGCGGCGTTGAAGAGCAAGTCGGGAATTCTTCCGATTTCGATACTCTACATTATTCACTTTCAGTCTGAAAAAAAAACAGTTTAAATAGAAAAATGTGTTTAATTTGCAGGTACCCAAAACTGCAGACGGTTGGAAAGAAATTGCTAATGATTTTGAAGAACAGTGGAATTACCCCAACTGCATTGGCAATGTAGATGGAAAGCATATACTGATAGAAAAGCCAGCCAACTCTGGATCATACTATTACAATTACAAAGGCACTTTCAGTATTGTACTCATGGCCATTGTCAATGCAAATTATCAATTCATGATGGTTGACGTTGGTGCCAATGGACGAGTATCAGATGGTGGAGTTATGAAGAACACTGTAATCTGGAGAAAGCTTTCAAAAAATCAACTAAACTTTCCACATCCGACAAGATTAGCTTCCACCGAAAAAAAGTACCCATATGTGTTGATTGGAGATGCAGCTTTTCAGCTAC